>NW_027507791.1:153216356-154504968 GCF_037356315.1 Lithobates pipiens | reverse complement strand
TTTTTTATTTTCTAATATATACTATTGTCCTTTAAAAATATTACTTGGACTGCTAGTCTCTAGAACTAATTCAATAAGAGCTTGTGTTAATTTCTGTTTAATTATTTATATGAAATCACTTTATTGGTGATATGCAATTTATTTAAACACAAAAAATACCCCATTTCTTTGCCCTTCGGGTACCTTTGTTTTAATTTTTGTCCAATTTTTTTTTTGGGATTTTTTTCGTACCAATTATTAATTTTTTTTCTTTTTTTCACAATATTCAACATGTATGAAATATTATGTTTTCACTAACCGAATCATCTTATGTATTCATTAGAAATGCCGGCCTGCTTCGCCAAAAATTGCAAAAACTACAGCACTGCAAAACCAAAAATTGAGAACATCAGCTACCATTCATTTCCGGCAGAGGAGCAGCAAATTCAAGTTTGGCTTGAAAATGCTGGCATGGAGCCGAGAATGATCCATCAATATATCGCTCTTATAAAAGCAGATTTGCACAAAAATGTTTATCGACTGTGTTCAGTGCACTTCGAAAGTCACTGTTTCCATGTGGAGGGAAGTGTCAGAAAACTGATACCAGAATCGGTACCAACTATTTTCAGTGAATTGCCTGGCCAAACACATCGTGGTAATAAATGGCAAAACCGATTAGACAATTTGAGAAAAAAAGGTTTATTAGTAGAAGGAAGTTCAGCTATTACCCATGTCATGAGTAAATGCTCTCACTGTTCGATTGTCACTACACAGGATGCTGAAACCCAGACAGAACCATTAGAAGTAACCATAAATGAATCCGAAGGCATTTATTCTAAGCTAGCAAGTCCACGAGCGCTGTCATTGGATCATGCATATTCAATGTGTTCAATGACACCGCTGTTCAGGTCAACACCCGAACGTCAACCTCCAACATCGGAAATAATAGCAGTGACCCCTTTATCTCCCTCATCTGTCTCGTCCACACCTTCACAAATACCTCAGCAAACAAAGACATCACTAATTCGTTATATAGAAACTCCTGAGGTTGCTCCAAAAAGGAGAAAATTGGCGTATGCAGAAGACCCAAGTTTTCATGTATCACAATGTGAAACGCCACAAAAAAGTGATCTGAGTATTTGTGAAAGTGTAGACGAAACAGAACCAGAAGAACTCATTCCTCACCCACTAGATTGGGTAAAAGAAAAAAAATACATAGTTTTCGAGAGTTGCCTGGACAAACTCCTCTACAATATGCGTTGCCCTGACACTGATTGTCATTCACGTATACATAAAATTGTAAAACAAATTGTAGGTACGATGGTGACAGCATATTCAACATGTGGCAATTCACACAGATTGAAGTTGTGGGAGAGCCAACCGAAAAGCAAACAATATGCAGTGGGTAACATCCTGCTTGCTGGGGCCTTATGTGTAAGTGGAGGAAGCTATGCCAAACTTAGAGAAATGTTTGATTTATGTGGCATACAGATGTTTGGCAATTCTTCCTACAACCGAGCCCAAAATCAATACATCTTTAAAGCTATTGATCACAGTTGGCAAGAGAATAGATCAAATGTGATTAATGATTTGACAGAAAAACCAGTTTTTCTTGTTGGGGATGGTCAATGTGACAGTCCTGGTTTTTCTGCCAAATACTCCACTTACACTTTCATGGATCTCTTTTCCAAGAAAATTGTGGACTTTGAATTAGTGCAGGTGTCACAAACAACTTCATCCGTTGCTATGGAGAAGTTTGGATTTACCAAATGTTTAGATCGCATAATTGACCAAAATTTGGATATTCAATTTGTGGGAACAGATCGACACACTGGCATTCGAAAATTACTGTCAACAAACGATAAATATAAAAATTTTAATCACCAATTCGACATTTGGCATTACGTTAAAAATTTAAAACGAAAATTGGTTCAAATTTCCAAAAAAAAAATACATCGTGCACTATTGCCGTGGGTGCCATCCATACTGACTCATTTCTACTGGTGTAGTAGACATTGTAAAGGTAACGAGACCTTTTTAAAAGAACGTTGGCAATCTGTACTACACCACGTTGTTAATGTTCATGTATGGACAATTGGAAACGTCGAGCACAAATGCTTACATGATGAGATCAACGAGGAATCTCCGTCTGTTCCCTGGTTAATCAAAAATACACCTGCATTTGTTGCATTGTCCACAATCGTTCTAGATGCACAATTGGAAAAGGACATGAAACATCTAACTTTTTTTTGTCAAACCGGGGTAATTGAAACGTATCACAGTATGATGTTAAAATATCGCCCCAAGCGAATTCATTATAAATTTGATTCCATGGAAGCTAGAACTAAATTGGCAGCATTATGCCATAATCATAATGTGATACGCAACCCCGCTGTGATAAAAAAAATAGATGAAAAAGGAGAAGTTGTTTCGGTCGAAAGAAAAAGTCTGGAGTTTCCACGAGGAAGAAAGAAATGGATTGTCCGTAAACTCTTCAAAAAAATGGAGAATGAACATGCCTTCCATCTGCTTTCTAAAATGATTAGCATTGTTGAGGGGACGCTAATCACCTCGTGGAAACCCAAAAATCCAGATATGCCGAAAAATATAGCTCCGATAGAAAGGCCGGATACCAGTACTGCAGTAAGGGAGCATATGACACGTTTTCCTCAACTTTGATAATTGAAACGGTCGTTGTGATAAGTTTGCTCCTTTTTTGAAAAGTAAATAGTAATAAAGTTTTGTTTGTTTGGTAAGGGACATAATGTTTAATATATTTTTAATATAGATATATATTCTATTTTATTTTATTTATTTAATAAAACGCTTTGAATTCTACTTACAGCTTCATGTGTATTATTAGTAAACATACACAGTTTGTGCAATGTGTACATACAATTCAGTGGAAAAAAAATACAAAAACCATCATCTTAATGAAATATGATTTATTAAAACAAAGATAATACAATTAAAAACAATAACCAAAAATATATTATAATTCAATAAACAAAAAAAAAAAAAAAAAACTTTAATGAAATGCCATCTCAGAGGCATCGTAGTCATCTGAATATAAAAAACCCACATACGAACCATTCGGATCTGGAAAAACATCTCTAACTACTTTAACAGCGCAGGACGGAATTACTCTCCGATTACCCTTCCCTAAATATCCGTAAATCCATGCCATGAATAGTCGGTAGGCTGTCTTCCGTAATCGCCTGAAAATAAAATAAAATTATAATTAAAAAAAGGCCAAAGAAACCATAGTGTATTTGTTATGTATTGATTACAAATGAAAATAATTACCGATTGTTGTTGGCATCCACGACAGGTAATTCATCAAGATGCATGGCCAGGGATGTGAGTTGAACATGTTCTTGCGTCGCAATTTGGGAAATGAACATATCCGCACAGGTGATACATTTCCCGCCCTCAGGGATGCATCCCTCAACCTGGTGTATTTCCCGGCAACACACAGATTCTATTTGCGTGGCCATTGGTATGCAACACTCACAATGACACCAGTGAGTGTTGCCAATACGGTCTTCAGGGGTATCTTCAGCTTGGCTTGTTTTTGAATCGTCAGGGGTACTTATTATCCGGGGATTATTGGGAAAGGCCGGATCGTGTTCTGTGTCGGGATACCTTGCCAACAGTTGTTCAATCATCATATTTCTCTTAAAAAAATATAAAAAAAATAAACACATTAGCATAATATAAAAGCATACGTAAAAATTAAAAATACAATTTTGAAAAATAAGAACTATTTAGTTTTCTAAAATAAACATTTAAAAATTACAAAAATTACAACAAAGAGTGTATACAAAAGCAATAAATAAAAGACAAAATTAAACAAAATAGAAAAATTATTAATTTTATTGCTAATATTTATGGGTAATAAAAATATGAAATAAGTGATTATTCTATAAAATTTGGTCTATCATTATACACATCCAGACATGTGTAGAGATACAACTGAAATAAAAGTATAATATAAACAATATTCTATCTGAATTACCCTTTCCTCTTGAGTGAGAGAACTATAACTCCTTGTTCTGGATCCTGATGGAACTTCAGTATTTTCCTTAAAAAAAAAAATAATACAAGTCAACTTCAAAAAATATCACCATAACATAATTATATATGACAATCTAAATAGAAATGGACTTACCATTTCACACTACTTGAAAGGTGATGTTCTTTACGTCAAATTTTTTTTAATGAAATAACAAGAAAAAATTTATTATTAGAAATATATATATAGATATATATATAGATATATAAAATTTTTAGACCAATACAAATTAAAATAGAATGTAGGCCGTAGCGATAAGCTTGAGCAGTTCCATAGAAAATTATGAAGAAAATATATATATTTTCTATCACGCCATATACCTATATCTCCAAACACATTATATATATATATATATATATATATATATATATATATATTTAATTTTATAGATATTGATATATATATATATAAATATCTAAGTATATGTATATATATATATATATATATATATATATATATATATATAGATTATAAAAAAACATTAAAAAATAAACAGATCTCTTTCTCTCTCTCTCTCTCTCTCTCTCTATCTCTCTATATCTATATCTATACACATACACACAGATATATATATATATATATAGATATATATATATATATATATATATATATATATATATATATATATATATATATATATATATATATATATATATATATATATATATATATATACACACACACACACATACACACGCACCCACATATATATATAGATATTATATACACACACACAATTATAATGAGATATTGAGGTGCAGCGAGATTACATATAGAAATAAATAGAACAATTAACTATACATATACATATACACACACAAAAAATAGGAAAGCAGTAATAAAATTACATACAAAATGTAAAGAATAGAACGATATATTAAAATATATTGAGCATAACATTTAATTAGACTACTTAGCTATACAATATATATAAAAAAATAATAATGATATTTAATTTTATATCTAAAATATATATATATATATATATATATATATATATATATATATATATGTATATATGTATATATAAAGAGAGAGAGAGAGAAAGAGAAAGATAAAAAAACAAACAAACACATGGCTCTCTGTCTCTATCTCTGTCTCTCTGTCTCTCTCTCTCTCTCTCTCTATATATATATAAATCAATAAGTAAAGACACTATACCTTTTAGATAGAAAATCAAATTGGTTGAGCAGATGTTAGATTTTCCTCCGAGTTTAAGAGTCGACGTTCCTATTTTGAATTGTGATTGCTTCTGTGGTTCGTTTTCATTCATTCTTTGTTCTCTGTGCTGTGTGGTTTTCGTTGCCTTGACAACGGGGCGGGAACTTCCTGGAGTTTTTCTTTCCTTGTCACTGCTCTCACTGAGCATGTGCAAGATGGAGCGGAGCATGCTGGGAGCCAGACGTCATCATATACCAGGAAGTAAATGCCTGTGGGCTTCAGACGCCCACAGTTAAAATGGAAAATGCCAGAGTAGGTTTTTATAAGTCATCCTGAAGAAAAGATTCGTCGCGCCGGGGGTCAAATAAACGCCGGACGTGGATGCCAATCGAAGCTAGCACTCACCCACCAGTGAGACAGGTAAGAAAAAAATAAAAAAAGAGCGGAATCCCACTTTAAGCATTATTAAAATCACTGCTCCCGAAAAAACGGCCATTTTTAAAACTTTTTTTGCATTGATACATGTCCCCTAGGGCAGGACCCAGGTCCCCAAACTTTATGACAGTAACTTGCATAATAGCCTTTAAAATTAGCACTTTAGATTTTGAACATTCAAGTCCCATAGACTTTAATAGGGTTCTAAAGTTCACATGAAGTTTAGTTCTGTTCGCAGGTTCTGGTGCGAACCGAACCAGGGGGTGTTCGGCTCATCCTTACCCTCTACAGAGGAGATTCTGTAATCCAAATACAGTACTTCCTGGGTTGGGATCAACTGGAACTTGTCCAGATTGATCAACCAACCAAGAGAACACAGGAAGTGTTGCGCCTCCTGTAGATCCTCTTCTAGCTGCTGGTAAGACCGGGTGACAAACAGAAGATCGTCCAAATAGGGGATCACTGTAATGGCCCTGACACGCAGTCGAGCTAGGGCTTCTGCCAGTACCTTTGTAAAAATCCTGGGAGAGGATGCTAGGCCAAACGGAAGAGCCCTGAACTGGAAGTGGAGGATTTCCGGTTCACCATGACTGCCAACCAGAGGGATTTCTGGAATTCCAGATGTATTGGCACATGCAAATATGCGTCCCTGAGGTCGATTGTTGCCATAAACCAATCAGGAAACAGGAGGTTCGTTATCGTAAAGATTGACTCCATCCTGAACCGCTTTTACCTGATGAACCCGTTCAGGGGCTTGAGATTGAGGATCAACCTGAATTTGCCTGATGGCTTTCGAACTACGAACACGTGGGACTATACCCCCTGTCCGTGTTCCGCATCTGGTACTCGGCTGATGACCTGTTGATCTAACAGGTCTCCCAACAGCAGACTCAGAGCTTCTGCCTTCTCCCGGTCTCTGGGTAACTTGGTTACTAGGAAGGTAGGTCGGGGAATGGCACTGAACTCCAACTTGTAATCGTTTTTTATTATCTCTAATATAAATGGACTTGAAGTTGCACTAGTCCATTGTGGGAAGAAATCCCCCAACCTTCCTCCCACTGGAGCACAGGAGTCACTGGGATTTTGAAGTGGTCTGAGGAGGATTGAATAGTATTCCTCCTCTGCCACGCCCCTTGTCACCCGACCAGTGTTTTTTAGGCCGACCTTCTCTATCCTTCCGGGTTTGTTGCCTAAGCCCTCGAAAAAGACGTCTGCTCTCAGGCTTCTTCTTTTTCTCTGGAAAGGCAATCTTTTTGTCCTGGGTACGTTCCAGGGCCTCCTGGAGCCCAGGGCCAAAAAGGTGGTCGCCCGAGAAAAGCAAACCACAAAGCCTAAGCTTTGATGCTGCATCTCCTGACCAGGCTTTCAGCCATACAGCCCTTCTTGCCACATTAACCAAAGCCACAGACCTGGCCGCTAGCTTTACCGACTCTGCAGAAGCATCGGCTAGGAACCCAACTGCCTTAAACAATAAGGGATTTCAACAACTGTTGCCGGGACGGGCCTGAAACTGTAACCGAGTTAACCAGCATTCTAAATTTCTAGCCACATAGTGGCTGCAAGAGCAGGTTTGAGTGCAATAGAAGAGGCATCCCAAGCCCTCTTTAACAGCACATCACCCTTTTATCCATTAGGTCCTTAAGGGATCCTAGATCATCGAAGGCCAAATCAGTATTTTTAGACACCTTCGTTAGCGGCACACCCAACTTAGGAACCTTGTTCTAAGGATGAGCCGCATCCTTCTAAAAGGGAAATCTGCTTTGAGACTGCCCAAAAAGAACGGTCTGCTCTCAGGGTGCTCCCACTCCAGCAAGATCGCTCCACTAGAGATTTGTGCACAGGGAAACCTCTGGATTTTTGAGCAGAGACCCCATGATACATGAGGTCATGCTTAGAAAGCTGTACTGACTCCTCTCTGATCTCTAGGGTGTTATAGATCGCTTTTAACAAATCCCCCACATCGTCCAATGTCAAGTTGTACCTGGACCCTCTGGAGAAATCTTCCTCTTCTTCTGAGTCAGACCCTGAGTCCACCTGAGAAGAGGCCAGCGACCTGGGCTCCCTCTCCCTATCTTACCTATCTTCCTGACTGGGCTCAGACAGGGAGGGCAAACTAGCTGCTCTAGATAAGGGCACAGAGGGACCCTGCATCCTGTCCATCATTCCCCTAAATGGTTTGAAGGTGGATGCAATCTCGTCTTTTACTGACGAAAGGATTTTCTGACACTCTGTCATAGAATCATCCTTAGATAAATTATTGACACATTCGGGGCAAAGCGGCTTCTCCCAATTGGGCCCAAGTTGTGTCTCACAAACAGCACACTTTCTCCTTGGAGGCTGTATCTGAGCTCTGTCCTGTGCTTTACCCTGAAAGCAAAAGAAAATAAAGAAAACAAGTAAGGAAAGCCTGTTCCCACCGTCACCACCACTGTGCTTAGGAGGAAGGAGAGAAGTGCCCAGCCCTTCACCAGTGGTTCCCCACCCAGGGAATGGCCTCAGTCACAAGGACCTTACCCCCTCCTAGAGTAAGCCATGGTCTGCCCTCACCACGCTTACCTGAGAGGTGCCGGTGGCAGAAGAACCGGAGTCGACGCCTGAACTACTGCAGTGCCCTCCATGGCTTCTTAGTGTTGTCGCAGCTTCTGCTGGATCTACACAGGCTCCGGATGCCCAACAAGCTACACACACTGCACCTGGAAACTGGAACCTTCACTTCCTGGCGCCTCCTGATGATGCGGTTCCGCCTTAAGCTGCGTCACTTCCATTCGTTGGAACGCAGAAGCCCCTCCTTGGATGCACATACATTCGTAACCATACCCAGAATGGACATCCCGCATGCCTCGTGGACACTGTTTGTTTTTGGGTGCCGTTCGTTTTTCCAATGAAGGAAAATGACCGGTTAGTGCGACAAAAATGGAGGTAGGGGATCCGCCGCTCTTCAGAGGTCCAACTCTCCCCGAGTTTATAGTCAGTGGTGTACAAGCAGCCCTCTCTTCACTGCACTAGACAGAGGGGTGCTTTGGGCAGAGGAGAAGGTACTCCAGAGGCTCCCCCCCCCCCCAGGACAGTCCTGGAACATGGAGCTCCCCAGGTTCCTCACATGCTCCCTTCCCGTCCGGCAGGAAACACAAAAACTGGAAGGGAAGGCCTGGAGAACCTCCTTTTAACCATTTGGGTGAATGTGTTTCCTGTCCCGGAGGGAGGAGCCCTATGTCTCAGAGGCTGTCCTGGAAGACGATAAGAGAAAAATCTATTTTTAAGCTTTTTGGAAAACAAAGGGAAGGGCTGTCACCCCTGCAACATTTTTTTGCTGTCTGTGCACCTCTTCAGAAGATTTCACCTAATGTTTTTTGAAAATTTGTTTTTTTTACTGAAACAAGGATTGGTGATAAAGCATCAGTAGAAAGGAGACACGTTTTTCCCATATCAAGTCTTACAGGAGAGAATTTCCCTTCCTAGGGGTTGATTTCATCTCACTTCCTGTTGTCTCCTTCCGTTTGCAAGTAGGAGGCGTTTGTAAGTTGGATGTTTGAAAGTAGGGGCCTGCCCTATATTCTCTGCAGAAATTTGGGTGTTGCCACAACACTTTAAGCCCTCAAAGTTACTCTTGGTGGACGCTGGAACACCCTGCTGTGAACTATTATATCAAGAATTGTAATTACATGCAATTGTTAAACAGTGGTAGAAAAATTGGGCCTTGGGTGGTGGTGGTGGTGGTGCTGGTGCCACAACACTGTAAGTCCTCACAGTTACTCTTGGTGGGCACTGGAACGGGCCCTGCTGTGAAATATAATATCAAGAATTTTAATTATTTGCACCTGTTGAACAGGGGCAGAAAAATTGGGCCTTTGGCACTGGTGTCACAACACTGCAACATCTCACAGAAACTCTAGTTGGAGCGCAGGAATGAGCCCTGCTGCAAAGAATTGCATCAAAAATTGTAATTACATGCCCCTGTTGAACAGAGGCTGAAAAATTGGGCCTTGGTGACGGCACCCCTTAACTAAAAATGTTCTTACAAGCTATCAGCATGATCATTGAGGAGGAAGAGGATAGTCACTCAGCATCAGCATAGGCGGTCTTGAAGGGATCTGACATTTAAAAAAAAATTATTTGGTTAATTCAACATCAGGTGCTTGGTAGCTGGTGGGGATCCAAGACTGATTCATTTTTATGAAGGTCAATCGAACAGCCGAGTCGGTGGACAGGTGCACCCTGTGATCGATTACAAAGCCTCCAGCACACTGAATGTTTGTTCTGAAAGAACGCTGGATGCAGGACAGGCCAGTAGCTCAATTTCATACTGTGCAAGCTCTGGCCAGTGATCCATCCTCAAGACCCAGTAACCCAGGGGATTTTCGGTGGGAAAGGTGTCCAAGTCTGATCTTGCCCCTAGGTATTCCTGCAACATGTAAATCAGACGCTGGTGATGGTTGCTGGAACCGATCATACCTTGGGGCTGTGGACTAAAAAATTGTCTGAACGCATCGGTCAGACGGCCACCTTCTGCACCAATCCTTCTGTGACTGACCGAAGCCTCAGCAACACGTTGTCCAGGACCAGGAATTTGTAACCTCCCAGTCTCTGGGAACACATTGCACAGACCTTTCTGCAAGGCCTCCCGAAGATGTTTCATCCTCTGCTCCCTCTGCGATGGCAAGATAAGGTCCGCAACCTTACCCTTGTAATGTGTAATGTCAAGGAGGGTTGCCAGCCAGTAATGATCCCTCTCCTTGATCCGACAAATACGAAGATCCTTCCGCAGGCTTTGCAGGACTTGCGTAGCCCCTTGAATGCCTACGGAGCACTCCTGGTTCAGAGGACAAAGCACAGGAAGAGGCCACGGAGGAAGAAGAAGAGAGGGGGGTGGAGGAGAGAGGTGTGTCAGAATCACCAGTAGGAGCATTTTGGAGGCGTGGTGGTGGAACAAACTCCAACACTACTGCACCTTGTCCTGCATCCTTCCCAGCTGCCAGCAGAGTCACCCAATGTGCCATGAGTCAGCAGTAATATGCACCTTACCGCTGACCACCCTGTCCAGTGAGGCCAAGACATTGCCTTCCACATGCCGGTAGAGAGCCGGAATCACCTTCCATGCGAAAAAGTGGCATTTGGGAACCTGCCACTGAGGACCCGAACATTCCACAAACTCACGGAAGGGGGCAGAGTCTACCAACTGAAAAGGTGGCAGTTGAAGTGCTAGCAATTTAGCCAAGTTAGCATTCAACCGCTGGGCATTTGGATGGCTGGGAGTGAACTTCTTTCAGCAGTGCAGCAGCTGGGGCAGGGAAATTTTCCTGGTACAATCTGACGTCGGTGTACTGATAGCAGATTTCCCACAAGTAGTTGCCTGTGACACACCTAATTCTACACCTTCATTCCTCTCTGTGCAGGTTTCAGAGAGGACTGAAGGTATAGTGGGGTTGGAGATCCCAGCTAATAAGGAGCAAGGAGCGGTCCGCTTTGTTCTTTGATGTGCATCTTTTAGGTACGCTTGCTAACGAACTGCATGCCAGGTCTGTTGCCTTTAGACACAGAGCCTGCTTGCACACTTTTATTGGCTTGTGACTGTCTGCCTCTCCTTGTTGGCCTTCCAGACATACTAATGGCCTGCAGGGAGATGTAGCTGCACAAAGCTGGGACGTATACACTGATTATACTGCAGCTACCAGAAGCAACTACCTGCCTGTATTATTATCATTATAGTATTATTAGTATGAGAACACCAGCAATTGGGGTAGCTTTATGTGCACACTGTGCAGAGTACACAGTACACTAACTGCAATTACTGCAGCTGCCTGTGGTATAGGATCAGAAGAACACCAGCAATTGGGGTAACTTTAAGTGCACACAGGACACAGTACACAGGAACGAATCTAGCTAAACTGAATACAGTGTGTGTGTGTGTGTGTGTGTATGTATGTATACATACACACACACACACACACACACCTAGGATGCATGCATATATATATATATATATATATATATATATATATATATATATATATATACTGATTCGCCTCCTGCCTGCTCTATCTAACTCAAATGAAATAAAATGACACTGCCTATTTCTCTCTCTATCAGCACACCAGAACACACTACAGACCGACTAAATACGACTAAAACAATTGAAGAAGACTAAAATGGGACTAAAACTAAAATGCCATTTTAGTCCTAAGACTAAAATTAACACTGGCACTCGCAAACCTACGTGCAATAGCAGACCACTCGCATGCCTACATGCACTCGCAGACCTACGTGCAAGCGCAGACCACTCGCAGACCTACTGTCACGATCAGGGGTCAGGCTCTAAGACCAATTGCTATAGCAGTTGCAGGTACCACTAACCAGCAGGATAGGTACATAGGCAGTCACCCTGGCAGATGACACAGGCTCATCTGAGGTGCGGAGTCTAAGTACTAACCGGTTTTCACCAGAGCTCCTGATGGGGGAGATGGATTTAGCTGCGTGTTAGTACCAGGTTGCGGTCCTCAGGATCGCCCCACCAGGAGGTGAGCAAGCCGGGGTTCAGTAGTGGATGAGCATGTAAGAATCAAACAGAAGCGTGGTCAGTAAGCAAGCCAAAAGGTCAGTAACGAGTTGTTGTAGGTTGGGATAAGGCAGAAGCGTAGTCTTGGAACAAGCCAAGGGTCGATAACGAGCCATAGCAAATATAAACGGCAGCGGGGAAGACAGGAGCGAGATACAGGCTGGAGATAGCACAATATTCTGGCAAGAAGGAAGTGCAGAGACATTGCTTATATAAGGAAGTTCATGGGAGGAGCAAAGAGTTCAAGGTTCAGCTGAAATCAAGGTACAAAGCAGGGTTGTCTAAAGGGTCTGACAAGGCACTGTCCAGCATCTCAGATAGCTCAGTGAGAAGATTCATTGCCAGACACAGCTGAGGTCCCAGGTTCAAGTCCAGGTCCTGACACCTACATGCACTTACAGACCTACATGCATGCACAGAACACTCGCAGACTATACACAGTACATCATTACTAATGATCCACACACTCTACTCAGACAACACTCAGGTACTATGACCCCTGTTATAACCTCCTGTTTTTTAACTCACCACTTAGACCAGTTCCACTAACTCTGATTTTTAACTCACCACTTAGACCAGTTCCACCAGGCTCAAAGATGAGCAGGCTCACAATGAGTTCTGCACAAGGTTATATAGGCCTCAAGCAAGTGTGACCAATTAACCACTCACCTCAATCAGTAGGCTGAAGGAAGCAAAGAAAAAAAACCGGAAAATTGTATACTTTCCTTTCCTGTCGCATCTTCATGGCAGCATACACTCTGGGTTGTGACTCCGCCCCCACAACCTGATAGGACCACATAGCTATAAATTAAAGTTACGCCCCCACCCCAGTATTCTCTGTATATATGAATCACCTTTGTGGGTGGGATATTGTATGCTGCCATGAAGATGCGACAGGAAAGGAAAATTACGGAAAGGTAAGTATACAATTTTCCGGTTTCCTGTCGCATCATGGCAGCATACACTCTGGGGATTAACTCGCAGACTGGGTGGGAGATGCAAACGTAAATGTTTATTAGCAAGGAATACAAGAGTTGGCTTGAATAATGGACTTTCCAAGTTCTACTGTTGATAGCCGAGCTGAGTCCACCTTGTAGTGAGAGATAAAGGTGTTCCTGGAGGACCAAGTGGCCGCTCTGCAGACGGTTTCCGCTGAGACCCTACAATACGCTGCCCAGGAGGTGGCCACTGCTCTGGTGGAATGAGCACTCAGGTTTTCAGGAATTTGCAGCTCACCCAGCAAGTAGGCCTTTTTAATGGTCTTCACCAACCAGGAGACTATGGTTCGGGCTGACGCTTCTTGACCTCTCCTAAGGCCGTAGGGAATGATGAAGAGGTTCTCCGATCTTCTAAAGGATTCGGACACGGAAAGATATTTATGATGTTGCCCCTTACATCCAGAGGATGAGGGTCGCCCTGGTCTATGTTAAGAGCTGACAAGTTGATTTCCTGGTTGAAGTGAAAAGAGGATGCCACCTTTGGGATAAAGTGATCCTAGGGTCTTAGAACTACCCTGTCCAGATGGATGATCAGATACGGCTCCTTAATCAGTAATGCTTGCATCTCTGAAACTCTCTTCGCTGATGTGATTGCGACCAGGAAGGCGACTTTTACTGCCAGGTGCCAGAGGGAGATGTTTTCCAGCGAAAAAAAGGGTTCTTTGGATAGTACCTCTAAGACGACTGATAGGTCCCATGTTGGAACGGAGGGCTTCCTAGGTGGTCTTAGTTTAAGACAGGCCTTCTGAAATTGCATAACAAGGGAATCGTGAGCCCATTTAAGGTGGAAAGAGCTGACACCTGAATTTTCAGAGTACTAGAGCTAAGACCTTTGTCTAAGCCTGATTGCAGGAACTCTAGGATCAGAGGAGCTGAAAGGGAGGACAGATCCCGGCCAAGGTCCTGAGACAAAGCAACAAACTTCTCCCAGACCCTGCGGTAGGTGCAGTTGGTGGTAGGTTTTCTGGCCTGGAGCAGGGTATCAACCACCTTCTGGGAGCAGCCCTGACCTAGATACCTAGCCCTCTCAGCCTCAGAGCCATCAAGTGCAGCCTCCCCATATCTGGATGTAGTAGCTGACCCTGGGAGAGCAAGTCGACTGACGGGGAAGAGCAAGAGGGTCTGCCGTGTTCAGTTGTAGGAGGGTGGTGAACCATGGCCTCCTTGGCCAAAAAGGAATCACCGCTATGACAAATGCTGTTGATCTCTTGAGCCTTAAGAGAAATCTCACTATCAGAGGAGTCGGTGGGAAGATATACCCGAGATGGAAATTCTAGGGATGCTGGAGGCAATCTGTCCCCTCCGCTGAGTGAAAGGGAAACCTCGACAGAAACCTTCAACACTTGGAGTTTGCCAGAGTCGCAGCAAGGTCTATGTCTGGTTGACCCCAGGTCTGGCAGATGAGGGAGAAGGCCTGAGGGCTCAGGGACCACTCGTTGTTGGAGGCAAACTCCCTGCTGAGCGTGTCGGCTAAGATGTTCTCGACCCCCGGGATGTAAGTCGCCCTCAGGTCTGACAGGTTCAACTGTGCCCATTCCATCACAGGAAGAACATCCTGCATCATAGAGGGATTCCTGGTCCCCCCCTGTCTGTTTATGTAGGCGACAGCAACCTTGTTCTCCATCCTTAAGAGGACCTGCTTCCCCTTTAAAAGGGAGCTGAAGGCCAGGAGAGCCTGGAGGGCCGCCCTCATCTCCAGCACGTTCGATACCGAGTCCTTTACTTCGAAAGGCCAACGGCCCTGCGCTGCATGGGACTGGTAGTGGGCTCCCCAACCTTCTAGACTGGCATCTGTGGTCACTACCTCCTGAGGAGGGATGACTATGTGTTTGCAATTGTTTAAGTTGTGGGGACGAGTCCACCAAAGCAATGAGCGCCTGACTGTCTCCGAGATCTGGATCGTCTGGGTCATGGATGAACCGTCCCACTGATGTAGGAAGGAGTTCTGCAGAGGTCTGGTGTGCCACTGAGCCCAACGGACCGTAGGAATGGTCACTGATAGGGAGCCTAGAAGGCTGAGGCATACTCTGGCCAACAGGGATCTTGCTAGAATGGCCTTCTTCACCTTCCGGACCAAAAGGGAAGACTTCTCCGGAGGCAGCTGCACTGTATTCAACTGGGTATCTAGTTGGGCTCCTAAGAAGATCATTCTCTGGGTGGGCCGAGTCTGGCTCTTCCCCCAGTTTATCAGCCATCCCAGATTCTGCAGAGTGGAGACGAGGATCTTCCGATGTTGTAACAGTGACTCCCGGCTGTCTGAGAGGAGGAGAATATCGTCCAGATAATGGTGGACTCGCAGCCCCCTCTCCCTCAGATGCGCGACAACGGGAAGAAGGACCTTTGTAAAGGTCCTGGGAGCCGTAGAAATTCCAAACAGAAGACTTTGGAACTGAAAGTGTCTGTGGATTAGTTCTGAATGGATAGGGATATGAAGCTAGGCACCCTGTAGATCCATTGAGAGCATCCAGTCCCCCAGATTTATTGTCTGGAGGATGCACTGGAGGCTCTCCATTTTGAATGCTTCTACCCATATAGAGCAGTTTAAGTTTTTTAGATCCAGGACCGGACGTAGGTCCCCTGATTTATTTTTTACTAGAAATAGAGGGGAATAGAACCCCCGACCTCTTTGGGATAGGGGCACTTCCGAAATTGCTTCCTTTTGGAGCTGATCCTGAACGTATCAGTTCAAGGCTAACCTCTTTTGCCAAGATGACGGGAGGTTTGTTGGGCAAAAATGGTCCCCAGGGGGAAGTCCCCTGAATGACCATCTGTGCCCGACGTGAATGGTGGTTAACGTCCAGGGGTCACTTATCGTTTCCACCCAGACCAGCGTGAACTTTGAGAGTCTGGCCCCCACCACTGCTGGCTGGGCGGACACACATTCAAAAGGACTTCTGGTCAGTAGATGCCGGGGTCCTGGGCTTCTGAAACTTCAGGAAGGACATTTGAGGGGCCTTCTAGTTCCTTCTGTACTCCCTACCAGGCCTGTAGGACTTGGCATCCCTGTACCTGTCCGGGAGGTTACGCTTAAAGGGAAGAGGCCTCTGAAGCTTTGGCTTTCTATCCGAGGGGATAAGCCCTAATTTTCCGCCAGTGACCTTAGAAATAGCAGAGTCCAATTTGGCACCGAAAAGGTTCTCGCCATCATACGGGATGCGGCACCAATTGGACTTGGAAGCAGGATCTGCCGCTGCAGGGTTTGAGCCAGAGAGCCCGTCTGGCCATTACCGAGGACAACATAGCCCTGGATGCAGACTTAATAGCATCCACAGATACCTCTGCCACAAAATCCCCTGCAAGAGATAGTTCTTGCAGGGCCCTAACTATCTGGTCCCGATCAGCGCCCTCGAATACAAGCTTTTCTATGCTTGCTGACCAACTGGCAATAGCCTTACCCACAGCTGCAAGAACCACTGCTGGCCTGCATACGCCTCCTGCTGCTAGGTAAGCTCTTTTGAGATCAGTATCGATCTTCCTATCCAGGACGTCCTTGAATGACACAGCGTCCTCGATAGGGAGCGTAATGTGCCTGGCCAGGCGCATGAGGGATGCATCCACCACTGGCGGGGACACAAGAGATTTAATTCTAGCCTCCTTTAGAGGATATAGTTTGGTAAGCTAATTGTTGAGACTTGCTTTCTTCTCGGGTCTCTGCCACTCGTCTCTGATAAGTTCCTCCAACTCATCAATGAAGGGAAAGGCTTCGGGTTCTCTCTTCAGGTTCGGGAAATATTTTCTCCTTTTAGGTTGGGCCTCCTGGGGTTCCTCCCAGCTAATGGCCTCCTTCACTGACCTCACAAAAGGCTCTATTAGGGAGAAGTCAAAGCCCGCTGAAGCCTCTAGTTCTTCCTCATCTGAAGGAGAATCATGCTCTCTGGAAGTACTTGGGGGAGCCGGTGAAGCACCCCATGGAGACAACTCTGTGTCCGGAGCGACACGTGGGGCAGAAGACTCAGTGAGCTCTCTGTGTTCTTGCCCTTTCTCTCTGGTGGCTTCTTCAAAGCACCTGCGGCATGCCAACCTGTCTGGAAGGGCTATGACCCCGTACACCCAGCAGGTATTTTCAGAAGGATGGGAGTGGCGTGCTGGTGAATGGCACCTCCAGTCAGTGGATCTTCTTCGGCGGGAATGGCTGCGCCTTGAACGAGACCTGGAGCGACTCCTCCTGCGACTCCCTTTCCCTGAACGACTTCCTTCGCCCGAATGGCTCCGCCTATGGCCAGAGTGGCTTCTTCTATATGAGGAATCTCTGCGAGATGATCTTGCGGACCTGATGGGGCTAACCATTTAGGTAGCGTTAGTGCGTCCTGCTCTCTTTCGATCTTCTCTACTTACCAAACTCCTCCCCTCTTACCTATTATGCTGGTGGTGATCTGCTGGAGCAGTGGTCTCCATGGATAGGGAACAGAGGAAGCCTGAAGACACAGGTAACACAAAAAGAGTAAGGAAGATAAAGCCACACCAGAAACAAGAGGGAAATAGAGAGAAGAAAAATACAGGGGAGATACTTACCAAACAGAGAGGCAACACTGGGGCAGAAAAACCAAAAATGCAGCAGTCAGGAAATTCAGCTGAGCACAAAAACAGGCAAAAAAGGCATCTGCACATGCTCAGTAGCGCCGCGCGGCCGCCGGCACCGTCTTGGAAAAGGGAAAAGACATAGATAGACATACACAGGCTGCCCAAAGTGCACAGTGAGCATGTGCAAAGCGGCAGAGTGCTGATGCTGCTGTGGGACTACAGAGCTCAGCAAAAGGAAGTAAAATATGGCAGAGAGGCAACACTGGGGGAAAGGTACCAGACAACCTAAGGTGACAAGAGATACTGAAGGCAGAGAGTATGCTGCCAAGCTGCAGACAGAGTGACACCAGGGAGGAAGAGGAAACCGGAGACCACCGCAGGTACTAAGCCTGTTTAAGGCTTAAAGACCAATCTTTTTATTATATGCCTTCAGCCTATTTAAGGCTTACTTCCAACGGCTATAGAGGCAATGCTCTGTTTTCAGAGAAAAAGTATTCATACCCCTGAAATCACCAGAGTGGGGTCCCTTCCATTTAGCTTCCTTTAGAGGCTGTACCGGTAAGGACTTCCACCCAGGAGAGGCTAGAACCTGGCTGGGGCGAAGCGGTAAGAGGGTGATGATCCGTGCGGTCCCAACAGGTGAGGAAAAATAAGAGAATACCGGGGCGGGGCGTAAATTCATCTTATAGCTATGTAGTCCTATCAGGTTGTGGGGGCGGAGTCACAACCCAGAGTGTATGCTGCCATGAAGATGCGACAGGAAAAGCTGTTTAAAAAGTGTCAGAAAAAGGTGTTAAAAAGCTACAAGAAAAAGCCCCAAAAAGAACCCACAAATGCAACCCAGCAATCACCAGCAGTCAAAAAAGCAAGACTTGTTCATTCTCCACTCAAGATCCCCACTGTTTAGCTTCCAACCAGCAGTCTGGTTGAATGAATGATGATTTGAAGTTTAACATACAGAATGCTTCTAGCATAGAAAAGGAAGGTGCAGGGCGCCTTGGATTTCAATGGGTTTTTTAAGCACATGATTAGAGCCTGAGGCTCTAATTGTTTCAAAAAAAGGGTGGGCTTGTGGCACAGAGCACTGCACTCTGAGCCCACCCACTTGTGTGACAATAGCAAATTGTTATTCGCTATTGTCTTACTGATGCTTCTCCTGGCCAATCAGGAAGCCATTTCTGGGACCAGATTGGCCGGGATTCTTAGAACTCCCGAACAATCGGGTCTCAGTCAGGACCCACTTTCTGTTTGGCCTGGAGGAGAAGCAGTGGCCCCCAGGAGTGAGAAGCTACAGCCCAGATTAACTTCTTCCTGATCTGCCTCCTTCCTAATGTATGGAGGCCTCTGAATGCCGCATTTTTGTCTGTCTCCCTGGGGGGGATCACCACATTCCCATCCATCTCCCGCAGGCTGTGACTCAGGATTGTAATGGTGCCAACGTCCCAAACATAATGTCAGGATATACAGGGAACAGTGGCTATACAGGACGTTTAAGGCACCCGTGTTTACAAACATGAGTAAATATAAAATTGAAATGTTTTATTGTTACAGCAATAAAAGATTGAATACAAACAATTATTTGATTGTACAACAATAACTCTTATCTTATGTGCACAACCTATTACTTGCAAAGTATACATATAATCCTATCCATCGGATTTGTGCAAGTAGATACTTAAAGTTAATGTTAAACTTATTTCTTACATGAATGTCATTTAGTGTTAACACATATAATATTGCCATCTTTGTTCTGATAATGCAATAATAAAGGTTAGAAATTAAGGTAGATGATATGATAAAATTGTATTATTATAAATTTTGTTTTATGGGTGCACTTCACCCTCTATTATTTGAGAAATGCATATTGCTGCATTTGCATTCCATATTCAGCAAGTCCTAGCCCTGCTGGAATGGAGAGTCAGTGTTAAAAACAAATGTAAATTGTTGAGAAGAGTTTAGTTCAGAGAAGTTATCTGTATAGATTTAAAGTATGTCATTACATGTTTATTGTTAAAAGGTTGCAACTACTGTTAGTCTGTTCATGGAATGTGTTGGGCACGTATTAATGCACTGTTAATTGGAATCATATGTGAATGTGAACTCACTATTAAATTACATGTATTTGGTGGTACCAAATATCTTCTTTTGAGTAATCCGATCAGATAATTTAGTAGATTTAGAAGTTTAAGATAATTGCAAAATATACATTTTTAAGGGTAACATTTTAACGTAGCTGGCGTATTTTGATTATTTCAGTTGGAGTCTGACTTTAAGGTCAGTTTCACTGCGGCAGAATGGCACAGCTGGGTGAAATGACGTTACCTTACTTCGCTTTGCCTTTTGGCCACTAGGGGCGTTTGATGACCGCCAGGAACCAGTGATTGCTTGTGACAGAGCAAAAAATGGGATCTGTGGGTATAAACACACAAATCCTGGTTCTTTCAGGGGAAACGAGACAGATTGTGTGTTCATACTAACTATGAACACCAATCTCTCTCTTCCCCTAGTCAGTCCCAGTCAACCCCTTGATCACCCCATAGTGTTAACCTCTTCCCTGCAAGTGACATTTATACAGTAATTGGTGCATTTATAGCACTGATCACTGTATAATTGTCAGTGGTCCCAAAAATGCGGCAAAAGTGTCCAATTTGTCCGCTGCAATATCGCAGTCCTGATAAAAGTTGCAGATTGCCAGCATTACTAGTAAAAAAAAAAAAAAATGCCATAAATCTATCACCTATTTTGTAGACAATATAACTTTTGCCCAAACCAATCAATATATGCTTATTGTGATTTTTTTATCCTTACCAAAAATATGTAGAAGGATACATATCGACCTAAACTGAGGAAAAGTTTTTTTGAGTTTTTTTTTTAAATGTGGGATATTTATTATAGCAAAAAGTAAAAGATATTGGGGGTTATTTAGGAAAGGCAAATCCAATTTTGTACTACAAGTGCAAACTACAACTGAAAAGTGCACTTGAAATTGCACTGAAAGTGCATTTGGAAGTTCAGCCTCAGTAAATCTGAAGGCTAGATCTGAAATGAGGGAAAGCGCTGCTGATTTTATCATCCAATCATGTGCGAGCTAAAATGCTGTTTTTTATTTTCTTTGCATGTCCCCCTCGGATCTACAGTGATTGCAATTTCAAGTGCACTTTGCACTTGTAGCGCGAGGTGGATTTGCCTTTCGTAAATAACCCCCATTGTGTTTTTTCAAAATTGTTGCTCTTCTTTTGTTTATAGCGCAAACAATAAAAACTGCAGAGGTGATCAAACACCTCCAAAAGAAAGCTCTATTTGTGGGGAAAAAAAATATCAATTTTTTGGGTGCAGCGTCACGCAATTGTCAGTTAAAGTGACGCAGTGCCATATCGCAAAAATGGCCTAGTCATTCAGCAGCCAAATCTTCTGGGCTGAAGTGGTTAAAAATGTGTGAAGAGTACTGAAATATTGCTGTATATATTGAGTCTGTGAAATGCTAAAATTTGAGGGGGAAGTTTTTTTGAATAATAGCCAGGGTGACTATTCTGGATAACCACTTCAGCCCCGGAAGGTTTTACCCCCTTCCTGACCAGAGTACTTTTTACAATTTGGCACTGCATCGCTTTAACTGCTAATTGCGCGGCCATGCAATGCTGTACCCAAACTAAATTTCCGTCCTTTTTTCCCACAAATAGAGCTTTCTTTTGATGGTATTTGATTGCATCTGCAATTTTTAGTTTTTGCGATATAAACGGAAAAAGATCAAACATTTTGAAAAAAAAATATTTTCTACTTTTTGTTATAAAAAGAATCCAATAAACTCAATTTTAGTCATACATTTAGGCCAAAATGTATTCACCCACATGTCTTTTTGTAAAAAAAAAAAAAAGTCAATAAGCATATATTTATTGGTTTGCGCAAAAGTTATGGCGTCTACAAACTAGGGTACATTTTATGGAATTTACACAGCTTTTAGTTTATGACTGCCTATCTCATTTCATGAGGTGCTAAAATGGCAGGGCAGTACAACCCTCCTCCCCCCCATGAACCCATTTTGGAAAGTAGGCACCCCAAGGAAATTGCTGGGAGGCATGTTGAGCCCATTGTATATTTAATTTTTTTGTCCCAAGTGATTGAATAATGACAAAAAAAAGAAAAAAATTTGCTGTAAACCAAGCACCGCCTTCAGGATTTCTAAGGGCGTACATTTTTTATTTCACTCCTCACTACCTATCACAGTTTTGAAGGCCATAAAATGCTAAGATGGCACAACACCCCCCCCCCCCATGACCCCATTTTAGAAAGTAGACACCCCAAGCTATTTGCTGAGAGGCATGTTGAGTCCATGGAATATTTTATATTTTGCCACACGTTGCGAGAATATGACAAACTTTTTTTTTTTTGGAACAAAGTTGTCACTAAATGATATATTGCTCACACCTGCCATTCACATATGTGGAATTGCGCCCCAAAATACATTTTGCTGCTTCTCCTGAGTACGGGGATGCCACATGTGTGGGACTTTTTTTGAACCTAGACCCCGAAAACCAACAACTGCCTTCAGGATTTCTAAGGGCGTAAATTTTTAATTTCACTGCTTACTACCTCACAGTTTTGAAGGCCAAAAAATTTCCAGATGGCACAAACCCCCCCCCCCCCCCCCAAATGACCCAATTTTAGAAAGTAGACACCTCAAGCTACTTGCTTAGAAGCATGGTGAGTATTTTACAGCTCTCATTTGTTTTTGAAAATTAAGAAAGAAAAGAAAAATGTATTTTTTTTCTTTTTTAAATTTTCAAAACTTTGTGACAAAAAGCGGGTCTGCAAAATACTCCCCATACCTTTCAGCAAATATTTTGGGGTGTCTACTTTTCAAAATGGGGTCATTTGGGGGAGGTTTGTGCCATATGGGCATTCCATGGCCTCTGAAACTGTGATAGGCAGTGAGGAGTGAAATCAAAAATTTACACCCTTTGAAAGCCTGAAGGCGGTGCTTGATTTTCGGGGTCCCGTACGCGGTTAGGCTCCCAAAAATAATCACACATGTGGTATCCCCGTACTCAGGAGAAGCAACAGAATGTATTTTGGGGTATAATTTCACATATGCCCATGGCATGTTTGAGCAATATATCATTTAGTGACGACTTTGAGCAAAAAAAATTTGTCTTTTTCCCGCAACTTGTGTCACAATATAAAATATTCCATGGACTTGACATGCCTCTCAGCAAATAGCTTGGGGTCATTGGGGGGGGGGGGGGGTTGAACTGTCCTGGCATTTTATGCACAACATTTAGAAGCTTATGTCACACATCACCCACTCTTCTAACCACTTGAAGACAAAGCCCTTTCTAACACTTTTTTTGTTTACATGATAAAATAATTTTGTTTTGCAAGAAAATTACTTTGATCCCCAAACATTATATATTTTTTTTAAAACAAAGGCCCTACAGATTAAAATGATGGGTGTTTCATATTTTTCACACAGTATTTGTACAGCATTTTTTCAACCTTTTTTTTTTGGAAAAAACACACTTTTTTCATTTTAATGCAATAAAACACACTATATTGCCCGAATGTTTGATGAAATAAAAAAGATGATCTTAGGCCGAGTACATGGATACCAAAGAGGACATGCTTTAAAAGCCTGTAGAAGCCTTTACAGGTTACTACTTTAGATTTAAACAGGAGGTCTACTGCTAAAATTACTGCCCTCGATCTGACCTTCACGGTAGTTGCTGTTTACATTTGACACCAGACCCAATCTTGCGTTCGCCTTTGCACGAGAGCAGGGGGAACAGGGGTGCTTTTTTTTTGCTTTTTTATCTTATTTTTAAACTGTTCCTTTCTTCTGTTTTTTTATAATTTTTATTGTTATCTCAGGGAATGTAAATATCCCCTATGAAAAAAAAAAAAAAATATCCCCTATGATAGCAATTGGTAGTGACGGGTACTCTTTTATTGAAAAAATTGGGGTCTATTAGATCCTAGATCTCTCCTCTGCCCTCAAAGCATCTGACCACACCAAGATCGGTGTGATAACATGTTTTCCCAATTTCCCAATGGCGCTGTTTACATCCGGCAAAATTTAACTCATGAAATGCTAGTAGCTTCCGGTTTCTTAGGCCATAGAGATGACTTGGGCCATTATGTTCTCTGATCAGCTCTATGGTCAGCTGGCCGAATCACCGGCTGCATTCTCATGTTCCCTGTTGGGACAGTAGAGCCAGAGAAAAACATGGAAGACGGTGGGGGGGGTCATTACCTCCCACTGCTTGTAAAAGCAGTCTAGAGGCTAATTAGCCGCTAGGATTGCTTTTACATGAAAGCCGACCGCTGGCTGAAATTAATGATACCAAGATGATACCTAAACCCGCAGGCATCATTCTGGTATAACCACTCAAAGTGCAGCAACATACTAGTACGTTGTTGGTCCTTGTTGGGCATATATTGTAATCTTTTTTCTCATGCAGCCTGTGGGTTGAACAAAATAAAGAGATTGATCGATGGGTATGCCCACCATTTGAATACCTCCCTTCATCCACTCACTTCTAAATATGGGCATACATGCACCATTTATATATGCCAAAGCATGGGGGCATCTGCCCCAAAAGTTAGGAGCAAATCGCTCCTCGGCCCCTGCTGCCCCCCATGCTTCGGCATATATGCTTTTTTTTTTTTTTGGTGTGGTGGTGAAATCACCTCCGACAGCCCTGGAGTCACAGCTTTATGTATCATGAGAGCAAATGCTGTTGCTGTCAAGATAAATAAATCCACACTGCAACCGAAAGGTGTACCTGCTAAGCAAATGATGGTTAACAAAAAATAATATATCATTACAGTATAACAGTAAGACATACCATACCTGCAAAGAAAATACAAAAAAAATACATAAATAAAACATTTTTTAATGCAATCTGTGCCTAAAATATATATATGCCAAAGCATGAGGGCATCTGCCCCAAAGGTAGGAGCAAATCGCTCCTACACCCCTGCTGCCCCCATGCTTCGGCATATATGCTCTTTTTTTTTAACTGTGGTGGTGAAATCACCTCCGACATAGCTGGAGTCATGGCTTTATGTATTGTAGGAGCAAACACTGTTGCTGTCAAGATAAATAAATCCGCACTGCAGCTGAATGGCGTACCTGAAAACGAAAAAATGGTAAACAGTAAACACAGTAAACAGTAAAGTATAAAAAAATTTGCATACCTGAAAAGCAAACATGATAAAACCTAATAACAATAAAACATTGCAGAATATAATACAGTAAAAAAGAGCAGAACAATAGAGAGAGAATAATGAGAGAGAGAACAATAAAACAATAACTAGTTTTGTTTTTTATTTTATATATTTTTGTGTTGTTTTTTTTTTTTTTTACACTTTTTTTGTAACTGGAACTGTTGTAAAGGTTCCAGATTTGGATCTCTCAAAATGTGATGGCATCTTGAAAGTGTGCCTAGTCTGTGCAGTGCTGTACCCTACACTATTACTCAACTAGTGTATAATAGCGTTCAAAACATTCACCAATGCAAAGACCAGGATTGTCAGCACAAGAGCGATAATAATAGCGGGTGATACACCTATATACGCGCTTGCTGCAGACACAACATCTTCCTTGGGGGGGCTCGTTGGGTAGGGGTACTCAGGAGGACATAAGGAAAATGCCTCTCATGCAGCCAGCTTACTGCATTTGGTTGGGGATGGTGAGGTGGAGCACCGTATGGAAACAGAAGGGCTCTGATGATCTCTTCCTGGAATTTCATAGTTTCACAGTTAGTAAGGTTGAATAAAGACACCATTCCATCCAGTTGAACCTGAGTGAGTCTACATTACACACTCACATCGGTCCCTACCCTCAAGGAGCCCACAATTCAAGGTCCCCGTTCATATACTAGGGCCAATTTTGGACAGAAGCCAATTAATCTGCCTGGAGTTTGCATGTTCTCCCTGTGCCTGCGTGGGTTTCCTCCGGGTACTCCGGTTTCCTCCCACAAACCAAAGACATGCAGGTAGGTTAATTGGCTTCTGTCCAAAATTGGCCCTAGTATATGAATGGGGACCTTGGATTGTGGACTCCTTGAGGGTAGGGACTGATGTGAGTGTGTAATGTACAGGGATAGGGACAATTGTAGATGCTCAGGTTGAACTGGATGGACTGGTGTCTTTATTCAACCTTACTAACTATGAAACTATGAAACTATAATCTACCTGCATGTCTTTGGATTGTGGGAGGAAACCAGAGGACCCGGAGAAAAAACACGCAGGCACAGGGAGAAAATGCAAACTCCAGGCAGGTAGTATTGTGGTTGGGATTCAAACCAGCGACCCTTCTTACTGCTAGGCAAGAGTGCTAACCACTGAAAAAAAACTCTGCATAAATTAACACTACTAATGATTCTATGTTTTAGACAACACTATATCCAAATATACAAAAATTTTAATAAAAATTGATATACGTATATCCACCAAGGTGAACGTGTTAAGAGTCCATAAGTGAAACAATATGGTGACAAAGTGCAATATCTTGAGAAGTTATAATGACTTCAGTGAATGCTTTGCAGAAATCCCCCACCACTTGAGAGGAGGCTTACCAGATGTTATGGACCCAGTTAGGTATATACCTAGTGAGTCACACGAGTTTACTGATGTAAATCCACACGAAAAAACAGCTGGCAAAACTTGTAACTTCTCATGGGTACCAGAGTAGATAGAGAGATGACCCAAAAATAGATGAAATGGATGAAATGAGTTTACTGATGTAAATCCACACGAAAAAACAGCTGGCAAAACTTGTAACTTCTCATGGGTACCAGAGTAGATAGAGAGATGACCCAAAAATAGATGAAACGGCTATCCACCTTTTGGGGTGACTGAGGACAGAGATTCTTCCATGTATAGTATAGGCCAAAAAGAAAATACAGCCTCATAGTGAAATACCGTTTAAAACTTTTATTAACATTAAAAGCATAAATGGGTACTCACATATTACAGGCAAATACAAGCATGGAAATAAAATCTGGCAACGCAGTGGCATCAACGACCCCTTCCCGATGTGTTTCTCCTAAACAGGCACTATACTGGGGCGACACAGACCCTATCTGACCCTAAAACCTAACTTATATCATCTGCTGGGCAATCAGGGGGTTAAACCTTTATTAGGTAATAAACGGTGGGTGCCCTGACACTATAAAAAAACAAACTAACTAGCTAGCATCAACTGTAACAATTATACGATGATCACTGGTGAAAGGATTAAGTAGGGGGTTAAAACCTTTACTAGGTAGTATACGGGGGTACCTGACGCTATAAAAAGCTGATGGCGAACCTAAATACTTACCTGCCTAACTAGTGTCACCTGTGACACTAATACGGCAATCAGAAAAAAGATTGCTCAGTGACACTGGCGACAGGGGGGTTTGGGGGGTACCCTAGACCTAAAGGGGCCTAACACTAACTTCACTAACACTTATAACAGTCACAAATGAGACCAATGCAGTAATCAGTAAAAAAATGAAAACTGCTTTTGGTGTCACTGTGACAGGGGGTGCGGGGGGGGGGGGTAATCGGGGGTTGATTGGGGGGTGAAAAGTGTGCCTGCATGTTCTACTGTTAGTGTAGTGTTGGTGCAGACCTACTTGATTTCTTCTCTCCTCTGCACCGGAACGAAAAGATCGACACGAGGTGAGATGACATCACTTCCTCTGCTTCTCGCTCCTGGAACGATGCAGACCGCCTCAGGCACCTGCGAGAGGCAAGTAATGTACCCGCACTATATCTGCGTGAGGCGGTCGGCAAGTGGATATACTGTATTACTTTAAGAATTCCCAGAATTTCAATCGTAAAGTGTTAATGATGTAATGTTGTTTATTCATCAATGCTTTGTTGCTGATGTTCAGATATATTTGAAAATTTGGGAGTCAGATTATGTGTTTGGGTAAAAAGTGCTGTTCTGCTACCCTCGGGTCCACTTGGGGCAGAAGGAACTTAAGGAGTTTGAAATCCTGCTGTAATACTAGATTTGGAATAAATGTTTAGTTAAATATAGTTAAAAATATTGAATCTATATAATGAATATTGTTGCTGAGAAACATTTTATTTCTGTATTTATTATGGACTTATGTTTTAATTGATGAGGAATATTATTTTTAATACCTCCAATGGTTAAGACCTGAATTGATCAGGTAGATTATGTGGTTATTCATGTTAGATGAGGCATGCACATGCCTTACCCCATACCCTATACGGATGCCAAGTTACTTGAATTTAATACTACAAAACAGATTGGAAGATTATGAGAACCGAGCCAGGTGCTCCAATTTGCACATCAGGGGAATTCCAGAAATGGTACTGACATTCAATCTACAGTGGCCGCACTATTTCAAGAACTCCAACTGCTTATAGCAATTGAACGTCTTGAAATGGAAATGGATAGAGTCCACTGAGCCCTCACACCCAAAAAAAAAGGATATAATTGCAAAGTTCCATTATTATTGAACAAAAGAACAACTTTTGGCTGCAGCTCGGGATAAAAATGCCTTAACCTTTCAGGGGCAAAACTATCAGATTTTTGCTGACCCGTCTCAATTAACCATATCTACACGACATGCAATGAAACCTCCGTTAATAGAGCTGCAATGTTATAGCATCACTTACCAATGGGGTTTCCCGTTTTCCATACACTTTGTTTACCAGGGCTCTAAATACATCTGCAGATCTTCGGAAGAACTTCAGCAGACCCTACACGACCTTCACTTGACAGAAGCCGCACCCACCACCAATGCTTCACGCAGAAGATGAGCCTTTTCTTCTTCTCCACACAACTCTTCCCAATCTTTGGGGATAAATGGAAACCAGCATTCCCATAAGAGAGGTCGATTCGGTTCCCCTCCTCTGGATCAAGAGGATTCTATGGACTGACAGCAAATTATTCCCTTGAACATTCCTCCAATCTCTTACTTTGAGAGAAATATCTGAAGACTATTAAATGGCCTAATACTGCACTTTTCGGAAGTATCATCCTATGTTTGGCATTCTAAAATTCATTGGTTTCCAATTATTGGTCTTTTCTGGGCCCCTGCTAATCCCTTATTGCCCCCACAACTGATATACTTCCAACCTTGGTTGGCTTTACACGCTTTGCAGTAACGTTGCCTACTATCCAAATGCTGTTTTATAGCATACTGTAGTCTGACACTCAGATTAATATGAGACTGGATATCTAACTCCCTATCCTTCCCAGTTCCAGTCCCATAGATCTCACTAGCTTTATGTTACCCCCCCCCCCCCCCGGATATTCACTGGGGTGCCCTGTATAAGGATTTTAGCGATATTAAAAGGTGAGAGCTTTATTTTTGCGATTTATGAGGTATATCTAAATGAATTTAGTAATGACCTGCACCTTAAGGTGTCTTTTACTTTCATTCTCTATTTTTCTTTCTTTTATCTCTTCACTTATTTTTTAGATTCTGGTGGAAAAAAATCTGTTTACTAGGACCTAACTCTTTAAAGAGTTTACCCAAGCTTCTGGAATTATTTAGATGTTTCAAGTTATTATGAGTGGGAGGTAGGTGCAGTTCATTTGTTGAAGCCTGGTTTGGACTGTTCCTCTGCCCTTCTCTATACTTTTGATTTATAGGCCTTTAATTGTTTAATGATTAATTGTTTAATGTTATTGCAGGTATCTGTACTTTACCTTCTAGAGAAACATTTAGCAAGTTTATCCCTCTCAACGGGCAATCTGGCTTTTCTTTGGACCATCTTTGGCTGTATGGGTGATGAGACTGGTGGGGAACCTTTTTTGGCCTGAATTGACCCCTATGCCCCCTATTTTGGAGGTAAGGGCAACATGCAATACCATGTTTTGCAGTGGGGGTTGTTTTCAGGGAGTCTTTTTGGTGTATGAGTTATTGAGCCACGCATTTGCAAAAATGTACATGATATATTTGTTAATACAATATGTGTAATGTAACGTATTCATTTTTGATTTTCTTGTTTTTCCTGTTATATACATCTAGAGTGCGATATACCTTTTTGTACTTAGAATGAACACTTTGCGTCCTTTTTCCTGAAGAAGCCACATCGGCGAAACATGTAAAAAAAAAATTGGGACGGAATATATAATACTCTGTTATGTATTTGAGTGCTATGATTCCTGTTTGTCTGTGATATGTTCTATGTATAGACTTACATAGTTACATAGTTAGTAGCTATAACAACAGGAATTATTGTAGTCATATATATATTTTTTTTTTACTTTTTTCAAATAAAAGATACTTGTTTGTTTTATTTATTTGTAGTGTGATATCTGTATAAATGGGTACCTAAAAAGTCCCGTACCTCCAAGCTCTTTTTGTACTTCAATCAAATATCTCCAGGGTCTACTCTCTGCATTCCCTTCACCTCCATTATTAAGATTTTAATAGTTAAATACACCTACTTATGCCCAGGTTGTTTTAGCCCTGAAGGCTTAAATCTCCCCCTTCCTGATTCATATTTCATTCCCTATCCCCTTCCCTCTTCCTTCCTTCTTCCTAACCCCTTTCCACCCTAGACAAGTTGGTCTCAAGCTGGAAGATATCATGTACATCTCGTATTCTTCCCCCTTTAGGAACTTCTCTAGAAACTAGAACAGCATTCACCTGGTGTCCAGTGGTTTATATAATCATACATCTTAACGAAGTCTCTTTAATAAGGCTTTTCTCCCATGCACGGATTGTGTCTCCCTCGATCGCCCACCCATAATATGTGGGAGTTCGACGATGGCCCTTCACCCCCTGATAGGTAATCATTTTCCTTATCGCGGGCAATTGTTGAATTTTATTATAAGTTTATTCTAAAAATGTATTATCTTACCTCATTGGCTTTCTACTTTCTCTTTACTCCAGACTCTCCTGGGTCCCCCTCACTCCTCTTTTCCTTCATGTCCACTTAGGTCGATTCATCCAGCTGGAAATTTGCGATAACCTGTAAGTACTATCTCTTAGATCAACTACCATGGCACTTCTAAACCCTGAATGTTCAGGGTATCAATATACCGCAGAAGCATTCTAAAGCGTTGCGTTCTTTTCATGCTTGAAAAGCACACATATTTTGTTTAAAAGAAGCACACTTCACAGTAAATTCCACACCTAAATGTATGAGTTCTTTTTCCCACAAATATTTACAGCCTCAGCTACTACCAAACAGCGTGGAACCCTCATAGCTTTCCACTGCTCCACCCCATTCACTATTCAAACAGAAATCAAAGCTCCCAAAAGGGCGTTACTTAATTCTCTCGGGACACATGATAGACACAGCAGTTACCGTAGTTTCGTATTACGCTCCCAACAAACAACCCCCACCTTTCCTCATACCTGATGAAGGTAATATCCGCTCATAAGATAGGAACAACTATCATATGTGGTGACTCAAACCAGGTCCTCCTCCCATTCCTAGATAAATCACCAGGATCAATGATTTTGCAGCATTTATAAGATGTTTCGTCAGAGATCTTTTATATCTCCCAGGGGAAAGTTGGAGATATTCAAAAGGCAACAGTCTTGGGTAAGTCTAATTTTAGTCTCTGTAATGTGAAGGATTAGATCACAAATTCTACTCCAGTAAGTAGTTATCTGAAGACAGTTCAGCCAGATGTGTAGCATGTCTCCCTTCTCCTCCCCGCACCTCAAACACCAGGTCCAACACTGTTGGGTACCATTTTTTTTACTTTTGGTGTTGCGTACCATTGCAGTAGTCATTTATATGAATTTTCTTGCAATCTCATGCTGATTGAGCATTTATGCGCTAAAATACATGCATTCTGCCACTCGGAATCTGTGAAGTGCGTTTGGAATGTGGCTTCCCACTGACTCCTGAACTTGGCCGAGTCTGCGGCGTCAGGTTGTTGGAGACACACATACATGAATGAGGTTGTTTTCTTAATGGGGTCACCTTTTGAGTAGATTGATTCAAATGTGGTAAGATCCCTAGTCACCTCCTTTTTTCTGGCGGAGGAGAGTAAGTAGTGACAGGTTAGTGACAGGTTTGTCAATAATTCCAGAAGGAAAATTCAGTGGGCTAGAGATTATCCAGCAACTTGTTATGGGGTAGAATATGACCTGCCTATACAAATTGTGATGCTATGAAAGGTGCTTTCATGTCCATACCCGGGGGGGGGAAATCGGGGTTAATGGCCCAGGGGAAGTTGAGATTTGGTAAAGTGGGGCAGTTTTATGAAAGACCTTTAGAGTGGCACCAACAGTAGGATGTTGTGCAAGTGGCAAGGGGCATCTTACCCAGGGGATCCATGGTGCGAATTTCAATGGGGTCTTTGAGAAACTCTCCTCAAGAGACACCCAGTCCTTATTCGTAGCATGGTAGTGCCAATCAATAATTCTGGCCAGATGTGTAGCATAATAATACAAACTGAAATTTGGGACACCCAATCCTCCCGTGGCTTTGGGCTTCATGAATAAGTGTAAATTAATGCAAGGTTTCTTATGAGCCCATAGAAATTTCCAAAGTACACATTGTAGCTGCTTAAAAAAGCTGGCCGTTCTAACAATACTCAATGTGTGGAAAAGATAAAGTAGTCTCGGAAGTATAACCATTTTAACAATAGCGACTCTGCCAAACCAGGAAAAGAATTTGAAAGACCATTTGGAAAGGTTTAGTTCAATCTGGTGTAGCATTGGTTTGAAGTTATGTGAAAAAATGTTAGTGAGCAGGGGTGTGAGCCTGATCCCTAGATATGTAAGCGCTCCTGACACCCACTTAAAGGGGTTGTTCTGTTGAGCCTGGGTCACAATGTATGTAGGGAGGGTAAGGTTCATGGCCTCTGATTTGGTGTAATTTATTTTGAGATTGGAAATATACCCATAGATAGAGAAGGCATGTAATAAATTGGGGATAGAGATGTGCGGTTGGGTGAAGAAAAATAATAAATCGTCCGCATAGGCCACGATTTTGTACATTTTAGATCCTATCTCGAAACTCAAAATCAAGGGAGTTTTGTTAACCGTGCAGATAAATGGTTCCAAACAAAGTATAAATAGTAGGAGTGACAGTGGGCATCCCTGTCTAGTGGCATTTTTAATGAAAACTGGCTCCGACAGGGTGCCATTGAACTTTGCCTAGCTATTGTGTTCTGAAACAGGGAGGAAATCCAGGTAAGCATGTGGGGTTTCAAAGCTATATATGCACATGTGGCCAGTAGATAGTCCAAAGAAACCCTGTTGAAGGCTTTCTCCACGTCAATAGACAGGAGAAAGCCACCGAAGCCTGATTGATGACAATGATGGATCAAATAAGGGCCTTTGTCACATTGTCCCTTGATTCCCTCCAGACAAACCCAACTTGTTCTGGTCCTATCAGTTGACTTAGAAAGGTGCGTAACCAGTTCGCTACTATTTTTGCGAGTAGTTTCAGATCCAGATTAAGTAAGAATATGGGCCTGTAGTTAGAACAATTAGCGGGGTCCTTGTCCAGTTTGTTAAGTACCGTGACATGTGCCATCAAAAACGAGTTTGGTATTTGGTGAGGTTCCATTAGAAAGTTTAGTGTGCGTTGAAGTGGGGCTTCTAGTATGTTAATGAATGTCTTGTAGTAATGAGCCAAAATGTCATCCGGTCTAGGGCTCTTACCAGGTTTGAGAATTTTAACTGCAGATTTTAATTCTTCCAAGGATATTAGGCTCTCTAGGGACTCCACGTCCTCTGAAGAGACTGTGGGCATACTGCTTTGTGTCAGGTATTCGCTCCCTTTCACCTTGGAGATCAGCAGGTTTATGTGGGCGGAGAATGTTATAAGGTTTGGAATAATACCGTTGGAACCTGGCAGTGATTTCATTCATGTGATTATCCAGAGATCCCTCTATTGTTTTAATTGCCAGGATTGAGCATGCGTGGCACTTTGTCTACACATGATCGGAATTTAAACGATTGGATATTGTTGTCGGAAAATTTTAGCTCCTGCTCTCAAACTTTGTGTGTCTGAAATTCCGACGGAAAAAGTCAGATGGAGCCCACATACGATCGGATTTTCCGACAACACGATCCGATCGCACATTTTCCATCGGAAATTCTGACTGTGTGTACAGGGCATTAGGCGCGAGAGGTCTTCTGTGCAGTTGTCTGTGAAATAATTGCGCAGTGTGCCAGTTATTTTTTGGAGTGAATATGCGTCGGCCAATAAAGAGGAATTTAACTTCCACATGTAGGGTTTAGGACGTGAATCAGAGCGATCAAATGTGAGTGAAATGGGAGCATGGTCGGAAAAAGTTTGTATGCCAATGTGGGCTTCTTGTAGGTCTGGGAGGTCTTTCTGCGAGATAAAGCCATAATCGATGCGGGTATATTTATTATGGGGTGCTGAGTAGTAAGTGTAGTCTCTGCCTGTCGGCAGAAATCTATCAAGGTTATGGAATGGAGTAGTGTTTTGATGTGTTTTAAAGTACGGTATATAAGGCTAGATTTCACCCGAGCAGGTACCTTGTAGTGGATTAAGTGGGATATTTAAATCTCCCCCTAAGATAATACGTCCCGAGGCAAAACTTTTCATTTCTCCAATAAGGTGCTTACAGAAAGAGACATGTGCATTGTTGGGGAAATACACGTTAGCTAGAGTTAAGGGAATTGATCGCCATTTACCCTTTAGAAATAAAAATCTACCTGCAGGATCCGCTAGTTGCTGAATAATCTCAAAGCCCACTGATTTGTTAAGAAAGATGGAAATTCCTTTGGCTTTGACCATGGAGTTTGTGGCGTGATAGACTTTAAGGAAATTTTTATGGAGTAAATTTGGAATTTTTTTAGACTGGAAATTAGTTTCTTGTAAGAAGACAAAAAGAGGTTTCACCTTATTAAATTCTCTGAGTAGAGATGTTCATTTCTCAGGGGTGTTCAGCCCCCATACATTGTGAGATATCAGGGTGGGGCTGTGGCCCAATGACGAATATGCCATGGTTCCAACTTTTTGACTATATTAAGGCGACCCCTTGGACGGGAAGAAAAAAAAGGGGGGGTTGTGTGGGAGGGAGGGGAGCCCTAGGAATAAGGTAGGAAGCGGAAAATTAGAAAAACTGCCTGCAGTTATCAATACTGCAAGCTGTTTAGATTTATATGAGCAGTACCTGTGCTGAACCTGTCCACACAGTTCTGCTTAGGAGATAAGTGTTTAATACTGAGCTAGTAAAAGCACGATAAACAATTAAACAGTTAAACAAGAATATGTATAAAGAGATCTGTTTTCAGGGGACCTGCAGCCCAATGAGCAACCTGTATATGAGTAAGTAAAAATGATTTCTCTGGCAAAGCTATATATAAATGAGACATATGAACAAATATGGTACAACCATAAGCATAAGGCAACTATCATCAGTTGTTAACGTGACATCCATTCCGCCTATTGTGTGCAGAGGGGAAAAAGAAAAAAAAACTGGTGTATACTGGGAACACACAGTATATTGCTTGCAACCGGCTAGGTAAAGGTGAGGAGAGTTATGAAAATATCCTGCTTGGGAGTAAGTCTCTAACAGCACCTCAGTGGACTGATAGGCTATACGCCTGCGAGGGTTGTCAGAGTGCAGATGCTATCTGGTCCTCTTTATATCCTGGAGGAAGGAGAAACAAACAGCAAAGGGAGTAGCATATTAATAAAAAGCACAAAAATAGCTTAACTATGTAGTACTCAGAGTCCTTCATGAGATGGAAGAGGGGGAGGGGATGTGCAACCATGTTCCCTCCGAAACTAGGACAGAGGGCTCCGGAACTGAGGAAGAACCCCTCATTTACCAGGTGGGTAAGAAAATTGAAATGGAGGCTGGGAAGAGGCTGGAAAGAGCATCCGTCAGCTGACACAAAGCACCATCTTGGGTCTCTGAACTGCACTGTATTTATATAGAGCGCAATAGCAGGGAGTAAGGCCACGTGAATGATTCTTTGTGCAGAGGGTTTAACAGTCCCTGCAAAAGTGAACACAGTCCCTCAAAAAAAAAAGTCTCAGAGGCGATCCCTCCTGAAGGGCGACCTGGGAAGTGTTATTGTCAGGTCACCTTGAGGCGAGGTGACAGATGCACACCGTAGGGATCAGGAGTGCACCGCAAGGTTGTGGACCCTACAGCTGACTGCTGCAGAAGGGGGACAGATCCCACTGGGGTTAGAGCGTAAGATTCCCTGGGGCGCGGAGTCTAAGAGCCAGCAGGTGTTCACCAGCGCCTCCAGTGGTGAGGATGGACTTGGTTGCAACTGGCTCCAGGTCACAACCCCCAGGGTCCCCCAGCTCACACCCACAGTAGGCAACAGAAGGATAGGGATGGTGAGGGACAAAGCCAAGGTTGGGGCCGCAAGCAGACAAGAATAGTCGGGGACACGCCAAAAGGTCAGGATCACAGGCAAACAGGGATAGTTGAAGACACGCCAAAGTCGGTAACGGGAAAACAGTAGCAGAAGCACACGGCAGGAAACAGGAAGCTAACACACAAAGGAATACACAATGGTTGATCAGCACTGATGGCCTGCAGTGCACAGGTTAATATAGGGTTCCCTGATAGGGCCTGGGGTGGAGCAATTCTTAGAGGAGAAGTTATAAAAACCACCAGGTGGAAGTGGCTGACCTCTTAGTCTGAACACATGAGGGGAGGTAAGCAAACACAGGAAGATCACTGCATAACCATGACAGTTATAGCTGAACATGATACTGAGCCAACATAAACCAGGATAACGGGGAGAACAGGTAACTCCTAAGGTAGGTAAGGCCCCTCAAAATGGGCAAATATTGATCATTCAAGTCTGGTTGCAGTATCTGGATTGCTTGGAGGCATATGGTGAACAGCCCACACTTGAGCTTAGTTGTTTGCCATATTTGTTTTTCTTCAGCGGAGGCTTGGCCAGGGGTGAATGCGGCGTGCTGACAGGGCTATGTTCTGCCGGAATCATTCTGAACTCGGCATACCACTCAGGCAGGTCTGTATTTGGAATGTGTAGGTCTGCACAGAAATCAGGGAGTTCATCTGGCATCCACAGAATGAATTGCTTCCTATTTGAAGTTGCTTGCAGAGCAAAGTGAAAGCTCCATTTGTAGACAATTCCATTTTCTCTGAGCACCTCCAGTAAGGGGCGCATTGCCCTTCTGTTTTGCAGAGTGATAGGAGACAGATCCTGGAATACAGCGAGTATACTATCATTGAAAAGAATTTGATCGATCTTTTGGGTTTGGTTCAGGATTTCTTCCTTTAATGGGATGTTCTGGAGACAGCAGATAATGTCTCTGGGTGGTGCGATATCAGGAGGTTTCATTCTCAGGGCCCTGTGTGCCTGGACAAACTCAATAGGAGTATTTGCCGGTTTTTCCAGTATGTTGTTAAAGATTGATTGCAGGGCAGAAGGAAGTTGTTATTTTTTTTTTTTTTTTTTTTTAAATACTTTATTTCTCTGCAGGAATACATAACAAAGATCACAAACAAAAAAAATAATAATTACATAGGTCAACTTATCAAATCAATTTACAAAACAAAAACTTATTAATTTAACCAATGATATACAGTGCATTCCTGCAAAAAAAATTTCTTTTTCCTTTTCTTTTCCCCTTCTAAGCAACTAACAAGGCCCTAGATCCAGTGAGGGACTTATAGAACCGAGGATAGAGAGAGAGAGAGGGAAAAAAAAAAAACCCCCAGGGAATCCCAAATGGAACAAATAAAAATATGTTGCCCCTGCCGACAGAGGGACCTGTGCCACATCACTTACTAGCTATTCCTCTAGTTCCTCTCCAATTAGCCCTTTCCCTTCCTCTGATTGTAAAAATGACTCCCATGGAGCCCAGACTTGCAGTAGACACTCCCTTGATCAGAGTTAATCGATTCAAGGACTTCCCTCACCCTGATGTTGTTCCTCCTGCCTCTATTATCGAGGTCTTCTAAATGTCTATTGATTTTAAATAAATGGGCTGAGTGGGATGTTGTGGTGGCTTCTAATCTGTGTATGCCCCTGTCCCTCCTACTATCAGCTCTCTCCATGGTGGCCATTTTATCAGTCAGTGACAGTAGGTCAGCCTTCAGGTCAGTTATGGCTGAGAAGAAGGTGTTTTTTTATGTCCGTGGCTATAGTTTTCATGTCATCCAGAGTGAGGGGATGATTTGGGTTCCTCGTCCCCCTTACCAAGTCCTCTGCATTGAACTGGGAGCCGTCACTGAGCTCTTCCTCCCCGCCTCGAGTCGGTGCCATCTTGCGTGGTGTGCCGCGGCCCGATCAGGTCTTGTTTTTGAAGATCTTCTGGATGCTGTGGGTGTGAGCAGACACTGACAACTGGCGCGATCGTGTCCCGATGTTGTGCCTCAGCAATCTGCTCATTATAGGGCGTATGGAGTGCTAAAGAAAGGCTGCAGGGCCGTGGGACTCCTGGGGCTCTGTGATCAGGCAGCCATCTCCCCTGTGCACAAAGCCACGCCCCGACATCTTGCTATTCCTATCATCTCCACAAGTTTCAGGCCCTAATCTCTTACCCATTCCCAACAAGTTTGCTGCCTTCTCAGGCCTCATAATAAATCCTAAGAAATGTTTAGTATTAAATATATCTCTCTCCAACATGGAACTAGATTCAGCAAAAGTTGCACTTCCTTTTACCTGGGCAGAGAAATCAATCCCGTATATAGGGATTCACCTTACAGCCTCTACTTCAGATCTTTTTTCAGCCAATTACTCACCAACCTTGAGAAGAGTGACAAACTTGTTGAAGCAATTGTCTCACCTTCCACTATCATGGTTGGGAAGAATACAATAAAAATGACAATTCTGCCTTAATTACTGTATTTGTTTAGAGTTCTTCCCATTCCAATCCCTGCCTATTATTTAAGACTAATAAAGAAAGGGGCAACGTCACTTGTCTGGAGCTCCTTCAAACCACGTATACCTTTTTCACACACTATATCTCCCTAAAATCAATGGAGGCCTTGGCTTCCCAAACTTTACAACCTACTATAAAGCAGCACATATTGCTAGTCTATCCAAATACCATGTAATGCAGGAAATTCCTCTATGGGCAACGATCAAAGCTACAGAATGTGATCCTTTATTGATCTCTAATTTTCTCTAGCTTCACCCCCAAAGAACCCCCTAATATACATAATCCCATCACCAAACACTTTATTTCCCTCTGGGAAAGAGTTAAATTTAAGAACTATTTACAATCCCCACACAATACTCTCCTCTCCTTTCTCAAAAACCCCGCTTTTTACCCTGCATGGGTCTCCCACTCATTTAAAGTGTGGACCTCCCTGGAGTTACACAAATTTGTCACTTCTACATCCTTTATCCCATTCCCGACTCTCTGCGAGACCTGTCTACCACAATCAGAATTGTTCCGATACCTTCAAACTGAAAATGCCTTCACACCAAATACAAACACTGGCATCCTTCTGACCGAATTTTCAGGCTTTGAATCAGTGTGTAAGGAAAACCCCCATACTAGAGGACTAATTTCTTCCCTATACACCCAACTTTTAGTCAATCTTGACTCAGATAAACCATCCTACACCCAGAGAGGGGAGACGGACCTTGGTCATACACTTGACACTGCAGACTGGTCTAAGATCTGGTTGCTACTAAATCATCCTCCCCTAACATTCTAGCGATGGAAGCCAATTACAAAATGTTGACCCACTGGTATTTCGTTCCTTCCAGAGTGGTTAAGTATGTGCCTACTTATTCTGCTTAATGCTTTCGGGGCTGTTCGCAATTCGGCACGCACATACATATTTGGTGGACCTGCCTAATAGCCCAAGCCTTTTGGATGGAAATTTTTGAATTGGCCTCCAGAATATTTGACGTGAAGCTACAACTCAACCTAACTACTGCATTACTTACAGTGGTTGTAAATCCCCCTGCCCAACTTTATTGCATGTAAAGCTATTTGCAATCACTTACTTTTAGGTGGCTTTAAAAATTACCAAGCTGCGCTGTTTAGGAGATATTGCAGATATCTGTTTCAGTGACGTCACTCAGGCATGCGCATTTTGTCCCTTGCACACTCAAAAAGACGTCAGTCTATTCATCTATGTGCCGTGCCTCTGATAGCAGAGCTCCACGGCATCACAATTCCACGAGATCCTGGTGTTCTTGAAACACCCCATGTGACCATCTACATCATGGGGGTGTGAACAAGGACATTCATTTTTAACACTAGTAGGAAATTTGCATGTGTGCTCTTATTGGCTTGCCGGCCCTTTGCCATGGTAACGGTATACGAAAACGAGGCTCAGTTACTCTTTACTGAGCATGCCCGAGATTCTGCCTGGTTCAGGGAGAAAAGGGCAAAAGTACAGATGTGGCTGGAGACTACAAACATGGCACTGGCTTAGGCTTAGGAACAGAGAGAATAGAAACCAAGCTGCAGAAACAGTACACTAATTCTTATCCTGTTGAGTTTATAAATGCTATACTTAGTGGCCATATGATTACTGAGAATATTTCTTCTGAGTTGACGTCCTCTTTCATTTGAAACCGGAGTGCTTAACGCACACTCAATTCAAACTTTTCATCCAGCTCCTTACAGTCACAAAGAAAACTGTAGCGAAGGCATGGAAATCCCCTTCATTGATGGTAACTGAGACGAAACACAGGATGCATAATTTCACACTAAAATGGTGGCCATAGAACGAGATCAGGTCCCGAAATTCAAAAAATGATGGCACCCATGGATAAAATACCACTTACCATCAACCTTTGATGAAAATGTTCTCATGCATTGGTAACTGATCTATGAATAACCATATTATATCTCGTGGTAGCTTTTGAATAGACCGACCGGACCCCGTTTTCTTCTCTCCTCTACTCTCTTTCACTCAATTTATATATTTTTTTCACCCCTACTTCCCTTTACCAACACTCCTGATTACATTTAGTTATCTATTACATACTTTGAATGTCTACAAATCTGTATATTAACAAGCTTCATTCCTTTTGTTACAATATGTTTAATTATCATATCTGTTATCACTTTTTGTGAACTAAATAAAATCATTTGACAATGAATTTGAAACCAGAAGTTACATGTGTGTCATATAATGTAATATAGTAAAATATGTTATAATGATAAAGAGTTAATGATTACAATTGGTTGAATACAATGTAAAAGAAAATGTGTCATTTGAACATGTACCCCTTATTGGTGGAAGATGGTCGGTAACACCTATCTTTCATTCATATTTAACACCCTGTCTGGGATGATAAAACTGAACAGGGTATGAAGCAACTTTGCTGTGTTAACATAGGCATGCCCACAGGGTGTGCCCAGGCACACCCTAATCATCCCTGTGCTCTGTCAGTGTTTCACACCTTTTGTTAGTGCTGACTGCCTGCAAAATGTCTGTCCTGTCCCTGAGTAACTCAGTCACCACCACTGGGGTCGGGTTCCGGCCGGCAAAAACAGCTGTGCTGCAAGTGGGAGGTGATTGAGCAGGGAACTAGGACCACAGCCGCAGAGCAACCCAGCCGCATTTGCCGATGCAGCTTCTATAGTTCCGACTGCAGGTCCCGCAGTTGCTGGCGGAGTGATCTACATTTGCTCTCCGCCCCCCTCCGGCCTCTCTTTCCCTTAGAAGCAGCAGATTAGCGGAGCCTGGAGAGCGGCAGATGAGTGGCTGCAGCCTGCTAGATCGAGGTGAGTGAGACAGCACTAAGCAGGGCACCTGGGCAGCCAATGGGCAAATGAAACATCCTATATAAATGTGACGAATAATTGAAAATTACGAAAAATCATATTTACGTTATGAATATATATCCACCATAAAAATACAAGATCACCAATGATGTGCCCATGAATATATCAAACGATATTGACAATAAAACATGTACAAAATTCATAAGTGCACAAAATAAAATCAAAACATTGTGACCAAATGAAAATAGATCAATGCACTGTGAAATAAAAGTCAGAGTTGGCGTTAAGTTTTCAAAACATCGCATAACAATATAGAAAAATAAACGGTATGGCCATAATGCTTATCCATCAGCTGTTATAACAACAGAACATAACAACTGTGGTATGTAACCCAAAACTGACGGGGTTTAACAATATTACCCGCTATGATCCAGAGTATCTCCGTCTGAAGAAATGGTAGAGATCCAGAGTCCCGGGGGGTACCAGTGATGGTCTTCGGGACAATCTCAGGACTCATGATCGCATGAGGCCTCATGTGTGATCATCTGTATTGTGGGTAAAGTTTCTAAAAAAAAAAAAGGAGATAAAGAGAGGGAGAAACCAAGGAAAAGAGGGGGATGAGGAGAGTGAGGGTCATCCTTGAGTTCACTACGGAGTCAAAATGAAGTCGATCCATGGGTCCCATATCTTATTAAATTTCTTGATTTTGTTGTTAAGAATGTGAAAGAGTTTATCTGAAATGTTATATTTACTCATGTTTGTGTGTGTAAGCATCAGTGTCTCAAAAGTCCTGTATACCCACTGTTCACTGTAAAATCCCAGGTACAGATATTTTGCAGTGAAAGTAACATGAAGTAATCAAGCACAACTCTTACCAAAAAGAGCCTCACTGCTGGAAAAAGCAACTAGCTGCAGACAAGAAAAAACAAGAACAAGGCTGATATAATTAGCAATTGAATTAATATTGTGGGGAACAAGCTAATTTCTAGGAATTTTAAGTGCTTCCAGCAAACAAAAAGCTTCTTTCCCAGTCCTTTTACTAATAGCGATGCTGAAAGGATTCAGGCTTTTCCCTCTGTAAATTTGAATAAGGAAAAAAGGCTTATATGACCTTGTACACTTAGAGTGCATTTTACACGCCTGGACGCCCAGTCACAGAACAACTTGAGAAGGGTAGAGAGACACCCTGCTACATAAGAGGCAAAGAGGAGGGGGCAGGGAATAGATTGCAATGAGATACACAAGTGGGGCTCTAATTTAAATGGTAATTGCCAAACCATGGCCAGATTTAGCATACCGTGCCAAGACAGCACACACAAAAAAAATCACTTGTGTTGTGATATTGTTAAAGTGCTGACTGACATTTTCTTTCTACTCTCTTAATGCTACAATATAACATTCCTGTTATTATTAGCAGGGAATTTTACTTGCATGAGCAGCAATTATGTTCCACATACACAAAACAATAGTCTCACTTAGCAAATAAATCATTCGGCTCTTACGTTCCAGCTCTGCACTGACTGGATTTCATGGTCTGGTAATTCTGGTGACCCCTGTTGCACTGCTGTTCCTAAACAGCAGATACATTTAAAAGTTGCCTTACTTCTTTTGTGTTTAAAGAGAAAACCTTCTGCCTCCTTACATTGATTAAATTCCTTTCTAGTGAAAGAAATAGGTGGACTGCTACTGTTGACCTCCAGAAAATGCAAATTTCCTTGCTGTTTTGCAGATCTTTTAGCTTTAACATGTCGGTGACAGGGACATGCGGTGAGGTCAGTGGCTGGAGAGGCACTGGCTAGCATCAGGGCCAGATACACACAGGTTACATATGCCGCAAAAATTCTAGCACAAGACCTCAATAGTTACATAGTTAGTCAGGTTGAAAAAAGACACCAGTTCAACCACAAAAAAAATACATATATATAATAATATCATACCAGCCCATATACCCAATTATATACCCACAGTTGATCCAGAGGAAGGCAAAAAACCCCAGCAGAGCATGATCCAATTTGCTAAAGCAGAGGAAAAAATTCCTTCCTGATCCCCCGAGAGGCAATCGGATTTTCCCCGGATCAACTTTACCTATAAATGTTAGTACCCACTTATATTATGTACACTTAGGAAATAATCCAGGCCTTTCTTAAAGCAATCCACTGAGCTGACCATAACCACCTCTGCAGGGAGTCTATTCCACATTTTCACAGCTCTTACTGTGAAGAAACCTTTCCGTATTTGGAGATGAAATCTCTTTTCCTCTAGACGTAAAGAGTGCCCCCTTTGTCATCTGTAACTCTAAACATGTAAGCTGTAATCATTTTTAAAGCGTCGCCTATGGAGGTTTTTAAGTACCGAAGTTTTGCGCCATTCCATGAGTGTGTGCAATTTTAAAGTTTGAAATGTTAGGTATCTATTTACTTGGTGTAACATCATCTTTCATAGTAAACAAAAAAATCGGGCTAACTTTTGTGGGTTTTTTTTTTAATATTCATTAAACTTTTTCTCCAAAAAAAGGAGTGTAGCATAAAAAGTTGCACCATTTTATTCCCTAGGGTGTTCTTCTCTCCTACATGATTTTTACATGTAGGAGAGAAGTGTCAGAATTGGCCTGGCTGGCAGCTTGTATTTAAACTGGCCACTCTGTATGTAGCTTCTGACAGACTGTACAAGAAGCCACATATCTCCGGAAATATAGGTGGCAGGAGCCCCACATTTTGACCAGTGGTAGGACCCCCCCAAATTTGGGACCTCTGTGATCCCAGGTCACCAAGCTACGACCCTTGAAGCTCAAGCATTTTGTTTTTTTTGGTTTGTTTTATTTGTTTTTTTATGTTCATGGTAGGTGAGTCTCAAATAATGCAGAATATGGCAAGGGAGGGTGAATGCTGCTATGGATAGGCACCAGGAAAGGAAAATGTATGGAAAGTTAAGTATTACATTTTCTGATTTCCTGGTGCCTCCATGGCAGCATACACATAGTAAATAACGTGCTCATAGGGAGGGTGTCAGGGCTGGCTTAGCCCTTCCTCCTCTGGGCTGGCCGCTCAGCTGTCGGCTAATTGCCAACTCTCTTCTCTCTCCACAGTTACCAGCTGGTCCCGATGATGCTCGTCTGACCTGCCTATTTAAAGTCTTCCAGCTCATTTCTCCATTGCCTTCACGTTTGGTCACATCACAAGGAACCATCTCCTGCTGTTTGTTTCAAGACTGGCTTGCTGACATCCCTCCTGGCTTCTTATCCGGCTTGCGGTTGCTCTCCTTGGATCCCTGACTTCTGGACTGGCTGATTACCTGATCTGGTATATGAACTTTGGACTGGCTGACTACCAGATCTGGCTACTGGACTCTGGCTATGTTTGACTACGCTTTTTTCTATTTACCTTTTCATTTTTATTATTAATAAACAAGTGTGATTTGATTGTACTTCTGTCTCAGTCTGTTTCATGGTTCCTGTCAGTACGTGAAGGCCATGAATTCAGAAGGTACAGTCAATCCACTTGTTGGTAATATTTTTTCCAGATTGGAAGAGCAAGATCACTGCATGGATCATTTTGCCTTGGCGTTACAAGCGCTCCTGAACCGCACGGCTCACCTGGAATCCCCCACGGTGGCTGCTTCGGTACAACCTGAGTAGCAGGCCGTCCCTGCTGCTGCGCCAGTCTCTGTGCAGGCACCCGTCTCGAGTATTACCTCTATAAGAGGTATGTCTGGTTCTGCTCCACTTCCCCAGTGATTTGGGGGCGATCCAGTTCAATGCAGAGGGTTTCTCAATCAGGTTGAGATACACTTCGAAATGCTCCCCCAGGCGTTTCCCACGGACAGAAGCAAAGTAGGTTTCCTGATATCTTTGCTTTCTGAAAGAGCCTTGGCTAACCCTCTATGGGAGACGCAAAAACCTGTTGTCTTGAGTTACCCTCAGTTTGTGGCCACCTTTAAAAGGGTTTTTGACATCCCCGCACGCTCTTCTTTTTGCCAAGTGCCTCATGTCCATCAAACAGAGTACAAGAACTGTTGTCGAATACGCCATTGAATTCCGCACTCTGGCAGCAGAGGTTGCTTGGAACAATGAGGCCCTCGTGGCTGCTTTTTCTCATGGTCTCTCGGATTCCATCAAGGATGAGATACCCACTGAGTTGGAGAGCTTGATCTCGTTTGCCATCCTCATTGACTCCAGACTCAGAGAAAGACTTTCTCTTAAGGAGCACTTGCGGAAGCCTCCTGTACATTTGCCTCCGAGCTTTGTAGTCCCACCCATGCCTCCCTCACCTCCCATGCCTCCTGGTACCAAGTTGGTCAGTGAAGATGAACCTATGCACCTGGGCTTCACGCGTCTCTGCGGATGAGAGAGCCTTTAGGAGGAGGGAGAGATTGTGCCTTTATTGTGGCCAGGCAGGTCACTTTTTGAAGTCTTGTCCTACCCGTCCAGGGAATGCCCGAACCTTGAGGTCCTGTCGTGGACAGACCTTAGGTGGCGTTGTTTTGTCCCCAGTTATCCAGAAGGATAAGCCCCTGGTTTTGGTCACCCTTTCTTGGGCTGAGTCGGCCATCGAGATACAGGCTCTAATCGACTCTGGGGCTGCAGGCCTTTTCATTGATGCTGCATTGGTTTCGCAGCACTCGATTCCGTTGCAGCTGCGTGACACTCCACTTGCCATTGAGGCTCTTGATGGGAGACCTTTACAGCCTGCCCATGTGACTCATGAGACGGTTACATTGTCCATGGCTGTAGGGGCTCTTCACCATGAGATAATCCAATTCCAAGTTATTTCCTCACCCAGATTTCCACTGGTTATTGGTTATCTTTTGTTACAGAGACACAACCCCTCTTTTGATTGGCTCCGTGCTGAGGTTCTCTCCTGGTCACCACAATGCAGTGAGACATGCTTCCTGCAGGTATCCAAGTTCCTGTGCACCGCTTCACTCCCCTCCCTGCCGGAGGAGTACCGTGATTTTGGCGATGTCTTTGATAAAGGTCAAGCCGGTAGTTTGCCTCTACACCGGCCTTATGATTGCGCAATTGACCTTCAACCTGGTGCCATACCTCCTCGTGGCCGGGTTTACCCTTTGTCAGTCTTGGAGGATAAGGCCAAGGAGGAGTATGTTGCTGACGCACTTTCTCGAGGTTTCATCCGCAAATCCTCATCTCCTGCTGGTGCTGGTTTATTCTTTGTGAAAAAGAGCGGTGAACTGAGACCTTGTATAGATTATAGGGGTCTCAATCGTGTCATGATTAAGAATGCCTAAAATTCCATTTATTACTGAGTTATTTGACCGCCTCAAGGGAGCAATGGTTTTCACTAAGCTTGACCTGAGAGGGGCATACAATCTCGTGCGCATTAAGGAGGGCGACGAGTGGAAGACTGCGTTTAATACCAGAACAGGCCATTATGAATACCTGGTAATGCCTTTTGGCCTTTATAACGCCCCGGCAGTTTTCCAGGAATTTATTAATGATGTGCTCCGAGATTTGTTGCAGTTGTGTGTGGTGGTTTATCTCGATGATATCCTCATATTTTCCAAGTCCCTGGAGAGCCACCACACAGATGTCTGTCGTGTACTTCAGAAACTAAGAAAGAACAATCTCTATTGTAAACTGGAGAAGTGCGAGTTCCATCGTGAACAGGTTACATTCCTGGGCTATGTCATTTCCACTGCTGGTTTTTCAATGGAAACAGAGAAACTTTCGGCAGTCCTACAGTGGCCTCGACCCATGGGTTTACATCCTCTGCAGCGTTTCCTGGGCTTTGCCAACTACTATCGGAAGTTTATTTGTAACTTCTCCTATCTGGTCAAGCCTCTGACTGATATCACCAGAAAGGACGGTAACCCACAGAGTTCGTCTCCAGAATCCATTAAGGCCTTTGAGACTCTCAAGGCTGCCTTTGTTTCTGCTCCTGCGTTGGCACATCCTGATCCTACATTGCCTTTTATCCTAGAAGTTGATGCTTCTGACACTGGAGTTGGCGCCCTTCTGTCTCAATGTCCTAACTCTGAGAGCGCCATGCATCCATGTGGCTACTTTTCCAAGAAATTGTCACCTGCTGAGTGCAATTATGAGATTGATGACAGAGAGCTGTTGGCGATCATTTTAGCCCTGAAAGAATGGAGACATCTCATTGGAGGTACCACTGCGCCCGTTCTTATTCTTACCGACCATAAGAATCTTACATTCTTGTCTGAAGCTAAGCGACTCTCTCCCAGAAGGGCGTGATGGGCTCTTTTCTTGTCGAGCTTTAATTACATTGTCTCATTCTTACTCGGTACTAAGAATGTAAGGGCTGACGCCTTGTCACGACAATTTTCCTCCACTTCCAAGTCGGAGTCGGTTCTGGTTCCTATGATTCCTCCTGTTCGTATCTTAGCTACGGTTCGCACCAGTCTTACCTCTCCTTTGAGTGACAAAATTCTTGCTGCTCAGGTCCATGCTCCTCCTGATAAACCTTGTGACCGCTGCTTTGCCCCAGACTTATCATTCTCCCAAGGCAGCTCACCATCCTGGGAAGAATCAACTCATTTGGGCCATCTCCCAACAATTCTGGTGGCCTAGTCTATGGGCTGATGTTACTGCTTTTGTAGCTGCCTGTCCCGTGTGTGCTCAGAGTAAGACTCCACGACACCTTCCGGTGGGGCTCCTACAACCCATACCCAATGGAGAGAGGCCCTGGACTCACCTGTCTATGTATTTCATTGTGGAATTGCCCAACTCCCAAGGCAACACTGTTATCCTTATGGTGGTTGACCGGTGCTCAAAGATGTGTCATTGTATTCCACTTAAGAAGTTGCCCACCTCTAAGGAACTGGCTTCCATTTTTGCTCGGGAGATCTTTTTTTTACATGGGCTACCCAAGGTTATTGTCTCAGATAGGGGCAGTCAGTTTGTCTCCCAGTTCTGGCGAAACTTTTGTGCACAGTTGGGAATCCAGCTTGCGTTCTCTTCTGCGTATCACCCGCAGTCTAATGGGGCCGCAGAACGAGACAATCAGTCCTTGGAGCAATTCCTATGTTGCTATATTTCTGACCATCATAACAACTGGTCTGACCTATTACCTTGGGCAGAGTTTGTTCACAACAGTGCCTTGAATTCTGCCTCCCGATTGTCTCCATTTATGGCGAATTATGGTTTCCAACCTTCCATGTTGCCTGACTCGTTTGTTCCACAGAGTATTCCTGCATTAGAGGAACATCTCCGGGGTCTTCGTTCCACTTGGGTACAAGTCCAGTAGGCTTTGCGTCATGCTAATGATAGGTACAGACTCCATGCTGACCGCAGACGCCTGCCAGCGCCTTCCTACCAGGTTGGGGACAGGGTCTGGCTGTCATCTCGCAACCTCCGGCTTCGTATTCCCTCACTGAAGTTTGCACCTCGGTTTATTGGGCCTTTCCATATCCTTCGCAGGATTAACCCAGTAGCTTATGCGTTGGAACTTCCTCCTAGTATGCGCATCTCAAATTTGTTTCATGTCTCCTTATTGAAACCGTTGGTCTGTAACCGATTTACCACCTCGGTGCCACGTCCTCACCCTATTCAGGTTGAGAACCATGAGGTACAATCCATTGTTGACTCCCGTAGGTTCCGTGGGTGCATACAGTACCTGGTGCATTGGAAGGGGTACGGTCCGGAGGAACGCTCCTGGGTTTCATCCTCTGATGTACATGCCCCTGTCCTCCTCCGTGAGTTCCATAGACAGTTTCCCCTCAAGCCTGGTGGCCCTCCAAGGGAGAGGGGTCATTGGGGGGGGGTACTGTCAGGGCTGGCTTAGCCCTTCCTCCTCTGGGCTGGCCGCTCAGCTGTCGGCTAATTGCCAGCTCTCTTCTCTCTCCACAGTTACCAGCTGGTCCCGATGATGCTCGTCTGACCTGCCTATTTAAAGTCTTCCAGCTCATTTCTCCATTGCCTTCACGTTTGGAACCATCTCCTGCTGTTTGTTTCAAGACTGGCTTGCTGACATCCCTCCTGGCTTCTTGTCCGGCTTGCGGTTGCTCTCCTTGGATCCCTGACTTCTGGACTGGCTGATTACCCAAAATGGTTTATGAACTTTGGACTGGCTGACTACCAGATCTGGCTACTGGACTCTGGCTATGCTTGACTACGCTTTTTTCTATTTACCTTTTTATTTTTATTATTAATAAACAAGTGTGATTTGATTGTACTTCTGTCTCAGTCTGTTTCATGGTTCCTGACAGAGGATTGCTGCAAAAGATATAGTTTATTTAGGGTTACAAAATTTTTATGTTTTTTTCCCGTTAGTGTGGCTTAATCCAGGCTATAATGAGCCATGAAGGTGGTAAACGAAGACCAACTTGCCGCCCGACAAATCGTTTCCGGAGAGACCTGTGCTAAAGCCACCCAAGAAGATGCTATCCCCCAACTCGAGTGATTGCTTGAAGTAGCCCTGATTTTAGTTCAGTATACAAGTAAAGGTGTAGGGAACTGGAGCAAAAAATATATCCCACAGTATTAAAACACATGCATTAAAACGCATATAAATTTATGCACAATAGTGGTAATATTGCAAAAAAGGTCCATAGTCTTAGTAATATATTAAAAAGTCTACGGGGGGATGGTGGTAAGGGGTTCCACACTCAGGGCTGCCATCAAGGGGGAACAGAAACCGTGTTCCAATACTCTGAAAAAGACAGGGGAGAGGCGCCTCTGGGTGTAGATATAGGGCAAATTTTTTAGCAATTTATATACACAGGCAAACTCACATTTATATAGTCATCAGTAAGCATTTGGTTTAAAATTTTCCAACATGTGGGTAGTCATCAGATTCGCCAGTCCGTTCCTGCTTGCCGGGGCGCTCGATGTAAACACCACAAGGTTGTAGCAGCCGGCCGTGGTGGAGATGATGAACTCAAAACGAGGCTTGGGGCGCAGTTGTAGAGCAGGCGAGGAGAGATTACATCACTGGTAAACGCTGCGTTTCTTGAGCATACAGGCTGCAAGTGACGTGGTAGCTGCACTTCTTCAAGCTCTTCAAAATCTGGGCTACCTCGATTGCGGCCCAAGTCTCGTTTTGATTTAATCTCCAGGAATCAGGAATGGACTGGCGAATCTGACGACTACCCCCATGTTGGGAAATTTTAAACCAAATGCTTACTGATGACTTCACAAATGTAAGTTGCCTGTGTATATAAATTGTTAAAATAATCTGCCCTATATCTACACCCAGAGGCGCCTCTCCCCTTGAGCCACATTTTAGTTCAACTGCCTAGGATCTGGGATTCCTTGAAGACTGCCTATGCTGCCTATCCTATTTCCTCAATCTTGATTATGCTAGCTTCCAGCAATATTTTTGGCTTACATCAACACCCATTTTTTCTGCACCTGTTTGACAGGGGCGTGTAATTTCTATTTTTTTTCACATTTTTAACAGCAGGGCCTGTTCTTGCGCCCAACAAGAGTAACTGTGAGGAGTCACAGTTTTCAGGCTCCACCCACACCCAAGGTTCAATTTTTCTGCACCTATTTGACAGGTGCATGTAATTTCCATTAATTTTTTTCAAATTTTTAACAGCAGGCAGGGCCGTCTTTAAGGCAGGGCAAAAGGGGAAGCTGCCCTGGGCCCTGTCATTGTTGTGGGGCCCAAAGCAGCTGCCTCATCCTTGCCAACTATCCTGGTTTAAATTCCCTTGAAGTTTTAGTCCTGTGCTGTGTCCCGATATCTCAGTGGAAAGTGCTGCTACTAATGCTGCCCAGCTCTGCCCTATTGTGTAGAGATGACTCACCCGCAGACTGTGTTTACATGTAAATAACCTGCACTGATATGTAAATTTCGGCAGCGTTTAAATACATTACATACATTCTATGTAAATAGCGGTGACCGGTGGCATTCACATGTATATCATGCCCCCTGAGGTCATATCCACCATATATTGTATATACTAAATGATTGCTAAAGCTCCGTAGTGACTGGGTAAAAGGCTATCTTGTTTTGAAGGGATGGTGCTTGGACACATGTGGGAGATGAGTGTTGAACTCACCTGAAATTCATATCCCTATTTGCTGGATCAGGATTGAAGAATTGTCTTTTACTAGCTGCTCTATAGACATAGCACAATTTTGCACTTTTTAAGAATATAATCTTTTACTTAATGAATGTATGACATCATAGAAGCAATATATTGCTAATGAATAATAGATTGGTGCATATCCTATACCGGAGACTGTGATAAGCAAGTTGTTAGGATAGGTTTTTTTCAGCCCTGAGATAACACAGGATACTAATTAACTGGCAAATTGGTGAAATACAACAGATAATTATTTACATGTTTTACTCTGCAACCCTAGGGCCCATACATGCATTGGACTTCTGGTCTAATAGGTTATGAATTACCTGAAGATTATTATCTTTATTTGTTAGGGGGGTTTCCCCCACAAGAATTTCAATGCATGCCTGGCAATTGTGGCGCCTAGTCCGTATATGTTTTATGTGAGTCCATTGTCTATATGTGTTTTCATGATTGTTTGTGGGACGCACCGGACACTATTAGTAGCGTTCTGGTGTGTTACGATCTGACATACAGCAGGGTCGGATGTACTTCAGCCGTAGGACTGGGTGATCTTTTACTTTTGTGTTTTTTTGATATTTAATAAATGTGATTTTGAAATAAATTATAATCTCTCATATTTTCCCACCATAGCCATAGTAGCCATCTGTTTCCTCTCAGCGGGGATTAATCTTTATCCCCTGCTGATAGGTAATTTATTTTTTGTATGCCGTCTTTTGGCTACGGCAATAGCCTCCTGTATTTGGAGAAGTGGCTTATAAGAGGGGGGTTTACTTGCCACTTAATTATAGAGGGGGGAAAACTTATGGTCATTCTTTCTTTTTAGATATCCGCCATCACCTATACTGAATGCTGCCCACTGGGGAGAGAAAGGGGCATGCTTAAAAGTCCTGCCTGCAAATATGGTCATTAAGCCTAACATCAGCCTGTTCTGCAAAGGTAAGCAAATTGGTGGGGGAGGGTAGTGTGGGGTGTGCAGAGGTAGGTAAAGAAGGAATTACAGTTTGGGGTGTACAGATGAGCAAGGTGGGGGGTGTATAGAGGTAAGAAAGGTGGGTGCAAAGATAAGCAGAGGAGGCAGGTAGAGTTAAAGGAGAGGGGGTAGGAATGGAGAGGATGGTGAAGGTTTGTGGTGCAGAGGTTAGCAGGGGTTTTAGGATGCAAAGGTGTACAGACAGGGTGGATAAAGATGTAGGTCATGTGTAGGGCAGCCTATTCATTTCAATGGGCTGTTCTTTTTGTGCTAGAAATGTAGAAGAAAGTCCCTGACCCTTTTTCAAAATCTCAATTAATGGCACTGCTGTGTATCTGCTAAAGGGCAGCAGGTTTCTGTAGTGTCAGGAAAGCGATTTTGCATGCATTCCCAAAATACACAAAATGTAAATGCAGGCTAAATGTCTCAGGTACAATGGTGGTCACTGTAAATCTTCTCATTACATTGGGGCTTGGTGAAGAATCCTTTCATTCACACTAGTGGCCAGTGTGAAGGCCCCCCTTACATTGGTGGTCAGTGTAAATCCCTCCTTACATTTGGCGGCTACTGTTAATGCTTCTATTACATTAGTGGTCAATGTAAACCCCAATTTATTGGTGGCCAGTGTTGAAACTCCTCTTTATATTGATAGTCGGTAAAAAATCAGCTTTGCCATTGATCACACCCTCATCTCCACCCAGCACTACCATTGATCGCAGGAGTTCTAGGAACCCTAGGAGTTTTCTGTCTATTGAAGGGTCCGGTCACCTCCCCAGTCCATGGTGTGCAGGCAGTGAGGAGATGATGTGCTGTAACCTCTAGCAACCAATCAGTGAGCAGTAATGATGTGCAGTAACCTCTAGCAACCAGTCAACAAGCAGAAATCATGTGCTGTAACTTCTAGCAACTAATCAGTGAGCCGTAATGGGTGCTGTAACCTCTAACAATGTGTCAGTAAGCGGTACTGACATGCTGTAAGCCTCTGGCAACCAATCACAATTGCTGTCTGATGTGATTCAGTAAACTGATTTTGAGTCTAGATGGTATTGTATGTTTCAGAGCAGGTGGAGAGAGAAACTGCATGGGGGCCCCAAGAAAATGTTTGCCCAGGGTCCAATCAATATTAAAGGTGGCCCTGCTGCCACAGAAAAACACAACTAGCAGCTTGTTGTAAAATTAAAGAGCTGTCGCACAGTACCAGTTTCTTTCAGCCAATCTGGCGGTACTGTGTGGTTAGTGACCTGGGATATATCCTCCAGCTGAATCTCCAGGCTCTTCTAGAGGCCTCCCCTGGATCCTCCAGTCGCTTGACTTCTCCCCACAGGCAAGACAGCACAGGACACCCCCTGGATTGGTAGGCCCCCAGACTTTTGGGCCCACCCTTTCAGTTACAAAGCCTTGGGCCAGCCGGCCCCGAGACATAAAGTAAGACAGCACACACCCTAGGCCAGGAGGGCCATGAGGTCGGGATAACGAACCCCAAAAATATGGCGCCTGTACCTTAAGTATGTTTACCCAGAATGCATTCCCACCGGGCTGTTTCTGAGTAAAAGGGGTACCCAATGCATTTAGCCTGTTGCATTTCCAACACCTACCGGTGGTGACAGAGACACCCACAGTCAAGTGGAAATTAACACAACCCAGCTAAACTGGTACAGAAACCAGAACTTTAGTATAATTAGTCAAACTGCAGCTTCAGACATAGGGATGAGCTTCATGTTCGGGTCGAACATACGTTCGACTCGAACATCGGCTGTTCGCCCGTTCGGCGAATTCCGAACATTATGGGCCGTTCGCGCCAAATTCGTGTGGCGCTCATGGCCCACAATGCACTGCGTCATCGCAGTGCATTGCTGGCTCATGATTGGCCAAGCATGCACTGTGACCCCGCATGCTTGGCCAATCACAGCTCCAGCAGCGAGGAGAGCCATGATTGGCCACAGGCAGGATGCCTGTGGCCAATAATAGCTCAGGCTGTGTAGTACACGCCCCCCACTATATAAGGCCGCCAGCGCCGCGGCCTTGTGTAGTGTGTTGGCGTCTGAAGCAGTTAGTGGGTGTTCTGTGTACCTTCAACACAGTATACACCGATCGTTATCGGCTGATTTTCGATCTTGCTCTTCTGTAGTGGTTGTTGTCTGCTTGCCCTGACCGCAGTATACAACGCTATATTCACCTCACCTATATAGCTAGTGATCTATCTTTTATAATAGAGCTTGCAGTCAGTAGTGTTAGGAGCTTGTGCGTGCTGTCTGCGTGCTCTGTACCCAGTACACACGGCTATATCCACCTACATAGCTCTTCTCTATTTGAGCCCACTTGCCATCTGCAGGAGTTATTGGAAGTTGTGTGTGCCTCCAGCACAGCACAGTATACATCTGTATATACCCCTTTATCTCTGGTGTTCTATAATAAAGGCATCTGCAGGAGTTAGTGGGTGTTTTGTGCCTCCAGCACAATATACACCTGTATCTACCCTTTATTGCTGTTCTCTAATAGAGCCATCTGCAGGGCTTAGTGGGTGTTGTGTGACTCCATTACAGTATACCCCTTTATCTCTGGTGTTCTATAATAAAGGCATCTGCAGGAGTTAGTGGGTGTTGTGTGCCTCCAGCACAATATACACCTGTATCTACCCTTTATTGCTGTTCTCTAATAGAGCCATCTGCAGGGCTTAGTAGGTGTTGTGTAACTCCATTACAGTATACCCCTTTATCTCTGGTGTTCTATAATAAAGGCATCTGCAGGAGTTAGTGGGTGTTGTGTGCCTCCAGCACAATATACACTACCCAACTGCTGTTTTACCCAACTCCCTTCAGGCCATTACCATGTCTGGAAGGCCAGCAAGGAGAGGCAGACAGGCGCGAGCCGATAAAAGAGGGCAAGCAGGCTCTGTGTCTAGAGACAACAGTGCTGGTCGTGGACGCGGTGCATTGTCATCAGCACGTGGCCATGGGACACGCTTGTCCTTCTTTTCGGCAGCTGGACATGTTGAACCGCAACATGTCAACGTCTTGGTAGAGTGGATGACCAAGCCCTCTTCATCCTCCTCATCCTCTCTCACCCAGTCTCAGGGTACTAGAAAAGCAGCTGCCAACGCATCGTCTTCCCTCATCTCAATGTCATCATCAGTGACTCCTTCCCTAGACCCACCATGTCCTCCTGAGGAGTCTCCAGAACGCTTTGAGTACAGTGTTGTGTACATGCTCCAGGAGGATGCCCAGTGTTTTGTAGGCTCTGATGATGACACTCAGCTAGAGGAAGGCAGTAGCGTGAATGCAGAGAGAGGGGATGCTCAAGAAGGACAGCAATCTGGCAGTCATGTTCCACAAGCTGTAGCATATTGCCAGGTTTGCTACCGACTGAATCACACCGCAGAGCTCCGCCTGTGCAGGGCGCTGCCTCTGCGTGTTATTCTAAAAGTTCTTTGGTGTGGGCCTTTTTTGAGACGAGTGCATCAGATCGCACCGCTGCTATTTGCAACATATGTCTCAAGCGTATCTTGCGTGGCCAAAACATCAGCCGCTTGGGCACCACATGCTTGACCAGACATATGTTGACCTGCCATGCAGCTCGTTGGCAAGCGTACCTCAAAGACCCACACCAAAGAACAAAGCAGACCTCTCCTTGCTCCTCATCAGCTGGCATCCCCAACCCCACTAGACCTTCAGTCCTCTCTGAAACCTGCTCTGAGAGGAATGAAGGTGTAGAATTAGGTGTGTCACAGCCAAGTGCTTCCGGGCACTCTGCTGCCAGTACACCCACGTCCGATTATAGCAGGCAAATGTCCCTGCCCCAGCTGCTGGACCGGCGAAAGAAGTTCACTCCCAGCCATCCACATGCCCAGCGGTAGAATGCTAGCTTGGCTAAATTGCTAGCACTTCAACTGCTGCCTTTTCAGTTGGTAGACTCGGCCCCTTCCGTGAGTTTGTACAATGTGCGGTTCCTCAGTGGCAGGTTCCCAAACGCCACTTTTTCTCACGGAAGGCGATTCCTGGTCTCTACCGGCATGTGGAAGGCAATGTCCTTGCCTCGCTGGACAGGGCGGTCAGTGGTAAGGTGCATATTACCGCTGACTCATGGTCCAGCAGGCATGGACAGGGACGTTACCTGTCTTTCACGCCCCATTGGGTCACTCTTCTGGCAGCTGGGAAGGATGCAGGACAAGGTGCAGTAGTGTTGGAGGTTGTTCCGCCACCACGCCTCCAAAATGCTACTATTGGTTGTGACACACCTCTCTCCTCCACCCCCTCCTCTTCTTCTTCCTCCATGGCCTCTTCCAGTGCTCTGTCCTCAGAACCAGCGGTGCTCCGTAGGCGTTCCAGGGGCTACGCAAGTACGCAGGCAAAACGATGCCATGGCGTGCTTGCGCTGGTTTGTTTGGGGGACAGGAGCCACACTGGGGCGGATGTTTTGTCAGCTCTGCAGGGGCAGGCCGAGAGGTGGTTGATGCCACGCCAGCTTAAGCCAGGAATGGTGGTTTGCGACAATGGCACCAACCTCCTCTCCGCCCTCCGACAGGGACAACTGACCCATGTGCCCTGTGTAGCTCATGTCCTTAACCTGGTGGTGCAGCGGTTCTTGGGCAGGTACCCCGGCTTACAGGATGTCCTGAAGCAGGCCAGGAAAGTCTGTGTGCATTTCCGCCGATCATTTAATGCCTGTGCTCGGCTGGCTGAGCTCCAAAAGGAGTTGAACCTGCCCAAGAACCGCCTTATATGTGACATGCCCACCAGGTGGAACTCAACGTTGGCCATGCTGCAGCGGCTGCACACGCAGCAGAGGGCCATCAATGAGTACCTTTGCGACTACGGCACCAGGACAGGGTCAGGGGAGCTCGGTTTTTTCTCACCACGCCAGTGGGGCATGATCAGGGATGCATGCACTGTCCTGTCACCGTTTGAGGAGGCCACAAGGATGGTGAGCAGTGACAGTGCATGCATCAGTGACACTGTACCTCTTGTCCACCTCTTGGAGCATACGCTGCGTGGAATAATGGACAGGGCACTTGAGGCAGAACAGAGGCAGGAAGAGGAGGACTTCCTTGCCTCTCAAGGCCCCCTTTATCCAGACAGTGTTCCTGCTGTGCCACCCATCACACAGGAAGAGGATGAGGAGGAGAATGAGGAGAAAGAGGAGGAGGAGGATGATTGTGTCAGCATGGAGGTGGAGGCTGGCACTCAGCATCAGCAGCAGCAGTCTTGTAGGGATGATTTACAGTCCCAAGAAACACGTGGACTTGTACGTGGCTGGGAGGAGGTAGCTGCGGATCATGTTGCCCTTAGTGACCCAGAGGACTCCGGACCAAATGCCTCAGATAACCTACGCTGCATGGCCTCCCTGATCCTGCAAAGCCTGCAGAAGGATCCTCGTATTCTTCGGATCAAGGAGAGGGACCATTACTGGCTGGCCACTCTCCTTGATCCGTGGTACAAGGGTAAGGTTGCCGACCTTATCTTGCCATCGCAGAGGGAGCAGAGGATGAGACATCTCCGGGAGGCCTTGCAGAAAGGTCTGTGCAACGCGTTTCCAGAGACTGGGAGGTTACAAACTCCTGGTCCTGGACAACGTGTTGCTGAGGCATCGGTCAGAAGGAGCGGTGGAGAAGGTGGCCATCTGACTGATGCTTTCAGACAATTTTTTAGTCTGCAGCCCCAAGGTATGATCGGTTCCAGCAACCATCGCCAGCGTCTGATTTACATGGTGCAGGAATACCTAGGGGCAAGGTCAGACTTGGACACCTTTCCCACCGAAAATTCTCTGGCTTACTGGGTCTTGAGGATGGATCACTGGCCAGAGCTTGCACAGTATGCAATTGAGCTACTGGCATGTCCTGCATCCAGCGTTCTTTCGGAACGCACCTTCAGTGCTGCTGGTGGCTTTGTTACCGATCACAGGGTGCGCCTGTCCACCGAATCAGTTGATCGACTGACCTTCATCAAGATGAATCAGTCTTGAATCACCCACAGCTACCAAGCACCTGAAGCTGATGTAACTGAATAATTTTTTTTTAAATATCACATCTCTTCAAGACTGCCTATGCTGATGCTGAGTGACTGTCCTGTTATGATGATTGTCTATCCTCTTCCTCCTCCGCTGATATGTTGGAAGAACATTTCTGGTTATGGGTGATGCCATCAGCCCAATTTTCTGCCCCTGTTTAACAGGGGCGTTTAATTACAATTTTTGATGCAATGCTTTGCAGCAGGGCTAATTCCTGCAATAAAACTAGAGTATATGGGAGAGGTTGCAGTGTGGTGGCACCAGCACCAGTGCCTAAGGCCCAATTTTTCTGCCCCTGTTTAACAGGGGCGTTTAAGTACAATTTTTGATGCAATGCTTTGCAGCAGGGCTAATTCCTGCAATAAAACTAGAGTATATGGGAGAGGTTGCAGTGTCGTGGCACCAGTGCCTAAGGCCCAATTTTTCTGCCCCTGTTTAACAGGGACATGTAATTACAATTCTTGATATAATGTTTCACAGGAGGGCCCGTTCCTGTGCCCACCCAGAGTAACTGTGAGGACTAATAGTGTTGTGTCACCAACACCACAACCACCAAAGGTCAATTTTTCTACCACTGTTCAACAATGGCATGTAATTACAATTCTTGATATAATCGTTCACAGCAGGGCGCTCCAGCGCCCATCAAGAGTCACTTTGAGGGCTTACAATGTTGTGGCAAAACCAAGGAGACAACAGCAAGTGAGATGAAAAAAGATGTACGACAAAACAAATTATACAGGGGTGATAACCCTTCCCTATGTTTTCCAAAAAGGTTAAAAATAGTTTTTTTGACTGGAGCTACACTTTAAAAATGTACCAGTTGAAAATTACAAACAGATTCAACTTAACACAACAAACCTACACAGTCCCTGTCTTGTTTGCACCGCCTGTATACTGCTGTTCTGAGTATATAGGGCCTGGGGGCCACACGCATTTCCTTTTTTTAATATGGGTACGGGGTTCCCCTTAATATGCGTACAAGACCCAAAGGGGCTGGTAATGGGCAGGGAGGGCTACCCATGCCATTTTTCTCAATGATTTTCAACCATATTGCAGGAACCAGATATAACATTAAAATCTGCAAGCAGTTTTAAATGATGTTATTTCCGTTTAATGTCATTTTGTGCAGGGACTGTTCTAAACACTGGAAACACGTGGCACTTCACAGGCATACTACAGACCCCCCCCCCCAGGCACCATATTTAAAGGAATATTTCACTTTTTTTTCACTTTAATCGTCATTAAAATCAGTGCTCCCGCCAAAACGGACATTTTTAAAAACATTTTAGGCATTGACCCATGTCCCCTGGGGCAGGAGCCAGGTCCCCAAACCCTTTTTAGGACAGTATCTTGCATATTAGCCGTTAAAATTAGCACTTTTAATTTCGAACGTTCGAGTCCCTTAGACTTCAATGGGGTTCTAAAGTTCGTACGAATTTGGGGTCCGTTCGAAAGTTCTGGTGCGAACCGAACCGGGGGGTGTTCAGCTCATCCCTATTCAGACAAACTTAAATTTACAAAAATAATAGCGTATGTATTGAAAATACCAGCGCTACATATATATAAACACCCTACAAAAACCTGTAATATTCTGAAATGTATTCATGCTCTTTGCCAGCATTAGCGCTTGTAACTTTGCATCTGTTTAGTAAACTGCAAGTTATCAGACTCCATGTCTGATCATTCAGGCAATTGCCTATTCTGCTAAACTAGCATATAAATCCCATCTGTTTTGTAAAAGCAGTGCTGTACCAATTTTTAACATCATTGGCTCTCCTCATTATTACCACTGAATTCAAAGTTTTTTTTTACCAGTTTATAAAATAAAAGCTAGAGCTCCAGAAGATTTTACCCCCTACATGACCAGGCCATTTTTTGCTATTTAGCACTGCACTACTTTAACTGGTAATTGCACGGTCATGTTTCATAGTTTCATAGTTAGTAAGGTTGAATAAAGACACCAGTCCATCCTCAGTGAGTGTCTACTCCTATCCCTGTACATTGCACACTCACATTGGTCCCTACTCTCAAGGAGCCCACAATCCAAGGTCTCCATTCATATACTAGGGCCAATTTTGGACAGAGGCCATTTAGCCTACCTGCATGTCTTTGGAGTGTGGGAGGAAGCTGGAGTACCCGGAGGAAACCCACGCAGGCACAGTGAGAACATGCAAACTCCAGACAAGTGTTGTGGTTGGGATTTGAACCAGCGACACTTTTTACTGCTAGGTAAAAGTGCTAACCACTACACCACTGTGCTGCCCATGTGTTGTGTTTTATCACGGAAATACAGCTTCCTTCTTGTGATATTTGATCACCACTGGGTTTTTTATTTGTTGTGATATAAACAAAAAAGAACAAAAATTTTAAAAAATAAATTTTTTTTTTTACTTCTGCTACAAAATGTATCCAATAAAAAAAATGTTTTAATCCTTTTTCCTGACAGACTGCCATGACAGCATAATTTTTAGGTAGCCCCACCCTTCACTCCAACTCTATAGGATCCCGCTCCCATAAATGTTCAAGCTGAGCCAGATGGCACATTCCTTTTATGTCCTCCTCGTTTATAGAACCATCTTGTATCATGTTTTACTACCTTTTGGAGTAGTCGGTGTCCAGGTCTCATGCAGGACAGCTGTGTGGATATTGGGGGCGTCCTGTGGTGTCCAGAAGTCTTTTGCGATGGCTCCAGTAGTCACCGAGTCCCCAGATATCAGTGGGGTTGTGTTATGGCCGACAAGGCCCAGGCCTAGGGTGGCACTTTGCAGGGAGGTGCCAAAAAAGCCCACCACCTCTCTTATAAAGCGACATGAAGTGACTGGCAGGGGCGGTCTCCACTCAGCTGGGCTCGGGCAGGGGTGGTGGTCTCAGCTCACCTTGGCTGTGCTCGAGCGGGGGGCTTTGGTCTCAGCTCACCTCGGCTGGACTCCGCTGTACTCTGCCGGGGGGGGGGGGCATTCTCAGCTCACCTGGGCTAAGCTCGGATGGGTGGCCGGTCTCAGCTCACCTCGGCTGGGCTCAGCTTTGCTCGGTGGGGGGGGCGGTCTAAGCTCTCCTGGGCTCTGACGGGGGCAGTCTCAACTCACCTCGGCTGGGCTCAGTTATGCTCCAGTTGGGGGGGTCTCAGCTCACCTCAGCAGGGCTCGGCTCTGCTCAGGCAGGGAGGATGGTCTCATGTCACCTCAGCTCAGCTGTGCTCGGGGGAATTATGGAGGGGACGGTAACAATGATTTAAGTAATAGCCGGTAAATGAATTATGTCCACAGCCCCTGGCCATGTCCACAGCCTCTGTACTCGGGCGGGGGAGGCGGTCTCAGCTCAGCTCACCTCAGCTGGGCTCGAATGGGGGCAGTCTCAACTCACCTCGGCTGGGCTCGGCTATGCTTGAGTGAGGGGGTCCCAGCTCACCTCTGATCATGTCCCCAGCCTCCGACCATGTCCGCAGCCTCTATGTCCCCAGTCTCTGATTATCTCCTGTATCATGTCTGCAGCCTCTGACTATCTCTTGTATCATGTCTGCAGTTTCCAATCATGTCTACAGCCTCTGAACATCTCTTGTATCATGTCCTCAGTCTGTAACCATCTCTTGTATCATGTTTGCAACTCCTGAGGGGAATTTTAAACAGGAAGAGGTGTGGCCAATTCAGATGGGGGCGCCCGATTTTAGTCTTGCCTAGGGCAGCACAAAAACAAGATAAACCACTGGTTATGGCACACGCGAGCAGAAGATCAATACCTGCAAAACAGAGGCCCTGCCAATGCAGGGGCCCTGCTAACAGCAGATGACCATTAATGTGTGCTCTGCTGTTCCTGCCTCTGGGATCCGGGTAACCCAGAGGATGCATTGATTCCCCTGCGGAACCGGTCCAGGACACGTAAGTATGTTTGGCTTGAGGTTAGCAGAAGGGACCAGATGCCATGCAAGCTGTCATGGAGTAACTCCACTTATGTTTAAAAAAACAAAATGAAAACATGTGGAGATTACTGTGCTCTCTGGGTGATCTATGTGCATTGCAGCATTCTACCTTTTGTCTTTGTCTTCTGTCCTGAATAAGATAACTGTTTAAAGGAGCTGTAAAGGCAGAAGGTTGTTTATCTTAATGTATTCTATGCATTAAGATGTAAAACCTTTTGAGTGGAGTGGCCACTAATACTTACCTGAGACCCATCTCTCTCCAGTGATGTCCTCCAATGTCTAAGTCACCGGGGACACTTCTCCTGGTTGGTGTCACACAGCAGTGGCACCATTGGCTCCTGCGGGTATCAAAGTCAGTCAGCCAATCAGGGGAGAGACCTCTGTGTCTGAATGGACACAGGGAGCTATGATTTAGCTTTAGTGCCCCCATAGAAAACTGCTGACTGTGGGGGCACTCGATAGGAGGAAGGGGCCAGGAGCAAAAAAGAAGAGCAGGATCCAGGCTGCTCTGTGCTAAACCAACTACACGGAAGAGGTAAGTATAACACTTTGTTTTGTTTTTTTGATCAGTTTCTCATCCTGGGAGGAAGAGACTGATCAGGCTTGGCTGTTGTTTCGCTAAGCTAATATCTGTAAATCCTAGAAAAGGATTTGAATAAAGCTTGTTTAATTTGGACTGCTTTGTTTTCTTTTGGCTCAGTCCTCTCATCAGGTGCATTCTGGTCTTCAACTGATCTTAAGCTCTCTGTAATGGCAGATCTCTGCAGTCCATCTCATATCTAATGTCTCATGGGTGGACAATCCCTTACTCATTTAATACTTTGATGGGGGGGCTGCATCTGAGACTAAAGGAGAGCAAAGAAATTTACTACTTGCTCTAGACTTCCTTACCAGCTCCAGATGAGATCTCTTTGCAGTCCAGCTTGGGTAAAGACTGAGCCAAAGACAAGCACTCTAAGGTCCATCGGATCAGCCAGGAAGTTTGCATCCTTGGAAGCTTTAGGCTAGGAAGGATCCTTTGGTTACTTACAGCTCCAGGTGGGATCCCATCTAGTCCAGTTGAAATGAGGATTGAGCCATGATGTCAATCTCTCTATGGCTACATCCTCAGCAGGAAGCTTTGCCAGAATCAGGGCCCTTTAGGACCCTTTGGCAGCTTGCTGCTCCAGATGGGATCTCTTTCAGTCCAGTTTTGGCTAAAGTCTAAATCATGAAGGCAGCCTCTCTAATGCCGCGTACACACGATCAGACTATCCGGCGGACTAAGTCCAGTGGACAACCCACCAGACTTTGCAGCGGAAGTCCGCCGGACTTTCCGAACAAGCGGAGCTGCCCATACACGACCGGACTTTTGCGGCGGACTAGGTCCGGTGGGCATTCCGCCGGAATATGGCGGGAGTCCGCCGGACCTTTGATATTTTGAACGTGGCTCCAGGTAGCTGGGACTAGCGAAGAAAGTCAATGTCGTCGCCTCCATCGGTGAGATTGACACCTCATGAGCCCAGTCATCTGCTATGGATTTTACAGGGGAGACCCTGCGCCGAAAAAACAGCGTGGGTTCCCCCCAAACTCCATAGCAGACCCTTGTACAAGCACGCAGCCTGGCCGGTCAGGAAAGGGGGGTGTGGATGAGCGAGCGCCCCCCCCCCTCCTGAGCCGTACCAGGCCGCGTGCCCTCAACATGGGGGGTGCTTTGGGAAAGGGGGGGCCACTTTGCGACATAAGTGAAAAAAAACACTTTTTTTTAGTTTCTATGATAACATTTTGCAATTAAGTCATTTTTTTTCATACATTTGGGCCAAAATGTATACTTCTGCATCTCTTTGGTAAAAATAACACAAATTAGTGGATATTATTTAGTCTCTGTGAAAGTTAGAGTCTACAAGCTATGGTGCAAATCATTTAAAATTGATCACACCTGATACACTGAGGCCTAATTTCTTGAGGCCCTGAAAATGTCTGTAAAGTACAAATATCCCCTGAATGTCCCCTTTTTGAAAAGTAGACAGGCAAAGGTATTCATTAAGAGGCATGGTGAGTTTTTTGAAGTTGTAATTTTTTCCCATAATTCTTGTAAAAATGTAAGATTTTTTTTTTCCACAAAATTGTCATAATAACAAGTTATTTCTCACACACAGCATATGCATACTTCCAATTACACTCCAAAATACATTCTGCTACTTCTCCCGAGTATGGCAATACCACATGTGTGTGACTTTTACACAGGCTGGCCACACAGAGATGTCCAACATGCAGGGAACACTGTCAGGGGTTCTAGGAGCATAAATTACACCTCTAATTTCCTAACAATCTATTACATTTGTGAAGGCCCTGTAGCACCAGGACAATTGAATTACACACAAAATTACCCCATTTTGGAAAGGAAACAACCCCAACATCTATTCTATGAGGCATAATGAGTCTTTTGAACAGTTCATTTTTTTCCCACAAGCCTTTGGAAAACGTGGAAAGAAAATTAAAACGTATTTTTTTTTTTTTACACAAAGTGGTCAGTTTATAACTCAAAGAATGTATATAGAAAAAATTACACCCCAAAACACATTCTTATATTCCTCCTGAGTATGACGATACCACATGTGTGAGACTTTTACACAGCCTGGCCACATACAGAGGTTCAACATGCAGGAAGCAAATTTGTCAATTTACAAGATATTTCTAAAGCATAGCATGTATATAGCAAAAATTACACCCCAAAACACATTCTGCTACTCCTCCTTAGTATGGTGATACCACATGTGTGAGACTTTTACACAGCCAGTCCACATACAGAGGCCCAACATTGAAGTAGTACCTTAAGGCGTTCTAGGAGCATAAATTATACATCTCATTTCATTCCTACCTATCACATTGTTGAAGGTCCTTGAGCACCAGGACCAGTGGAATTACCCACAAAATGACCCCATTTTGGAAAGCAAACACCCCAATGTATATTCTATGAGGCATGGGCTGCAGATAGGTACTCGGGTACTCTGATGGGCTGGAGACAGGTACTCGGTTACTCTGATGGCCTGGTGACAGGTACTTGGGTACTCTGATGGGCTACAGATAGGTACTCGGGTACTCTGATGGGCTGGTGACTGGTACTCGGGTATTCTGATGGGTGGTGACAGCTACTTAGATGGGCAGTAACAGGTACTCAAATGGGCTGTGACAAGTACTCAGGTACTCAGATGGACTATGGACTGTGACACGTGCTCAAATGAACTGTGACAGATACTCAGATGGGCTATGTTGCGGTCATTCAGGTGTTTATCGAATAGTTTCTTGAAACTATCAATGCCCCCTGCTGAGACCACTGCCTATGGAAGGGATTCCACATCCTTTCCACACTTACAGTAAAGAACTCTCTACGTAGTTTAAGGTTAAACCTCTTTTCTTCTAATTTTAATGAGTGGCCACGGGTCTTGTTAAACTCCCTTCTGCGAAAAAGTTTTATCCCTATTGTAGGGTCAGCAGTATGGTATTTGAATATTGAAATCATATCCCCTCTCAAGCATCTCTTCTCCAGAGAGAATAAGTTCAGTGCTCGCAACCTTTCCTCATAACTAATATCCTCCAGACCCTTTATTAGCTTTGCTGCCCTTCTTTCTACATTTCTGCTCCATTTCCAGTACATCCTTCCCAAGGACTGGTGCTCAGAACTGGACAGCATACTGTAGGTGCGGCCAGACCAGAGTCTTGTAGAGCGGGAGAAATATCATTTTGTCTCTGGAATGAATCCTTTTTTTAATGCATGCCAATATTCTGTTTGCTTTGTTAGCAGCAGCTTGGCATTGCATGCCATTGCTGACCCTATCATCTACTAGGACCCCCAGGCCCTTTTCTATCCTAGATTCCCCTAGAGGTTCTCCCCCCAGTGTATAGATTGCATTCACATTTTTGCCACCCAAATGCATTATTTTACATTTTTCTACATTGAACCTCATTTACCATGTAGTTGTCCACCCCATTAATTTGTTCAGATCTTTTTGCAAGGTTTCCACATCCTGCGGAGAAGTTATTGCAATGCTTAGCTTAGTATCATTCGCAAATACAGAGATTGAGCTGTTTACCCCATCCTCCAGGTCATTTATGAACAAATTAAATAGGATTGGTCCCAGCACAAAACCCTGGGGGACCCCACTACCAACCCCTGACCATTCTGAGTACTCTCCATTTATCACCACCTTCTGAACTCGCCCTTGTAGCCAGTTTTCAATCCATGCACTCACCCTATGGTCCATGCCAACGGACCTTATTTTGTACAGTAAATGTTTATGGGGAACTGTGCCAAATGCTTTTGCAAAATCCAGATACACCAGGTCTCCTGGCCTTCCTTCATCTAGTTGGCAACTCACTTCCTCATAGAAGGTTAATAGATTGGTTTGGCAAGAATGATTCTTCATGAATGCATGCTGATGCTGAGGTACTCGGATACTCTGATGAACTGTGACAGGTACTCGGGTACTCTGATGAACTGTGACAGGTACTCGGGTACTCCGATGAACTGTGACAAGTACTCGGGTACTCCGATGAACTGTGACAGATACTCGGGTACTCAGATGGACTGTGACGGGTACTCAGATGGACTGTGACAGGTACTCGAGTACTCAGATGGACTGTGACAGGTACTTTGGTACTCAGATATACTGTGACAGGTACTCTCAGGTACTCAGATGGACTGTGACAGGTACTCGGGTACTCAGATGAACTGTGACAGGTACTCTCAGGTACTCAGATGGACTGTGACAGGTACTCGGGTACTCAGATGAACTGTGACAGGTACTCTCAGGTCCTCAGATGGACTGTGACAGATACTTAGGTACTCGGGTACTCAGATGGATGGTGACAGGTACTCAGGTACTCAGATGAACTGTGACAGGTACTCTCAGGTATTCAGATGGACTGCGACAGGTACTTAGGCACTCGGGTACTCAGATGGACGGTGACAGGTACTCAGGTACTCCGATGGACGGTGACAGGTACTCAGGTACTCCGATGGACGGTGACAGGTACACAGGTACTCTGATGGACGGTGACAGGTACTCAGGTACTCTGATGGACTGTGACAGGTCCTCTGGTCCTCTGGTACTCAGATATACTGTGACAGGTTCTCAGGTACTCCGATGAGCTGTGACAGGCACTGAGGTACTTGGGTATTCAGATGGGCTGTGACAGGTACTGAGGTACTCAGATGGGCTGTGACAGGTACTGAGGTACTCAGATGGGCTGTGAAAGGTACTGGGGTATTCGGGTACTCAGATGGGCTGTGACAGGTACTCAGATATACTGTGACAGGTACTCAGGTGGGCTGTGACAGGTACTCATGTCCTTGGGTACTCAGGTGGGTTGTGACAGGTACTCATGTCCTTAGGTACTCAGGTGGGCTGTGACAGGTACTTGGGTACTCAGATAGGCTGTGACAGGTACTCGGGTACTCAGATGGATGGTGACAGGTACTCGGGTACTCAGATTAAATGTGACAGGTACTCTCAGGTACTCAGATGGGCTGTGACAGGTACTCGGGTACTCAGATGAACTGTGACAGGTACTCTCAGGTACTCAGATGGACTGTGACAGGTACTTAGGTACTCGAGTACTCAGATGGACGGTGACAGGTACTCAGGTACTCCGATGGACTGTGACAGGTACTCAGGTACTCCGATGGACTGTGACAGGTACTCAGGTACTCTGATGGACTGTGACAGGTACTCTGGTCCTCTGGTACTCAGATATACTGTGACAGGTTCTCAGGTACTCCAATGAGCTGTGACAGGTATTGAGGTACTTGGGTACTCAGGTGGGCTGTGACAGGTACTGAGTACTCAGATGGGCTGTGACAGGTACTGAGGTACTCAGATGGGCTCTGAAAGGTACTCGGGTATTCGGGTACTCAGATGGGCTGTGACAGGTACTCAGATATACTGTGACAGGTACTCAGGTGGGCTGTGACAGGTACTCAGGTACTTGGGTACTCAGGTGGGTTGTGACAGGTACTCATGTCCTTAGGTACTCAGGTGGGCTGTGACAGGTACTCAGGTACTCAGATGGGCTGTGACAGGTACTTAGGTACTCGGGTACTCAGATGGACGGTGGCAGGTACTCAGGTACTCCGATGGACGGTGACAGGTACTCAGGTACTCCGATGGACGGTGACAGGTACTCAGGTACTCTGATGGACTGTGACAGGTCCTCTGGTCCTCTGGTACTCAGATATACTGTGACAGGTTCTCAGGTACTCCGATGAGCTGTGACAGGCACTGAGGTACTTGGGTATTCAGATGGGCTGTGACAGGTACTGAGGTACTCAGATGGGCTGTGACAGGTACTGAGGTACTCAGATGGGCTGTGAAAGGTACTGGGGTATTCGGGTACTCAGATGGGCTGTAACAGGTACTCGGGTACTCAGATGGGCTGTGACAGGTACTTGGGTACTCAGATGAACTGTGACAGGTACTTATAAATACGGATAAAGACTGCTCCAGGGATTTTGTGGGCAAAAGAAAGAATAATAGGATTCTAGCGGAGTACTAATTTAAACAGATTATATTAAAAAAATGAAAAAAGTTTATTGAAATATTAAATAGTATAGAAAAAATTCAATGATATACACATTTTTCTATACTATTTAATATTTCAATAAACTTTTTTCATTTTTTAAATATAATCTGTTTAAAGTAGTACTCTGCTAGAATCATATTCTTTCTTTTGCCCACAAAATCCCTGGGGCAGTCCTTATCCGCATTTATAGATTCTTTTTGGGATGTGACAGAAGCTGTTAGGATCTATCATGGGTTGGTGGTCTCTTTCTCTTTTCTAATTTTTCCCTGTGACAGGTACTTAGATACTCGGGTACTCAGATGGGCTGTGATAGGTACTCAGGTACTCAGATGGGCTGTGACAGGTACTCAGGTACTCGGGGACTCAGATGGGCAGTGACAGGTACTCAGGTACTCGGGGACTCAGATGGGCTGTGACAGGTACTCAGGTACTCAGATGGGCTGTGACAGGTACTCGGGGTACTCAGATGGGCTGTGACAAGTACTCAGGTACTCAGATGGGCTGTGACAGGTGCTCAAATTAACTGTGACAGATACTCAGATGGGCTATGACAGGTGCGCAGGTACTCATAGTTACATAGTAGGTGAGGTTGAAAAAAGACACAAGTCCAACCTATGTGTGTGATTATATGTCAGTATTACATTGAATATCCCTGTATGTTGCGGTCATTCAGGTGTTTATCGAATAGGTTAGAAGGCTGGCCATTGGTTAGCCTGCATTTGTAGGAGGAGTGTGGGGCTTCTTAATCCCCTCCTCTCCTCCTATGGCCTCGTCGGCTGCATTTCCGGGTAAGTGAGAGGGGGGGGGAGGGGGTAAGTAGCGGAGTTCATGTACCTATCCTTTTGGGGGTTCAGGGTTTTCTGGTGTTGTTAGGAGGTCATGGGTTGTCTGGGGGGGGGGGGCATCGTGGTTTTTGTTGCTCTGGGTCCAATCGGTGCTGGCGCGAGCTGGGGTCAGTTCTGTCGGTTTATGCACATGGACTGGGGCGCACAGGTTTCTCCTATGGGGTTCGGGCTTTCCTCAGCTATGTGGCCACGGTTAGCCCCTCATTCGGGCTGCCACTTAGCTCTCACAGGAGGACCACGCCTCGGGGGGGGGGGGGGGTCACGGGGGTTGCAGGGTGGGGGGGCTGGGGGTTGTTCCAGCCTGGTAGGTTTGGGTGGGCTCTCGGCCTCTTTTTAGGGGCTCAAGGTCACTGTTACCACGGTTCTTACCCAGGGATTTTCCCACCACAGAGCACGTTCTCTCTGTTCGGGTGGGGGTTTTTTCCTTGGGATTCGGTTCTGTTTGGTTAGGGTAATATCGTTTGCATTTCGTTATTGGTTTTTCAGGTCTTTTCATCGCAGTGTCGCAGGTGGAGTCTTCGGTTCTTTCAGGAACGTCAGGTGTGTTCGCTTGTTTCTTGCCCAGGGGTTAGTTGAGCGGTTACATAATTGGATCTGTCACGTCTTCAGATCCGTACAGGCTGAGGTTTCGTTTTTAATTGGTTGTATTTGCAATCTTCTCGCCTGTACTTTCATACGTCATACGTTGCACGTCACTTACATTCTTATTTGGTACCTACCACGGTCTGTGGGTACTAAGCCCTGAGTTTTTCGTTTTTAATTTCCTGTTCTAGCGCCACAGGTTGCTCGGGCTCGTGCTACACTCACGCAGGGGGTCACGGTCACTAGCATCTCATGCGCTATGTTCTATGTTCTCAGCACCACTCACCATTTCGGTTAGTTTAGGTAGGTTTGGGGCATGTCAGGTTGTGCTTGATGTTTTGGTTGGTTTTTCTACAGATTGGATCATGTCACACGTGTCTGAAAGTGACGAATTTGCGTTCATCCCATCCACTCCGGCTAGGGCTTCGGAGCACGGCAGTACACCATCTTTGAGGAGTTGGACTGTTCCTAGGCTCATGGCAGAACTCAGGGGAAGAGGCATTCCTTTCCCAGCCTCAGCCAGGAAAGCGGAATTATTTAGACTCCTCTTTCCAGTTCCTTCCCAGCCACAGCCTACCGCCAGCGCGGAGCAGGCATCCCTGGTCACGTCTCTGACGCAGATCCACGCGGTATTGAATACCTTGTCCACTTCTGTTCAGCTGTTGCAGGACAGGATGGATGTATTGGAGGCCCGTCCAGCCAGTGCAGTCTTGCCAGTGGCGTCCCCTGGTCTGGTGCCGTCTGCAGGTAACAGCAGTGGGCCCGTACCTTTGATAAATCCTTCAGCTTCTGCCTCATTGCCTTCAGTTTCTCCCGCTCATTTCATTCCGGCCAATCTGAAGAAGGACATCTTGGAGGGGAAAGATGTCAATCTGGCATCTCTTCTCATTGCATCGCAGGATGTGGTAGAGAACAAAGCTTATGCTTGCGGGGAAGTTTCGGTGGTCCTCAGGACCCGTGATCCCAGGCTTAACCGCAAGCTGAGCATTGCTGAATTTGTACTGGCTTTCGGTATTTTTAGGGATGTCATCTGCACGGTTAGTCCCGGCAGAAGGGAGGAGCTGGACCTCTACCTACACAAGGTGGTTGATTTGGCCCACAAATATGGCGGTTCCACGTTCTATGACTATCATAGGTCTTTCTCTTCCAAAGTGGCAGCAATGTGGGCTCAGTTCCAGTTGGTTACATGTTGGAGTAACATTGACACAGAGTTATTCTGTAGACAATTTGCTAGTCAGAAATCTCCAACTTGTGCTAACTGTCAATCTGCGGCCCACACTGCCAATTGGTGTCCCAATCTGGACCACCCAGGGGTTTCTGGGGCTCACAGGTCAGGTTTTAGTGGTCCTTCCTCTGGGCCTTCGGGGCAGGTTGACAAGCTTGGCAGGCCCATCCATTTGCTGGGTAAGGCGCAGCTTTGTAATAATTTCAATTACACAACCTGTAATTACAATCAATGTAGGTTGCTGCATGTGTGTGCCAACTGCTTTAGGGCTCATCCTAAAACTGCTTGTCCGATCAAGCCATCCGGTGCATCTTGACTGACCCGGGTCAATATTCCCAGGTTGGATTTCTGGTTGTGCCATCATCCTTCCCCGGGTTTCAGGCGTTTCTTGGTGGATGGGTTTTCAGAGGGGTTTCACACGGGTTTAATCACCCTCCCGTTGCAGTCTCACGAATGTGCCAACTTGGTCTCTGCTGCCGACAATGCCGGTGTAGTGGACCGGCTGTTGCAGGATGAGCTGTCTAAGGGGTTTGTGATTGGGCCTTTTTTGTCCCCGCCGTTCGGTATGTGGAGGGTTAGCCCCATTGGCATTGTTAAAGGGAAATTTTCAAATAAATTTCGTTTGATTTACGATCTGTCGGCTCCTCATTCTTCTCATATTCCTAGTTTAAATTCTCTTATCCCATCTGAGGAGTTTTCCTTGCAGTACGCATCTGTGGATTCTGCCATTCAACATATCTTGCAGTCAGGCAGGGGGACATGGTTGTCGAAAGCAGACATCTCTGACGCTTTCAAGCTCCTCCCGATCAGACCATCGCTCTGGCAGTGGCATGGTTTCAAATGGCGGGGGCAGTTTTACTTCGCTACCAAACTTACTTTTGGCTCCAAGAGTAGCCCTTGGATTTTCAACAATTTTGCTTCTGCACTCAATTGGATTTTGTCTACGCAGTTGGGGTGTGGCAAGGTTATTCATTACTTGGATGATTTCTTGCTGCTGGAGTTCCCGGCTCAGCCACCCAAGGATCTCGCGGTTCTCACCGAGTTATTCAGTGATCTGAATGTCCCCTTGGCTACCCACAAGGTCGAGGGACCGTCCACGGTGATTACCTTTTTGGGGATCACTTTGGACACTGTCCATATGATGGCAAGCTTACCGCAGGACAAGCTGGTGAGGATCCGCGAGTTCATTCACAAGTTGGTCAGGTCTCCAATGTGCTCTAAAAAAGAACTACAGTCGCTTTTGGGTATGCTCAATTTTGCCATGAGGATCATTCCTCAGGGCAGGTCGTTTGTGTCCAGACTCCTGGCCCTCCTCCCACTCTTCCAAGAAGCAGATTCGGTGGTGCGGTTGAGGGCTGACGCTAGGGCCGATCTTCTCATGTGGGATTGGTTCTTGTGTGGTTGGAATGGGATTTCCTTGTTCATTCATGCCCCCACGTCAGTTTCCCCCAGGGTTTTTTCAGATGCCGCCGCTTCGGTAGGTTTCTCTGCTATTTTTGGGGACCAGTGGCTTGCGGGCCCCTGGCCGCCAGAGGTAGCAGACGTTCCAGGTTTCTCGCGGACGTCCGCTCTATTTGAGATTTTCCCCGTGGTGGCCGCTGCCTGCACTTGGGGTCCCTCTTGGTCTGGGCAGACGGTTATTTTCTTCACTGACAACATGGCCACGGCGGAGATCATCAACAAGGGGAGGTCAGGTTCTCTCGTGATCATGGCATTCATGCGCAGATTGACGTGGTTGGGCCTCAAATTTAATTTTCATTTCCAGGGGGAGTTTATAAGCGGGGTTTTTAACGGAGCTGCTGATGCGTTATCTAGGGCTGATTTTCAGCGTTTCTTTTCGCAGCATCCAGAGGCAGATCGGAGGGGCATGCCAGTTCCGCCATTTGCCATGCTGAGGTTGGATTAGATGCCCTAGGTGTTCAAGCGGTCGGCCTAATCAATGCATCGTTATCCAGGAACACGCTCAGGGCTTACGGAACGGCTTGGAGGTGTTTCAATGGTTTCAGGTCCCTCTTCCCCTCCAATAGGGTGGGTGATGTCAGTTACATTCTGGCTTTCATGGCTTATTGCCATAAGGAATTGTCTCTTTTCTTTAACACCATCAAATTATACCTCGCCGGGGTCCAACATTTCTTTTCCCTGCTTCATCCTGAGTTTCCGTCATTTTTTGCGGCTCATCCTATTAGAGCCATGCTTAAAGGTATTCAGAAGACGCAGGGGAGGCCAGCTGTCACACGTTTGCCTATTTCAGGGCAGGTGTTCCGGGGGTTAGCAGGTTTACTTTCCCTCTCTCCCTTCGGGTTGGGTCCTAGTGTGGTTCTGAAGGCAGCAATATACCTTTGTTTTTTTGGGTTCCTGAGGCCAGGGGAGGTGTCTCGTGCTGGGCGTCACGCTCCAGTTCTCCTGAAGAATAGTCTCACCAGGTGGCCGGATCATTATTCACTTCAGCTTCCCAACAATAAGAACCGCCATGTGGGGCAGGGGTTTGTCATCAAGTTTTACAGATCTCACTCTGACTGGTGTCCAGTAGAGGTGTTAGATCAGCTCATGGGCTTGTTCACTGCAGCTCCTCCCGACAGCCCATTACTACCCTTTCCTTCTCAGGGCCTCTCCTCCAGCCAGTTAATTTCCCATGTTAGAATTTTGCTTGGTAGGTTGGGGCTCAATCCGAAACAGTTCTCGGGACACTCGTTCAGGATTGGCGCAGCTTCCGCAGCTTCCAAACAGGGGGTCCCTTCCCATGTCATTAAGTTCATGGGGCGTTGGCAATCGTCATGCTATACCAGGTACATTCCGGATCCACATGCTGAGGTCAGACGAGCTTTTACCATGTTGTTAGGTTGATCTTTTCTTGTTGGTTTCATTAAATCTCTTTTCATACCTAGTTCGTGTCTTTTTGCCCTCTTTTAAGTATACTCTCACGGGCGACCATGGCACACCTCAGGTCGCCAGGGTTGGGGGGTTTCATGTCCTTTCAGTATCCAGACTCTGACTACAAGTTAGAAGGCTGGCCATTGGTTAGCCTGCATTTGTAGGAGGAGTGTGGGGCTTCTTAATCCCCTCCTCTCCTCCTATGGCCTCGTCGGCTGCATTTCCGGGTTCCCTCCCACCCGTTCCCATTTTTTCATTTATTTACTCTTAGGGTATGCCCTCTTTTAAGTATACTCTCACGGGCGACCATGGCACACCTCAGGTCGCCAGGGTTGGGGGGTTTCATGTCCTTTCAGTATCCAGACTCTGACTACAATTTCTTGAAACTATCAATGCCCCCTGCTGAGACCACTGCCTATGGAAGGGATTCCACATCCTTTCCACACTTACAGTAAAGAACTCTCTACGTAGTTTAAGGTTAAACCTCTTTTCTTCTAATTTTAATGAGTGGCCACGGGTCTTGTTAAACTCCCTTCTGCGAAAAAGTTTTTTTTCTCTATTGTAGGGTCAGCAGTATGGTATTTGAATATTGAAATCATATCCCCTCTCAAGCATCTCTTCTCCAGAGAGAATAAGTTCAGTGCTCGCAACCTTTCCTCATAACTAATATCCTCCAGACCCTTTATTAGCTTTGCTGCCCTTCTTTCTACATTTCTGCTCCATTTCCAGTACATCCTTCCCAAGGACTGGTGCTTAGAACTGGACAGCATACTGTAGGAGCGGCCAGACCAGAGTCTTGTAGAGCGGGAGAATTATCATTTTGTCTCTGGAATGAATCCCCTTTTTAATGCATGCCAATATTCTGTTTGCTTTGTTAGCAGCAGCTTGGCATTGCATGCCATTGCTGACCCTATCATCTACTAGGACCCCCAGGCCCTTTTCTATCCTAGATTCCCCTAGAGGTTCTCCCCCAAGTGTATAGATTACATTCACATTTTTGCCACCCAAATGCATTATTTTACATTTTTCTACATTGAACCTCATTTACCATGTAGTTGTCCACCCCATTAATTTGTTCAGATCTTTTTGCAAGGTTTTCACATCTTGCGGAGAAGTTATTGCAATGCTTAGCTTAGTATCATTCGCAAATACAGAGATTGAGCTGTTTACCCCATCCTCCAGGTCATTTATGAACAAATTAAATAGGATTGGTCCCAGCACAGAACCCTGGGGGACCCCACTACCAACCCCTGACCATTCTGAGTCCTCTCCATTTATCACCACCCTCTGAACTCGCCCTTGTAGCCAGTTTTCAATCCATGTACTCACCCTATGGTCCATGCCAACGGACCTTATTTTGTACAGTAAATGTTTATGGGGAACTGTGTCAAATGCTTTTGCAAAATCCAGATACACCACGTCTCCTGGCCTTCCTTCATCTAGTTGGCAACTCACTTCCTCATAGAAGGTAATAGATTGGTTTGGCAAGAATGATTCTTCATGAATGCATGCTGATGCTGAGGTACTCGGATACTCTGATGAACTGTGACAGGTACTCGGGTACTCCGATGAACTGTGACAGGTATTCGGGTACTCCGATGAACAGTGACAGGTACTCGGGTACTCAGATGGACTGTGACAGGTACTCGGGTACTCAGATGGACTGTGACAGGTACTCGGGTACACAGATGGACTGTGACAGGTCCTCGGGTACTCAGATGGACTGTGAAGGGTACTCAGATGGACTGTGACAGGCACTTGGGTACTCAGATGGACTGTGACAGGTACTTTGGTACTCAGATATACTGTGACAGGTACTCTCAGGTACTCAGATGGACTGTGACAGGTACTCGGGTACTCAGATGAACTGTGACAGGTACTCTCAGGTACTCAGATGGACTGTGACAGGTACTTAGGCACTCGGATACTCAGATGGACGGTGACAGGTACTCGGGTACTCAGATGAACTGTGACAGGTACTCTTAGGTATTCAGATGGACTGTGACGGGTACTCTCAGGTATTCAGATGAACTGTGACAGGTACTCTCAGGTACTCAGATGGACTGTGACAGCTACTTAGGTACTCGGATACTCAGATGGACGGTGACAGGTACTCGGGTACTCAGATGGACTGTGACAGGTACTCTCAGGTATTCAGATGGACTGTGACAGGTACTTAGGTACTCGGGTACTCCGATGGACGGTGACAGGTACTCAGGTACTCCGATGGACGGTGACAGGTACTCAGGTACTCCAATGGACTGTGACAGGTACTCAGGTACTCTGATGGACTGTGACAGGTACTCTGGTCCTCTGGTACTCAGATATACTGTGACAGGTTCTCAGGTACTCCGATGAGCTGTGACAGGTACTGAGGTACTTGGGTACTCAGATGGGCTGGGACAGGTACTGAGTACTCAGATGGGCTGTGACAGGTACTGAGGTACTCAGATGGTCTGTGAAAGGTACTCGGGTACTCAGGTATTCGGGTACTCAGATGGGCTGTGACAGGTACTCAGATATACTGTGACAGGTACTCAGGTGGGCTGTGACAGGTACTCAGATACTTGGGTACTCAGGTGGGTTGTGACAGGTACTCATGTCCTTGGGTACTCAGGTGGGCTGTGACATGTACTCAGGTACTCAGATGGGCTGTGACAGGTACTCGGGTACTTAGATGGGCTGTGACAGGTACTTAGGTACTCAGATGGGCTGTGACAAGTACTCGGGTACTCAGCTGGGCTGTGACAGGTCCTCAGGTACTCAGATGTGCTGTGACAGGTACTCGGCTACTCAGATGTGCTGTGACAGGTACTCGGCTACTCAGATGGGCTGTGACAGGTACTTGGGTACTCAGATGGGCTGTAACAGGTACTCGGCTACTCAGATGGGCTGTGACAGGTACTCGGGTACTCAGATGGGCTGTGACATGTACTTGGGTACTCAGATGAACTGTGACATGTACTTATAAATATGGATAAAGACTGCCCCAGGGATTTTGTGGGCAAAAGAAAGAATAATAGGATTCTAGCGGAGTACTACTTTAAACAGATTATATAAAAAAAAATGAAAAAAGTTTATTGAAATATTAAATAGTATAGAAAAAATTCAATGATATACACATTTTTCTATACTATTTAATATTTCAATAAACTTTTTTCATTTTTTAAATATAATCTGTTTAAAGTAGTACTCTGCTAGAATCATATTCTTTCCTTTGCCCACAAAATCCCTGGGGCAGTCCTTATCCGTATTTATAGATTCTTTTTGGGATGTGACAGAAGCTGTTAGGATCTATCATGCGTTGGTGGTCTCTTCCTCTTTTCTAATTTTTCCCTGTGACAGGTACTTAGATACTCAGGTACTCATATGGGCTGTGATAGGTACTCAGGTACTCAGATGGGCTGTGACAGGTACTCAGGTACTCAGATGGGCTGTGACAGGTACTCGGATGGGCTGTGACAAGTACTCGGGTACTCAGATGGGCTGTGACAGGTACTCGGGTACTCAGATGGGCTGTGACAGGTACTCGGGTACTCAGATGGGCTGTGACAGGTACTCGAGTACTCAGATGGGCTGTGACAGGTACTCAGGTACTTGGGTACTTAGATGGACTGACAGGTACTCATATATACTGTGACCAGTACTCAGGTACTTTGATGGGTGGTGACAAGTACTTTGATGGCTGGTGACAGGAACTTTGATGGCTGGTGACAGGTCCTCTTTATTAGGGGGGCAATCAGTGTGGTTGGTGTACACTGTGAGCTGTAACGAGATGTTACCACAAAATATCCTTCTCACACACGATTGTTGTGTGAGGAGGAGAATCTCGTTACTGCAGTTTGTTGACATTCTGTGACCGGCTGTGATTGAACACAGTCGGTCATATGGTAAAGAGACATTTTTTATTGGCTCTTTACATGGATTGAGGATGGGCTGTGTCCGAGGGACACACCTCATCCCCGAACGCCGCGATGCGGGCCCCCGGGCGACAAGCCAAGGACGTCATATGACACCCGCCCAGGATGGGAAATACCATCTGCGGATGTCGTATAACTATTTCCCAGTACTGAAGTGGTTAAAGGAAGCTTCCAGATTCCGATAAGCCACCTGCCTGCAGATTCCCACAAATACCGGCCAGGGTTGTGGAGAAGAAGCCCTTGTCCCCCCAGGCTGATGACTTTTTAATAACCATGTTGTTTACTGGTTGTTAAGGATGCCGGCAGCTGCCAGTTCCTTAATTGTCGCATGCCGGGACCACTACTTATTTACCACATACATTTTTTTAACTTTTGTGACTTGGCTTTCACTCCTGTTTTATGCGTATTTACCGCAAAAAGCAATAGTGAATTGGAATTTTCAGGATCGCATGCGGTATTTGGGAAAACATCTAAATACCACATGCAAACTGGTTCTGTGAATGGAGCACCTATGTTACTATGCAACTTACACAGAAGCACTTGTGTTGCAATCAGATTACTAAGGATTTAGTACACACAACTTAAAAGTACCTATAGGACTTTTCTAAAGGTATATTGCCATTTTCACAATAATTGCTATATGATTAAAAATAATTTTAAATTTTATCATTACGAATGAAAAAAATGTATTAAAAACATTTGACTGATTTAATCACAAACGATTTTACAGAATAACATGTAATTAAAGTGCTTCTCCACCCTAAAGTGGAAGTTCCGCTAATCTGATCCCTCCCCCCCTCCGGTGCCACAATCGGCACCTTTCGGGTGGGGTGCAGTTACCTGGATAATCCAGGTATCTGCACCCACTTCTGGGACAGACCGCCGCAGATGCCCCCCCCCCCCCCCCGTTGTGTTCTGGGAAACACACAGTTCCCAGGACACAGCGGGGACCAGCAGAGACGCGCAAAGGGACTCGCACATGCGCAGCAGGGAACCGGGCAGTGAAGCTGCAACGCTTCACTTCCCGATTCCCTGACAGAGGATGGCAGTGGGTCACTCGTCATCTGCCGCCGACATCGCTGGACCCTGGGACAGGTAAGTGTCAATTTATTAAAAGTCAGCAGCTGCAATATTAGTAGCTGCTGGCTTTTAATATTTTTTTTTTAGGTGCAGAACTGCTTTAACAGTTTCCCCCGGGGAGAAATTCTCACACAAGTCCACTGGGTGGGGCAATTTTTTAATGCTTTGTATACATTTTATTTTCTACTTCATTAGAAGAAGTTGCCATTGACAAGGTATCTATAAAATATAAATATACATTATTAACCAAATGGGTACAGAAATCATTATGTTATGCCAGCTCATCAAGCCAAAAGTCAGCCGAATAGAGACAAGAACATATATTGCACATAAACCTAAATTAAAATCTCCAAGAGGAGAAGCACCATAGGAAGTTTTTCCCCCCGGGAGCAGTGGGTGAACTGGGACCTCCAAACAGGGAGGCAGGGGAAGAGGACAAAAATGACAAGTGAGCCAAGGACTGTCATTCTACCTAAAGGGTATATCAAAGAACACATGTTGTAACAAGGTGAATTCCAACAGTACCAGTACTTTAGTCTCCCAAAAACCTGAGAAATCTGAAAAAACATGAACAAAATGTCAAGATTTTAATTCTATAATAAAGCCCACCCCAAGTGCCTCAAAGTAACCCCAAGAACATGTTACAATAGACATAAAAGTAAGAAAGATATATCCATGTGCAGATTTTAGTGGTCTAAAATACAGTGCCTTGCGAAAGTATTCGGCCCCCTTGAACTTTTCAACTTTTTGCCACATTTCAGGCTTCAAACATAAAGATATACAATTTTTATTTTTTGTGAAGAATCACCAACAAGTGGGACACAATTGTGAAGTGGAACGAAATCTATTGGATTTTTGAAACTTTTTTAACTAATAAAAAAATGAAAAGTGGGGTGTGCAAAATGATTCGGCCCCCTTGCGTTAATACTTTGAAGAGCCACCTTTTGCTGCGATTACAGCTGCAAGTCGCTTGGGGTATGTCTCTATCAGTTTTGCACATCGAGAGACTGAAATTCTTGCCCATTCTTCCTTGCAAAACAGCTCGAGCTCAGTGAGGTTGGATGGAGAGCGTTTGTGAACAGCAGTTTTCAGCTCTTTCCACAGATTCTCGATTGGATTCAGGTCTGGACTTTGACTTGGCCATTCTAACACCTGGATACGTTTATTTGTGAACCATTCCTTTGTAGATTTTGCTGTATGTTTGGGATCATTGTCTTGTTGGAAGATAAATCTCCATCCCAGTTTCAGGTCTTTTGCAGACTCCAAAAGGTTTTCATCCAGAATGGTCCTGTATTTGGCTGCATCCATCTTCCGCTCAATTTTAACCATCTTCCCTGTCCCTGCTGAAGAAAAGCAGGCCCAAACTAGGGATGAGCCGAACACCCCCCGGTTCGTTTCGCACCAGAACTTTCGAACGGACCCCAAATTCGTACGAACTTTGAAGTCTATGGGACTCGAACGTTCGAAATTAAAAGTGCTAATTTTAACGGCTAATATGCAAGATACTGTCCTAAAAAGGGTTTGCGGACCTGGCTCCTGCCCCAGGGGACATGGGTCAATGCCTAAAATGTTTTTAAAAATGGCCGTTTTGGCGGGAGCACTGATTTTAATGACAATTAAAGTGAAAAAAAAAAGTGAAATATTCCTTTAAATATGGTGCCTGGGGGGTGTCTGTAGTATGCCTGTGAAGTGCCACGTGTTTCCCGTGTTTAGAACAGTCCCTGCACAAAATGACATTAAATGGAAATAACATCATTTAAAACTGCTTGCGGTTTTAATGTTATATCTGGTTCCTGCAATATGGTTGAAAATCATTGAGAAAAATGGCATGGGTAGCCCTCCCTGCCCATTACCAGCCCCTTTGGGTCTTGTACGCATATTAAGGGGAACCCCGTACCCATATTAAAAAAAGGAAATGCGTGTGGCCCCAGGCCCTATATACTCAGAACAGCAGTATATAGACGGTGCAAACAAGACAGGGACTGTGTAGGTTTGTTGTGTTAAGTTGAATCTGTTTGTAATTTTCAACTGGTACATTTTTAAAGTGTAGCTCCAGTCAAAAAAACTATTTTTAACCTTTTTGGAAAACATAGGGAAGGGTTATCACCCCTGTATACCGTATATACTCGAGTATAGGCCGACCCGAATATAAGCCGAGGCCCCCAATTTACCCCCAAAAAAACTGGCAAACTTATTGACTCGTGTATAAGCCGAGGGTGAGATATGCCTGTCCATCCCTGTGTGTGTGTCCGTCCCTGTGTGTCCGTCCATCCCTGTGTGTGTGTGTGTCCATCCATCCATCCATCCCTGTGTGTGTGTGTGTCCATCCATCCATCCATCCCTGTGTGTGTGTGTGTCCATCCATCCATCCATCCCTGTGTGTGTGTGTGTCCATCCATCCATCCATCCCTGTGTGTGTGTGTCTCCATCCATCCATCCCTGTGTGTGTGTGTCTCCATCCATCCATCCATCCCTGTGTGTGTGTGTCTCCATCCATCCATCCATCCCTGTGTGTGTGTGTCTCCATCCATCCATCCCTGTGTGTGTGTGTCCATGTGTGTGTGTCCGTGTGTGTGTGTGTGTGTGTGTGTGTGTGTGTGTGTGTGTCCAGCCTACCTGTGTCCCGAGCCTCCGTCCCGTGCCTTGCCTCCTTGCCTCCGTCCCGTGCCGTGCCTTGCCTCCTTGCCTCCGTCCCGTGCCGTGCCTTGCCTCCTTGCCTCCGTCCCGTGCCGTGCCTTGCCTCCTTGCCTCCGTCCCGTGTCGTGTCGTACCTTGCCTCCGTCCCGTCCCGTGCCGTGCCTTGCCTTGCCTCCGTCCCGTGCCTTGCCAGGATCGCCTCGGCGGCCATTCTAAAATTCAAAAGCCCCGCCTCCGCCTCCGCCTGTGATAGGCGGAACACTGAATTTCCCAGCAGCCTGTGTTCCGCCTATCACCGATATCGTCTCATCCTCGTACTACGGACGAGGATGAGACGATGTCCGTGATAGGCGGAACACAGGCTGCTGGGAAATTCAGTGTTCCGCCTATCACAGGCGGAGGCGGAGAAGGAGGCGCGGCTTTCAAATTGTAGTATGTCCGCCGTCTGTCTGCTCGATACGCTGATCGAGCAGTCAGACGGCGATGACTCGAGTATAAGCCGAGGGGGGCACTTTCAGCCTCAAAAAAGAGGCTGAAAATCTCGGCTTATACTCGAGTATATACGGTAATTTGTTTTGTCGTACATCTTTTTTCATCTCACTTGCTGTTGTCTCCTTCCGTTTGCAAGTAGAAGATGTTTGTAAGTTGGATGTTTGAAAGTAGGGGCCTGCCCTATATGCTCTGCAGAAATGGCGGAACAAGGTGTTGGTTTTGCCACAACATTGTAAGCCCTGAAAGTGACTCTTGGTGGGCGCTGGAGCGCCCTGCTGTGAACGATTATTTCAAGAATTGTAATTACATGCCATTGTTGAACAGTGGTAGAAAAATTGACCTTTGGTGGTTGTGGTGCTGGTGCCACAACACTATAAGTCCTCACAGTTACTCTGGGTGGGCACGGGAACGGGCCCTCCTGTGAAACATTATATCAAGAATTGTAATTACATGTCCCTGTTAAACAGATGCAGAAAAATTGGGTCTTAGGCACTGGTGCTGGTGCCACCACACTGCAACCTCTCCCATATACTCTTGTTTTATTGCAGGAATTAGCCCTGCTGCAAAGCATTGCATCAAAAATTGTAATTAAACGCCCCTGTTAAACAGGGGCAGAAAAATTGGGCCTTAGGCACTGGTGCTGGTGCCACCACACTGCAACCTCTCCCATATACTCTATTTTTATTGCAGGAATTAGCCCTGCTGCAAAGCATTGCATCAAAAATTGTAATTAAACGCCCCTGTTAAACAGGGGCAGAAAAATTGGGCCTTAGGCACTGGTGCTGGTGCCACCACACTGCAACCTCTCCCATATACTCTTGTTTTATTGCAGGAATTAGCCCTGCTGTAAAGCATTGCATCAAAAATTGTAATTAAACGCCCCTGTTAAACAGGGGCAGAAAAATTGGGCCTTAGGCACTGGTGCTGGTGCCATGACACTGCAACCTCTCCCATATACTCTTGTTTTATTGCAGGAATTAGCCCTGCTGCAAAGCATTGCATAAAAAATTGTAATTAAACGCCCCTGTTAAACAGGGGCAGAAAAATTGGGCCTTAGGCACTGGTGCTGGTGCCATGACACTGCAACCTCTCCCATATACTCTTGTTTTATTGCAGGAATTAGCCCTGCTGCAAAGCATTGCATAAAAAATTGTAATTAAACGCCCCTGTTAAACAGGGGCAGAAAAATTATAGGATAGACAATCAACATAACAGGACAGTCACTCAGCATCAGCATAGGCAGTCTTGAAGGGATGTGATATTTAAAAAAAAATTATTCAGTTACATCAGCTTCAGGTGCTTGGTAGCTGTGGGTGATCCAAGACTGATTCATCTTGATGAAGGTCAGTCGATCAACTGATTCGGTGGACAGGCGCACCCTGTGATCGGTAACAAAGCCACCAGCAGCACTGAAGGTGCATTCCGAAAGAACTCTGGATGCAGGACAGGCCAGTAGCTCAATTGCATACTGTTCAAGCTCTGGCCAGTGATCCATCCTCAAGACCCAGTAAGCCAGAGGATTTTCGGTGGGAAAGGTGTCCAAGTCTGACCTTGCCCCTAGGTATTCCTGCACCATGTAAATCAGACGCTGGCGATGGTTGCTGGAACCGATCATACCTTGGGGCTGCGGACTAAAAAATTGTCTGAAAGCATCAGTCAGACGGCCACCTTCTCCACCGCTCCTTCAGACCGATGCCTCAGCAACACGTTGTCCAGGACCAGGAGTCTGTAACCTCCCAGTCTCTGGGAACGCGTTGCACAGACCTTTCTGCAAGACCTCCCGGAGATGTCTCATCCTCTGCTCCCTGCTCCCTCTGCGATGGCAAGATAAGGTCGGCAACCTTACCCTTGTACCGTGGATCAAGGAGAGTGGCCAGCCATTAATGGTTCCTCTCCTTGATCCGAAGAATACGAGGATCCTTCCGCAGGCTTTGCAGGATCAGGGAGGCCATGCAGCGTAGGTTATCTGAGGCATTCGGTCCGGAGTCCTCTGGGTCACTAAGGACAACATGATCCCCAGCTACCTCCTCCCAGCCACGTACAAGTCCACGTGTTTCTTGGGACTGTAAATCATCCCTACAAGACTGCTGCTGCTGATGCTGAGTGCCAGCCTCCACCTCCATGCTGACACAATCATCCTCCTCCTCCTCTTCCTCCTCCTCATCCTCTTCCTGTGTGATGGGTGGCACAGCAGGAACACTGTCTGGATAAAGGGGGCCTTGAGAGGCAAGGAAGTCCTCCTCTTCCTGCCTCTGTTCTGCCTCAAGTGCCCTGTCCATTATTCCACGCAGCGTATGCTTCAAGAGGTGGACAAGAGGTACAGTGTCACTGATGCATGCACTGTCACTGCTCACCATCCTTGTGGCCTCCTCAAACGGTGACAGGACAGTGCATGCATCCCTGATCATGCCCCACTGGCGTGGTGAGAAAAAACCGAGCTCCCCTGACCCTGTCCTGGTGCCGTAGTCGCAAAGGTACTCATTGATGGCCCTCTGCTGCGTGTGCAGCCGCTGCAGCATGGCCAACGTTGAGTTCCACCTGGTGGGCATGTCACATATAAGGCGGTTCTTGGGCAGGTTCAACTCCTTTTGGAGCTCAGCCAGCTGAGCACAGGCATTAAATGATCGGCGGAAATGCACACAGACTTTCCTGGCCTGCTTCAGGACATCCTGTAAGCCGGGATACCTGCCCAAGAACCGCTGCACCACCAGGTTAAGGACGTGAGCTACACAGGGCACATGGGTCAGTTGTTCCTGTCGGAGGGCGGAGAGGAGGTTGGTGCCATTGTCGCAAACCACCATTCCTGGCTTAAGCTGGCGTGGCGTCAACCCCCTCTCGGCCTGCCCCTGCAGAGCTGACAAAACATCCGCCCCAGTGTGGCTCCTGTCCCCCAAACAAACCAGCGCAAGCACGGCATGGCATCGTTTTGCCTGCGTACTTGCTCAGCCCCTGGAACACCTACGGAGCACCACTGGTTCTGAGGACAGAGCACTGGAAGAGGCCATGGAGGAAGAAGAAGAGGAGGGGGTGGAGGAGAGAGGTGTGTCACAACCAATAGTAGCATTTTGGAGGCGTGGTGGCGGAACAACCTCCAACACTACTGCACCTTGTCCTGCATCCTTCCCAGCTGCCAGAAGAGTGACCCAATGGGCCGTGAAAGACAGGTAACGTCCCTGTCCATGCCTGCTGGACCATGAGTCAGCGGTAATATGCACCTTACCGCTGACCGCCCTGTCCAGCGAGGCAAGGACATTGCCTTCCACATGCCGGTAGAGAGCCGAAATCGCCTTCCGTGAGTAAAAGTGGCGTTTGGGGACCTGCCACTGAGGAACCGCACATTCAGGGGAGGGCTGGCAGCCTTAGGCCTGGGGGGCAAGTCCAGTCAAGTGGCCCATTGAACCACTTAATCAGCTAGGTGAGTCCGCTGGTGGGGGGAGGGTGTTAGGTAAGTCCGCTGGTGGGGGGAGGGTGTTAGGTAAGTCCGCTGGTGGGTGGGGGGAGCATTTTAGATAAGTCCACTGGTGGGGGGGAGGGTGTTAGATAAGTCCGCTGGTGGGGGGAGGGTGTTAGATAAGTTCGCTGGTGGGGGGAGGGTGTTAGATAAGTCCGCTGGTGGGGGAAGGGTGTTAGATAAGTCCGCTGGTGGGGGGAGGATGTTAGATAAGTCCGCTGGTGGGGGGGAGGGTGTTAGATAAGTTCGCTGGTGGGGGGGAGGGTGTTAGATAAATCCGCTGGTGGGGGAAGGGTGTTAGATAAGTCCGCTGGTGGGGGGAGGATGTTAGATAAGTCCGCTGGTGGGGGGGTGTTAGATAAGTCCGCTGGTGGGGGGGAGGGTGTTAGATAAGTCTGCTGGTTGGGGGGGAGGGTGTTAGATAAGTCCACTGGTGGGGGGGAGGGTGTTAGATAAGTCTGCTGGTGGGCGGGGTGTTAGATAAGTCCGCTGGTGGGGGGGAGTGTGTTAGATAAGTCCGCTGGTTGGGGGGGGAGGGTGTTAGATAAGTCTGCTGGTGGGGGGGAGGGTGTCAAGTCCTCTGGTGGGGGGGAGGGTGTTAAGTCCGCTGGTGGGGGGGAGGGTGTTAGATAAGCCCGCTGGTTGGGGGGGATGGTGTTAGATAAGCCCGCTGGTTGGGGGGGAGGGTGTTAGATAAGCCCGCTGGTTGGGGGGGAGGGTGTTAAGTCTGCTGGTGGGGGGGAGGGTGTTAAGTCCGCTGGTGGGGGGGAGGGTGTTAGATAAGTCCGCTGGTGGGGGGGGAGGGTGTTAAGTCTGCTGGTGGGGGGGAGGGTGTTAAGTCTGCTGGTGGGGGGAGGGTGTTAAGTCTGCTGGTTGGGGGGGAGGGTGTTAGATAAGCCCGCTGGTTGGGGGGAGGGTGTTAGATAAGTCCGCTGGTTGGGGGGGAGGGTGTTATGTCCGCTGGTGGGCGGGAGGGTGTTAGATAAGTCCACTGGTTGGGGGGGAGGGTGTTAAGTCTGCTGGTGGGAGGGAGGGTGTTAAGTCCGCTGGTGGGGGGGAGGGTGTTAGATAATCCTGAAGCAGGTCTCATCTTAATGATCCTGAAGCAGGTCTCATCTTCTCTGCAGACTGCAGCTAGCCACTGCTCCCCATAAGCCCAGCAGGTCACGTGCGACGTGGCGTTCTTGACGCCGGGCGTCCCCTCCCCTGACGTGCCGCACACCTGGCCTGCCTCTGAGACTCCTGGGATTGGAGTTGTAGTCTGCTGTGCTCACACTAGGGGCGTACCTAGAGCATTTGGCACCCGGGGCGGATCCTATATCTGGCACCCCCCCCCCCCACCATAAAATGTAAAAACACCCACTGTGTCCCCTGCATACCTCTGCATCCTTCAATATCTTTTTTGTCACTACTGTGCACCCCCCCTCTCCACAACTGCACCTCTGGACCCCTTTAAATTACACTGCACCCTGCATCTCTGGACTCCTTTACATTACACAGCACCCTGCACCTCCGGACCCCTTTACATTACACAGAACCTTGCACCTAAGGACCCCTTTACATTACACAGGACCTTGCACCTAAGGACCCCTTTACATTACACAGCAGCCTGCACCTCTGGACCCCTTTACATTACACAGCAGCCTGCACCTCCTGACCCCTTTACATTACACAGCTCTTGTACCTCTGGACCCCTTACCTCCTGACCCCTTTACATTACACAGCCCTTGTACCTCTGGACCCCTTTACATTACACAGCACCCTGAACCTCTGGACCCCTTTACATTACACAGCCCTTGTACCTCTGGACCCCTTTACATTACACAGCACCCTGCACCTAAGGACCCCTTTACATTACACAGGACCTTGCACCTAAGGACCCCTTTACATTACACAGGACCTTGCACCTAAGGACCCCTTTACATTACACAGCAGCCTGCACCTCCTGACCCCTTTACATTACACAGCAGCCTGCACCTCTGGACCCCTTTACATTACACAGCTCTTGTACCTCTGGACCCCTTACCTCCTGACCCCTTTACATTACACAGCTCTTGTACCTCTGGACCCCTTACCTCCTGACCCCTTTACATTACACAGCCCTTGTACCTCTGGACCCCTTTACATTACACAGCACCCTGAACCTCTGGACCCCTTTACATTACACAGCCCTTGTACCTCTGGACCCCTTTACATTACACAGCACCCCGCACCTCCGCACCCCTTTACATTACACAGCCCCTCACAGCTCTGGACCCCCTGCATGTTACACAGACCCCCTACAGTGCAGACCCCCCTCCCTACCATACAGACCCCCATCTACAGTGCAGACCCTCCTACAGTACAGACCCCTCCACCCTACAGCGCAGACCCCCCTACAGTACAGACTCCCCTACAGTACAGACCCCCCTACAGTGCCGAATCTTCCCCTACAGTACATACCCCTCCCCCTACAGTGCAGACCCCCCTACAGTGCAGGACCCCTTCTACAGTGCAGGACCCCCCTACAGTGCAGGACCCCTTCTACAGTGCAGGACCCCCTCTACAGTGCAGACCCCCCCTACAGTGCAGACCCCCTCTACAGTGCAGGACCCCTCTACAGTGCAGGACCCCTCTACAGTGCAGGACCCCCCCTACAGTGCAGGACCCCCCTACAGTGCAGGACCCCTCTACAGTGCAGGACCCCTCTACAGTGCAAACCCCCTCTACAGTGCAGGACCCCTCTACAGTGCAGACCCCCTCTACAGTGCAGGACCCCCTCTACAGTGCAGGACCCCCCCTACAGTGCAGACCCCCTCTACAGTGCAGACCCCCTCTACAGTGCAGGACCCCCTCTACAGTGCAGACCCCCTCTACAGTGCAGGACCCCCTCTACAGTGCAGACACCCTCTACAGTGCAGGACCCCCTCTACAGTGCAGGACCCCCCACAGTAAAGAACCCCCCTAAGGACCCATAATGTACCTCGAGCCCAAGGCAGTGGCATTGCAGGGGGGAGGTGCGAGCAGCACCCGAGTTGAGTGACATCTGTCGGCTCAGTGATCCGGGACCCGGCGCAATAATCCCCTTCTCTCTGTGGTCACGTGACTCACGACGCGCCGTTCTGATCAGTCCCGGCAGTGGCTGTCACTCACAGCCGAGCAGAGTGAAGCCGCCTCCCCCTCCTCCTTCATGTCTACACAGTGCTGTGCATGGAGGAGGGGGAGGCGGCTTCACTCTGCTCGGCTGTGAGTGACAGCCGCTGCCCGAGACTGATCAGAACGGAGCGACACAACCACAGAGAGAAGGAGATTATTGAACTGGGTCCCGGCTGCCCGTCACAGCGTAAAAAAAGAAATGAACAAACGACCAGCGGCCGTTTTAAACATAATGTAGGTGCCGGCCTGGGGGGAAATTTCCACCCTGCCCCCCGACCCAGCCCGCCCCTGCGCACATTGTACAAACTCACGGAAGTGGGCCGAGTCTACCAACTGAAAAGGCAGCAGTTGAAGTGCTAGCAATTTAGCCAAGCTAGCATTCAACCGCTGGGCATGTGGATGGCTGGGAGGGAACTTCTTTCGCCGGTCCAGCAGCTGGGGCAGGGACATTTGCCTGCTATAATCGGACGTGGGTGTACTGCTAGCAGAGTGCCCGGAAGCACTTGGCTGTGACACACCTAATTCTACACCTTCATTCCTCTCAGAGCAGGTTTCAGAGAGGACTGAAGGTCTAGTGGGGTTGGAGATGCCAGCTGATGAGGAGCAAGGAGAGGTCCGCTTTGTTCTTTGGTGTGGGTCTTTGAGGTACGCTTGCCAACGAGCTGCATGGCAGGTCAACATATGTCTGGTCAAGCATGTGGTGCCCAAGCAGCTGATGTTTTGGCCACGCGAGATACGCTTGAGACATATGTTGCAAATAGCAGCGGTGCGATCTGATGCACTCGTCTCAAAAAAGGCCCACACCAAAGAACTTTTAGAATAACGCGCAGAGGCAGCGCCCTGCACAAGCGGAGCTCTGCGGGGTGATTCAGTCGGTGTGCTGCCCCTAAGCTGGCCCCCGGAGGGCATCCTGCCTCTTTGGACATGTGCCTCCTCCTCCTCCTCCTCCTCCTCCTCTCTCCTACCAGGCACCCACGTGGAGTCAGTGCCCTCATCATCCCCTCCCTCTTCATCGCTGTAGCAAACCTGGCAATATGCTACAGCTTGTGGAACATGACTGCCAGATTGCTGTCCTTCTTGAGCATCCCCTCTCTCTGCATTCACGCTACTGCCTTCCTCTAGCTGAGTGTCATCATCAGAGCCTACAAAACACTGGGCATCCTCCTGGAGCATGTACCCAACACTGTGCTCAAAGAGTTCAGGAGACTCCTCAGGAGGACGTGGTGGGTCTAGGGAAGGAGTCACTGATGATGACATTGAGACGAGGGAAGACGATGCGTTGGCAGCTGCTTTGCTAGTACCTTGAGACTGGGTGAGAGAGGATGAGGAGGATGAAGAGGGCTTGGTCATCCACTCTACCAAGTCATTGGCATGTTGCGGTTCAACATGTCCAGCTGCCGAAAAGAAGGACAAGCGTGTCCCATGGCCACGTGCTGATGACAATGCACCGCGTCCACGACCAGCACTGTTGTCTCTAGACACAGAGCCTGCTTGCCCTCTTTTATCGGCTCGCGCCTGTCTGCCTCTCCTTGCTGGCCTTCCAGACATGGTAATGGCCTGAAGGGAGTTGGGTAAAACAGCAGTTGGGTAGTGTATATTGTGCTGGGGGCACACAACACCCACTAACTCCTGCAGATGCCTTTATTATAGAACACAAGAGATAAAAGGGTATACTGTAATGGAGTCACACAATACCCACTAAGCCCTGCAGATGGCCTTATTATAGAACAGCAATAAAGGGTAGATACAGGTGTATATTGTGCTGGAGGCACAAAACACCCACTAACTCCTGCAGATGCCTTTTTTATAGAACACCAGAGATAAAGGGGTATATACAGATGTATACTGTGCTGTGCTGGAGGCACACACAACTTCCAATAACTCCTGCAGATGGCAAGTGGACTCAAATAGAGAAGAGCTATGTAGGTGGATATAGCCGTGTGTACTGGGTACAGAGCACGCAGACAGCACGCACAAGCTCCTAACACTACTGACTGCAAGCTCTATTATAAAAGATAGATATATCGCTAGCTATATAGGTGAATATAGCGGTGTATACTGCGGTCAGGGCAAGCAGACAGCAACCACTACAGAAGAGCAAGATCGAAAATCGGCCGATAACGATCGGTGTGTACTGTGTTGAAGGTACACAGAACACCCACTAACTGCTTCAGACGCCAACACACTACACAAGGCCGCCGCGCTGGCGGCCTTATATAGTGTGGGGCGTGTACTACACAGCCTGAGCTATGATTGGCCACAGGCATCCTGCCTGTGGCCAATAATGGCTCTCCTCACTGCTGGCGCTGTGATTGGCTCAGCATGCGGGGTCACAGTGCATGCTTGGCCAATCATGAGCCAGCAATGCACTGCGATGACACAGTGCATTGTGGGCCGTGAGCGCCACACGAATTTGGCGCGAACGGCCCATAATGTTCGGAATTCGCGAACGGGCGAACAGCCGATGTTCGAGTCAAACGTATGTTCGACTCGAACACGAAGCTCATCCCTAGCCCAAACCATGATGCTGCCACCACCATGTTTGACAGTGGGGATGGTGTGTTGAGGGTGATGAGCTGTGTTGCTTTTACGCCAAACATATCGTTTTGCATTGTGGGCAAAAAGTTTGATTTTGGTTTCATCTGACCAGAGCACCTTCTTCCACATGTTTGGTGTGTCTCCCAGGTGGCTTGTGGCAAACTTTAGACAAGACTTGTTATGGGTATCTTTGAGATACCTCAGCTGTAGACCTCAGCTGTAGTTCTTTGCAGTTCATCCAGAGTGATCATGGGCCTCTTGGCTGCATCTCTGATCAGTCTTCTCCTTGTCTGAGCTGAAAGTTTAGAGGGACGGCCAGGTCTTGGTAGATTTGCAGTGGTCTGATACACCTTCCATTTCAAAATGATCGCTTGCACAGTGCTCCTTGGGATGTTTAAAGCTTGGGAAATCTTTTTGTATCCAAATCCGGCTTTAAACTTCTCCACAAAAGTATTACGGACCTGCCTGGTGTGTTCCTTGGTCTTCATGATGCTCTCTGCGCTTTCAACAGAACCCTGAGACTATCACAGAGCAGGTGCATTTATACAGAGACTTGATTACACACAGGTCGATTCTATTTATCACCATCAGTCATTTAGGACAACATTGGATCATTCAGAGATCCTCGCTGAACTTCTGGAGTGAGTTTGCTGCACTGAAAGTAAAGGGGCCGAATAATTTTGCATGCACCATTTTTCAGTTTTTTATTTGCTAAAAAAGTTTAAAATATCCAATAGATTTTGTTCCACTTCACAATTGTGTCCCACTTGTTGGTGATTCTTCACAAAAAATTAAAATTTTATATCTTTATGTTTGAAGCCTGAAATGTGGCAAAAGGTTGAAAAGTTCAAGGGGGCCGAATACTTTCGCAAGGCACTGTATATTTGGTCTTTCCTCGGGTTTCATGCCAAACAGTATATCTAAAAAGAAAATGAAGGTACAGGTTAATAACTAAACATCAGCAACTCTCCAAAATGTGTGTATTGTCTACAGAAAAGAGTGGACAGAGGAGTAAAAGGTTTGGCTATATCTGTAAACAAAATTTGTCTATCAGTGTATAGAGCCTGAACAGACCATGATTGGCTTCTGTGTAGTTTACCTTCCTTGGCTGTTATACAAATCACTGAGGTTAAGAAAACAGCCTTGAGTTCAAGCATTCAAAGATCAAATATCACATTATTCCTTTTCTATTTATCCTTTTGAATCCTTCTACCTTAGCCAAAACAATTTCCAGCTTTGCCTCAAGGGAGAATTCCTTCAAGACAAGTTTTTCAGTAGATCAACATTCTATTGGTGATTAGGGGCCACAAGACTCTGAATAAAAGGTTACCTACATAACAAATCTACACCACTACAGATATCATCTTTTTACAAAAATGGAGGATTACTTACGGCTCAGCAATTGGCCGCTGACATGAAAACACCCCCTATTCCCGTGTGGACCTACCAACAGATTCGACATTACCTACATTGTATTAACAAACAAACGGACTGTACTAGACCTCTGACCCCCTTTGAGAAACTCTGTTCTTCCAAAACGCCTCTGACGCACCTCATATCCTTAACTCATTCCCTCTTATATCAAAGATATACTCTTTGGCTTGCAAGGCCTGGGAGAAAGACCTCGATTTATCCATTTCTAGTGAAGACTGGGAAAACATTTTCCTCAATATTCATAAAGGCACTCTAAATGTGTCCACTCAGGAAAATGGGTTCAAACTTCAATGCCGATGGTATAGAACCCCTGCTCTGATCCACTCCTGGGATGCTCAAGTTTCTGATATCTGTTGGAGATGCCAAAATCAGCGTGGCACTCTATTGCACTTATGGTGGCTCTGCTCGGCCATCCAACCTTTTTGGCAAAAAATACATCTGTTAATTAACAAAATTACATGTACAGAATTGCCCTTTAACCCAGCTCTATATCTCTTGCACCACAAAGTTCCCTTTAGAACATCTTACCGTAAGTCCCTTACACTCCACCTAATTAGTGCAGCCAAGCAATGCATCCCAATCCATTGGAGGTCTTCTACCGCTCCCTCCACTAAAGAATGGCTCCGGAGAGTAGATAAAATAGCACAACTGGAGGAACTTATTCATATTAACAACGACACACCGACTAAATATGCCTCGAAATGGGCCCCTTGGCAACACTTCAGAACCACTGATGACTTTCACCGTCTGACACAACCTTCTACCTAATTCACCATATACTAGTAAGAACCCATATGGCCTTATATTCCCTAGATCCTTTCCATTTGGAACAGCTTACTAACACCCATTATGGCGTCACTTCTATCACATGACCCTTCAGAAGATCGTCTCCACTCATCCAGGACCTACGGACGGCGAGTGGCGGAGTACTTATAGCCCTACTTATAGCCCTATCTTACCTACTTACCCACCTGAGGAGTCCACCCTCACCCCTGCTCTTCTCTGTAATTCTCTTCCCCCCATTCTCTTTTACTCTCATCCCCCTCCCCCCCCCTCCGTAAGCCTCATACACACTCAGCATTACAGACGCAATCCCCCCCTCTCTCTCTCTCATTCCTTCCCTAATTTTTTTTCTTTTTCTTACTAGACTTCTATCTGGTTTTGTATATCTTGACATGGTACTCTAACAATGTGCTCATTGTTGAATCCTATCCCACACACTCACAGATAAGAGCGCCATAATTTTTTCGTGCACTTAAATTCTCCTTCAACATTTCTTTTATATTGAGCAGATAAACATATATCATATATATCTATGCTTCCAATGAGCGACTTTATACTGTTTGTTTACCTATACTATTGGTATACTCCCTGTAATGATTACCAGTTATAGGATGTCATTTTTCTGTATGTTGTTTTATCGAAAAACAATAAAAATCTTTGGAAAAAAAAAATCTACAAGTAATATTTGTTAATACACAATAATTAAAACCTCTCAAACATTAACACAAACTGAAAATACTGTATTCACCTTGTTGTGTCTGTTACTGCGCTGTATTTGATTTGCATTTTGGATGTAATGTGGCTTTACAAGGCATGCATGCAAACAAGACGTCCGTCAGTCATCAAAACGAACACATAGGAATTTTCATTAGTCCAAATTCCCATCATAAGTATCTACAAGGCCATCCTAGTAGGCTCTTGCCCAATATATAGTCACATGGTAAAATGAATAGAGAAAACATTTATAGAATAATGCCCTGTACACATGACCGGTTTTCCTGTCGGAATAAACTCGTCAAGAACCCAGTGACATACAACACGTAAGAGGAGACTAGAAAAAGGAAATTCAATAGCCAGTAGCCAATAGCTTCTGTCTCGTACTTGCTTCAGAGCATGTGTCGTTTTTGGTCAGCATACAGACGAGCGGTTTTCCCGACAGCAATTGATTCCATCGGAAGTATTTAGAACACGTTCTATTTCTAGGTCCGTCTAAATTTTCGAAAAAAAAAAGTCAGATGAGGCATAAGGCTCTATGCACACCGAAGCTCAAAAAAACTTTTTCAAAAAATGCTGGTTGAAAAACGTGCTTTTAACAGTGTTTTGTACTAGCGTTTATGAGCATTTATTAGCGTTAGCGTTTATGGGCATTTTCAATAAAAATACACAGAGGACACTCCAAAAATCCCACAGTGCATTCCAAGCACCCACAATGCATTGAAAAAATAGAATGCCGAACACTAATTAACACGTGTTTATGAGCATTTATAAGCGTTTGTCATTTTTGGGAAGTGAAAAACGGCACTTTGAACGCAAATTTATGGCGTTCAGAAAAAAGCCCATAAACTCCACAGCTCATTAAAGCCAAAAAACGTCCATGTGTGCATAGACACATAGGCTAACATAGAGTGGAGTTTATGGGCTTTTAAAAAAAATGCCCAAACTTTAATAAACTGCAGTTTATGAGCTCCAGTGTGCATGGAGCCTAAACACGATCGGAATATACAATGAAAAGCTTCTGTCTGACTTTTTCTGTCGGTCATTCCGCTCATGTGTACGTGGCATAACATTTCTATAAAAAGGGTGCATTACTACAGAACTAGAAAATTGGACTTCCAGGTGTCATGTACCCATATTTAAAAAGGGCAATCCCACAACATAGAAAGCTAGACATCTTAGAGTTTATAAAGGGACATTGCTACTCCCTAATTGTGATCAGAAATTGCATCTTTTATGCTCTTGTGTAAATCGTAATATTCACATGGTGCGACAGTGCTAGGCATTGACGCTGTGTAATAAAATAGGTAAATGGCATATAGGTGTGGTCAAGTCCTGGGCCTCTCCAGGCCCAATGGTGACCTCCAGAGATAGGGACAGCTAACATTTCTTCCTCTAAAACAGGGATATGCAATTAGGGGACCTCCAGCTGTTGCAGAACTACAAATCCCATGAGGCATAGCGAGATCTGATGGTCACATGCATGACACCCAGAGAGAGAGGCATGATGGGACTTGAAATTTTGCAACAGCTGGAGGTCCCCTGAGCTCTTCCAATATTCTCACACAGTATCTTCCTCAGGTGGCATCACCGCATTCCTGCTGGTTCCCTAGCTTGGCACTCACAGATACTCCTCAAACGTCACCCCGTTGGCCTGATCGGTCCCTGGCCTGACACACAATACTGATCTGCAAGCGTCACCTCCACTGGCTTGGTCCCTGGCTTGGTACCTGCTGAAGTTTCCCAATTCTTCACCTTCCCTGGTTGGTGAGAAAACAACTCTGGTACTTGAGTCTGCTACTCACAGTGGTCCCTGGTAACAAGGTGGACCCTTAGTGGCGACAGCTTCCACTCTACCTCCGACCACGTCAGGTTCTCCGGCCGGCAGAACTGTCACTTCTGGTTCTGGTCACTTCACTTCTGATCACAAGCCGCAGTCCCAACCCTACGCTGCTCTCTTGCTTCTGGATAGGCCCTCAGACAGCCTAGCAGCCAGATGCCCCCAGGATAGGCCTCAGGTCTCTAGCCTAGCAGCCTGGGGAAGTACAACACATGTCCACTCAGACAGCCGTCCAGATGGCACAGAAAACCCTGATCAACTGGCTCCACCCAAATAAACAGGCTCTCCCAGCAGGGCAAGGGACTCAATAAAATGCCTGCCCATTTGCTGAGATACCCCGTATACTCCTAATCTGTCCTTGCAATGCCCTTGTCTTATCTAATGCCACCAGGTACGTGGCCACCTAGCCACAGAAGAGAGAAGTGCAGCAATTCCAGAATTAGGGCAAAGTCGGTTGACCTCCTAGCATTTGGCCAAGGCAACTATCACTTGTGTGAGGATCAAGGTATAAGAAACCAAGATGGTTGACAGTATGTTTCACTAAATGCTTATCTCGTCTGTTTTATTCTCAGTATCTTAAAGACACATCATCCTTAAGCCCGGATGGGTGCAGTCACGTACACATAAGAGGAAACCATGTCTTAAGGGTCATCTGCCACATCAACTCAAAAAGCAGAAGACACTTAGAAATTGCCTTTTATGGAAATTGTTGTTTTGTTTCAACATTTCTAACGCCTGTCTTTTGAGTGTATAAAAGAGCTGTGTTAATAAAGAACCTCAGAGTTGGGTGCGACCTTCTGAGCAGATATACTGAGAACTTCTTTCCGTGTCTCCTTGCTTAGATAAGAACTCTAATAACAATTGGGAAACGGTAACATAACTTGATGAATAGGTGACTTGCAGTAGTCACACCTAACATTTTGGCGCCCGAACAGGGACTTGCTAAAGAAACTACAAGAGGCAAACGAACATAAGGACGGAACGAAGAGGTCAGGCACATCAGGAACCACAGACAAAACCTGCGCAGGTAAGAAAAGCTTTATTTTCTTATAAACTCTGTGCTTCTTAGATTTGTGCCCACCCGATCTGTCTGTATTGTTCTTCAGGTAATACCAACCTCTGTAGTAAGCGAGTCTTGAATTTAATATTTGACTTATGTTACCGTTGTTTCTTGTCTGTCTCCTTGTCATCTGTCTGTTGTGACTGAGATAAGCCCTGTTTGTATGGTGTGAATTGAAACATATATCATCCCAATGAGTAACGGAATGCGCCCTTAACTCGTAAGAGTACTTGGGGGGTCCGACACTTAAGTTTGATATACGCTTTTTGATTCATGAGCCTAAAAACGGGTTGAAAGTATAAGTCCTGACTGCCTCAATAAAGCAGGAATAAGAAACGATTGCTGAGAAATTCCATGTTAAAGGGAAGGGAATAAGGTCTCCACAAAGTCCCGGGGATCTAGTCATATGTGTTTGGCCACCTACAAGTGATGATTGTGATTATTGTTTCTGTTGTATTAGTAGTCGCATTTATTATCTGGTTGGGGTGTAAAAGTAGTTCGGTTTCAGAATAAGTACCCCAGACAAAGTTTTAGTATTTTGGCACCCTAGGAGGAGAAGGCAACGAGACACTTAGTAAGTGATCCAAACGCCACCTAGGCAGGACTGTCAAAATGGGCCAGACACATGGTAAACCCTAGGAGGAATCTCAGAAATGTTATGCTGTTAAAGACATAATTACAATGTTGTATGGGAAGGACAAGGCACAGGGCACGAATAGGGTTCTCAAGAAATTTGGAATGGATGGAGAAAATGGGCTAAGTGTAGAAGGTTGGGAGAATATAAAGAGAGACAGACAGGGAGAGGTCCTGCAGAACAGATGGGTATCACAAATACAATGTTTAATTAAGGTTTCCAACAGGGCTAAAGAGGAGGGATGGAAGTATTGTCATGAACAGAGTGGATGGGACATGAAGGTCCGACGCAAGAGTCTCCCTTCTGCTCCCGAGGATGGAGTAAAAACGGAAGGTACTCCACCTCCTTATACCACTACCACACCGGGTAACGAAAGACCAAAACTTTATCCTTCCTTAAGAGGAAGAGGATGGGTATGCCGAGTATGCGGTACCCAGAATACAGACTGGGCACAGGAATGTGTACATTGCGGAGCTCAAAGACCAGAGTCCGTAGCTCCAGTCCACAGTCAGACTAGGGTAATACAAGTAAATAATCCAAATGCGGGTCAAGCAGGACAGCCACCTACAGTGACTCAACAAGTCGTTCTGAGGACATGGACACCTTGGTCGGCTGACACTCTTATGGCATTAATACAGAATGCTCCTGATCCCGTAGCAAAACCTGCCGCATTCTGTAGATTCGTGACACAATTACTAGACACACATGAAGCAGCTTGGCAAGATGGGGAAGATTTGTGTAGACATAAAATGACACTGACGATGTTTAATCAATTTATGAATGAAATTGCTCCACATAGACCACAAGGGGATCCAGCGGCAAATCCACCAGGAATCCACCCCCGTCATATAGACTCTAGACCCCTGTTTATTAATCAGTTACGAGAATTTTGCCAAGGGAAACAGCAGGAAAGGGGTTCGACAGCGCCCATAAAACAGGCCCCAGGTCAGACTGTTACAGAATTTTACCTCAACATGGAAAGCATGATGGCTGACGAAGGTCTAGATTTAGCCTTACCCGTCACCATTAGGGCTTTCAATCGACAGTTTATGGAAGGACTAGTACCCCAAATAGGTGACAAACTGAAGGCATGTACTCCCGAATGGAGAGCCATACGGGACAGAGGAACATTGTTGCAGAAAGCACAAGGCATAGAGGCTGATTTAGCAGAAACTAAACCCAGAAGGACACCGGGAGTTAACACTGTTGCCCGGGTCAATGAAGGAGGGAATTCCTCCCGTAAACCTCTTACCTGTTATTACTGCAACAAGGTGGGACATATAAAAAGAAACTGTAGGAAAAGAATAAAAGACGAACAGGAAGGAAACACGGACAGAGACACGAGGGACAACAGACAGAGGCGTACCAACGATAGGGACGATCCGACCGCATGACTTGCCCCAGTCCTAGCTGAATCAGAGAATAAAATGCTCCACATGTTGATGAAGGTGGAAGGTAAACATATTCCTTGTTTAGTTGACACGGGAGCATCACGCAGCTTATTATCTGATTCAGTAGTCCCTCCACACATGACATCCCGTGACACCATACCCATAAGTGGTTATGACGGTCTTTTGTCCGATGCCCCACTGACTAAACCTTTAAAAGTAAAAATAGGGAATCACATGTTTTTGTCACGCTTTTTGATTTCCAGAGGAGCCCCTACTAATTTATTAGGAGCAGATATTCTTCAGAAAATAGGAGCAAACATTACTTATCATCCAGATGGTATGGTCACCCTAGCAATAGGAGATGACCCAGAGGGTATAGAAATCTGTAATAAAATACAATGTTTGGAAGAAGAACCAGAACCGTCCAATACACCCTCGCCGGAAATAGATCAAATTCTGTCTAGCCTTCCGGAAGGGCTATGGGAAGCACATCCAGCAGACGTTGGGCTTTTGCCAATACCCCCGGTTACTCTACAGCTGATTCCAGGAGCAGTTCTCCCCCAGCAGAAACAGTACCCACTCAGTGCGCCCCAGGAAGCAGCTATAGAACTACAAGTGGAGGCTCTACTCAAAAGTGGAGCATTAAAAGAAATACAGTCACCAGCCAATACCCCATTGTATCCAGTCAAGAAAAAGACATTGGGGGATGGCCCAGTAAAGTATAGAATGGTACAAGACCTAAGGGCGGTAAACAAAATATTGGCCCCAATAACGCCACTAGTACCAAACCCGCAAACTTTACTTTCAGAAGTACCATCAGATAGCTCCTCATTTACTGTTATAGACTTGGCTAATGCTTTCTTTTCTGTACCCCTGGCGGAGGAATGTCAACCGTGGTTTGCGTTCCGTCTCAAAAACCGCCAGTTGACCTGGACACGCCTACCGCAAGGGATGGCGCATTCGCCGACTCTATACTCGCAAGCCCTACAGACAGTGTTGGGGGAATGGCAACCACCTGACACTTGTGTATTGTTGCAATATGTAGATGACCTATTGTTATGTTGTCCGGATAACGATACTTGTTTAAAAGCCACTCTATCATTGTTACAATTCCTGGCTGAAAAAGGGTGCAAAGTGAATAGAACTAAGTTACAGGTATGCCAGAAAAAGGTTGTCTTTTTGGGCCACTGTATATCCCAGGGTACTCGACACCTCACTGAAGAACGAGTCCAGGCCATAAGACAAATGAATGTCCCACGCAACTTTAAGCAACTTCGTATGTTTCTGGGAATAGTATCATATTGTAGACAATGGATACCACATGCCAGTTCTCTGATGCAGCCATTATATGATTGCTTGAAAATAGTACCCTATGTACTCACAGAAGCAGGTCATAAGTCTTTTAGCACCTTAAGAAAGTTACTAATTTCGGCACCTGCGATCGGGATCCCTGACTATACCAAAACATTTCATTTGTACATTGCTGAAATCACGGGACACGCAACAGGGGTGTTGACACAACAACACATCAAACAAAGGCCGGTAGCATACTTCTCAGCGGCTCTCGATCCTGTCTCTAGAGGATCACCGTCCTGTGTACGAGCAGTCGCAGCAGTGTCAATTATCATTGACAAATCCTCAGAAATTGTCTTAGACAATCCTGTAGTGGTACATACCACACATGACATACACGCCATCTTGTCACAAGTTCAGCCAAAACACATATCAATGGCGAGGCAGCTGCGTCTGCAATGCACCTTGCTCCTACCTCCCAATGTTACCTTCCAGCGATGCACTTCCTTTAACTTAGCACAACTTTTACCCTTACAGACAGATTTGACAGGGGGGAGTAATGGTGAAGGCACAGCACAAGAAACTCAGGATTCTGACACACTTTCATTTCATGACATAACATCTGATGAACACGATTGTTTTCAACTTATGGAACAAGAGACCACGGGGTTCCCACATGTCACAGACACACCCATTGCAAATGCAGAACACACACTGTACATAGATGGTAGTAGATTTGCCGATGACAAAGGTAAATATCACACAGGTTATGCTGTGGTAACGGACACACAGGTAATTGAGGCAAAGTCACTACCAGCACACATGTCTGCACAAGAAGCGGAACTAACAGCTTTAGAAAAAGCCTTAGAACACTTATGCCCCGTACACACGAGCGGACTTTTCGACATCCAAACTCCAACGGACTGAGTCCGTCAGACTATCCGATCGTGTGTGGGCTGCAACGGACTTTAGCTTCGCAAAAGTCTGACGGACTTTAGAAATGAAGCATGCTTCAAATTTTCCCGACGGAACTCCGCCGGACCCGGTCCCCTTCGAAAAATTTGCTCGTGTGTGTGCTACTCCGACGGACTAAAACCGACGCTAGGGCAGCTATTGGCTACTGTCTATGAACTTCCTACGTCGAATCCAGTCGTACGTCATCACGTTCGACTCCGTCGGAGTTTGGTGTGATGGTGTGTGGTCAAGTCCGTTCGGTCGAAAAAGTCCGCCAGAACTCCGTCGAAACTCCGGCAGAACTCCTTTGGAGGTCTGTCAGACTTAATCCCTCTCGTGTGTACGGGGCATTAGAGGGACAAGAAGGGAACGTTTACACTGATTCTGCATACGCCTACGGTGTGGCACATGATTATGGCCACATATGGAAAGCTAGAGGTTACCTTACAGCAGCAGGCACACCTGTTAAACATGGTGAAGGAATCAAAAGAGTCCTGAACAATCTTCAAAAAGTTAGAAGAGTAGCCATTATGAAGATAGCGGCACACACGAGCGCAAAAACAACTGAGGCAAAAGGAAACGCATTTGCAGATTTAGCTGCAAAGAAGGCAGCTCTAGGGGAAGTAAGCCCTGAGACCTTAGCCACGGTACAGGTGAGTATGCCCGAAACCACATGGCAGCAGCTGATCGAACTACAGGAACAAGCAGGGACTACTGAGAAGGACCGTTGGGTTAAGGAGGGAGCTGCACCAGGCCTTGACAATGTATGGAGAGAGGGAGACAAAATATGTCTACCCGCCTCTCTATACCCCGCAATGGCAGCGGCTGTCCACTTGCCCACTCATGTCAGCTCCAATTCTATGTATAGGATTGTAAGCCAAGGATGGCTAGCCCCTGGATTCAGTAGTACTGCAAGGAACTACTGTGCTGCATGCCAAATCTGTCTGTTAAATAACCCAGGACAGAGAGTGAAAACCCCACGTAAACATCAGGTCCGGGCCCAGTATCCCTTTCAGAGACTGCAAATTGACTATATCCAAATGCCTAAGAGCGGCCCATTTGAATTTTGTCTCGTGTGCATCGACTTATTTTCAGGCTGGCCCGAAAGTTATCCAGTGAAATCAGCTACAGCAAAAGCCACAGCCAAGAAACTGATCACTGAGTTAATACCTAGGTTTGGTCTTCCTGAAACCATAGAATCAGATAGGGGAACACACTTTACAGGAGAAATCATGCAGAATGTAATGGCTATGTTAGGGGTTCAACAAAGTTTTCACACCCCTTACCATCCGCAGAGTTCAGGGTCTGTGGAGAGGGTAAATGGTACAATCAAGCTGAAAATACAAAAGGCCATGCAGGAGTTGAACAAACCATGGCCTGAGTGTCTACCCTTAGCCTTGTTCTCTATTAGGTACACTCCAACAGGAAAAACCGGGTTATCCCCATACGAAATACTTTTTGGAAGTGTACCCAGATTAGGTTTATATTTTCCTCAAAGTATGCAATTGCAATGTGATAGTTTAACTACATATGTGATACAATTGCAACAGCGCCTAACTAAAATCCACAAGAGTGTGTATTCTTCTCTTCCAGACCCTAATTCTGTCACAGGTACACACGACTTACAACCGGGAGACTATGTGTATGTAAAGAAACATACCAGGAAGACACTGGAACCGAGGTTCGAGGGTCCTTTCCAGGTGCTATTGACTACAGCAACATCAGTGAAATTGGAAGGGAAATCTACCTGGATCCACGCTTCACACTGTAAAAAGGAGCCAGTTGGCAAATGACAACATGTATCTTTTTATTCTTTTTGTTTCAGTAATCCTGACCAATAGTTTGGTTACCTCACAGAATGAAATTCACAAGGACGAAGGATTTTCTAAAAAAATGTTATTACTGAAGTTTAAATATGCTTATGCTCGGAAGTCAGGATATGAGAAATGTTGGATTTGCAGTAAATTACACCCCAGTACAGCAAAAATACCACTGATGGCAGTTCCTATAAATTATACTGATCTTGCTAACAGTAGCATTAACATAACTGGAACAAATACCAGCAAGACAGTAATGTTTAAATCAAATGGTCTCGCCTTTCCCCCTGCCTGGTGTTTCAACTTAGGGAACACAACGGGAGGAAATAGAGAATGCCAAGACAGCAAGTTTAATTTGTCCATTGTTGTATTAAATGGAAGCTTCTACCCCAGTAATACCAGCACACACCAGACATTATCTGACTTCCTCACTAACATTGTGGATAATAATGTTAGGTGGTTAGTATCCAACTTATCCCTCTATGGATACACCTCTCGTTATAGAAATAATATCAGTTCAAGATCAGTAGCTCTAGGAAACAATATATACATCTGTTGTGGGGATAAGTGTTATACCTGGATACCTAGAAGGGCTCAGGGATGGTGCTACCTCGCAAGTTTGGTACCAGTAATGGGAGTAGTGGGTGATGAACGAGGTGATCACCTACTAGAAGCTAGTATGCACCCCAGATATCCCCTCAGACATCGTAGCAAGAGAGAAATATTCTTAGAGCAGGACATGGCATGGGCTTGGTTCCCGTCCTGGACAGGATGGGGTATAGACTTAATGAAGCGACTAAATAACTATACTGGAATAATTAATGATATTTTGGAGAAAAACTCTGATGACATTACTAAGTTAAATCTAGAGACCAGAGCCATCACAAAACAAATAGAATTACATGAGTTAGCGATTGAAAGTATGAGTGCAGCATTAACAGGACTCTGTGAGGCTACAGAAGACTATGAATGTTGTACTTGGATACATAACACCAGCATCGAGATACCCGACTATTATGACATCATTGCACGACACCGCACGGAAGTAAAGGATCTACAGGAGAAGGCCCGTAATATTGGCCGTGACTGGGATCCGTTTGGTGGAACTTTTAGCTTCTCAGGGTTATTCTCTTGGCTTAAGAAGGCAGCGATGACAATTATAGTGGTGCTTTTATTTGTATTTCTTCTTTATGCGTGCTTTAAACTGCTCATGTGCTTTTGCAAGAAAGCCAAGGTAAATGCTGTAGAAAAGATGGAACTTTTGTAAGTTGGATAAGATAGGTGGATTTGGTTCCTTGACATCACCCATCTTTCAGAAAAGCCACTCTTCCTGAATTTTAGATGTTGGTACTATCCAGGGGGATGGGTGTATACCCCTCTGACAACTCGCGGTCAGGGAGAGTACTTTGGACATAGGCCGACTAGAACTTGTTCAGGTGGACCCAGGGTAAGAGGGAAGGGTGATGTCAAAGGGGGAAATTGTGAGGATCAAGGTATAAGAAACCAAGATGGTTGACAGTATGTTTCACTAAATGCTTATCTCGTCTGTTTTATTCTCAGTATCTTAAAGACACATCATCCTTAAGCCCGGATGGGTGCAGTCACGTACACAAGAGGAAACCATGTCTTAAGGGTCATCTGCCACATCAACTCAAAAAGCAGAAGACACTTAGAAATTGCCTTTTATGGAAATTGTTGTTTTGTTTCAACATTTCTAACGCCTGTCTTTTGAGTGTATAAAAGAGCTGTGTTAATAAAGAACCTCAGAGTTGGGTGCGACCTTCTGAGCAGATATACTGAGAACTTCTTTCCGTGTCTCCTTGCTTAGATAAGAACTCTAATAACAATTGGGAAACGGTAACATAACTTGATGAATAGGTGACTTGCAGTAGTCACACCTAACACTTGGCAAATAAATTTATGAGCAACCCTGCCTAATTATCAGGGTGCTACATAGGGTTCTCAAGAATGCAGCCTGAGAGACTCCAGAATGGTTTATAAACAGAGAAAATATGTATTTTTTTAACCGCTTGCTTACTGGGCACTTAAAACCCCTTCCTGCCCAGGCTAATTTCATCTTTAAGCGCTGTCACTCTTTGAATGACAATTGTACGGTCATGCAACACTAAACCCAAAAGACATTTTTATCATTTTTTTTTTTACATAAATAGAGCCTTCTTTTGGTAGTATTTAATCACTGCTGGGTTTTTTATTTTTTGCTAAAAAAAGAAAAGAAAAAAAGACCGAAAATTTTGAAAAAAATAAACAGCTTTATAGTTTGTCAAAAAAATTCGCAAACAGGTAATTTTTCTCCTTTATTGGTTTGTGCTGAAGAGACTGCACTGATGAGCACCTATAGGCTGCACTGGTGGGCTCTGATAAGGCATCACTGATGTGCATTGATAAGTGCCACTGAGAGGTGGCACTGATGGGTGGTACTGATGGGTGGCACTGAAGGACACTGATAGGTGACACTGATGAGGCACTGACTGGCAGCACTGATGGGCACTGATAGGGGGCACTGGTGGGTACTGGTAGGTGGCACTGGTGGGCACTGATATGCACTGGTAGCTGGTACTGGTGGGTACAGATGAGGTGGTGGTAGCTCTCTGTTTGCAGGACTGATGTCCCTCTGACAGCTGACAGAAGCCGGTGATCAGCTGCCAGCGTGAGGAAAAAAAAAAGATTACCGATCTTCTGTTTACATCATTGGCTGGCAGCTGATCACGTGGTAAGGGGTTGGGATCGGCCCCTTACGCCAACCTGTGATCGGCTGAGTCTCATTGACTCAGTGATCACAGAGCGAACCGTGCATGTCTCACTGGAGGCGTGCAGGCAGCCCATGCACAGGAGGATGTACATGGATGCCCTCCCAGCAATTAAGGTCCGCACTGTAGCCGTCTATTGGCTATGGCATGGGCAGGAGGTGGTTAACGTTTTGTAATTCCTGGATTAGGTTCTGGAGTTTGGAGGCTTCAAAGAGTCTCACAGGGGAAAAAGATTCTAACCCTGTGTCCAGCTCTTACCAGAGACCAGCAGGCTGTGTGTGCAAGTGTGTACAGCTGTTATAATGAAGGGGCTGACAGGGGTTCAGGGCTCCACCTGGGAGACCCCTGCTTAGAGGCCAGTTTGTGGACCAGAGCTGTAAGAGAATGCAAGAGAAAGCAGTACAGAGTTTGTACATGGCACAGGGATACTATGAATCAGTCTGATGGGCTAGACCAAAAACCTAGGCTTGAGGCTCAAGCTTTACTTTCTCTAAATAAAAGTGATGCAGGGCAGCCCAGCAGCTCAATTGTATACTGGGCAAGTTCTGGTCAGTGTTTTTTTCTCATGACCCAGAAACCCAGCATCTACTGGAAAGCACTCCATGTCTGTTTTTGCCCCTAGATAATCTTCCACCATATGATGCAGAAGCTGCCAATGGGATCTTGAAACTGGCAGTCCTGGGCACCGAGGACTTAAAACGTTTTGAAATACATCACTGTGGCAGCCCTCTTCTCCACCGCTCCTTCTTTGGCCAACAGAAGCCTCAAAACTACCTTTTCCTGCGAGACTGTAACCTTTCACAGACTTTGAAGAATAAGGGAGCCAATGCACCGCAAGTTTGTGGAGGCATGAAAAGCAGAGTCCTCGGGGTCACTGAAGATTACAGTATCTGGAACTGCCTCCTCCCAGCCACGTAATACTCCCAAGGTTTCCGGGGACTGAAAACCATCTCTTAAGGTTTGACGTATGTCTTCCTCTGCATTTATGCCTCCAAAACTGCCAGAATCCTCCTCCTTCTCCCTCTCCTCTTGTGTGTTCTGTGGCATCACAAGAATGGTGCCTGCATAAAGTGTGCCTTAAGAGGAAAGGAAGCCCTCCTCTTCCTCCCACTGCTCTGCCTCGGGTGCCCTGTCCATAATGCCACACAGAGTATTCTCCAGCAGGAACACCAGAGGGATTGTGTCACTAATGCATGGCTCACCAACCTTGCCCCCCCCCCCTCAAATGGTGACAATACAGTGCATACATACTTTATCTGCAGCCATTGATGTAGGGAAAAAACAAGGTGCCCTGAGCCTGTCCTTATGTCATACTCACATGGGTACTTGTTGAAGACCCTTTGCTGCATACAAAGCCGCTGCAGCATTGCCAACATTGAGTTTCACCTGGTGGGCATGTCACAAATCAGGCAGTTCACAGGACAGGAGGAATTCCTGCTGAATTTCAGCCAACTGAACACTGGCTGTGCCTTTCCGTCCCAACACGTATCGTCGCAGTCACCTGAATTCATCAGGGTGATGAGGCCACCTTACACTGAATTGTGTTGCACAGAAGAGAAGTCACTTTGCACTTTTGCACACTGCACTTATTTGTACAATTTGCACAAAAGAAGACAAGTCACCTTATATGCTATACTTGCACTCAGCTGGAGAGGGAATATAGCACTTCAATATATATGTTTCACTGCATAAGACTAGCACTAAGCCCTGTCCTGCATCCTTGCTATTTTCAAGCAGGGTTACACAGTGTGCTGTGTACAAAATATATTGTCCCTGACCATACTTGCTGGACCATGTGTCAGCAGTAATGTGGTCCTTGCAGCTGACTGTCTTGCCCAACAATGCCAAAACATTGCCTTCCACCTGATGGTACAGAGCTGGAATGACCTTACATGCAAATAAATAGTGACTGGGAACCTGCCTTTGTGGTACAGCACATTCTGCAAATTCATAGAAGGGGCAGAATCCACCAGATGGAAAGGCTGGAGTTGTAAAGCCAGAATTTGGGCAAGCTGGAATATAGACGCTGGGCATGTGGGTGGCAAGGAGTGTATTTTTTTTTTTGCTGCAGCAGCTGGGGCAGAGAAATTTTGCGTGTTATACTCTACAGCTGGTGCTGTGATGCCGGCAGATGTGTTTCAAGGACCTGCGACACCCTTTGCTATATTATCATCCCTGTCAGTGGAGGCTGCTGAGAGGTCATGAGATATAGCAGGGTAGAAATGAAAGGTGAGGAGTAAGAAAGATAATAATTTTGTCTCTTACTATTAGAAGGGATAGACTGCACCTAAGTGAGGACGGTGCAGATCAGCTGGGAATGAAGATAGCCAAAAAGTTAGAGGGGTTTTTAAACTAGGCGATGGGGGGGAGGGTCCAGAGGTAGAGATAGCATGGAACATATTCCAGAGGGTAGTATTGGGGGCATTAATGATAAGTTAGGATAGGTGTTATCATAATGGGGGATTTTAATTATCCAGACATAGACTGGGCAGAGGGAACCACACATTCATGTAAGGCTCGCCAGTTCGTAAAATGTCTTGCAGGACAATTTTATGGGTCAGATGGTAGGTGCACCAACTAGAAATAAAGCGTTACTGGATCTACTGATTACCAACAATACAGACCTGATCACGGATGTCGTGGGGCAATACGGGGCAATTTAGGTAACAGCGATCACAGGTCAATTGGCTTCAGTATAAATCGCACAAATAGGAAACATAAGGGGAATACAAAGACAATGAATTTCAAAAGAGCCAACTTCCCTAAACCACGAGCCTTGCTAGAAGGCATGAATTGGGATAAAATTTTAGGAACAAAGAATATAGAGGAGAGATGGGTTTGCTTTCAGAACATATTAAATAAGGGCTTTAGCCAATGCATCCCATTAGGTAATAAATGTAACCACTTGCTGCCAGCCATATAGCAGAATGACGGCGGCAAAGGGGTTTCAGTATCCTGACTGGGCGTCATATGATGTCCTCAGGGTATTAAGCCACTGCGCGCCCCCTGGGGCGCGCATCACGTTGATCGGTGGTGCGGTGTGTCAGTCTGACACACCGCAACTACGATCTCAGTAAAGAGTCTCCGACGAAGGAGAGGAGAGCCAATCAGCTGCACCTCTGACAGGGGGGGTTTGTGCTGATTGATTATCAGCGCAGCCCCCCTAAGATGCCCACACTGGGCCACCAGGTATGCCACCCTAGATCACCAGGGATGCCAGTCAGTGCCCACAATGGGCATCACTAATTGGCATGCATTATTGTTTGGCACTGATTGGCATCCATCAGTACATTACACAACAATGCTGCCTATCAGTGCCCATCCATGCCGCCTATCAGTGCCCAACCGTGTTGCCTATCTATGCTCATCCATGCCGCCTATCCATACCCATTCATGCCGCCTATCCATGCCAATCCGTGCCTCCTATCAATGCCCATCAGTGTCGCATATCAGTGCCACCTATCAGTGCCAATCAGTGCTGCCTATCAGTGCCCTTCAATGCCACCTCATTAGTGACACTTCATTGGTGCCACCTCATCAGTGCCCATCAGTGAAGGAGAAAACGTACTTAGTTACAAAGATTTGTTTCTGAAACAACAAAAAACATATTTTTTCAAAATTTTCTGTTTTTTTTTTTGTTTAGCTGAAAATAAAAATCCCAGAGGTGATCAAATATCACCAAAAGAAAGCTCTATTTGTGGGAACAAAATGATAAAAATTTAGTTTGGGTACAGTGTTGTATGACCGTGCAATTTTCATTCAAAGTGCAACAGTGCTGAAAGCGGAAGATTGGTCTGGGCAGGAAGGTGTATAAGTGCCCTGTATTGGAGTGGTTAAAAGAGCGAACAAAAGTCCTGGATGGCTTAACTCCAATGTAAAAATGCATATAAAAGCAAAGGAGAAGGCCTTCAAAAAAATACAAGGTTGAGGGAGCATTCAGACTTTATAAAGAATGCATAAAGAAATGTAAGGGTGCAATAAGGACTGCTAAGATAGAACATGAAAGACACAGAGAGAGCAAAAAAAAATCCAAAGAAATTCTTTAAGTATGTAAAAAGTAAAAAAGGGAGAACAGACCATATTGGCCCCATAAAGAATGAAGAAGGACATCTGGTTACAAAGGATGAGGAGATAGCAAAGGTATTGAATTTATTCTTCTCCCCAGTCTTCACTAGGGAATCAGGGGGCTTCAGTAACCAAAGCAGTGTTTATCCTCATGACACATCACAGTAAGCACCTCCATGGTTAACAGAGGACAGAATTCAAATTATACTTGGGAAACTTAACATTAATAAATCACCGGGACCAGATGGCTTGCACCCGAGTGTACTTAGGAAACTCAGGCAAGTAATTGCCAGGCCATTGTTTCTAATTTTTAGTGACAGTCCACTGACTGGAATGGTACCAGCTTATTGGAAAAAAGCCAATGAAGCACCAATATTTAAAAAGGGCCCGAATACATCCCTGGGAATTACAGACCAGTTAGCCTAACATCAATAGTATGTAAACTCTTGGAGGGGATGATAAAGGGACTATATTCAAGATTTTAGTAATGGGAACGATATCAGTAGCAGTAATTAACATGGATTCATGAAGAATCGTTCTTGCCAAACCAATCTATTAACCTTCTATGAGGAGGTGAGTTGCCATCTAGATAAAGGAAGGCGAGTAGATGTGGTGTATCTGGATTTTTCAAAAACATTTGACACATTTCCCCATAAATGTTTACTGTACAAAATAAGGTGCATTGGCATGGGCCATAGGGTGAGTACAGTGCCTTGCGAAAGTATTCGGCCCCCTTGAACTTTTCAACCTTTTGCCTCATTTCAGGCTTCAAACATAAAGATATAAAATTTTAATTTTTTGTGAAGAATCACCAACAAGTGGGATACAATTGTGAAGTGGAACAAAATCTATTGGATAATTTAAACTTTTTTAGCAAATAAAAAACTGAAAAGTGGTGCGTGCAAAATTATTCGGCCCCTTTACTTTCAGTGCAGCAAACTCACTCCAGAAGTTCAGCGAGGATCTCTGAATGATCCAATGTTGTCCTAAATGACTGATGGTGATAAACAGAATCCACCTGTGTGTAATCAAGTCTCTGTATAAATGCACCTGCTCTGTGATAGTCTCAGGGTTCTGTTGAAAGCGCCGAGAGCATCATGAAGACCAAGGAACACACCAGGCAGGTCCGTAATACTGTTGTGGAGAAGTTTAAAGCTGGATTTGGATACAAAAAGATTTCCCAAGCTTTAAACATCCCAAGGAGCACTGTGCAAGCTCGAAGGAGTATCAGACCAATGCAAATCTACCAAGACCTGGCCGTCCCTCTAAACTTTCAGCTCAGACAAGGAGAAGACTGATCAGAGATGCAGCCAAGAGGCCCATGATCACTCTGGATGAACTGCAGAGAACTATAGATGAGGTGGGAGAGTCTGTCCATAGGACAACAATCAGTCGTACACTGCACAAATCTGGCCTTTATGGAAGAGTGGCAAGAAGAAAGCCATTTCTCAAAGATATCCATAAAAAGTCTTGTCTAAAGTTTGCCACAAGCCACCTGGGAGACACACCAAACATGTGGAAGAAGGTGCTCTGGTCAGATGAAACCAAAATCGAACTTTTTGCCCACAATGCAAAACGATATGTTTGGCGTAAAAGCAACACAGCTCATCACCCTCAACACACACTCCCCACTGTCAAACATGGTGGTGGCAGCATCATGGTTTGGGCCTGCTTTTCTTCAGCAGGGACAGGGAAGATGGTTAAAATTGAGGGGAAGATGGATGCAGCCAAATACAGGACCATTCTGGATGAAAGCCTGTTGGAGTCTGCAAAAGACCTGAAACTGGGACGGAGATTTATCTTCCAACAAGACAATGATCCCAAACATACAGCAAAAGGAATACAAAGGAATGGTTCACAAATAAACGTATCCAGGTGTTAGAATGGCCAAGTCAAAGTCCAGACCTGAATCCAATCGAGAATCTGTGGAAAGAGCTGAAAACTGCTGTTCACAAACGCTCTCCATCCAACCTCACTGAGCTCAAGCTGTTTTGCAAGGAAGAATGGGCAAGAATTTCAGTCTCTCGATGTGCAAAACTGATAGAGACATACCCCAAGCGACTTGCAGCTGTAATCGCAGCAAAAGGTGGCTCTACAAAGTATTAACGCAAGGGGGCCAAATAATTTTGCACGCCCCCACTTTTCATTTTTTTATTAGTTAAAAAAGTTTCAAAAATCCAATAAATTTCATTCCACTTCACAATTGTGTCCCACTTGTTGGTGATTCTTCACAAAAAATTTGAATTTAATATCTTTATGTTTGAAGCCTGAAATGTGGCAAAAGGTTGAAAAGTTCAAGGGGGCCGAATACTTTCGCAAGGCACTGTACATGGATTGAAAACTGGCTACAAGGGCAAGTTCAGAGGGTGGTGACAAATGGGGAGTACTCAGAATGGTCAGGGGTGGGTAGTGGGGTCCCCTAGGGTTCTGTGCTGGGACCAATCCTGTTTAGAAACAACCTGGAGGATGGGATGACAGTTCAATCTCTGTATTTGCGGATGATACTAAGCTAAGCAGGGCAATAACTTCTCCGCAGGATGTGGAAACCTTGCAAAAAGATCTACAAGTTAATGGGGTGTGCAACTTCATGGTAAATGAGGTTCAATGTAAAAAAATTTAAAATAATGCATTTGGGTGGCAAAAATATGAATGCAATCTATATACCTCTAGGGCAATTTATGATGCAAAAGGACCTGGGGGTCCTAGTAGATGATGCAATGCCAAGCTGCTGCTAACAAAGCAAACTGAATATTGGCATGCATTAAAAAGGGGATTCATTCCAGAGATAAAACGATAATTCTCCCGCTCTACAAGACTCTGCACCTAGAGTATGGGGTCCAGTTCTGGGCACTAGTCCTCAGGAAGGATGTACTGGAAATGGAGCGAGTACAAAGAAGGACAACAAAGCTAATAAAGGGTCTGGAGGATATTAGTAGGAAAGGTTGCGAGCACTGAACGTATTCTCTTTGGAGAAGAGACACTTGAGAGGGGATATGATTTCAATTTACAAATACCGTACTGGTGAACTCACAATAGGGATAAAACTTTTTCGTATAAGGAAGTTTACCAAGACTCGTGGCCACTCATTAAAAAGAAAAGAGGTTTAACCTTAAACTAAGTTGAGGGTTCTTTTTTGTAATGCTGCGTACACACGATCGGATTTTCCGACAAAAAATTTTCAATGGGAGCTTGTTATGTGTAGGCTCCATCAGACAAAAAGCTGGATCTCAAATTTTCCGACAACAAAATCTGTTGTCGGAAATTCCGAGCGTGTGTACACAATTCCGATGCACAAAATTCCATGCATGCTCTGAATCAAGTATGAGACGGAAGCGCTCCATCAGGTAAAACTAGCATAAATAGTTCATAATGGAGAAAGCACATTCGTCACGCTGCAAATTTTGTAATCTTTCAATGCAGTGCTTGCACTTCTTCTTTATAATGCTAGAATAATGAAGTTGTTTTGCATATGGCATTCACACAGAGTTCTGACAAACTGATTTCTTTCTTATTTCTTTGTGTGTCAAGTTACCACAACACCATTATTATCTTGTATTTTTTAACCTCAAGGAGATTGGTTGGTGTTGGTGTCCCTTGTTAATTTTAGATTGTCTTTTCAAAATGTACCTGCCTACTCACAAACTGACCTTTTTTAATTATAACACATAGCCAATGATTTAAGAAAAAAATATACATTTATACATTTATTAGGGGTCATAACAAAATAAAGAGGAAGGCAAAGCTGGATAAACTGGTGAAATTAGCGAAGCCTTTGTACCCCAGGGCACACATCAACTATTTGACAGGCAAAATTGGGAGCCTGAGGAGTCCATTTAATAGGGAGCACAATCCGTTCCAGGACTACAAGAGATTAAGAACAGCAGCAGGTGACATGTATGTTCCCAGGCTGGGGGCTTACAACAGCCTGTGTCTTTTGCCAGACCAAACCGAACCCAGGCCATCACTCTCTTGTCTTCTTTACACACTTGCTTCCAAGCTGTGGCTCTGGTGTTGGAGTTGTGGCAGGAGGTGGAGGAGGAGGAGGATAGTCCAACTCACACAGGTGGGTTTTGCTTGTGACTTCGCCCCTCAACCCCTTATTTAGGGCCATATATATCAGTTGCTCACAAAAGAGGCATTGGCCTACCTCTATTTCCTGCATTTTGTTGGCCGCCATGCAGGCATAGGCTTCCAGAAGACCGGTGAGGGTTCAGAGGGCCACAGAAGCCTGCCAAATTAACCCAAGTTCTGACTCTTCCACACTTCTCCCCTTCCTCTGCCTTTTTTTTGAAGGTGAAGGAGAGGGACCTGGGATTCAGTCAGGCTACTGGGCCAGGCCACTTTCTGGCTGCCACTTACCCCCACCACCTCCTGGCATCCACTTACCCCCGCCACCTCCTGGCTGCCACTTTCCCTTGCCACCTCCTGGCTGCAGGGCCGGATTAACATAGGGGCATTTGGAGCTTAAGCTCCAGGCCCCCATCGTATTATAGGCCCAAACAATTTAAGTACATACAATAATTCAATCACTACGGCCCGGCCGTCGGCCGCCGGCCGCTATATAGCTTTGTCATTGCCAGGCAGCTGCATTATTTATAGGCCCACACATATATGACATTTTCATTTTAAATGCGGCATGGCCGGGATATAATATTGCAGAGTGCAGACACTGTCAGTGCGGGCAGTACTAGTGCGCAGCCGAGGCTGAGCGACGTGTGCTCGGCTGCTCGGCTGCTCGGCATCCTGTAAGCGGAGCTTGACGTCCCAGCTGGCGTGATGTCATCCGGAGGCCTTCCCCAGCGTCCCGAGGCTTGACTGGGAAAGGACTGGACGCACTCTTGTGCGGGCGCCGGGCGGTACTGGGAGCAATAAGGACAGCCTGGACACAGTGGAGGACAGCACAATTAAATTCAAGTAAGCCACGGGCGCTAGACTCAGGCAGATAGGTTCTATTTTTTAAATTGGCTGAAGTGGTTAACTTACATTTTGGGGGGGGGGGTGACTGTGCAGGCAACCCATCAGTGCCCATTTAGTGCATTTCATCAGTGCCAGTGCCCTCTATCAGTGCCAGTACCAGTGCCCTCTATCAGTGCCACCTATCAGTGCCAGTGTCCTCTATCAGTGCCACCAATCAGTGCCAGTGTCCTCTATCAGTGCAACCAATCAGTGCCAGTGTCCTCTATCAGTGCCGCCAATCAGTACCAGTGCCCTCTATCAGTGCCACATATCAGTGCCAGTGTCCTCTATCAATGCCACCAATCAGTGCCAGTGTCCTCTATCAGTGCCACCAACCAGTACCAGTGTCCTCTATCAGTGCCACCAACCAGTGCCAGTGTCCTCTATCAGTGCCACCAATCAGTGCCAGTGTCCTCTATCAGTGCCACCAATCAGTGCCAGTGTCCTCTATCAGTGCCACCAATCAGTGCCAGTGTCCTATATCAGTGCCACCATCAGTGCCATTGTCCTCTATCAGTGCCACCTATCAGTGCCAGTGTCCTATATCAGTACCACCAATCAGTGCCAGTGTCCTCTATCAGTGCCACCAATCAGTACCAGTGCCACCTATCAGTGCCAGTGTCCTCTATCAGTGCCACCTATCAGTGCCAGTGCCCTCTATCAGTGCCACCTATCAGTACAGCTCATCAGTGCCATCCAATCAATGCCAGTGCCCCCTATTAGCGCAGCTCATCAGTGCCACCTATTAGTGCCTCCTATCAGTGCTGCCTATCAATGCAGCTCATCAGTGCCATCCAATCAATGCTAGTGCCATCTATCAGTGTAGCTCATCAGTGCCACCTATCAATGCCAATTATTGCAGCTCAGCAGTGCCAGTGCCACCTATCAGTGCTGCCTAACAGTGCAGCTGATCAGCACCGCCTATCAGTGCCACCTTGTCAGTGCCCATAAGTCCTGCTTGTCAGTGCCGCCTATCAGAGCCCATCAGTGCTGCCCATCAGTGCCCATTAGTGCAGCTCATCAGTGCAACTTATCATTGACCATCAGTGCTGCCTGTCAGTGCCGCCTATCAAAGCCCTGTCAGTGCCTATTAGTGCATTTAATCAGTGCCCATTACTGCAGTTCATCAGTGCCACCTATCATTGACCATCAGTGCTGCCTATCACTGCAGATCATCAGTGCCACCTATCAGTGTCAGTGTCACACATCAGTGCTGCCTATAAGTGCCCATCAGTGCCACATAATAGTGCTGTCTCACCAGTGGCACCTTATCAGTGCCCATAAGTGCTGTCTGTCAGTGCCACCTATCAGAGCCCATTAGTCCAGCTCATCAGTGCCACCTATCATTAAACAGCAGTGCCACCTATCAGAGCCCTATCAGCGCTGCCCATCAGTGCCCATTAGTGCAGTTCATCAGTGCCACCAATCATTGACTATCACTGCCACCTATCATTGACCATCAGTGCTGCCTGTCAGTGCAGATCATCAGTGCCACCTATCATTTACCATCAGTGCTGCCTATCAGTGCAGATTATCAGTGCCACCTATCAGTGTCAGTGCCACCCATAAGTGCCCATCATTGCCGCATAATAGTGCTGCCTCACCAGTGCCACCTTATCAGTGCCCATAAGTGCTGTCTGTCAGTGACCCCTATCAGAGCCCATCAGTGCCCATTAGTGCAGCTCATCAGTGCCCACCAGTGCTGCCTATCAGTGCAGCTCATCAGTGCAAGTTTTCATTGCCCATCATTGCTGCCTATCAGTGCAGCTCATCATAGCCCATCGCTGATGATCTGCATATCAGTGCCCCATATCAGTACAGCCTCATCAGCACCCCCTTATCACTGCCCATCAGTGCTGCCTCATTTGTGCCCATCAGTGAAGAATAAACATTACTTATGGCAAAATATTATCACAAACTATTTTTTTTTAACCACTTGCTTACTGGGCACTTAAACCCCCCTCCTGCCCAGACCAATTTTCAGCTTTCAGTGCTCTCACACTTTGAATGACAATTACTCAGTCATGCAACACTGTAACCAAATGATTTTTTTGTCCTTTTCTTCATACCAATAGAGCTTTCTTTTGGTGGTATTTGATCACCTCTCGGTTTTTTATTTTCTGCGCTATAAATGAAAAAAGACTGAAAATTTTGAAAAAAAATAATTTTTCTTTGTTTCTGTGATAAAATTTTGCAAACTAGCAATTTTTCTTCATAAATTTTGGCCAAAATTTATACTACTACACATCTTTGGTAAAAATAACCCAAATTATTGCATATTATATGATCTGTGTGAAATTTATAGAATCTACAAGCTATGGTGCAAATCCTAAAGATTTGCAAAAAAAGATCACATCTGATGTACTAAGGCCTATCTCCATTCTTGAGACCCTAACAAGCCAGCAAAGTACAAATGCCCCCCAAATGACCCCTTTTTGGAAAGTAGACATTCCAATGTATTTAGTAAGAGGCATGGTGAGTTATTTGAAGTTGTCATTTTTTCCCACAATTCTTTGCAAAATTTATATATTTTTTTTTTTCACAAAATTGTCATTGTAATAGCTTATTTCTCCCACACGGAATGTGCATACCACAAATAACACCCCAAAATACATACTCCTACTCCTCCTGAGTATAACGATACCACATGTGTGAGACTTTTACACAGCCTGACCACATACAGAGGCCTAAAATTTAAGTAGCACCTTCAGGCATTCTAGGAGCATAAATTACACATTTCATTTCTCAATCACCTATTACAGTTTTGAAGGCCCTGGAACACCAGGACAATGGAAATGTCCAGAAAATGACCCCATTTTGGAAAGCTAACACCCCAACGTATAATCTATGAGGCCTAATGAGTCTTTTGAATGGTTCTTTTTTTTCCAGAAGTTTTTGGAAAATGTGGAAAAAAATGAAAACGCATTTTTTTTTTTTTACACAAAGTTGTCCGTTTATAAGATATTTCCAACACATAGCATTTACATAGCAAAAATAACACCCCAAAATACATTCTCCTACTCCTTCTGAGTATAACAATACCACATGTGTGAGACTTTTACACAGCCTGACCACATACAGAGGCCTAATATTGATGTAGCACCTTCAGGCATTCTAGGAGCATAAATTACACATCTCATTTCTCAACCACCTATTACAGTTTTGAAGGCCCTGGAACACCAGGACAATGGAAACGTCCAGAAAATGACCCCATTTTGGAAAGCTAACACCCCAACGTGTAATCTATGAGGCATAATGAGTCTTTTGAATGGTTCATTTTTTTCCAGAAGTTTTTGGAAAATGTGGAAAAAAATGAAAACGCATTTTTTTTTACACAAAGTTGTCCGTTTATAAGATATTTCCAACACATAGCATTTACATAGCAAAAATAACACCCCAAAATACATTCTCCTACTCCTTCTGAGTATAACAATACCACATGTGTGAGACTTTTACACAGCCTGACCACATACAGAGGCCTAATATTGATGTAGCACCTTCAGGCATTCTAGGAGCATAAATTACACATCTCATTTCTCAACCACCTATTATAGTTTTGAAGGCCCTGGAACACCAGGACAATGGAAACGTCCAGAAAATGACCCCATTTTGGAAAGCTAACACCCCAACGTGTAATCTATGAGGCATAATGAGTCTTTTGAATGGTTCATTTTTTCCAGAAGTTTTTGGAAAATGTGGAAAAAAATTAAAACGCATTTTTTTTTACACAAAGTTGTCCGTTTATAAGATATTTCCAACACATAGCATTTACATAGCAAAAATAAAACCCCAAAATACATTCTACTACTCCTCCTGAGTATGGCAATACCACATGTGTGAGATGTTTACACAGCCTGGCCACATACAGAGGCTCAACATGCAAGGAACACCGTCGGGCGTTCCAGGGACACATAGCCTGCACATGCCAAGAATTACACCCCCAAATACATTATGCTGAGCAAAGGGTAAAGAAAAGATTACCTGTGGTTTTAGAAGCGCAGTTGTCCACAGGAGGATATTACTGGTCGAGGCAGCAGGCAGGGACTTGGTCAGCAACAGCGAACACAATTTTTCAGGCAGCAGGCAGGGATACTGTCCATATACAGTCCAGGGTCAGTGCAGAGATATTGTCAGTAGTGCCATAAATATTGGTCCTGGTAATAGGCAGGTCCATGTGGTGTGGTCAGTGCGGCATGACGGCAGTAAGTCCTACAGGCAGCAGACAGAAGTAGAGCCTCGTTCAGGACAGAATGGAGATAGGGGTAGAGGCTTCTCCCTCCCAAATCTCTTTGAAACCTCCGAGTCTCCAGACCCTAATCTAGGAATAAGAAAACAAAGAAAATAGTTTTCTTCATCCAGAAAAACTATACTGGAGCCCCTCACATATGTGAGACCCTGTGTTGAATCCCACTAGTCCAGTTGCAGAATACAAGATCAGTCCAAGAGGCAGGCAAATATCATGGTCAAACAGTCCAAAGCCAGTTCCAGATCAGGCAGAGGTACGTACAGAATCGTTAGGCAGAAGCATGGTCGAATAACAGTCCAGGGTCAGTTCCAGATCAGGCAGAGGTATGTACAGAATCGTTAGGCAGAAGCATGGTCGAATAACAGTCCAGGGTCAGTTCCAGATCAGGCAGCGGTATGTACAGAATCGGCAGGCATAAGAGTGGTCGAATAACAAGCCAGGGTCAGTTACAGAGCTGGCAGTGGCATAAGGGGTGTGAAGGTGTATGAAGTCAGGAACTGAGGATTATGTTTACCATAATTCACTAAAAATGTATTGAAGTATGGTAACGGCGAAAACAGTCACCTATGCAGAGGCCTGGTTGGGAAGGACATTGTGCACAATAATAAGATGTGTCTTTTCTGACTCCTGCTCTGGTACACACCTTACATCTTTTTTGACGTCCTTGGCCTGTTGGTTTGGGAGGGATTTTATTGTGAAAGTGGCGCTCGGAGAGTCGACTAACAACATCTGATCGGATATTTTCTGGTGGGCCGTTCGGGAAAATAAGGGCAGTGAAAACTTCCTCCTGGTAGCCAAAGAAGCGTTTGGGGTTTTGGGTGGAGTTGCAGTAAATGACATAGGAATTGTAAATGGGCAATTGAAAAAAATAAATTGCTACTTTTTTGTACCAATGGTATGTCCGTCTTGTGGCAAGGTATGGTTCCATAATTTGGTCGTTGAAGTCGACTCCCCCCATGAACAAATTATATTCATAAATGCATTTTGGGTTTTTTACGAGGCCATTCCTTCTGGGGATTTCCACGAACGTTTTATTGTGGATAGAAGACAACATATATACATCCCTTCTGTCCCTCCACTTCACTGCCAGAATCTCCTTGTTTCGCAGACTTGCGGTTTTTCCTTTTCGCAGCTTCTTATTCACAAGACTTTGAGGAAAGCCCTTCCGATTCCTTTTTACGGTGCCACATGCTGGCGTCTTCTTCCGGTGAAGGTTGTGGAACAGGGGCAGAGATGTGTAGAAGTTGTCTACATACAGGTGGTAGCCTTTATCCAATAGGGGTATATGAGGTCCCAAACAACTTTCCCGCTGGATCTCAAGTAGTCCAGACAATTAGGGGGCTGCAGCTTGGTGTCCTTCCCTTCGTACACTATGAAGGAATATGTGTACCCTGTGGCTTTGTAGACCTTCACCCCATAGCGGGCCCTTTTGCTGGGCATAAATTGCTTCATTTTAAGCCTACCGCTAAATTTAATAAGGGACTCAACACATATGTGTTGGTCCGGGGTAAACAATTTGGGAAATGTTTGTGAAAAATAATGAAGTATTGGACGAATTTTGTAAAGCCTGTCATAATTTGGGTCATTTCGTGGAAGGCACTAGGTATTGTCGCTGAAATGTAAGAACCTCATGATCATCAGATACCTGGTTCTGGGCATTACCACGGAGAAGAGCGGTGTGTGGTGGAGGGGGTGGGTTGACCAATAGGTACGCAATTGATTTTTTTTGTTGAGTCCCATGTTAAATGTGAGGCCTAAAAAAACCTTGAATTCCTCCACCGTTAGGTCTCTCCATTCGTAGGGATGGGCATAATAAGATGTCGGATTTTGCAAAATAAATTGTTGTGCATACAGGTTGCACTGGGCCACAATTGACGCCAACATATCCTCCGTAAAAATTAAATTTAAAAAATCTATTGGGGTAAAATTCTCCGTGTCCACCTGGACTCCTTGCTGGGCAGTGAAAGGGGGAACATTGGCCTCTCCTGAATTAGGAGGAAGCCACAAGGGGTTCTGAAGGGCATAGGGAAGGCCGGCATGGCTCCTAACCCTTTGGGGCTGAGATGACACCCCACTGGTACTTGGCCTTTCTTGCCGAGGCACTACGGAGCTGGTGGACGGCACTTCGGTGCTGGTGGACGGCACTTCAGTGCTGGTGGATAGCACTGCCTCACTAGAACGCCTTTGTCTGATGGGCCGGATATCTTCCTCCTCGGATTCAGTCAGTGTTTCACTACTGAGGACTGGCTCATAATTTATGTCGGCTTCAGAATCCGAATCTGAATGAGAATCTGAAGAAGAGAGCTCCCTGTTGCTCTCGTCGGCCATGGAAATAATTTTGTACGCCTCCTCGGCGGAAAAGATTCTTTTAGACATGGTTGCTGGTGTTGAGACTGCACAGGTGTGTGCTAAGCCTGCACTGATGGGCACTGATGTGCACTGATTGATGGCACAGATGTGCACTGATGAGGCAGCACAGATAGGCACTGATCGCACAGATGGGCACTGATGAGGTGGCACAGATGGGCACTGATGAGTCGGCACAGATGTGCACTGATGAGTCAGCACAGATGTGCACTGATTGTACAGATGTGCACTGTTGAGGTGGCACAGATCGGCGCTGTTGAGGTGGCACAGATGGGCGCTGTTGAGGCGGCACAAATGGGCACTGATGGGTCGGCACAGATGTGCACTGATTTATTGCACAGATGTGCAGATTTATTGCACAGATGGGCACTGCTGAGGCGGCACAGATAGGCACTGCTGAGGCAGCACAGATGGGCACTGCTGAGGCGGCACAGATGGCACTGCTGAGGCTGCACAGATGGGCACTGATTTATTGCACAGATGTGCACTGATGAGGCGGCAGATGGGCACAGATGGGCACTGCTGAGGTGGCACAGATGGGCACTGCTGAGGCGGCACAGATGGGCACTGAGGTGGCACAGATGGGCACTGCTGAGGTGGCACAGATGGGCACTGCTGAGGTGGCACAGATGGTACAGATGGGCACCGATTGGCACTGGCGGGCACTGGTGGTGCACAGATGGGCACTGGCGGGCACTGACGGTGTACAGATGGTGCACAGATGGTGCACAGATGGCACAGGTGGGCACAAGTGGGCACAGGTGGGCACAGGCGTTGTACAGATGGGCACTGGAGGGGTACAGATGGGCACTGGCGGGCACAGATGGCACTAATATCACTATTTTTCACTGTTAAAAGTAACTCACAGAATCTCTCTCCTCACACACTGTCTCTGTGTGAGGAGACAGATTCGGCAATGGGAGATGATCTCATTTGTTTACATTTGAGATCATCACCCATTGGAGGCGGCGATCGCGCTGTAAACGGCCGCTGTGATTGGCCGTTTACAACGATCTATGATTGGCTGTGTCCAGGGGACACGGCCAACACAGATTTTCCCCGGTGCGCGCTCCCAGGAGCGCGCGGGGAGCCATTAAAGGGGACGACGTCAATAGACGTAGTCCCTGCAATTGAGATCCGCGCTGTAGCCGTCATTTGACTATAGCACGGATCTCAGGTGGTTAAACGTGTCTTTTTTTCACGTTTAGCAAAAAATAAAACCCCCAGTGGTGTTTAAATACCACCAAAAAAAAAAGGTCTATTTGTGTAAAAAAATGACAAAAATCAAAACACATTCAATATTTAATTTGTTTTAACAAAAAATGTTTGCATCTTCATTTTATTTATTTCCATAAAAAGGCCCACCGAAATCCTCAGCCCCAGGCCCATGTTGCTCTTAATCTGGCCCTGCCTGGCTTCCACTTTCTACAGCCTCCTCCTGGCTGAGGATTTCCTGTGTATGAAAAAGGGACATAGTTTTAGTTTATTGTTCATCAATCACACACAATTTTGAGAAATATGTTGAACAATGTACCTGATTCAACTATACCTGACTCAAATGGAAAAAACAGAAGAACTCTGGATAGCCGCACTCCGGATCAGGTAAAATAGATTGTGCCTTTATTGTTTCCACTAAAAAAACTTCACATCATACAAGTCACACCAGCAAAGGGAATGTAGAACAAGGAATACTGACGCGTTTCACGCTGAATTTAGCACTTACTCATAGCTAATCTTTGTTCTGAACAAAAAACATATATATATTAAATGAGTGTCATCATGTGATAGTGTAATTAGAGCATAAGTGGTTGTAACCACCGGTAATTCATTAACCTGGAGTCTCCACACATGTGAACCTCACACCCAATTAATAAATAATTAAAAGTGAAATTGTAGAAGTTGAAAATTAGAATAAAACAAAATAAGTGATGAGAAAGAAGGAGAAATGGATGAAATGAATATGTGAAAAAGAATTTTCGAGTAAAAATGTATGTGATGTGAAATGTGTCAAACAAAAACTGTGAAAATGAAAATATATGTAAAAAAAAAAAAAAAAAATGAAGAGGGTGAAAAATGTGTATGAAAAGTGAAGGGTGGATGTGAAATGAATATATGTAATATCAAGTAGTTGAAACAAAAATATGAGTGTGGATGGTGAGTGTGAGTATGAGTGAAATGTGAGTGTGTGTAAAAAAGAAAGAAATAAGAAATGAGTAAAAAGTGTATGCATATGAATATTGAGAAATGCTCATCTAAAATTGTGTGAAAGCATAATAAAACGAAGTTCTATATATAGAATATGAAGGAGTTTATTAGCAATGGAGTTGGATGAAACGTCTCTTCACGGGGTTAATTTTTGGGTACTATTTATATAAACTGTCAAATGTCAGTGGAGAGGAGTGATGTAAATACAAAAACGATATACCGTAGTTATGATGAATTGTTCACATATCTGGAAGCTCCAATGCTCCAAGCAAACCAATCTGAAACTAATCGCCAATCCATGGCCAAAAACCCTCATACACAGATCGATCTTGGTCGGTCTTAAACTGTCATCAATAATAAACAAAGCTTTTATCATGCTGTGATTGTAGATACATAATGAAAAACAGATAAATTAATGAAAAATATGACTCCTTGCTATACATAGAATAAAAACTCCATGATACATTGTAAAAACACGCAGTATAAGTAAAATAATTAATCGTTAAAGCAAGTCTAAATCGAATGCAGTGTTGCTTGGCTGTACATTCTAAATGCCACTCAGTCATATATATATTGTGAATACCCTATAGCCGGCTTAGAAAATTTGCATGTATATATATGTTCAAAAGCATGGCATATAAACAAACGGACTAACTCATAATGTCCGTATCCATAAGGGCATGGGTGTTGTTTATATAGAACATACGGATATTATAAAGAAAGGAAACAGCCAAACAAAGAAGAAAAGAAAAAGGAAGAAAGAAAAGTAGAGGGAGAAGAAAAGAATGCAGGACCCTTACTGGCAATAAAGTTGGCACTCCAACAGGAGTCTAAAAGCGCAGAGGACACAAAACAGAGTTTGAGGAGAAAAGGGGGAAAGCCACTTAGACTTTTTTCAAAAGACTCCCAAGCAGACACTAACTTACTTGTAATGTCTCAGAATAAACCATGTAAATACTGTACATAAAATTGTGAAAGAGACCCAAAAATAGGAATCTCAATCAACCTATGACTATACATGTGTCAACATGGGTACCCATACAAAGTCCCCAATAGTAACAACCAGGAAAGTAAATAATTTTTAATGTAAATATAGGTCTGTTTATCTTGGGGACATATTAGGGTATCACAAGCGACGCTGCATATATATAAATGTGGGTATGTTGGCTTTGAGGGCATACTGGGGTATCACTAGTGACACAGTAAATAAATAAATATCAAAATATGTAGATATAGACACCGCACCTAAAGCACAACCAACAGTCGCCGTATATGTGCAAATATGTAAATATTCAGTCTCAAAAAAACGTGAAAATCCATGCATTATCCCTAATATGATGATGTAGAGAAAAATTTATCATCTGATGTATAAGTATGTCAACCTAAGTGCATGTATGGGTGTCAACGACGACACAATGCACAGGTGACCATAAAGATGTATAAATTAATATAATGTATCGTATAAGAGTCATGCTTATACGATAAAACTGTCCATGGGACAGTTTTTGAAAAGAGGCAGGAAGACATGAATGAATAAATAATGAATAACGCCTTTCTTTGATTTAATTATACAGGAAAGGGAAAGGGGCTAATATCCATTAGTTCATAAAAATGTTGAGCCCATATATTATAGTAAACCTTGTATACTTCATGAATTAAAGTTTACATTAGCTGCTGCTCCTGATCTGTGGGAATCCTGGACCTTCTTGTGCTTTCTATTATAAGTGCTCCTCGTGCCACCAATTTTGCACTTCAAATAGTTGATGTCTGCGGCTTCACAAATTCCAGCAATTTATCCAGTGCTGCCTTCCTCTTTAGTCAATTTTTATAAAAGGGGTGTTTTGTCTGCCACAGACTGGGCAGCTCTTTGTGCAAATCAATGAATTGGGGGAAGAACTCATGATCGTTGAATCAATCCATTTTTTCTGCAAGACACAACACAAGACAAACCCTAATGTCGGGCTAAACTCGCATAATCTTGTCCCAATATAGACCTCAATCTATAAGCAGTATAGGCCACTGATGGCCCAAGTTAAAATTGTACCTTTGTTAGAACGATCGGTGCCTCCGCTACTCCGTCCTTCACTCACAGATTGTAAGTACTACGCACACGTGTTACGCTTTATATACACTGCGCGTGCGTGAAACTTCGCCCATCCCTGACCTTCTTTATAGTCTATTCCCCGCTCCTTGTCTTTTGGCGCAGTGGGAGAGCACATGGTGGAGAGACTACAGGTGCATGAAGACAGCAGCAACGACGAAAGCCCGGAGCCACGAAAGTCCCAATTCCGGAGGAGATTTAAGGCCTCTAATATGTCCTTTGTAGAGATGGTGGACATGTTGAAGAGGGCCGACTATGATGGGAAGCATGAACCATACCCGAACCCAAATGTCAGAAAGGCCAAAATCATGGCTAAAGTTGTGAAAAGTCTGTAGATAAATTTTGGGGTATGGCGATTGAAGGATCAACTGAAGAAATGATGGTCGGACTTCAAATTGAGGGAGCAGGATCAGTACAGAACAATCAAGAGAGTGCTGCAAAAAAGTAAGTATTTTGTTGTGTTTTCCTATTCTTCTTATTAAGTTTGTGCTGCTCCATGTGCTTTCCTTTACTGCTGTGCAGTTTAAAACGGCAAGTTTCAGGTTCGTGGGTGCCGTAACCATTTGTTGTAAACATTGTTCGTTCACCCACTAATACGATGTTTTTTGCAGATGCAGGTTAACTACATTTGTTCAGGCCTATTTGTATAAAAGAAGTTTAGTACATTGTTGTCTAGATGGGTTTGTAACTAGAATGAAATGTAAACTTGATTCAGTTTAAGGAGAGGACACTCAGCAGCTGTTCACACATCTGGACGCAGGCGCACTAGTTTTTGGACACCAGAACAAACTTTTTAAGGTGTCCCACACAGGTGCTCCAGTGGATACTAGGGGTGTTTCTATGTGTGAAACTTTACCCAAAAAGATAAGTATTCAGCTTTAATAAAGCTAAAAAATAATGTCTTTAGCTTGGAACTCGGCCAAAACAGACAACTGTACGACACTTCCAAGCAATGTTTCATATTCCTATTTGTTGCCTCAAATATCTGTGTGCTAAGTATAACCTTATTTTATTTACATAGGGGAGAAAAGAATCAGGGAGTCAGAGGACACCAGGGACCCCCAACCTCCTAAAGAAGGTTGGGGGTCCCTGGACCTGTAACCTCAGGATGTGGAGGAAGGAGAGGTTTATGAAGTGGGCGAAATAGTGACCACAACAGGTGAGTGTCTGAGATCACTGCTTCAGGTAATAGATGTATGCCTGCATATTTATAATACATAGTGTATTTTTTTATTTTAGGTGATGTGGATGTTGTGGAAGAAGAATCTCATTTCACAAGTGCAAGTGCCCAGATCCTCATTGGGGAGATCATGGTGTGCAATCGGGATTTACAGAAAATCAAGGAAGACATCAATGATGTTGAAAAAAGACTCAAAAACATCATTGATGTTTTGGGCAGAATATAAAATACACCAACATTTTATACTTTTTAGATTTTTATTTTAACTTTTCTAAACAAATGTTGAAAGCCAAATTTTGAAGATGTACCCAGTGTGTCAATATGTGCTATCTGCCGTCACAGGATATCAAGGTATGCGTTTTGTGGGTGCAACCCCTTCCTTGCAACTTGCAAGTAGCTGAGAGGAAGGGGTTGTACCCCCAAAACACGTCCATTGATCCCCCATGATGGGAGCAAGCATATGTTGACCTTAGGCATGGGATCAGGAGGGAAATACCCATTTTGATTCTCAATTTGTGTGCATCTTCAAAATTTGCCTTTTATAGGGGTGATATCACCTCATCTGATGAAGGCAATATCAACACAGTTTGTATATACTAATGTCTGATATTGCCTTCAATTTATCAAAGTTGAACTTTGTAAGTTGAGTTGTGTATTGTTTTATGTTTTGAAAAACATGCCTGTTTACCACAAAAAATGATATTTCTACAGTCCCAAAAAAAAAAAAAAATTCAACTCAACGATGTGTGGCTTTTTCTTTCAATGCTCAATAGCAGTTTTTTGCTTAAGTTGGTGTTTACAGTGACAATGGGGGGTTATTTCCTAAAGGCAAATCCACTTTGCACTACAAGTGCAGTTTCAGGGCACTTTCAAGTGCACCATTGCAGTGCACTTGTAGTTCAAAGAGGATTTCCCTTTAGTAAATAACACCCACAGTGCTTTATAATTTGCATAAATCAGGCCATTATCAGGGTGCTGAAAATGATGAATATTATTATCATTAATGCATCATATACATTAACAACAAAAAGAAGGTGTGTATGTAGCAGGCCCACAACATAAATAATAGTTAGCTGAATAAGAGATTGTCACCTCGTTTATCAAAGAAATTATGTTGCAACTATTGTAGAAAACGGCCAAAAAAAGCCCATTTGGAGAACCTAGGAGACAAGCAGTAAATCAAAGGAAATCTTGTTCAGTTTTAAATACAAATTTATTTTAAAAATACAGTTATTTAAATACATATAATGTGATGTTAAAGGATAAAACTTACCCTAATATAGTCCTTCTGCAGGACCTGAATGATGGCAGAATTAGTCTCTGGAATAATGATCCCCAGAGCCTGGGGGGAGATGCCTGTCGAGAACTTGATGTCCTGCAGCCTCCTTCCCAAGTACCGCAAGGTAGCGACTAGCCTCTGCTCGGGAGTGATGGCTTCCCACATGCAGGTGTCCTGCTTCGTAATATAAGGGGACAGCAAAGCCAACAGATGAAAAATGGGTCTGTCATCTGGAGATAATTCCTAAACCATCAGGATTATTCTCACGGATCTCCAGCTACAAAGGCATATGAGAGAATTGGTCAGCCTGTTCATGGACTGGACTTGGATCAAAGTAGGAACCCCAACACCAAGCCCTTGCACAGCATGAACTGTACGTTGAGTACATACTTGCAATAGGGCTTCAAAACGGTCGGCTGGTCAGAACGAACTAGCAGAACGCACTGAAAATCAAATACGTAATATAAAAATACGCACTGAAAACCAGATGGGAAATTACTAAACGCACTGAAGAACAGATAAGAACCCACAAGCACAAACTGAGGAGCAGTAACAAACTGAAAAGCACATGGCTGAAAATCGCGAATCGCCTCTCACCAAATTTCTAATAACACGAGATTAGCAGAAGGAGCCCAAAGGGTGGCAAACTAGCTATTTAACTTCCTCTTTATAGTACCATCGTACGTTTTGTACGTCAGCGTGTTCTTGACGATCGGAATTTCTGACAACATTTGTGCAACCGCGTGTATGCAAGACAAACTTGAGCCAACATCCCTTGGAAAAAATCCCAGTCTTTTGTTGTCGGAATGTCCAATCGTGTGTACGCAGCATAAGAGCGGCAAGGATGTGGAATTCCCTTCCACAGGCAGTGGTCTCAAGGGGGGGTATCGATAGTTTGCAAGAAACTATTAGATAAGCACCTTGTCAGAAACCATGAATCAGACCGAGACAGAAGTACAATTAAATCACACTTGTTTACTAATAAAAAGGTAAATAGAGTAAGTCTAGTCAAAGCAAGCCAGAGTCCAGTAACCGGATCGAGTAGTTAGCCAGTCCAGAGTTCAATAACCAGATTGGATAATCAGACAGGCCGGAAGTCAGGGATCCAAGTGGAGCAACAGCAAACAGGATAAGGAGCCAGAAGGGATGTCAGCAAGCCAGTCTTTACACAGGAGATGATTTCTTGTGATGTGACCAAGGCGAAGGCAGAGAAGAAGTGAGCTGGACAGCTTTAATTAGGCAGGTCAGATGAGCAAGATCAGGAACAGCTGGGTAACTTTGGAGAGAGATGAGAGCTGGCAATTAGCTGACAGCTGAGCAGCCAGCCCAGAGAAGGAACGGCTAAGCCAGCCCTGACACACCTGACACACCTGAACAACCACAACATACAGGGATATACTGACATATAATCACACTCATATGTTGGACTTGATGGACTTGTCTTTTTTCAATCTCATCTACTATGTAACCATGTGTGGCTTTCAGGTGTTCTTGCCAACAGGCTGAGTGGTGGGAGGTTAAATGCCTTGTCAAGCATGTGGTACCCAAAATGGCTGGTGTTTTTGCCATGCTTGATCTACTTGGGGCAGAGGTTGCAAATTGCAATGGTGCGATCGGCTGCATATGTGCTAAAAAAGCTAACACATCTGAGCTTTGGGAAGTGGGCTGAGAGATAACAGCTCCACAATATGATGGAATAGGGTGGCCGTTCTCTACTCTTCCATGATGACTGTCTCTGAAGGACATCTTGCCTTGTTGGGGTTGTTTTTCCCCCTTTTCTCCCCTGCTCTATTTGGCACCCAAGTCACATCAGTAACATCATCATCATCATCATCATCCCCCTCCATCCTCATCATCACTGGAGCTAACTTGGCAATACACTGTGGTTAGGGTAACATGACTGGCAATTTGTTGTTTATCAGTGTTCTCCCCTCTCTTTAGGCTCATGATATTCCCTTCCCCAACCTCAGAACCAACAACAGAATCAAGTAATGTCTGTGCATCCTCAAGAAGCAAGTGACTGGTGCTGTGTTCAAATTCAGCTGATCCTCCATGCATGATGCTGGGGCCAAGGCAGGAGTAGTTGTGGACAAGGAGGCAGAATAAGCTACTCTGGTACCTGCGGTGGACTGTGCACTAGTCAGCTTAGGTCATAGAGGATAAGGAGGATGAGGATGGTTTAGTAAGCCAGTCCACCACTGCTGGATAGCATGGGCAACATCACTAAACAGAGACAAATGTGCCTGCCTAAGAACGAACCACGTCCACCTTTGCCTGTGGACACAGATGTTGCTGGCCCCTTTATATTGGTATGGGAACATCTGCCTCTCCTTGTTGGCCTCCCAGACATGATGGGGGGGGGGGTTATTATCTAGAAAACTGAGCCCCGCTCTATCTATCTCCACTTCAACACACTGCAAAAGATTTCTATGGCAAGTTACCTTTTATAGTGTGGGGTGGGACTATGAGCACTGAGCCGTGATTAGAGAAAGTCATAACTTTGTCCAATCAGGGCTCTGACAGTGCTAATTGCTGCGGTCAGGTGCAAGGCTTCACCCAAGGCTTCATCCAATTAGGGCCCTAGAAAGCACTGTAAAGTACGCAGTGCATTGTAGGTTGCTTGGCCGGGCTACCCGCAAATTCAAGTGTTTTCCAAATGAGCAAACAGGCTCAGCTCTAACTGTTTGCCTAACACTAGTCCACTGACATTTCCTCCAGCTTTCTACCTAAAAGCCGTACAGAAGAGCCCATAGAGGAAGTGTCTGCAGGAGCCTGACCTGATTGTATCTGCGATCCACTAAATAAATAATCACATGTGAAATGCTTTGCGGCCTCATTTGGAAAAAATAATAAATGCTACATTTTTTCTGAAAAAATATGTGCACTTATTATTTAGAGAAGTAAAGGAATCCCCCCCCCCCCAATCATACTTACCTAGGTGGATGCAGTATGGGTCTGATGCTGCATCTGTCCCCCGGCTGCAATGAGAACTGAGCGATCGAACACTGCTGATAACTCAGTTTTCAGAGCTCTCTGCTCTTCTCCCTCCTCACTCATTGGATTGGCTGTGGAGGAGGTGAAGCGGCCAACTCAGGCTCTCACCTTAAATTAGAGAATAGCCATAAATATTAATTAGCTCAATCATGTGAAGAATGAAGCCAAGACTCAGCAATAACAATTAAAAGCTCCAAAACTCCCAACTCTCCTATTTTGATTGGCAGACTTCTGGCATTGGTGAACAGATACTTTAATCCATAGTTACATATTGCACTTGTGTTTTGCATATCATTTTTAGTATAATAATTATTTTTAAAAAAAATCGAACCTTAACAATCACAGCAAGTTTTTGATCATTCATTGAGTGTTTTACTAGAGATGAAAAATCAACAAAGTGCACAAATTGATTTCACCAACCCTCTTCCCCATTTTGTAAATAAACAGGTAAAAGGGATCCTTTGATTCCTTTCCAAGTTTACATACATGTTCCCAATTCTGACATGCAGGCTCCCATTTTACTAATTCCCTGGCACTGAATAATTCACAGTAGACTGGAGGAATTTGAAGAAGATGCTACCTTGTCAATCAATATACTATGATGTACCAAATAAGGAAGTAGCATACTTCACTCTTGGGTAAAGAATGTAATGACTGTATATGAGGTCAGACCATCAGATTTGAGGAGACTAGAGGCTATGCAGCCTGTAGTAGCATGCAAGTTATTTAGGCTCCATAGCTTATATTGCAAGTTTATTTCAGGGAAGATGATTTTTTTAAAGTAAATAAGACATTTCTAAAAGTTGACAAAAATATCTATTGGGTCACAGCAAGTTTTCTACAATATGGATTGCGGACAAAGCAGATTCATTAAAACCTCTAATCTTAAATTTGCCCGATTGAGGAGTGCTAAGCATAATTACTGTTCAAAACGAACAATAATGAAACGAATACCAGCACACACACAGAAGCCTACATATCATCCCAGAAGAAATAGTTCATGTCCATCAATAGAAAAGTTTCATGTACAGGGCTATATGTGATCCTGCATATTGTGTAAGGTGTCTGTGGGAAGGCGGAAGATCTGTGACCACTCGTCTGTGGATATGTTAAATCAATGAGCCTGCTGCATATAGAAACATTGTCATATGAATGCAGCATGAGTTAAATGCAGCTAGTTCTGAACAGACGCAAGAAAGAGAAGGGTATGGGATCCACATTAAAAGCTTGTTTACATTTATTTCCATCAAATAAATAGCAGACTTAGTGAAGCAATCCAGCTGCAACTGATACAGGAGTGCAAGCACCACCTCCTGTATCTGTTTCCTGTGAATAGCAAGAGCTGGTAAGCCATGGTGCTGTGTTGATGCCTGCAATAAAGACCCACTCTGTCAGCTGGAAAAAAGCAGCATCCACTGACTCCAGGTATCTTCAGACCAGGGGGCGACAATGCCTTTCATAGATTCCTCCTTTTTTGTCAAGCCTGCAGTAACTGGGGATACTTGTAGATGACAGATGACCAGGTAGCACTTATGCCGCGTACACACGATCAAACAAGCGGGTGGAAAAGTCCGGCAAACTCAAGTCCGCCGGACAATCCCCCCGTGTGTAGCCTCCGGCATACTTTTTTGACCCGAAAGTACGGCGGACTTAGAATGCCGTGTTGCACTCCAATCTTCCCGCCGGACTCGCATTTCGGCGGACAATCCGGCCGTATGTATGCCAGGCCGCCGTACTTTTGAAATGAGCGGAATTTTCCCGCCCGGAGAAAAGTCCGCTCATTTCGAGCGGGTCTCCAGGTAGGCGGGGCCCGCGAAGGAGACGTCGCTGGCCCCGCCGCCTGGTATGGACTTAAAGGGGAACCCCAACGCCGTAAAAAAACGGCGTGGGGGTCCCCCCCAAGTCCACAACAGACCCTTGTCCGAGCACGCTACCCGGCCGGCCAGGAAAGGGGGGGCGAGTGAGCGCCCCCCCCTCCTGAGCCGTACCAGGCCGCGTGCCCTCAACATGGGGGGTGCCTTGGGGAAGGGGGGCCACGCAGCCCCCCCACCCCAAAGCACCTTGTCCCCATGTTGATGAGGACAAGGGCCTCTTCCCGACAACCCTGGCCGTTGGTTGTTGGGGGCTGCGGGCGGGGGGCTTATCGAAATCCGGGAGCCCCCTTTAATAAGGGGGCCCCCGGATACCGGCCCCCCACCCTATGTGAATGAGTATGGGGTACAATGTACCCCTACCCATTCACCTGTAAAATAAAGTACAAAAAAAAACACAACACACAAGATAAAATACTTTATTGCACAGCTCCGGGGGTCTTCCGTCTTCGGGGGTCTTCTCGCCGGACTCCTCCGCTATCTTCTTGTAGCTCTTTTACTAGCGGAGGAGCCCGGCATTCTTCTTCGTCGCCGCGGCCTCTTCTTCCGACTTCGGGGGTCTTGTCCCCCTCTTCGGTTCTTCTGCCGGGCCACCGCGCCTTCTTATAGCTCTTTTACAGGCGGTGGCCCGGTCTTCTGTCGCCGCCGCCGCCGCCTTCCGTTCTTCTTCTTCTTCTTCTTCTCCAGGAGATGTTCTGTCCTTCTTTTTACATCGGCGAAGCCGATTTGCTGACTACGGGCAGCATGTAAATACAAATAGCACGTGATTTAGCGTGTCCCACCAGCTGCTATACAGGACTGGTGTTTGCATCCATCGAGGTCGCTGTCTGTAAGGAGCCTTTTGTACTAAAGTATGACTGTTTTTTTATAATACTCTGTGCTTGTTGAATTGCCCATTCACTGTATGGCTTCCCTACTTTACATCCTTATACGGTTATCTTTATACGCTTTTCAGGCTGATATACAGACACCTTGTCTCCCTGAATTACCAGTGGGCCCTAAATTATTCCTGCCTGCATATAAAGGCTTCCTGATGGGCCGGATTATCTATATTACTGTTTTGTCTACCATGAAGTATCATATATAGGGCTCTTTTTGCCCTCTACAATATGCTCATTGATTGGCTACTAACGTAGAGTTCTTGCAGTGTCTGTGGGTAATATGAATTAGCTAATTTTTCATGTATAATGGTTATTGTCAGTATGCTAATTAGATATTCCCCTATGTTCCTCTATAGCAGGGGTGCCCAACCAGTGGCCCGGGGGCCACATGTGGCCCGTGGAGCCCTCTGATGTGGCCCGCGACCTACTTCTGTGGGATGGCAGATTGGCAAGCCCAGATCATGGGTTGCAGACCTGCCATCCCAGAGCATCTGTGTTGTTAATGAAGCAGGCAAAGCAGCTGTGGTGCAGAGCTGTATAAGCTGAGGCTTCCTGTATAGCCTGCCAGGCGCAGTGATACCAAATGCACTCTGCCGGAGACAGCAACAGCAGGCAATACCTGAATGGAAGACTGTTATTAAAGGTCAGTTTATTACTAAAATTGCAATGTATATATGGGCATATCTGTGCAGTGGTTACTGGGCTGCTTTCAAACTGATCCGCAGGTGCAGAGCACCTATAGGTTACCTGAGGCATAGACTTCTGTTGTTACCTGCGGGTTTGGTGAGCTTTCAGAAAGTGCACCACACCTGCATGATATAACAGAAGTCTATGGCAAAGTGTAGCATAACCCGTAGGAAAGACACAGGTGCACTGCTCTGCATTAGTGTGTAGGTCCCCTTTCACACAATCGGTCCAACTCAATCGAACCCTGCATTCACCTCTATGAAACGGCAGATGTAAACAGATTTGTGTCCTTTTACACCTGCCTACATCTAATCTGATTCGCTAAAAAAAAAAAAAAAATCAATCCCCTTTCATCAGGGAGGATTGGATCTAAGGACCCGTAAAGTGGGCTGTGTCAGTGTCCACTCTGCATGGACCTGTCATCAAGCTGCTCTGCTCATTGTGGCCCGCGACCGGTTACCAAGTCGCTTAAGTGGCCCTCACTCTTCAAAAGGTTGAGCACCCCTGCTCTATAGGGAGTTAATACTCATTTGGGTCTAGCTTTGATGTTGGATTATCTTCCACTAATTAACCCCTTTGTTCAGTGCCTCGTATACCGTCCTGTTGGGTGTTTTTTTGCTTTGGGTTTTAAAACATACTATTCTTGCTTCATACTGCACCTTTTGTAGTAAGTATATTTGTGATTTGTTTTTTTTTTATAAATATTTATTTATATAAATGGTTGAAACATTATGGTTATTATTATAGCCCCTGGTGACAATATTTTGAGGATTGTTACGATAATCCCTACTAGGTAATTTAAGTAAAACGCCCCCTTTTCTTTTGTTTATATCCATTAAAAAAATTGTATATTATGTATGCCCCCATGGTGAACCAATTTTCCTCCTCTTGCTCGATTTGTGCTGTTTGGACTTGGCTACAGTTGTGACAACTAATTAATACTTTGTCTAGTATTAGATTATTTTGTACTTATATAGTATATTGTTTTCTCCATTTTTTTGATAGCCACAATGTTTAAAGCTCCTGAAGAAGCATGCTCGCACGCGCAACATGTTGAGCCAACTCGACTTTTTAAACAACATTACTGTACCACTTTTCTGTCCTTTAACCTTACTCTCAAACTCTTGCTACATCATGGAATGATGTCATTGTATCTTTCTGGTCTCCGTGTAGTTATATAGTTTTGTAAAGTAGCGGTAACACTGAGTACATGTATATACATCGGACATACTCCGATCATGTGCAGAGAATTTTGATCGGACCAAGTGCCACGCATGCTCAGATCAAATTCCTACATCAAAGCTATTGGCTACTAGCCTGAATGTAGTCCCATCGTAACAAAATTACGTCATCACGTTCTGAAAGATTGGATTTTTCGCCAACTTTGTCCGACCGTTTGTATGCAACAAGATCCGACGCACAAAATCCGACGGGCAAAATCCGACGGATTTGGTTGTGGAAATCTCCGACCGTGTGTACAGGGGCTTACTGTGCCTAAAAAGTCCAAAGTCCCCTTTTTTTTCAATTTCAATCAATTTATAGGACGTGCCACTTTTCTATTTATTTTGTATCCATAGTACCACTCTGAAATATGATACAAAATTCCATCTATTCCAGAAAGTGTTGATAGTTTCAAAACACTCTTAAATGGCCATCTTAGCAAATGCAATATACAGGTATATGGAACATTATAGTGACATAAACACACACTCAGGTTGAAATGGATAAACTAGTATCTTTATTCAACCTTACCAATTATATAAATAGGTAACAGTACATCTCTTTCATGTCACACTTGTAAAATTTGATGTAGTATGGGAAGGATGCAGAAGGGGACATAACATTGGAACTGGGGGTACCTCTTGGTGTCCTGCTCAGTGCCTGGGGAACAAGAGTGAAATTAGTTACATAGTTAGTCAGGTTGAAAAAAAAAACAAGTTCATCTAGTTCAACAAATAAAAAAAAACAAAAAAACAACCATACAGTCTTATATACACAATCCTATATCCACAGGTGATCCAGAGGAAGGCGTAAAACCCCAGCAAAGCAGGATCCAATTTGCTACAGCAGGGGGAAAAAATCCTCCCTGCCCCCCCCCCCCCCCCCGAGAGGCAATGGGATATTCCCTGGATCAACTTTACCTATAAATGTTAGTATCCAGTTTCATATGTACATTTAGGAAATAATCCAGGCCGTTTTTAAAGTGGTTGTAAACCCTTACAACACACTTTGACCTACAGGTAAGCCTAGATTAAGGCTTACCTGTAGGTCCAAGAAATATCTCCTAAACCTATACGGCATTTTCAACGACGGAAAACGCGCGGGAGTGACGTCATCGCGGCTTCGCCGAATGACAGCGGCGGAGCTGCGAGACCCCACCGAGAAGATGGATGCGCCGGACTACAGGGGACAGCGGTGACTTCGCTGGCTCCTGTGTCAGGTATGTGACACATAATGGACTACTATGCGATGCATAGTGGTCCATTATGCTTTTCCTTTGCAGGGAATGAAAGAGGAAGTAAACTCATCAGGGTTTACTTCCTCTTTAAAGCAATCAACTGAGCTGGCCAGAACCACCTCTGGAGGCAGTCTATTCCACATTTTCACAACTCTTAAGCCTTGTACATACGGTCGGAGAATCCGTCGGAATGTGTCCTATCGGACCGTGTCGTCGGATAATCCGACTGTGTGTGGTATGCATCGGACTGATTCCGTCCGAATCCCAATTTTCCAACATGTTGGAAATATTTCCCGACCAACTGGGCCGGTCAGACCTAATCCGATCATGTGTAGAGCATTTTGATCGGACCAAGTGCCACGCATGCTTACATTCAAATTCCGACACGGAAGCGCTCGTTTAGGTAAAACTACTGCTTGTAAGCGATATAGCACATTCGTCACGCTGCAATGTTAAAAATTCATTCATCAAGCGCATTCTCTTGTTCTTTAACCTCCCTGGCGGTACGATTATTTCGGATTTTAGGTGCTAAAAGCGGTACCATTATTTTGCATGAAAATTTGGCGTTTTATATTGTAGTCATGCAATTCTTAGGAATAACTCTCTTAAATCTGTCCAAACCAGAGTCTAGCAGACATCCCGGGTATGATAAAGTTTGAAAAATTAAATCATAAATTATAATATAATAAATAATTATAAATAATTGTACCAAATAATAATATAACAATAATAAAAATTATTCAATAATGTAATAAAATCAAAAACACTGAAATTTGCTCAGTTGCAGAATTGTCACTGTCATTACTTTTCAGTATTTGATGACGGATCTCCCCACAAATCGCTATCGCTCAATTCTGCGAGTGATTCCAATTTATTATCGCTGTTTTCTAGCTGGTCTAAAATCATTTTTGATGTACAGTGACAGTTTTGGTTGCTATGGGCAATCTCCAGTTTCCAGGCATAAAGAACAGTTTTTATTATATAAAAGTGCATGCAGGACACTGGGCAGACCACTAGGGACAACGGGGATGTGAAATATTTACATACAGCAATGTAATCTGTAAGATTACATTATACTGTATGTTTACTGTTTGTTTCACTTTTTGAATTTGGCGCCGATCTCCGTGCCCGTGCGTCGCAACGCTCGCAGGGCACGGAGATCGGCGATGTAATGCATCGAGCGAGACTCGGCTCGCTCGTACAGCGGGGATACAACGCTGGATCCGAGGGAGAAGGTAAGTAAACCTCCTCCTGGATCCAGCGATGCAGTCCCGAGTCAGGCTCGGGGATACCGCTTTTGGTATGAAAAATCCACCCCGAGTCAGACTCGGGAATACCGTCAGGGGGGTTAACAATGCTGCAAGAACAAACTTCTTTTGATGCTCATAGTCACACACACTTCTCCCGAACGGATTTCATTACTCTTTTTTAACCATTTCAGCAATACAATTTTAGTTTGCGTCACATCTACACAATTTTTGATTTGGTTTTTTATTTTTTGGATGTTTTTGGGGGGGGGATTCCCTAAAAATCTCCTTTAAAGACACTTTGCTCATTTCTCCTTATTTATTTATATATTTTTTTGTGTGTAAACTTACAACAACAACATTATTGTATTTTTTATATTTTCTTTATCTTTTTTAATCTACAGAAGGTTGTTTAGTGTTGGTACCCCTTGTTATTTAGTTCACTTTGTATTTTTGAAATGTACCTGCCTGCTCACAAATAAACTGTACTTTTTGAAGGAAAACACATTACACAAGTATTTCATCAAAGAAAAAAAAAATGTATTTTGTTCGCTAGAAACTAAAAATAGGAACACAGCACTGGAGAAACTTCTTAACTTTGGTGCAGCCTTTGGCCCCCAGGGCAGACATGACTAAATGAGATATTAAAAAATTGGTGGCCTGAGGAGTAGATATCTCAGGCAGAGAAGTCTGGTCCCGAAGTCCTAGAGAGCAGGAAATTCAGATGCCATTTCTGTCCCCAGGATGTGGATCTTCAAGAGGCTGCATCTTCTGGCACCCCAGACTCAACCCAGGCCATCACTCTCTGGTCTTCCTTTGGGACTTCCCACCAGGCATCCTTCCAGGCTGTGGCTGGGCTCCTGTAGCTGGGGCAGGAGAAGGAGGGCGTTGGTCAACCTCCTGGCTGCCACTTGCCACAGCCTCCCCCCAACTGAGGTCATCCTGTGTATGAAAAGGGGACATAGTTTTAGTTTTTTGATCATCCATCACACCATTTTGTGCTCCTGGCTTTTGCTAATTGAATGTTACCAAATAGAACAGACTATCATTCTGAGACCAGCATTTTTCTTTCCCGTCCCAATCATTTTTGGTCACTACTGTCTATTGAGATGTAAACCACTTGGAGAAATCTCAACTTACTGATCAATAAGAACATCTAGTTAACATCATTAAATGTAACACAAGAAATATGTTCAACAATGCAATACCTGTCTCAAGCTGGGCCCCACCACATGGTGCTTCCTGGAAGCCCCAGGTTGGACATCAGAAGCCTCAGCTGGGGGTCAAGGATGCCTTGGAGGAAGCCTGGAGAGTGGTGGCCTAAGTGGTGGCCTGGGTACCCCTTGGTCTACCAGAAAATGCAGCCTGTCAAAGTGCACCATCCTGGGGTAATAAACAGCATCTGTATCTCCTGCTCTCAAGGACTCCTGGTGCTTCTTTCTCTCCCTGAAATATGTAAGCTTCATGGCCAAAATTTTGCGATTCAGATAGGTCATGTCTGCCGTGGGGACCATGATCTGCAACAAAGCAAGCAGTTTCTCCAGTGCTGCGTTCCTCTTTGATCTGTCATTATAAAACTTGTTGTGGAACTGCCATAGGCAGGGCATCTCCATGTACAGTTCTATGAATAGCCCCATAAAGTTGGTGAATGGATCTATTTTGTCTGCAAGACACAACACAAGACAAACCCTCAAATACTAATAATGCAATTAAAATCCCTCCTAATCTTGTCCCAACAACAGCCTAGATACAAGCAGTCTAGTCTAGTGAAGCACCAAGTTAAAAATGTTACCTTTGTTTCCACGTTCGCCGCGTCCGTGTTTCACACTTTCCTCCCAGATCATACGGATGATACACATGTGTTGCGTTTTATATACTGTGCGCATGCGTGAAACTCCGCCCACCCCTGACGTTCTTTCCAGACTATTGCGCACTAGTAGTTCCACTAACGAGGAGGAGGGTGAGGAAAGCCCGGAGCCTGAAATGTCCCGATCCAGGAAGACAAGATTTAAGGCATCAAATATGTCTTTTGGAGAGATGTTGGAGATGGTCGACATATTGAACAGGACCGACTATCATGGGAAGTATGGACCTTACCCAAACCCAAATATCAGAAAGGCCAAGATGATGAATAAAGTTGTGAAGAGTCTTCTGAATAATTTTGGGGTACACCGATCCAAGGATCAACTGAGAAAATGCTGGTCAGACTTGAAACTGAGGGAGCACGAGCAGTACCTAAGGATCAAGCGTGTTCTTAAAAAAAGTAAGTAGTTGTCGTGTGTTCATATGATTATTCTTGCTTGCATACATGCTCCATGTGCTTTGATTTCATGTTGTGCATTTTAAAATGGCCACTTTCAAGGTCATGGTTTCGTTCGTTCGTATGAAACATCGTTCTGCAGGGAAGTATTCCAGCTTAACAAAGTGTCCCCAATAATGTTCTCACCTTGTAACTCGGCCCAAAAACACAATTGTACAACACTTCCAAGCAATGTTTCAGATTCCTATTTCTGCCCTCTGTGTGCTAATTAATCTTTGTTTACATTCTCATAGGGGAGGGAAGACTCGGCAAGTATGAGGACACCAGGGACCACACCACTCCCAAAGAAGGCCAACTTCCAAAAGCAGAAACAGAGGAGCAGGAGGAGGAGGAGGAAGGAGAGATTGTGGAGGTTGGACAAATTGTCACCACAACAGGTGAGTGTCGGAGAACACAGCTTCCGGTAAGCTCATCAATGTATATCACCATATTTGGATTACATGGTGTGTTTGTTTGCTTTGTTTTCTAGGTGATGTGGAAGAAGATTCCCGTTTTACCAGTGAAAGTGCCCAGATCTTGATCGGGGAGATAATGGGGTGCAATAGGGATTTGGAAATTGTACAACAAAACATCAATGATGTTAAAAATAAAATGAAGAACATCATTGATGTTTTGGGGAGAGTGTGAAAACTAAAAAACTAGATAGAGTTTTATTTTTGCTTTTTAACATAAAAATTTTGTATTTTGCATAATTAAAAGTTTGGAAGATGCACAGAGTGTGTAAACATGCGCTATCTCCCATCATGGGGGATCAATGTACGTGTTTTGTGTAAAGTGTCTGAGATGAAGGGGTTGCAGCCCCAAAGCATGTACATTGATCCCCCATGATGGGAGATAGCACAAGTTGACACACTGTGTGCATCTTCCAAATTTGGATTTTTCAGGGGTCACACCCCATGTGATGAAGGCAATATCAGCCCAGTTTGTACATACTCAGGTCTGATATTGTCTTCACTTTTCCAAGTTGAACTTTGTAAGTTCCTGTGTTCTGTATTTTACGGTTTGATACATGCCTGTTTACACAAAAAAAACAAGTAAAAAAAAATATGATTAAACTCTGTTTTAGATACACAAAATCTCTTGGTTTGTTGTAAAAACCTTTAATAAACACACATATGAATGTGCTTGTATTAAAAAGTTGAATTCTCAACAATGTGTGGCTTCCTTTTTCATTGGGCTTAAAATGTATTTGTAGTCAAATTTGAGTTTGTGCTGAGAAGGAGTGCGATTTACTAAAGGCAACTCCACTTTGCACTCCAAGTGCAGTTTCAGGTGTACTTTTGCAGTGCACTTGTAGTGCATAGTGGATGTGCCTTTAGTAAAAAGCACCCACAGTGATGTGTAAATTTGGGAAATCATGCCATTTTCTTGCCATGGTGCTGAAAATAAGCATGATTTTGATCAGTAATGCACTACATACATTAGTTAACAAAAAGAAGGTGTGTGTGTGTAGCAGACCCACAACATAATAAGATTATCTGAAGAAGAGACTGTCCCCTCATCTCGCTCTGAACTTGGGTTTGCACTGTTGGTGAAAAAGGCAAAACTAATAAAACTGGCAAAGTGGGAGGCCACTGTCTGCCATTCCTGTGGCGTTGAAGGACACTGTGTAGTGACACAAGAACAAAAACTAGTAATTTGACAAATCAACATTGCATGCAGATTAGACACCCACATTTTTTGACAAAATTAGTATAACATTTTTTTAACTGAGTATTTAAAGCCTAAAGTATAATGTCCCCTTATGAGAGTCATATCCCCCCCCCCCCCCCCCCCATCTGATGGGCCCTTGCTAAAAAATGAGGGGGGATGTTTAGGACAGGTAGCCCTCTCCACTTGATTGAGAGCTGAATGCCTAAATAATGTGTGATACTTTGGGAAGCCCCTCCTTAGTTACACTATTGGCAGCCCACCGGACAGGTAAGAAGTGTCATAATAACAAAATGGAAGGACATTTTGACATTCTGCTATTACATAGCAAGAAAATTTATTTGTTAAAAAAATAAAAATAGCATTTGAAAGTATTGAGGCAGGCCCTTACACTACATGCTTTCGTGAATTTGTCCATAAATGTGATCATGAAAAAGGTATTTAGAGTGTGTATTGGGTTGGGTCAAGTCATCAGATAGAAGATTGCTATCAGCTGAGCTAGCAGTTGGGGAGAGGGGAGTTCCTGATGAGTTTGGCACAACTCCAAAAATCCAAAAAAGGTCACTTTGCATGAATTGAAGCACACACATCACATTTGTAGAGATTTTAGGGGGTGTTTAGGGGAAAGCAATACTATGGAGCTGCCAAAAGACATTGTTAAGTGACTAGACTGAAGTTTTATGGGCCAAAAAGAGCATGGTGGGGAAGTTAGTGAGGCAAATATGCATGAGGACAAAGGGGCAGAGCATATGAATTAGAGCATATTGCAATGATGGTAATTAGGGAATGAGGAAAGAAATGCAAGACATTAGCAATCCTGAAATACATAGAATGTGATGTTTAAGGATAAAACTAAGCATAATATAGTCCTTCTGCAGGAGCTGAATGATGGCCGAACAGGTCTCTGGAATAATGATCCCCAGAGCCTGGGGGGGAGATGCCTGTAGAGAACTTGAGGTCCTGAAGGCTTCCCCTGTCGCCAAGTAGCGCAACGTGGCGATGATCCTCTGCTCCGGAGTGATGGCTTGCCGCATGCAGGTATCCTGCCTGGTGATATAAGGGGTCAGCAAAGCCAGCAGACGGTGAAAAACGGGGTCCGTCATCCTGAGAAAAATCCAGAAATGATCAGGATTATTCTCGTGGATCTCACGGAGCAAAGGCATGTGGGAGAACTGGTGACGCTGGCTGTTCATGGACCGGGCTTGTGTCAAATTCAAAGTAAGAACCCCAACACGAAGCCCCTGCACAGCACAAACTGTACGATGAGTACATAGATGAAACATGTTTTGAAAACGGTCGGCTGGTCAGAACGGACACCAGAAAACACAGATAAACAGCAAGGCCTGAAAGGACGACCTGAATAGCAGAGGCAAGCAGACAATAAAAAATGCCTTTCAAAGCGTACTATACCAAGATATAGTCCACAATGAGAAGCAAATACTTAATGATTGCACGCACTGATTATCAGATACGCAAAGACAAGCACAAACTGAAGTGCGGTAGTGATCTGAATCACTAATCTGAAAAGCGCGAATCGTCTCTCACCAAACTTCTACTAAAACACGAGATCAGCAGAAGGAGCCCAAAGGGTGCCGGACGTGGTGCTGAACTTCCTTTTTCTAGTCCCGCCGTACACGGCTTACATCACCGTGTTCTTGGCAACCGCTAAATCAGACAACTTGGCCTGACCGTGTGTATGCAACAGTTTCGGACACAATCCGTCGGACTAAATCCGACGGACAAAATACGACGGATTTGGTTGGCAAAATCTCCGACCGTGTGTACAGGGGCTTACTGTGAAGAAACCCTTCCGTATTTAGAGATTAAAGTGGTTGTAAACCCTTACAAACCACTTTGACCTACAGGTAAGCCTAGATTAAGGCTTACCTGTAGGTCCAAAAAATATCTCCTAAACCTATATGGTTTAGGAGATATTTGCCCGAAAACGGGCACCGATGTCTACCGCGCATACCGTAGACAGCGGCGCGCAGGCGCACTGAGCGTGGCGTTTCCAAGAATGGAGCTGCCGTGCGTGTCGACTCCCGTGCGCATGCGCGGGAGTGACGTCATCGCGGCTTCGCCGAATGACAGCGGCGGAGCTGTGAGACGCCACCAACAAGATGGATGCGGCGGACTACAGGGGACAGCGGCGACTTCGCTGGCTCCTGTGTCAGGTAAGTGACACATAATGGGCTACTATGCGATGCATAGTAGTCCATTATGCTTTGCCTTTGCAGGGAATGAAAGAGGAAGTAAACTTATCAGGGTTTACTTCCTCTTTAAATCTCTTTTCCTCTAGACATAAAGAGTGCCCCCTTGTCCTGAGTGATGACCGTAAAGTGAATAAAAATTATTGATAGACGTATCACCACAGGGTGGCGCTGTGGATACTAAGATGATTTCGATATATGCCATATTCCTTAATTTGGAGATAATTATAGAGAATTGATACTTTGACTTATAGGCACTGAGATGCACAAGGTTGAAATTAAAAATGTTTTTATTATAAATTGATTAAAAATGAAAAACAACCAAACAGACAATGATTTAAAGCGGAGGTCCACCCTAAAGTGGACCTTCCGCTCATTGGAACCCTCCCCCCCCCCCCTCCAGCGCCACAATTGGCACCTTTCAGGGGGGAGGGGGGGTGCAGGTACCTGTACAGTACAGGTATCTGCACCCACTTCCGGTGTAGATTCTGCAGAAGGTACGCCCCTTTCCGCAGAATCTACGCCCCTTTCCGAAGGTCCCCCGCTGCCTGCTGGGAAACACACGGATCCCAGCGACAGCGGGGACCATCCTTATTGCGCAGCGTGACTCGCGCATGCGCAGTAGGGAACCAGGAAATGAAGCCGATAGGCTCCACTTCCTGATTCCCATACCCAAGATGGCGGCGGCAGCACCTGAGAGACGATCGAGAGATCGGCTCCGGGTGCCGACATCGCGGGCGCGCTGGGCGGGTAAGTGTCATTATTTTAAAAGTCAGCAGCTGCAGTATTTGTAGCTGCTGGCTTTAAAAAAAAAAAAAAAAAACGGCGGACTCCCGCTTTAAAAACTTTACAACAATGTATATAACAAGATAGGTGGGTATCCAGGAAAATGGTGGGTGTGACAGGCACATCACATTAAGGAGGTGACTAATCCATAAAATTGATTGCCAAATAAACAGTGGTTATGTAATTGCCACAGTATAGTAAAGTGGGTAAGAAAGGATAAGTTGCAAGCCGGTGACTCCTAGATAATAGTTGTAGAGTTGTAGAGAGGGTCTCTACAGAGATGTGTGTTCCTCATAGATTAGAGCAGTTGAGTATCAACATATCATAGATGTAAGGTTACTTGCTATCCTTTGCCGCTCCAGTGGTCACAAAACGTGGCGATGTTATGGGTGTTTCTAAATCAATGTCTGTTTGATTGTTTTTCATTTTTAATCAATTTATAATAAAAACATTTTTAATTTCAACATTGTGTATCTCAGTGCCAAGTATCAATTCTTTATTATTATCTTGAAGTGAAAAACTCAACACCAAATTCACTATATGGACTCCTTATATATTTGTACATGTTGACCTTAATCTCCTAGAGCAGGGATATGCAATTAGCGGACCTCCAGCTGTTGCAAAACTACAAGTCCCATCATGCCTCTGCCTCTGGGTGTCATGCTTGTGGCTGTCAGAGTCTTGCTATGCCTCATGGGACTTGTAGTTCTGCAACAGCTGGAGGTCTGCTAATTGCATATCCCTGTCCTAGAGAATAAATTCAGTTCCTGTAATCTTTCCTCATAGCCAAGCTCCTCCATACCTCTTATCAGTTTGGTTGCCCTTCTATGCACTTTCTCCAGTTCCCTGATATCCTTTTTGAGAACTGGTACCCAAAACTGAACTGCATATTCCAGATGAGGTCTTACTAATGATTTGTACAGGGGCAACTTACATCTCTCTCTCTGGAGTCCATACTTCTCTTAATACAAAAAAAGGACTTTGCTTGTTTTTCAAACCACAGCTTGGCATTGCATGTACTCCCCCTAGTATGTATAATGTATGCATATTCTTGACCCACAAGTGCATAACTTTACTTTTCTCAGCATTAAACCTCATTTTCCACTTAGTTGCCCAATTAGATGGTGCATTGAGGTTGGCTTGTAAATTGGAGACATCCTGTAAGGACGTTATTCCACTGCATAGCTTGGTGTCATCTGCAAAGACTGAAATGGTACTTTTAAACCCAATATCATTTATAAAGATGTTAAAAAGTAAGGGTCTTCACACTGAACCTTGGGGTACACCACTGATAACCTTAGACCATTCAGAGTAAGAATCATTAACCACTACTCTCTGAATTCTATCTTTTAGCTAACTTTCTATCAGTTTACACTGATACTATCCATTTCTATCCATTTACTGTTACTTCCAACTTTACCTTACACATTAGTCGTGTGTGGGGAACTGTGTCAAATGCATTTGCAAAATCCAAGCATACTACGTCCACAGCCACCCCTCAAATGTTTTACTTATCTCTTCATAAAAAGAAATCAGGTTTGTTTGACAACTTCTGTCTTTCATGAATCCATGCTGTATGTTGCTTAAAATATTTTATTCCAGCAAGAACTCATCTGTGTGGTCTTTTATTAAACTCTCCAGAATTTTCCCGACTATAGAAATTTCCTAGCACATGCCTAGAAAATGATGGCCCAGCAGTTCCTGGTTTGGTACTCTGGCTTTCAGGCTATCCTGTAGCAGAAGAGAAAATTCTGCATCCACTTTAGGTGGTCATACCCATTATATCTACACCCAGCTGATTTGCAGTGGCTACAGAAGCTGCCTGCCAGCCCCATCCATTATGCCATATACCCACATGTAGAAACTTCCTGTTGATGAAGCTGTAGCAGCAGCACCAGCAGGACTGGACCCTCACAACATCAATCAGGAACATCTTGTCACTATTTTAAGAGGCGACAGATTAGTGACATTGTATGGTGTAATAGACAGGACACTGGAGGCATAGCAGCATGAGGAAGTGAAGAACTTCCTGCTGTTCTAGAGCCAGCAGTATCATTTGCCTTATGCCTCTATCCTTGTGGAGGGTTGGGGTACTGGCCGTAAAGAGGAAGAGGTAGGTGGGGATTTTGGCTTTGAGAAAGAAGGTCATGATACTGGCAGTATGGAAGAAATTTGGGGTGGCTTGTGGGTGGGGAGGGGGGTGCTTAACCTCTCCTTGATCCAGGGGAAAAAATCACACTTGGATCTATGCAACCATCCAAGAAGGGGCACGAGATGGCATGGCAAAGAACCTCTTTGCTGCATCTCCTGATGGTGGCTGGATCAACCTCTGCATCCCTGACCACAGCTCACCTCAGCACACTCCTCCTTTTCACAGCTTATCTCTGCACCCCTTACCATACAGTGGTGTGAAAAAGTGTTTGCCCCCTTCCTCATTTCCTGTTCCTTTGCATGTTTGTCACACTTAAGTGTTTCGGAACATCAAACCAATTTAAACAATAGTCAAGGACAACACAAGTAAACACAAAATGCAATTTGTAAATTAAGGTGTTTATTATTAAAGGTGAAAAAAAATCCAAACCATCATGGCCCTGTGTGAAAAAGTGATTGCCCCCCTTGTTAAAACATACTATAACTGTGGTTGTCCACACCTGAGTTCAATTTCTATAGCCACACCCAGGCCTGATTATTGCCACACCTGTTCACAATCAAGGCATCACTTAAATAGGAGCTGCTTGACACAGTAAGGTCCACCAGAAGATCCTTAAAAGCTACACATCATGCCGAGACCCAAAGAAATTCAGGAACAATTGAGAAAGAAAGTAATTGAGATCTATCAGTCTGGAAAGGGTTATAAAGCCATTTCCAAAGCTTTGGGAATCCAGCGAACCACAGTGAGAGCCATTATCCACAAATGGCGAAGACATGGAACAGTGGTGAACCTTCCCAGGAGTGGCCGGCCGCCCAAAATTACCCCAAGAGCGCAGCGACGACTCATCCAAGAGGTCACAAAAGACCCCACAACAACGTCCAAGGAACTGCAGGCCTCACTTGCCTCAGTTAAGGTCAGCGTTCATGCCTCCACCATCAGGAAAAGACTGGGCAAAAATGGCCTGCATGGCAGAGTTCCAAGGAGAAAACCACTGCTGAGCAAAAAGAACATCAAAGCTCGTCTCAATTTCTCCACAACACATCTTGATGATCCCCAAGACTTTTGGGACAACATTCTGTGGACCGATGAGACAAAAGTGGAACTCTTTGGAAGGTGTGTGTCCAAGTATATCTGGCGTAGAAGGAACACTGCATTTCATAAAAAGAATATTATACCAATAGTAAAATATGGTGGTGGTAGTGTGATGGTCTGGGGCTGTTTTGCTGCTTCAGGACCTGGAAGACTTGCCGTGATAAAAGGAACTATGAATTCTGCTGTCTACCAAGAGATCCTGAAGGAGAATGTCCGACCATCTGTTCGTGTACTCAAGCTGAAACGAACTTGGGTTCTGCAGCAGGACAATGATCCTAAACACACCAGCAAGTCCACCACCGAATGGCTGAAGAAAAACAAAATGAAGACTTTGGAGTGGCCTAGCCAAAGTCCTGACCTGAATCCTATTGAGATGTTGTGGTATGACCTTAAAAAGGCCGTTCATGCTCGAAAACCTTCTAATGTAACTGAATTAGGACAATTCTGCAAAGATGAGTGGGCCAAAATTCCTCCAGGACGCTGTAAAAGCCTCATTGCACGTTATCGCAAACGCTTGGTTGCAGTTGTTGCTGCTAAGGGTGGCCCAACCAGTTATTAGGTTTAGGGGGCAATCACTTTTTCACACAGGGCCATGATGGTTTGGATTTTTTTTCACCTTTAATAATAAACACCTTCATTTACAAATTGCATTTTGTGTTTACTTGTGTTGTCCTTGACTATTGTTTAAATTGGTTTGATGTTCCGAAACACTTAAGTGTGACAAACATGCAAAGGAACAGGAAATGAGGAAGGGGGCAAACACTTTTTCACACCACTGTAGCTATTCCCTCTACCTTTGCACTAGGGTTGCCACCTCATCCCTTTAAACCCAAACATATATGAATTATATAGGTTCTGAGGCTAATATAATGCAGGTAAGGCACCAAGTGAGTTTAATTACCACCTTAATCAGCCACAGAACCCGTGTAATTAATATGTGTTCAGGTTTAAAGGGATGAGGTGGCAAACCTACTTTGCCCCCCCCCCCCCCCCTCCAGTTTATCTCTGCCCTCATCTGCTTACTTCTGTAAAAAAAAAAAAAAAAAGACTGTTAGCAACTGGTCCCTCTTCCCATGGCTGCATCTTCTACACAGTGCACTAAGTAAGTTACAGAAACCTCTGTGCAAGTGTCTAAATGGTGTCGCAAACAGCAATACTTTTACTTTAAATAACGTGCAGGAGGTATGGCCAGCAGCCTCTCACTGACACATAGGGTGACAAATTTACTCTGTTTGTGGCTCAGCGATGCCAGCTGCTTTGACATCCTCTCCACAACCAAGTAGTGACGCCAGACTTGACAGTGATGCTCCCAAAGACAAGAAGATGTTGGCGACTCTGCCTGCTGCACAGTGTGCGCTGTACATGCTTCCAATGTCTGCCATCTGGCTCAGGAAAATATTTGCTTTTCCACCTCTGCAGAGCTCTGGTAATTCTAAGATATGTAGTGCAAGCGCAAGACTGAAGCACAGGCTCGGTCTCTCTAGAAACTATATCTCCCACAAGTCTTTGCTCCTCCCAGCAGACTTTGTCCTCTCCCAGAATGCACAGGATAACATTACAGCTTTCTCTCCAAACACATCCATGGAAAAGTTCAATGTTTTGTCTCTCGCTCCCTTTCTCTCCTCACTGGTAGACAAGGAGAGGGAGAACAGCTGCAGCACCGGCTGTGTGTGAGTGGCTTCAGCATGTGTCACGCTGTCAGTGACAGCCAGGTTTGTGCAGCTGTAATCCAGAATGTACCTCAGACCTGGGGCTTCACAAGAAGAGGATAGATCTGTTATGGAACTAGCCCCTGAGCTTCTCCATCAGGCTCTGCCCACTGTCAGCAACCCTAGTTGCTAAGATCCTGTTGGCTGTGAATCTGACAGTGACCTTGACAATGACTAACAGGTAGGGGGGAGGGGAGTGATAGCAAGCATACAGCTCTGGTGCACAGTGTAAAGAGACAGGCTCTGCGCATGTTCTGTATAGCAACTTACTTTTGGTCTTAATTACCTCCCAGTTTCATTACCTACAAATTTGAGGAAATTATTTTTGAATTTGGTGCACCCATAGCCCCACTTTATATTAAGAGCTACTCGAATCTGTAACATATTTCAGTAAAGCTACAGAAACTGGCAGCACATATTTTTAAAACTGCTGCAGGACCTTTTAAACCAACTAAAAGCAGCATCTAATTCTTCCTGGAACACTCCATGATCTTTCCTTAATCTACCTTTTTTTGTTGGGGGGGGGGGATTCTTTTTATTTCAGTTTCAATTTTTAAGATACAAAAACAGAGCCTATTGGGCATACCCAGGCTCGGCACATATACAATTCAATATATAAAAACAAAAACAAAAAAAACAAGCATCAAAAAAACATATCCTAAGTGCCAAAATTGGCACTGAAACTAAACAACTTGCTCCATTAGCTACGAAGGATATTGAATTTACAATACAATGTTAGTGTGCCTTTGATTCAACTTTTCCTGCAGTGCTTTATGTGCTCTTTTTCCAACTTCATGTACTCTCCAATGCAAACTTAAAGTCCAGTCCAGCCTAACACTAAAATCTCGAATTGTACCATGGATACCATGATCTAAGCTTAATCTATCTAGCCCTGTAAAGAAGAAATCGCTATACATACCTTTTTTGAAGCCACTCCGATCCTGTCTCTGGTGGCGGAAGCTCTACAGAGGAGACAGCCGACAATGGCTGGTGAATGAATGGGAAGTGACGTCACCCATAAAGTTACTATAGGCCAGTGATGGCGAACCTTGACACCCCAGATGACTACATTTCCCATGATGCTCAACTACACTGCAGAATGCATGAGAATCATGGGAAATGTACAGTAGTTCCAAAATATCTGGGGTGCCAAGGTTTGCCATCACTGCTATAGGGCTTCCGTTGTCGGCTGCCTCTTCTGCACCCATCTCCACAGTGATCTGAGATACAACTACAACAAGGAATACCTGAGAGCAAGAGGGATGATATAGTTTCAGAGTTAGTCTGGTCGAAAAAAGGCACAAGCCCACAAACCCATCCAGTTCAACCAATAAAAGGGGAAAAAAAGAAAAAGCCCAGGAAGGCGTGGAACAGTTTGGAGCAGCACGCCAACTGGAGAGTGGAAGGCAGAAGTGCTATACTGTACTGTGCTGTGCTAGGCTGGTCTATACTGAGTCACACTGGATGCTGCCTTATCCTAGACCAGGAGGCTGGAATAAGGAGAGTTTGCTGCTTAACTGGACGTTCTGGTGCCCATCCAGAGATTCTTGTGGGTTATCCAGGCTAGCACTGCTTAGCCCCGCCAAGAAACCCCCAAGACGGTCGTCATCTTGCTTGCTGCCAGTGTCAGTCAACTGCAAGAAAGGGGGGACCCTCCTTTCATCCAAACACTGCCACCAGGGATTCTCAGAGAAAAGAAGTGGTGAGCAGGTCACAGACCCACTGTTAAAGAGGAAGTAAACTCTCCCACTCTGATGCTGCTTTTCATTTAGTCTATTATAATAAGTAATTATCAAACTATAGCCACTGTAATCCAGCCCAAATCGCATATTACTTACTGTTTAAAGAAACTTTAAAAAACTTGTTTCCAGGGGTTAGGCAGCGCCATCTTAAGTATTGTTTTCTGAGTCCACAGTGGAGTGTATTTCCGCCCTTACATTGAGCACTTCCTGTACTGTTAACCAAGCCTCCTTCTCAATCCAACGTTTCTATGGCAACCCTGCTTCCCTGTTCATAGCTTACTTGTGCTGCTTATCTAGAGTTTGCCTGTGTGAGTCCTATCAGCTTCAGCTGATAAGACTGCAGTTATTTCTGTCCCATGCCCTGCGTTACACAGCATGTTAGGTCACGTGGTCACATGGTGTGTAGAAGGAAGCTCTGAGTGATTCTGCAGCCTCCTTGGAGTTCAGTGGTGTGCCGTAGGAAGTCCTGATAACAGATAGATAAGCAAATAGAGAGTGTGCTGTAAATCAGGGGAGATCTGGGCATGCTCAGTGACGTCATTCTAAAGAACAAAAAGGATTACAACAATACTAAGCAAGTAAGGAGATATCTACAAGCAGTGTTCATTATGGTTTTTATGCTGATTTACATGGGACAAAGTTGTGCGGGAGGGTTTACAACCACTTTAAGCTGCACCCATTTGCAATAGACCATAGGCCATGCACCTGCTGTTGTATTTACTGTTCATATTATTCTATACCAGATTCAATGCAGCAACTTATTTGTTCTACTTTCCAGAGTAATGCAATTGTGCATCTAACAATTTCAACTGTGCATACATCTAACAGCTAAAACCATGCATACCCTTTGTATACTATAACTACTTCACCATGTACACCTTTGCACCTGACTGCTGCAACTGGGGTTGCCCTTTTAAGTATTCATCTGTACCCAAAGAGTCCTACACTAAAATCAACTTCCAAGACACATGACTGCTGAGGTGCAATGAGCCCAGGCCATAAAGCGTAAAGTCTGCATAACCACCACTTAACCCTTGCCCCTTCATCCCCTTGAATAACACACATACAACTGTTAAGTTGGAAAGGGCAAGGCCACAGCTTTATTTAAATCCAACACATAACATCTGAAAACTTCAAAACAGTGCCTGTCACAGTTATACTGTGAGCACATAATTCCAAAGAAGGGGAAGGAGATAAGAAGGGGGGCCTGTCCTTACCATAAGTGCTGAACAGGCTATCTGCTTCCCATTTCCATCAAGAGCATATCCCCATAACCGCCATTTTAAGCTGGCAAGGTCAAAAAAACACCACTCGCCCTTCAGTGAACAACTGACGGGCACCCCACCGCAGCCAGCACCTGTTCTACACCCTGTTGCAGTCCCAAATTGAAGATGTCCAAACCAATCTCACTGGGGTGAACCCCATCCAATCTTAACAGATCAGCATTAGCGCCCTCCAAGTCTCTGTGACGGATGACGTAACCTCCAATCTGACAGACAAACTTGGCAACCTGGGCGTTGACTTTTCAACGGAATCACTCCAACCTGGGGCCTAGGATTGCCCGCACCCACACGGAGCGGGGCACAATTTCCGACCAAATGAGGATCAAATTGGTGAAGACAGCCAAACAATGGGCAACATCTCGCTTGATCACGGAAATCAGGTCCACAGAAGGCATGTATCCCACATCATTTCCACCAACATGGAGTACCAAGACGATGGAACCAGACACATGTGCGCGGAGTCGTAAGCATTATGGAAGAACCTGGGACCATCCCAAACCCCGTAGCCCGAGCCAGCGGACCCTGGCGAAATCATAGGCAAAACCCATATTCTTCCTGTAGGTCCGGACTTCCACCCGACGAGCCGCCCAATAGATGAAGGAGTCACGAGCATCCATATCAAGGCCGGCCGGCAACCTGAAATATTAACACAGCAGATGTGGACGGACATACAACAAAAAAGGGATGATTCCCATCTACCCAGGGGCTGAAGTTCCGTATCAGAAAAACCCATGCCAGAAGCCGCGGAATGAGCGCGTAGAAAAATCACGTGAGGGAAGGCCCAAAATGTCGAGACAACGATGGAAAACTCTTAAAAATGTAAACCTACTCAAAGAGGAGGAATCAGAGTGAACGAAAAAGGAGAGGGAAGGAGGGTGCTCCGCCATGAAGAGGGAAGCCAGAAGTACCGGGCAAAAGGAGCTGCCGCAAGGGTACAAAACTACCCTCTAGCCCCTTCCAAGACTATCGGTCTTAGAAGTCCTCAACAGAACCGAAACGCAACGCTCCAAAAAATAAACATCCGACGACAGAATGCCGCCCGTAGACGAGTTGGATTTTTAAACTAATTCGCTGATGCGAAAAGCGTCGAAAAGTGCCCAGGAGAATGCAACACGAAACAGAAGGGTCTCTGAAGCCTAAGAGTATATGGACGGTAACACTGAGAGGATACCCGCGAGGATCTGAAGGGAAACCAGGCACCTCGAGTCAGGGAATGGGTGACCCGTTTCCAGCCCCGCAGCATCCGATGAACATGGAAAGCCTTGGTAATATCCTCCCAACCGAGAAGCTGAAACCAAAAGGACAGAGCCGACAAAGAAGAGGAGGCGGTGAAACCGGCAACACCCTTCTGAAGCAAGTGGACTAAATAAGCAAACAGTGCCATACGTCTGTCAGAAGATGAGGAAATGTAAAACTCACCACCCGAATCTTGAATCCACTCGTGCCAAACTCTGCAGTACGACGCCCACGTCCGCGCAGACAACGGCGACCATAGGAGGTTCAGCAAGCATCGGAAACGAGGTTCCATAAGTGGGCCAGACAAGGGAGGCCCTCCAGGGAAGCCGACGGAGCCAAGGAGCGAAATCGATCGACAGTGGCGTAACTAGAACCTTCAGGGCCCCCGGTGCAAGAAACCATGGAGGGCCCCCCTGACCTCCAGCCAGGGATCTTCCCACTGATCCCAGGGGCAGCAGGACCTGGATAGGAGGGGGAACAAATCCCTTCCATTTTCCTCCTGCAGTCACTTAATGCTTATCAGAGGGATGGGAGGAGAAGCAGACTTTTAGTGGCCGCAGTAGAAAAATTGATTTGTTCCTCTAAATGCCCCCCTCCCCGATCCAGGTGTTCAGGGGCAATTGTGACCCCTGTAGTTAGGTCCCTGGGATGAGTGGCAGTAGTGGTAGTGGGGTATGGGATTATTGACAGCAGTGGTGGTTGAGGAGGGATAGGATCAGTGGCATCCATGGTGGGGGATGGGATGAGTGGCAGTGGTGAGGGAGAGATGGGATGAGTGGCAGCGGTGGGGAGGATGGGATCAGTGGCAGCAGTGGTGGTTTGGTGGGGATGGGATCAGTAGTAGCGGTGTTGGTGGGGGAATGGGATGAGTGTCAGTGGTGAGGGGGATGGGATCAGTGGCAAGGGTTGTGGTTGGGGGGGTGGGATCAGTGATAGGGGGGTTGAATGGGATGAGTGGCAGATATGGTGGTGGGATTGGGATCAGTGGAAAGGGTGACGGTTGGAGGGGGATGGAGGGGGTGGAATGGGATAAGTGGTGGTGGGAGGATGGGATCTGTGGTGAGGGTGGTGGTTGGGGGGGTGGGATGGGATGAGTGGTGGGGAGGGGAATGGTATCAGTGGCAAGGATGGTGGTTGCAGGATGGGATCAGTGGCAGCAGCGGTCATGGTGGGGTGGATCAGTGGCAGTAGTGGTCATCGTGGGGTGGATCAGTGGTTGTGGTGGTTTGGGGGGTATTAGTGGTGGTGGTGGGGGGGAGGGAGAATCAGAGGCAGTAGTGGTGGTGTGAGGGGTATCAGTGGCAGTAGTGATGGTGTGGGGGTATCATTGGCAGTTGTGGTGGTGTGGGGGTATCAGTGACAGTTGTGGTGGTGTGGGGGGTATCAGTGGCAGTTGTGGTGGGGTGTGAGAGGTATCAGTGGCAGTTGTGGTCGTGTGTGGGGGTATCAGTGGCAGTAGTGGTGGTGTGTGGGGGTATCAGTGGCAGTTGTGGTGGTGCGGGGGGTATCAGTGGCAGTAGTGGTGGTGTGGGGGTATCAGTGGCATTAGTGGTGGTGCGGGGGGTATCAGTAGCAGTAGTGGTGATGTGTGGTGGTATCAGTGGCAGTTGTGGTGGTGTGGGGGGTATCAGTGGCAGTAGTGGTGGTGTGTGGGGGTATGGGTGGTGTGGGGGGTATCAGTGGCAGTAGTGGTGGTGTGGGGGTATCAGTGGCAGTAGTGGTGGTTCGGGGGGTATCAGTGGCAGCAGTGGTGGTGTGGGGGGTATCAGTGGCAGTAGTGGTGGTGTGTGGGGGGTATCAGTGGCAGTTGTGGTTGTGTGGGGGTTATCAGTGGCAGCAGTGGTGGTGTGTGGGGGGTATCGGTGGTGTGGGTGGTATCAGTGGCAGTAGTGGTGGTGCGGGGGGTATCAGTGGCAGCAGTGGTGGTGCAGGCGGTATCAGTGGCAGCAGTGGAGGGGGTATCAGTGGCAGTAGTGGTGTGGAGGGGGTATCAGTGGCAGTAGTGGTGATGTATGGGGGGTATCAGTGGTGGTGTGGGGGTATCAGTGGCAGCAGTGGTGGTGCGGGGGGTATCAGTGGCAGCAGTAGTGTGGAGGGGGTATCAGTGGCAGTAGTGGTGTGGAGGGGGTATCAGTGGCAGTAGTGGTGTGGGGTATCAGTGGCAGTGTTGTTATTAAGGGATGGGTGCCACTCACTTGCAGATCACTTTGTTCCTCCTCCTTGCTTGGTCTTGCTTGGGCGAGCAGAGAGGCTGGGCATAGCCTGTGAGTGAAGGTGTGGCCGGAGAAGATGGGCGGAGCGGGCGGGGACAGAGAAGATGGGCGAAGCGGGCAGGGACTGTCCCCATGGTGCGGGAGCAGAGAATAGGTGGAGAGGATGGGAGGGGAGGATGGGCAGAGCAGCAGGAAAGGGTGGGCGGAGCTTACCGGGACTCCGTGTAAATTACTATCTCCCGGGCAGCGGCAGGCCCCCCTACAGTGGCTGCACTCAAGGGCCCAGTCGCAAATGCGACTGATGCGACCCTGAAAATTCCGCCACTGCCAGTCGAGCTGTAGACGGGAGAGAGCATCAGCAATATCATTAGCTTCCCCCGGCACATGCTGAGCCTTAATACAAATGTTAAACTGTAGACACTTCAACACCATAAACCGCAGCAATGAAAGAACTGAGGGGAACTAGCTGACTGCTTGTTCACAACCTGGACCACACTCATATTTTCAGACCAAAAAACTACCTAATGAACCCGCAACCGCTCACCCCAAAGCTCAATCGCCACGATGATCGGAAAGAGCTCCAGGAGGGTGAGGTTACGAAACAGATCCATGAGGCCCATGAGGCCGGCCAACCCTCAGCAGACCATGTTCCCCGAAAGAGAACGCCGAAACCACAGGAGCCTGCTGCATCAGTGTATAGCTCCAGCTGTGAGTTCGGCACTTCCTCCCATAGCCAACAAGACTGGCCGTTGTAGGATTGAAGGAAGGATAACCAGATCCCCAAGTCGGCCCGCATCAGCCTGGTGATTCGCACATAGTGGTGAGGGGCTGTCACCCCTTTCATGGCCCACGCCAGGCACCTGCAGAAGACTCTACCCATCCGTATGACTCTGTAGGCAAAAACTAAATGGCCTATCAGAGATTGTAGTTGTTTTAACTGCAACTTTTTGGCACCTCTGGCCAAGCGGACCAAGGAAAGGAGCCTGGCTAGCTTGTCTTTAGGTAACCGAAAGACCATCGCCACCGTGTCGATTTCTATGCCCAAAAACCACAAAACGGTCGCCGGACCTTCAGTTTTGTCAACGGACAGTGGAACAGCGAAACGCCGGCATTAGTCTTGAAAAACAGCAAGCAGCCACTGACACCGCTCACTGTCCGCTGGGCCCACAAAGAGAAAATCATCCAAGTAGTGCAGGAAAAAAACTGGCAACCCACCTTCTGGGCAACCACCCACTCAAGGAAGCTGCTGAAAAGCTCAAAGAAATAACAGGCTATGGCGCAAGCCATGGATAGGCACATGTCGAAAAAATTGCTTCCCCCGAAAGTAGCAGCCCAGGAGGTGGAAACAGTCCGGAGGGAGGAGGCGAAAGGTGGACTCTATCTCCGCCTTAGCCAGCCATGCCGACCGACCAGCAGCCCTAACTAACTGAAGCGCCCTATCGAAAGAGGTGTACTGGACCCTGGATTCCTCCTTGTCGATTCCGTCATTGACCGAGGAGCCAGGAGGGTTTTACAAGTGATGGATGAGGCGAAACTTACCCTCCACCTTCTTCGGAACCACACCGAGGGGGGAAACCCTCAGGTTGTTGAAAGAGGGAGGTCAAAAGGGCCGGCCATCCATCCCAACTCCAATTCCCTCTGAAGCTTCTCGGCAACGACGGACTCAAATTCGACCGCTGATTTTAAATTGGGCGCCATGGTAGGCGCGTCCGGTGGGAAAAAGGGGATCCTGAAACCACGATCCAGGCCATCACTCAGGACCAGCGCCTCCCTACGAAGGGGGTACCGGTCTAGCCAGGGAAGCATCTCTGAGACGTTCACTGGCGTCCTCTGTTTTAGAAAGGTCAGGCTTGATCCCCGGTCTGGGCATGGCCTGTTTGCCCCTCCGAAAGCACTGGCTGGTGGGGTGGGCACCCCCACAACCCGAGCACTCGTGCCTGAAGCGGCATGCGGTGTACCACTTGCAGTGGCTTTTGTTAAATAACCAGCAAATACCCTTTTTTGGAGCTACCGACGCTCCGAAATAGGAAGCGCCGGCCATGGACTGGAAGGACGAAGGCCTGTGGGGGCACATAAGCAGCAACCACAGACTGCCGTCCTGACAATTGAAACAAAATTCCTTCTACGCCGCCATCTTTTGGCAAAACTGGGTGTCGTAGTGAAACCAACACTGTCCACCATAAACTTTATGAACATAAACGATTGACTTTAACGTGCTAGTATACTCTGTTATACTTTTACGACCTTAGCCTGCCAATACAGTCTGTTTATCTTTTATAGGGTTGTGAGTCTAATTCTTAAATGCCTGCTGAGGTTTACAGAAAGGTATACTGGTGAAGTCAGTGAGGGCGAGGCCTCACATAGAACTGGATAAGAGCAGCGGACCCAAATTACCAGTGGCTTCAATGGGGGTAGCACTACACTGGTATATAAGAAACCCCCCATGATTGGCCCTTCTAAGCAATGTTGGGAACTGGTTGCTATGGGTATAAGCTGCCACATTAGTTCAGCATCCTCCTGAACCAAGAATGACTAGGGTTTGGGTAGTACTCATGGTCACTCCAAAGCCGAACCCTCATTTTTATACAGTTTACACTTTCCCCTGCTCTTGATCCCAACACATATATCAAACTAACTGTAAATACCTATACACCCTTTAGAATTCCATCGGCTGTCACACCCAAATTGTTAGGAAAAAACAGGGAGGTGGGGGCGCCAACCTGAGTGTAGTATTAAAATGATGACTTTAATAGGATAAGATTAAAAACACTTACAATATGATAGAATATGCATGCTCATCAAAGTAATGCCGCTTACACACGACCGGACTTTCCGGCAGACTAGATCCGACGGTCTTCCCGGCAGACTTTCGGCGGAGTTCCACCGGACTTTCCGAAACGAACAGACTTGGCCACACATGAACGGACTAAATCTGTTCATAAGTCCATTAGTTTTGAACGTGATGACGTAAATGGGACTAAACAAGGAAGTTCAATAGCCAGTAGCCCATAGCTTTGCTTACGTCGTATTTGGTCCATCGGACCAGCACAGGCGAACGGTTTTCCCGATTTTAGTCCGTCCGAATGGAATCCGTCAGATAGATTTGAAACATGTTCTTTTTCTAGGTCCGTCTGATTTTTTTTTTTTAAACGATCGGACTAGCCCACACAGGATCGGATTGCCTGCCGGAAAGTCTGGTCATGTATACATGGCATTAAGTGCAGTTCTGGCATTCCACATGGCTCTGGGGGTCCTGGTGTCATTTGTGACACTAATCAGCATTAGGGCAGTTAGTGGTAGGCCCAGGTAGCTTTAGGGTACCCCCCTAAACCCACCAATAAAGGTTTAACCACTTGATCACCCCCTGTCACCCGTGATCACTGTATTATTGTCACAGGTGATGCTGGTTAGTTATTTTTGTTATAGCGTCAGGGTACCCACCATACATTACCTAATAAAAGGTTTGACTCCCCTGATCACCGGGCGGGTGATATAGAATTAGGGCCAGTAGCGCTAACACCCACGCACCATACACCTCCTTTAGTAGTATAGTGTCTAAACGGATTGATATCTTTGATCAGAACTATATTAGTGTCCCCAATAGTTTAGGGTTCCCAAAAACACAGCGTTAGCGGGATCAGCCCAGATACCTGCTAGCATCTGCGTTTAGCCCCTCGCCCAGCCCAGTTCACCCAAGTGCAGTATCAATCGATCACTGTCACTTACAAAACTCTAAACACATAACTGCAGCATTCCCAGAGTCAGGCCTGATCCCTGCAAATGCTAATGCCCCGTACACACGAGCGGACTTTTCGACATCCAAACTCCGACGGACTGAGTCCGGCGGACTATCCGATCGTGTGTGGGCTGCAACGGACTTTAGCGAAGCTAAAGTCTGACGGACTTTAGAAATGAAGCATGCTTTAAATTTTCCCGACGGAACTCCGCCGGACCCGGTCCCCTTTGAAAAATCCGCTCGTGTGTGTGCTACTCCGACGGACTAAAACCGACGCTAGGGCAGCTATTGGCTACTGTCTAGGAACTTCCTACGTCGAATCCAGTCGTACGTCATCACGTTCGACTCCGTCGGAGTTTGGTGTGATGGTGTGTGGTCAAGTCCGTTCGGTCGAAAAGTCCGCCAGAACTCCGCCAGAACTCCGTCGGAACTCCGGCGGAACTCCTTTGGAGGTCTGTCAGACTTAATCCCTCTCGTGTGTACGGGGCATAACAGTTTTTTGGTAGCATTTGAAGAAGTCGCTGACAGTCGGTTGCTCTTTTTTCCTGTGAGTCTCACTGGTTGTACCAGTAAATTTAGAGGCCAAAATGTTCAATCGAAGGTACACTAGTGAAGAGACCTACACTTTGCTGAGCATGACAGATGAGAGTGAAGAGGAAGTCACCCATCTGTCAGATTCAGGCTCAGAATATGAACCTGTAGACAGGAGCAGCACCCTGATAGATAGCTCTGACGACGGAGTAGTGGCCCCTGCCAAGGTCAGGCGTACCAACCTGACCCCGTTCTTTTGCTGTTGTTGAGGTGCAAGAGCTGCAGTTCTCTCGTATGGAGCAGAGAGCAAGCACTAGTGCCGCTCATCTTTCTGGTGAACTGGCAAGCACCAGCAGCCTAGTACATCCTGGTCGTACATCCAGCACTGCAGTAACACGTGGTGACGTGGCGAGTCCCATAAGTGCAGTTTAAGCTGGTGAGGTGGCTAGCACAATTAGTGTCCTGCAGCCACCAAGAAGACAAAGACAGGCCTGTCAAGCCCATTGTGTCCTTCCTGCTGCATTCGCCAATCCGAATAGGGAGCCCACCACTTCTGCAGCACCCGTACTTCCCCCATTCACTGGCCAGCTCGGAATTCAGGTGAAAACAGTTGATTTTACGTCACTTGATTTTTATTCGCTGTTTTTCACGGAAGATCTCTATAAATCTATTGTGGACCCAAGCAATTTGTATGCTAGTCAATTCATCACCACTAATCCCCAGTTGACCCTTGCCAGAGATTGGAGACTTATTACGGTCTCCAAATTTAAGACCTTCCGGGGCCTATCCCTCCTCATGGGCATAACTAAAAAAGTGAGTTGCCGTCATATTGGTCCACTGACACAATTCCCCACATGCCCGTGTTCTCTGCTTGCATGACCAGGACATAATACGAGCAGATCTTGCAGTTCATGCATTTCAATGACAATGAACTCATCGAGGTGACCTTGAATACGATCAGCTCTACAAAATTCGGCCCCTCTTAAACCACTTCAACCAGCAGTTTGCAGCCTTGTTTACTCCCGATCAAGTTGTCTGCGTTGATGAGTCCCTGATTACGTTTTCTGACAGCTTGTCATTCAAACAGTATCTTCCCAGCAAGCGTGCCAGATATGGGGTCAAGATGTATAATCTCTATGACAGGGCAACAGGCTTTACATATAGTTTTATGGTTTATGAAGGAAGAGATAGTTACGTAGAGCCGGGGAACTGCCCAGACTACATAGGGAGCACTGGTAAGATTGTGTGGGACTTGGTGTCACCCTTATTCGGAAAGGGGTACCACTTGTATGTAGACAATTATTGCACAAGAGTGCCACTTTTTAGTCCCTTGATCATGGAATTGGCACATGTGGCACCATGCGATCTAATCGCCAGGGCTTACCCCAGCGGCTTGTAGATTCCTGTCTTGGGCTGGGGGAGAGACCCTGCTTGAGATGTAATAATTTGTTTGCTGTTTTCGTTTTGTCCTCCCTTCACGCAGACACGACAGTCCTACTCCTAATTCAAACGGTAACTGGTGTTGTGGAGAAACCCCTTTCTGTCCACGAATATAACCTTAATTTGGGAGGGGTGGACCTCAATGACCAGTTGTTGGTGCAGCACCTAATTGCTCGTAAGGCCAGACGCTGGTATAAAAAAAGTGTCTGTATATTTATTCCAATTGGCTCTGCTGAATGCTTATGGGATATACAATCTTCAGGACAAACTGTATCCTTCCTAAAATTGCAGGAAGAAATCATCACAGCCCTTCTGTTTTCAGGCTATTTGCTAAGAGGCATGTCACAAAGTTTTAAAAATTGAAAAAAAAAAAAAAATTCTTGCCTTTCTTCATTTTCAAAAAAAAATGAGAGCTGCAAAATACTCACCATGCCTCTTAGGAAATACCTTGGGGTGTCTTCTTTCCAAAATGGGGTAATTTGTGGGTGTTTTCTGCTATCTGGACATTTCAGGACCTTCGAAACTGTGATAGGTAGTGAGGAGTGAAATCAAAAATGTATGCCCTTAGAAATCCTGAAGGCGGTGCTTGGTTTTCGGGGTCCTCTACACAGCTAGGCTCCCAAAAAATCTTACACATGTGCATGGGCGTCCGCAGCAGGGGGCAAGGGGGGTCAAGTGCCCCCCCCTGGAATCCCCAAGGTGTTGCAGCCGCCGCCATGCTGCATTTTTTTTACTGAGTCCGCCGGTGGCTGCATCCTCCGCTCTCTCCTCTCGATCACAGAGCTGGCTGCCTTGTTTGGCGACCGCTCTGTAACATGGCCCCGCCCCCCCAGACCTGCTCGTGTGATAGTAAAGAGAATCAACGTTCTGCCTATCACACGAGCCGGTCGGGGGGGGGGGGTCATGTTACAGAGCAGCCGCCGAACACAGAGCCAGCCAGCGCTTTTATTCATAGGAGGAGATGCTGCAGATACAGCCAGCCCTGTGTGCCCCAGTGCCTGGATAGGAGGATTGGGGGGGCTGCAAGGGGCCCCTCTGCCAATTCTCCTATCCAACTTATTTAACTGTCCCCAGTTCACCTTGTGCTCCCTGCCCCCCCCCGTGCTCTCCTCCACCACACTCTCCTGCCCCCCCCAGTGCCCTCCTCCACCACACTCTCCTGCTCCCCCCCCCAGTGCTCTCCTCCACCACCACACTCTCCTGCCCCCCCCCCAGTGCTCTCCTTCACCACCACACTCTCCTGCCCCCCCCCCAGTGCTCTCCTCCTCTCCTCCATCACCACACTCTCCTGCCCCCCCCTCAGTGCTCTCCTCCACCACCACACTCTCCTGCCCCCCCGTGCTCTCCTCCACCACCCCACTCTCCTGCTCCCCCCAGTGCTCTCCTCCACCACCACACTCTCCTGCCCCCCCCAGTGCTCTCCTCCACCACCACACTCTCCTGCCCCCCCAGTGCTCTCCTTCACCATCACACTCTCCTGCCCCCCCCCCCCGTGCTCTCCTCCACCACACTCTCCTGCCCCAACAGTGCTTTCCTCCCCCACCACACTCTCTTGACCCCCCCAGTGCTCTCCTCCACCACCACACTCTCCTGCCCCCCCCCCAGTGCTCTCCACCACCACACTCTCCTGCCCCCCCAGTGCTCTCCTCCACCACACACTCTCCTGCCCCCCCAGTGCTCACCTCCACCACCACACTCTCCTGCCCCCCCCCCCCCAGTTCTCTCCTCCCCTGTTCTTGCTGCCCTCCCTGCTCTCCCCATCCTTCTCTAGCCACCATCCCAGTGCTCTCCACTCCCCCCGTTCACCCCCCAGTGCTTTCCCCCCTGTTCTCCCCCCAGTGCCCCCCCCCACAGTGCTCTCCACTCCTCCCAGTGCTCTCCCCCTTGTCCCCACCCAGTGCTCTCCTTCACCACACTCTCCTACCCTCCCCCCCCCCCACAGTTTTCTCCTCCCCTGTTCTTGCTGCCCCCCTGCTCTCCAGCTCTCCCCATCCTTCTCTAGCCACCATCCCAGTGTGTGGTGAAAATCGCCAGTCCTGGAGTGTCATAAAAGTCTTCCCTTTGCAGCCTGGGGCACTGGTGTGATCTTACAGGGATCCAGACAATGCTGGGAGCCAGGAGGCAGGAAACAAGAAGCAGCTGGTCATGACTTCACAGGAAGTCATAAAAGTCTTCCCTTTGCAGCCTGGGGCACTGGTGTGATCTTACAGGGATCCAGAGAATGCTGGGAACCAGGAGGCAGGAAACAAGAAGCAGCTGGTCGTGACTTCACAGGAAGTCATAAAAGTCTTCCCTTTGCAGCCTGGGGCACTGGTGTGATCTTACAGGGATCCAGAGAATGCTGGGAACCAGGAGGCAGGAAACAAGAAGCAGCTGGTTGTGACTTCACAGGAAGTTCCTGTGAAGTCACGACCGGCTGCTTCTTGTTTCCTGCCTCCTGGCTCCCAGCATTGTCTGGATCCCTGTAAGATCACACCAGTGCCCCAGGCTGCAAAGGGAAGACTTTTATGAGACTCCAGGACTGGCGATTTTCACCACATACTGAACTCATCTAATTTAACCTGTGAGTTACTACTTGTTTTTATTAAATATATGATTTATACTTCACTCAGTCTGGCGCCCCTCTGTTCCCATTTCTACACAGAGCTCATCGCTTCACTTTAAGGGAGCTGCCTCCAGGTGCTAATCATACAAGATCTCGGATCATTTATGGACATTATGTTTTAACAAATGTTTTAATATTATGTGTGCTTATTCACACACATTTTATATGTATGTATACCTATATTCCAGTTGCTATATAATTTTATGTTATCACCATATCTAGCGCCGCTGTTCACCCCTGTTTTCATCATCCCAGTGCTCCCCCCCCCTGTCCCCCCCCCAGTGCTCTCCCCCCCTGTTCCCCCCAGTGCTCTCCACTCCTCCCAGTGCTCCCCTGTTCCCCCCCCCACAGTGCTCGCCACTCCCCCCAGTCCTCTCCCCTCCGTGCTCTCCCCCTGTTCTCCTCCCCAGTGCTCTCCCCCCTGTTCTTCCCCCCCCCCCCGTGCTCTCCACTCCCTCCAGTGCTCTCCCCCCTGTTCTATCCCCCAGTGCCCTCCACTCCCCCCAGTGCTCTCCCCCAGTGCTCTTGCCCCCCCTGTTCTTTCTCCCCCCCAGTGCTCTCCTCTCCCCCCAGTGCTCTCCCCCTGCTCTTCCCCCCCCAGTGCTCTCCCTCCAGTGCTCTCCACTCCCCCCAGTGCTCTCCCCCCTATTCTTTCTCCCCCCCCCAGTGCTCTTCAGCTCTCCCCATCACTCTCCAGCCGCCACCCCAGTGCTCCTCAGCCCCCCATTCTCCCCACCCCTGTTATTTCTGCCCCCCTGGTGTTCTCCAGCCCCCCCAGTGCTCTTGACACTCCGTGCTCTCCACCCCTGTTCTTTTTGGCTCCCCACAGCACTCCCCACTTCCCACCCCTGTACTCTCCACTCCCCCTGCATTTTGCCCCCACCCATGTGCTCTCCAACCCTACCAGTGCTCTCCACCCCCCATAGTGCTCTCCAGTCCCCCGTGCTTTCCACCCCTGTTCTTTCTGGCCCCCACTGGTGCTCTCAAGCTCCCCCCCATTGCTTTCCACTCCCCCTGCTCTTTGTACCCCCCCAGTACTCTCCAGCCCCCGTGCTCTCCACCCTTGTTTTTATGCCCCCCAGTGCTCTTCACCACCCCACACTCTTAGCCCCCCCAGTGCTCTCAGCCTACCGTGCTCTCTACCCCTGTTCTTATTGGCCCCCCCAGTGCTCACAAGTTCCCCCAGCGCTCTCTGCTCCCCACCCCTGTGATCTCCACTCCCCCTCGCTCTTTGCCCCCACCCATGTGTTCTCCAACCCCACCAGTACTCTTTGCTCCCCCTTCTCTCCAACTCCCACCCAGTGCTCTCCACTTCCCCAGGACCAGAGAACAGGCTGACTGGGGCTGGAAAATGAGGACGGCTGAAGGTGCAGGTGGCCAGAGACCACTCCATCTCACAGCAGACAGATCCTCTGGAAGGAGCACCGTCCCCATCCAAAATGAGAACAGACCCTGCCTGCTGCTGGCCGTCATGGATATCCTGCTGGCATGCAAGGTACTGTACCAAGCATCAACAACACACCTTCCCACAGACAGGGACTGCAGACTGGGACATGGGGCACAGGAGGGGCTGCAGTGATGGACACAGTGAGGCTGCATTCATGGCACAGTAAGGCTGCATTTGATGGACACAGTGAGGCTGCATTTGATGGACACAGTGAGGCTGCATTTGATGGACACAGTGAGGCTGCATTTGATGGACACAGTGAGGCTGCATTTGATGGACACAGTGACGCTGCATTTGATGGACACAGTGACGCTGCATTTGATGGACGCAGTGAGGCTGCATTGGTGGGCACAGTGAGGCTGCATTTGATGGGCACTGGTGAGGCTGCATTGAGCTCTTGCATCAAGTTTGCAGTCTCTGACCATCTCTTGTAGCATGTTTGCAGTCTCTGAGGGAGTCTGGAGAGGAGTCAAGAGTGGGAGCACCGCCGGGATGGGGATCATGGGAGAAGTCAGACTTGTGTGGACTGTGGACAGGAGACTATAGGATAAAACCAGAGCCACCAAGCTGGAGCCGACTGACTGAGCCCTGCACAGTGCACCTGAGAGGAGGTCAGTGAAAGCACCGCCAGGCCAGTCGTGGGGAGTTAATACGATAATGTAAGGGACACTGATATAAAGGGTTTCCTCCTTATATTAGTAACCCACTCCCCTTACCTTCGAATATTCTTTCTGCAGAAGGTGGTTCCCCCCCCCCACATTCTGAGTTCCTGGGGTCCCCCTTGATGATTGATCACTTACCACTATTAACTGGTAAAATGTATGGTTTTCCCTTTCATGAACAAGAAAATAATGATGTTATGCTGTTGAGCTGGTATAATAATGCTGTGAGGCTGGTATGAAATTTTTTCCAGGGCTGGTTTTTGAAAGCATGGGTGTCCGCAAGGTTACTCAGGTGGCTGCATACCATGCCCATATAGCCTAGAGAATGTACATCTTTTTACATTGCAATACATCTGTTGTTGCCATATTTTTATATTGATGAAAACAGAAATACAGTGAAAGTATGAGATCAAAATATGGCCACAACAGATGTATTGCAATGTAAAAAGATGTACATTCTCTAGGCTATATGGGCATGGAACACAGCCGCCAGAGTAACTTCCAATACAAAGTGAAGATGAATTATCTGTTATATAACACATATGTATTTCCAGTGGAAAGATTTTCATGAGATTGTCGAAAAGGGACGGAGCATGAGTGGCCTTAAAATGATGCCCCCCCTTGGAAAAAGTTCTGCGGATGCCCATGCACATGTGGTATCCCCATACTCAGGAGAGGCAGCAGAAGGTATTCCGGGGTGTAATTCCACATATAACCATGTCATGTGTGAGCAATATATCATTTAGTGACAATTCTTTTTGTCATTTTTCAATCACTTCTTGCAAATAAATAAAATATTCAATGGGCTCAACATGCCTCTCAGCAATTTTCCTTGGGGTGTCTTCTTTCCAAAATGGGGTCATTTGGGGGGGGGGTGTACTGCCCTGCCATTTTAGCACCTCAAGAAATGAGAGTCATAAACTAAAAGCTGCATCAATTCCAGAAAATGTACTCTAGTTTGTAGACACTATAATTTTTGCACAAACCAATAAATATATGCCTATTTACATTTTTTTTACCAAAGACATGTGGCTGAATACATTTTGGCCTAAATGTATGACTAACATTGAGTTTATTGGATTTTTTTATAACAAAAATTAGAAAATATATTTTTTTTCCCAAATTTTCTGTCTTTTTCTGTTTATATCGCAAAAAATAAAAACCGCACAGGTGATCAAATGCCACGAAACTAAAGCTCTATTTGTGGGGAAAAAGGACACGAATTTCGTTTGGGTGCAGCATTGTGCAATTACCAGTTAAAGCAGCGCAGTGCCAAATTGTAAAAAGTGCTTTGGTCAGGAAGGGGATAAAACCTTCTGGGGCTGAAGTGGTTAAACAGGCACATGGTTCAAATGGTTCTGTAGTAGGGGTGGGCAGAGCCTGATGGGGATGTCAGAGACTAGCTCCCCATCAGGTCTGCCTTGCTAATGATTGACAATAGGCAGATCAAATCTCAGTCTAATAGCAAGTTCCAAATGTGCCAATTGCCATAGCCAATCAACACCAAGATGACTAGTCCCTTAGTTTCCCATCAGTCTCTGCCGACCTAGTAAGTCATATCCTAAATATGGGCATTGCCATATTTGAGTTATGATATCACCACTATCCACTGCCCCTTTGTTTACATTTATCTTTCAGACAGGAAATATCCCATCCTACAGATGGATGGTTCCAGGCATAGAGAACTGTGTAAGAACCTTTCAGATGCATGATTGCTTCCCAGCACAGACATGTCCCACACTGAGTACTGGCTGGTCTTAATTACCACCAGTTTTATAATCTGCAATCTGGCAGTAATTCCAGTAGAGACAGGTTCCTAATGAGGGGGTAGTTAGAACTACCTGAATTTGTTGCTGCATAGGTAGTTTTAATGGAAACTGCTGTGTTTCCCTGAAAATAAGACCAACCCCGATAATAAAACCTACTGTGATTTTCAGGGGGGCTGCAAAATAAGCCATACCCAGAAACGAAGCCCTAGTTTGAGATGGTTGTGGAATGGTGGAGTCTACTCTCCTGCAGTAGTGTATAGTGTGGGAGGTGTGTGTTTCTGTGGTATAGTTGTATCAGGTGTCTTTGGTGCGGTGCCGCTCAGTGCTCAGCTGATCTCCTCTTCTCCTAGCTGTCAGCGGGGGATCTCGACCCCCTTCCTCTGCAGTGTTTGGAGTGGTGGAAGACAGCTCCGGCGGGCCATGGATCAGCTTATCTCTGCTGCTCTTCTCTTCTCCGGGTGTCAGCGGGGGATCTCAGACCCCCTCCTTCTGCACTGCTCGAAGTGGTGGAAGACAGCTCAGACAAGCCATGGAAGCTGGCACTGTAAGCCCCTGTACACACGGTCGGAAATTCCGACCACAAAATCTGACGGATTTTGTCCGACGGATTTTGTCCGACGGATTTTGTCCGACGGATTTTGGCCAAAACTGGGGTTGCATACACACAGTCGGACAAAGTCGTTGGAAAATCTGATCGTTCATAGCGTGATGACATTCGTTCATTACGACGGGACTACGTTCAGGCTAGTAGCCAATAGCATTGGTCTCGTAATTTGATCTGAGCATGCGTGGCACTTTGTCCGATCAGAATTCTCTTTGGATCATTCAAAATTTTATATCCAGCTCTCAAACTTTGTTGGTCGGACATTCCGACGGAAAAAGTCTGATGGAGCCCACACACGGTCGGATTATCCGACAACACGGTCCAATCGGACATTTTCTGTCGGAATGTCCGACCGTGTGTACAGGGGCTAAGAGGATATATGTGCGGTTGTATTGCAGGAGCACATGCCTTTTGCATTTTGTAGTCCTGTGGTGGAGGGGATTCTTGCACTTTGCAGCCACTTTATTATATTCACACTGGGGATTTCTGACAGGCAGAGAGGGAGAGGGGGAGAGAAGATAACACATTGCATGGCAAGCCCTACCCTGAATATAAGCCCTACTGAGCTTTTTGGTTGCCAAAATTAATATAAGACCCAGGCTTATTTTCAGGGAAACATGGTACCACCAGAAATGTGTCCTTATTGCTTTATTAAATTCCTCTGATAATGTCTATGAATAACAAAGCTCAACCATTACATAACATTTAGCAGGTAAATGTATTGGTAGAGCAGTCACAGTCTGCCTAGCTTTACTTCTTCCTTTCATAATTCCAGTAAATATTACAAGCTGCAGAGCTCATGGAATTGCTCTTTCAGACCCAGAGATGGTTACTCCCACAGCAACTTAAGTGCGAAATGGTGGTGTGCGACAATAGCCCCAACTTGCTGTACCCCCTCCGGCAGGGAGAGTTCACACAAGTGCCTTTCCTGGTACACATCCTCAATTTGGTGGTACAGAGAGGTGCAGTCGTCTCGGGGTGCAGAGGACTGCATCTCAAGCCCACCCTTTTTTTGAAGCCAATTAGAGTCCCAGGCTCTAATCATGCAGTTAAAAAAAAAAACATTGGAATCCATGTGTAGATTAGGGGCCAGGTGCATGGATTAGGGGGCCAGCATCCCTGCGCCCCTTATGGACAGTCTGCCACTGCCGAGTAATCCTACACGGCTTCTCCAAGACCAAAAATATTTATACCCTCCCCTTGCATACATCACCGGCAATAAACCTGCAAGTGATTTACCAGAGAGAAATACAGATATATAACTCAATATTGTTTTTGCTAGTAATGATCCCCTGCCAAAGACAGAAGCAAACAATTCCCCAAATTTAGGGTAAACTCATCAAACATAGAAAACAATCTGAACTCAGGCTGACTACAACTCAGCTTCTCGCTAAATTTGAACTAGAAACACTCCAGCTAAAGGAAGGAACCCTATCTACTGTATATTTTCCACAAGATGTTATGTTAGGCCCTTATTTGTTTAAAAGATCATCAGTCCGGCATTCTCCAGTTTGGCACTGCTTGACCTTAAAGCAGGAGGACGGTGAACAGTATTTTTGATGTATTCCTCACATGCCTTATTTCAAAAATATGTATTCGTCACTGCCTTTTAAACATTCTTACTGAGTTGTAAAGGTTGTGATTTCCATGAAACGTCTTTGCTATACATTAATTGAACTTTTCATTTGTTTTTGGTAACTACTGAAAACAGCATGTTTACGAGCCTTGCACAACTTTATGAGATGACCCTAAGTTTGGCACAATAGAGGGATTTGTCTGACTTTACTGCTATTTCTTTAGGAGTCAAAATACCAGAAGGCCCACAGCTGTTGACCTCACTGACCTTGACACTGTTTAATTAGGTTGGGCTATTGAGGCCATAAAGTCGAAGACATTTATTTTGCTGAAAAGCTTCACAATGATCAATTAGCCCTTGTATAGATACGTCACTTTACATAAATTCATCAGAACTGACATTAAATGGGTCAACTATCATAAGGCACTCAGAATGACAGTACTAATAGTTGAAGTTCTATTTATTTATTTATCACAGAATTTCATTAATTTGTTTTGTAATTGTCCTAATTGATCAGCTTTTTGCAGCCCTTTTACCATGAAGAAACTTAAAAAAAAACGTTTAGGTCTCAGGGAACTGCAGCTAAAAATGATTATATCTACAGTTCAGTAGCATGAGCAGTGATATATAGATATAGTAATAAACACAAGAATATAGAACGTGACATAACTAGAAACTTTGGGCACTCTAATGATGGGGCAATTGATATAAAGATGATCTCTGATGGGGACCCTAATGTAAGGTACGACTCTGATGGGGACACCTGGTGCAAGGGGGCCACTGATGGGGACATCTGATGTAAGGGGGCATTTGATGGGAACATCCGATGTAAGGGGGCCTCTGATGGGGACATCTGATGTAAGGAGTCACTCTGATGCAGACCATTGATTTAAGGGGCATTCTGATGGTGGCCTTGATGTAATGTGGAAGTTTGAATGGGACTCTGTTTTAAGGTGGGACTCTAATGGGGACCATGATGTAAGGTGGGTCTCTGATGGGGACTCTGATGTAGGAGGGGACTTGGATGGGGACCCTAATATATGTGTACCTGTCATAAGGGCACAGATTTTGTTTAAACATCCTAATAAATACCAGTGATCCCTGTTAATCTCTGCATCAGTCAGGTATTTCTTCCAGGTCATGATTAATATTAAGGAAGCAAGCCGAATGAACAGGTTCTACTGGTTCCCTGCATCTCTACAGCAGTGGGTCACAGACTGTCAGTGACCCACACACAGTGTTGATGTTGGGCCCCTGACTATCTTACTGCAACCCCGGGTTCAATAGGTTAGATTCAGCTGTTTGAGAATACAAGGCAGAGCTATACAAATGTTTCTCCAATGGCCGACTGTACATCAAAAAACCATTGGTGTATTGTAGAGATACAAGAAAAACTAAAAAAATCTTGTGCCCAGGAAATAATCAATTAAAGTGCATAAAATGTTTAAATGAATAATTCTGGTGAATTTGGTTGCTGCAGATTAGAACAAGTGCTATATAATCAAAACACTGAGTACAAATGATAGTATCATAGAGAAACTGCACTGCTCTAAAGCCTCATACAGAAAATATAAAGCTTAACTACAAAAGACATGCTATAGCAATAAAAAACAACATTAAGGCTGGATTCACACCTATGCAGTTTTAGTTCTTTTTGCATTTTGCAGATTTGCACTACAGTCCACTTAACATGGTTTCCTATGGAACGCGATCTGCAGTACAAATCTGCAAAATGCAAAAAGCACAAAAAATGCATAGGTGTGAATCCAGCCTAAGACTAAATAATCATATAAACAGCTGATGTAAACAAAACAATTGCTCCATTTCTCAGTGCTTCCACTGTTTTCCATACTGGTTTCCTACACATGCACAGCCGCAGCCATTTTTTTCTGCTTATGCAAGTCATACATACCCAGTGGCGGTTCTATAGGCACCTTCAAATGTGTTTTGAGTTTCAACCTTCAGATGAGTTTTTACAATATTTCTGTGTGTTTTAATAAAATCTAACTGTTTTACGCTATGAGATCCTCCCTGGTATTTTATTTGCATGCATGAGGGTACACCATCTGAGAAGGACCCATAGGAACAAAGCAATTGGAGATTTAGGGATATACAGTGCCTTGAAATTTTTTGTCACATTACAACCAAAGACGTACATGCATTTTTTTTTTTTTTTGCAAGTCTTGCCACAGTTTCTTAATTGGATTTAGAACTGGACTTTGACTAGGCCATTTTAACACATGAATATCATTTGATCTAAACCATTCCATTGTTGCTCTGGCTGTATGTTTAGGGTTGTTGTCCTGCTGGAAGGTGAACCTCCGCCTCAAGTCTTTTGCAGATTCTAACAAGTTTTCTTCTAAGATTGACCTGTATTTGGCTCCATCCATCTTCCTATCAACTCTGACCAGCTTCCCTGTTCCTACTGAAGAAAAGCATCCCCACAACATGATGCTACCACCAATGTGTTTCACGGTGGGGATGGTGTGTTCAGGGCAGGGCCACTTTTAGAAATCATACAGCCTACCTGACTGGGCCCCTTGACCAAGCCCACAACCCCAGCCCTGGCTCCGTCCCTGACCCCACACTGTCACCGGGGGGGGGGGGGGTTTAGGGAACTGGAGGCATGAGCTGGTACATGTAACATGTTTCTCAACTCCAGTCCTCAAGGCGTCCCAGCAGGTCACGTTTTCAGGATTTCCCTCAGATGAAACGGCTGTGCTAATTACTAAAGCAGTGAAACTGATCAAATCACCTGTGCTAAATAAGGGAAAACCTGAAAACATGACCTGTTGGGGCGCCTTGAGGACTGGAGTTGAGAAACACTGGATTAACCACTGGAAGTTCTGGAGTGTGTTGAGCAGTACCGCACGATTGTGAATTAGCTTTCTCTTGCTGTCTGCTAGGAGTAGAATGTCGTCTAGATAGTGATGGAGGTCTCAGGCCTTTCTCCCTTGAAATGTGATCACAGGATGGAGAGTCTTGGTAAAGGTCCTGGGAGCAGAGGAGATGCAGAATGGAAGGCATTGAAAGTGGAAATGCTGGTGGTTGACTGAGAATCGCAGATATTTTTGAAAGGCAGGATGTATAGGGATGTGTATATAGGCATCCAATAAGTCTATGGAAAGCATCCAGTCCCCTAATTTTACAGCTAATAGATTTGATTGGAGACTCTATATTTTGAAGACTTTGACCTGAATTCCTCTGTTGAGCCCTTTTAGGTCCATTACAGGGCGTAGATCTCCTGTCTTTTTCCTTACTAAGCATAGGGGAGAGTAACATCCTCTCCCTCTTTGGGGGGGGGGGGGGTTGGAAACTCCAAAATTGCCCTGTTCTTTACTAGCTCATTTACATACTTGAGTTCTGGGCACCAGTCCACAGGAAGGATATACTGGAAATGGAGCGAGTACAAAGAAGGGCAACAAAGCTAATATAGACTAATATAGGGTCTGGAGGATATTAGTTATGAGGAAAGGTTGTGACCACTGAACTTATTCTCTCTGAAGAAGAGACGCTTGAGAGGGGATATGATTTCAATATACAAATACCATACTGGTGACCCCACAATAGAGATAAAACTTTTTCGCAGAAGGGAGTTTAACAAGACTCGTGGCCACTCATTAAAATTAGAATAAAAGAGGTTTAACCTTAAACTACGTAGAGAGTTATTTATGTAAGAGCGGCAAGGATGTGGAATTCCCTTCCACAAGTGGCCGTCTCAGAGGTGGGCATTGATAGTTTCAAGAAACTATTAGATAAGCACCTGAACGCCAGCAACATACAGGGATATACAATGTAATACTTACCGTATATACTCGAGTATAGGTCGATCCGAATATAAGCCGAGGCCCCTAATTTACCACAAAAAAAATGGGAAAACGTATTGACTCGTGTATAAGCCGAGGGTGAGACATGCAGCAGCTACTGTTACAGCTTAAAAGAGTGGAAAAGAGGGTCAACAATGCCCATCTGCAGCTGTATACCTCCCTGTGTCCATCCCTGTGTCCATCTCTGTGTCCATCCCTGTGTCCATCACTGTGTCCATCCCTGTGTCCATCTCTGTGTCCATCCCTGTGTCCATCAGTGTGTCCATCCCTGTGTCCATCCCTGTGACGATCCCTGTGTCCATCCCTGTGTCCATTGCAGCCTACCTGTGTCCTGTGCATGCCTCCGTGTGCCAATCTGCAGCCTCTTTGTCCTTCTGCAGCCTCTGTGTCCTTCTGCAGCCTCTGTGTGCCAAAAAACATAAGGCGGCCATGCCAGGATCGCCGCACCTCTCCTCCTCGTCTGTGACAGACGGCGGCCATTCCACTGTTCAAAAGCCACGCCTCCGTCTGTGATAGGCGGAACACTCAATTTCCCAGCAGTCAGTGTTCCGCCTATCACGGACATCCTCTCATCCTCGTCCGTAGTATGAGGATGAGCGGATGTCCGTGATAGGCGGACCACTGACTGCTGGGAAATTGAGTGTTCCGCCTATCACAGACAGGGAGGCGCGGCTTTTGAATAGTGGAATGGCCGCCGTCTGTCTGCACGACACGCTGATTGGGTAGGCAGTGACTCGAGTGACTCGAGTATAAGCCGAGGGGGGCACTTTCAGCCTAAAAAAAGGGGCTGAAAATCTCGGCTTATACTCGAGTATATACGGTACATATAATCACACACATAGGTTGGACTTGATGGACTAGTGTCTTTTTTCAACCTCACCTACTATGTAACTATGATGACGGTAGTCTGGTTGACTGAAAATTACTTTTGGACCTTTCTGTGGCTTAGGTTTTCTATGTGAGGGAATCCGTCCTAATTTGCCTCCTGTCACTTTGGAGATTGCTGAGTCCAGTTTTGAACCACAAATGTTAACTCCATCATAAGGGATCTTTTACCGATTGGTCTTTGATGTTGCATCTGCCACCCATAGTTTGAGCCACAGGGCTCTTTTGGCCATGACTGAAGCCAACATAGCCCTTGCGGAAGAACAAATGACATCCACGAGGCCTCTGCTACAAATTTGTTTTAGTTCCTAAAGGGAACTAATTATTTTCTCCTGGTCAGCCCGCTCACGTATGGATCTTTCTATATTGGCAGACCATTCGGGAATTGCTTTGCCAACTGCAGCCACTGCTACTGCTGGTCTACATGCACCTCCTGCTGTGGAGTATGCTTTTTTCATGTCCAGATCAATCTTCCGGTCCAGCAAGTCCCAGAAGGTTACTGCATCCTCTATTGATAAAGTAACATGTCTTGCGAGTCGCATTAGAGAGGCGTCGACCACCGGTGGGTGGACCAGTGGATTCACTTTCACTTCCTTCAGAGGATATAGTTTCACCAATCTATTATGCGGGTTAGATCTTTTATCTGATCTCTCCCACACATCCTTAAAGCGGGAGTCCGCCGGGACTCCGCGTTTTTTTTTTTTTTTTTAAGTCAGCAGCTACAAATACTGCAGCTGCTGACTTTTAAAATAGTGACACTTACCTGTCCAGCGCGCCCGCGATGTCGGCACCCGAAGCCGATCTCTAGATCGACACTCGAGTGCTGCCGCCGCCATCTTGGGTATGGGAATCAGGAAATGGAGCCTTTCGGCTTCATTTCCCGGTTCCCTACTGCGCATGCGCGAGCCGCGCTGCGCAATGAGGACGGTCCCCGCTGCCTCTGGGATCTGTGTGTTTCCCAGCAGGCAGCGGGGCACTTGCGGAAGGGGGCGGGCACTTGCGGAAAGGGGCGTAATGTACGCCCCTTTCCGCAGAGAGCTAGCCCGGAAGTGGGTGCAGTTACCTGGATTATCCAGGTAACTGCACCCCCCTCCCCCCTGAAAGGTGCCAATTGTGGCGCCGGAGGGGGGGAGGAATCCGATGAGCGGAAGGTCCATTTTAGGGTGGACCTCCGCTTTAATAAGATCCTTCAGTTACTCAATGAAGGGAAAGGGCTCCGGAGAGTACTTCCAGATTTTGCGAGGGTCCTCTTTCTCTTCTTCCCATCCTATGGCTTCTTTTGCTGATCTTATAAAGGGTTCAGCAGCTTGGGTCTCCCTTATCTGGTTCAGGTACTGATGTCTCCAGGATAGATTCCCACACAGACTCTCTTATGAGGTCAGTTACCTCTCTTGCGTCAGACTCCTTCTCCATGGTTGTTTCGTTGAGGCAGGTGTGGCAGGCTAACTTGTCTGGCAAAGCTGGAGCTCTGCACACCCAGCTTGCTGCAGGACGGGTGTAACTTCTCTTAGATCTCCTATGGCTTGAAGTATGGCTTGAGCGACCTTGATGTCTGGAGTTTGTACATCTTGACCTGGAAGGGCTGTCAGAAAGTCGCAGCATTAAAGGTCATGCACTCTTTTTCCTCTTCTATACTTACCAGATATACTGAGCACATCTTACCTTATATGTTGAGGGTGGTCTGCTTGGGCAGTGACCTCCATGAAGACAGTGCACAGGAAAACAATATCTGATAAAGGAGCATAGAATAGAATAGCATAAAGTTGCAGTGCAGGTCAAAAATCCGTTCGTAACGTGCCTGAAACCATAAGCAGAAACACAGGCCTTTTTAAATCTGCCGCCACTATCGTGGCAGAAATTACGTCACCGCTCATGAGCGTTAGCGATTTGCTACCCCATGCACCATCTTGGAGAAGGGCAGAGAGACCTGCCGAGGTACCTCACTTTCCCACACGTATGCGCAGAGCGCCAAAGAGGACGTTGCCGCCATGATGGAACAGACTCCATCCACGTGGAACTACAGGTTCAGCCAACCTTTAAAATGAAAACAAGAACGAAATAAATACCTGAGTGAAAGAGGTGAAAGGTAAGCAGTCCCTGTAGTGATCTAAGCTTCTTTAAAGCTTGTATAAGTGCCAGAAAAGTAGCCCCAGGACCACCAGATTGGGGTTCTCTCTGTAAAGGCTCCTTTAGAGACTGCACGGGAGAGACTTCCAGCCAAGAGAGGCTTAACCTGGTGGGGCGAATGCCGTAAGGGTGCGGAATCCATCTCAATCTTGTCAGGTGCGTCTAAAAAAAAGAGAATGAAGGGGGGAGCCTCTCCTTCTAATTTATAGTTAACCAATCATGTCAGGTTGTGTGGGTGGAGTCACAAGCCAGTGTGTGCTGCCATGATGTTTTTTTTTTTGCCCATTTATACTTACCTATGTGAATGCAGCACCGGTCCGATGCTAAATCTGTCCTCTGGTGCCTCTGCACTGAGTTTTGAGAGATCGAACACTGCCGATGGCTTGGTTTTCACAGATCCTCAAGCGGAGATCAGTGTCAATCAGCAGTTCTCCTATATGCTCCTCCATGCTCACTGGAGCGCTTAGCTGTGAAGGGGCGGGTAGCGGCCATCTCAGGCTCTCAACGGCTCCCTGAGATGGGCATCAGTCCAGATACATGGCGGATCCAGGCTTTATTGTCGCGATGATGCGGTGCCTGGACTGATTCCTGTGACATGAGCAGAGAGCGGACTTCAGAAAAATGGGTCACAGGAGTGCAAAACAAATTGCACTCCGATGACCCATAAGTGAACGCCAGACAAAGAAGCTCAGGCTGGACTTCTCCTTTTAACTACAAAGCTGCTTGGGGCCCCCTGCTGACTGGGCCTGGTACAACAGGGCTGATTGTACTGCCCTATCAGCGGCCCTGGTTCATGGTGATATGCAGTGTTAGTTTTCCGTCAGATATAGCATTTTGCTTTTAGGTCATAAAGTTAAATTTTGGTCTCATTTGACCAGAGCACCTTCTTCCACATGTTTGCTGTGTGCCCCACATGGCTTTTTCCAAAATGTAAACAGGGCTTTTTATAGCTTTCTTTCAATAATGGCTTTCTTCTTGCCACTCTTCCATAAAGGCCAAATTTGAGAAGTGCGTAACTAATAGTTGTCCTGTGAACAGATTCTCCCACCTGAGCTGTGGATCTCTGCAGCTCCTCCAGAGTTACCATGGGTCTCTTGGCTGCTTCTCTGATGAATGCTCTCCTTGCCTGGCCTGTCAGTTTAGGTGGACGGCCATGTCTTGTTAGGTTTGCAGTGGTGCCACACTCTTTCTGTTTTTGGACGATGGATTGAACAGGGCTCTGTGAGATGTTCAAAGCTTGGGATATTGTTTTTATAACCTAAACCTGCTTTAAACTTCTTCACAACTTTATCCCTGACCTGTCTGATGTGTTCCTTGGCTTTCATGGTGCTGTTTGTTCACTAGGATTCTCTAACAAACCTCAGAGGGCTTCACAGAACAGCCACATTTATACTGAGATTAAATTGCACACAGGTAGGCTCTATTTACTAATTAGGTGACTTCTGAATGTAATCGGTTCCACATGATTTTAGTTAAGTTTATCAGAGTAAAGGAGCTGAATACAAATGTATGCCACACTTTTCAGATATTTATTTGTAAAGAAAATTGAAAACCATTTATCATTTTCCTTGCACTTCAGAATTATGTGACACATTGTGTTGGTCTGTCACATAAAATCCCAATAAAATACATTTACATTTTTGGTTGTAACATGACAAAATGTGGAAAATTTTCAAGGCAATGTATCCCCAAACACAAGCACTACTGACCTGACTAGCAATAGTAGGTCAACAACTTGTGATCAGTGTCAGAGCACCTGTTGCAGGGGCGTAACTATAGGGGGTGCAGTAGTCGCGACCGCAACTGGGCCCTGTGATGCAGGGGGCCCATGCAGCCCCCTCTACATATGGCGGTCAGCAGCATAGGCAGCTAAGGGTACCAGTGCACCATGCACACGGGTGGCTGGAGGTGGAGGGTGACTAGCAGAGCTCCATGCTCGACTATCACACTGGCTGCTCTTTAGTTGTACATTCCCCGCATGACCTGTGTCCTCGGCCGGCTCCTCAGAGTACCCCTCTCCTGCTCCATGCATTGCCGCTCAGTTTGATGTCTGTTCTCCCCAGCCAGAGTCCCGCCCCCCCTGAATCCGGCCCACACTGCACTGCATACTTCTCCCGGTTAAACAAACTTTAAGCACACAGATGCAGTGCAGCCCTATGAGAGCCGGCTCCCTGGAGGGCACTGCAGGCTTGTCTGCCAGTTCCCCTCCTCCCCCGTCATACACAGATGATGAAAGGTCTTTCTGGGAGATATGCTGATCGCCCATCCAGCACACTGGATGGAGCCAAGGCCAACATGGATGAGTGCACGGCCTGCAACTTGGTCATGGTGAGTGAGTGGACCCCATCCCCCACACACCATTACATACCCCCTCCATCTCCCCCTGGGGACAGGGACCCCTTCTCACCTGGAGGCAGTAACTTCATCTGCCCTGGAGAAAAGGACCTCATCTCCTCTGGGGACAGGGACCCCATCCTGCCTAGGGACAGTCCCCCAATGGAGCACCTAAAATTACTACAAAGGTCATACCTGTGACCACGCCCTGGAGTTCCACCGCCAGACTCGGAGGGAAGGGCCCTGGCTGGGTTTCAGGGGGGCCCTTCATGGTTTCTTGCATCAGGGCCCTGAAGGTTCTAGTTACACCACTGACCTGTTGTGTTTACATCGGCACAAGCACTCTTTTATCTAGGACTTTTTACTTGGACCTATTCACTGTTGATATGTATCTTTATTAAACAGAGAAGTTTTCTCTCAGTTCAGTTCCCAGCAGTTTTCAGAGGAAAATCTTCTCTGCAGCCTGTTTATGAATCCGAGAACCGCAGTTCTCAGAGGCAGAACAGAGGAGAAGTTTTTTATTTACAAATGTCCGAGATCAGTGTAAACGTGGGTTGACTGCCTGTAATTATGTGAGATATTGCGAGATTACAGTGCCGTCCAGTTTAACCACTTGCTTACTGGGCACTTAAACCCCCCTCCTGTCCAGACCAATTTTTAGCACTTTGAATGACAATTGCGCAGTCATGCTACACTGTACCCAAATTACATTTCATATCATTTTTTTCCCACAAATAGAGCTTTCTTTTGATGGTATTTGATCACCTCTGCGGTTTTTATTTTTTGTTAAAAAAATTGAAAGACCGAATAAAATTGTTATAAAATTTTGTAAACAGGTGATTTTTCTCCTTCATTGATGTACGCTGATGAGGCAGCAGTGATGGGCACCAATAGGTGGCAGTGATAAGCACTGATGGTTGGCAGTGATGGGCACTGATTGCTTACAATGATAGACAGCACTGCTAGGTGGCACTGATTGGCACTACTGGTGGGCATTGATAGGTGGCACTTGTGGGCATTGATAGGTGGCACTCATGGGCACTGTGGGCACTATGGGCACAATGACAGGTGGCACTGGCAGGGGGTACTAAATGGCACAGAGGAGGCAGATGTGCCTCCTTCCTCTTCAGGACCGATGTCCCTTTCACATAAGCTGGTGATCGGCTTTTTTTCTCTGCACGCTGTCAAATGATCATGTGTGATCAGCTGTCATTGGCTGACAGCTGATCACATGGTAAGGGGCCAGGACCAGTGATCAGCCAAGTCTCAGTGACTCGTTGATCACAGCGAGCGCCCTACGTGCCCTACAGGGCACGCACAGGGAGCGAGCACAGGGGAGGACGTCCTATGATGGCCTCCTGGAAATTGAGGTCCGCACTGTAGCCGTCATTCGGTTATGGTCTGAACCTCAAGTGGTTAAAAAGTGAAACCGAAGTTTAAAAGAACATATAATGACATGTACAGACACATGATAACTAACTAAATACAGTATCTCACAAAAGTGAGTACACCCCTCACAGTTTTGTAAATATTTTATTATGGTGTATGTTTATAAAACTGAGAAGTTTTTTCTCAATTCAGTTCTCGGCAGTTCTCAGAGGAAAATGATCTCCTCTAAAGCCGGTTTATTAAACTGAGAACTTCAGTTCTCAGAGGGAGAACAGAGGAGAAGTGTTTCCTTTAAAAATGGCAAAGATAAGTGTAAAAGTGGGTGGGCTGCCTGTAATCTCGTGAGATATTGTGAGATTACGGTGCAGCCGAGTTCAATTAATTACATGTTTTCAGACATGTGATAACTAAGGACATTTTATATATATATATATATATATATATATATATATATATATATATATATATATATATATATACATACATATATATATATATATATATATATATATATATATATATATATATATATATATGTATACTGTATGTGTGTGTGTTGTGAGGGGTTAGCTCGGCAGCGGGTGTGTGTGACCCCCTGGATGGGTTCACAACACAAAATCAGGCACAGCAGACAGCGTTGTAGGTGCAAAAAAACAAAAGATGCGGTTTATTTATGCTACATGCAGTGAAACATATAACAGCCAAACAAAAATAAAACAAGAAAATAAATCCTGGTCAGCTTGACCTCTAATTACACACTTAGATTCCCTGTCTAACAACTGAGTGCAGCCTTGTGCTGCACCAGTCCCTGTCTCTGTTGTAGAGGTTTGCCACATAGGCGTTAACTCACCGCACAGAACAGGTGTCACACTCCCCAGTCTATACAACACAAAACTGGTTCCAGGATGGAGCATCTCCCTAAGCATGCTGGGGTTTTTTGTAGAGGTCTTAATGAGCCCACTTACTTCAGCTGGGCTCATTAACTCTTCCCCTCTAATTGTAAAAGTCTGCATAAAGCCTGAATCTAGGGCACACATATTTCCCATCCTGGATACAACTAGGTGACTTTACTTGCGTGCTGCCACATACCCCCCCCCCCCCTCTTGTTTCAACCTTGGGGTTGTAACACAAGCAGTCAGACACGCATGTATCCGAGACAAAGCATCCACATTCCCCATTTTAACACCAGGGCGATGCTTAACTGTAAAGTTAAATTCTTGTAGGGCCAGGAACCACCTATTTACCCTTCTATTGGTCTCCTTGTTCTGAGCCATCCACTTTAAAGGAGCGTGATCAGTCACCAGGTCAAAGTGCCTACCTAGCAGATAGTACCGAAGGGAATCTAGAGCCCACTTCACTGCTAAACATTCCTTCTCAATCGTGGCGTAATTTACCTCATGGGACTTCAACTTCCTGCTGAGGTAAATGACTGGGTGCTCTTCCCCGTTCCAGACCTGGGATAACACCGCTCCTAACCCAACATCTGATGCATCAGTTTGTACAACGAAGTCCTTAGAGAAGTCTGGTGAGTACAACACTGGCTGGCTACATAAGGCTGTTTTTAAGGACTGAAATGCTTCTTCAGCCTCTGGGGACCATTTAACCATAACAGACTCTTTCCCTTTTGTCAGGTTGGTGAGGGGCACAGCCTGAGAAGCAAAATGGGGAATGAATCGTCGATAATAGCCAGCGATTCCCAGAAAGGCTCGTACCTGTTTCTTGCTGTTGAGACGTGGCCAACTCTGTTTGGCCTCGACTTTATTGACTTGGGGTTTTATCACCCCCCTCCCAATAGTGTACCCAAGATATTTGGCCTCCTCCTGTCCAATGGTACACTTCTTTGGATTGGCCGTAAACCCAGCTTCCCGGATAGAGTCTAGGACTGCTTCTACTTTTGGCAAATGTGAGACCCAGTCTGTGCTATGGATAATCACATCATCCAGGTAAGCTGCAGCATATTTCTGATAGGGCCTCAGAATCTTATCCATTTTCCGCTGGAATGTTGCCGGTGCATTCTGTAACCCAAACGGCATTCTCTTATATTGGAATGCCCCATCTGGGGTTACAAACGCAGTTTTCTCCTTGGCCGACACGGCCAGGGGAATTTGCCAATACCCTTTGGTGAGATCAAGAGTTGTCATATATCGGGCTGTTCCCAGCCGGTCAATCAACTCATCTATACGCGGCATGGGGTAGGTGTCAAATTTTGTAACTTTATTTAATTGTTGAAAATCGTTACAAAACCGCCAGCTCCCATCAGGTTTGGGCACTAGTACGATAGGACTGGACCAGTCACTCTGGGACTCCTCTATCACACCCAATTCCAGCACCCTTTGAACCTCCCCACGTATTGCCTCCCGTCGGGCCTCTGGTATTCTATAAGGTTTTAGTTTTACCCTTTCTCCTGGCTGGGTGATAATGTCATGCTCTACGCCAGATGTTTGTCCCGGAAGCTCAGAGAAAATCTCTTTGTTACGAAGTACAAACTCTTTAACCTCCTGTTGTTGGGGTTTCGATAAGGTGTCTGCTATTCCAACCTCAGGAACTAAGCAATCAGGCTGTACTTGTGACAAAGTCTCTGCGACTAGGGATTCCCTATCCCTCCAGGCTTTCAGCAGATTGACGTGATAGATCTGCTCCGGCTTTCACCTTCCTGGCTGTCTAACCCTGTAGTTCACCTCACTAATTTTTTCAATTACTTCATATGGACCTTGCCATTTGGCCAGAAATTTGCTTTCAACCGTAGGGACTAGCACCAAGACCCTATCCCCCGGGGAAAAAGTACGGGTCTTGGCCCCACGGTTGTACACTCTCTGCTGTGCAAACTGCGCTTGGGTTAAATGTTCCTTTACAATTGGCATTACCTGTGCAATTCTATCTTGCATCAGGGCGACATGCTCAATCACACTCCTGTGAGAAGAACTCTCATTTTCCCAAGTTTCCTTGGCGATATCCAGCAGCCCTCTTGGGTGTCTCCCATAGAGCAACTCAAAGGGTGAGAAACCCGTAGAGGATTGGGGGTACCTCCCTAATGGCAAACATCAGATAGGGTATTAGACAGTCCCAATTCTTTCTATCTCTATCCACCACCTTCTTTAACATTTGTTTTAGGGTTTTGTTGAATCTTTCAACCAACCCATCTGTTTGGGGGTGATACACAGATGTACGCAATTGCGTCACTTTGTACAACTTGCATAATTCTTTCATTACCCGGGACATAAAGGGTGTACCTTGGTCCGTAAGCAGTTCCTTACAAATACCCAAGCGGCTAAAAACAAGAGATAGCTCTTTGGCTATGGTTTTGGCCGAGGTATTTCGAAGAGGAATTGCTTCCGGATAACGGGTGGCATAGTCCAATATAACCAAAATGTACTGATGCCCCCTGGCGGACTTCATTATCGGACCTACCAAATCCATTGCGATCCTTTCAAAGGGGACCTCAATGATAGGAAGAGGTACAAGCGGGTTACGGAAATGTGGCATAGGTGCCGACTTCTGACACACAGGGCAGGAGGAACAATAATTTTCTATTTCCTTCATGACCCCAGGCCAATAGAATCTCTGCAATATCCTCTCTCTGGTTTTCTCTGTCCCCAGATGACCTCCCAGAATGTGCCCATGGGCCAATTCTAACACCAACTTCCTGTAAGGTTTGGGCACTACAAGTTGCTCAATGGTTTCTTCTGCCCTTTGAGCCACTCGATACAGCAGGTCCCTTTCCATAGTGAAGTAAGGATAAGTGCAAGTCTTATCTGGGTTCACTAACTCGCCATCTATTTTCACCACATTTTCCCGTGCCTTTATTAGGGTGGGGTCTTTTAACTGTTCTGTGGCAAAATTTTCCCTGTGAACCTCAAGATCCGGAAACTCCACAGACGGCATGTTTTCATCTGAGGATGTTGGCTCCTCCCCAGTTTCTTGAGTTTCCCCTGCCAATACCGACAAGGGAAATTCAGGAGAGTCCTTACCACTCCCAGAGGAATTCTGGTCATCTTCCTGGTTTATAGGGGCACCAGTGGGGGGCTCAGGACAATCCCAGAGTTCCCAGAATTTTGGAAAATCCCTTCCCACAATAGCATCATGTGGTAAGTGAGACACTAACCCCACCTGATGAGAGAGGTTACCTTTGGGGGTCTCAAAAAACACTGAAGTTACAGGATACTCTCGGGTGTCCCCATGCACACAAATAACAGCCACCCTGTTCTTCCCAGAGACCTCTGTAGTAACTAATTCAGCTTTTATCAATGTTACCAGGCTACCTGAATCCAGCAACACATCAACATTTCTACCATTAATACACATTTTACATAAATGTTTCTCAGGTCCCCGAATGGCAGTGCATGCAACTGTCGCAAACAGCGACTGACGTCTCTCCCTTATAAAGTCACATTGCATAGGCTCATCCACAACTGGGCAATTGGCTGCAATATGTCCCTCTTGCCAGCAGCGGTAGCAAATAATCTTTTTTGCTGCCTCTTGCAGCATGGGCTTCCTGGGCTGCTCCCGCCAGACCTTAGGTAGAACTCCCACTCTCTCACTCTCTCCACCCTCACCCCTTGGAGTCATCTTACCCGCCACTGGGGATGATCTGGTTTTAGGGTAGAAAGTCCGTGAGTCCCTGGAAGAGGTGGTCAGGTTCTCTGTAGCCAAGTACCTCTCAACCAGATCCACAAGTTTATCTGCATTTTCTGGGTCTCCATGGCTTACCCATTTTTGGATGGCAGTAGGAAGAGCTCTCAGGAAACTATCCATAACAACACGTTCCACAATGTTTGGTGCGGTCAAAGTCTCTGGCTGCAGCCACTTCCTGCTCAGGTGAATGAGATCATACATTTGAGACCTGGGGGGTTTTCCAACCTGAAAAGTCCAATTATGCACACGCTGAGCCCGGACGGCCAGGGTGACACCCAGCTGTGCCAATATTTCTGTTTTTAGCACCACATAGTCTTTTGCTTGGTCAGGCTCTAGGTCATAATAAGCTTTCTGCGATTCTCCAGTTAACAGAGGGGCCACCAGTCCAGCCCATTGCTCCTTAGGCCACTTTTCCCTTTCAGCAGTCCTTTCAAATGTGGTCAAAAACACCTCCGGATCATCCTCTCCAGTCATTTTTGTCAGTAAACGGCTCACACCAAAGGATGCGGTATTATTGTAACCACTTGCTTCATTGGTCTGCGGACGTTGCTGTATTAATGTCTCTATTTGCTGTTGAAAACTCTGCTCTTGCTTCTGCAACAGGTCTATGAAGCGGGCCTCAGATCACTGCTGGGCTTGTTGCTGAACTTCCAAACTCTGCAGGTGAGCTTTCTGCTGAGCTTCCAGACTCTGCTGCCAAGTTGCATTTGTCTGCTGCTGGGCTGCAAGGCTCTGTTGTTGAGCTGCAAGGCTCTTTTGTAAACCTGCATTTGTTTGCTGCTGGTTTGCATTTGCTAGAGCCAGCTGTCTCAGTATCTCCTCCATGCTGGCCTTAACAAAAAAATAAAAAAAAACTGCCAAAATTCTCCACCAACTGTGAGGGGTTAGCTCGGCAGCGGTGTGTGTGACCCCCTGGATGGGTTCACAACACAAAATCAGGCACAGCAGACAGCGTTGTAGGTGCAAAAAAACAAAAGATGCGGTTTATTTATGCTACATGCAGTGAAACATATAACAGCCAAACAAAAATAAAACAAGAAAATAAATCCTGGTCAGCTTGACCTCTAATTACACACTTAGATTCCCTGTCTAACAACTGAGTGCAGCCTTGTGCTGCACCAGTCCCTGTCTCTGTTGTAGAGGTTTGCCACACAGGCATTAACTCACCGCACAGAACAGGTGTCACACTCCCCAGTCTATACAACACAAAACTGGTTCCAGAATGGAGCATCTCCCTAAGCATGCTGGGGTTTTTTGTAGAGGTCTTAATGAGCCCACTTACTTCAGCTGGGCTCATTAACTCTTCCCCTCTAATTGTAAAAGTCTGCATAAAGCCTGAATCTAGGGCACACATATTTCCCATCCTGGATACAACCAGGTGACTTTACCTGCGTGCTGCCACAGTGTATATATATACATATATATATATATATATATATATATATATATATATATATATATATATACGACGTGGGACACAGACTACATTTCTACATTTCAGCGGTCACTTCCGAAGTGCTGGTCGCTTCGTATTTCACGATAACTGTTCTACTAAATGTGATTGTAACTTTTATCTATAATAAAATGGTGATTACATCTTAAGATGTTTGCGCAATGAGCGGTGTCCTTTTATTTTATTTTTATGATCACTGAGCCATGTGTAAGGATCCCCATACCTGCTCCAACCTGTGAGAGGGTCTGTATCATTATACTGACTATTTTGAACTGGTGTCATTACATATGCATTACCCATGCACTGACTGTAAGGGTCAGTCTTATTGGGTGACGGTGACGGGACCTCACTACTTTCTTACCTGTTTGATACGGTGGATGGTGATTTGCTCCTGATTGGTGGAATCTTTTTTTCATATTGGGACTATTCACGTTTAAGTTTTCCTTCTTACAAATATGTATTTTGATTAATTTTTGATATTCATTTAATTCCATGTGCCACATTTTCTGTTTCAATATGTTTATTGAAAATTTTGAATAAACAGGAATAAACGAGAGACTACAATCTGCTCCTTGTGTGCCCTCGCAGAGGCTACAAAACATGAATATGAAACCGAAGGGCAAACCATCACATTATACTTATAAAAACACAAGAAGGGAAGGAAAAAGTGTAGGGAATGGTATCGAGACTGGCTCCAGTACCAAGCAACGCGTTCCTTTATCGGTTCCGGAGGGCAAGCCCTTCTCCCACTACCCCCTCCTACGGGGGGCAGCAGTATTTGTTAGCAATGAGAGAGATAGCAAAGAAGAGTGAAAAGAGATAGGGAACAGAAGAAGGAAAGGTTGGGAGAAAAGAGGGGGAAGAAAGGAGGGGGAAAGTTCGGGTGTGGACGCCTCGCCAAGAGGAGTTAGACCAAGCCCAGGCCTGCAGCTAGGAGCCCGGGGAACTCATAGGAGATCCATGGCTCCCAGATTTTTAGAAACTTAGCACGAGAATTATGGACAATACTGGACATACGTTCCTGAAGTAACATAGCAGTCATGCGGGTTTTAACCCCTTGAAAATCTACCCGTTGGGACTTCCAGGCTTGGGAAATGGTCCGCTTGGCCGCTATAAATAAATAAGTAGCCAGCTTTTGTTGAGGGCCTCGCAAACCAGGTACCGGGCAATGTAGAAGAGCTAGCTTAGCGTCCCTTCGGATCGTAAGGTGGAAGAGTGTCTGCAGCAAACCGAAAATCCTAGACCAGAATCCCACCAGCCTTGGGCAAGCCCACCATGTGTGCAGAACATCACCTCGCTGTCCACAGTTGCGGAAGCATCTGTCAGTACTCCCAGGGAAAGCCCGGGCTGTGCGGGCAGGTACCCAATACCATCGGAACATTACTTTATATGCAGCCTCTAGGGTATTTGTGTTGAACGAGCATTTGGCGACCGTTTTCCAGGCCCTGCTCCAGTCCTCTGGGTCTACTGGGGCCTGAAGGTCCTTTTCCCATTGAGTCATATAAGAGAGGGGTGCTGATGGCGGGCGACCATTCAGAGAGGCATAAATGGCCGAAATAAGACCTGGGGACCCTGGGGCGTGCTGGCATGAATGTTCAAAAAACGTTTTTTGGAAGGGGTAGGTGGACATGCGGCGCAACGTTGCAATCCAGTGCTTTAATTGGATAAAGTGATAATGCTCGTTAGCCAGCGCCTCATGTGTTTCCCGGATACTCTCCCAGGAGGGGAATAAGCGTGAGGAAAGAAAATTTTGGACTCGTGGGTAGCCATGTGAGGACCACCAGGAGAATGCCTGGGGCTCCTCCAGACCCGGGGTGAAAAGAGGGTTATGAGTGATGGGAAGTAGGGGTAGAAAGGGGGACACACCCGCAGACCATGGAGCAGCATGGGGCTTAGGGAGGGGGGGCGCAGATTCCTGGGGAGCCAGAGGAGTGCCTGAAGTGCACAAGGGTCACAGCCAGGCACCTCCAGGAGCACCCACAGAGGGACATCCGCGGTTGCATGGAGCATAGTCAACGGAGAGATCTGGGCTGCTGTGTAATATTTAGAGATATTGGGGACCCCCAAGCCTCCCCGGAGCCTATGGGTATAAAGGGTCGCGCTAGGTACCCTGGGGCGTTTGCGCGCCCATATAAATTGGAGGATTTTATTCTGCAAGAGTCTAAGGAAAAAAGTGGGTACCCGGACAGGCAAAGTACGAAAATAATAAAGGACTTTAGGAAGAATCGTCATCTTCACCGCCGAAATCTTGCCTAGCCATGAGAGCGTGGAGAATTGCCAGGCTTGCATAAGGGTGGACACCGTTCGCAACAGGGGATAGTAATTGGTTGAGAAAAGGGAAGAATAAGACGGTGTTAATTTGACACCCAAATAATCAATCGAGTGGGATGCCTAACGGTATAGAAAATGATCCTGGAGACGCTGCACCAGTTCCAGAGGGAGAGTAACGTTCAGCGCTGTGGTCTTGGCGGGGTTAATTTGAAGACCCGAGAAGGCTGAAAATCGGTCTAATACCAGTTGCAGGTTGGGCAGGGAAATAAGCGGGTTTGATATGGTCAAAAGGGCGTCGTCCGCAAAGAGGTTCACTTTGTATTGAGTGCCCGCATAAGGGATTCCCGAGATATCGCTATTGGCCCTAATCGCCGCCGCCAGCAGCTCCAATGCTAGGATAAATAGTGCCGGGGACAGGGGGCATCCCTGTCTAGTCCCCCGGAGTATCGGGAAAGGGTCAGAAAGGAAGCCCGCATATTTAACCGACGCCGACGGTGCGGAATAGAGGGCCTGGATCCATTGCAGAAAATGTGGTCCAAATCCCCATTTGGTTAGAACAAAATAAAGGTAGTCCCAGGAGAGCGAATCAAACGCTTTATAAATATCTAGGGAGAGCAAAAGTCCAGGTATTTTAAGCTGATGAAGTATATGAAGGAGATGGACCACCTTGCGGACATTGTCCCCCGCCTGGCGACCGGGCACAAAGCCCACTTGATCCCTGTGAATGAGGGCCTGAAGATATCTGTTGACCCTTGTGCTCAGAACCTTTCCCAGAACCTTCAGGTCAACATTCAACAGGGATATGGGATGAAAGGACTGCGGGTCTGTGACTTAGGAATCATAGAGATATAGGCTTTCAGCGAGTCTGGCGAGGGTCTTGCACCTTCCCACCAGGCGTTAAAATAAGACGTTAGATGGGGCGTGAGCAGGGACGCAAATGTCCTATAGTATAGACCGGTAAAGCCGTCCGGGCCCGGGGCTTTGGATGGCTTAAGGGACTTTAGGGCTTGGGCGACCTCCATTTCCATTATAGGAGCATTCAAATTGGCCTGTGCCGCAGAGGACAACGAAGGGAGACAAATCGATTGGAAGAATCTCTCGGCCTTGTCCCGGTCGAAGGCAGCTGGCACACTATAGAGGGAGGAGAGGAAGGAGGCAAAGCCAGCCGCTACCTTGGATGGATTTGACGTGAGTCCCCCACCTGTCACCTGTAATCGAATTGGCCTGCCCGAACGTCCCGCTGAATTAAGTTTCGTAGCTAACATAGGACCAGTTTTGTTCAAGCAACTGTAGAATTTATACTTGGACCAGCGCAGGGCTTTCTCCGCCTGAGCAGAGGCGAGTAGGTCCAACTCAGTGGCCAAGTTGTCACGTGTCCGCCTATGGGCTACCGTAGGACGCGCCTTCCACGTCGCATCTGCCGCTTCTAACAAGGAAGTCAACTCCCGTATCCGCTGTTCCCTGGCCCGCTTTGTACGGGAAGCAATCTGGATTAGATGTCCCCTGACCGTCGCCTTGTGAGCTTACCACAAGGCAACTGGAGAATCAACTGAGCCTACATTTTCTGTGAAATAGGTTTGGATATGTGTTTCTATTTGAGATGATGTTGCTTGCGTACTCAGGAGGGATTAATTAATCCGCCAGAGAAAGCCCGGGCGGGAGAATCCCGCCAAGGAGATTCCGAGGATCAGGGGGTCATGATCAGACCACGGAGAAGTGGCGATAATGATCTTATGTACCAACGGCAGGGAATTAAGTTGCAGAAACACGTGATCTATCCTACAAAAACTCTGGTGGGGGTTAGAGAAAAAGGTAAATTCCTGTGACAACGGATGTTGCTCGCGCCACACGTCCACCATGCCATATGACTGGAAGAGATCACGCAATATTTGCTCTTGGGAGGCATCACGGGACGGAGGCACTTCCCGGAGACTACGCCTGTCCAAATCGGAGTTAAAAACAGAGTTGGAGTCTCCCATCATAATCAGGAGGCCTTTTTGGTGCCTAGTGGTCACCTGAAGCAAATGGGAGAAAAACCTCTGTTGAAATGAGTTAGAAGCCTAGTATCCAACCAAAGTGACCTCCTGGTCCCACAGGGTGCCCTGCAAGATCAAATATCTACCCGTAGGGTCTGCGATTTCCTTAGAACAGGTGAATTGGAGGTTACGCCTAAAGGCCATCAGCACCCCTCTTTCTTCTCAGAGGCGAAGCCGTATAAAACACTGGATAATGGGAGGACAAATATTTGGGGGATGAGGACAGGGAGAACCTGGTTTCCTGCAGACACACCACATCAATAGATTAAGATTTTAGATGACGGAAAACCTTTGACCTCTTAATGGGGGAATTAAACCCATGGATGTTCTACGAGAATATTTTCAGCACATTCTGAGCCATCTGGAGGGTAAAGGAAGGTCTATATCATTATAGAGCGGCCAACAAGGTACGTACTTACCCTGGTCCCATGGTGAGGCAATCCGAACCCGAATAGGGGAGTGAGAGGGAGGGAAACACAGGGAGAAAGAGAAAGAGAGAGAAAAGGAAACACAGAGTAGACAAGTGAAACACAGAAACACCACAATTGGTGGGCATTGCATCCTGCTACAGGACACTAAAAGGTGTGGCTCTACCACCAACCACAAAGCTAGCAAATAGCAAAACATAACAGCAACAACAGCAATAATACTATAATATTACTAGAATATTACTACATTATTATCGCCCCTGCACAGGGCAATTATAACTAGAACAATAAAAAAAACAACAGGCGAGACGAGCCAAGCCCATCTCGTAGTACTGCTACCGGGTAGCAGTGGATAAAACTAACAATGGGATTAAAGGTTCTCCCCAGCCGGCGCCGCCCCACAGGAAGCGCCCGAGGGGAGAACAGAACCTCGGTCCCAGAACGTGACCCCCTGCGCCGAAGCGCCGTCAGGCCTCCAGGAGTCCAACACTAAGAGGGGACCCCGTAAGGCCTAGGCAGGAGACCACCAGTGCTGATTAAGATCCGCCCCCTTAAGGGGGTGTGGACCTGAAATAAACCATGGCTTGACCCGAGCAAGGAAGGGAGGATAGGAAGGAAGTGGGGGGATCAGGGAAAGAAAGAAAATAAGGAAAAAATTTATAGGACGGGGGAGTGGTAAGGGAAGGGAATTAAGAGGAGGGGAATGGGAAAGTAAGAGGGGGAGCAGGGGGGAGGAGGGAATGGCAGGAAGGGGGGAAGAGAGGTGCAGGGTGTGGGGAGCAGGGGAGTGGAAGGGAAACGGGGAGGGAGCATGGATGAGGAGAGGAGGGAGTGGGGAGAATTAGGTAAGGCAGGGTAAAAGATGGAAAGATTAAAGGATTAGAGCCCTTTATAGTTCCTAGAGTCCAGAAACCAACCAGTGCACATAGAAAATTAGACTTTATATACATTAAGCCCCGGAATCGGCCCCCCAGACTGCCCCTATCCCATCAGGAGTATGGTCCCACTTTCCTCTCCTCCCTTAAAAGTAAAAATAAAAATAATAATAAAAAAATTATTATGTCCCGAGAGAAGGCCCCCAGGTTAGCTGGGAGGTTTGGGCAGAACTAGGCAGTCTTAGTAGAGCTGGATCACCGACAAAAGCCTAAAGTCTAAAGTGAAGGCGCATAAGGCCTGTATAATAAGTAAAAACTGAAAGTAACTATAAATTTATAAAATAAAACAGGGAAGGGGGGGGGGAGGCATGGGCCAGGAGAGCATGGTCACATCGTCTGGTATGAGTCAAGAACCAGCACAGGCAGAAACAAACAGTGCTTCAAAGGTCCGGGGAAAGCAACCGGGCAGAAAGCAAGGGATCATGGACAGGCACACCCGTGTGGTCGTCATCCCGGATCTGAATAGGGGGATCGGGCATGCGGCTGGGCATCAGGGGAGGGCCGTTTCCGGTTGCTGACTGGTTCCCACACACGACCCAAGCGCCCAGAGGGGGGCCTAGGACCTGAAGCCCCCTCACGAAGGCTGGGGTCATCTGAAGAGGGGAGCAAATGTAGTGCTTCAAAAGTCGCCTGGGCTATCTCCACGGTGCGTACAGTGTAGCCCCGGCCCTGGTAGGTGAAAGCGAGGCAAAAAGGAAAGCCCCATGTGTATTTGATGTTGCGTTCCATCAGAGCTGAAGTATAAGGTTTCAGTTGTCGTCTCTTTTGCACTGTGGAGGGGGCCAAATCAGTAAAAAGCTGGTACTTGTGGCCTTGGAAACGGAGTTCAGGCTTGCCCCGTGCTGCCTTAAGGAGCGTTTCCTTAGTGCGGTAGTACGTGAACTTGATGATAATGTCCCGAGGGGGCCCCCCCTCCTTCTTCGGCCCCAGGGCCCGATGGATCCGGTCAAATTCCATGCGATCAATGGGGATGCCTGAGACCAGTTCCTGGAATAGGGCCGTGGCAGTGGAGGTTAAGTCCTCAATAGTTTCAGGGAGTCCCCTAAGCCGGAGGTTCCCACGTCTAGACCTGTTCTCATAGTCCTCTAGTTTTAGGAGGGCTGCATCCAACTCCCTGTGGATGTCCTGCAAGTCCTGCTCATGGTGATCAATGACCGTGGCTGCAGCCTCCATTCTATCTTCCAGCGCATTTGTACGGTTACCCAGCTCACGGATTTCCTTCGTGAGATGCGTGGCCAGTTTGGAAGTGGCTGCTGACAGTTCCCCCTGCAGCATGGTTTTAAAGCGAGACAGCAGGTCTGCATCCCGCAAGGAAGGCACTACATAGGGTTGCTGGACTCCTGGTATGCTTTCTGCATCCGAGCAGGCCTCGGGCTCACCAGTGAGCAACGGAGGGGTAAAGTCCATGTCTGAGGCCTGTGAGTCCAGCAGGCCGTCCGGTGGAAAGGCCTCAAGGCTAGCTCGCACAGCCTGTCTCTTTGTGGTGCTCCGCGCTGTGCCTGATTTGCGCCCCATAATGTCAGTCTCGATGCCGGGATATAGCGAGCCCAGATTAATGTGCAGGAGCGGTTATATCACAGCTGGTGTGGTCGGTGGTGGAGAAGAGCCATTAGCTTGTGGCCATCCTGGCTCTTAGCTCACAAGCGCCCTTGGCATATAGTGATATCTGATAATGCCAAGTAATTACATTCTCCCCTCACGGCAGCAGGCTGTAGTAAGAAGAGTTTTTTATTTAGCTGGAGCTCTAACCCACTAGGGCAGTAGTCAGGCTGTTAAGAGCCTGAACCCAGGAGGGGGCCGGGCCGGAGAGAGGGCCGTGGAGCTTTGGGGATGGGGAGAGTGTCCAGTACACAGCAGGGAGAGGTCTGGGGAGAGCAAGGGCCCCTTGGGCTAAGACAGTGCCTCACCTGCAGTCCGTGGAGCTCACCGTCACCTCCTCTCCTTCAGCTGTCTTGGGATCCTGGAGTGTGGGGGGGATGAGATGGCAGCTGTAGTGTCCAGGTTCCAGTGCGTAGGCCCCCTGCCAGGCGCTGGGGCAGGAAGGTGTGGGAACTGGCAGGCTTCACTGGGCCCCGCTAGGCCTCACTAGGCCGCATCCGTGGCAGACAGTCCCGGGGGCCCCACAGACCTCCAGAGGTCCCCAGTTAATGACTATGGCAGACCAGGTGGCAAGGGGAGCCGAGCAGCCCACCAGGAGGGCCTCCGGTAGCGTGGTTGAGGAGAGTGGAGGCCGGGAGGACGGCCACGGCATCTTCCCGCCGGGCGCTGGTGTAGGAAAGTGCGGGGACTGGCTGGCTGTACTAGGCCGCATCCGCGGCAGACAATCCCGGCGGCCCCGCGGGCCTCTGGACCTTACCGGGCATGGAGTAGGGCAGTCCGGATGATGGGGAGATCCACTGCCAGGTCCCCCGTTGAAGTGGTGGAGGAGGATGAAGGGCGGGGAAGATGGTGGCGGCGGCCGCGGACGGACAAGGCCGGCGTCTCTCTCCGCGGATCCCAGGCCAATCTCGTCCCAATTTCCCTCCAGGCTGAGACAGGGCAAGTGGTAGGGTGCATAGGCCGAAGGATTGGGGAAAAACGGCCGTGTATGCACCCGGATGGCTGCGGATTGCACTGGGCACTCAGGAGCTCTCTGTGAACACGTCCATCCTGGGTCACTTCCGGGTACACCCCCATGCACCACATTTTCTTTATTTATACCTTGTATATTGTTTCCAGCAATATTGTCTGAGCAGTAGTATATGTTTTATGTTTGTTTTTAATTGAGGCAAAAAATTTGTTTGAACACGCGAACACCGTTAAAGTCTATGGGACATGAACATGAATAACCAATGCTAATTTTAAAGGCTTATATGCATGGTATTGTCATAAAAAGTGTTTGGGGACCTGAGTCCTGCCCCGGGGACATGTATCAATGCAAAAATAAGTTTTAAAAACGGCAGTTTTTTCATGAGCAGTGATTTTAACCCTTTCATGACTAAGCCTATTTTTGGAATTTGGTGTTTACAAGTTAAAATCCATATTTTCTACTAGAAAATTACTTGGAACCCCCAAACATTATATATATTTTTTTAACAGAGACTCTAGAGAATAAAACGGCGATTGTTGCAATATTTTATGTCACACGGTATTTGCGCAGCGGTGTTTTAAATGCAACTTTTTGGGAAAAGGGACACTTTCATGAATTAAAAAAAAAAAACAGTAAAATTATCCAATTTTTTTTGCATAATGTGAAAGATAATGTTACGCCGAGTAAATAGATACCAAACATGTCACACTTTATAATTGCACGCACTTGTGGATTGACGACAAAGTACGGTACCTAAAAATCTCAATAGGCGACGCTTTAAACATTTTTTATGGTTACCAGGTTAGTGTTACAGAGGAGGTCTAGTGCTAGAATTATTGCTCTCGCTCTGACGATCGCGGCGATACCTCACATGTGTGATTTGAACACCGTTTACATACGCGGGCGCGACTTCCGTATGCGTTTTCTTTGCTTTGCGAGCTCGCGGGGGCGGCGGGCGCTTTAAAAAATTTATTTTTATTTTTTTATTTATTTTAAAATGACTAAATTGTTTAAAATAAAAAAAAAAAAATTTGATCACTTTTATTGCTGTCACAAGGAATGTAAACATCCCTTTTGACAGTAATAGGCGGTGACAGGTACTCTTTATGGAGGGATCGGGGGTCTAAAAGACCTCCCACCCCTCCTTTACACTTCAGTGTATTCAGATCGGCGAAAACGGCGATTCTGAATACCGGATATTTTTTTTAAACCGGCGCCATTGGCAGCCGAGTAAACGGAAAGTGACGTCATGATGCCGCTTCCGTGTTTACTATGAGGAGACTGAAACGAAGCCGATTACGGCTTCGTTCCAGTTCCTCCCCTGCGGCCGGAGGCATCGCAGCAGGAATCGGTGCTCCCGATCGAGCGGGAGCACCCGGTAACAGCGGCGGGAGGCGGCGGGAGGCGGCGGGAGGGGGGGACGTCCCCTCCCGCTCCTCCGGCATAACAGCCGAGCAGCTTTTAGCCGCATCGGTTGTTATGGCTGCATAGCCAATCGCCCGCTGATTAAAACGGTACCGGGATGATGCCTGCAGGTGCGGGCATCATCCCGGTATACCCCCCGGAAGCCGAGTACGCACATCTGCGTACGCTCGGCAGGAAAGGGTTAATAATGCTTAAATTGAAACAATAAAAGTGTAATATGCCTTTAAATCTCGTAGCCTGGGGGTTGTGCATGTTTCCCGTGTTTAGAACAGTCTGACAGCAAAATGACATTGCTAATGTCTGGTCTGGTATGGATTCAGGGTCTGGTAATCTGCTTGCTGTGGGGGGCACTGAACAGGAGGGAGGGGCCAGGAGCACAGAAGAGGGACCCGAGAAGAGGAGCATCTGGGCTGCTCTGTGCAAATCCACATAGTACAACATGTTTGCTATTTTTATGGGGAAAAAAATGAAACTTTATCATCACTTCAATTCTAAACAGATGACCTGTAAATGACTTTTAATGGTTTGCCTATGGAAAATGTAAGGTATTACACAGTTTATGAATTCTTTAGTGTCTTTTCTTCATGAAAATATACAGTTCTAATGCTATGTATTAAGGTGAAAAACCTTCTGTGCTGTAAAATACCCCCTTCCAGCTCTTCTTATCTGAGCCCTATCCAATGTGCATGAAAACAGCGTCTCTCACCGCTGCTTCCATCCTCCTTGGGCAGATAGCAGTGGGAGCCATTGCCTCCCGCTGCTGTCAATCAAATGCTTTTCCTAGGGAGCATGGGGAAGGGCCGAGCTGCCCGCTCTGTGTCAATAGATATAGACAGGGTGGCTTGGTAGCGAGCAGGCACAGGTGCCCCCATGGAAAGCAGCTTTTCATGGGGGCACTGTGTGGGGGGCTTTGGTCCCCAGAAGAAGAGGATTGGTTCTGCTCTGTGCAAAACCATTGCGTATAGCATGTTTGTTATTTCAATTTAACCACTCCAGGACCGCCCACATACTGCAGCAGGGCTGCCGGCTGCGCGAACCAACATATCTGTATGTCGGTCCGTGCATCAGATACAGTGGGCGCACGCCACGGAAGCTGGCCCGTGTGTCCAGTATACTCAGTATCCACTGCCCACCCGCGATTGTGGTGAAGAGAGGCAGAACGGGGAGGAGAGAGAGATCAGCTGGTACTAGTAATCAGGAACAGCGATCTCTCTGTACTCCCAGTGAGCCTATCCCCCCTGACAGTTAAAAAGGGAACACTTAACCCTTTGATCACCACTAGTGTTAACCCCTTCCCTGCCGGTGCCATTTATACAGTGATCAGTGCATTTTTATAGTGTTTTATAGAGTGTCACTGGTCACCAAAAAGTGTCACTTAGGGTCAGATTTGTCCACCGCAATGTCGCAGTCCCGCTAAAAATTGCTGATCCCCACCATTATTAGTAAAAACAATAAAAAAAGTCCCTAAATCTTTCCCCTATTTTGTAAACACTATAACTTTTGTGTAAACCAATCAATATATGTTTATTGCGATTTAAAAAAAAAAATGTAACAGAATGCATACTGGACTAAATTGGTGAATATATATATATATTTTTTGGATATCTATTATAGCAGAAAGTATGTTTATAGTGCAAAACATAAAAACCTCAGAAGTGATAAGAAACCACTAAAAGAAAGTGCTATTTGTGGGAAAAAAGGACATGAATTTTGTTTGGGTACAGCGTTGCACGACCGTGCAATTGTCAATTAAAGTGATATATAGTATCGCAAAAAATGGGCTGGTTATTAAGGGGCAAGTCCTTCCGGGGCTAAAGTGTTTAAAAAAAAAATAAAGTGATTTGAGCAATATATTTTTGAAAAGTATAACTAGTCAGAGATACCCCTCTGTCTCAATATCTGCCTCTCAGACAGTCATTTATTGTCCTTGGAATGTATAGAACTCCCTATTCACTTCATACAATAGACCTAATGACAGTCCTAATTGTACTAGATGTAGATTTGGTTTAGGGTGATTTTATACATTTTATCTGAATACGTCCTAATTTGGTAAGATAATGGAAAGACGTTGTTCAACAAATGAATGCTATTTGTTTATTATTATTATTATTATTATTCAGGATTTATATAGCACCAACAGTTTGCGCAGCGCTTTACAATATGAGGGCAGACAGTACACTTACAATACAAATCAATACAGGAGGGATCAGAGGGCCCTGCTCGTTAGAGCTTACAATCTAGAAGGGAGGGTCAAGTTGAAACAAAAGGTAATAACTGTGGGGGGGGGGGGGGATGAGCTGATGGAGAACATGAAAATACAGTTAGGTGTGGGTGGGGTAGGCTTCTCTGAAGAGAAGTGTTTTCAGGGATTGTCTAAAAGCTAATAAAGTAGGAGATAGGCGGACAGATTGGGGTAGGGCATTCCATAGGATTGGAGAGGCTTTGGAAAAGTCCTGGAGGCGAGTATGGGAGGGGGTGATGAGGGAGCTAGAGAGCAGGAGGTCTTGAGAGGAACGAAGAAAACGAGTAGGTTGGTATTTAGAGACTAAGCTAGTGATGTAGCTGGGGGCAGAGTTGTGGATGGCTTTGTATGTAGTTGTTAGTATTTTGAATTTAATTCTTTGGATGAGCGGAAGCCAGTGGAGGGATAGAGAGAGAGGAGTAGCAGACACCGAGCGATTGGTAAGGTGGATGAGCCTGGCAGCGGCATTCATGATGGATTGAAGAGGTGATAGACTATGTAGAGGTAAGCCAATGAGAAGGGAGTTGCAGTAGTCGAGGCGGGAGATGACCAGCGAGTGAATTAAGAGCTTTGTTGTCTCATTGGTTAGAAAGGGGCGTATTTTGGAGATGTTGCGGAGGTTGAGGCGGCAGGATTTGGACAGTGATTGGATGTGTTGCTTGAAGGAGAGTTCAGAGTCCAGGACTACACCTAGAACCTTGGCGTGAGGGGATGGGCTTATGGTTGTGCCATCAATTTTGACAGTGAGATCAGGGGAAGGGGCATACGGGGGAGGAAAAATTATAAGTTCGGTTTTGGATAGATTGATTTTGAGGAAGTGATGTGACATCCAAACTGATATATCTGATAGTAAATTAGTGATACGTGAGGGAGTGAGCTGAGGGGTAGAGAAATAGATTTGGGTGTCGTCAGCATAGCGGTGGTATTGGAAGCCGTGGGAGGCTATCAGTTGACCCAGGGAGGAGGTATAGATTGAAAATAGGAGTGGTCCAAGAACAGAACCTTGGGGGACCCCAACAGAGAAAGGAAGAGGAGAGGAGGAAGTAGAGTTGTAAGAGACGCTAAAGGTGCAGTTGGATAAGTAGGAAGAGAACCATCGTAGAGTACGGTCACGGAGACCAAAGGTGTGGAGTTTTTTGAGAAGGAGGGGGTGGTCAACCGTATCAAAGGCAGCAGAGAGGTCCAGGAGGAGGAGTACAGAATAATGTCGATTGGTTTTGGCCATTAGTAGATCGTTTGTTAGTTTTAGGAGAGCAGTTTCTGTGGAGTGTTGAGGACGAAATCCAGACTGAAGGGGATCAAGAAGGCTATTATCAGCGAGGTGGACACTCATTCGGTTGTAGACCAGACGTTCGAGTAGTTTGGATAAGAAGGGGAGCAAGGAGATGGGGCGTAGGTTGTTAGGATTGGGTGGGTCCAGTGAGGGTTTTTTAAGTATGGGTTTGACAAGTGCATGTTTTAGAGAGTTGGGGAAGATGCCAGAAGAGAGGGAGAGATTGAAGATGTGAGTTAGAGAGTGTAGCATAGAGCCAGAGGGTGAACGCAGCATTTGCGAGGGAACAGGATCCAGAGGGCAGGTGGTAAGGTGGACATTACCAAGTAGTTTAGCAACTTCGCCTATAGTGGTGGGGTTGAAAGAGGGAAGTAATGATTGTGCCTGTGGGCATGATGTGTAAAGCGTGGAGGGTATCAGAATTTGTAAAACAATATTGTATGTAAACCATTTACATGCATTTTGGGGCATCTTGTTGGGCTAAGACTAGGGCTGTTTATTGCTAGAAATTTGAGTGAAAAATTTAGATTTTGTCACATCCACCAACAAAGGTGAAATAATGTCCACAGTTAAATTTAATTTAAAGTTACAGCAGCTGACTTCTCAGCATAGGGAAGCTTTATTTCAATTTCAAAAGATTTAGGTGGAAGAGCTTCAACTAAGTGGTTTATATTACCAGAGAGATCAGATAGATTACATTGTGCAATGATTCAGTGTGTTGGATCTAGTCTGTTTTTGTTTTCTATTTTTTTTTTTATGTTATCTGTTTTATATGGACCTTTTTTTGTAATATAAAGTATGTGCTTTTTCAATAAATAAAATTTGGTTAAAAAAAAAGTTATGTGGACAACCTTTTAGTTGGAAGCCTGCAAAGAAAGTGCAAACAACAAAAAAGAACACAATTGTGTTGATGGGAAAATACTACACTAATATCATAAACTGATCTATGGAACGCATTGTTTTCAAGTACTGAGCAACATTACATCGTGTTTTTTCACCTTCATGTATCGTATGCAAAACTTCTGTCACTGACCTGCCCCAAGCCCCACCCGTTTTACTCACCTAAGTCCGTTTGTTCGTTCCCTTGGCTTAGACGCACTCTAACTCTCTGCCCGAGGTTCTCAGCTCTTGATTGAATAGATTGATAGCAGCGCAGATATTGGCTCTCGCTCCTATCAAATCCAATGATGCGGGCGCCGGGGGGGGGGGGCGTGCCACAAGGTGCGAGGAGGAGACACGAGTGCCGCCGGGGGACCTCAGAAGATGATGATCATGGCCACACTGTGCAAAACAAACTGCACAGTGGAGGTATGATATGTTTGTTATTTAAAAAATAAAAAAACAAAGGTTTACAATTACTTTAACTTGTTCTGAATTTGCTTACAGATCTTGACTTTAGCTTTAAAATGTTTTGGTAGCAAGATGTAGAATCCACAATTTTTTTTGCATTTGGCCATCTTTCAGAAGAACAATATCACCAGGTCTAAAATTAGGGTTGGTGGTTTGCCATTCGCATTCATGACTGCAAAGTTTTAGCACTTATCTCTACTGGTGTTTATGTAAGTCTTTGGTTCTGAATTCTTCAGACAAAACCAGGTTTTCTGAGTCTGGTCAGTGATAAAAGTAGGCAAGAAAGAATCCCCTGGGTTATTTGAAGCTGGAGTCAGTGGTCTGGCCATGAAAATTGACAGGATAACATTCCTACTTGTAGTAAGATAGAATCAAGGAATCTATATGCTGAGAAGAAAAAAGCTGGTTTGACGTATGCCACGTACACGCGATCAGACTATCCCGCGGATCAGAGTCCGGGCGGACAATCCGCCTGTGTGTGGGCTCCGGCTGACTTTTTCTTTCCAAAAGTCGGGCGACTTAGAAAGAAGTTTTGACTCAAAATTGTCCGGCAGACTCGGCAGTCCGCCGGACAATCCGCCTGTCTGTGTGCTAGTCCGCTGGACATTTGATATGAACGGACTTGCCCACACACGGAGAAAAGTTTGTTCATTTTGAACGCGGCTCCAGCTAGCCGAGACTAGAGAAGGAAGTCAATGTCGCCGCCTCCATCGGCGAGATTGTCACCTGGTATGGACTTAAAGGGGAAGCCCTAACGCCGAAAAAATGGGGTGGGGGCCCCCCAAAGTCCATATCAGACCCTTAGCCGAGCACGCAGCCCGGCCACTCAGGAAAGGGGGTGGGGGACAAGCGAGCGGCCCCCCTCCTGAGCTGTACCAGGCTGCGTGCCCTCAACATGGGGGGTGCACCTTGTCCCCATGTTGATGAGGACAAGGGCCTCTTCCCGACAACCCTGGCCATTGGTTGTTGGGGTCTGCAGGCGGGGGGCTTATCAGAATCCAGGAGCCCCCTTTAATAAGGGGGCCCCCAGATACCGGCCCCCCACCCTATGTGAATGAGTATTGGGGTACCATGTACCCCTACCCATTCACCTGGTGAAAAAAGTGTAAAGAATAAAACACAACACGTTTTTTAAAATAATTTATTGCACAGCTCCGGTGGTCTTCTGTCTTAGGGGGTCTTCTCGCCGGACTGCTCTGCTATCTTCGGCTAGCTCTTTTACTAGCGGACAAGCCCGGCTTTCTTCTTCATCATCGCCGCCGCCGTCCCGGGGTCTTCTTCCGACTTTGGGGGTCTTATCCTCCTCTTCGGTTCTTCTTGCTGGGCCTCCGCTATCTTCTTATAGCTCTTTTACTAGTGGTGGCCCAGTCTTCTGTTGCCACCGTCGCCTTCTCTTCTTCTCCTTCTTCTTCTTCTTGGAGATTTTTACTCAAAGCTCTCTCTAGCCGCAATGACAGGGACGCATTGTTCGGTGACTTATGATGTCAGTCCCAGCATCCTCCGGGGCTGTGACATCATAAGAGGGTGGGGTCGCCATGTGACATCACCCGGTGACCCCGCCCCTTGTCTTTATATAAGTTGCCGCACAACACGTCCCTGTCATTGCGGCTAAAGAGAGTGTCGAGTTAGAATAATGCCACACGATCAGACTATCTGGCGGACTTAGTCCGGTGGACAAACCGCGGGACTTTGCAACAGAGGTCCGTCTGACTTTCCGAACGAGCGGACCTGCCCACACACGACTGACTTTTCCGACTTTTTAAATGAACGGACTTGACCACACATGGAGTAAAGTCCTTTCATTTTGAACGCGGCTTCAGGTAGACGGGACTAGCGCAGGAAGTCAAAGTCGCCGTCTCCATTGGCGAGATTGACATTTTGCTGGCCCCGTCACCTGGTATGGACTTAAAGGGGAAGCCCTAACGCCGAAAAAATGCCGTGGGGGTCCCCCCAAAGTCCATATCAGACCCTTAGACGAGCACGCAGCCCGGCCGGTCAGGAAAGGGGGTGGGGATGAGTGAGCGGCCCCCCTCCTGAGCCGTACCAGGCCGCGTGCCCTCAACATGGGGGGGTGCTTTGGGGAAGAGGGGGCCCTGCGGCCCCCCGACCCCAAAGCACCTAGTCCCCCTGTTGATGAGGACAAGGGCCTCTTCCCGACAACCCTGGCCGTTGGTTGTCAGGGTCTGCGGGCGGGGGGCTTATCGGAATCTGGGAGCCCCCTTTAATAAGGGGGCCCCCAGATACTGGACCCCCCACCCTATGTGAATGAGTATGGGGTACCATGTACCCCTCCCCATTCACCTGGGGAAAAAAATTGTAAATAAAAAAACACAACACATGTTTTTAAAATAATTTATTGGACAGCTCCGGTGGTCTTCCGTCTTGGGGGGTCTTCTCGCCGGACTCCTCCGCTATCTTCTGCTCTTTTGCTAGCTCTTTTACTAGTGGAGGAGCCTGGCTTTCTTCTTAGTCGTCGCCGCCACCTGGGGTCTTCGTCCGACTTTGGAGTCTTGTCCCGCTCTTCAGGGGTCTTGTCCCCCTCTTCGGTGTGTATGTACGGGGCATAAGATGAGTAAGCTGCTTCCATATGCAGCTCTGATTAACAAAGTTACACTAGCAAAGTGGACATGAACTCAAACAAAAATGTTTATCTTGTAGAGAGTGTTTACAAGTGTTAATTGTGTCAAATCAGTATCTAGAAAATATACATTTCTTCTTAAATTTCTCTTAAAAAATAGCAATGCACTTTGTGGCAAATGACCATGCATAGGCACTCCTGTTCTTTAGCCCCAATGCTTTATGTATGCAGTGTGATATGATCTAATGAATTGTGCCTCTGACTGCTAGTCTCATGAGTTTTGGAGTCACTTTTTCTGATATCACTACCATGCTACTTACTGTTTACCTTGCTGGAGTGAAACTAACTCCTGAGGACCTGCAGTGCAAGGATCTCTATGCTTCTGCCTCATTTATTCTTTGAATCCTCTACCCTTCCTGTCTACTATTTAATAGTACTGCACCAGTTATCAGTTGGGAAACTTCAACACCCCCTAAAAAGCAATCTCTGCCTTTAGCAAGAAGGCCACCTCCACAAAGAAACACAGTGCAGAACAAGACATAAGTCAGTCCTGCGGAAATTATTTGCTCCAGGGACCCTACATGCAATATTTTTGAATAGTCCTTTCTCCTAGTTCTGCCTTTTTTTGGCACAGCTTCCATAATAAAAGTTCTCTTTATCATTTGAGGAGCTGCATTTTAAACATACTTCCTGCCAAGGTAATTTTTATGTTTTCAGCACTGAGATACTTTGACTGACACTTACTCACTCATACAAAATACAACACTGTACTCAAATTATTTGATATCGTTTTGTGAGATAGATAGAGCTTTTTTGGTGTTATTTAACCACTTGACCACTGGGCACTTAAACACCCTTAATAACCAGACCAATTTTCAGCTTTCGGTGCTCTCGCATTTTGAATGACAATTACTCAGTCATGCAACACTGGACCTATATGAAATTTTTGTCCTTTTTTTCACACAAATAGAGCTTTCTTTTGGTGGTATTTAATCACCGCTGGTTTTTTTTTTTTTTGTGCTATAAAAGAAAAAATACCGAAAATTCTGTAAAAAAACGAATTTTTCTTTGTTTCTGTTAGAAAATTTAGCAGATTAGAAATTTTTTCTTCATAAATTTTGGCCAAAATTTATACTACTACATATCTTTGGTAAAAATAAGTACAAATTGGTGGATATTATTTGGTCTTTGTGAAAGTTATAGAGTCCACAAGCTATGGTGCCAATATCTGAAAATTGATCACACCTGAAGGACTGACGGCCTATTTCAATTCTTGAGACCCTAACATGCCAGAAAAGTACAAATACCCCCCAAATGACCCCTTTTTGGAAAGAAGACATTCCAAGGTATTTAGTAAGAGGCATGATGAGTTTTTTGAAGTTGTCATTTTTTCCCACAATTCTTTGCAAAATCAAGATTCTTTTTACTTTTTTTTTTTTTTTCACAAAATTGTCATATTATCAGGTTATTTCTCACACACAGCATATGCATACCACAAATTACACCCCAAAACACATTCTGCTATTACTCCCGAGTATGGTGATACCACATGTGTGAGACTTTTACACAGCGTGGCCACATACAGAGGCCCAACATGCAGGGAGCGCCATCAGGCGTTCTGGAGCACCCAGGACAATTCTGACATTTCTCTCCTACATGTAAAAATCATCATTTATTTGCTAGAAAATTACATAGAACTCCAAAACATTATATATGTTTTTTTAGCAAACACCCTGGAGAATACAATGGTGGTCTTTGCAACTTTTTATCTCGCACGGTATTTGCGCAGTAATTTTTCGAATGCTTTTTTTTGGAAAAAAAACTGTTTTGTGCTTAAAAAAAAAAAAAACACAGTAAAGTTAGCCCAATTTTTGCATAATGTGAAAGATGAAGTTACGCTGAGTAAATAGATACCCAACATGTCACTCTTCAAAATTGCACACGCTCGTGGAATGGCGGCAAACGTCGCTACTTAAAAATCCCCATAGGCGACGATTTACATTTTTTTTACTGGTTATATGTTTTGAGTTACAGAGGAGGTCTAGGGCTAGAATTATTTCTCTCGCTCTAACGTTCGCAGCGATACCTCACATGTGTGGTTTGAACACCGTTTTCATATGTGGGCGGGACTTACGCATGCGTTCGCTTCTGCATGCGAGCACATGGGGACAGGGGCGCTTTAAAAAAAACATTTTTTTTTTATTGTTCATTTTACTTTATTTATTTTAGTTTGACATTTTTTTCCCCAAAAATAATTTTTTTGATCACTTTTATTCCTATTACAAGGAATGTAAACATCCCTTGTAATAGGAATATGGCATGACAGGTCCTCTTTACAGTGAGATGTGGGGTCAATAAGACCCACATCTCACCTCTAAGCTGGGAAGCCTGAAAAAAAAAAAGATTCTGGCTTTGATCGTATTAGCGATTCGGTAGAAGCACCGGAGGGCGGAGGGCGGCGGGAGATGTCTATGGCTGGGTATTGCAGGGTATCACCGACTATGGCTGGGTATCTCAGAGCATGGTGTTGCAGAGTACTGCGTTGCAGAGCATTGCAGGGTATTGGCGGGTGTTGCAGAGCATTGCAGAGTGTTGCAGGGTATTGGGGGGTGTTGCAGAGCATTGCAGAGTGTTGCAGGGTATCGGCGGGGGTTGCAGAGCATTGCAGAGTGTTGCAGGGTATCGGCGGGGGTTGCAGAGCATTGCAGAGTGTTGCAGGGTATCGGCGGGGGTTGCAGAGCATTGCAGAGTGTTGCAGGGTATCGGCGGGGGTTGCAGAGCATTGCAGAGTGTTGCAGGGTATCGGCGGGGGTTGCAGAGCATTGCAGAGTGTTGCAGGGTATTGGCGGGTGTTGCAGAGTGTTGCAGGGTATTGCAGAGCGTTGCGGAGTGTTGCAGGGCATTGCGGAGTGTTGCAGGGCATTGCGGAGTGTTGCAGGGCATTGCGGAGTGTTGCAGGGCATTGCAGAGTGTTGCAGGGCATTGCAGAGTGTTGCAGGGCATTGCAGAGTGTTGCAGGGCATTGCAGAGTGTTGCAGGGCAATGCAGAGTGTTGCAGGGCATTGCAGAGTATTTGCAGGGAATTGCAGAGTATTTGCAGGGAATTGCAGAGTAATGCAGAGTATTTGCAGGGAATTGCAGAGTAATGCAGAGTATTTGCAGGGAATTGCAGAGTAATGCAGAGTATTTGCAGGGAATTGCAGAGTAATGCAGAGTATTTGCAGGGAATTGCAGAGTAATGCAGAGTATTTGCAGGGAATTGCAGAGTAATGCAGAGTATTTGCAGGGATTTGAGGGGTTAATTTTCGGTGAGCAGCGATGTGGGCACTGCAGATGCAGCCCACATCGCTGCTGACACCGATCTCTCCCCCCTCCGCTGTACCGATCGGTACAGAGAGGGGGAGGGAGGAACCGGCGTCATAACATGACGCCGGCTTGTTTACAAGTGATCACTCCGTCATTTGACGGAGCGATCACGTGGTAAACGGCCGCGATGAGCGGCCGTTTACCGTGATTCGTGATGCGCCGGGTCCACTGGACCCAGCGGTCACGGATGCTCTCGTGTGCGCGCCCCAGGGGGCGCGCGTAGAGCAGAATTCTAGGAGGCCGTTAATTAACGGCCTCTTAGAGTTAAACAACCGCCCTGATGCCGTTAATCGGCAATGGGCGGTTGTTAAGTGGTTAATCACCACTGGGTTTTGTTTTTTTATATAAAGGAAAATAGACCGAATACACAGAGATAAAGCAAATCCTCCTGCTTAAGTTATACCTGTTTATCTGCAGCCCTTTCTCCTCTACTTTAAAAAAAATGTTTAAAGCATGCGTTTTACATAGCATATCTGAGCTTCAGAAGGCAGTGGGCATGTATTTGATGTCACAAAATACAGTATAGTAAAGGTAGATGAGTGCAATCTGAGTGAGACCTGAGTAAAGGGAATGGCTACCACCCTCTACACCCGTGATGGCGAACCTTGGCACCCCAGATGTTTTGGAACTACATTTCCCATGATGCTCCGCTACACTGCAGAGTGCATAAGCATCATGGGAAATGTAGTTCCAAAACATCTGGGGTGCCAAGGATCACCATCTCTGCTCTACACCCTCTTAAAGAAAAATGCACACAGCTGATGCTGTTTGTCACGTTCTGAGTGCTAACAGGTGTTATGGAAATTTTACATAATGTATGTTGTCAGATATCCCCGGTGTCAGTTTTGCTGCAAATACAATCATGCGAGCATATTCACACATACAGACGTCGGTGAAGGACCATTGTTTGCGAAAACCTTCCCGTGGACAAGGCAGATTTGTCCGCCCTTTAAAGGATGTTAATTTATGCCTCACCAAGAGACTGGCCACCTCATGGCGACTGCATTACTAGCTCCTAGCAAACAGATTTGTATACATGGGAGCAATAGCATAACCATACGAAATTAAAGCTCACTGAGCCATGGTAGAGTATGGCTTGCATCAATGGTAGCAGTGGGAGTGTGCACATGGCCGTGATCGGAGCCACGTTTGTAGTGTTCACAATGTGAGGCACATTATGTCTCAATAGGAATCTGCTCACATGGATCTGTACACGACCGTTTGGCCAATTGTGAAGCCACCACCTCCCTTTATTTATAGTGTAAAGCATGAATAACAAAGAGAGCAGCTCCTATCCAGGAGGATTTTGCTAAGCTCAACGTGATACCAGAATCTGTGTCTGTGTTACTTGGAAATATACAAGCACACTTTCCCGGCATTATACAAGAAAGCTGTATTTGTGCTTTTCAGCACAACGGAATTATTTGCTTATAGAAGCTTAAAAATATTTCACTACAGATGGTGGGCCAGGAATTTCAGAGCCAACAGAACTTTCTTATCCAGCGGACCTCAAGGGGGAAAAAGGATCTAGAACCAGACCAGCAAAGGCCGGCCCATGGTAAGACAACCATACCATACCAAGTTTTTGAACATTTTTACTGTTCTGTGTTCGGGATCTTGATTTCTCTGTCCACTGTATGAGGTAAATTCTGCTAGGCAAAGACCTTTTGTTTTTTTGTCTCTTTCTGTATAATGACGGAACTTTAATTGTAGGATATATTTTTTGTCATTGTAAGTAGGTCTATTAATTGGGAGGGTACCTATATGTAAATCCTCTATAGGTCCCATTTAATACAGACCTAAAGTGTATGTTGCATGTGTATGACTGAGCAGGCTGATAAGTAAAGCCCCATACACACTATCAGTTTTTCTGCTGAGTTTTTCCTTCAGGTTTACCAAAACCATGTAGTGCAAGGGCCTGCCCGATTGCATACAAAACTCCTAAGGCTTTGTCCTCATATTATTTGGTTTTGGTAAATCTGAAGGAAAAACTCAGCAGAAAAACTGATAGTGTGTATGGGGCTAAAGTGTATATTGTGTAATGTTTGTGTAGAAATGTATGAATTGTGATTATTACCTAGGTATGGGACCAACAAGTAGATTGTGTCAGTTGCTTATATTGTTTAACTGATTCATGACACATGTCCCCATAAATGCGTAATAATATCTTACACCCACTGATGGTTTGGTGGACTTTGAAGTAGTTCCGAAATAGTTGGTTTGAAGTCGTTTTGAAATGTTTTTGTAGGAAGTGTTTTGAAAATGGCTGCTGCATATTCAAGTGGCCATGTGGTTGAGGGGGAGTGGTGACTATACATTGCTGAAACATCACTCACAATAGGAGCTGTTTGTTGAAAGGGCTAGGCCCTGGGGGGGGTCTCTGAGACACGGGATTCTGGGCAATTGCATGACAGAGCTCTATTGTTTTGAGATCAAATCAAGCATGCAACCAGCATTGTCTTGGTCCTGTGTATCTGTTGACCTTCCAACTTTCAGAGTTACAGTAAGTATTCTTTGTACTTGGGGGAAAAAAAGAGTATGTTTAAGCCGTGTTATTTTGTGTTTTATGTAACTTTGCAGTTTTTAGATATATTGTTTAGTTAAATAACCTATATTTTAGTCCTCCTATAGGCCTTAATTGATATAGCCTAAAGTATTTCTCTACAGATGAGTTTTCATTTGGTATCTCAATTGTGTAGTCAGTTTTTGTGGGGAGAAAATTCATTTTTCTAGTGAAGAAATCTTGGTGCTGGTTTTGCCGGGATCGGTGACTGAATTTCACTTGTTAATGCCACCATTTTGTTGTAGTCTTGATTTCATCCAACATTTTGTCATGGTCCGATTTTCATATTTGCTGAGTTTTGGTTCTGGGTTGAATTGCTCTGCTTTTTCAGCATTTTCGTTTTTGGCTTTCGAGGCTGAATGTATCACAAACAGGCACGTCAGCAGGAATTGTCAGGTGCTGGAGAGCAATTGCTGTGGCTTGAGCGCTCATGTTCGGAGCATGCATGCTACTTCATCAGGCAGGGGATTCGGCCGTCCTTGGAAAGGTTCATTTAGAGAGAAGGGAAGGGAGGGAGTGGCGCCACGGTATTTTAGAGGCGCAATAAGATACTATTGAGCAAGGATTATTATGGACATGTGAAAGACACGGGGCTGTGGATTATTAATGAATTGGCCACACAAAAATCATGCATGAGTAAAAACAAAGAAATAAGGATAAGGGTTATATTACTAGAATAGATTAAGTACGAGAGAGAGAGAGAGAGAGAGAGAGAGAATCAATTATAATAAAAAGGACTAAAAATATTAATAGATAGAAGGATGAGGAGATAAAAAGAACATAATAAAGTGGTAGGAAGTATACCTTTTACTACAGAAAAAAATATATGTTGAGGAAAGATCTATGTGTATATGAATGGAACAATGTATACAAATGTGACCATACAAGGTTTTTAGGCTATATATCTATATAGTTTTTAGATATTCACTAATTCGTTGAGTATACTTACAAATATACGTTATGAGCAATCTCATTAGCCACAAAAATCAAATATACCTTATGACAATCTCGTTGGCCACAAAAATCCTGTTGGAAAATGATATTTGAAAAAATGATATTTGAAAAAATTATCATTATTATATATAATCATAAATTTTAGTCAATATATAGGTGTTGTTAATTTGTTATTCTACGGACAACTTGATTATAACTATTTTTGGGTAACACAAAAAAGAACGGAATTGTTCAAGTTGTTCAAGTGCACATGCACACCCATGCATATCTAGAACCTGCGCATGCGCACACAAGTACCTACAGGGGAGGGGGATGGTTGCAGGACAGGCATGTACTAAAGGCACATGCATGCACATGGGGGTAATGGGGATAAAAATGTGGAAGAGCTGGAGGGAGTGGAAAGAATGGTTTTGGAAAGGAAGGGATGTGGGAGTCTGGGGTTTAGCTGGCAGATTAGGTGAGTACTAATGGCAAGTTGTAATGAGTAGCTCAGATTACAATGAAAGGGTATTTTTGTGCCGTTGTATATTAATAGATTGAATAAATTTTGATTTCCTCATTTAGGCCCCCAGGCTTTAAACTATCTAGAGTGTAGATCCAGAAAGTTTCCCTTTCGCACAGACGCTTAATGTGTTCAGCTCGGGGGAAACTACCTGGAATGGTCTCTATGGCCCAGACCTGTAGGCCATTGGTGGAGCCCTTATGAAATTCAGTGAACTGTCTAGAGATGGTGAGGTCTTGACACTGAGACTTTTAGGTATATTGGATGATGGCAGCTACGGAAATGAACATATGAGTTACCTGTGGTCGGTTTCGTGTAGTTCTTAGCATGGATAATGTTGTCAGTATTGGCCTGCAAATTTGTCCAACACGACAAAAACATTTTACCACAAAAGGCAAAACATACCCTCTTGACAAATTCTTTAACTATTCAGGAGAATTTGTTGTATATTGCCTCTTCTGCCCATGCGGCCTGCATTATGTAGGCCGCACTACCAGAACCCTACAAAAAAGGTTTGAGAAACACAGAGGATCCATTGGAGGCAATAGTGACCTCACCATCTCTAAACATTTCACTGAATTTCACTGAATTTCATAAGGGCTTCACCAATGGCCATAGAGACTATTCAGTGTAGTTTCTCTCGAGCTGAACGCAGTAAGTGTCTGTGCAAAATTGACACTTTCTGGCTCTGGACCCTAGATAGTTTAAAGCCTGGGGGCCTAAATTAGGAAACTGAAATTCAGACAATCTATTAATATCTAATAGCACAAAAAGACCTTTTCAATGTAATCTGAGCTACCCAGTACAACTTGCCGTCAGTACTCACCTAATTTGCCAGCTAAATCATAGACTCCCACTCTCCTTCCTTTCGAAACCCATTTTTTTAACCCCCCCACCTCTTCAACAAATGTATCTCCATTATCCCCATATGCATGCATGTGCGTTTAGTACATGCATGTGCTGCAACCATCCCCCTCCCCTGTAGGTACTTGTGTGCATGCGCAGGTTCTAGATATGCACGGGTGTGGATGTGTACTTGAACAGCTTAAAATCTGTGCTTTTTTGTCTCACCCAAAAATAGTTATAATCAAGTTGCCCGTAGAATAACAAATTAACAACACCACCTATATATTGACTAACATTCATGATTATATATTGTAAAGGATTAGCATCAAATGTAGAGCTTAAAGGACACTGTTCTTCTTTTTAAGGGCTTTGTTTGCCCATTTTTATTAAAAGAAAGTCCAAACAAACAAAGATAGCTTTCCCTCGCAGGGGTTTCAGCATTCCTTTTCATCAACAAAACTACATTCAACCCAGTAGACTCTCACTTGCAGCACTGCTGCTCTGGCCTTACACTCCAGGCCCTTGTCTGTCTCCTACAGACTGTTTCATCGACCACCTTGGTGCACACAGCTAGCAGCCTTTTGCTGCACTGGCTCCCCCGTGGGAGCCCTCCTGACTCCTGGTACTCAGACTTCCTATCTGTCGGGGTGGAGCCCAGAACCATGGTCAGGTCACTACTTAAAGCCCAGCACACACCTGTCCAATCAGTATGCTGGCTGTTCTCAAAATCAGGGCCCAGGACTAGGGATTCCATTCCACCCGGATCTCTCAGAAATCCCTGAGCTCCAGGTCCCAAAGTGGACTTTAGAAAACACTGAGGAAACTGAACAGCCAGTTTCCTCTTCATGTTACATGCGCACATCCTCCTTCTAGACCCTGGCAGGGCAAAGCTTTGCCACATATCCTCCCCTCCTGTTTCGACCCCCAGAGGGGGCGTAACACACCAGCCAAACCTCTTCAAAATGGCACCTCTGTGTCAGTTACCACCAACAAGGGCCAAACCAAGTCTCACCAGGTAACTTTCCCTATGTCCCCCTGCAACACTGACTTGAGTACTACAAAGACACCCCAGTGACTTTTTACGGGTGCGCTTCCAAAAACACCATCTGCCCATTTTCCTTGGGGCCACACCTTCAAACACTTTAACACTAAGGGACTTACCAAGGACTTGGAAATTGTTTCTCAACCTTTTTCTCTTTACTTCTAAAGTGATCACATTTTTAAACATCTTTTTAGCCATAAGTGTGGGCACTTTTATTTTGGAATTAAATTATTTTAATGCACCTTGTTAAGCTTTGGGCCAGTGTCCTCATACCTTTCACTCTTGCAACTTGGGAGGCTCTTGGACTTCTGGAAATCCTTCCCAGAATTACACCCCTGAACCTGTAGGGGGCCCAATTCTACTGCACCTATTCCCTCTTCTATGTCTGTCGTACCATTCATCTTCCTGTATTTTTTAAGATTAAGTGCACCCATGTGACCTTGACGACCATCAGGTCTTCCCTTATTTTTGTTGTTACCCATGGTAACCAAACATTTACCAGTGTGTTGCACTTTTCCTCATTGTCCGAAGTATCACCACATTTATCAGAACTCTTTTCACCAGTGTTCTGCAAGGAAGTGTCTGGAGGAGAATCGCAGAAAGTGGAGTGGTTGTCTACCATGGCAACGTCACTAATCACCAACTCCACTGCCACATGACGCTCCTCCAGCAACTGTCCTGATACCTGATCTTCACTATCCAATTTCACCTTTGGATTCATGGCCCCAAACACATCACATGTACGTGTGCCCCCGGCACTTCTGCCCAGATTTCTGTCCTGGTCAACAGTACTCCAGAGTGCCTCTCATACACAACCTCTGTATGACGCAATCCAGCACACTGTGAGACAATTTTCCATAACAACGACCATTGCATTACATGCTTCCAAAATTGCAGAGATTGCAGTAGTACAGCCTGTAAAATCCAGCTCAATTTATGCATACCCCATGGTACAAGTTCTCCAAATGCAGGAGAGGATGGCAGGACATACACTGGCTGTACACTCCAACATTCTAACATTTCTCTCAGCATGTCTGTCATAAAAAGGCACCATGATTCTACACTCAAGACCTTCCTGGGGTCCTTAATGTTCCTTGAGATGTGGAAAGACTCATTTACTCATGCCTTAGAGGTGGTGCTTCTTAAAGGGGCTTCCTCCCCACTGGAGGTATCCAACGCAATAACCTGGTGCTCTCCTAGAGCGCAGCCATGTGTGGGAGTCACTACAAAACTCTCAGGTTCAGTGACAATGATCTGTTCCAGGTCTTTTCTATGGATAACATTAGTTTGGTATACCACACCGATTACTCCTTTATGGGTTGTGGGCAGTACCTCTGCTATGTGCTCAATCTCTCTTGGCTCTTCCATCTCCTGAGGAATATCTTCTGCAACAGCAGCAAGTGAGCCCTGGTCCAAAAGCTGCTCTGCAGTCCCTCCATTTAGCACAGCAGAAATTGTGTCCGATCCATTGTTACACATTGAGATCTCTTCCAATAAAGCCAACAAACTTGTTGCCCATCTGTCCCAGTCTACTTTCTCTGGGCTCCCATCAGAGGTACTATGCAGTACTGCTCCAACTACCAAAGGAGACACAGGACAGAGAGGCAAACATTTTTAAACACAGCAGGCTGCAATACCATAACTTCACCACCTTGTTCGGGTAGAGCTTCATTAAACTCATGAAGCCTTTTGCTGTCAGCAGTGACAGACCACAGTAACCCATTATCACCACAAGTAATTTCAGACATTTTAGTTTTACCATTTGACACATTATCCCCAAGGTCAAGTACCCTCTTATCTATCAGAGTGGCACCACAGTTGTCCCGGGCAACCTCTGGCTCCAACACACACAGCTCCTTTGAGGTTTCTAATGATACCTCTGCGGCACCACCTGTGGTTACCATGGGAAACACCAAAACCATCAACATTGTCAGTAATACACTTTTCAACATCATATTATCCACCTTCCTGCCTTGTATAAGCTGTGTTAGCACATTAGCAGTTTGAGATTGTAGGAAATTTAGTACATTGCTTTTCACCTCATGTGAAACACACTTGTCAGTCGGGCGGCGACACAGTTTTCCTAGGAAACCCGGAACTCAGACACCATGAGCTCCTGGGCGGTCTCCAGGGACACCTCTACTACACCTGCCATGGTTGCCAGGGGCAACAGTACATATTTCTCAGTGGTCACCTCTGACATTTCTGGATGCAATATCAAATTTTTACCACTTGTCTTCCTGCTACACAGTACACTGCCTGAAGACAAATCCTTACCAGTCCTCATGCTTGCTGCAGGTTCAGTTTCAAACTGGGCTTTGCTACTACAGAAGGTATTCTCTTACAGCAAGTCTCTGAAAGCAATTTTTTCACTGGACTTATTCCCACTTCACAGAGAATAGTCCCATAACTAGTCTCTCTCACATTTGTAACTGCAACAGTCTTACCATTCCATTTGGCAGGTGTTGAAAGCTTCAATTGAGGGAGTTGTCCGTTGTTTGATGTACTTTCACAAGCTAATGCCCCCACATGGACACAGGGCAACATTGCATCCTTCTTGGATTTTCCAACATCCCCTGTAGGCCAAACAGATTTCCTGTTGCCAGGGGTAACAGCAGACACTTTTGCACAAACCTCTTCACTCAGAATTTGAGCTACATCTCTGTTGTAACTCCTCCTTTCCGCAGACTTTCTCTGGTTGCTATGGGAGATCACATTCTCCCCTCTGATCTTTTCCAGCACTCTCTAGATTGGATTGCTCCTAGGAAATTGTCGTAGTCATCTCGGTTATGATACATCCCACGGTACACCTCTTTGTACTCCTCCATCAGAAAAGGTTGCACCAAATCAACCCAGCGACTTTTGGGCCATCCTCTGGAGGAAGCAATCATCGAAAAATCATCCAAAAAGTCTTCAATATGTTCAGAAAGCAGCATAGGCCGAATGAAGTCAGCTGTACAGATTTTTGCTTTGTTGCCATGAGCAACCGCACCCATCTGCTCACTCTTTGCACTAAGTGACGGTTTGCATTCCTTTTTCCTTTGCTCCAGTGCGGCCAAGTGCATCTTGCAACAGTCTGAAGGTTGTTCTGTCGGTAACAACCCCTCCAGCCACAGGGTTCTGTCTCTCATCTCAGCAAACATTGCTTCCTTTTTGCTTTTTGACTGCCCCATCTCTGCAGTCAGGCACACAACACTTTTTAACACAGTTCCTTTTAATACCAGAAAATTTTGCGCACTGTCTTCTTTAAAGAGGAAGTAAACCCTGATGGGTTTACTTCCTCTTTGTCTCCCTGCAAAGGGAAAGCATAATGGGCTAGTATACATCGCATAGTAGCCCATTATGTGCCACTTACCTGACACAGGAGCCAGCGATGTCACCGCTGTCCCCTGTAGTCCGGAGCGTCCATCTTCTTCTGGGTGTCGCTGCTCCGGCCACTCACAGTGCCATAGCAGCGATGACGTCACTCCCGCGCATGTGCACGAGAGCCGCCACTAACGGCATATCGCCGTTAGCAGCGGCATGCTGCTAACGGCGATAGTGCGCCTGCGTGCCGCTGTCTGCGGCGTATGCTGTCTTTTACTAAATATCTCCTAAACCGCGTAGGTTTAGGAGATATTTCTTGGACCTACAAGTAAGCCTTAATCTAGGCTTAACTGTAGGTCAAAGTGGTTTGTACAACCACTTTAAAGGCCCATACACACGATCAGACTTTTTGACAACAAACATGCAAATTAGCTGTTTTGAAGCAACATCCGACCGTGTGTACACTCCATCAGACAAACTTTTTTGGTTTTCATCTGACTTTTGTTGGCTGTGCGAACGGACAAACTTTCTGGCAACAAAAGTCCAATGGAGCAAAGTCTGATCGTGTGTACAGAAAACCATAGGACTTTTGTACAAAGTACAAACAGGCATGCTCAGAACCAATGCAAAAGATCAGACAACAATACAGAAGTTGACCAAAGGTGGCGGTAAAGAGCAGAAAAACCACATGATTTGGTGAAAGTTGGCTGAAAAAGTCCTGCCGTGTGTATGCAATACAAGTTCAGGGCCGACGCCCTTTGTACAAAAATCCAAGGGAAAGTTTGTACAAAGTCCTATCGTGTGTATGAGGCTATAGACTTACAAACAGCACACTTTCACTTGCAGATTCTCCTCACCTGCACACAGATTATGCAGTCTCATGCACCAAAACAGTTCATATAACAGATGAACTTACTTGCTTGTAGGGATCTCAGATTGTGCCCACAGCACTTCTCTGCCACATGTAAAGGATTAGCATCAAATGTAGAGCTTGGAGGACACTGCCACTCACTGGTTCTTCTTTTAAAGGGCTTTGTTTGCCCATTTTTATTAAAAGAAAGTCCAACAAACAAAGATAAGTTTCCCTCGCAGGGGTTTCAGCATTCCTTTTCATCAACAAAACTACATTCAGCCTAGTAGGCTCTCACTTGCAGCACTGCTGCTCTGGCCTTACCCTCCAGACCCTTGTCTGTCTCCTACAGACTGTTTCACCGACCAGCTTGGTGCACACAGCTAGCAGCCTCTTGCTGCACTGGCTCCCCCATGGAGTAGAATCTCAATAAAACAGTTCAGTGCTTGGATCATTCAAATACTAAAACAGCGCTATAAATTAAAATTGATCATAAATTCATAAACATGAAGCAAACACCACAGGTAATAGTCTCTATGTAGTAGATGGTAGTGTTGACAGTTAAAAGCGTAATAGGATTTTGATCATAGTTATCCTAGCATGCACCTTCCACCAAAGAATACAATCCTTAATCCACCATTGCCATCTAAACCTGGATTAATTTATAGAATAGCACTTAGCCATGAGGACAAAATTGTGAAAAAGGAGATAGATCCCACATGCAGACCCTCCTCATTTTGGGATGAAAACGGGTTTTATGAATGTAGAAAATGCCATGCATGCAAGGATGTTAGAACACTGTTAAGAGCTTTTGATATGTTTGTGTCCACCTCCAATATCAAAGAATTTTAAATCAAGAAGTTTATTACTTGCAATACGGCATATGTGGTGTATGCACACCAATGTCCTTGTGGATTCATCTATACAGGCCGCATAAAAGCTAAGAATATGAATTGCAGAACATATAGCCAATATTAAAACAGGCTTCAAGGACCACAATGTGTCTTTACACTTTAAAATTCATCACAACCAGGATGCCTCTGTGCTGAAATTCTGGGGTATTGATCACTTAAACCCCTTTTGGAGAGGTAAACGTGAGACCCAGAAGCTGTTTTAATTTGTTGGAATAAAATGTGTCTTCATTGAGATTTCTGCCTATTGGTGTCACTGGTCTCTTGACCTCCATTAATCATCGGCCCTGCACATATGGCTCATTGACAGACAAGATCCATGTGCACTATTGTAGTAGCGCCTGTTGGTAGTTTGGTTGTGCATGTTATTAGTCTATGTATCTTCTCCCTGCTCCTCCATCCGGCCAACGATGTCATCTCATCAGCAAGGCAGGGGATAGGAGGAGTCGGGAAAGGACACATGGGCAAGGCCACACAACAGGAAGTAAGCGGCGACTGCGGTCTGTGATAGCCCTGTGCAGACCACGGTCACTGCTCACCACCTGCTGTGTGGCCTGGCCATCAACAGCCCAGGGGTTGGGGGCCCCTGCTCTTAAAAGTTTTAAAAAATTAAAAGATTTAAATTAAATTGACTGAGAATGTGTGAGAAATTTGTGGTCAATAAGAGAAGTCACAACTGCCAGAACATCACTGCACTTTTATCAGATCGACACTTGCTCTCTGCTTAGTTCATGTCAACACTTTGGTGTACAAATTCCTAACAAAATATTCAGAGTTTACATAGGTAATGGGCATATCTAGGTAAAGTCCTTTCCATCTTTCCCTACTCTAATGCCCCATACACACGGTCAGAAATTCCGATGGAGAAAGTGCAATCGGAAAAGCCGATCGTGTGTGGGCTCTATCGGACTTTTTCTGTCGGAATTTCCAACGGAAAAAGTTTGAGAGCTGGATCTGACATTTTCCGACAAAAAATCAGATCTGACTTTTTCCGATCGTGTGTAGAAAATTCTGACGCCCAAAGTGCCACGCATGCTCAGAAAAAAATTTGAGACGAAAGCTATTGGCTGCTGGCCTCTACGTAGTCCCATCGTATGTAGAGACCAGTATAATGTCACCTCGTTCTGAATGATCGGATTTTCCAACAACTTTGTGCGACCGTGTGTATGTAAAACAAGTTTCGGCCAAAATCCGTTGGAAAAAATCAGACGGATTTTGTGGTCGGAATGTCCGATCGTGTGTATGGGGCATAAGGCTACTTTCACACTGGGGCAGTGAGAGCATCGGCGGTAAAGTTGTAGCGGCATTTTACCGTCCTTTTGCCTGCGCTTTACCAGTATTTTAGCAAGGCTTTGTGGCCGCTAGCAGGCTTTGCAGGCACTTCAGGTGGTTTAGGAGTGGTATATACACCTCTCCTCCATTGCCCCAAAGATGCTGCTTGCAGGACTTTTTCTGGCATCCTGCAAGTGCACCGCTGCAGTGTAAAAGCAGTGTGAAAGCACTCAGGCTTTCACATTGGAGTGACAGGAGAGGCGCTTTACAGGCACTATTTTTACACCTATAAAGTGCCTCAGTGTGAAAGTGGCCTGAGGGAACATGTTTCTTATACAGCATGGTCTTTCTTTTTAAAAGTTAGTCTTCAGTGTACCACAAAGTGGAATAATGCAAATGCTAAAACCTCCTATGCAAGCAATAGAAAGCAGTCAACACTTGCATTATGCAAAACAGCTGTGAAGTAGTGTTTTTCTGAGCCCATTCATTGAAAGCTGAGGGAGGCTAATAAATAAAAAAAATGGATTTATTAGCAATGTAGAGAGCATAAATGATGCTATTCCAGGTGAGGGAAAAGGCAGAATGCGTGTTTGACTTTGCTGGCTGCTGATAGAAACCTCTGTGAGATAAGGAATTAGAGGAGGACAAAGAAGGTAATATCATGGATGTTGAGAAAGAAAAAACATGCTGCATCTTAGTGATGGAGCTAATTATTTGTTAAAATTCAAGAAGTAAATAATGATGGAACTGTGGACTTACAGCAGGGGTGCCCAACCACTGGCCCAACCCAACTAGCAGTACCAGTACCAGCACCAACCAGCAGTACCAGTAAAAGCCAGCAGTACCAGCACCAGCCAGTAGTACCAGTCATCAGTACCAGTACCTGCCAGAAGTACCCACCAGCAGTACCAGTACCCACCATCCGTACCAATCAACAGTACCAGCCAGCAGTATAAACCAGCAGTACCAGTACCAGCCAGCAGTACCCACCAGCAGTACCAGTACCAGCCACCAGTATCAGTACAAGCCAGTAGTACCAGCCAGCAGTAGCAGTACCCACCAGCATCACTAGCCAGCAGTAACAGTCAGCAGTACCCACCAGCAGTACCGGTCAGCAGTACCAGTACCAGGCAGCAGTACCAGCCAGCAGTATCAGCACCTGTCAGCAGTACCCACCAGCAGTACCAGCCAGCTGCAGGAATTCTGAGGAAGAAGTGAAGATTGAGGTCAGTTGAGGAGCAGGTAAACGCTGTGCATTAGTGTGAAAGCAGGCCCCTTTCACATGATCGGTCCGATCGGGTCCGCCTGTCTGTCTTTCAGGTGGACTCAAACGGACTCTACATTCGCCTCTATAGAGGAGCAGATGTAAACAGAGTCGAGTCCGTTTATACCCATCAATCTGCAATCCTATCTCCTTAAAAAAACAGATGGGGATCTGTCCCCTTCTGTCTGGGCGGTTTGGAGGGCCCTTGGGGTAGAGCGGGTTGCATCCATGTCTGCTCTACATATGCAGAGTGGACACAAACCTACAATCCCCCTTTTATGCTCATTGTGGCCTGTGACCAGTTACCAAGTCGTTAAAGGGGCACTCGCTCCTCAAAAGGTTGAGCACTGTTGCCTTACAGTCTAAGAGATTGGCAATAATTGGAAGCTGAGTCAGTAGTTAACAAATGACTATAAGGTAGTCTTTTACAGCATGTCTCACCACTGACAAAACGACCCTTCTCCTCCTCAATCTCCCGCTGCTCTCAGTCAAGTCTGTGAGAGCACGGAGAGGGGAGAGAAGAACTGAAGCCAGGCACAACACTGTATAGATACCAGGGGCACTGATATTGGAATGTTTTTTACCTTAATGCAGAGATGTCAAATTAGGAACAGCGTCTGTATAGCCTCTGTGTCACAGTTGGCACCAATAGAACTGACTGCTGGGGGTGCATGGAACACCTGTGCATCCCCATGAAGGTAAACATGGCCTTGCATGAGAGTAATAGAAGGCCTATTTCTTGAAGAATTCCCATTGTATGTGTAGATGAGGTAGGAGACACACGCTCCATATGCAAGGACATCACACTTCTTACCTAGGGTAACATCTTTTCACAGCTCAGTTACTGTATATTACCAGTGTGTTACAGGCACATAGGAATTTCAGCTAGTACGAACAGGTGGAGACATAAAAACCTTGTTTATCTTCCTTTAAACATGTGAGTGGCACACGTGTGTAGATGTTATTACAGTTTGCTAAAAATATTACAAAATGTTTAAAGTGGAACTAGTCACAAAGTAAATAAATGTTCATGGAGTAAGCATTACCACTATAGTATAATACTATAATTTAATGTGTTCAATAAAAATATAGCAACATCATTTCCCAAATTTTCTTTGCCAAAGTTTATTGGCTTCTTTTTCAGATAAGCAGAATGTTATTTGGTCCAGAAAAAATTCTTATTTATGATTGTTTACTGTACAATTAACTTGAAAATTAAATACACAAATTCAGTTTTTTGTAATTACTGGGGACCTCAGAATCCACACATTATGGAGGAACACCTTGTCAGCGAATGGATTAATTGGACCATTCTTTTTTGATGAAACCTGTAACTGGTGCAGTTTACTTGAACTTGCTGTTGGATTCTGACATACTACTTTTCAAGAAGATTTTGGTGGACTTTTTTTCAACAAGGTGGGGTGCCCCCACACTACCATTAGGATGTAAGGGCCTCTTTTCATAAGAATCTGCCAAACAGATAGATTGTGCCAAGAGATTCAGTAGAATACCCTTGACCCTTAGGGGATTTCTAAAAGATAAAGCTTATGCTACAAAATGGTTGACAAATTTAGAGTAGTCATTAAAAGAGAATGCACCCAAATAGCAAACAAAATTATTCTCAATATTTGTGGTTCTATTGCTTCACGTTATCATTGCCTGGACCAGAATGGTCATCAGTTCAAGAGCAAGCGCCAAGTATAAAAAAGTTTGTTTATATACAGTATTTCATTTTATAATTTAAAATTGAACTGTGTGGTAATAAATACAGATTTTATATTTATTCAAATTGTGTATACATTTTTTGGGACACCAAAAATATTTTCTGTCACCAGTGTTATTTTTCAGATACATTAGAAAGAACATCCAACGCCACGGTCTTAGCTACCAATGCTAGTAATAGTCGTGTCCTTCAAAACAGACACTAGTGACCCTGTGATCAAGATCAACAGGTGTTTTACTGACATACAAGGGTGGATGAATTGTAAAGGGCTGAAACTGAACCCAGACAAGAGAGTAGTGCTTGTAATTGGATTGCAGAAGCTAACATTGGACAGACAATACGTCCAGCTGATTTACACCTTAGGAATGCAAATCTTATGTTCTCACTCAGAACATGTGCGTAGCAAGGGCATGACCCTGGACACTGCCCTATCAATTAAGCAACAGGTATTAGCCATCATCAGATTGCACCATATTAGGAACATTAGAAGAATAAAGTTGGGTAGCCATACACTAGTAGAATTTCAAACAAAAGTTGAAAAAAATTCTCAAAACATTTGAATATCGAGCTAAAGATTTAGTTTGCTTTTAACGTTTGATTTTGGAATGAATGAACTTCATGAAACGAAATAAAAACGAAAATGAAATCTTATGCTCCATACACACGATCGGATTTTCCAACAACAAATGTTGGATGTGAGCTTGTTGGCTGAAAGTCTGACCAAGTGTATGCTCCATCAAACATTTGTTGTCCGAATTTCCGCCAACAAATGTTGGCTAGCAGGTTCTCAAATTTTCCACCAACAAAACGTTGTTGTCGGAATTTCCGATGGTGTGTACACAAGTCCGACGCACACAAGTTCACACATGCTCAGAATAAAGCAGAAGGAACTGCACTGGCTATTGAACATCCTTTTATCTTCGGCTCGTCGTGCATCTTGTATGTCACCACTAGGGATGAGCTTCGTGTTCGAGTCGAACATGCGTTCGACTCGAACATCGGCTGTTCGCCCGTTCGGCAAATTACGAACATTATGGGCCGTTCGCGCCAAATTTGTGTGGCGCTCGCGGCCCACAATGCACTGCGATGGCGCAGTGCCTTGCTGGCTCATGATTGGCCAAGCATGCACTGTGACCCCGCATGCTTGGCCAATCACAGTTCCGGCAGCGAGGAGAGCTATGATTGGCCACAGGCAGGATGCCTGTGGCCAATCATAGCTCAGGCTGTGTAGTACACGCCCCACACTATATAAGGCCGCCAGCGCGGCGGCCTTGTGTAGTGTGTTGGCGTCTGAAGCAGTTAGTGGGTGTTCTGTGTACCTTCAACACAGTATACACCGATCATTATCGGCCAATTTTTCGATCTTGCTCTTCTGTAGTGGTTGTTGTCCGCATGCCCTGACCGCAGTATACACCGCTATATTCACCTATATAGCTAGCGATATATCTATCTTTTATAATAGAGCTTGCAGTCAGTGTTAGGAGCTTGTGCGTGCTGTCTGCGTGCTCTGTACCCAGTACACACCGCTATATCCACCTACATAGCTCTTCTCTATTTGAGCCATCTGCCATCTCCAGGAGTTATTGGAAGTTGTGTGTGCCTCCAGCACAGCACAGTATACATCTGTATTTACCCTTTATTGCTGGTGTTCTATAATAAAGGCATCTGCAGGAGTTAGTGGGTGTTGTGTGCCTCCAGCACAATATACACCTGTATCTACCCTTTATTGCTGTTCTCTAATAGAGACATCTGCAGGGCTTAGTGGGTGTTGTGTGCCTCCAGTACAGTATACCCCTTTATCTACCCTTTATTGCTGGTGTTCTATAATAAAGGCATCTGCAGGAGTTAGTGGGTGTTGTGTGCCTCCAGCACAATATACACTACCCAATTGCTGTTTTACCCAACTCCCTTCAGGCCATTACCATGTCTGGAAGGCCAGCAAGGAGAGGCAGACAGGCGTGAGCCGATAAAAGAGGGCAAGCAGGCTCTGTGTCTAGAGACTACAGTGCTGGTCGTGGACGCGGCGCATCGTCATCATCAGCACGTGGCCATGGGACACGCTTGTCCTTCTTTTCGGCAGCTGGACATGTTGAGCCGCAACATGCCAACGACTTGGTAGAGTGGATGACCAAGCCCTCTTCATCCTCCTCATCCTCTCTCACCCAGTCTCAGGTTACTAGCAAAGCAGCTGCCAACGCATCGTCTTCTCTCGTCTCAATGTCATCATCAGTGACTCCTTCCCTAGACCCACCACGTCCTCCTGAGGAGTCTCCTGATCTCTTTGAGCACAGTGTTGGGTACATGATCCAGGAGGATGCCCAGTGTTTTGTAGGCTCTGATGATGATACTCAGCTAGAGGAAGGCAGTAGCGTGAATGTAGAGAGAGGGGATGCTCAAGAAGGACAGCAATCTGGCAGTTATGTTCCACAAGCTGCAGCATACTGCCAGGTTTGCTACAGCGATGAAGAGGGAGGGGATGATGAGGGCACTGACTCCACGTGGGTGCCTGGTAGGAGAGAGGAGGAGGAGGAGGCACATGTCCAACGAGGCAGGATGCCCTCCGGGGGCCAGCTTAGGGGCAGCCCACCGACTGAATCACACCGCAGAGCTCCGCCTGTGCAGGGCGCTGCCTCTGCGCGTTATTCTAAAAGTTCTTTGGTGTGGGCCTTTTTTAGGACGAGTACATCAGATCGCACCGCTGCTATTTGCAACATATGTCTCAAGCGTATCTCGCGCGGCCAAAACATCAAAGATGCACACCAAAAAACAAAGCGGACCTCTCCTTGCTCCTCATCAGCTGGCATCTCCAACCCCACTAGACCTTCAGTCCTCTCTGAAACCTGCTCTGAGATGAATGAAGGTGTAGAATTAGGTGCGTCACAGCCAAGTGCTTCCAGGCACTCTGCTAGCAGTACACCCACGTCCGATTATAGCAGGCAAATGTCCCTGCACCAGCTGCTGGACCGGCGAAAGAAGTTCACTCCCAGCCATCCACATGCCCAGCGGTTGAATGCTAGCTTGGCTAAATTGCTAGCACTTCAACTGCTGCCTTTTCAGTTGGTAGACTCGGCCCCCTTCCATGAGTTTGTACAATGTGCGGTTCCTCAGTGGCAGGTCCCCAAACGCCACTTTTTCTCACGGAAGGCGATTCCGGCGCTCTACTGGCATGTGGAAGGCAATGTCCTTGCCTCGCTGGACAGGGCGGTCAGTGGTAAGGTGCATATTACCGCTGACTCATGGTCCAGCAGGCATGGACAGGGACGTTACCTGTCTTTCACGGCCCATTGGGTCACTCTTCTGGCAGCTGGGAAGGATGCAGGACAAGGTGCAGTAGTGTTGGAGGTTGTTCCGCCACCACGCCTCCAAAATGCTACTATTGGTTGTGACACACCTCTCTCCTCCACCCCCTCCTCTTCTTCTTCCTCCATGGCCTCTTCCAGTGCTCTGTTCTCAGAACCAGCGGTGCTCCGTAGGCGTTCCAGGGGCTACGCAAGTACGCAGGCAAAACGATGCCATGCCGTGCTTGCGCTGGTTTGTTTGGGGGACAGGAGCCACAGTGGGGCGGATGTTTTGTCAGCTCTGCAGGAGCAGGCCGAGAGGTGGTTGACGCCACGCCAGCTTAAGCCAGGAATGGTGGTTTGCGACAATGGCACAAACCTCCTCTCCGCCCTCCGACAGGGACAACTGACCCATGTGCCCTGTGTAGCTCACATCATTAACCTGGTGGTGCAGCGGTTCTTGGGCAGGTACCCGGGCTTACAGGATGTCCTGAAGCAGGCCAGGAAAGTCTGTGTGCATTTTCGCCGATCATTTAATGCCTGTGCTCGGCTGGCTGAGCTCCAAAAGGAGTTGAACCTGCCCAAGAACCGCCTTATATGTGACATGCCCACCAGGTGGAACTCAACGTTGGCCATGCTGCAGCGGCTGCACACGCAGCAGAGGGCCATCAATGAGTACCTGTGCGACTACGGCACCAGGACAGGGTCAGGGGAGCTCGGTTTTTTCTCACCACGCCAGTGGGGCATGATCAGGGATGCATGCACTGTCCTGTCACCGTTTGAGGAGGCCACAAGGATGGTGAGCAGTGACAGTGCATGCATCAGTGACACTGTACCTCTTGTCCACCTCTTGGAGCATACGCTGCGTGGGATAATGGACAGGGCACTTGAGGCAGAACAGAGGCAGGAAGAGGAGGACTTCCTTGCCTCTCAAGGCCCCCTTTATCCAGACAGTGTTCCTGCTGTGCCACCCATCACACAGGAAGAGGATGAGGAGGAGGAAGAGGAGGAGGAGGAGGAGGATGATTGTGTCAGCATGGAGGTGGAGGCTGGCACTCAGCATCAGCAGCAGCAGCAGTCTTGTAGGGATGATTTACAGTCCCAAGAAACCTGTGGACTTGTACATGGCTGGGAGGAGGTAGCTGCGGATCATGTTGTCCTTAGTGACCCAGAGGACTCCGGACTGAATGCCTTAGCTAACCTACGCTGCATGGCCTCCCTGATCCTGCAAAGCCTGCGGAAGGATCCTCGTATTCTTTGGATCAAGGAGAGGGACCATTACTGGCTGGCCCCTCTCCTTGATCCACGGTACAATGGTAAGGTTGCCGACCTTATCTTGCCATCGCAGAGGGAGCAGAGGATGAGACATCTCCGGGAGGCCTTGCAGAAAGGTCTGTGCAACGCGTTCCCAGAGACTGGGAGGTTACAAACTCCTGGTCCTGGACAACGTGTTGCTGAGGCATCGGTCAGAAGGAGCGGTGGAGAAGGTGGCCGTCTGACTGATGCTTTCAGACAATTTTTTAGTCCGCAGCCCCAAGGTATGATCGGTTCCAGCAACCATCGCCAGCGTCTGATTTACATGGTGCAAGAATACCTAGGGGCAAGGTCAGACTTGGACACCTTTCCCACCGAAAATCCTCTGGCTTACTGGGTCTTGAGGATGGATCACTGGCCAGAGCTTGCACAGTATGCAATTGAGCTACTGGCCTGTCCTGCATCCAGCGTTCTTTCGGAACGCACCTTCAGTGCTGCTGGTGGCTTTGTTACCGATCACAGGGTGCGCCTGTCCACCGAATCAGCTGATCGACTGACCTTCATCAAGATGAATCAGTCTTGGATAACCCACAGCTACCAAGCACCTGAAGCTGATGTAACCGCATAATTTTTTTTGAAATATCACATCCCTTCAAGACTGCCTATGCTGATGCTGAGTGACTGTCCTGTTATGTTGATTGTCTATCCTCTTTCTCCTCCGCTGATATGTTGGAAGAACATTTCTGGTTCTGGGTGATGCCATCAGCCCAATTTTTCTGCCCCTGTTTAACAGGGGTGTTTAATTACATTTTTTGATGCAATGCTTTGCAGCAGGGCTAATTCCTGCAATAAAACTAGAGTATATGGGAGAGGTTGCAGTGTCGTAGCACCAGCACCAGTGCCTAAGGCCCAATTTTTCTGCCCCTGTTTAACAGGGGCGTTTAATTACAATTTTTGATGCAATGCTTTGCAGCAGGGCTAATTCCTGCAATAAAACTAGAGTATATGGGAGAGGTTGCAGTGTGGTGGCACCAGCACCAGTGCCTAAGACCCAATTTTTCTGCCCCTGTTTAACAGGGACATGTAATTACAATTCTTGATATAATATTTCACAGGAGGGCCCGTTCCTGTGCCCACCCAGAGTAAATGTGAGGACTTATAGTGTTGTGGCACCAGCACCACAACCACCAAAGGTCAATTTTTCGAACACTGTTCAACAATGGCATGCAATTACAATTCTTGATATAATTGTTCACAGCAGGGCGCTCCAGCGCCCACCAAGAGTCACTTTGAGGGCTTACAATGTTGTGGCAAAACCAACACCTTGTTCCGCCATTTCTGCAGAGCATATAGGGCAGGCCCCTACTTTCAAACATCCAACTTACAAACATCTCCTACTTGCAAACGGAAGGAGACAACAGCAAGTGAGATGAAAAAAGATGGACAACAAAACAAATTATACAGGGGTGATAACCCTTCCCTATGTTTTCCAAAAAGGTTAAAAATAGTTTTTTTGACTGGAGCTACACTTTAAAAATGTACCAGTTGAAAATTACAAACAGATTCAACTTAACACAACAAACCTACACAGTCCCTGTCTTGTTTGCACCAGGCACGATATTTAAAGGAATATTTCACTTTTTTTTTTCACTTTAATCGTCATTAAAATCAGTGCTCCTGCCAAAACGGCCATTTTTAAAAACATTTTAGGCATTGACCCATGTCCCCTGGGGCAGGAGCCAGGTCCCCAAACCCTTTTTAGGACAGCATCTTGCATATTAGCTGTTAAAATTAGCACTTTTAATTTCGAACGTTCGAGTCCCATAGACTTCAATGGGGTTCTAAAGTTTGTACGAATTTGGGGTCCGTTCGAAAGTTCTGGTGCGAACCGAACCGGGGGGTGTTCGGCTCATCCCTAGTCACCACGTTCCCACATTCGTAATTGTTGGCCAACATCTGTGTGACCGTGTGTATGCAAGACAAGTTGGAGCCAACAACCTTCGAACAAAATTCCACGGTTTTGTTGTCGGAAAGTCCGATCAAATTTCTAAGCATTACAATACAAGGGGAAACATGTTATAGAAATAATATTATTTAATTATTTCAGGACACCTACAATCTGGTTACTATGCACAGCTGCACCAGATTCTGTGTGCTCCACTTTTAGTAAATCTCCCCCATTGATTTGCAGCAGCAGATATTTTCAACCAATACACAAGACCATTATTGCCAAATACATTTTAAAGCAGTCAAATATGGCATAGTATTTCATGATTTTTCAGACAGTAAAAAGCACTTACTTGTTTGATGGTTACAAATAAATATTTCTGAAGAACAAAACGTGTTAAACTGTTCATAGGATCTCTCAGTGTGCTGGGGGATAATGTAACCAAGACTACAGATGAAAAGCCAAGTCATTGCAATAATTTATAATGTAATAATGAACTAAAACATGTTTGGAAAATTATATGATAAACAATATGTTGATGGCTTAATTGAATGAAGGTTAAAACAAAGTGTGTTAACTTAATCTGACAGAACAAGCCTTGCAAGTATATGTTAATGGTTACATATAGACCCAAAAATCTTTTCTTGATGACCAGACATCCTGTTTATTTATTGCAAAATGTACAATCAGACCAATAAAATTAGCTAAATTACTGAACTAACAGTGATCATATAAAACTGAAATCCTAACTGTAAAAATTGCTTTATAGAAGACTCACATAATCAGGTTACATTTTTATTACAATCAGGTGTAAATAAAATCCAAAAAAAATAAATAAATAACACAATGAGTCTGGATATAATTTCAAACAGATCAGTATTACTAAGTGAGTATATGTAGTAAAATTCTTGTGTGTTGGATATGAAACTAGATTCCATATAGAGTGGTGTGTAGAATATTGGCAGGATGAGAGTGCCACAAGGGATAAGTCCACTACAAATGTATTGTTCATATCAGGGAATCAACAATAAAATTCTCTCATCCTTCCAACATTCTACAGACTACTCCAGGGACTCGCTGCCTGAAAAAAAAAGAATTTTGATTTACAAGTAAAATCCATTTCTTCTAGTACAGTACAGGACACAGGCGCCATAATCATTATGGCTGGGTTTTATGCAGCTACCTTCAGATAATAGGAGACTGGCAAAACAAAAACTGCAGGGACATCCTGCTATAAAACACCTCCCACTTCCAGCTATCCTTAGTGTAGTAGTAAGCAATTAGGGAGATCATATTAACAACTAGGTGGGAGGAACCCATGTCCTGTACTGTACTCCAGGAAATGGATTGTATCAGTCCGTTAAACATTTTCCTAATTGTACACAGGCTCTTATATCATTTTGATTAGGAAATCCAAAAGCAGTACAATGTAGAACATAAAAAACACCAAGATGCTCATGTAACAAATTGGTCAAAAAAGGCCTGAGAGACTCAAAATCAGCATCAGATTAGATCTGAATATCTACCTGGTAGAACAGAATCCCAGGTGGCAGCTTTGCAAATCTGAGATACAGTCAGATGCTTGATGATGAAAAGTGCATGAAGCACAAACAGATCTGGTAGAATGAGTTTCAACAAGAAAGGGAGATATCTGATTTTAGATTATAAGTCCCAATGATAATCCGTTTGATTCCTCTAGCAATATCGGAGTGAGAGGCATCAGGAAGCACAAAAAGGGAACCTGTTATTTGTAATTTATTGGTACTGAAAACCAGATGTTGGTTCAGATTTGACTGGAGGAAAGACAGAATATGTCTTACTAAGCACATAGGATGAAAGTTCCTTGACTCGGACCCAACTAAATAAACCTTCTGGGTACAATGGTAGACTTTTCTAGCCTTCAAGAGGTAGGGATGACTGGATCCAAAAGACCCCTGTCCCGTCAGACTGTAGCTTCAACATCCAATCAAGAAGCAGGATGGAACAACGGCCCTTGGGACACCTGGACAACCTGGAAGGGCTCAGGGATCACATGCCTGGAGGCTGAGTATGTGTATGTACCACACCCTCCTGGACCAGTTCATTGTCATGTGATGACAATCATTGGAATGATCTCCAACTCAATCCTGTGGAGCAAATGATGGAGTATATGGAAGGGCAGAAATACATGGATCAGGTTAAACTGAATCTACAGTGTCACCAGACCTTTTTCTGCAAAGGCTCACTTGACCCCCCCCCCCCCCCCCCCCAGGGTCCCTAAACCTTGCCAAAAACCTGCACAGTTTGTTGTTGAAGCTGGCTGCCAGAACCCCTCACTTGTGGGAAAGGTTTTGAAATACCTCTGGATGGAGAGCCCATTCCCCAAGATCTACATACTCATGACTGAGGAAGTGCATTTATGATGTGGACAGCAGACAGGAGCCAGAATGTGCAATTCTGCCCAAGAGAGGATCAGGTTTGCTTCCTTTTGAGTGGCTCAGCTTGATATAGGCCATGGCCAAGGCATTGTCCAACTAGATTCTCATTGCAATAGAGGAGCCCAGCATTGAAATGACAACCAATTTGCCAGAATGTTGATGGGAAGGCAAACTTCCTCTGACAACCAAGTCCTCTGCACTGAGAGGGCGTACAGGACTGCTACGCAATAAAATGGAGTAGATAAGCGCAACTAAAATGGTGCACACTCCAGATATAGCTGCAATTACCTAGTTTATAATTTTTATATTGCTGACGCGAGGGACCCTCATTATTCTTTATACAGGACGGTTACGCAGCCCAACAGGCTGGCATTCAATGTGAGCAACTTTGACAACTGTGGAGTAAAAGGCTTCTCTAACTCCAGTCCCTACCTCACTAGGGAGAGTCTAGTCTTGGAAGTCAAACACATTAGACAGAATGCCAATTTGCAACAGCCTGGAGTAAAACTGGGTGCATGGTAACAATGAGACCCAAAACCCTCAAGCAAACACTAATCAAGGGCTTCTTTTGGGTCTAGAGAACCTGGGCATTATAATGAAGGAACAGTGGTTTGGCCTGAGGCAGGAAAATCCTTGGACAGCCATGCCTAGCAAGTTTTCCAATTATTGAGATCCAGCAACAACTTCCTTAGACTGAACATCCAACTGAAGCTCTGCAGAGTTTTTACCATTTGTCTGATTTTGGCTATCAGGGACAGGGAGGACAGGTCCTTTAACAGGAGATTGTACAGGTGCCACACATAATGAATCTCTTAGCTCAGGGTAGAGGCAAAACTGGCCAAGCACTTTGTTGAAGACAGTGGCTATGGACAGGCCAAAGGGAAGGGTGACAAATTGGTTGCCCAATGTTGGTCACTCACTGCAAAACGCAGCTAGCAATGATGAGACAGAAAGGTGGGAATATGCAAGTAAACATCCCAAGTATATTGGGGCCAGAAGATTCACGATAGGAGGGAAGCAATTATTGACCTGATATCTTTCATGCAAAATATTTGCATAAAACAAGTTGATAGTCTTCGGATATAGAATAGTCTGAACTCCCCCATACTGTTTGGGAAACATAAAACAAGTTTGAGACAAAACCATGAAAATGTTCTGTTGATACAGAGGTATTGACCCTTTGAGACAAGAGCTGCTGGATAGTAGCCATCAAATCTGCCTGTTGTGACAGAGAAAAATACAAGTCTGAAGGCATGAAGCAGGGAGGAGGCAGAGTGTGAAACACCGGTTTGTAGCACCCAGAAACCACACTCTGGTCCTAGACATCTGTGATTTTTCTGGGACCAGCAGGTAGAGAAGACCAACAGATGTCTTTCTGCCCCAAAAGTTGGGAGAACTGTGGAGAGGCCTTGGCACCAGTCTTGGTTGGCAAGGAGGCTCAGGTCTTCTTTCAGAAAGACTTTCCTGTCTTGAGACTTAGCACTGGAAGACTGACAGGGAAGAAATGAACACTTCCTAACCTCAGGAGTAGAAAACCTACTGGTTAAGGTGCAAGATCCTTTCTTCTGAGAAAGGAGAGTGCTTTTACCCCCCTGAGATCGCCTTGATGTACTAATTTAAACAGGGACCAAAAGGGTCTTCACCTACAAAGGGTAACTCATCAAGGCATTTGCTGGTTGGAAGCTCAGCTGACCAGAATTTAAGCCAGAGAATCCTGCACATGTGGATAGAGAGAGGAATCATTCTGGAGATTTGGCAAAGTGTGTCTGCAAAGCTATTCATGCAAATGTGTAAGGTTTTAGATAAATGGTTTATGCTCTTAATTCTGACAGCAATGGACAGCAGCTTAATTCTGACAGACTGTCATGGACACAACAGGGAAAAGAGAGCTTGAAAGAGGTCATCTAACATCTTATCTACCAGGTCTTTGAACGCAGGATTTGCCCCTGGATGACGCAATTTTGTTGCGAAACGCGTAGGGATGAGCGGTACACTATACATCACCTCGTGTTTGTGACAGTTTCCAGGAGAACGGGTCTGTCCGTGTGCGTCCGGCCGGCGCAACGGACTTAAGGCTTTTTTTCTTCTACACATTGTAAGTGCAATTTTACTTTTTTATCTTCAGTAATAAAGGGTTTTACACTATTTGGAGTTCTATTTTTCCTTTATGGTTCTGATGTCCCTGCTTTGAGTCCCTTTGGACCTATGAGGAAGACGTCTGGGAGCAGTTTCCACTTAACTCTCATTGGAGTGGTGAAACCAGGAGAATACTGAGGACCCCTTTTTGGCTGGAGGTTGAATCTACACTTATAGGTCTCGTGTGACCCTCTGTAGCGGGGGGTCATGTTTTTCTGGTAAGCGGCAAATTTTATCGCATGTTGGTGGTGGATCGAGCACTGTTTCATTGGACCCAGTAGTGGATCTCCTATGATTTCTGTGGTTCATCTGTGGGGGACTTCATTCACAGTTTTTGAAAACTAGTTCCTTGTGGGTCATATATACGGACTTATTGGTTATACACTGGGTGTTTTTTTTTCCCTCTTTTTTTCCATGTTATAGGTTTATATAAATGGAATCTCATATTGCAAGGAATAAGTTGTATGGTTTGAGCTACTAATGTATTTGTGTTTTTTACTATGCACGATATAGGCATATATTAATCTATATATAGTTGCTAATATTGGTTCACGATTTATTAAATTTTTTGCACAATTAGATGTTTGTGTGAGTCAAGCGCGGCTTATTATTTTTCATTTTTTTATGCAAGCCCAGAGACTAAATGAAAAATTACTTTGGTCAGTAAAATGTGTAGCAGGGGCCCCATTTTTTCCGTAGCCTTGTCAAGCTGGCCGAGTGCATAGACTCTCCTGTGCGAAAGAGAGAGACTGTCAGTGTCTGCAGGGGATTTCTTCCCCCGCTTTTCTCCTTACTGACGTGCACAGGAATACACCCGCTCTGCTCCCTCCCCTGTATCCCTATTGGAAGTAGGAGGAGAGCCAATTACAGGCGCAAGTACAGAAACCAATAATGCAGCGTGCACACAATCGGACTTTCCAGCAGACTAGGTCTGACAGAATCAGTCCATCGGACAATCCGATCATGTGTGGGCTAATCCGATCATTTTTTGTTTAAAAAATCTGATGGACCTAGAAATAGAACATGCTTCAAATCTGTCCGACGGACTTAATTCCTATCGGGAAAACCGTTCGTCTATATGCTGGTCCGACGGACCAAATACAACGCAAGGGAAGCTATTGGCTACTGACTACTGAACTTCCTTTCTTACGTCATCACGTTCAAAATTAATGGACTTTCGAACTGACTTAGTCTGTTCATGTGTGGCCAAGTCCGTTCGTTCTGAAAGTCAGTCGGAATTCCGCCGAAAGTCCGCCGGGAAGACCATCGGACCTAGTCTGCCAGAAAGTCCAGGCGTGTGTATGCGGCATCAGAAGGACTTTAGCAGCAGCAGCTGCAAAGGATCCTGGGACATGTAGTTCTCATCTAAAATGGCCCCATAGGCTTGTATGTGGGCAGGAACTACAAGATCCAGCATGCTTTGGGGGTAAAGGAAGAAAATACTCCATCTTGCTTATCTGAGGGATTTCAGACACCAAGGGGCAAGAGAAGAGACTGGACCCAGGGAAGAGGTGCTGCCTCCACTGCGTCATTTCAGCCATGCATAGCCGGTTGGAACATCCAGCCTAAGAGAGGGGGATCCAAGGGGAATATCCAGGCGCACCTGCACCGACGGTGTGAAGCGTTCCAGTGTGAGGTGAACAGCCAGATCACCAGAAGAGCCTGCCTGTTCCAAGAAGATCATTGAGCCTTGACCACAGGATTGGTGAGAGGGCACTTGCCCATCTGCAGGAAACAAGGACACTGCACCTACACAGAGATTCCTCACTTTTGCCTACACTTACCAGAACCTGGGTTTTGTTAATGGCCTGTTAAGCAGTCACAGTATCCACCTTGTTATCTAGATACTGTCAGCACACCACAGATACACTTCGCTAAGCAGGAATTTAAGGGCACCAACTAAAGTTGCTAGGCAAAGATCCAAGGCCTCATCCTTCCTCAAAGGGACTGAAGTTACTGGTGCCATACAGGCAAGCACACACATGTTCAGGGCTCTGTATATGTAGTGGGTGTGTGGGATAGTTTACCTTGGGGGCTGATCCATTAAATGTTGATTTGAGTACAGTGTTTGTAGTTAGGCCTGTGGTGTCAGGGGATAGAAGAGAGAGGTCTGACATAAGAGAGGATCATTCCTCTGCTCTCCTCCTGCCTGGACTCATAGAGCCAATTTATGTAGAGGTAATCAATTTGATATAGAATTGCCACTGCTGAAGTGTTTGCCTTTGCTGGTGGGGTTTTTCTCAGATGGGTAATCCCCTGAAAGCAGCCTGAATATAGTAATGAGCTATATTACTCTTAATCTCAGTTATTGCTCTCCGGTTGGATTACTTTTCCAGAGAAAAATTGCAGTAAAGACAATTTCTGTGTTTTCATTGGTCCTTGCTCTTATACTATTGCCAGGTGTGCCAGAGGCTGTTCTTGGTGTTGAGAGGCAGAGTAGGGAGGAACCAAACATACTTAAGTGGCTCTTCCAGGGGTAGCGCTACAAAGGTATACAGGTGCATGAGGTTAGCTTACAGGAAGTAAAACTGCATTTCTGGCAAGATCATTATGAATTTTCTGTACTTGCTGAAAATGCTCTTAAAAGTAAGAATGCAGCCACCACATCTAAAGACTGATAACCTGCAATATACAGTATTACATTTTTGTTTTTGGGTTTCAATAAACTTGAAACGTGAGTTAGCAAATCCAAATATTGCACATAAAAAATGATCAACATTATATAGACATATCGTTATATATAATACAGCGCAGGAGTTCATCGTTCACACTGCAAAGTCAATTTTCACTTAGCTTACTAAATACATTTGAGCAAAGTGAAAATGCACATTTCAAAGGATATTTGCAAGAAAAAAATAAAATTCTTGCTTATACATAACTGGATAACTGTTGAACGCATCACAGCTTCACTTCATACTTAAAGGCAATTTGTTCTGCACTCCTGTGACCTGTTTTCAGCAGACAGCAGGCTGGAGTCCAGCTGACGTCACAGAGCTGGTCCAGACTGGAGAAAGATTGCGACTATATGTCCAACAATGTTACCTGCCTATCAATAGGCTATCAATAAGGGAAAACTATTTTATTACATTATTCAAAGCACAGGGTCAAAAACCCTGAAAGGGGTTGTAAACCCTCATGGTTTTTCACCTTCTATGCATTAAGGTGACAAACCACCTGTGGTGATGCAGTGCCCCCCCCCCCCCCACCCAAACCCCCGTTTTATTTACCTGAGCTCGATGTTTCTCCGGCCGGGAATAAGCACACCAGCTCTACCTGGTGTCTCGTGTCCTGATTGGATAGATTGATAGCTTTACAGCCATTGACTCCCGCTGCTGTCAATCAAATCTGACGCGGCTCCGGGGCCAGTCCTGCATTCTGTGTGAATGGACACAGATGCGGGACTTGGGAGTTCCCCTGCACTGGTGTCCACCAAGGAGAGCAGTTCTCCAATGTGGACACTTAATGTGGACCCCAGAAGAGGAGGACCGGGGCCACTGTATGCAAAACTAGATGCAGAGTGGAGGCAAATATGACCTGTTTGTTTAGCCAGTTCTGGACCAGTCGCTGCAGTTGTACTATGGCAGGTTGGCTCGGCTGGGCGAAGCAACGCTATCTTACATCCGGCACGTACCCCTAGGCAGCAGCAACAATCGGATTCGCTTTAGAACTGATCAGTCGCCAGGCCCAGGCGATTGATTTCTGGCCTGGACCTGGTGATCGGCTCTGGCAAATTAAATCCTTCCCCTGTCTGTGTAAGTGTAAACACAGGCAGGGGAAGTGATGTCATCTTACCTCGTGGAACTCTTTGCGATCCAGACAGAGGAGAGAAAACATCTAACAGTAAGTTACACCAACTCTACACTGACACAGTACACATAGGCACACTTGTCACCCCCCCATCACCCCCCAATCGCCCCCCAGTTAATCCCTTCACTCCCTGTCACAGTGTCACCAGTGCAGTGGCCATATTTTTCTTTGATCACTGTACCGATGTTATTTGTGACAAGAATCAGTGTTAAGGTACTTAGTAGTAGGCCCATATAGGTCTAGGGATCCCCCTAAACCCTACTAATGAAGTTTAACCCCTTGATAACCCCATCACCAGTGATCATCATATTAGTGTCACGGTGATGCTGGTTAGTTTATTTTTTAAAGCATCAGGGCATCTGCCGTATATTACCTAGTAAAAGGATTAACCCCGTGATCACGTGGCAGGTGATATCAGTTTTTAGCATCAGTTAGGGCCTGCGTCACCTCAGGCAGCGTCAGATTAGTGCCTGTAGCACTAACACCCATGCATGCACCATACACCTCCCTTAGTAGTATAGTATCTGAACGGATCAATATCTTTTGTCATATTGGTCCACTGACCCAAGTCACCACATGCCCGTGTTATCTGCCTCCATGACTAGGACATGATACAAGCAAATCTTACAGTTCATGCATTTCAATGACAATGAACTCTGTTGTCCTTGGGGTGACCCTGGATACATTTGGCTCCACAAAATTCAGCCCCTCGTAAACCACTTCAACCAACAGTTTACAGCTTTGCTTACTCTCAATCAAGTTGTCTGCGTTGATGAGTTCCTGATTACGTTTTCTGGCCGCTTGTCTATCAAACATTATCTTCCCAGTAAGCGTACCAGATATTGGGTCAAGATGTGCAAGCTCTGTGACAGGGCAACTGGCTATACATATAGTTTTATGGTTTTCAAGGGACAAGATAGTCACGTGGAGCCTGAGAACTGCCCGACTACATAGGGAGCACTGTTAAGATTGTGTGGGACTTGGTGTTAAACTTATTTGTTAAGGAGTACCACTTGTACGTGGACAATTATTACACAAGCATGTCACTTTTTAGTCACCTTTTTGATTGTGGAATTGTCGCATGTGGCACCGTGCAATCTAATCGCCGGGGCTTCCCCCAACAGCTTGTAGAATCCCAACTTAGACAGGGGGGGAGCCTGCTTGAAATGTAATAATTTGTTAGCAGTGAAGTGGAGGGTTACACGGAATATTTTCGTTCTGTCCTCCCTTCACGCAGATACAACTGTCCAAATTCCTACGGCGACTGGTGTTGTGGAGAAACTCTTCTCTGTCCACAAATACAATCTTAACATGGGAGGGGTGGACCTCAATGACCAGTTGTTGGCGCCATACCTAATTGCTCATAAGGCCAGACACTGGTACAGAAAATGTCTGTATATTTATTCCAATTAGCTCTGCTGAATGCTTATGTGCTATACAAAGCTTCAAGATGAACTGGATACTTCCTTAAATTCCAGGAAGAGATCATTACAGCCCTTCTGTTTCCAGACGGTGCTGTGGCCCACCTTCCCAATGAGCCGGCTGCATGAGAGGCATTTTCTGTATGTCCTCCCTGGTACCCCGACCCAAATAAATCCCCAAAGAAGATGCAGTGTCTGCAGAAAATGTGGATTTAGGCATGACACCCATATTTATTGTCCCTCCTATCCTGACCAACCTGGTCTCTGAACAAAACACAAAAAAGAAAGGTACGCAATTCAGCTGCAGCACTGATTTATTTATCTTGACAGCAACTGTTGGAGGTGATTTCCCCACCACAGTTAAAAAAATGGTGCATGTATGCCCATCATCAGAAGTGGGTGGATGAAGCGCGGTATTCTAATGTTTTTTTCAATCACTTGTGGCAAAAAAATAAATATTCAATAGGCTCAACATGCCTCTCAGCAATTTCCTTGGGGTGTCTACTTTCCACAATGGGGTCATTTGGGGGTTTGTACTGCCCTGCACCTCAAGAAATAAAACTAAAAGCTGCATTAATTCCAGAAAAATTTACCCTAGTTTGTAGATACTACAACTTGGCCTACTTGGCCTAAATGCATGACTAAAATTTAGTTTATTGGATTTTTTTTTTTATAACAAAAAGTAGAAAATAATTTTTTTTTCTAAATTTACATTTATATTGCAAAAAATAAAAAATGCACAGGCAATCAAATACCATCAAAAGAAAGCTCTATTTGTCGGGAAAAAGGACACAAATTTTGTTTGGGTACAGCATTTCACGCAATCACCATTTAAAGCAGCGCAGTTGTAAAAAGTGCTCTGGTCATTGAGCAGCTAAATCTTCCAGGCTGAAGTCGTTAAAAATAAAATGAGGGTTTAAAACCCATTGAACTTCTAGTTAGTATTTGCACTTTACTATATAATATATATATATATATATATATATATATATATATATATATATATATATATATATATATATATATATATATATATATATATATACACACATACTAATATCAACTATGATTTTAAAAAAATGTTGATATGTTAAAAAAAGCATTTTTTAAATATTTAAACAAAACTATGGTGGTGATTCACTGAAATAAAAGCAGTCAAATAAGTGGTTAAAGGATATTGTCACCAACGTGCTGGCCATAATGCAGCCGAAGCACCTAGGCAGAGGCAGATAGGCATGCTCAGACATGCATTTGCAGGTGCCTATCTTGCCGGGCATAGGTTAAGCATATGCGCATGTGTGGAAACATTAGTGTGGACAGTCGAACGCATGTGCGCGCACACATTAGCCATTAATGCTGGCACCAAATGGCCTATATAAACTAGTGCATTTCCGTCTAAGCTTCAGATTTACCTAAATCTGATCCTCTATCAGCAACATTACCTGTGTTTGACACAGCTTCTTTGACTACGCTTTCTTATCTCCAGCCCTGACCTTAATGCCTTAACCTTGCTATACCTGCTATTTTGACCGATATCCTGCTGCCAACCTCTGCCTGTCTACTGACCAATCTCAGCTTACCTCTTATGCCATATCTGATTATCTGTCAAAAAATTATAACCGCGCTCTCCCATATACCAAATCTTAGTGAAAAAAGCTAACAACTAAAAATATAAACAAAAAACAGTAATAACCGTAACAAATAAACAAAAATTACTATGTATATACTATGGACAATTAAGATCCAGTGAGACTACATACACAATATGAGCAATTAAATAAATAAATAAAAACTCTGTTGAGATAAATATAAATAAATTCATGCGATCAATAAAGTGCACAAAATATACAAACAATAACAGGCACCCCAAATAATATATAAAGTGCTCAAAAAAATGTGTAGGCGACAGTTCTCATAAAAATATGATCATAAACGTGATAGTCCAACAAACAGAAATGTTTCTCCAAAGGGGATTCAGTGCAGGTACAGTGAAAAACTTCCTTCACCACCACCGTGCTGATTAATAGTAAGAACGCGCATTTACCAAATCCCAAAACAAATAGGCATATATAGTCAGGAATCTCAAGGGGTCATCACACCAGGACAGCATCTCATCTCTCCACCCGGTTGGATCGTTCATAAAATGCAGATAGAAACTCCCATAGCGTAAATCCGTAAGTAAAATCTTTTATTAAATCATAGAAAACATACTCACAAGCATAAAAGGTCAAATCAGCGTTAAAATGCCAGCCGGCAAAGCGAATGCCCAAATGTCACGTGATAGCGTCAAGCTCGTCGAGACCACCCTACATCCGTTTCGTCATATATGACGTCGTCTGGGGCTCATCTGATTATCTGTGATTGACCCGGCTTGTCTGACCTTGCTTGATCCTGCTCCATCCAGTACCTGGTGACACTGTTCTGCATCCACACCTGCTGCTTCTGCTGCCAGCTGCTGCTCACCACCCAGCCTGGTCTGGAGACCCATCAGCTTGCGCATCTCTACCATCAACAAGGAATTCCACAGGCACTCCTACCTCACTGCACTCTCGTGGCCACTGTCACAACTTCAGTGGCCCCTGATCCAGGGCTGTCAGAGAGGTCTCCTTCTACACATCAGGCTCGGTTACAAGGTACGTGACAGATATACACGTAAGGCTCAATCAGATAAGCATAAGAATAGATTAGTGCTTTGGCTTTGTCTTTATCTAGATGGATGGGGGTGTTTCCAAATGAATGAAAATGAACTTCTAGGGCCCATTCACACATGTGTGCATGCTCAAGCACATGCGTAAACATGTGTTTCTGCAATACGTGACATCGCACCTGCTCTATGTGCGGTGCCATTCATAGGAATTGCACTCCAATGCATTGTATACTGCAGGGCACTAAAACACACATACACTTACACTGGTGTGCTGCGTTGCTGCAAAAGATTCATGTACATTTTTTTTCTTTATCCATTTTGATGCATTGGCAGCCCATCCATAAAGAATTGACTGCTTTGGCACAGCACGTTAAAGCATGAGTAATGCGCAATAATGAACCGCAAAGGAAGGCTACCTGTGCCTGGCGTCCTGCATGTAGATTAGGGATGGGGAGGCGGTGCCCGTGCACCCCCTATGGATGGTCCACCACTGAGAGCAGAGTATGAAGCTCTGCGTACTGTAGAACTGGGACCATCCAGATGAGCCATCTGTCCCTTCAAACTGTTTTGGATCTGCCCTATCACCAATGTCACTCCTTGGACATGTGCAGGGAGACATTTTGGGGTACCAATCCCCTTGAAAGCATGTAGCATATATTAAGTGTGTCAATATAAATGTCCACTGTCAGACAGGTGGGATCAGGTATCTGATGCAGCTATCTCCTACCACTGGCCAAGGGGGATGAGGAAGGGGATTAGATCCCAGAAACGCATCCCTACACATGCCTAAGGCATACTGGACACACTCCATGCATACATTTGCTCTTTTTATTTTATGTTTTTTCTCAAGAGTTTTTAACTACTGCACTAGATGTCGATTGTGCTGTGTTGTTTCCCTTCCCTCTTCTTTATAAATAGTCTACATTTTTTTCAGAAATCAAAGGTTTAATCGATTGCATATTTTCATAAAATATTTGTAGAACTACCATGTGAATTCCAGAACCTGAATTGTGAAAATAATTATTTGAAATCATTAGGGAGATGAATCTTTTCATCGATTTTATGTGCAGCAGATGTTTTCTTCAATCTGAATGATGCAACATTGTCTGGTGATATAATCTTGGCTTCCTACCTTCTGAAGTCACTGAGGATAAATATTTCCCACACTATGACCCTCTATAGGGCCAAATAGAGCATTGTTTTGTAACCGCTCCAGAGAACTTCCACTGATGTTGCTCAGCTATGCAAAGAGCTAATAAGGATTAATTGGTTGTATAACACAGTTATGCAGAATCCGTTGGACTTTGTATTCTCCTAAAACCCACTATTCATTTCTATTTTTGTTTTTCTAAAGAATAATGTTGACAATATTTTTCAGCTGGAGATATCTTCCCGCAGCACACAATAAACTGAGATTTTCATTTCATTACAATGCTTAAAGAGGAAGTAAACCCTGATGGGTTTACTTCCTCTTTGATTCCCTGCAAAGGTAAAGCATAATGGACTACTATGCATCGCATAGTAGTCCATTATGTGTCACTTACCTGACACAGAAACCAGCGAAGTCACTGCTGTCCCCTGTAGTCCGGAGCATCCATCTTCTCAGTGGGTCTCACTGCTCCGCCGCTGTCATTCGGCGAAGCCGCGATGACGTCACTCCAGCGCATGTGCACGGGAGCCGCCACTCGCGGCATATCACCGTTGACAGCGGCCCGCTCAGTGCGCCTGCGCACCGCTGTCTACGGCGCATGCGCCATACACAGTGGTGCCTGGCTTTCGGCAAATGTCTCCTAAACCGTGTAGGTTTAGGAGATATTTCTTGGACCTACAGGTAAGCCTTAATCTAGGCTTACCTGTAGGTCAAAGTTGGCTGTAAGGGTTTACAACCACTTTAAAGCAGTATTAAACTTAAAAACAAAAAAAACACTAACAAGCCAGTGCTTTTTTTTTTACCAGATAAGACTCTATCGACTATTCTGCCATAAATGCTTCCTCCTGCCTGTCAGCAGTAATGTACACAGAGCCAATGTGCAGCTCACAGTATATTATGGTACCTGCTTTGTGCTATGGCGATGTGACTCCCGTGTGCATGCTCAGGAACATCATCATCGTGGCCTGGCCAGTCAAGTGTTCCCGAGGAAAACTGAGGGTATATGGAAGGACGACTGGGTGAAAATCGAAGCGCAGTGCTGGAGGTCTTTCTTTGACAGATAGGTGTGTCATAATGTGCGAGTATGCTGTACATACCGGGCCTAGATAAAAAGAGTTTACTAGCGCTTTAAAAGAGAAATATGGGTTTCCTATATATATATATATATATATATATATATATATATATATATATATATATATATATATATATATATATATATATATATATATATATATATATATACGTATATACATACACAATGCTGTGAAAAGTATTTGCCCCCTTTCTGATTTCTTTTTTTTTTTGCATATTTGTCACAATTAAATGTCTCAGATCATCAATCATCAAGCAAATTTTGTTATTACACAAAGATAACCTGAATAAATACAAAATGCAGTTTTTAAATGATTTAATTTATTAAAGCAAAAAAGCTGTCCAAACCTGCCTGGCTTTATGTGAAAAAAGTAATTGCACCCTAAACCTAATAACTGGTTGTGCCACCCCTAGCGGCAACAACTGCAATCAAGCAATTACAATAACTTGCAATGAGACTTTCAAATTGCTGTGGAGCAATTTTGCCCCACTCTTCTTTACAGAATTGTTTTAATTCAGCCACATTGGAGGGTTTTCCAGGATGATACAGTATCTCAATTGGATTTAAGTGCAGGCTTTGACTAGGCCACTCCAAAACCAAAATTTTGCTTTGTTTGAACCATTTGGAGGTGGATTTCCTGTTGTTTTTCGGATCATTGTCCTGCTGCATAACCCAAGTGCACTTGAGCTTGAGGTCACAAACTGATGGCCAGACATTCTCCTTTAGGATTTTCTGGTAGAGCTCAGAATTTATGGTTCCATCAATTATGGTAAGTCGTCCAGTTCCTGAAGCTGCAAAGCAGCCCCAGACCATAACGCTACCACCACCATGTCTGACTGTTGGTATGATGTTCTTGTTATGAAATGCTGTATTCGTTTAATGCCAGATGTAATGGGACGCACACCTTCCAAAAAGTAAATTTTTTTGTCTCATCAGTCCGCAGAATATTTGCCTAAAAGTCTTGGGGATAATCAAGATTTTTTTTGGTAAATGTGTTCTTTTTGGTCAGCAGTGGCTTTGGCCTTGGAACTCTCCCCTGGATGCCCTTTTCTGCCCAGTCTCTTTCTTATTGTTGAATCATGAACACAGATCTTACATGAGGCCAGTGAGGACTGCAGTTCCTTAGATGTTGTTCTGTGGATAATGGCTCTCCCCGTGGTTCACTGGAGTTCCAAAGCCTTAGAAATGGCTTTGAAACCCTTCCTAGACCGATATATGTTCATTATTTTGTTTTTAATCTGTTCTTGATTTTTTTTTTTTAGATTGTGGCATGATGTGTGGCTTTTGTGATCTTTTATTGTGCTTCACTTTGTCAGACAGCTTATATTTATGTGATTTCTTGATTCAACATGCAAGGCCGCTGATAAAAATCATGGGGCCCCATACAGCCTACCTGATGGGCCCCCTTTAGCTCCACCCCTGGTCCCTTCTTCAGCCCCACCCCTGGCCTGCCTCAGATTGAAACAAAGTGCAGGTTTGTCTTTTGCCATTGGTGGCACTGTCTGCAGCACAATATGGCATTGGCGGCATGGATGGCACTGTCCACAGGTATAACATGCGTTATGGCATTAGCATCATGGGTGGCACTGTCTGCAGCACATTACAGCATTGGTGGCATGGGTGACACTGTCTGCAGCACAATATGGCATGGGTGGCACTGTCTGCAGGTAGCACATGCATTATGGTCCATAGTGTAACCCATGCCTAAATGTGCTGCAGAGACAGTGCCACCCATGCCACCAATGCCGTAATGTGCTGCAGACAGTGCCACCCATGCCATAATATGCTGCCCATGCTGCCAATGGCATTATGCCATTGGTAGCATGGGTGGCGCTGTCTCTGCAGCACATTACGGCATTGGCGGGACTGTCTGCAGCACATTACGGCACTGGCGGCACTTTCTCTGCAGCACATTAAGGCATTGGCAGCATGGGTGGCACTGTTTCTGTAGTAGGACATGCGTTATGATAAAGCATGTGCTACCTGCAGACAGTGGCACTCATGCCGCCAATGTCATAATGTATAGATGCTGGCTTCTGCAGTAGTAGTAGATCTTGAATCCTCCCACACACAGACACGACACACCTGTGTTGGGCAGCTGGGCCCCAGGAGTCACTTCTTCCCTGATCCTGCTGCTGCCTGGACTGTAGTGTCCACACAGTCCGATGCCAGCTGCTTCTTCTTCTGCTGCCTTCTCGCCTCACAGCTTTTCTCACGCAGAGGGAGATGAATCAGTCCGTGGCACCAGGGAAGGCAATATAGAGGACGTGCTGGCTGGGACTTGAGCCAGCATGAGGAGCAAGCGCAGAAGAGGCATTCTTCCATGCCCAAAATAGAAATAGTCCCCCTCCCTGCCGCCACCTACAAGTACATTACAGTGCTATTAGGAAAAAAAAAACATAAAAAGTAAACGGTTTGGGGGGGTGACTTGTTGAGTGGGCGTAGGATGGACGATGTTCGGTCATGGCTGGAGGATTTTTTTTTTTAACATGAATTAGCTATCTGCTCAGGTTGCCCGGGCCCCCTTGCTGGCCGGTACTGACCTATCAGCGGCCCTGTCAACATTGCAATAAAAGGTCGGAAAAGAAACTGCGCTACAGTATAAATTATAAGTAATCTCGTGAAAGATTGAATTGAGTGAAAGCTGTGGTTCTATTCTGTACCAAAAATACAAACTTGAATCAAACTGTGAAATATGAGAACTGCGCTGACCTTGATAAAAATATACTAGATTGAGGGATAACCTCACTAATTAAGGCCCCACTCCCCTCCACCAACTCAAAACTGTTCTGAACGAACAGCAGTGAAAAACAACATTGATAATGCAAAGTGGATTTGGGCACTAATCAGAATGTCTCAAGACTGTTGAAATAAATTTGTGAGCAAAATAATAAATTAAAAGTGATAATAAACATACGAAATTGCTCCGAACCTGTAAAGAAATGTGACTAACAACACATACTAAAAGTCTTTTGAAATAAAAGTCTAAATAACAATATGTGCACCACTTGTCACCATAAATGTGACCAATAAATTAATAGATGAATAAAGGTGAATAAAAGTTCATCCAAAAAAAAATCTTCTATTGCTGTGAGCCGTGTAGAATCCACCACCACCTATATAAGAACTGGCTTCTTACCAGAAGGTTCAGACCCCAAAGGGTCAAAAATGGCTTATAAGGATTATGGTAGCTTCTCCAACCATCACATTCCTCCACCATTACAAATGATTTCCTATATATACATCCACTGTAGCTGGCTTCCAAAGGGCTCTCCCATTAACAGTGACTCATAGGTGGGCATCCATACATATAAAACAGAATGACTCCAGAATAGTGTAAAATCCCAATTTAATGAAGGTTAAAAAAAGATAAAATGCACACTTACAAACATGAAGAAACATCAGGCCTTAAGTGGGTTGCGCCAGCCGGACGCACACCACCACAAACCCATCCTCCCCAGATCATATTCACAAACCATGAGGTGACGTCAGCATGACGCTCCACCCTACGCATTTCGTAATAACTTACGCTGTCTCGGTGGAAACGCGTAGGGAGGAGCGTCGTGCTGATATCACCTCGGGGTTTGTGAATACGATCTGGGGAGGATGGGTTTGTGATGGTGTGTGTCCGGCCGGCGCAACCCACTTAAGGCCTGATGTTTCTTCAAGTTTGTATGCGTGCATTTTATCTTTTTAACCTTCATTAAATTGGGATTTTACACTATTTGGAGCCATTTTGTTTTTTATGTATGGATGCCCACCTATGAGTCACTGTTAATGGGAGAGCCCTTTGGAAGCCAGCTACAGTGGATGTATATATAGGAGATCATTTGTAACGTTGGAGGAATGTGATGGTTGGAGAAGCTACCATAATCCTTATAAGCCATTTTTGACCCTTTGGGGTCTGAACCTTCTGGTAAGAAGCCAATTCTTATATAGGCGGTGGTGGATTCTACACGGCTCACAGCAATAGAAGAAATGTTTTTTGGATGAACTTTTTTTCACCTTTGTGTATAATCTATAACCGGGCTAGTGGCGCTACCTCTACTACGTTACCTGTTCCCTCCATCGGGTAATCCAACCCTTTTTAACAAGTACTTGTTTATGAAGAAAATAAAGCTAGTAAATATGCCCCTCTATGTCATCTAAATGTGTGCTGGTTATTAAAGTAAATGGTAATCCCAGAGAAGGGAACAGATAGAGACAACTAAAAAAGAGAAGAGGAGCAAGGCACCCCTATATCTGTATATATCGTACCTACCTAAAGAGTAGGCAAGAGAAAATTCCTCATGCCCTATTCCACTATATTGTGTTTGCAGGGTGTTTTCTGGCCTCCAAACTCAGTGCTACTAGTATAACTTTTACCATATATGTGAAAAAAATTACAAACTAATAAAGTGCATATATGCATAAAAAAAATATATATATGGTAAATTCATAAGGTGCATAAGTGCTGCAGTAAATAATATAAAGTGCAAAGTGATACTATGAAATGTTGTGCAAATAGGCTCTAAAATCGTCAGTCTAGATCCTCATACAAAAAAAGTAGAATGTGCCATACAAGAACCATACAATACATAAACTATAATGTAAACTAAACCAATGATCACAATAGGTTATATATACTCAGTAGTCCTCTCCCATTAATGTTGAAAACATTGTGAGAAAAAAATTGTAAATAACCAAAGACATTGTTCCAAAAAAGTGCTCAGTGCAATTGTAAAGTTCAAATATCTTGCAAACTTCAACAATACTCAAAGTCCCAAAGTGAAAAGAAACAAGAATGGTGACTTTCGTGATTGCATATATCCAGTGACTTCTGTGCCCCTTTTGGGTCCCCACTTACCAGATCCTTGTCCCCCCTAAGGGGTTATGGACATATAGACTCTCCACCGCTGTACGCCTTGCCTCTGATGGTTCCACCTCCCAGCTGTGAGCTTGGTACTCTGATGGTGTTTGTTTTATCTCGCAAATGGTGATACTCCTTTTTTGACAGAGCAATGTTAGGTGAACAGGATCATTCCTCAGGGGGAAGAGAGACCAGTGCTCATAGTGTAGTATGCCAATTACTTTGGGGTGTGTTTTATAAAAACCTTTATCAGATACTCCCGAAATCTTTATACAACTATTTCTATAATGCTAAGGGGAGTTCACAGGAAAGGACACTTTAGAATATATTGTCTCTTTGAAAAAAGCCGATACCCAAAAAAAGGGGATTACTCTTTAGGCCAATATTTTATTGAACAAGTGCCTTAGCAGCAAGGAAAAAATTGTTTAAAATTAAAACAGAACAAAAATGCAAAATGATATAAAAAATAATATAAAAAAAAACAGTTAATTACATATGCCCTGCAGGCTAGTGCATATTGAAATGTTGACTAGTATTTATGATTATGTGCATACACCTCAATCATTGTAGTAGTATGGACATATACATATCTAGATATGAGAGATCTTGTACAAAAGAGGTAGTTCTATCAGCAATACACATTTATTTATAAGGTTACATAATATATACAAATTACACACCAGACAGTATTTACATCACAATATACAGTGTAGGTCCCCTGGCTTACATGATATTTACAAATTACTCACAGAACCATATTTACAATACAATATAAGGTGCAAGTTCAGAGTTAGATTACCTGTTAACTTCAGGTCAGCCCATGGTGACTGCCGTGTGCTCCCACACCAGAGTGAGTTGGCCTTCTCACCAAGCATTATATCTCCCCCCCTACTTTCTGTAGTGTGGCTAATATAATTCTCCCTAATTGGTCACTGTACCTAGTCAATGTATATTGGGAACAGCCTGATTGGATGAGTCAACGAAAGCTGTTGTTTACTTCCCAGGTGAGATGTTATCAGGGAAAACAAAAGGCCAAGCTTTGAAGTTGAACCAATTACAGTAACACCAACACAAACACTCAATACTTTAAATATATATTTAAATCTAATGGAAATATATTTCTAATTACAATATTGTACAGGTATTAATGGAGATTTCACATAAACTCATAAGGCTACAGATGGCCACTTGTGGCCAGTTGAGAATATGAGACTTGGCCACACATAGAATAATGGTTTATGTGCAATCTTCTTTAATATTTTGAACATTTGGCTTTGCCCTCTGAAATGAAATAAAACTCTTTGAGAAGAAAAAAAAACGTTTAAACTCTCCATCTCTACAGTTCACATTTCTGGGTCCTAGTATCGGTAGTCCTCACTTGTTCTGAATGTAATAAGTCCATAATAAAAATCATAGGATACAAAACACAATAAAAAAAACAAGAGGGATAAAAAAAAAACATGAGGATCCTTGTTCTCAACCGTCCAATAATGATAGTGCGAAAGTCAATAATGTCAATCTGGTCATGTTGCCCTTGCTTCTGGGACAGCCTCCCATGGTGATTCCCGTTGGATACCGCATACAGTAATGGCCTTTGGATCAGCTTTCCCGGCTAAGATTATACTTTGTTAATGTGGACAGAGGTAGAGAAAGAAAACCACAAGTACCTTTGAGACACATGCATTCAACTTAATGCTCGTCTGGTAAGTCTGAGCAGTTAGGACCTTTTATTAGAATTACCCTAGATATACTGCGACATACTAATGAGACCCCTTTCTCAATGACATGTGTAACAATTTGGGTACGCCCTTCCGCCAGGTGTCTGATTTCCATCCCCCATCTTTCTTCCTCCATGGTCATATGCCTGCAAGTAACTCTGATCTGCCTTCTGCTGGCTACCACTGTGTGTCTGTGTATGACCCTTCAAGTGTCCAGGGGGCTCTTGTTGCCATCGCAACTCACCACTAACTCCTGTTACTGAAGCTGTGTTCAGTGCAATATTTGGCCATATCGCTCCATCCTTGGCTACCATGTGTAGCTACTGTACGAGCCCTGCCTTTAGCAGGCTACGGAAGAGGTCATCACTTTAAGAGTTCTCATTGCAGATTAGGCAGTGTCGCCTACGCAGACAAACATGACTGGATTTCAGAATACAGATAGGTGTGATGTCACCAGTCACTAGTGGCTTTAAGAAAAATCAAACTAAAATACTCTTAAGTACAAATGTACTATACTCCCTGCTATTTGCCAATCACTATGAGTCTCACAAGTCCCAGTATATCTATGATATTCACGCAATACTCTTTGAACTGATTATGGCACAAAAAGGAAAAACTGAGCAACATAAAAAAAAAGAAAAATGATCAATGACCACATCTGATGACTACCCAATATTAGAACTGTAGAGAGGATTGTATGTCACATATACACAGAAACTAGTCACATGTTTGTAGCTAAACCCTAATGTTACTATTGTCATGATAATAGCTACAATGACCTAAAATTCATACAAAACAATTATCCAGTGTCATAAGAGAAAAACAAAAACTGTCGGATACTCGACCCATCCCCAAAATGCTAAAGGGAAGCTTTTAATATCCTATATCAACATTTGTAATTGCTTTAAATGTTCTCCATATAATGTTCCCCATACTCCCCTCTTTTTTTTTTTTTATTTCACCATAGGCAAGCCAAACTGAAGAATCACCAAAAAAAAAAAAAAGGTGATATAGGAAGTAAAGAAAAAAAAAATAGTTTTCCTTAAGAGAAAAAGTTGAAGGAAAAAACTAAACAATAAAGAAAAAAAAGAAAAAAAAAAACTATTCAGATTGAATGCTGCCTCAACCTTTAATTTGTTAAAGAGCCTTGAATCTGTAATTGTGTTAAACAAAATGATTGAATCTGCCTTCAAACATTGCGCAACACCCTCTCTCGGTGGTGATTAACATATTAATTGACTCTCAGTGCAAAACAATTTGCAAGTCAAGCAGGCCACAAAAATTTGTATTAGAGAGCGCAGGACCTCTGTTTATTGAAACAGACCGCCCTAAAGAAATTAGAATTTAGTTAGGCCTGACTGTAATTAATTCCATTCAAGGCTTCTCCTTAAAACCAACATAAAATTATGTTTTAAGGTCCTCATCTGTGTTTCACAATACTTTGCCCCGTCTGGGTCCAATCATCCATCCTTGTTTGGGCAGTTACCCTAAAATACAAAACTTAAAAATCATTAATAACACCTCACTGTACCTCTGTGAGAGGTTCATAATGGTCTACAATAGTAGTGGATGCTTGGAACAGACTTCCAGCCAAGGTAATGAGTCTATACTTTGACAGACCAAATATGGAAAAACTGGGAGGGTTTGTAAATACTTAAATTCTAAAATGACAACATGTAGATCTATAACCTTCACACATATTAGCATCACATGAGTTACTTGGAAGGAAAAACAAAACAAAACATAAGACCTACTGAATCCATAAGATGTCACAAGGTGCAAAGTAATGTATCATGTAGTTTCCGAGTGTCAGAGTGAAAGATCCTTCACTCTGAGCCACAGGAAAGGAGAAAACAAAAATATACACAACATCCCTACAGTTCCTCATAGTTATAGGGATTGAGATTTCATATTTGTGCACAGGTTATTTATTCGCAAGTACATTTAAACTTGTAAAAAAAAATTATAAATTTAAACTGGTACCAGTATTGAGCTCATTTCCAATAAAAAAAAAATTATAAAATAATCATAAACAGTACAACGCATGCGCATTAGTGTGATCACACTTATTTATGGTCATAAAGCAATGTTGAGTACAAAAAAGAAAAATATCTTTGTTTACACATGGACAGTTCATACCCATGCATTCCGACACTCAAACATACACATTAATTTCGATTGCATCCCATACATCCTGGATAGCACCTTGGTAATTGCAAATTAATTGTTATGTGTTTCTGCAAACGGGAGAGAGAGAGAAAAAAAAAAAAAAACAACAACCAAGAACACCAACCAAAAACAAAAAATAAAAATAAACTGAAGCAAGAGTAAGATTCTGTACTAAGCAACACTTGTACCCTATACCTTTGAATATTTATGGCAGTCTTCTGATCCTTTGGGGAAGATAAACACCTATATTACTAATAACCATGTTTGAATACCTAGCCTAATATACATTACCTTAGGCGTATGTATTTATGTATATACATCTATATTGATACATCTGCTTAACATGTAAATACTTTTTCATGAGCTCCCTGCACCTGAAAAATATAACTTATACAAAAGTTATTACCCCTTTCCCTTTCGTTGGCACAAAGAAAGCAAACACTACCACATTGTTACATTTACATTGGTATATGTTCACTGACATCCGCACTTGGATCTGGTGAAAATAAATTACTCAGATCATAGACATCTGAATGACACATTAGATCTGGTATTTCTTTCGCTGTGTCTACATTGCTTATATTTAAGTTTTGTTCCCCGTAAGGGGAAGTCCTAGCAGATAATATAGATAGATTGGGCCTCCCTCCTGTATTTTCTGTTTGAATGGAATAGACGGTTTTCTGTGGGGTCTTAACAATTTGATCAAAAGATTGTTTTATTTCTTTCAGTTCTTTATTACACTGTACCACATCTGCATGGCATGCTTCATATTTTTCCTTAAGAATATGTTGTGATGTTTCCATTATTTTATTGGTATTTTCCCAATTATGAATATGTGCCTTCAGTAGCTTAATCTCATTTTCAAGAGACGTAATTGTGGTTATTAACGTAAGTTCTTTCAGAACTGATCTCCTGTGCTGTAATCTGAGATCGCTTTCCATGGTATTTACATTCAAAGGGGAGCATGAGGCTATTTGCCTTTGACTAGTAACTATGGAGCCATGCCTATAGATCTTATCTTTGGAGGCATTGTAATTGTAATGATGTCTCTTTCTGTTTGAAAAGGTGGCCGATTCTCCTGTAGTGTGACTTGCTAAATAGGTATTTTTGTTTGTACGCTGGTGATAAATCTTTGATTTCACAGAATTAGACCTTCTGGCTACATGAAAATAATTGTGCATACAATCCATGATACTTTGATATGAATCTTTAAGAGGATTTATAAAAAATCCACATTGAATTTTAAATTTTGGATGGGCATTAGATATTAGGAGGGTTTTGTACTCTGGGTCCTCTCTGTGTACATTTCTCCGTTTGCTTACATAGTAAGCTGACCATAGCCTGTTTGCATATAGAAGTGGATTCTCATTATTTTCCTGTTTTGTTCTAAACGCTGCTATTAAGCCTAGGTCAAAGGGATATAATATTTTTAGCAGTTCATCTACAGTTTCATTGTAATCTGCTCTTCCTTCTTTAACATGGTCTGGTAAGGAAGACCATGTGTCTAAGTTAACTGTTAATAGTAAAACTTTAACCTGATCTCTGGAGTTGGCAACTCCCAGCAATTTACATCGTTGCAAGACATTATCTGCATGAAATGTTATGTGCACTCCTGGCAATAGATTGCCAATATTGTTAGCTACAAGTAGCACATTTTCTAAAGACTGTCTGTCCTCCCTATCCATCTTTTGTGCTGTACTCTCAATTCCTGTTACATGCACTTCATCCACTGCAGGAATCATCTTTCAAACCTTTTTTTTTAAATAGACTGAATCTTCATGCATATAAACATTGGGCAACAGCTCTTTTCATCTCCTTCTAATGTATCTGGACTCTTCATGTACAAATTCTATATTATATTTAGCTTTTAACATAAGTGATGTGTTCCTTAGTATACTAACAGTAGGCTTCCTAATGATCACACACTGTACAACACAGCTATTTTTTATAGCCCATTTCTATATTGAGCACATAGAGCACCCAATGTTACTTTTTAGCATTCAGATGAAAAACCCTTTCATAGTGTGCCTTTTGTAGATATTGCAACCCCTTGAGATATTGCTGAAAGAGACCACCAATTTTTCCTGTCCCTTCGTCGGTCGCCATTTGTTAACTAGTATTTATGATTATGTGCATACACCTCAATCATTGTAGTAGTATGGACATATACATATCTAGATCTGAGAGATCTTGTACAAAAGAGGTAGTTCTATCAGCAATACACATTTATTTATAGGGTTACATAATATATACAAATTACACACCAGACAGTATTTACATCACAATATACAGTGTAGGTCCCCTGGCTTACATGATATTTACAAATTACTCACAGAACCATATTTACAATACAATATAAGGTGCAAGTTCAGAGTTAGATTACCTGTTAACTTCAGGTCAGCCCATGGTGACTGCCGTGTGCTCCCACACCAGAGTGAGTTGGCCTTCTCACCAAGCATTATATCTCCCCCCCTACTTTCTGTAGTGTGGCTAATATAATTCTCCCTAATTGGTCACTGTACCTAGTCAATGTATATTGGGAACAGCCTGATTGGATGAGTCAACGAAAGCTGTTGTTTACTTCCCAGGTGAGATGTTATCAGGGAAAACAAAAGGCCAAGCTTTGAAGTTGAACCAATTACAGTAACACCAACACAAACACTCAATACTTTAAATATATATTTAAATCTAATGGAAATATATTTCTAATTACAATATTGTACAGGTATTAATGGAGATTTCACATAAACTCATAAGGCTACAGAAACCTGCTAGACAAAATACAGAAAGGACCATATATGTGGCCACGCTAAAGTAGGGCTCTCTTTAACCACTACAATACAGGGCACTTTCGCCCCCTTCCTTCCCAGCCCAATTTTCAGCTTTCAGCGCTCTAGCGCTTTCAGTGACAATTGCGCGGTCATGCTACACTGTACCCAAATGAAATTGTTATCATTTTGTTCGCACAAATAGAGCTTTATTTTGGTGTTATTTATTCACGACTCCGTTTTTTTTTTTTTGCGATATAAGCGCAAAAATAGCGGAAATTTGGAAAAAAAACAATATTTTCTTTTTTCTATTTGAAAAGAAATCCAATAAAATCAAATTTTGTCATAAATTTAAGCCAAAATGTATTCTGCTACATGTTTTTGGTAAAAAAAATTCCGTTAAGTGTATAATAATTGGTTTGTGTGATCACGGACATATGTACGCAAATGATCATGTACATATGTGTGCAGGTGATCACGTACATATGTGTGCAGATAATCATTGGGACATGTGATTTTAGTGGGACATATGTGGGGGACATGTTTTTATTATTAGGGACATGTGTTTTTATTATTTGGGGACATGTATGTTTTGGGGACATGTGTGTTTTGGGGACATGTGTGGGGACTGTGTTTGTACTGTGTGGTGTGTTGTGTGTTTACACTACACTGATGATCAGTGAGTAAAAAGCTGTAAAAAGCAGCCCATACTCACTGATCATCAGCCGGCTGCAGCGTTCTGCTCTCCTCTCCTCAGCGGTGACTTCCGTGTGAGGAGAGGAGAGCCGATTGCCTAGCAACCGGCTGTTTGTTTACATCACATGACGGCCGTGATTGGACACGGCCGTCATGTGATCAGGAGGGCCAATCACAGAGCCCTCCTGCCGATCTGAGATGTGCCGTGTCCGGGTGACACAAGCACATCGGGATCGCGCCGCTGCGCGCGCGCGCGATCCCGCTACTCCTGAATGACGTTCCTGAACGTCTTATCAGGAGTAGACGGCTCCCACCCGGCCGTATATATGCATTGGCCGGGTGGGAAGTGGTTAAAAGAAAAGGTAAAGAGCTAGATGGTTACTACCACATGTTCCCAAGCTTTTTTAGGGACCGATAGTCCTTAATTCTGAAGTAAAAAAGGTCCAAAAACAAAGACCAGCATAAAAACAAAAAGTTAATTTATAAAAATATACAAAAATATACCGCCGTAGCGTTAACATTAGTATGTGCCTCCTCTATTGAGTGTGGTCGCAAGCGAGCGGCGTGCGTTCCAGCTGCTCTCCACGACCTCGACAGTCCGGAAGTGACGTGGTGTGCGTGACTCCGTTGTATGCGTTTCGTCATAGACGTCCTCAGCAACGGACCCTTCTCTGGGATTACCATTTACTTTAATAAACAGCACACATTTAGATGATATAGAGGGGCATATTTACTAGCTTTATTTTCTTCATAAACAAGTACTTGTTAAAAAGGGTTGGATTACCCGATAGAGGGAACAGGTAACGTAGTAGAGGTAGCGCCACTAGCCCGGTTACAGATTATACACCATTACAGACCACAGACTCCATATAGAGGCTGCGGAACTAAAGGGTGGCAGCAACCTAATGTCACCCCCCCCCCTCGTTCGTCCTTCCTTTTCCCCTTCCCCTCTCCCTCCTCCTTCCCCTTTTCCCCCTCCCCCTTTTCTCCCCTCTCCTTAAGCGTTGCCACTCATACATACAATTTACTACTTTTTTTTCACCTTTATTCATCCATTAATTTATTGGTCACATTTATGGTCACAAGTGGTGCACATATTGTTATTTGGACTTTTATTTCAAAGGACTTTTAGTATGTGTTGTTAGTCACATTTCTTTATTTACAGGTTTGGAGCAATTTCGTATGTTTATTATCACTTTTAATTTATTATTTTGGTCACAAATTTATTTCAACAGTCTTGAGACATTCTGATTAGTGTCCAAATCCACTTTGCATTATCAATGTTGTTTTTCACTGCTGTTCGTTCAGAACAGTTTTGAGTTGGTGGAGGGGAGTGGGGCCTTAATTAGTGAGGCTATCCCTCAATCTAGTATATTTTTATCAAGGTCAGTGCAGTTCTGATATTTCACAGGCCCTGTCAACATGTCTGGCAGTAATCAGGCCTGGGTGTGACAAGTGAAATTTTACTCCGCTTTCCCAAAAACTAAGGTTAATCACAGTTCATTCATGATTCAGCATGGGAGGGGACAATTACTTTTTCACATAGGGCCAGGCAGGTTTTAACAGCTTTTTTCCCTTAATAAATGCAAATAATAATTTAACCACTTGGCGCCCAAGGTATGTCTTGGAACGTCCTTGACTTTCCGGGATATATCTGAATAATGCCTGAGGCTACAGACATCATTCAGATATTGGCATTTTCAGCCGGCGATTCCCTGCACCATAAGAATGATCATATCGGCTGTTCCGCCGCTTGATCATTCTTATGGACAGCCTCCCGCCGCCCTCCGGTGCTTTTACTGACTCACCACTTCCTTCGGTGAGTCGGACACAGGATCCGCCGGCCCCCGGATGGTGATCATAGAGATTTCTGGTGGAGCAGATGGTCGCCGGAGTCTCTATGATCGTTTGGAGGCTGGGCGCGATGCTATGACATCACGCCTGGCCTCTGCATTCAAATAACAGCGCTGCCTCGGCTGGGAAGCTGTGATCGTTTTTTTTTATTTTAGGCTTCCCAGCCTAGAGGTGAGATGTGGGGTCTTATTGGCCCCACATCTCACTGTAAATAGGTCCGATCATGCCATATTCCTATTACAAGGGATGTTTACATTCCTTGTAATAGGAATAAAAGTAATACATTTATTTTTTAAAGTGTCAAACTAAAAAAATAAAAGTAAAATTAACAATAAAAAAATTATTTAAAGCGCCCCTGTCCCCATGAGCTTGTACGCAGAAACTAACGCATAAGTAAGTCCCGCCCACATATGAAAATGGTGTTCAAACCACACATGTGAGGTATCACCACGAATGTTAGAGCGAAAGCAATAATTGTAGCTCTAGACCTCCTCTGTAACTCAAAACATTTAACCAGTAAAAATTTTTAAAGCGTCGCCTATGGGAATTTTTAAATATCAAAGTTTGGCGCCATTCCACAAGCGCGTGCAATTTTGAAGCGTGACATGTTGGGTATCTATTTACTCGGCATATCTTCATCTTTCACATTATGCAAAAAAATTGGGCTAACTTTACTGTGTTTTTTTTTTTTTTAAAGCATGAAAAATACCGTGCAAGATAAAAAGTTGCAACAACTGCCATTGTATTCTCTAGGGCCTTTGCCAAAAAAAAACATATGTTTGGGGGTTCTATGTAATTTTCTAGCAAAAAAATTATGAATTTTACACGTAGGGGAGAAATGTCAGAATTGGCCTGGGTGCGAAGTGGTTAAAAAGTGCATCTAGGATTTACTCAGGTTATCTTTGTGTAATATTAAAATTTGTTTGATGATCTGAATCATTTAAGTGTGAAAAGAAAAATATGCAAAAAAAATAAAAATCAGGAAGGGGGCAAATACTTTTTCACAGCACTGTATGTGTATACATATATGTATATATATATACACACACATATACATATATATATATATATATATATATATACACACATATACATATATGTATATATATATATATATATATATATATATATATATATATTTATGGTTGGAGCCCTCCGCTGTAAGAGATATGAAAGAACACATAAACACGTCACAAGACTAACAACATAAAATAGACCTGAATTGTGCCCTTGGTCTGCTGTAAGGTAAGCCCTGGTGAGCTGGGCGGTGAGCCCTGCTCTGCTGGGCGATATGCCAAGAGAAGGCCGCATACCTTAAGAAAGTAAATGGATGTTTCTGTAGAGAAACGTGTTTTAAGTGAAGTACTCTAAGAAGGGAAATGGGTGGGTGGGTACCTTGCACTGGAACCGACACAGACCGTTGTGGGTGGTCTGATTATATACCCTCCGGGCTCCTCCCATAATTACGGGCCACCATACTGGCCCTCTTATTTATGGTTGGAGCCCTCCGCTGTAAGAGATATGAAAGAACACATAAACACGTCACAAGACTAACAACATAAAATAGACCTGAATTGTGCCCTTGGTCTGCTGTAAGGTAAGCCCTGGTGAGCTGGGCGGTGAGCCCTGCTCTGCTGGGCGATATGCCAAGAGAAGGCCGCAAAAGATTTGGTGTAGGGAGGTAATTATTAATTTATGTACAGCAAGACACTATGGGGCAAAGTTTCTGAAGGCTCAGGACATTTCCACTTGTGGATTGGAGATGTATCGAGTAAAGCAGGTGGATTCCCGCCTGCCCATCTTTGATCGCGTGGACTGGGACCCTGTTTCGTGAGGCTGCTGATGCTGCTCCAATGCGAAAGAATGTCCAAGAAAATGACCAAGGTCCTGGCCTAATGTGCTCAAAAGGAACCTGACGTGACTAATGAACTGGTTGCTGCCTGGGGTACTAATCGAGAACGGTAGTAATGGGCTGTCCTGCGAGGGATCAAACATATGGGCCAAAAATTGATCTAGGATGGACACGGGGCACCAGGCTTTGAGAGTTTGGAAAGGTTTTTAGGTCAACCCCTGGACCGGACTATTGTGTTTTGGACACGCTGAGGAGCAAGATGAAGTCTGATGGCGTGTGAGGTGGTGTCTATGTAACACTTTACAACTGGGATGGTGACAGTATTCACTGGGGTGTAAGAAGCTGTAGAAAGCCAGGTAGATGGCTGCTTGAAGGACCAGGCTGAATTTAGCCAAAAGGGGAATGTGACAGGATGAAAGACATGTCTCGGAATATGGCGCTGGTGACGGGTAGGTTTGATACTGATTTGGGGTCATTGCCTGTGAATACCACACAACATGGTCTTGACCGTATGGGCGGCGAACAAGACGGTTTGTTAGGATCTCATAAGGGGATGAAATACTGGATGTCAGCTGAGTGGGATCTAAGGTATTGTGTGACAATGCCAACTGTGTGCGGTGGCATAATATGAAGACCGGGATGTGATGGAGAACTCTTGGTATTGCTCTGGGGTTTGAGGCTAGTAACCTGACATAGAACCTCTAGGCTGCCCGGTAGGCCTTCAGGGTGTTGTGAGATAGTGAAAGATTAATAAGGCAGGTAGCGTCGTGAAAGTGTTGTTTGAATCCGAGGTTAGCTACGACCAGTGTGGGATAAGAGACATGGTCGGGTCGGTTCCAGGTTCCTGCAAAAAATAACGAAGCAAAGTTAACGGGTAGTGCGTCGGCCAGATTATTGCATTTGTCTGGGATGTGGACGCATAGGACGTTAGATTGGTGCTGTGGGGATAGTGGCACCAGCCTGCACAGGAAGGCCACGATGGCCAGCTACTAGGACCTCCTTTATTGGTTTATTGGCTTGGTTGTCTGTGGCGAACGCCACTGTTTGTCCTGCCCAGTTGTTGCACCAGACTTGAGCTGCTGCGACAATGGGGTAGAGGTCGAACAAAGAGGAGGACTAACTGAACCCAGGAATCAAGAGGATTTCTGACGGCCATGGCCCTATAAACCCAATTTGACCAAAATTGAGGCGAGGACCTGTGGAGGCTGCGGTGACCATGACTATCTGAGATGAAGAGAGAGATGCTGAAGGAATACACATTGGCATGCCATTCCAATTTGTGAGAAATTCGACTCTCATGGGCAGATCTGCTATAGCTGGCACATCTTAATTTAAGGATTTAGTCAGGGTCTTTGCCTGGAAGAGAAACACTAAAAGATGGGAGGTAAAAGATCCCCTTGAGTCTGGCTGCTGCCTTGGCTGAAAATGAGCAGTGATAGTCAAAGGATGGGCACCCTGCGTACTTGTGACCTGCTGCGTGCAGATACGGGTCCAATTCTACCCTCCTGTTGGGGTTGCTCTGCCTAGCATGTCTCTGACTGTCCCCAAGGCCCGCACAAACTCTGTGACAGTGAGCTTGCGATTAAGTAAAGGGTCTCTGGTCTTCAGGATGACGGAGACATCTCCCTGCGAATATGATTTGTTCTAGGCCAAGTTGTGTACTGCTATGAGGAGGGATGCTAAGTTAACGTCGTTGTCATCCAAGATGTCCTCCTAGATGCCCTGCTAGGACAAGGTGTGCAGGGAAGACGATGGTGCATCTGTAAGTGAAGGTACGGGAATGACGGTGGTGACTGGAGCTGGTAGGGGCATGGCTGGGCGTACCTCCAGGGCTGTCACTCTGCTTGGACTTCAGGGACTGCTGCTGACAGTGTGGTTACCCAGGAGTGCAGCTGAGTAGTCGCAAAGAAGATAGACTGAAGTGGTGCCTGGAAGGGCTGCCACTGGTGGTGGAAACAGTAGCCTAAAGGCTTGGTTTCCTGGCTGCAGCAGGGTAGGATTTACTCCTGCGACACCGTTCTGTTATGAGTTTATATATTTTTTTTGTTTTGTTTTTTTTGTTTGTTTGTTTTGTTTATTTGTTTTTTATTGGTCCAAGCTCTTGTGAGACTAAACCGCCGCTTGCTGAGCCCGTAAAGGGTGATGGCAGGGCTGAGGCAAAGTCCTCACTGTCTGCCTGCGACATGGCGTCAACTAAAAGCAAGGGGGGGGGTATGTTTGAGATAAGTTGCAAAGGTAGGAGCGGATAGTTGCGTTGGGTAGATAAGATGAAAGGCGGAAGGAAACAAGAAGAATAGGACAAGGAACGACAGCCATAGTGACAGTTGGTTTGCGCTCGAGCGCTGTTTGAGTGTGACTTTAGAAAACTCAAAAGAATGCGTAACAACCGAGGTGAGCCAGGAGGTGACTGGCTAGGTAACCGATAGCTCGGGTGTCAGTCTGTGCTCGGCACAGACTAATGAACCAGAGCGCCCCAGGGCGGACTGGGGTGGGTAGCTGAAGTCTGGTATACTAAGTAGGAATGTTGCGATCTGTAGTTAATTGACGTGGGTTCGGTCTACTAATGCTTGCACTGCCAGCAAGTATGGAGATTAGGCGACCTTGTCTGCGTATTGAAGGCTTGTGCTTTGAAAACAGAGTGAAGTGCACAGAAGTATGTGACAGTTGCTAACGCCTCAGGAGCAGGTCAAATTCTGTATGTGAAGTAAAAATATGTAGTGAAAGAGTGTTTAAGAGAAAGGGGGAATCCCATTGAACTACACACCTGACTTTATGCCCTAGTTGTGAAGTCGACTGGTTGGTGGTCGAGAACTGAGTTGACCGGGAGCCTGTAGTAAGGTGACATGAGAATTTCGTTTTGACGATGGGGATTGCAAAGAGCTGTTTGGGGCAAAGCTGGCCCCCTGGTGAAGATGCAAGCCCTCGACAATGGGTTTTTTTTTTTTTTTTTTTTTTTTTTTTTTTTGGGAGATACTGTCCAAACCTGGTGCAGGGTGGACTAACTGGTGTTCTAACTGGCCTAAAAGGGGAAAGCGACAGAGAAAACGATGAGCAGCCGTGTTGCTACTGGAGACGATGAGTGGCAGTTTGAGCCATTCGCTGAAATGCTTGCAGCGATTGCAAGGAAGCGGCCTTATTTGAATTATAAATTGAATTATGAGGTGAGAATGAATGAATGAATGAATGAATGAATGAGGTGAACAGCTGTGTTGCTACTGGAGACGATGAGTGGCCGTATTAAGCTATTGCAGAGATGCTTGCAGCGATTTGCAAGAAAGCAGCTTTATTTGAATCTATAAATTTAATTATAAGTGTGTAGGAATGAGGAGAGCAGCCGTTTTGCTACTAGAGATGAGATTTGAAAGGTGAAAGCAATGTTTTGTGGATTTATAAGTGTGTAGGTATGAGGTGAACAGCAGTGTTGCTACTGGAAACGATTGGCAGTTTTGAGCCAAATGCAGAAAAGACTTGCAGCGATTGCAAGAACGCACCTTTGTTGAAAGGCGAAAGAAAGGTTATAGAGGAAATGTGATTATGTAGGAATGACCGTGCGCAATACTGAGCAAATTGGTGGAGAGAATTGTGTACGATCATGTATGGATAGACTGAGAAGGTCAAATGTAAGTACTGCTGAATTCGTACAGTCGATGTGACTAGTTTGAACTGGGCTATAGCTATGGAATAGTCTGCAAAAGATTTGACTCATTTGAGTCGGTGATGCAACAGGATTCGGCTTGGTTGTTAGAGTTGCGTTTGGCAAGGACTGGAATCGTTGCGCCGACGCTGCGACTAAACTCGAATCCTCCGTAGATGCGACTGAGAGGCTCGTATATGGGATCCGACCGTATCGCTGAGGATATGGCTGGGTTCGGATTGATTGAATTGTGATGGTGGTTGAAGGGGCTGGTGATTGTCAATGATCCGAAACATAGAAGCGAAGTTGCGACTAGATTTGAAACGGCCGTAGATGCGAGGTGACTACAGGGCTCGTATGACAGATCTGCCCGTGTTGCAGATGATATGGCTGGGTTTGAATCGACTAAATGGTGATGGCGGTTGAAGGGGCTTGTGACTGCCAAGGATCCGAAACATAGAAGTGAAGTTGCGACTAGATTTCAAATCGGCCGTAGATGCGAGGTGAGTAAGGGGCTTGAATGTCGGATTTGACCGCATCGACCGTGAAGTGATCGGCTCGAGTAAACCCGCGTTGGGTAGAAAGGATGAAATACATGAAAGATGACATAGACTTACGGTGGCGTAAGTGCGACTTTGCAAAACGAACATGATAAGGTAACTATTGGAGTTTAGAAGAGCGGTAACAACAAAGTCCTACCTGCGACAGCGAGTGTGTAGCGGTCCGAGCGTGGGACAATCAATGAAGATATACGACCGATCTCGAAGGTACAACTACGTGGACATGCAGTGAGTTGGCAGAGTCAGCCTCTGCAATGCATTTGACACGAATCAGCTCAAAAATGTATGAGATGAATCTGATATAAATTGGCAGTAAGGAGTATCTGATACGAATTGGTTGTAGAGTGTATGCCCGTCCTTACTGTGAAACCAAACACCTATCAACCACCCATCCCCCCAGGCTAGTCAAGTGCAGGTAAGACATCAGGTGGGTTTAATTACACCTCAATCAGCCACAGAAACCCATACAAACAATACCTGTTTATCTCAAAAAAGGATGAGAACAGTGAATTTTATAACCAGTGAAGCCTATGGCGAGTGATAACGAGGAACAACTGATAGCGACTCGGCTGTGCCGAACAACGTCGGGACATGAGTGTCAACAACTCAGAGGTAGGTTTTGCAAAAGGGGTGCAGGATAGTAAGCATGATAAGCCGCAAGTTTGCACATGATATGAAAAGATTCGGATACTACTTATCTGCGACCATGAGCGGGAACCGCCGACGAAGACCACGAATGAAGAAGCCGAAGTGCACCTACGATTGGACACACAGATAGACGACCGTGAGGGAGCTGAGAAGAGTCAGCCCCTTGATGTGCAGTACCTTGCACTGGAACCGACACAGACCGTTGTGGGTGGTCTGATTATATACCCTCCGGGCTCCTCCCATAATTACGGGCCACCATACTGGCCCTCTTATATATATATATATATATATACACACACGCACACACATTCTCACCTATGTGGATACAGAATCGATCCAATGCTGAATCTGTCTTCTGCCAACTCTGCACAGAGAACTGAGTGATCAAACACTGCTTTTCGCTCAGTTCTTTCCTCCGCTCTGAGCTCCCTCTAGCGCTCACTGGGCTGTGGAGAGGGCGGGGCCTGCTGGCTTAGGTCGTTATTGATCCAGAGCCTGGACTGGCTGAGCGATGTCAGCTGACTTTAGCCCGCTGTCAGCTGCGAATGGGTCACAAGAATGCAGAACAAACAGCACTCCTGTGATCCATAGGAGAAATAGGGCCAAAATAGCTTTGCCCATACTCTTTTAATTCAGTCATAGATGGGTTTCTATAAAAATAGTATTCAATTTCTGTCTATGTTCAGGAAGATTATCAGAGTAGATTAGCCTATATTAGACCAGTTCAGTTGTAGGAAACAAACACAACTCCATAGACCTGTCTACATCAAATCAGTTATTTAAAATAGCATGAGTGCTGTTATTACTGCTGTATACCAGGTTACCAACTAAATTTACAAATGAAAAACATCTTGGAGGGATACCTGACAAAGGATTTGCATTCCTGTCCATTCAGTTCTTAGGTTTACACAGATCTGCCATACAGCAAAGCCCTGTCAAACTGGCATATAATGAGTTACAAGGAAGTTGTGTAACATCAAAAAGGATCCAGGACCCACACACACTGCCTGTGCTGTAAAGCTCAGCATGGACCAGAGGATAACAGCCAGTCAGTGAGAGAGAAGAGCAGGGACTGGAGCAGCTGCAACATGATGACAGCAAGCGGTGCTTAGAAGGAACAGCTAAAGGGTCTCCTATAGTTTGGGGGGGGGGGGGGGCAAAGCAGTGGAATATACCCCTTTATCAAACCTACGAGAACCAGGAGGTTTGGGAATACCATTAATAAGTGTTTGACAAAGACCCCCTTCCCTAAAATAAAGAGTTGTTTAAAGTGGTTGTAAACCTCAGATATGAAATGTGAGCAAAGCATTCCCCTCTATAGTGTGTCCTTGACTCAATAAAGTATAATTTCTGTATGTTGCTTTGTGCCTGTGCTAACAGCACGAGTTCCTTCGGACAAATTTGATAGCCTCAACTCGTTTTCCTGTGTGCTGTCCCTTCCCTCCAATCAACTCTCAAAGCTTTCCTTACTGACCCCTGCAGAGTGTAACCTAAGCTCTCCACCCCGTGTTTTCTGAATACTTAAACAAGCTTTATAATTTCTGCACTTTGAACAAAGGTTGAGAAGAGAAAATTACAGATAAACAGATACACCTTGTTTAGGAGGATTTGTTCAATCTCTGTGCATTACCTGAAGCCAGTCACTTCACTGGGTATATATAAAGGTTTACAACCACTTTAAATGAATCTGAACTACTATCTGAATATGAACTACAGAGGAGAGGGGGGCTTTGTGAGCTAGCTGTCTGAAGTAACATAGAACAGTGCTTGTCAGACAGAGACACTATGTCAGCTCAGATAGCGGGCTGACGGAGTGGCTGCCACATTGTATTTTTTTTTTTTAGTACACATGGCTGGAACTGTGCAATAGGTGAGGCTGCGTTAACTTAAAATATTTTTATATGGCAGTTATTAGTTACATAGTCACATAGTTAGTCGGGTTGAAAAAAGACACAAGTCCATACACTTCAACCACAAAAAAAAATAAAAAAAATAATAAAAAAATAATATCATATATAATATTAGTGTGTGTGTGTGTGTGTGTGTGTGTGTGTGTGTGTGTGTGTGTGTGTGTGTTTTATTTGGATTGTTTGAAAGCACCTACATTTAGAACGCTTCAAGTGGTGCAGTAGTTTTTATCCATAAAGTGTTCCATACCAAAACAATGTATTAGGTCTGCTCTTATTTTAAAGATGAGTTACTTAGCACCCCATACTTATTGGTACACTTTGTTTGGACTGCTTTTCGTTTATGATGACAAGGCTATTTACTAATTGCCTATACAGAGGGACTTTCTTAATTTTCTTTTTTTTATCAAATGTATAAACAAGATAATATTTAATCACCTCAAGACTACAAATTTCACCCCCTTCTTGCCCGGGCCATTTTGCTGCCACACTTTGAAAGATAATTATTCAGTCGTGCAATACTGTGCCCAAATAAAATGGTTTATCGTTTTCTTGAGACAGATAGAGCTTTTTTTTTGGTGGTATTTTGGTGGTTTTTAACTTTTTGCTATGTAAGCGAACAAAATACAAAAAACATTGGGAAAAAAGCATGTTTTTCTTTGTTTCTGTTATAACATTTTACAAATAAATAATCTTTCTTTCATAAATTTAGGCCAAAATGTATTTTTCTACACTTCTTTGGTAATAATAACCCAAATCAGTGTACATTATTTAGTCTGTGTAAAAGTTCTAGAGTCTACAAACTATGGTGTATACATATTTGAAAATTGGTCTGTCCTGTACTGACTGCCAAGCTCATTTCTCAAGGCTCTAAAATACCATGACAGTATATGTACTCCCCCTCCCTCAAATGACCTATTTTATGAAAGTAGACAGTCAAAGGTATTTAGAAGAGGTGTGGTGAGACTTTTGAAGTTATACTTTTTTGTTGATAATTTCTTGGAAAATTAAGGAATTAAATGTGTTTTTTTTTTCACAAAGTTGTCATTTTAACAAGTTATTTCTCACATACAGCATAGGCATACTTGCAATTACACCTCAAAACATATTCTGCTATGCCTCCCAAGTATGGGTGAACCACATGTGTGAGTTTTTCACAACCTAGATGCATAGAGGAACCCAACATTTTGGCTTTCAAGGAGCAAATATTATGCATAAATTACACATTTCATTTCCTGACTACCTAATATATTTTTGGAGGCCCTGGAGGACCAGGAGAGTGGAAACACCCACAAAATGATTCAGTTTTGAAAAACAAACACTCCAAAGTATTTTCTGAAAGTCAGAGTGAGTCTTTAGAAAATTAAAATTTTTTGCCAAAGGCTTTTGGAAAACGCAGAAGGAAAATTATTATTTTTTTGTTTCAAACAAAGCTGACAATTTAATAAGATATTTCTCACACACAGCATGGACATGCTTAGAATTACACCTAAAAACACATCTGGGCCATGTACAAGACAATACCATATCTGGGTTATGTACAGGACATTATATATTACGTACAAATCAACAAATTGTATCAAAACCAATGTAATGTAATGGCTGCCTCTATACAAGTGGTCAGGAAATGAAGCTTAGTGTAGCATCACCTACCCAGTTCCTATATGCCATGCAAGCCTAGCCTACTGGCTAGGCTATGGAATGCCATGGTCACTGGTCAGGAAGTACAGGAAGCTACAGAAAGGAAGAACAACATAATGCCTTGGGTTCCAGGAGTGCAGTTGCCCACAGGGGATGGCTAGGACTGGTGTCCCACAGGACCATAGTCAGTGGGAAGTGCAGATGCATCAGTTCAGGCCACAGGCAGATGCATGGTCCAGACAGCAAGCAGAAACATGAGCAATAAACAAGCCAGGGTTAGTACAGGTGGCACTGCATTTGCATGGTGGTGATTAGAAACACTGTTGGAGGCTTACACTGGTCTGGAGACACTGGGGACTAGTGTGGCAGCAATGGAACACTGCTGCTGACTTACACTGGTCTAGTGACACCTGGACCGGTGTGGTGACAATCAGGGACACTGTTGCTGGCTTACACAGGGTCATGGTGATCAGGGGCACCGTAACTAGTGTGTTGGTGATTAGGGACAATATGACTGGTGTGGTGGTGATTGGGGACACTGTAACCAGAGTGGCAGCGATCAGGGACAATATGACTGGTGTGGCGGTGATCAAGGTCAATACGACTGTTGTGGTGGTGATCAGGGACATTGTAAGTGGTACAGCAGTGATCCGGGACATTGTGAGTGGTGTGGCAGAGATTAGGGACCCTGACTAGTAGCACTGGTCTGGTGACATTGTCTTGCTGTAGCAGTGATCGGAGTCAATGGCTGGCAGCACTCACATACAGTGATATCAGAGCAGCTAGCCACTGTACACAATGACACAATAGTATAATGTCACTATAGTGACACTGCACTTACTCTGATGACAGTAGGCCAATTTTTTTTAACACACTGCCACCACAGTAGTGCAGTGTAACTGTACTACTCTGGGAAGATGATCGGGATTTTCCTATTGCTTATTACAGTGATGATCACTGTATAAGCAATCATTTACACTGTGTAAAGGTCAGTGAATGCCTTTACACAGTGTACATGATAATGCCATTGCTTATTATTGTGATAGCAGTGGCAAATCACAGCTATCACATAATACAGGGCTGCTGCAGTGGCCAATCACAGAGATCACAGTAGTAAGCAATGGCGTCATGAATGACAGCAATTCTCTACTACTTGACATGTGATTGGTCAGGGCAGAGCACAGTAGCCGATACACTGATCGGTGATCCGCTGTGTCTGGTGGGCAGGGGCGTGGACAAGGCATGCTTTTGGGTGTACATACCTGTATGTTCTCCCAGAAAGTTGGTTGTCTCGCCCAGCCGGGAAGTGGGTAAGGTAGGACTAAAAAGACATTTTGCAAACACTTTCTGCTGTAATTTTTCAAAATGAGAATCCAGATACTGTAGGTTGACTGGCAAAATTTTATTCAGTAGTTCTGTAATTGCATATAACATATTATGCCCCATCATCAGAAGTATGTTTTTATAGTTAGACAGGTTAACCACTTGCTGACCGCCGATGTCCGTCCTCAAAGTGAGCTAGATGCCATAACCCCGGTATCCCTGTGTTCGGCTGGTGGTCGGCTACAAGATAAAAGTGGTCTCTGCAGCAGCGGGAGAGGCCCCCTTTGCCGCGATCCGGTGCCCTCCGCCACTTACCAGAGCCATTGGCAGCAGTGGAGGCAATCGGATTGTTCCTGTGGCTGTACATGGAGACGAGCAAGGGGAAGATGGCCCTCACCCATCTCCATGACACTTCCGGAGCGAATAGCTCTTTAAGGGGCCTTTTTTTTTTTTAAATAATTTTTTTAAATGACAATTATTTTTTATTGCATTTTAGTGTAAATATGAGATGCGGTGTCTTTTTGACCCCAGATCTCATATTTAAGAGGTCCTGTCATGCTTGTTTTCTATTACAATTGTTTACATTCCTTGTAATAGGAATAAAAGTGACACAATTTTTTTTTAAACAGTGTAAAAATAAAAAAAAGGGAAAATAAATAATTTTTTAATGTGCCCCGTCCTGCCAAGCTCATGTGCAAATGCGAACGCATACGTGAGTAGCACCCGCATATGAAAACAGTATTCAAACACTACATGCGAAGTATCGCTGCGACCGTTAGCGTGAGAGCAATAATTCTAGCCCTAGACCTCCTCTAACTCAAAACATGCAACCTGTATAATTTTTTAAACGTTGCCTATGGAGATTTTTAAGGGTAAACGTTTGTCGCCATTCCACGGATTCAATTTTGAAACATCACATGTTGAGTATCAATTTACTCGGCGCAACATTATCTTTCACAATAAAAAAAAATTGGGCTAACTTTACTGTTGTCTTATTTAATTCAAAAAAGTGTATTTTTTTGTGGCAGAAAGTATTTTAACGACCGACATCTTATTCTTTAAAAAAAAACTGTTTTCAACTTGTAAACAACCCATCTAAAAAAGAGGCCTGGTCCTTAGGTGGTTAAAAAGACTCAAGTCAATCTAGCTTAACCAATAGAAAAAAAAATAAAAACTGAAAACCCCCATATACACAATCCTATACTCACAGCTGAGCCAGAGGAAGGCAAAAAAACATATACAAACACTCCAGTGGGCGAAAAAAAAAAAAAATCGTTCTGATCCCCCATAAGGGGCCTAGCTAGGATTGTAAAGGACCTGGAGCATCCTTGAGAACCACAAAGAGAGACAAGTTGTGGGGCAGTCAACAGAGTAATGTGTAGCGGGTAGTAGTCTGGAGTATTTAACATAGAACATACAAAGTGCATAAGTCAGGAGTATGTGATGTGCATCAAAATATACTGTATTACATTTCATCTCTAATACATGTTTTATAGCTAGAAGTGGTGCAGCCTGCAGTTGTGGAGAACCATCTATTGTAAAACTAAATTCTTCTAAATGCTGTAAAGTATTTAAATTTGTGGCCAAGCTAAGGACATTCAAGTATTTTAATACTCTTAACAAGCAGTACATGAGCTCTAACTGACCCCATTTCACAGAAGGGGAAAAAAGACTGCTGAAGTCATTCTCTCAGCAGCTCAGCACTCCCTGCTGCCCCATCCCTGATCACCTGCTTTGTGCTGAAATTAAAAATTGGAAGGCTACCAAGTCACTATTGAAAAGGGGAAGCTGCTGAGAGGATACACTCAACAATTTTAGTGCTCCTGCTCACTTTAAGGTATACTTTATTACATTTAACATCAATCTATATATTCTATATGTATATTGTATACTTTGGGCATGTCTGCCGATTGGACCACCATTGGGTTTTTGCAACAATTCCTCTTCTTGATTCCTACACCCACCTGAGCACTACAGAGAACCCAGGATGGCATAGACCCCCGAGGTATAGAAAGCAACCACTTTGACCCTGTGTGGAGACAGATTTTCTCTACCTGAACATTTGGAAAGTTGTGTGTCCCCCACCTCTTTGGGGGACTGTAGTCTCAACAGATGTACATTTATCTTTATCATTTCTATTCCCTCTGTGGAACAACTCTCCATGGTCTTTAACCCCTTTGAACCCTGTCATCCTGTTTTTGAATCAATCTACTATACTATAAGGGCCTCCCTCTCTTTTCAGTTTTGGTGGACACCCTGAACTATACCAGAGATCCCTGACCAGTTCTTCAGGATCCATTTGACCATTGTTTGACTTTCACCACAACTTTGACCTTAGTCTATACATTCAATTTAGGTAAAAACTATTTATAATCACATTTTCAAACCAATTTTAGAATATCCACCAGATTCCATTGCTCCTAAATCTTTAAGTAAACAATCGGTTTGAGGAAGGAAACTAACTCTGTTAAATATTTAGAGATGATTAACTCAACATTGAGCTAAAGCAGGATAGTGATCGTGGCGTAATGCTGTTTCTTTGCTCTATATCATCAAGTTGCTGATCTATTTCTTTCAGGCGTATTTTCTGTTCTCGGAGTTCCTTTGTGCAACGTAACGCTTGTTCCCCAGGTGCAGAAACTGAGTTCCCAAACTTGTCCAAAGACACTTCCTGAAAAAGGAGCAGACAGATGATTACATACAAGGGGTGTGCTTGATGACTCACATACATATCACACTTCCTGTCAGTGAATTCCCCAGACATTGTTTAAAACAGGCAGCTGTGGACTGTAATGTAGACAACTATGTTTATGTAATGAAACAAACTTGCATCCACAGGCATAGCAGTGTAATAAAAAAAACAATGCACAACCGCCACTGTTCCCAGTCATTTCCAGGTCAAAAAGCCCATGTATTTGCCACCTGTCAATATACATTTATTAAACTGCTAAAAACACATAGGATATTTAAAACAAACTGAGAGTATATTATAAAATCAAGGATTGACCAAGTCAAGAAATTAGCGGACTTTGTGGGCACATAATGAGAGAGAGCGAGAATCAATAAAAAAGTATAAATTTTATTACAACATAGTTAAAAAAAAACATATAAGCAACATACAAACAACACCCTATATGGACAGAGTTACCAGTTACCCAATAATGCAGTTATAGAGGACTGGGCCTATGGTACAAAGCTTGGTACTGTATCAAGGTAAAAGAAAAATTTCTGATCCAGTAATGTAGGATTTGTATTTTTGTACATCCAGTTCTGAGATCTGCACACCCTATCAAGTCAAATCTGTTTACTTACAAGAGCTACATTAAATAGTAAATGCCATATATTGGAGTACAATACAGGACAGAAGACTTATATTCTTAGACCAATAGTTAAAAACAGGCTACCGACAGGTCATTGGACACTGACAAAAAATTGCAAGGGCCCCCTCCCAGTGCACGCTTGTATAACGCCACCCACTATATGAGACTCCAGTTTTTTTATCAAGCAATAAGGAGCGATCAAGACATGGAGGAGGGGCCTCTGTCCTGTACTGCACTCCAAGATAAGAAATTTACAGGCAAGTCCACAATTCTTATCATCTTAATCATACAATACATGACACAGGACTTGTATACATAGACCATGGAAAGTTTATGGGCTGTAAACACACTGGAAAGATAAAAACACTTAACTAAGACAGAAAGACTGTCAAAAATCAGTTCTCATTAAAGAACACTGAAGAGAAATGGGAATGCTTCAAATCGACTGTATGCAAACACACTGCAAAATATATTCCCATGGGTAATAAGTTTAAAAGGCTACAAATAAAGCCTATGTGGCTAACTTACAAAGTTAAAATAGCTATAAATAATAGGAAACAAGCATTTAAATGAAAAAAAAAATGTCATCATTATTTTAAGGTTACAAAAAATATAACAGAGTATGTAAAAAAGAAATCAAGGCTGAAAAATTGAAAATGAATGACAGGTTGCAAAACAGTAGGAGAAACCCTAAAAAAGTCTATTCAAAAATATATTACCATGAAAATCTCAGGTCTGAGTATATAGGCCCTTTACTAGATCATTTGAGTTTGTAATTGAGTATATAGAGAAGGCTCCTTTTTTTTGTAATACCTTCTTCAGCTCTGTTGATACAAAGGAAAATGAGGGCATGGTATTTACATAGTCCCAAATGATCCACAATGGCTCAAAATTTACATGACCCAGATGGCTTACACCCAAGGGTCCTGTAAGAGCTGAGCTCTGCTATATCTAAGCCATTGTTTTTAATTTTTGAGACTCTTTAATGGCTAGCAAGGTACCATTGGATTAGCATAAGGCCAACGCAGTGCTAATATTTAAAAAGGGATCAAAGTCTTTACCAAGTAGCTACAGACTGGCTAGTTTAACTTCTATAGTTGGAAATATATTCAAGAGTTTAATAAATTAATAATTTAATAGTTCCCCACACGCAGCTAATATGTAAATTAAATCTGCATGCTTAGAAAATTCAGTTTGTAAATGGATAGAAAACTGCCTAAAAGACCATATTCAGAGAGTAATGATTAGTGATTCATACTCTGTATAATCTAGGGTTGTTAGTGGTGTATCCCAAGGTTCTGTGTTAGGTCCCTTACTTTTTAAAATATTTATAAATTATATAAGGCCTGGGAATACCATTTCAGTGTTTGCAGATGGCAAAGCAGGTCACCAAGCTATGCAGTGGATTACATCCTTACAGGATGCGTCCAATTTACAAGCAAACCTCAGTGCACTATTTAATAGGCAACTACGTGGCATATAGAATGGGAAAAATTCCCCCACAGTGGGGTTTTTAGGCAGCAGATAATAACTGTAAAGGAGTATTGTATAAAAAATTCTGCACAGTGTTTGTATGAAGTTGTTGTCTGCAAGAGTACACCCAATTTTTTTAATTTTTTTATTTTATTTCATATTATTGGTCCAGTGGAGCTCATGTTTTAACCAGTGTGTTATGTTCTCTTATATTAATAAACATTGAATTTTTTATACAATACTCCTTTACATGTATTATCTGCTGCCTAAAAACCCCACTGTGGGGGAATTTTTCCCATTCACTATTCTCGGGGGTGAGCAGCACTCTCTGACCCTTCTGGTAGTGTCTTCCCGTTGCTACTACGTGGCATAGGAGGTTTAATGATGATAAATGTAAAGTTACACACTTGGGTTTAAAAAAATACGCATGAGGGGGGCGTACCCGGAAGTGACCCAGGATGGACATGTTCACAGAGAGCTCCTGAGTGCCCAGTGCAATCCACAGCCATCCGGGTGCATACACGGCCGTTTTTTCCCCAATCCTTCGGCCTATGCACCCTACCACTTGCCCTGCCTCAGCCTGGAGAGAAATTGGGACGAGATTGGCCTGGGATCCGCGGCGAGAGACGCCGGCCTTGTCCGTCCGCGGCCGCCGCCGCCATCTTCCCCGCCCTTCATCCTCCTCCACCACTTCAACGGGGGACCTGGCAGTGGATCTCCCCATCATCCGGACTGCCCTACTCCATGCCCAGTAAGGTCCAGAGGCCCGCGGGGCCGCCGGGATTGTCTGCCGCGGATGCGGCCTAGTGCGGCCTAGTACAGCCAGCCAGTCCCCGCACTTTCCTACACCAGCGCCCGGCGGGAAGATGCCGCGGCCGTCCTCCCAGCCTCCACTCTCCTCAACCACGCTACCAGAGGCCCTCCTGGTGGGCTGCTCGGCTCCCCTTGCCACCTGGTCTGCCCTATTCATTAACTGGGGACCTCTGGAGGTCTGTGGGGCCCCCGGGACTGTCTGCCACGGATGCGGCCTAGTGAGGCCTAGCGAGGCCCAGTAAAGCCTGCCAGTTCCCACACCTTCCTGCCCCAGCACCTGGCAGGGGGCCTACGCACTGGAACCTGGACACTACAGCTGCCATCTCATCCCCCCCACACTCCAGGATCCCAAGACAGCTGAAGGAGAGGAGGTGACGGTGAGCTCCACGGACTGCAGGTGAGGCACTGTCTTAGCCCAAGGGGCCCTTGCTCTCCCCAGACCTCTCCCTGCTGTGTACTGGACACTCTCCCCATCCCCAAAGCTCCACGGCCCTCTCTCCGGCCCGGCCCCCTCCTGGGTTCAGGCTCTTAACAGCCTGACTACCGCCCTAGTGGGTTAGAGCTCCAGCTAAACAAAACTCTTCTTACTACAGCCTGCTGACGTGAGGGGAGAATGTAATTACTTGGCATTATCAGAAATCACTATATGCCAAGGGCGCTTGTGAGCTAAGACCCAGGATGGCCGCAAGCTAATGGCGCTTCTCCACCACCGACCACACCAGCTGTGATATAACCGCTCCTGCACATTAATCTGGGCTCGCTATATCCCGGCATCGAGACTGACATTATGGGACGCAAATCAGGCACAGCGCGGAGCACCACAAAGAGACAGGCTGTGCGAGCTAGCCTTGAGGCCTTTCCACCGGACGCCCTGCTGGACTCACAGGCCTCAGACATGGAATTTACCCCTCCGTTGCTCACTGATGAGCCCGAAGGCCTGCTCGGATACAGAAAGCATACCAGGAGTCCAGCAACCCTATATAGTGCCTTCCTTGCGGGATGCAGACCTGCTGTCTCGCTTTAAAACCATGCTGCAGGGGGAACTGTCAGCAGCCACTTCCAAACTGGCCACGCATCTCACGAAGGAAATCCGTGAGCTGGGTAACCGTACAAATAAGCTGGAAGATAGAATGGAGGCTGCAGCCACGGTCATTGATCACCATGAGCAGGACTTGCAGGAGATCCGCAGGGAGCTGGATGCAGCCCTCCTAAAACTAGAGTACCATGAGAACAGGTCTAGACGTGGGAACCTCCGGCTTAGGGGACTCCCTGAAACTATTTAGGACTTAACCTCCACTGCCGCGGCCCTATTCCAGGAACTGGTCCCAGGCATCCCCATTGATCGCATGGAATTTGACCGGATCCATCGGGCCCTGGGGCCGAAGAAGGAGGGGGGGCCCCCTCGGGACATTATCATCAAGTTCACGTACTACCGCACTAAGGAAACGCTCCTTAAGGCAGCACGGGGCAAGCCTGAACTCCGTTTCCAAGGCCACAAGTACCAGCTCTTTACTGATTTGGCCCCCTCCACAGTGCAAAAGAGACGACAACTGAAACCTTATACTTCAGCTCTGATGGAACGCAACATCAAATACACATGGGGCTTTCCTTTTCGCCTCGCTTTCACCTACCAGGGCCGGGGCTACACTGTACGCACCGTGGAGGAAGCCCAGGCGACTTTTGAAGCACTACATTTGCTCTCCTCTTCGGATGACCCCAGCCTTCGTGAGAGGGCTTCAGGTCCTAGGCCCCCCTCTGGGCGCTTGGGTCGCGTGTGGGAACCAGTCAGCAACCGGAAACGGCCCTCCCCTGATGCCCAGCCGCATGCCCGATCCCCCTATTCAGATCCGGGATGACAACCACACGGGTGTGCCTATCCATGATCCCTTGCTTTCTGCCCGGTTGCTTTCCCCGGACCTTTGAAGCACTGTTTGTTTCTGCCTGTGCTGGTTCTTGACTCATACCAGACGATGTGACCATGCTCTCCTGGCCCATGCCTCCCCCCCCCCTTCCCTGTTTTATTTTATAAATTTATAGTTACTTTCAGTTTTTACTTATTATAAAGGCCTTATGCACCTTCACTTTAGACTTTATGCTTTTGTCGGTGATCCAGCTCTACTAAGACTGCCTAGTTCTGCCCAAACCTCCCAGCTAACCTGGGGGCCTTCTCTCGGGACATAATAATTTTTTTATTATTATTTTTATTTTTATTTTTAAGGGAGGAGAGGAAAGTGGGACCATACTCCTGATGGGATAGGGGCAGTCTGGGGGGCCGATTCCGGGGCTTAATGTATATAAAGTCTAATTTTCTATGTGCACTGGTTGGTTTCTGGACTCTAGGAACTATAAAAGGCTCTAATCCTTTAATCTTTCCATCCTTTACCCTGCCTTACCTCCTTCTCCCCACTCCCTCCTCTCCTCATCCATGCTCCCTCCCCGTTTCCCTTCCACTCCCCTGCTCCCCACACCCGGCACCTCTCTTCCCCCCTTCCTGCCATTCCCTCCTCCCCCCTGCTCCCTCTCTTACTTCCCCATTCCCCTCCTCTTAATTCTCTTCCCTTACCACTCCCCCGTCCTATAAATTTTTTTCTTATTTTCTTTCTTTCCCTGATCCCCCCACTTCCTTCCTATCCTCCCTTCCTTGCTCGGGTCAAGCCATGGTTTATTTCAGGTCCACACCCCCTTAAGGGGGCGGATCTTTAATCAGCACTGGTGGTCTCCTGCCTAGGCCTTACGGGGTCCCCTCTTAGTGTTGGACTCCTGGAGGCCTGACGGCGCTTCGGCGCGGGGGTCACGTTCGGGGACCGAGGTTCTGTTCTCCCCTCGGGCGTTTCCTGTGGGGCGGCGCCGGCTGGGGAGAACCTTTAATCCCATTGTTAGTTTTATCCACTGCTACCCGGTAGCAGTACTACGAGATGGGCTTGGCTCGTCTCGCCTGTTGTTTTTTTTTTTGTTCTAGTTATAATTGCCCTGTGCAGGGGCGGTAATAATGTAGTAATATTCTAGTAATATTGTAGTATTATTGCTGTTATTGCTGTTATGTTTTGCTATTTGCTAGCTTTGTGGTTGGTGGTAGAGCCACACCTTTTAGTGTCCTGTAGCAGGATGCAATGCCCACCAACTGTGGTGTTTATGTGGTTCACTTGTCTACTCTGTGTTTCCTTTTCTCTCTCTTTCTCTTTCTCCCTGTGTTTCCCTCCCTCTCACTCCCCTATTCGGGTTCGGATTGCCTCGCCATGGGACCAGGGTAAGTATGTACCTTGTTGGCCGCTCTATAATGATATAGACCTTCCTTTACCCTCCAGATGGCTCAGAATGTGCTGAAAATATTCTCGCAGAACATCCATGGGTTTAATTCCCCCATTAAGAGGTCAAAGGTTTTCCGTCATCTAAAATCTCAATCTATTGATGTGGTGTGTCTGCAGGAAACCAGGTTCTCCCTGTCCTCATCCCCCAAATATTTGTCCTCCCATTATCCAGTGTTTTATACGGCTTCCGCCTCTGAGAAGCAAAGAGGGGTGCTGATGGCCTTTAGGCGTAACCTCCAATTCACCTGTTCTAAGGAAATCGCGGACCCTACGGGTAGATATTTGATCTTGCAGGGCACCCTGTGGGACCAGGAGGTCACTTTGGTTGGATACTATGCTCCTAACTCATTTCAACAGAGGTTTTTCTCCCATTTGCTTCAGGTGATCACTAGGCACCAAAAAGGCCTCCTGATTATGATGGGAGACTCCAACTCTGTTTTTAACTCCGATTTGGACAGGCGTAGTCTCCGGGAAGTGCCTCCGTCCCGTGATGCCTCCCAAGAGCAAATATTGCGTGATCTCTTCCAGTCATATGGCATGGTGGATGTGTGGCGCGAGCAACATCCGTTGTCACAGGAATTTACCTTTTTCTCTAACCCCCACCAGAGTTTTTGTAGGATAGATCACGTGTTTCTGCAACTTAATTCCCTGCCGTTGGTACATAAGATCATTATCGCCACTTCTCCGTGGTCTGATCATGACCCCCTGATCCTCGGAATCTCCTTGGCGGGATTCTCCCGCCCGGCCTTTCTCTGGCGGATTAATGAATCCCTCCTGAGTACGCAAGCAACATCATCTCAAATAGAAACACATATCCAAACCTATTTCACAGAAAATGTAGGCTCAGTTGATTCTCCAGTTGCCTTGTGGGAAGCTCACAAGGCGACGGTCAGGGGACATCTAATCCAGATCGCTTCCCGTACAAAGCGGGCCAGGGAGCAGCGGAAACGGGAGTTGACTTCCTTGTTAGAAGCGGCAGATGCGACGTGGAAGGCACGTCCTACGGTAACCCATAGGCGGACACGTGACAACTTGGCCACTGAGTTGGACCTACTCGCCTCTGCTCAGGCGGAGAAAGCCCTGCGCTGGTCCAAGTATAAATTCTACAGTTGCTCGAACAAACCTGGTCCTATGTTAGCTAGGAAACTTAATTCAGCGGGACGTTCGGGCAGGCCAATTCGATTACAGGTGACAGGTGGGGGACATACGTCAAATCCATCCAAGGTAGCGGCTGGCTTTGCCTCCTTCCTCTCCCCCCTTTATAGTGGGCCAGCTGCCTTCGACCGGGACAAGGCCGAGAGATTCTTCCAATCGATTTGTCTCCCTTCGTTGTCCTCGGCGGCACAGGCCAATTTGAATGCTCCTATAACGGAAATGGAGGTCGCCCAAGCCCTAAAGTCCCTTAAGCCATCCAAAGCCCCGGGCCCGGACGGCTTTACCGGTCTATACTATAGGACATTTGCGTCCCTGCTCACGCCCCATCTAACGTCTTATTTCAACGCCTGGCGGGAAGGTGCAAGACCCTCGCCAGACTCGCTGAAAGTCTATATCTCTATGATTCCTAAGTCACACGAGGAAGCCACAGACCCGCAGTCCTTTCGTCCCATATCCCTGTTGAATGTTGACCTGAAGGTTCTGGGAAAGGTTCTGAGCACAAGGGTCAACAGATATCTTCAGGCCCTCATTCACAGGGATCAAGTGGGCTTTGTGCTCGGTCGCCAGGCGGGGGACAATGTCCGCAAGGTGGTCCATCTCCTTCATATACTTCATCAGCGTAAAATACCTGGACTTTTGCTCTCCCTAGATATTTATAAAGCGTTTGATTCGCTCTCCTGGGACTACCTTTATTTTGTTCTAACCAAATGGGGATTTGGACCACATTTTCTGCAATGGATCCAGGCCCTCTATTCCACACCGTCGGCGTCGGTTAAATATGCGGGCTTCCTTTCTGACCCTTTCCCGATACTCCGGGGGACTAGACAGGGATGCCCCCTGTCCCCGGCACTATTTATCCTAGCATTGGAGCTGCTGGCGGCGGCGATTAGGGCCAATAGCGATATCTCAGGAATCCCTTACGCGGGCACTCAATACAAAGTGAACCTCTTTGCGGACGACGCCCTTTTGACCATATCAAACCCGCTTATTTCCCTGCCCAACCTGCAACTGGTATTAGACCGATTTTCAGCCTTCTCGGGTCTTCAAATTAACCCCGCCAAGAAAACAGCGCTGAACGTTACTCTCCCTCTGGAACTGGTGCAGCGTCTCCAGGATCATTTTCTATACCGTTGGGCATCCCACTCGATTGATTATTTGGGTGTCAAATTAACACGGTCTTATTCTTCCCTTTTCTCGACCAATTACTATCCCCTGTTGCGAACGGTGTTCACCCTTATGCAAGCCTGGCAATTCTCCACGCTCTCATGGCTAGGCAAGATTTCGGTGGTGAAGATGACGATTCTTCCTAAAGTCCTTTATTATTTTCGTACTTTGCCTGTCCGGGTACCCACTTTTTTCCTTAGACTCTTGCAGAATAAAATCCTCCAATTTATATGGGTGCGCAAACGCCCCAGGGTACCTAGAGCGACCCTTTATACCCATAGGCTCCGGGGAGGCTTGGGGGTCCCCAATATCTCTAAATATTACACAGCAGCCCAGATCTCTCCGTTGACTATGCTCCATGCAACCGCGGATGTCCCTCTGTGGGTGCTCCTGGAGGTGCCTGGCTGTGACCTTTGTGCACTTCAGGCACTCCTCTGGCTCCCCAGGAATCTGCGCCCCCCCCTCCCTAAGCCCCATGCTGCTCCATGGTCTGCGGGTGTGGGACTCAGTTCGCTATTCCAGTAATCTGATGTCCCCCTTTTCTTACTTCCCATCACTCATAACCCTCTTTTCACCCCGGGTCTGGAGGAGCCCCAGGCATTCTCCTGGTGGTCCTCACATGGCTACCCACGAGTCCAAAATTTTCTTTCCTCACGCTTATTCCCCTCCTGGGAGAGTATCCGGGAAACACATGAGGCGCCGGCTAACGAGCATTATCACTTTATCCAATTAAAGCACTGGATTGCAACGTTGCGCCGCATGTCCACCTACCCCTTCCAAAAAACTTTTTTTGAACATTCATGCCAGCACGCCCCAGGGTCCCCAGGTCTTATTTCGGCCATTTATGCCTCTCTGAATGGTCGCCCGCCATCAGCACCCCTCTCTTATATGACTCAATGGGAAAAGGACCTTCAGGCCCCAGTAGACCCAGAGGACTGGAGCAGGGCCTGGAAAACGGTCGCCAAATGCTCGTTCAACACAAATACCCTAGAGGCTGCATATAAAGTAATGTTCCGATGGTATTGGGTACCTGCCCGCACAGCCTGGGCTTTCCCTGGGAGTATTGACAGATGCTTCCGCAACTGTGGACAGCGAGGTGGTGATGTTCTGCACACATGGTGGGCTTGCCCAAGGCTGGTGGGATTCTGGTCTAGGATTTTCGGTTTGCTGCAGACACTCTTCCACCTTACGATCCGAAGGGACGCTAAGCTAGCTCTTCTACATTGCCCGGTACCTGGTTTGCGAGGCCCTCAACAAAAGCTGACTACTTATTTATTTATAGCGGCCAAGCGGACCATTGCCCAAGCCTGGAAGTCCCAACGGGTAGATTTTCAAGGGGTTAAAAAACCCGCATGACTGCTATGTTACTTCAGGAACGTATGTCCAGTATTGTCCATAATTCTCATGCTAAGTTTCTAAAAATCTGGGAGCCATGGATCTCCTATGAGTTCCCCGGGCTCCTAGCTGCAGACCTGGGCTTGGTCTAACTCCTCTTGGCGAGGCGTCCACACCCGAACTTTCCCCCTCCTTTCTCCCAACCTTTCCTTCTTCTGTTCCCTATCTCTTTTCACTCTTCTTTGCAATCTCTCTCATTGCTAACAAATACTGCTGCCCCCCGTAGGAGGGGGTAGTGGGAGAAGGGCTTGCCCTCCGGAACCGATAAAGGAACGAGTTGCTTGGTACTGGAGCCAGTCTCGATACCATTCCCTACACTTTTTCCTTCCCTTCTTGTGTTTTTATAAGTATAATGTGATGGTTTGCCCTTCGGTTTCATATTCATGTTTTGTAGCCCCTGCGAGGGCGCACAAGGAGCAGATTGTAGTCTCTTGTTTATTCCTGTTTATTCAAAATTTTCAATAAACATATTGAAACAGAAAAAAATACGCATGCATCATACACACTAGGAGGAGAACAGCTTGGAAAGTCAATGGTGGAGAAGGATTTGGGTGTTCTGGTAGATCATAGACCAAATAATTGCATGCAATGCCAAGCTGCAGTTCCTAAAGCTAGCAAAATACCTTCTTGTATTAACCACTTGCTTACTGGGCACTTAAACCCCCCTCAGTCCCAGAGCAATTTTCAGCTTTCAGCGCTGATACATTTTGAATGACAATTGCGCAGTCATACAACACTGTACCCAAATGAAATTTTTATAATTTTTTTCCCACAAATAGAGCTTTCTTTTGGTGGTATTTAATTACAGCTCAGATTTTTATTTTTTGCTAAACAAACAAAAAAAGATGCAAAAAAAAAAATCATGTTTAAAAGTTTGTTATAAAATTTTGCAAACGGGTCATTTTTCTCCTTCATTGAAGTGCGCTGATGAGGCGGCACTGATAGGCTGCACTGGTGGGCACTGGTGGGCTGCATTGGTGGGCACTGATAGGCTGCATTGGTGGGCACTGATAGGCTGCACTGGTGGGCACTGATAGGCATAGTTAAGGTGGCACAAATAGGCAAAGATAAGGCAGCACCGATGGGCACAGATAAGGTGGCACTGATGGGCAAAGATGGGCACATAAGATGGCACAGATGGGTGGTACGGATGGGTGGCACGGATGGGCACTGATAGGTACCACTGATAGATGGGACTGATGGGCACTGATAGGTGGCACTGCTGGGCACTGATGGGCGGCACTGCTGGGCACTGGTAGATGACACTGATGGGCACGGATATGTGGCACGGGTGCAGCACCTTTGTTAAGGCAGATTGTGGGCACTGCTGGGTGGCACTGTGGGCACTGCTGGGTGGCACTGTGGGCACTGCTGGGTGGCACTGACAGGGGGCACTTACTTTTTTTATTGTTGCACTGGCAGGGGGCAGGTGGGCACTGACAGGGTTGCAGGTGGGCACTAGCAGTGCTGGTCATGATCGGGACTGATGTCCCGATCACGGCCGTCGGTGATCGGCTTTTTTTTTTCTCCTCGCGCTGACAGCGCGAGGAGGAATAATAGCCGATTACCGGCTCCGTTATATCACATGATCAGCTGTCATTGGCTGACAGCTGATCACCTGATAAGGGGTCGGGATCGACCCCTTGCACGGATCGGTGATCAGGCGAGTCTCGTAGACTCGCCGATCACAGAGCGCGACGTAGTCCCGGAAAAGGAGATCCGCGCTGTAGCCGTCAATTGACTATAGCGCGGATCTCAAGTGGTTAAAAGAAGTATGGACTCCAGAAAGAGAGATTTAATACCTTATCTAGAATATGCAGTTCAATTTTGGGCATCAGTTCACAAAATGATTTATCGGGGAACTGGAGAAAGTGCAGATAAGGGCAACCAAACTGATAAGATGCATAGAGGAGCTCAGCTTTTCAGAAAGATTTGCTGAACTGAATTTAAGGGAGAACATGATTAACATGTATAAATACATAAGTGGTCCATAAAGTGTACTGTAGGTATTCACTTTCAGTTTATAATAGAGAACAAGGGGGTACTCTTTATTTCTGGAGGAAAATAGATTTAAAGCATTTGTTAATTAAAAAAATAAATAAAAGTAAAGATCCTGTTCCTTTAAAGCATGTTACACGGCACAATGCTTGTGCTGTGTATTTTAGCCCCCTGTATCAACTGAAATACCTGGCTGATCCTGCCAGTTTCTACTCTCCCCTCTCTGCGCTGACTCCAATCTATCAGGGCTGCAGAGCTCTGACACTGGAGTCAGTACATGCCTCTGTCATACACGGCTATCTGCAGCTCTCCCTGTTCCTCCTCTGCCCCCCCCCCCATCATCTCTCACTATCACTGATATGCTCCTTTTCCCACTGCTTCAAAACAAACTGATCTGTATATCCAGGGCCAATCCTGGGACAGGTGCACGGGGTGCATTGCGCCCGGGTGCCGCAATCTGCTTCAGAAGGGGGGCGCCAAAGCTGTGGCACAGCCAAGACCCTTTTCTTGCACCATCCACACTCCGCTACCTGGCCTCGGCACCGGTTGCTAGAAACGCCTGCTGCCCCTGGTGTATAGCAACCAGAGCCAGGCCCTAGAAGCCAGACCCCAGGACCAGCAGCCCAGCCTCAGAAGCCAGAACCCAGCCCCAGAAGCCAGGCCCCAGGATCAGCAGCCAGATCCCAGGACAAGCAACCCAGCCCCAGAAGCCAGGAATCATGACCAGCAGCCAGCCCCAGTTCCGATTATTTAAGGTTAATGAAGTCTTCTAGTGCATCAACGTGCCCAGGTACTTTGAATCTTATATTAATTAATACAATATTGTTTATTTTTACTATGTTCAGTGACACTCTAATGTAGTCTCTCATGGGGCCTGGAGGGGACTCTATCAAAGACTCTCCAATAGTCACAGAGAGGACCTCTGTTATATAGACCCACCTCCAGGTGCCTGTTGAAGTCTCTAATGGGGCATGTTAAAGGCTCCAACAGACCCTCACAGACACAGAGAGGACCTCTGTTGGAGAGACCCCACTCCAGGATCCATTAGACCCCATTGTAGGTAAAGGTAAAATAGAGCTGCAGACATCCTTAGATCTGCATTATAACCACAAATAGTTACATAGTATTACATAGTTAGATTGAATTTAGGAAAGAATCCAGGCCTTTTTTAAAGCAATCTACTGAGCTTGCCAGAACCACCTCTGGAGGGAGTCTATTCCACATTTTCATAGCTCTTACTGTGAAAAAACCTTTTTGTATTTAGAAAAGCACAGGCAATAGGATGCAGCTTTTTATGTGACAGAGGGGATGATATATAGATGAGATAGTGGCTTAATAACCACTTTAACCTTCACAGTAAGACAGTTGGAGCTGTGAAAATGACTCCTTCAAGAACTGGTTAGTTCAGTAGACTGTTTTAAAAAAAGAGCTGGATGCATTTCTAAATGCACAAACTATAACTGGATATTAATCCATAGCAAATAAAGCCAGATACTCAGAGTACTCTTCACGATAATTATTATAAGAAATGTCTTATTATGCTATGGAGGAAGGCTATATTGGCATAAACATGTTAGCATTCTGTATGTTGTTTAATTTTATATGTAGCCAATAAAGAGTTATTAGGAATCTACTGTGTTATACAAAAACAATAGCAGCTAGCACTACAATCTTAACGAAAATTGTAGGAATAAATAGTGATAACAGTGCAGCGTTAATAATCAAATGTTGAGTGTTGGCATAACATACCGTGATATACAAAATAAATTGTAAAAGTGGTCAGCCTTCGCGCCGCTAAGTGGTAATAAGTGACTAAAGTGGAACAAAATCCAAAATCAGATATAATGAAACACAGATGCTGTAAAAAAGAGCCTGAGTGATATAAAGTGCAAATGCTAACTAAAAAATGCAGCAGGACAAAATAGTGAGCACAAACTATCAAATAATGAATATAAAGGGGTGGGTCCTGCGCAAATCGTGCCACTCAAATAAAATACACAAATTCAAAATAATATAAATATGTGCATACATACAATGCCGTGAAAAAAAATATAGTCCAAAAAACAGCACGCATAAAAATATATAAAAAATATATAAAAAAATGGAAAAAAGGTTTAATGATAGAACAATAATAAAATGTCTGCTACTCAAGGCTCCCAGAACTCTCACCTTTAAACGAAGTGAATAAGCAAATCAAACAAACTCCAGGATTCTCTTATTTCATTCATAAATAATAAATAATAGCCATCAGGAAATCCAAAGGAGGGATGCAATGATACAATTCCGCCACTAGAGGGGCAGTCCCAGCTTCCAGAATAGGTGAAATGGATCTTCACTTCTATTTCACAGTGTATGGCTCAAAATAAGAGAGAGGAGGGGGAGAGAGAGAAACAGGAGACTTCCATAGTGTAGTAGTTTAAAAAACGGCAGGTAGATTTATTAAAAAGCAGTAAAGACTCTCACATTTTAATTGCAAAAACAAGCACAATCAGGAAGAGGGTATAATGACAACTTCCTCCCGCCTTACTCTACTTCCGGTTCGTCCTCTGGCCAATCCCTACGCGTTACGTCATGTGACTTCTTCATGGGGATCCCCATGAAGAAGTCACATGACGTAACGCGTAGGGATTGGCCAGAGGACGAACCGGAAGTAGAGTAAGGCGGGAAGAAGTTGTCATTATACCCTCTTCCTGATTGTGCTTGTTTTTGCAATTAAAATGTGAGAGTCTTTACTGCTTTTTAATAAATCTACCTGCCGTTTTTTAAACTACTACACTATGGAAGTCTCCTGTTTCTCTCTCTCCCCCTCCTCTCTCTTATTTTGAGCCATACACTGTGAAATAGAAGTGAAGATCCATTTCACCTATTCTGGAAGCTGGGACTGCCCCTCTAGTGGCGGAATTGTATCATTGCATCCCTCCTTTGGATTTCCTGATGGCTATTATTTATTATTTATGAATGAAATAAGAGAATCCTGGAGTTTGTTTGATTTGCTTATTCACTTCGTTTAAAGGTGAGAGTTCTGGGAGCCTTGAGTAGCAGACATTTTATTATTGTTCTATCATTAAACCTTTTTTCCATTTTTTTATATATTTTTTATATATTTTTATGCGTGCTGTTTTTTGGACTATATTTTTTTTCACGGCATTGTATGTATGCACATATTTATATTATTTTGAATTTGTGTATTTTATTTGAGTGGTACGATTTGCGCAGGACCCACCCCTATATATACAAAATAAATTGTGATTAACATATACAAAAAACTTTAACACCATCATCTGATTGATAGTGTCTCTAAATAACGTGCACTGTGAAAATTGTAAATCAACATTAGTAGTATAGTCCCATTGGTGATTAAATCATTAATCCATTAGTATATATTGATGGAAAGGAATCCAGGAGTGTAGGACTAAAGGAGTCACCGCCGTGTGTGCATCTGCCATCCAGGGGAGAAGATTAAATGCGCTTACCAGACGGTAGCATCGATCAGGCATGTGATAGCAAAGCTCTGGATAGCGAGTGGTGCAATTCCTCCTCCTCAGCTGAGCCACCTCAGGCAACCTTAACCCGGTATGTGAGAATAGGGATCAGGATGGCAATGTCCCAGATGGTAAAAAGCCTCCATCCACCACAGGGTGGTGGATGCACACACAATGGTGACTCCTTTAGTCCTACACTCCTACACTACAGTGCTACACAGTGCACTTTATTTAGAGACACTATCAATCAGATGATGGTGTTAGAGTTTTTTGTATATGCCAATTACAATTTATTTTGTATATCACGGTATATTGATATGCCAATACTCAACATTTGATTCTTAGTGCTGCATTGTTTTCACTTTAATAAAGAATTATTGAGAAGAGTACACTGAGTAAACAGTTTTATTTGCTATGGATTGTCTACAATGGGGACTGAACATCCAACACACCAGTCTCCAGCCGCTGAATTTGGAATATAGCAGTTCAGCTAGGGTAAGATCCAGGGAATATCGGATTGCCTCATGAGGGACCAGGAAGGGATTTTTCCCCCACTGCAGTGAATTAGGTCATACTTTATTGTTTTTTTTACCCTTCTTCTGGATCAACTGTGGGTATAGGATAGTATATACTGTATGGAGGTTATCTATTTCTGTATGTGTGTGTTTTTTTGTTTTGTTTTTTTAATTGGTTGAACTAGATGGACTAGTGCCTTTTTTAACCTATGTTCCCATACAATAAATTGAGGAGTGGGAAACTGGATAATGTAGTCCTCGTTTTTTTTGGGGGGGGGGGGGGGGGAATGAGAAGTATCCAGTTTGGGGAGAGCCATTGCTCTAAATTTGTAGGAAAATAAGAGAACCTGAACCTTCACTAAGTGGAAGAGTTGGTTTTGATAATAAAGTTGGCAGTGGCACCAGCCAGAACAAGGAGATTTCCTTTCCTGGAATCTTATCAAAGTCACTTATTTTAACTGAAAGTACCGTAATTGGGAGCAGAGGAACTACTGCAAGTAGCATATAAAATTAACAATAAGTACAGTGAGGGAAAAAAAGTATTTTATCCTCTGCTGATTTTGTATGTTTGCCCACTAACAAAGAAATTACTAGACTATAATTTTAATGGTAGGTTTATTTTTAGCAGTGAGAGACAGAATAATAACAAAAAAATCCAGAAAAACACAGTTCAAAGAAGATTTAAATTGATTTGCATTTTAATCAGTGAAAAAAGTATTTGACCCTTTGGCAAAACATGACTTAGTACTCGGTGGCAAAACCCTTGTTGGCAATCACAGAGCTCAGACGTTTCATGTAGTTGGCCACCAGGTTTTAACACATTTCAGGAGGGATTTTGTCCCAGTCCTCTTTGCAGATCCTTTCCAAGTCATTAAGGTTTTGAGGCTGACATTGGTAACTCGAACCTTCAGCTCCCTCCACATATTTTCTATGGAATTAAGGTCTGGAGACTGGCTAGGCCACTCAAGGACCTTCATGTGCTTCTTCTTGAGCCACTCATGTGTTGCCTTAGCCACGTGTTTTGGGTTAGTCAATGTCATGCTGGAATACCCATCCATGACCCATTTCCAATGCCCTGGCTGAGGAAAGGTGGTTCTCACCCAAGATTTGACAGTACATGGCCCATTCATCGACCCTTTGATGCAGTGAAGTTGTCTTGTCCCCTTAACAGATAAACACCCCCAAGGCACAATGTTACCACCTCCATGATTGATGGTGGGGAATGGTGTTCTTGGGGTCATAGGCAGCATTCCTCCTCCTCCAAACACGGCGAGTTGAGTTGATGTCAAAAGTTTAAATTTTGGTCTTATCTGACCACAACACTTTCACCCAGTTCTCCTCTGAATCATTCAGATGTTCATAAGAAAACTTCGGAGGGGCCTGTACATGTGCTTTCTTGAGCAGGGGGACATTGTGAGTTCTGCAGGATTTCAATCCTTCATGGTATAGTGTGTTGTCAATTGTTTTCTTGGTGACTATGGTTCCAGCTGCCTTGAGATCATTGACAAGATTTTCCCGTGTAGTTCTGGGCTGATTCCTCACTGTTCTCATGATCACTGAAACTCCATGTGGTGAGATCTTGCATGGAGCCCTAGACCGAGGGAGGTTGACAGTTATTTTGTGCTTCTTCCATTTGCGAATAATCCCACCAACTGTCACCCTCTCACCAAACTGCTTGGCAATGGTCTTGTAGTCCATTCCAGCCTTGTGTAGGTCTACAATTTTGTCCTAGATATCCTTGGACAGCTCTTTGGTCTTGGCCATGGTGGAGAGACTGGAATCTGATTGAGTGCTTCTGTGGACAGGTCTTTTATACAGGTAACAAGCTGAGATTAGGAGCACTCCCTTTAAGGGAGTGCTCCTAATCTCAGTTCGTTCCCTGTATAGAAGACACCTGGGAGACAGAAATCTTGCTGATTGATAGGGGATCAAAAAATATTTCACTCATTAAAATGCAAATCAATTTACAACTTTTTTGAAAATGCCTTTTTCTGGATATTTTTGTTTTTATTCTGTCTCTCACTGTTAAAATAAACCTAATATTAAAATTATAGACTGATCTTTTCGTTGTCAATGGGCAAATATACAAAATCAGCAAGGGGTCAAATACCTTTTTCCCCCTATACTGTAGATACACACTAGTATGGAAATAATAATAGCTTTATATACAGAAGCAGGAAAATGTATGTGAACCCCTTGGAATTAACTGTTTTTCTGCAATAAGTTGCCATAATATGTGACCTGAGCCTCATCTAAGTCACAGCAATAGACAAACACAATGTGCTGAAGCTGATAACACACAAACAATTCTAATGTCACAATCAGGGGTCAGGCTCGAAGACCAGTTGCTATAGCAGAAGAGGAACTACCATCGACCAGCAGGATAGATACACAGGCAGTCACCTGAGGTGTGCAGTCTAAGGTGGAGTCTATGGTGAAGACAGATAGTGGATAAGCAGGTAACCAGAAGCGTAGTCAGTAGACATCAGTTGGACACTTGGACAAATTGTCTATAAATAGAGATGGTTTAGTACTGCAGCTACTCTTCCTAGAAGTGGGCGCCCAGCCAGGATGGCTCACAAGGGACAATACAGGTAACAATTCCCATTTATAAGTCTGAGTGTACCATATGCAAGCCTTTGAACAGGCAGGGTGTCCATGGCAGAGCATCACAGAGGAAGCTGCTGCTCTCCAAAAAAAGCATTACTGCGTGCCTGAAGTTTTCCAAACAGCACCTTGACAAATTGTAACGCTACAGGGAAAAGGTTTTGTGGGCTATTGAAACAAACACTGTGAATGGTGCAAAAAGGGCACAGCTTACTAACATCAAAACACCATCCCAACGATGAAGTATGTGGAGGGAATATCATGATTTGGGTTTGCGTTCCTGCCTCACAGGGTTCACATACTTTTTATAGCTACTGTAATAAAATAATAATTGTACATACATCCAGTGTAAAGGAGTATTATCAGCAAAAGGCCCAACAAGAGTCCTGGTAGAATTGTGCACATATACATAGGTATACATAGTTATCAATAAAGATACTGAGAGATGAATGTTGCAGCAAAGTCCAGTTGCAGGGGCCCTTGAGGATGATCATGATGCAGCATTCAGTTTGGTGTCAGAAACCCAGGGACAAGATCTGTGGTGATGAGCTTACACTCCAGCCATAGTCCAACCAGCCAGGAACGCAGCTTTTCACCAGCAGAAACCTTACTGTGACCTATCTGCTCTGAGCTAAGTCCCTAGTAGCGTCTAATCTGTGATGCAACTGGACCTAACTACTAGAAGTGGATATTGGATTCTAACCTGGATCTAGCCCAAGCTGGTTATTGAGCCCTGAGCTAAAACTAGCTATAGAACCCCTGACCAGAAGGGACAGAGTTAACTAGACCAACAGGAGCTGCAAATAAACTTGACTGCAATAAACAGGTTCACCTACTAACATACAGCATGATGATCATTACACATACACTGTGTCACAGACCAAAGTATCTGATATTGTGCATGTAAGATAACAAATACACTTCCATGTACAATGGTAAATTTTATCTTATCCGACTAAGGTGTGGGTAACAGAGTCAAAAATACCCTTAACAGCCCCACCATTAAGCCAGTGACTGAGAAGCAGGATGGAATATGGGGCCTTGGGCCAGTAATTCTGGTCTGTTTAGAAGAGGCCAAGGTTTTATGAAAGAAATCTGAGTATGTCTTTGTACCATCTGTGATCCCTGGACAATAAGGGAGTTGTAAACCCCACCACAGCTTGTAAGGCTGGCATCTGTTCTCACCACCTTACAGGGCATGTGAAGGAACAACTTTTCTGATTCCAGGGCAGGAGATCTACCATGTCAAGAAGAAAATGGAAAAAGGGAACTGCTTCAAAGGAGTGCCATTGTGACCCGAGGGTTGGCATGTGGTACCTTAGGGAAGCAATTTTTTTCCTGAGGAAAGATGATTCTGGCTCTTCTACCCCTCCGCTCAGTGGTGCCGGCATTGTAACTGCGCCATGACTGGCCGCACAATCATCTGGGACCTGTGACATGTCCCAGGTGTTTGCCTAGCGGACGGAAGGCAACGAGGGTGCTGAGGGAAGTGACTTAAGGAGCCGAGGTGAGTAAGGAGGCAGATTACGAGGGACTCCCTAGCAACAGGCATTAAGAGGTGAGTAACTTTTTTTTATTTTTCCAAATGCTATTAATCGTTTTTAATTGAGCTGAAAAATGCTAAAATTATTTTTGGAGTGGAACTCCACTTTACCCTGTATCTTAGTGCCCATAAGGGGCTTGTTTTGGTTACAGTGTCAGATGCTGTTAGGCATAGACTAGTGCACAGCACATCAATGTGTCCACAGTAGAAAACATTTGGTGTGAAGCCTTAGCATGTACCCCACAAAATGCAGGAAAAGTAAAATCTCCACTACAATATCAGGGCCCTTAATACGTTTCACCATAATATCCTAAGTAAAGGAGGTACCACCTCTGATTCCTGAGAGGGGTTAGGGAGAGTAGCAGTTGTGTAGCAATTTGGGTCAGAGAAGAAAGATCCTAGAAGCATCAAAAGTTTTCCAAAGAATTCAGACACAGACAGAGAAATCTGCTTTTGTCAGACAGGCTACCTGGTGCAAGCCTGGGAGGAATCTAGATCCCATCTGAAGGGAAGCAGGGTCATAATAGGACTCTAGGAAGTGTTATCACCACCTTGAGCGGTGTTTTTTGCGTTTTCTGTAGTCCATCTGCAGAACTCATGTTTTTCTTTTGTCCCAGCTCTTTTTGCATCTGTGATCCACCACTGCTAAGTGAGAGGATACTCAGTAGGAAACAGAGTGCAGAATGGATGGAGTTTTAAGTGTCCATATACAGGAGCTGCTATAAGCCAAGTCCTGACCATATTCCTGTGGCTCTGTAGAATGTGGAAGCAGGAGTGCAGCAATGTGTGTTTTCAGCAGAAATGGTGGGATGGATTGTGTCATCCAGGAGGTATGATACCGCTGCCACATCCTCCTGGGACTTCGAGATGGATGGGGGAATCACTCCTACTGTGTTCTACTGTTGTGGAGCCTTCCCCACTGGTAGAATACAATGATCAGTGCTGCTGGCTATAGCTGGTGGCACTGCTCATTCGGTAAAAAACGGACAGGCTGGATGAACACGTCAATCGATAGATGACTTGTGTACAACCACCTAGCCTATACATGGATCGAAATTTATTGAGTTCCTGCTGAACCACCTGAATTTTGATCAATGTATTTCCAGCATAAGTCTAGAAGGAGCAAAAAAAAAAATTACAATTTAGATTACAGAAGCATTAGAGACAAAACAGCAGGGGATACCGCAATAAAGTGAATAACTCACAACTCTTTTGTCTAAAATACATAGTGTGCTAAACACTGGACACTGAGTTATTAAACCCAGGAACTAGTGTCGGGAAAACCCTGTTTTACCTAACGATCGACAAAGAGAACCTCAGAAATAGCCTGGACCTGAATAGCACCTTTTGGCTAACTACATACATTGCATTTCAGGACAAGGTGAGCACTTAACACAGGATCTAGTGCCTGAAGCAAACATTACAGACCGCCAAGGTGACTGCCCAAAAAAGTATCCAGTTCCTGAAGGAACCATTACAGGCTGGTCCCCATAATGGGGGTCTAGGTACAGTCCCCAATGTATACGTATAGGGTCTGATATGGAAACGGATAAATAACCCAGGGCAATAAGAAGTTAGATCTTGACAGAAACATCAGCGAAAAAACCCCCCAAAACAAATGAATTTAAAAGAAAAATACTTTACCAGAGGATAGCAGGTTCATGACCTAAGCACACTAGCAAAAAAACTGGAGTTGCATGGATTAGGCGGGGTTATATGAGTGCACAGTAAGGGTGGTCCTAGCAAGTAGCCAATGTCCAGTCAAAGCCTGCATAAAACCCATGGTCTAGGAGTACAAGTCCTGTGTCCTGTCCTGTATGATTTGGATAAATAGCACAGTTACCCTTTAATTGCAATAATGTAAGCAGGGTTAGAGAATGCAACCTGCCAATCCCAAAGGGTGGTTGAGAAGACCCTCAGGCACTATGACACCTTGATAAGGTTGTAGTTGGTACCTCTGAACTTCTCCTATGCATCTTGAATACATTGATGACATCTACAGAGTACAGGTAATGCTGTGGGGAATGTGTAGTTTCGATGAGTGAAGGAAGTTACCATTCTATATTACTTGTTGGGCTGCTCTTTTGGTTCTGCAATGACCACTCTTTACAAAGCAGTATGAACTATATCTAACTTTATTTAAATACCTTATGTTAAATGAATATGTCATATTATTGGAACACATAGGCAGAATTGCCTATGAAAGACTAATGTAAAACTGCTGCACTGGCCCTTGAGATACACAAAATATTACAATTATTGCCAACTTGAAATACATATGTTTTTGGAATGTAACAATAAAGCTGCCAGCGCCTTAACATTATACATTGCAGTGACACCTTATCCTCCCTAATATCACTAATATAATAAAAAACACACAGCAATCTGTTTCCAGTTAAACTGCATGTAAATTATTGGAGCCACAATGAGTTATGTACTACAATGTCCAATACATAGAATGGGCATCATATGTGATCAGTTAAAATAGCTCGAAGAAAATAAGGGTTTGTTTTTAGTTATCTTCTTTCTATTTGCACTCATTGCTGGTATGTTCTGACAAAAGCACTGGAAATACCATAATATAGGTTTATAGAATTATTTTTCTTTGAAAAGCAACATGTCCTTTTTGCTGGGGGATTATACATTTGCAGGCTGCCGAAAAGCAACATAAAAAACAAGTCTTCTAAAATTAGGTGGTTCATGTTAAACAGTATGTGGCGAGACATAATTGCACGTCTGTGTATTTTCTTTTCTGAAACACTTGTGTTTGTCTCAAAATGACACCCATAAAGATTATATTCGTGTTTTAAATATAACTTAAACGGCAAGATTTTGTTGTGTTTATTTCCTGTGTGAGGAACTACCTATAATTTATAAGCAAGTCAAGTTCCCTTGTGAGTGCTAGAGAGACATCTGTATGGATTAATTTTATATACAGAACTAGGTCTTATCCTCTGCATTTTATGTTCTACGTGAACCCTTTAACTCTAGACACTTGTTACAAAGACCAGTACTATATTGTCATCTGCAATACTTGTCCTGACTTTGTCAAGAAAACAACTGCCCCTGAACTCATCCAATGTTTCAGCTGCCCCTGAACTCATCCAATGTTATCTTATGTGTACATGTACACAGGTTCGTTTAAAGTCATTTTTAGGCAGTTGCGTGTATAGGCTTTTCTTTAAAGGCAAAAAAATTAGTTCAGACGCCGAAGTTTCCAAAGTTTCAGATGCAAAACGCCGCTAAACGCCTCTAAATGCGGTACCGGCGTTTAGCCAAGTTTTCGCTTATAAGCGTTTTTACAGGTGCCCTATTTTTTAACATTACAAAATTTAAAAACATGTAATTGCTTGCTATGCTTCATAGACCAATTATATACCCCTAATGAGCCCATAATCCAATCCAATATGCCACTAGCATTGCTGTTAGCCAAAGTATAATTGGAATTTGACATATATGTTAGATTTCAACCAGATGGCCCCACCATTGAGCTTCACCCCCAACTTGATCAAATATAGTTTAAGGTTAGGGTTTCCCATTAGGATTTGGAGTTTTCCCCATGAAGAACAAGTTTAGGGTTATGTTAAGTGTTATGGTTTCCACTTAGGGTTAGGGTTTTCCCCTTGAAGAACAAGTTAGGGTTTTTGCCTTGAATAACAAGTTTAGGGTTATGGTAAGGGATAGGGTTTCCCATTAGGGTTAGGGGGTTATGGTTAGGGTTTTCCCCTTGAAGAACAAGTTAGGGTTTCCATTTAGGGTTAGGGTTTCCGGTTAGGGTTTCCCATTAGGGTTAGGGGGTTATGATTAGGGTTAGTGTTTTCTGATTGACGAACAAATTAGGGTTAGGGTTTCCGGTTAGGGTTAGGGGTTATGGTTATGGTTTCCCATTAGGGTTAGGGGTTATGGTTAGCTTTACCCATTATAGTTAGGGTTAGGGTTTCTGGTTAGGGTTAATTCAAAATATTTTACAAATTGCAATTAAAATTTGCATAAAAAGACAAATGAATTAAAAAAAAATTGCTTTTAAAAAAAATTAAACAAAAATTCTAATAATCAATTGCAATTTAAAAATTAAATATATTAAAAGATATCAATTACATTTTGCATAAGAAAGACAAAATAAATACATTAAAAAAAATGAAATTACATATACAGCTTATTAAAAAAAAAAATTATATATATATACATACACTCATCAATTGCAATTTAAAAATTAAATATATTAAAAATTAGCATTTTTTCCTCACATATGCTCATTATGGGATCCATAGTGAAATCACCGAAACTGAGGTAGATACAAGTACAGCGCTGCTCTCTCAGCTGCTGCTACTCACTCTAGTCTCACAGAATGGCTGAAATAGTTAAATAATACAATTTTTTCAGCTTTGGGAGGGTCCTATGATATTATCTTAAATAAATGCTCCTAGACACAAACGCGGCAAAATGGGCATTTTTAAACGCCGGTTTGAAGCTGTCAAAAAATTTGTTCAGAGGAGGTTGCCTCCCGTGTACATTAAGCCTTATTCATTATGTATCAAAGAATGATACGTTATTAACGTGGTATGTAAAAGTACATTTCAAACAAAACACAAAATGTAGTAAGTCTGTGAAGGTTCTAATTTATCAAAGTCACGGTACAGTTATAACCTTGACATCCTAAAAACCCTATAAACAAAAAGGAAGTAACATACAGAGTCTTAAAAAAGTATTCATATCCCCTGATATTTTCCACATTTTGTCATGTTACAACCAAAAATGTAAATGTGTTTTATTGGGATTTATACAGAGGCTTATACCCACTCCTGGGGTGATGACAGTAAATCGATAAAGCCATTGATCTTGCACAGTAGGCAATCATAAAAAAGAGGAAGAGGACAATCTAGAGCTCTCTGTATGAACTATTTTATTTGCCAAGTAAAATATTAAAAGATATACTCACAATGGTTGCACTCATAAACGAGTGCTGGTTTTACCAATGTGTAAAGGTTTTTTTAAACCTAGAATATGGCCACGGGTGACGTCAGACGGGGACTTCTTCAGCATGGGGGTTGGGTTTAAATATTATTATTATTATACAGGATTTCTATAGAGCCGACAGTTTACGCAGCGCTTTACAACATTAGGGCAGACAGTACAATACAATTCAATGCAGGGGGGAATCAGAGGGCGCTGCTAGTTAGAGCTTACAATCTAGGAGGGAGGGTCAAGTTATACAAAAGGGTAATGGCTGTGGGGGATGAGCTAATGGAGACAATAGTGCAGTTGTTAGATGGAGGCAGGATAGGCTTTTCTGAAGAGGAAAGTTTTCAAGGATCGCCTAAAAGTGGATAAATTTGGAGACAGTCTGACAGATTGAGGTAGCGAATTCTAGAGGATGGGCAAGGCTCGGGAGAAGTCCTGGAGGAGGATATGGGAGGTGGTGATGAGGGAGCTAGAGAGCAGGAGGTCTTGGGAGGAATGAAGAGGGCGATTAGGTTGGTATTTTGAGACTAGGCTATGTTAGTATTTTGAATTTAATCCATTGGGCAAGTGGCAGCCAATGGAGGGATTGGCAGAGAGGGGTAGCAGACACTGAGTGGTTTGTAAGATGGATGAGTCTGGCAGCAGCATTCATGATGGACTGAAGGGGGGGTAGTCTATTTAAAGGTAAGCCAATGAGGAGGGAGTTGCAGTTGTCAGGCGAGAGATAACCAGGGAGTGAATTAGGAGCTTTGATTGAAAGGAATGTAGATTGGAGATGTTGCGGAGGTCAAGACGGCAAGCTTTGGAATGTGATTGGATATGGGGCCGAAAGGATAGTTCAGAGTCCAAGATAACACCTAGAACCTTGGCATGTGGGTATGGGCGGATGGTTGTGCCATTGCTCTTAACAAAGAAGTCATGGGAAGAGGCACATGGGGAGGAAATATTATAAGCTTGGTTTTGGACAAGTTGAGTTTGAGGAAGTGTTGTGACATCCATACAGATATGTCTGTTAGCCAGTTAGTGATGCATGAGGAGACTGATGGAGTGAGTTGAGGGGTGGAGAGATAGATTTGTGTGTCGTTAGCATAGAAATGATATTGAAAGCCATGAGAGGCTGAGGTGTAGATTGAAAATAAAAGAGGTCCAAGAACAGAACCTTGGGGGACTCCGACAGAGAAGGGAAGAGGAGTGGATGAAGTAGAATTGTAAATGACACTAAAGGTGCGTTAGGATAGGAAGAATGAGAGCCACTGAAGAGCACAGTCACGGAGACCAAGGGAATAAAGTTGCACTATTATATTTTTTCTGTTCAATCTTAGAATAAAACTTGTTAGAGTCCACAAAAGACTTCAGACTGGGGCAGAGGTTCACCTTCCAGCAGGACAATGACCCTAAAACATTTAGAATGGTTTAGATCAAAAGCATATTCGTGTGTTAGGTCCAGTCAAAGTACAGACCTAAATCCAATTGAGAATCTATGGCAAGACTTGATACTCTCCATCCAATCTGACAGAGCTTGAGCTATTTTGCAAATAAGAATGGGCAAAAGTTTCACTCTCTAGATGGGCAAAGCTGGTAGGGTCATACCCTAAAAGACTTGCAGCTATAATTGCAGCAAAAGGTTGTTTTATAAAGTATTGACTCAGGGGGGGCTGAATACAAATGCACGCCACACTTTCAGATATTTGTAAAAAAATTGAAAACCATTTATCATTTTCCTTCCACTTCACAATTATGTGCCACTTTGTGTTGGCCTATCACATAAAATCCCATTTATGTTTTTGGTTGTAACATGACAAAATGTGGAAAATTTTAAGAGGTTTGAATACTTTTTCAAGGCACTGTAATCCTGTCTCTGTACATAGCATTCGTTAGAACTCCTGAATATGCAGTGTGATTTTGGCCACTAGCTCACATTAAAGGATGCTGTCCCACTCCACCACTTCTAAAGCCCTCCTCCCCTTTTGAACTGCTCTCACTCAGACATCACCCATGTTAAGTCACTCTCAAAAAAGCCACACGAGGACAAAATAGGAAAAAAAAAAAAAAGAAGAGACACAAAATCTCACCATTAGTAAGATTTCACCCTGAATACGCAGTTCAATTTTAGGCACCAGTGTCCCCCCACCACATCTGAAAGCCCGCCCCCCCTTCAAATTATAGGACCTCATCATCCTCATATTCACGCTCCAAAACTGACATAGGTGGTCAAAGATGCCTCCCTTATTTGGCTCACAGTAGGCCAGGCCCTTATGGTTCCACTGTCACATCCTGGATCTGCACCCTTGCTTCCCAAACAGTTGTTTTATAGGCCTGAAAGATGCCAGGGGGCTGAACTCTGTCTCCTCCTCTGAGTATTCAGATGTGGAGGAGGATGCCTCTTCTCCTTCTTTCCAATTCCTCCTTTCCATGTTTCTTCACAGCCTGCATGGCAGAAAGAGGAAATTTCCAGGAAGATTCTTGTGATGAGGGAGATATGGGACATTAGTGACTCTTGTCTCCCATATCCGCCCGATCCCAGACAACTGAACAGTAATGGTAGCTGTGGAAGTAGGAAAATCCTCTCTAGAAACAAATGAAGCAGAGGAGTGTGCCCATAATGGAGAGAATAAAAAACCTGAGGTCTCAATTTAATTCCCACTTCCCTGCCAAACAGTGCTGGGACAAAAGTCATCCGGTACCTATGACGAAAATGGGAAACTCCGCCCGTGTGAAGAAAGAGTCTGTCATTTCAAAATAAGAAAATACTTAGAACAATTAAGAAACAATTAAGAAATTAATTAGTGTATAAAGTACCTCTGCGCCAACCACCTTGACAAGGGGAATGGAGGGATGCTGCAAACACTGAAGGGAGCTTCACCTACTCCCTGAGCAATATCGATTAAGTGGTTTTAGTGTTGCGCAAATGGGGGAATACAAGAAAGGAGGGGAGAGGGAAGGGGGGGGAAAGGGGGGAGAAAGAGAGGGAAGGAGAAAAGAAAAAGGGGAAGGGGAAGAAAGGGCAGGGAGGGGGAAGGGGAACAGATGAGTATGCAGGTAAAGGATAAAAGGGTAAAGGTCAAAAAGTGCTAGTGTAAAATTATATGTGTCTGGGTGTGCACAAATCCTTGTTCGGTACGTGCTAAACTAAAATAAGTGTTAGAGAGTGGCAATCAAATATAGATTCTGATAGAGTGCCATACAAATAAAAACTCACAGTAATGGATGAATGCCTGAAACAATAGACATATAAATCGTGGGTGCTGTGCAAAACTGCAATAAAATATGCTGACAATAAATGAGTATATAACTTAAGGTGATAGTCCAAAATATATGACTAAAAGTGTACAGTGAGAATAATCACATAAGCACAATCCCATGTGACATGCCAAGTGGAAAAAACACAGATATCAATCAATCCAATATAACAAAATGCATGTTCCATGCGGTGTTTATAAAGTGCCAAGTGAAAAAAAATACAGATAACAATCAATCCAATATAACAAAATGCATGTTCCATGCGGTGTTTATAAAGTGCAAATAGTGCTAGCAGCAAAAAAAACGTTACAACACAGGTGAAATGATAAACACATAAAAATAAGGTGCTGGTAATCAGTCTGGGATATTCAGTCCTGTGGACATGCTGTGTTCTAAGGGGAAGCACTAGCTTTGAACTTCAGTGATCCATGCAGGCATACATGTGCAGTGACTTAATCCTCCTATTTATCCAATACGTGGATAGATGTGCCCTTACCTCACGGCTGTGAGGTTACAGCCTTAATAGTATAGGTGGGTAACTGGCTCCTGTTCCTGGGATAGGTATGCCTCACGGCTGTGAGGTTACAGCCTTAATAGTATAGATGGGCAACTGGCTCCTGTTCCTGGGATAGGTATGCCTCACAAGATAAAGAGATAATGTCCCACAGTGTAGTAGTTTCAACCAATTGAATTTTATTTAAGTATAGTGACAGGGTACTCACATTCTGAGTGAATAAAAACTGCAGTAATAGAGCAACAAGCAGAGTAACGAACGGTGCGTTCCAATGTCCTTCCTAGTGTCTCTCTCACTTCCTTCCTTGCGCATTCGTCACCGTCACGTGACTTCTTCAGGGAAATGAATAGAGAGAAAGGAGTTGTGTTTTTATGCTGATCGTTCGTACTTACGGTGGCCATTTTCTTGTAGACCGGAACAGGAAGTTCCATGGCGGCCATTTTTGGTAAGGTATGTCGCCGGAAATATACCAGCATTCATTGAATTGAAGGTATATCAAGCTAAATTACACCAAGCTCAGGTTAGAGGGAGAGTGACACCAGGGGACTACTCAGCACCTTGAAATATATCGCTAGGCTCATATAAAGTGCAGTGAAATACAATATTATATAAAAATACCCTTTTAAATATGTGGAAATAAAAAATATAAAAAAATAGTATGCTGCACCAAGGTATATATAAAAACTATAAAATATAATGAGAGAGGAAAAAGTATATTTGTATCGATGTGCGTGCCTAAAAATTAGAAATATATTAAAATATAGAAGCTATATTAGATAAAAACTAGATTTGTGTATGTAAAATAGAGCATAGGAATAATATAACGCGCCAAAGTGAATTGAGAGAGGAGAGTATAAATAAATTTACGTCAATGTGCACTTATATAAATATAAAATCTGTCGGTTATGTTAGGGGGAGAGAGTGTAAATGTGTTTGTACATCGGTGTACACATAATTAAAGGAGGAGAGGTTTATCCGAATTAATTATTAAAAATATTAATAAATATAAAAATGTAAAAAATATATAATGACCTTAAAGGTTAGATAAAGCACTCATAAGAGGCAAAAATGATTAAAATTTAGTGGGAGGAGTCTAATGAAAAAACATGTATGTATTAAAAATCGCTGATGAAACAGTTCAGGTCAAACTCTATATTTAACCCTTGAGGGGCAAAAGTGTCTAAGGTGAAAATCCACTTCGATTCCAATTGGCTTAATGTTCTGACTTTGTGTCCTCCGCGCCAATGTTTGGTGTAAGGTTCTATGCCCCAAAATTTTAGTTGGGATGGGTCTTTGTTGTGGACAGCAGCAAAGTGCCTGGATACACTGTGCTTGTCGAAGCCTTTTGAGATGTTCTTTACATGTTCCTTCAGACGAACTCTAAGGGGTCTTTTTGTGCGGCCCACGTACTGGAGGCCGCAATTGCACTCCAGTGCGTAGACCGCTCCCTCAGTGTTGCAACTTATAAAATCTCTTATCTCATATGTGTTTCCAGTAGTTGTAGATGTGAACTCCTTTCGTTTCTTATTCTGGCATCCCGTTTTTAAACAAGCATAACATCTTCTACAAGGAAAGAAACCTTTTCCAGTAAAGAATGAAAAGTTATTTTTAGGGGGATCCGGGACATTTTTTACTAGCTTGTCTCGAATAGTCGGAGCCCGTCTATATATAAATTTGGGTTTTGAAGGGAGTATCTGTTGTAGCTGTTGGTCTGCTAGTAAGATATTCCAATTTCGTCTGATGATTTTCTCCACTTCTTTAAATTGGGAACTATAGTCGAGGATAATTGGTACTACATCGTCTTTAGGTATATGTTTCGGTTTATCTTCTAGTAGTGTTTTTCGGTCTATCTCCGCAACTTCCATTATCTTTTTATTGATAAATTTATTGTCATATCCTTTTTCCAAGAATTTATCTCTCAGGGTTTCTGCTTGTACTTTGAAAATTTGATCGTCAGTGCAGTTCCGCTTTATTCGCATTAATTGTCCTTTGGGTATATTGAACAGCCAGTTGTTATGATGGCAACTTCCTATTGGAAGGTAGCTGTTCCTGTCTACCTCTTTAAAGTGTGTTTGGGAGGAAATTTTGTTGTCCTTCTGTATAATTTCTAAATCTAGAAATTTGATATTCTTATCGCTGATCTCCCATGTTAATTGGATATTTCTGTTATTGGTATTCAGGCCTACTAGGAAGTTGATGAGTGATTCCTTCTTACCCTTCCATATTATTATTATGTCATCAATATACCTCTTGTATAGATGTAAGTCTTCTGGGATGTTTTTTAGTGCCTCTTCTTCTTCCCATTGCGCCATAAATAGGCCCGCCACACTCGGGGCAAATTTGGCTCCCATAGCCACCCCTGTTTTTTGGAAAAAGTAATTGCGGTTGTACCAAAAATAGCTATTTTTCAAAGTAAAATCCAGGCATTTTATTATATATTTCCTCTGACTGCATGGTAAGGTTGTATATTTCCTCAGTCCCCATTTTACTGCCTCACATGCCTGGTGATGTAAAATTACTGTGTATAAAGAAGCTACATCTGCTGTGGCCAAAAGCCACGGTTCTTCATTGACAGGGAGATTGTCTAGTATTTGTAGAATTTGTTTAGTGTCCCTTAAATATGCTTGTGTCTTCTGGACTGCGGGTTATAAATAAAAGTCGATGTATTGTCCCATGCGTGATGTTAATGAATCTATCCCATTGACTATTGGTCTTGGTGGGGGATTACTCTGGTCTTTATGTATTTTCGGGACTGTATATATAATGGGAGTACGACACGATTCCGGTATGAGATATTTTGCTTCTTTCTTAGTCAAGATTTCCCTTTTAAGGCCCAAGTGAACTACTTGTTCTAGTGCCTTTCTGCATCTGAACATAGGGTTACTTGGTAGACGTGTGTATGTGTTTTCATCTTCTAATAATTTTTCCATACTTAAATTATATTGTTCCTTGGAGAGGACCACAATTCCTCCCCCTTTATCCGCTGGTCGGATTACCAGGTCTTTTCTTTTTGTTAATTTCTGAATTCCACTCTTGATGTGTTTGGGGTCTTCTTTCTTTCTGATTTTTAGAGACTTTAATTCGTCTGTTACAATTCTCTTAAACACATCGATGTGTTTATTATCTTTTGCTGGTGGATTGAAGGTAGATTTATTCCTCAAGGTACTATGTAGGGTATTGTCATTGGTGTGGGATATTTTGGTTTTGCAAGGGTTACTGGCAATGTATTTCTTGATGTTGAGTTTCCTTATATACTTCTGAATGCCTATATATGTCTGAAATTTATCTAAATTTTTTATGGGGGCATATTTGAGACCCTTGTCTAATGTACCAATTTCCTCATGTGTAAGTTGTTTCCCACTAAGATTAAAAATGCCTCCTCCTTTCACTCTCTTTTTCTTTTGTACTCTCTTCCCTCCTCTTCGTCCTCTCTTCTTTCTGGGGTGCGTCTTACGTATCTCATTTCTTCGGCATTTCTTACCGGGTGGTTTTCCCTGCCCCGTTCCAAAAAAGACCTGTCATGTTCTGTGTCTGAGTGTTGTCGTCTGTCGGGTCTATCTTCCTCTGGTCTGTTTAATAGGGGCGCATAATAGTTATAGGTTCGGATTGGACTCCTCTCATGCGGTCTATGTGAACTATGTGGTTGTGGACCTCTGTTGTCTCCATCTCTTCTCTCATAATTGTGCGTTCGGGTTGGGCTCCTCTCATATGGTCTGTACAGCCCTTGTGTTTGTGGTCCTCTGCCATCTCCATCTCTTCTATCATATTGGTGTTGATATTCTGGGCTTCTCGCTCTTAGTCTATTTGTATCTTGTGGGCGATCCCTGTTGTGATAGGGTGTCCCCCTGTACGTTTGTGGGTATCTTCTTTCATCTCTCTGTTCGTATGGGGGCCTCTGTTCGTATACAGGTTTTTGTTTATAATTATTCTTCCTAAAGTTTTTCCAAAATGGCTTTTTCCAGCCATTTCTTGGGGTCCGTTCCTGTTGGTATCTTCTTTCGTTATTATACGGTGTATATTGTTGGTAAGTAATATGTCTTTCATCATATCTTTGATGTTCTGTGGTTTCCCCTCTGTGATTTTGATGGTCATCTTGAGGTACATGTTGTGTGTCATTTCTGCTTGGTTGGGGGGGGTTAACTCTCACTGTTTTCTCTGGTGTTGAGTACGTAGATATTGGGTCTGCTTGGTTATGCTGGTTCTGCCATTTAAAAGTATGATCCGTTTTAAAATCATTTATGTCCCTGATGTATTTTCTACTTTTTTTCTGTTGGACTTCTTTATCCCTTTTAGTGAGATCCTTGTTCAATTGTGATGTGAGAGTAAGGAATTCAGCCTTATCCTTCCAGGGTTCCAGGTCCCTTTTAATCTGAGAGATCAATTCCTCTATTAGTCTCAATTTCTTCTTTTTTCTTTCTAATAGGAAGGCAAGTAATTCTAAGCCTTTCTCATTGAAGAACTTGAACCATTCATTGATGGATTCCTGATCCATAAGTCCATCATTAGGGGTTATGTCCCATCTTAGTCTTCTCGGGACAATACTATCTTTCATGTATTGTTCAAAAGTTACTATATCCCACCATAGATTGACTTTCTTCTCCATAGCATGGCCCAATCTCCTCATTAGGCTCTCCAGGTCGTTGCTTTTTTTGCTAGGGATGGTGGTACTAAAAATATCCTCCAGATTAATTTGTCGTTTATCCAAGAATGAAAATATGTCCATGGTGGCAGCAAAGGTGGGGAGGAAAAGTGGGTACTAAACAATTAGTGTATAAAGTACCTCTGCGCCAACCACCTTGACAAGGGGAATGGAGGGATGCTGCAAACACTGAAGGGAGCTTCACCTACTCCCTGAGCAATATCGATTAAGTGGTTTTAGTGTTGCGCAAATGGGGGAATACAAGAAAGGAGGGGAGAGGGAGGGGGGGGGGAAGGGGGGAGAAAGAGAGGGAAGGAGAAAAGAAAAAGGGGAAGGGGAAGAAAGGGCAGGGAGGGGGAAGGGGAACAGATGAGTATGCAGGTAAAGGATAAAAGGGTAAAGGTCAAAAAGTGCTAGTGTAAAATTATATGTGTCTGGGTGTGCACAAATCCTTGTTCGTTACGTGCTAAACTAAAATAAGTGTTAGAGAGTGGCAATCAAATATAGATTCTGATAAAGTGCCATACAAATAAAAACTCACAGTAATGGATGAATGCCTGAAACAATAGACATATAAATCGTGGGTGCTGTGCAAAACTGCAATAAAATATGCTGACAATAAATGAGTATATAACTTAAGGTGATAGTCCAAAATATATGACTAAAAGTGTACAGTGAGAATAATCACATAAGCACAATCCCATGTGACATGCCAAGTGGAAAAAACACAGATATCAATCAATCCAAAATAACAAAATGCATGTTCCATGCGGTGTTTATAAAGTGCCAAGTGAAAAAAAATACAGATAACAATCAATCCAATATAACAAAATGCATGTTCCATGCGGTGTTTATAAAGTGCAAATAGTGCTAGCAGCAAAAAAAACGTTACAACACAGGTGAAATGATAAACACATAAAAATAAGGTGCTGGTAATCAGTCTGGGATATTCAGTCCTGTGGACGTGCTGTGTTCTAAGGGGAAGCACTAGCTTTGAACTTCAGTGATCCATGCAGGCATACATGTGCAGTGACTTAATCCTCCTATTTATCCAATACGTGGATAGATGTGCCCTTACCTCACGGCTGTGAGGTTACAGCCTTAATAGTATAGATGGGTAGCCGTGAGGTAAGGGCACATCTATCCACGTATTGGATAAATAGGAGGATTAAGTCACTGCACATGTATGCCTGCATGGATCACTGAAGTTCAAAGCTAGTGCTTCCCCTTAGAACACAGCATGTCCACAGGACTGAATATCCCAGACTGATTACCAGCACCTTATTTTTATGTGTTTATCATTTCACCTGTGTTGTAACGTTTTTTTTGCTGCTAGCACTATTTGCACTTTATAAACACCGCATGAAACATGCATTTTGTTATATTGGATTGATTGTTATCTGTATTTTTTTTCACTTGGCACTTTATAAACACCACATGGAACATGCATTTTGTTATATTGGATTGATTGATATCTGTGTTTTTTCCACTTGGCATGTCACATGGGATTGTGCTTATGTGATTATTCTCACTGTACACTTTTAGTCATATATTTTGGACTATCACCTTAAGTTATATACTCATTTATTGTCAGCATATTTTATTGCAGTTTTGCACAGCACCCACGATTTATATGTCTATTGTTTCAGGCATTCATCCATTACTGTGAGTTTTTATTTGTATGGCACTCTATCAGAATCTATATTTGATTGCCACTCTCTAACACTTATTTTAGTTTAGCACGTACTGAACAAGGATTTGTGCACACCCAGACACATATAATTTTACACTAGCACTTTTTGACCTTTACCCTTTTATCCTTTACCTGCATACTCATCTGTTCCCCTTCCCCCTCCCTGCCCTTTCTTCCCCTTCCCCTTTTTCTTTTCTCCTTCCCTCTCTTTCTCCCCCCCCCCCTCTCCCCTCCTTTCTTGTATTCCCCCATTTGCGCAACACTAAAACCACTTAATCGATATTGCTCAGGGAGTAGGTGAAGCTCCCTTCAGTGTTTGCAGCATCCCTCCATTCCCCTTGTCAAGGTGGTTGGCGCAGAGGTACTTTATACACTAATTGTTTGCTACCCACTTTTCCTCGCCACCTTTGCTGCCACCATGGACATATTTTCATTCTTGGATAAACGACAAATTAATCTGGAGGAAATTTTTAGTACCACCATCCCTAGCAAAAAAAGCAACGACCTGGAGAGCCTAATGAGGAGATTGGGCCATGCTATGGAGAAGAAAGTCAATCTATGGTGGGATATAGTAACTTTTGAACAATACATGAAAGATAGTATTGTCCCGAGAAGACTAAGATGGGACATAACCCCTAATGATGGACTTATGGATCAGGAATCCATCAATGAATGGTTCAAGTTCTTCAATGAGAAAGGCTTAGAATTACTTGCCTTCCTATTAGAAAGAAAAAAGAAGAAATTGAGACTAATAGAGGAATTGATCTCTCAGATTAAAAGGGACCTGGAACCCTGGAAGGATAAGGCTGAATTCCTTACTCTCACATCACAATTGAACAAGGATCTCACTAAAAGGGATAAAGAAGTCCAACAGAAAAAAAGTAGAAAATACATCAGGGACATAAATGATTTTAAAACGGATCATACTTTTAAATGGCAGAACCAGCATAACCAAGCAGACCCAATATCTACGTACTCAACACCAGAGAAAACAGTGAGAGTTAACCCCCCCCAACCAAGCAGAAATGACACACAACATGTACCTCAAGATGACCATCAAAATCACAGAGGGGAAACCACAGAACATCAAAGATATGATGAAAGACATATTACTTACCAACAATATACACCGTATAATAACGAAAGAAGATACCAACAGGAACGGACCCCAAGAAATGGCTGGAAAAAGCCATTTTGGAAAAACTTTAGGAAGAATAATTATAAACAAAAACCTGTATACGAACAGAGGCCCCCATACGAACAGAGAGATGAAAGAAGATACCCACAAACGTACAGGGGGACACCCTATCACAACAGGGATCGCCCACAAGATACAAATAGACTAAGAGCGAGAAGCCCAGAATATCAACACCAATATGATAGAAGAGATGGAGATGGCAGAGGACCACAAACACAAGGGCTGTACAGACCATATGAGAGGAGCCCAACCCGAACGCACAATTATGAGAGAAGAGATGGAGACAACAGAGGTCCACAACCACATAGTTCACATAGACCGCACGAGAGGAGTCCAATCCGAACCTATAACTATTATGCGCCCCTATTAAACAGACCAGAGGAAGATAGACCCGACAGACGACAACACTCAGACACAGAACATGACAGGTCTTTTTTGGAACGGGGCAGGTAAAACCACCCGGTAAGAAATGCCGAAGAAATGAGATACGTAAGACGCACCCCAGAAAGAAGAGAGGACGAAGAGGAGGGAAGAGAGTACAAAAGAAAAAGAGTGAAAGGAGGAGGCATTTTTAATCTTAGTGGGAAACAACTTACACATGAGGAAATTGGTACATTAGACAAGGGTCTCAAATATGCCCCCATAAAAAATTTAGATACATTTCTGACATATATAGGCATTCAGAAGTATATAAGGAAACTCAACATCAAGAAATACATTGCCAGTAACCCTTGCAAAACCAAAATATCCCACACCAATGACAATACCCTACATAGTACCTTGAGGAATAAATCTACCTTCAATCCACCAGCAAAAGATAATAAACACATCGATGTGTTTAAGAGAATTGTAACAGACGAATTAAAGTCTCTAAAAATCAGAAAGAAAGAAGACCCCAAACACATCAAGAGTGGAATTCAGAAATTAACAAAAAGAAAAGACCTGGTAATCCGACCAGCGGATAAAGGGGGAGGAATTGTGGTCCTCTCCAAGGAACAATATAATTTAAGTATGGAAAAATTATTAGAAGATGAAAACACATACACACGTCTACCAAGTAACCCTATGTTCAGATGCAGAAAGGCACTAGAACAAGTAGTCCACTTGGGCCTTAAAAGGGAAATCTTGACTAAGAAAGAAGCAAAATATCTCATACCGGAATCGTGTCGTACTCCCATTATATATACAGTCCCGAAAATACATAAAGACCAGAGTAATCCCCCACCAAGACCAATAGTCAATGGGATAGATTCATTAACATCACGCATGGGACAATACATCGACTTTTATTTACAACCCGCAGTCCAGAAGACACAAGCATATTTAAGGGACACTAAACAAATTCTACAAATACTAGACAATCTCCCTGTCAATGAAGAACCGTGGCTTTTGGCCACAGCAGATGTAGCTTCTTTATACACAGTAATTTTACATCACCAGGCATGTGAGGCAGTAAAATGGGGACTGAGGAAATATACAACCTTACCATGCAGTCAGAGGAAATATATTATAAAATGCCTGGATTTTACTTTGAAAAATAGCTATTTTTGGTACAACCGCAATTACTTTTTCCAAAAAACAGGGGTGGCTATGGGAGCCAAATTTGCCCCGAGTGTGGCGGGCCTATTTATGGCGCAATGGGAAGAAGAAGAGGCACTAAAAAACATCCCAGAAGACTTACATCTATACAAGAGGTATATTGATGACATAATAATAATATGGAAGGGTAAGAAGGAATCACTCATCAACTTCCTAGTAGGCCTGAATACCAATAACAGAAATATCCAATTAACATGGGAGATCAGCGATAAGAATATCAAATTTCTAGATTTAGAAATTATACAGAAGGACAACAAAATTTCCTCCCAAACACACTTTAAAGAGGTAGACAGGAACAGCTACCTTCCAATAGGAAGTTGCCATCATAACAACTGGCTGTTCAATATACCCAAAGGACAATTAATGCGAATAAAGCGGAACTGCACTGACGATCAAATTTTCAAAGTACAAGCAGAAACCCTGAGAGATAAATTCTTGGAAAAAGGATATGACAATAAATTTATCAATAAAAAGATCATGGAAGTTGCAGAGATAGACCGAAAAACACTACTAGAAGATAAACCGAAACATATACCTAAAGACGATGTAGTACCAATTATCCTCAACTATAGTTCCCAATTTAAAGAAGTGGAGAAAATCATCAGACGAAATTGGAATATCTTACTAGCAGACCAACAGCTACAACAGATACTCCCTTCAAAACCCAAATTTATATATAGGCGGGCTCCGACTATTCGAGACAAGCTAGTAAAAAATGTCCCGGATCCCCCTAAAAATAACTTTTCATTCTTTACTGGAAAAGGTTTCTTTCCTTGTAGAAGATGTTATGCTTGTTTAAAAACGGGATGCCAGAATAAGAAACGAAAGGAGTTCACATCTACAACTACTGGAAACACATATGAGATAAGAGATTTTATAAGTTGCAACACTGAGGGAGCGGTCTACGCACTGGAGTGCAATTGCGGCCTCCAGTACGTGGGCCGCACAAAAAGACCCCTTAGAGTTCGTCTGAAGGAACATGTAAAGAACATCTCAAAAGGCTTCGACAAGCACAGTGTATCCAGGCACTTTGCTGCTGTCCACAACAAAGACCCATCCCAACTAAAATTTTGGGGCATAGAACCTTACACCAAACATTGGCGCGGAGGACACAAAGTCAGAACATTAAGCCAATTGGAATCGAAGTGGATTTTCACCTTAGACACTTTTGCCCCTCAAGGGTTAAATATAGAGTTTGACCTGAACTGTTTCATCAGCGATTTTTAATACATACATGTTTTTTCATTAGACTCCTCCCACTAAATTTTAATCATTTTTGCCTCTTATGAGTGCTTTATCTAACCTTTAAAGTCATTATATATTTTTTACATTTTTATATTTATTAATATTTTTAATAATTAATTCGGATAAACCTCTCCTCCTTTAATTATGTGTACACTGATGTACAAACACATTTACACTCTCTCCCCCTAACATAACCGACAGATTTTATATTTATATAAGTGCACATTGACGTAAATTTATTTATACTCTCCTCTCTCAATTCACTTTGGCGCGTTATATTATTCCTATGCTCTATTTTACATACACAAATCTAGTTTTTATCTAATATAGCTTCTATATTTTAATATATTTCTAATTTTTAGGCACGCACATCGATACAAATATACTTTTTCCTCTCTCATTATATTTTATAGTTTTTATATATACCTTGGTGCAGCATACTATTTTTTTATATTTTTTATTTCCACATATTTAAAAGGGTATTTTTATATAATATTGTATTTCACTGCACTTTATATGAGCCTAGCGATATATTTCAAGGTGCTGAGTAGTCCCCTGGTGTCACTCTCCCTCTAACCTGAGCTTGGTGTAATTTAGCTTGATATACCTTCAATTCAATGAATGCTGGTATATTTCCGGCGACATACCTTACCAAAAATGGCCGCCATGGAACTTCCTGTTCCGGTCTACAAGAAAATGGCCACCGTAAGTACGAACGATCAGCATAAAAACACAACTCCTTTCTCTCTATTCATTTCCCTGAAGAAGTCACGTGACGGTGACGAATGCGCAAGGAAGGAAGTGAGAGAGACACTAGGAAGGACATTGGAACGCACCGTTCGTTACTCTGCTTGTTGCTCTATTACTGCAGTTTTTATTCACTCAGAATGTGAGTACCCTGTCACTATACTTAAATAAAATTCAATTGGTTGAAACTACTACACTATGGGACATTATCTCTTTATCTTGTGAGGCATACCTATCCCAGGAACAGGAGCCAGTTACCCATCTATACTATTAAGGCTGTAACCTCACAGCCGTGAGGCATACCTATCCCAGGAACAGGAGCCAGTTACCCACCTATACTATTAAGGCTGTAACCTCACAGCCGTGAGGTAAGGGCACATCTATCCACGTATTGGATAAATAGGAGGATTAAGTCACTGCACATGTATGCCTGCATGGATCACTGAAGTTCAAAGCTAGTGCTTCCCCTTAGAACACAGCATGTCCACAGGACTGAATATCCCAGACTGATTACCAGCACCTTATTTTTATGTGTTTATCATTTCACCTGTGTTGTAACGTTTTTTTTGCTGCTAGCACTATTTGCACTTTATAAACACCGCATGGAACATGCATTTTGTTATATTGGATTGTTTGTTATCTGTATTTTTTTTCACTTGGCACTTTATAAACACCGCATGGAACATGCATTTTGTTATATTGGATTGATTGATATCTGTGTTTTTTCCACTTGGCATGTCACATGGGATTGTGCTTATGTGATTATTCTCACTGTACACTTTTAGTCATATATTTTGGACTATCACCTTAAGTTATATACTCATTTATTGTCAGCATATTTTATTGCAGTTTTGCACAGCACCCACGATTTATATGTCTATTGTTTCAGGCATTCATCCATTACTGTGAGTTTTTATTTGTATGGCACTCTATCAGAATCTATATTTGATTGCCACTCTCTAACACTTATTTTAGTTTAGCACGTACCGAACAAGGATTTGTGCACACCCAGACACATATAATTTTACACTAGCACTTTTTGACCTTTACCCTTTTATCCTTTACCTGCATACTCATCTGTTCCCCTTCCCCCTCCCTGCCCTTTCTTCCCCTTCCCCTTTTTCTTTTCTCCTTCCCTCTCTTTCTCCCCCCTTCCCTCCCCCCCTCCCTCTCCCCTCCTTTCTTGTATTCCCCCATTTGCGCAACACTAAAACCACTTAATCAATTAAGAAATTAAGTTAGGTTTAATCCGATAATTTAATATGCAAGAATAACTATTGACATATAAATCACACACATAGGTTGGACTTGGACTGTGGGCGGCAGAGTGGTGTAGTGGTTAGCACTCTCGCTTAGCAGTAAAAAGGGTTGCTGGTCCGAATCCCAACCATGACACTACCTGCCTGGAGTTTGCATGTTCTCCCTGTGCCTGTGTGGGTTTCCTCCGGGTACTCCAGTTTCCTCCCACACTCCACAAGACATGCAGGTAGGTTAATTGGCTTCTGTCCAAAATTGGCCCTAGTATATGAATGGGGACCTTGGATTGTGGGCTCCTTGAGGGTAGGGACTGATGTGAGTGTGCAATGTACAGGGATAGGGACAATTGTAGACACTCACTCAGGTTGAACTGGATGGACTGGTGTCTTTATTCAACCTTGCTAACTATGTGACTTGTGTCTTTTTTTGACCTTACCTACTATAACTATGTAACCCACAGCATTTGCATCAGTTTCTACAACCCCCAGCAATGTTGCCAGCTTATGTAATAACCCCAAGAATTGAAGGAATTGTCTGTGATCCCCATTATGAACTGGCTGGAGTGGTTAACTCTCTGGGGGGAGGTGAATTAACCACTTGAGCTCTCAAAGATTTTACCCCCTTCATGGCCAGTTTATTTTTTGCTATACAGAAATACACCACAACTTGTGCGTTTTTTTTTATACTAGTATTTGCGGCGATCAGTGACTTATCGTGGCACTTTGATAGTGGCGCTGACACTTTGTGGGAACTGACTGTCACTGACATCACCAGTGACACTAATACTGTACAGTGATCAGTGCTAATAATATACATGGTCACTGTAATAATGACACTGGCTGGGAAGATGTTAAGATCTAGGAGCAATCAAAGGGTTAATTGTGTGCCTAACAATGTGTGCTGCTTTTTTCTACCAATCGATTTGTTTCTTATCGCTGCTTTGCACGGAAAAGGAAAAAAAGCGATCGTTCCCTCTGTACAGAGCCCTGTGTTGACTGTCAACGCAGGACTCTGGGCTGTGATTTGACACAGCCGGTCAGCAGGTCCTAGTCGTGAATCATTGGCTGCGATCTGATGACAGACTTCCGCTGTTTACAATGACAGGGGAATAGGTGGGCTGGGGAATGCGCCCAAAACCCTGAAACAAGCTGTAACGTATGAGTACATCTTGATGGCTGTAGCTGCTACCTGTGGTGGGTTGGCAAGTGGTTAATTAGTGAGAGCGATAACATCAAATTTAACACACCTGCCCCCCATTCACACCTGAGACTTTGTAACCCTAATGAGTCACATGACACGGGGGAGGGTGGCTAATTGGGCCCAATTTGGACATTTTCACTTAGGGGTGTACTCACTTTTGTTGTCAGCGGTTTAGACATTAATGGTCAGCAGGTCCTAGTCGTGAATCATTGGCTGCGATCTGATGACAGACTTCCGCTGTTTACAATGACAGGGGAATAGGTGGGCTGGGGAATGCGCCCAAAACCCTGAAACAAGCTGTAACGTATGAGTACATCTTGATGGCTGTAGCTGCTACCTGTGGTGGGTTGGCAAGTGGTTAATTAGTGAGAGCGATAACATCAAATTTAACACACCTGCCCCCCATTCACACCTGAGACTTTGTAACCCTAATGAGTCACATGACACGGGGGAGGGTGGCTAATTGGGCCCAATTTGGACATTTTCACTTAGGGGTGTACTCACTTTTGTTGTCAGCGGTTTATACATTAATGGCTGTGTGTTGAGTTATTTTGAGGGGACAGCAAATTTACACTGTTATACAAGCTGTAAACTCACTACTTTACATTGTAGAAAAGTGTAATTTTTTCAGTGTTGTCACATGAAAAGATAGAATAAAATGTTTACAAAAATGTGAGGGGTGTACTCACTTTTGTGACATACTGTATATATATTTAAAAACTGATTAGTCCTTATGAACTGACTGCCTATCCCATTTTCTTGAGGTTCTGAAATACCAGGACAGTAGATAGTCCAAGAAGAAAGTAAATTTAGTTTTTTGTTTTTTTTTTACACAAAGTTGTCATTTTTAACCACTTGCTTACTGGGCACTTAAACACCCTTCCTGCCCAGACCAATTTTCAGCTTTCGGTGCTCTCACACTTTGAATGACAATTACTCAGTCATGCAACACTGTACCCAAATGCATTTTTTGTCCTTTTTTTCCCCACAAATAGAGCTTTCTTTTGGTGGTATTTGATCACCTCTGGGGTTTTTATTTTTTGCGCTATAAATGAAAAAAGACCGAAAATTTCGAAAAAAACGCATATTTCTTTGTTTCTGTGACAGAATTATGCAAATTATTAATTTTTCTTCATACATTTTGGCCACAATTTATACTGCTACATATCTTTGGTAAAAATAACCCAAATTAGTGGATATTATTTGGTCTTTGTGAAAGTTAGAGAGTCTACAAGCTATGGTGCGAATCGCACACAATTTATGTACTGGTGGTCTATCTCGCTTCTTGTGACCCGAACAAGTCAGGAAAGTACATATACCCCCCAAATTACCCCTTTTTGGAAAGTAGACATTCCGAGGCATAGTGAGCTTTTTGATGTTGTCATTTTTTTCCCACAATTCTTTGCAAAATTAAGATTTTAAATTTTTTTTTTTTCACAAAATTGTCATTGTAATAGGTTATTTCTCTCACATGGCATGTGTATACCACAAATGACACCCCCAAAAAAAAATGTCTACTCCTCCTGAGTATTACAATACCACATCTGTGGGACTTTTTCACAGCCTGGCCACATAGAGAGGCCCAACATGCAGGGAGCGCCATCACGTGTTCTAGGAGCATAAATTACACATCTAACTTGTTGACTACTTATTACACTTTTGAAGGCCCTGGAGCACCAGGACAATGATACGTGACACCGATGACAGATGGCACTGATACATGGCAATGATGACACTTATACGTGGCACTGATGACAGATGGCACCAATATGTGGCACTGATGACAGATGGCACTAATATGTGGCACTGATGACAGATGGCACTTATACGTGGCACTGATGACACGTGGCACTAATCCGTGGCACTGAAGGCACGTGGCACTAATCCGTGGCACTGATGACAGATGGCACTAATACGTGGCACTAGTACGTGCCCCCGATGACAGAGGGCACTAATACGTGGCACAGATGACGCGTGACACTGATGACAGATGGCACTGATAAGTGGCATTGATGACACGTGACACTGACAACAGATGGCACATGACACTGACAGGTGGCACTGATGACAAATGGCACTGATACGTGGCACTGATGACAGATGGCACTAATATGTGGCACTGATGACAGATGGCACTATGTGGCACTGATGACACATGGCACTGATGACAGATGGCACTGAGGACAAATGGCACTTACAACAGGTGGCACTGGGGACAGATAGCACTGGGGACAGATAGCACTGGGGCGGATGGCACTGGGGCAGGATGGCACTGGGGCAGGATGGCACTGGGGGAGGATGGCACTTTTTTACCTTTTTCTTTTTTTTTTTTACACTCATGGCAGCTGCAGCCGTTCATCTCTCCCTCCTCACACGCTGTCTGTGTGAGGAGGGAGAGCGGCGCTGAGAGATGATCTCATATGTTTGCCTGCGATTGGCCGTTTACAGCGATCTGTGTTTGCCTGTATCCGGGGGACACGGCAAACACAGAACTTCCCCGATGCGTGCCCGCGGCGGCGCGCATTGCAGAAGTAAATAACAGGATGTCCAGGGACGGCCTCCCGGACGAAAGCGCCTGCTCTACAGCCGTCATTCGGCTATAGGGCGGGCGCGAGGAGGTTAACAAGTTATGTCTCACGCACAGCATAGGCATACTTAGAATTACACATCAAAACAAATTCTGCTATGCCTCCAGAGTATGACAATACCACAAGTGTGAGACTTTTTCACCACCTAGATGCACAGAAGAGTCCAAAATCCAAGGAGCACCTTTGTTTTTTTTTAAGGAGCATAAATTACGCATCTAATTTCCTGACTACTTATCAAATTTTTTGAGGACCTGGTGCACCAGGACAGTGAAAACACCCACAAATTGACCCCGTTTTGGAAAGCAAACACTCCAAGGTATTTTCTAAGAAGCATAATGAGTCTTTTAAAAAATGGCACAAGAATGCTACAATTTTTTTTTTTTTTTTTAGCATCAGTATATAGCACGCCGTAATCTCTCATCAACAAGTTGTGGCAAGCTTTGCGCCCTTATTGCTTTAGTTCCCTTCTACTTATTGCCACCATTTGGTCTGTTGGCAGTGCTACTTTCACATCACATGCAATCCTTTTTTTTTTTTTTTTGTTTTCCAGCATTTTCCTCTATTTTGTTCTTACTTTATTTTGTTAAGGTTTCGAAAAATAAATGTATTACAAAAATATACTTCCTATTCCATTTCCTTATATAACCCCACCCCCCCCCCCCCCCTTCGATCCCTCACCCCCTCCCTCCCCTCTCTCTCTCCGTCTCTCTCTCCCACTCCCCCCCTCACCTCTCCTCGAGTCCACTCATTCTGAGATATTCCCTTGTTTTCTTAAACTCCAACCATTTTCCCCACTTACTATAATGAGTTTCCACTTGGTCCGCTCTTCTAGATATTGATTCCTCCATTGATCTTAACCACTCTATTTTACCTAACCATTCCCTCGTAGATGGGGGTTCGAGAGTGCCCCATCTCTTTGGGATCAGGCTTTTTGCGGCAATCAATAAATGAGGAATCAGTGAGTTTTTATATTCCCCTAATGTTTTGTCGGTATCATGGAACAGACATGTCCACGGCTCCTTCTTTACCTGTTCCCCTGTTATCCGGTAGATGTTTTCTATTATTTTCTCCCAATATGGGGCAATCTTTCCACACTCCCACCAGATGTGTGCAAAAGTTCCCACCTTGTCGCAACCCCTCCAGCATAATGCTGATATGTCCGCCCTCCTCTTATGCGCTCTTTGTGGAACGATATACCATCTTGCCATTAATTTAAATGACATCTCTACTGACATGTTATCCTTAGATATTGTACCTGCTATTCTTAAAATCTTCTTTCTACGTTCCTTATCCCCCAGAGTACCCAATTCTTCTTCCCATTTTTTCAGGAATAGCGGTTCCCCTGGGTCCTTTTCCTCCTCTAGAATTTTATAAATTTTGGACATACTTTTTTTTTTGCAGCTCGAGTCTGAAAGCATTCTCTCCATAGGTCTAAGATCTCCTTCCCCACGAAGTGGCCGCGGTAGGGTCTGAACAAAATGTTTAATTTGTGCATATCTCCAACTATCTAGTTTCCTACATCCCCATCTTTGTCTTATTTCACCTAAAGTGCAAAATCTGTCCCCATTCATCACATCTTTCAACAAAATTTCATCCTTTTTTGTCCATCTGGTAAAGTAAACAAATTCCTCCTTCCCTGGTTTAAAAAAACTTGTGTCCAATAAAGAAATCAAAGGTGAATTATATTGCCAATGGTTTAATTCTCCCACTTTATCCCATATTTTAAACAAATTAATAGTCAGTGGATTAGTGCTACTCCCCAAATCACGATAATCCCGTGGTATCCAAATCCTTTTTCCTAGATTAACTCCGCTTTGTGTTTTCTCTATATTTACCCACCCTTTATCCCCTTTGTCATACACCCAGTCCGCCACTCGTGAGATTACTGCTGCCTGGTAATATCTTCTGAAGTTCGGGGCCGCTAATCCCCCTCCTACTTTCCCCCTTTCTAGAGTCGCATAAGAGATCCTGGGATTCCTACGTCCCCATATATATTTTAAGGTTAGGGTTTTAAGTTTCGTAAAGAACTCCTGCAGAACTTTTATTGGGATCATTTGGAACACGTATGTCAGTTTTGGTAAGATAAACATTTTTAACGCGTTAACTCTCCCTATCAACGACAAGGGTTTATGTCTCATGCTTTTAATACATTCTTTAACCCTATTTAATATATCTGTATAATTGGCTGCGTATATAGATGACAATGTGGGTGTAATTCTAACGCCCAAGTACCCAAGCTCTCCCCTACACCAGATAAAGGGGAAGGACCTCTGGAGTTCCTCTTGTTCTTTTTTTGGTACTGTTATGTTCAAAATTTCAATTTTTGACATATTGATCTTAAAATTTGTCAACTTCCCATATCTGTGGATCTCCTTAAATATGTTTGGCAGAGTCATCCTGAGTTCTGAAGCATAGAATAATATGTCATCTGCATACGCAGACACCTTATACTCCTCTCCGCCTATTCTCACCCCCCTTATATCTCCATTTTTCCTGATTGAGGCCAGCAAGGGTTCCAAGGCCAATACAAACAGCATTGGAGACCGAGGACACCCCTGTCTAGTTCCATTATATAACTTTACTACCGGGGAGAGGTTACCGTTAATTTTAATTCTTGCCTTTGGGTGGGAATAAAAATGCTTTTATCCATCGCAATGTTTTTTCTTTTAACCCCAAATGTCCTAAGGTCTCAAACATGAAGCCCCAGTCAACCCTGTCAAATGCTTTTTCAGCATCCACAGATAACAGGGCGACCGGAGATCCGCTGCTTTCCACCCCATGAATCAGCATTAGGGTTTTAAGGCAAGTATCCCTCCCCTCCCTGCCAGTAACAAACCCCGTTTGGTCACTATGGACCCATTGGGGTAATAATGGTTTCAGTCTTTCTGCTTTCACTTTTGAGAATATCTTCACGTCCGTATTCAGAAGAGAGATTGGTCTGTAACTCCCAGGGGTTGTTGGGTCCTTCCCCTCCTTTAATATCAAAGTGATATAAGCCATCAATGCTTCTTCCCTCAAATCTTCCCCATCTGCGACTGCGTTCATATACTCACATAATTTGGGCGCCAGTATCTTTTCGAACTTCTTATAATATAGGATTGGAAACCCATCCGGGCCTGGACTCTTCCCAATTGCCATTCCCCTTATTGCCCTCACCACCTCATCTACCGTTACCGGTGCCTCTAGCCTTTCCAACTCATCCTCTGGGACTGTAGGGAGATCTATCCCTTTTAGGTACTCGATGGTATCCTCCTTGTTTCTACTTTTCTCCTTTCCCTGTCCTACCTTATATAACTGGCTATAATAGCCATGAAAAACCGTCGCTATTTCAGGAGTGGAGTGCTTCATTTCCCCCTTTTCATTTTTTATTTTTGATATGAAGGACGCATTTCTTCTCTCCCGCACTACTCTCGCTAACCATTTCCCAGGTTTGTTCCCCTCCTGATATCTTATGCTCTCTGCCCAGTGATTAACTCGCACCCTTTCCTTCTCCAATAGACCTTCTAATTCTAGCTTCTTATCTTTCAGCTCTACTTTCTCTGGGATCCCTTTTGGTCTTGTTTGTTGCTCCAATTCCCAAATCTCCTTATTTAAGTCTGGTCGCCTTTTCCTTATTTCCTTTTTTTTCCCTGTCCCAATGCTTATTAAGATTCCTCGGATAAATGCTTTATGGGTCTCCCATATCGTACTCCTCGTAACCTCTGGGGAGTCATTTCTTATAAAGAACTCTTCTAGCTCTGTTTCAATTATACTTCTAATCTCCGGGTCCTGTATCAACGCCTCATTTAATCTCCATGTCTCTCTTTTGGCCTGGTCCGTTACCAGCTCCAGCTGGGCCATGACCGGGGCATGGTCGGACAAGGAAATAGATTTTATTACTGTATCTTTGAGTGCTGGGAGCATTTGATGTTCAATCAGAACATAATCAATTCGGGTGAATGTTCCGTGCACCGATGAGTAGAAAGTATAGTCTCTGCTATTCGGATGTTTAATCCTCCAAGCATCAACTAACTGAAATTCTGAGAGCAGGGCTTTTATTTTTTTATATCTGAGCCCCGACCATCGAGGGGACCCCGCTGAGGAGTCCACCCGAGGGTCGACGCACATATTCAGGTCCCCCGCCACTATCAATTTACCTTTTCTGAACTCTGCTAATAGGTCCAAGACTTTATCTGGGTCCCTGTTTGGGGAATATATGTTCGCAAAGGTGTATACTCCATCCAACATTCTTCCCCTTATGAACAAAAATCTCCCTTCCGGGTCGGCCATTTGTTTCTCAACTTCAAACCTGACACTTCTCTCAAAGCCTATTGCTACCCCCCTAGCGTAGCTTGTTGTAGAGTCGCCGTAAAACCATGTTGGGAACCTCCAAGACGTCAGTCTTCCTTTAACCTCATGTGAGATATGTGTTTCCTGCAAACAGATCACATTCGCCCCATACAATTCTAACTCCTTGTTTACTCTGAATTTTTTTTGGGGCGTACTTATACCCCTCACATTATATGTTATCAATTTCAACCTTGTCATATCTCACTCCACCCCTCCCCCTCCTCTCTCCCCCCGCCCCGCCAGGGGGGGGCAACATCCACCCCCCCCCCCCCCCGTCGGGGGTCAGCATGGGGAGAGAGAGGAGGGGGAGACGAGAGAGCGCGAGAGAGAGTGCATAAACCCTGTCTGAGAGAGAGATTACCCCCTATCCCACCCCCCCACCTCCTTCCCCCCCCCTCCTCCATTCAGAGGAGTGAACAATTTCAATTTTTGTTCCTCGCTTAGGCGTCCCGGTGACCCACTGGTCACCTTTTTCACGCCTAGCATTCTTTGAGAGGACCGCCTCATTCACAGCCTATCAACGTGCTCGCGCTCCCCCCCCACAACCCACATCCCCCTCGCCCCCCAGTGATGGTAGTTACACCCTGTCCCTCCCCCCCCTGTCCCCGGCCCGAGACCACTGCATAGCTCCGCTAATTCCTTCATTCTCGAGCCCTTCCTCCCATCCTGGTAGTGCTGGTGGGGGGATTTCTAACCTATTACAGAAGTCCATTAAGTCCTCTGGGAACCTTAATACTGCGGAGCGGCCGTCTCTCCTTCCCCCAAGAGATGCTGGAAATCCCCATTGATAGGGAACATTTAATGACCTCATCAGATCTGTAAGAGGTTTAAGGAGCCTTCTTCTCCTCAATGTTTCCCCTGCCAGATCCGAGAATATCTGTAACTCCGACTCCTGAAACAGAATTTTATCCATCCTTCGGATATTCTCCAATACTAACGCTTTTTCCTCATAAAAATGGAATCTGATTATTACGTCTCTTGGTTTTTCTGTGGCTTGGGCCCGGTATCCCGCGACTCGATGTACTCTGTCTATTTTTAATTTTTCATCCTCCGCCCTACCTAGAGTGGGATTGAACAAGTCCTGCATCACCCTAGGGAGCAGTTCGTTTTTAAATTTTTCTTCTAGACCTTTTATCCTTAAGTTTTTCCTTCTTCCACGATTTTCTTGGTCCTCGATTTTATATAGGATCGATCTGTTTATTTTTTGGGCTGATTTCACTTGTTCTCTTAGGTCCCTCATATTCTGTTCATACCCATTCATTCTTTCCTCCATCTCTTCCACCCTACCTAGTACTCGGCCAATATCTGCCTTTATCCCGACTATATCGGATTTAAGTGACGTTTCCACCTTAGTCAATGCCTCTGTAAATATCTCTCTCAGCATACTCAGGCTCACTTGTGGCTCTGCCAACACTGGGGCTCCTTCTAATTCGGGTTGGGTTTCGGGTAGGGAGGAGGCCTCTCCTTTTCTCCCCAATTCTTCCCTTCTTTTGACCTTGTCTTCATCTCGAGAGCTTACCCCCCCCATCCTGGTGCGAGTTGGGCATAAGTCCTTAGGCTTTTCAAATCCCCGCCCTTCTCCCGTGTCCATAGTTTTACTAGTGCCCGCACCTGATTTTCTTAATGTCTTCTGGCTGGGGGTTTCCTGGCTGCTTTCCATCGTACTTGTCTCCCCCACCAAATATCGTTGTATCCCCCCCCGGGCTAGCAGGCCCCGTACCCCTCCTTTTATTCGTCTTCCCCGGCATTCTCCTTTTGTAACAGATTAACTCCAAGAACCAGGGCCTTCCCCTTTCCTATAACTCTTATGGGGTCCGGATTGATTACGTCACTTTCTGGGGGCGGGGTACCTCAATCCCTTGTACCAGTATGCCAGCGGGCAACGACAGTTCAGTTAACGGGCAGAGGACACCAGTCCAACTCGTCGCCCAAGGCTCCGCGCCAGGATTCTCCCTCTCTTTTTTTTTTTTTTAGCCGCAGATATTGGCCATAAGTTAACTCAAGCACTCGCCACCTGTATCAGCCCGCAAAAGTTGCTGTCAAGGAGTGCTGGACAAACAATGGGTGGAAGGATAGACAATTGTAAAATGAGCACAAATCCAGACCGCTATTTTATACCTCTGTATGAGACTTGTATGTAGAAGAGAAAAAAAAGAAAAACTCCGCATAACATTGCTAATTATCTGTCCTTCAGATGTCCATCCATTCACCTCTCATCACTCCTCCCCCTGCAGGGTTTATGTCCAGCTGATCAGGCAGTGTTGGTAACAATCTGGTGGTCTAGTAGTAGGTGTCACGTTAACAGCAGTCGTTAGCAGGCTTATATATATATATATACACCTTACCACTTTCCAAGAAAAGTCATTACAGTAATAGCTTCTAGTCAATGATGATGACAAAATATCCAGCTGTCCATCTCCCCTCCTTTCATCCACACAGATTGCTCACCTATCACTGCTCCTCCGCTCTGTCACTGATTATCTCATTCATAACCTTACCGACCTATGGGGGGGTGGAAAGGTCCGTGCCGTCAGGCCGACTCCGTGGTAAGGGAGGGGGGGTGCAGAGCTTCGCACAGGGCCGCCTTCCTACCACTGTGTCTCTGCTTCATGAGGGAGCGCTCTCTGCTCGCTCTCTCTCCTGTCTTGATCCGGAGCGTCCGTCTGCCTCGTGGAGGCGAGCAGCTGACGGCGGGTGGGCGGAGCGGGCGATTCAGGAGGCATGGGGCGGGGGCGGCAGGGGAAGAGGACGCGAGTCGCTCCGGCGGCTGCTACGTGTCAGCGGCTCCTCCCATCTCCCCCAAGAATGCTACAATCTTTGATGCCACAAGATTTTGGAAAATGCAGGAAGGAACATTAAAATGATTTTATTTACATAAAAGTTGTCTGTTAATAAAATATTTCTCACACACAGCATGGGCATACCTAGAATTAAACCCCAGAACATTCTGCTACTCCTACTGAGTATGGTGATACCACGTGTGAGACTTTTTCAATGTTTGGACTGATTATACACTGGGCATTGCATCTTGTGCATCACAAATCAACCAGTTGTATCAAAACCAATGTACCTGAATTGTCGCCTCTATATGAGTGCTCCATAGCTTAGTGTGGCATCACTTATAGCAGTCCCTGTTCCTATAAGCCAAGTAAGCCTAGCCTACTGGTACATGGCTGCCTCCAGGAATGCCATGTTCATTGGCCAGAATTAGAGAAGGCTAAAGAAAGGAAAAATAAAAAGAGTTCCTGTGGTTCCAGCAGTGCAGTTGTCCTTACTGCTCATTAGTGCTGGAACATCACTTCCGGTTGGGTGTGATACTTCACTTTTGGTTGCCGTACAGCCATGTGCCTACACATTTCGTCATTATGACTTTGTCCAGGGATCAATCTGTATCTGTCAGAAACCATGAGTCAGACCGAGACAGAAGTACAGTTAAATCACACTTATTAATAATAATAGTAAATAGCACAAGCGTAGTCAAAACATGGCCGAAGTTCGGTAACTGGAACGGATAGTCAGACAAGCCAGAAAGTCAGGAAGCTAGGAATCAGTATAGTGGAACAGTAAAAACTGAACATTAAAAAAAAAAAAAACGGGTCTGTATGCAATGTCGGAAAGCCGGGGACAGCAGCGTGCACTCCAACTTCGTTGCACCTGATTTACCTCTCAAACCCAAGGAGTGACATTTTTTTTATGGAGGGGGGGGGAGGGGGTTCGGTGGTGGGGCGTAATGCAGTTGGAGTGCACGCTGCTATCCCCGGCTTTCCGACATTGCATACAGGCCCTGTTTTTTTCTTGAATGTTCAGTTTTTATTTTTGAGATGACATCTTACCATGGTTGGGAGATGGTTATGTTATTTTAATTATATATTTTTTAAGAAACAAAAAACTTTTTTGATACTACACTATTGGAGCCCTTATCTTTTCCATATATTCTTTCTACTGGGATCAACACTGGAATATACTAGCTACCTCCTAGTATTCGACTGACACAGGATATTTTGACGGGAAGTTGGAAGCATCCTGACCCAGAGAGACATCAGGACCTCAGCTGCTGTATACTATATATGCCACTTACCCCTGCAGGGGAGTGGTAGCTGGTGAGTGGGGACCCGAGAGGGGGAGCACAAAAGTCACAAATATCTGTGCAACTGCGCACACAAGTCACCTTTTGAATGACCTTCTGTGACCTTTGGAATATTACATATCACCGTTATTGGGACTAACTTTTCTCTGTTTTAAATGATTCAGACCAGATGGTAGCACATCAGCTCTAGGAGTGTTTGCCTTTCAACGTGTACAACTTAACCTCCTTAGCGGTATTCCCGAGTCTGGCTCGGGGTGGAATTTCAGAACCAAAAGCAGTAACCCCGAGCCAGACTCGGGATTGCATCGCAGGATCCAAGAAGAGCTTACTTACCTTGTTCCCTGGATCCTGCGATGTCCTCCCCGCAGTATGAGCGACTCCTCCACTTGATTCATCACAGAGCCAAGCTCCGTTCCCTGAGAGCATTGCAACACACGGGGACAGAGAACAGCGCCAAATTCAAAAAGTGAAACACACACTATACATACAGTACACTGTAATCTTACAGATTACATTAGTGTAATTATTTCACCTCCCTTTTGTCCCTTGTGGTTTCTCCAGTGCCCTGCATGAAGTTTTATATTATAAAAACTGTTCTTTCTGCCTGGAAACTAGAGATTGTTCATAGCAACCAAAACTGTCCCTTTACATCAAAAGTGGTTTTAGACCAGCTAAAAAACAGCGATAATAAATTAGAATCACTCGCAGAATTGAGTGATAGTGATTTGTGGGGAGATCCATCATCAAACACTGAAAAGTAATGACAGTGACAATTCTGCAACTGAGCAAATTTCAGTTTTTGATTTGATTACATTATTGAATAATTTTTATTATTATTATATTATTATTTGGTATAATTATTTATAGTTATTATATTATAATTTATGATTTTGTTTTTAAAACTTTATCATACCCAGGATGTCTACTAGATTCTGGTTTGGACAGATTTAAGTGAGTTATCCCTAAGAATTACAGGCCTACAATATAAAACGTCAAATTTCCATGCAAAATAATTGTACTGCTTTCCGCACCAAAAATCTGAAATAATCTTACCGCCGGGGAAGTTAACTGATCACTGGACTATTTTGAATCACATTCGTATTTGCCTTGTAACATATATATCTATGGACTGCACTTAGATTCGTTGGATCTGTGAAAACTTTTTGGTCACATCTGTGCAGGGACAGACACTTTAAGCTACTATACACATATTACATTTTTTTTCACTTATTTTGGGTGGAATCATGAGGATTCTTGCCACACTTGCGCAGGGAGGGCCACGGGCACACAAGATTTTATCTATACTCCACCTGTAGCACTTAGCACTTTATAAAAGGTTTTTCACTAATTTAACATTCTGTAGACACCTTTTAATTTTTGAATAGGAATCCATATACATCCTCTAGTTTAAACCTAATCAAAGTAAATACAGTTTATGTAGAGAGATTGGTTTTGATAAACCTATCGATCTCAGGTAGCGCCGCCACTCATCCCATTTACTTACTCTCTTCATTTCTAGACCCCCCCTCCTGGGAGGCCTTTTCTAGGGGAGGCAGCAACCTAGCTAATACCCTAAGCGCGGGTACTCTACGTTTGTTAAATGTACAGGAGGCTTCCGCAAGCGCTCCTTAAAAGAGAGTCTTTCTCTGAGTCTGGAGTCAATGAGGACGGTAAATGTGATCAACTTCTCCAGCTCAGTGGGTATATCTCAGGCTGCCATCTCATCCTTGATGGTATCCGAGAGACCATGAGAAAAAGCAGCCATGAGGGCCCCATTGTTCCAAGCAACCTCTGCTGCCAGAGTACGGAATTCAATGGCGTAATCGGCAATAGTTCTCGTACTCTGTTTGATGGACATGAGCACTTGGCAGCATAAGCTGAGCATGCGGGAACGTCAAATACCTTTTTAAAGGAAGTCAAAAAGACTGGGTAACTCAGGACAATGGGTCTTTGCGTCTCCCATAGAGGGTTTGCTCAGGCCAAAGCTCTCTCAGAAAGCAAAGATATCATGAAACCTACTTTGCTTCTGTCTGCGGGAAACGCCTGGGGCAGCATCTCAAAGTATATCTCAACCTGGTTGAGAAACCCTCTACATTGGACTGGATTGCCCTCAAATTGCTGGGGAAGTGGAGCAGAACCAGACATACCTCTTATAGAGGTAGTACGTACTTGAGGCGGGTGCCTGCAAAGAGACTGGAGCAGCAGCAGGGATGGCCTGCAAGACAGGTTGTACTTGAGCCTTGAGTAGCCACAGTGGGAAACTCCAGGTGAGCCGCGCGACTCAGGAGCGTTTGTAACGCCATGGTAAACTGATCCATGCGGTGATCCTGCATGTCCAGTCTGGAAAAAACATTACCAACAAGTGTATTGACTGCATCTTCTGAATTCATGGCCTTCGCCTACTGTCAGAAACCATGAATCAGACCGAAACAGAATTACAATTAAATAACATTTGTTTAATAATAAAAGTAAATAGAACAAACGTGGTCAAATCATAGCCAAGGTTCGTTAACCGGAAAAGATAGCCAGAAAGTCAGGAAGCCAGGAATCAGATAGTGGAACAGCAAGCAGGATATGGAGCCAGAAGGAAAGTCAACCAAGCAAGTCTTTAACAGGAGTGCAGGAGAAAGTCACTGTGCAGACAGCGTGGCGGGACAGGAAGAGGCATAGACTCCAGTGGGAGTTTATGCCCGGAAGTGGGTGCAAATACCTATTTTAGGCAGGTATCCGCACCCCCCTCCCCCCTGAAAGGTGCCAACTGTGGCCCCCGGAGGGAGGAAAGGTTCCGATGAGCGGAAGTACAACTTTAGGGTGGAACTCCACTTTAAGTAAGCAGGACTGACGAGCAGGATATCATCAACAGATGAGTCACTGTGGAGAGATAGAAGCTTGCAACAGGCCGACATCTGAGCGGCCCTGTCAGAGAAGGAAGGGCTGAGCCCAGCCCTGACAGTATCATGCCCAACCAGAAGTGATGTTCTGGCACTAACGAGTGGTCGGTGAGATACACTGAACGGAGGCATTCATATTATTAGGACTTAGGCTTAATGCTGATACAGATTTTAAAGCAAATGCTTTTTAAAGTGGATAAAATATGAGTGCATTTTATTACATTGTGGTTTTAAATAAAGCATGTCAAAACTTATTGCAGCCCTACTTTGTCTTCCCACATACAAGTTATCCCCTTGGGATTGACTACATGCATTGGAATTAGCTGCAGATGGAGCGATTCTCTTCCCAGTTTGGTAAATTTATTACATTTTTTGTGTGTTTATTTAAAGTGGTAGCAATAAGGTTATCATTTAACTTTTCGATTTATATATCAGTCACCTTTTACTTGTATATATTTTTACTTATATATTTTTTTCACCATTTATGTATAGTGTGTTTTCTGTTCCGCATAGGTAGGATTGGCGATTTGTTCCTTATAGGTCACTTTTTCTTATTAGGAATAGAATATAATATAAAAGAATAGAATAGAAAAGAATAGAAGACAAGAGAAATAAAAAAAATAGAAAAGAATTACAGTACATTTTTTAATGCTGGCACTTCTTTTGTTTACATTCTTCTGTCGGCAGGGAACCCCACTGACAGCAGATGAGCCATGGTTGGTAAGGATGCACTGGCATGGCGGCTGCCCACTCCGTAGCTACCAGCTATTTACTGGTTGTTAAGGATCTACTGGCATGGCGGCTGCCCACTCCTTAACTACCAGCTATTTATTGGTTGTTAAGCATGCCGGCATGCACCAGACTTAAAATAATGCTAGCTTTCACCACTAAAATGCCACATCACTTCATAAAATAGCTCATGCGGTATTGCAGTAGCGTTTTTCAGTGAATTGTAAATACATTTTGAAAAACACTAAGAGGTATATTACCTCAGCTCTTAACCAACTGCCGAATGGCTCACGCCGATATACGTTGGCAAAGTGGCACGCATGCGCAAAACAACATACCCGTACATCGCTGTGCCATCCGCGGCTAGTGGGCACACAAACGCCATGAGAGTGTCCCCACGGCACCCGAGGATTCGATGTCCCCCTGTGGCCCGTAATCGCGGCACAGAGAGGCAGAACGGGGAGATGCTTATGTAAGCAACACATTTCCCTGTTCTGCCTAGCAACATGACAGGGATCTGCTCCCAGTGATCGGGAGCAGTGACCTCTGTCATGTTCTAGTGAGCTTTCTCCTGTTAGAACATGCTGAGGGAACACAGTTAACCCCTTGATTCACCCCCTAGTGTTTAACCCCTACCCTGCCAGTGACATTTACACAGTAATCGGTACATTTTTATAGCAATGATCGCTGTATAAATGACAATGGTCCCAAAAAAGTGTCCGATCTGTCTGCAATGTCACAGTTACGATAAAAATTGCAGATCACCACCATTACTAATAAAAAATAAATTATTAATAAAAATGCCATAAATCTATCCCCTATTTTGTAGACGCGATAACTTTTGCACAAACCAATCAATATACATTTATTTTACCAAAAATATGTAGAAGAATACATATATATATATATATATATATATATATTTATTTATTTTTTTTGGGGGGGGGGATATTTATTATAGCAAAAACTAAAAAATATAGCTTTTTCTTCAAAATTGTTGCTTTTTTTGTTTATGGCGCAAAAAAAGTAGAGGTGATCAAATACCACCAAAAGAAAGCTCTATTTGTGGGAAAAAAAGGATGTAAATTTTGCGTGGGTACAACATCGGACGACCGTGCAATTCTCAAAGTGACGCAGTGCCATATTGCAAAAAAGGGCTTGGTCAGAAGAGGGTAAATCCTTCCGGGGCTGAAGTGGTTAAAGGAGCTGTAAAGGCAGAAGACTTTTTATCTTAATGCATTCTATGCATTAAGATAAAAAACCTTTTGTGTGTAGCAGCCACCCCAGCGCCTCCTAATTACTTACCCGAGCCCCATCTCTCTCCAGTGAGGTCAATGAATGTCCAAGCCATCCAGGACACTCCTCCTAATTGGCTGAGACAGAGCAACGGCGCCATTGGCTCCCCCGGCTGTCAAAGTCAGTCAGCCAATCAGGGGAGAAAGGGGCGAGGCTTAGTGTCTAAATGGACACACCAAGCTGTGACTTGGCTCGAGTGCCCCATAGGAAGCTGCTGACTGTGGGAGCACTCGATAGGAGGGAGGGGCCAGGAACAGCAAAGAGGGACCAGAGAAGAGGAGGACCTGGGCTGCTCTGTGCAAAAAAAGCTGCACAGAGGTAGTAAGTATAAGTGTTTATGTAAGTGTTTGTTATTTAAAAAAAAAAGACTTTACAATTACTTTAAGGCGGTAGATACCGCTTTTTTAAATGGAGCTCATTATGTAAAAAAAAAAAAAAAGAATGTATAATTATCTTTGTACTCTGTAATTGCTTGTTACAGTGATAATTACTGTTTTACAGATCACTGTAAAGGCAATCTATTAACTGTCATTAATGTCTTTCATTCATGGCTCTTATTTTACTTGTTTACTATTGTGATGCTTAGATCAAAAGATGCCTTGGTCACAGGTCAATCACATGTTACAGGGGCTTCTGTGATTGGCCATGTACACCATGTGATCACTGCATCACAATAGTAAATTGTTGTCATTCATGACAATTATTTACATTATCAGCATTTGATTGCTGTGATTGGTTAAAATTATGTACAATCTCGAGGCACCCAATTCTAAAATGTGGGGTACATGCCTGAAAGGATGTCATATGACCCAGCCTCCCGGCCATCATTTTACTATGAGCTGGCCAGAAAATGGTTAAAATTATACAGGAGGCACCCCATTCTAAAAAAAAAATAAAAAAATATTAACACTTTTTTATACCGCATAAACATCCACATATACACATAGAACACCCAATGTTAGAGGTGATTTATTCTTCCAAATCAAATACACCTTTGCACACTGGTACTGACTAGGATTCCAGTGTTTCTCGTCTCCCTCACTTTCGGTTTCGATGCAGAACCGATCAATCTCCAGGTGATCGGTCCTGGCGAATTATGCTGCGTACACACGGGCGGACTGTATGGCCTACTTAGTCCGTCAAAACACATTTCAGCGGACAGTCCGCTCGTGTGTGGGCTTCAGCGGACTTTTTCAGCGTGCAGTCTGGCGTACTAAGTATTTCGGATTTTTCGAAATTCTGTCTGTCATACTTTGGTTTCAGCGGACAATCCGCTCGTCAGTAGGCTAGTTCGACGGACTAAGAATGGCGCATGCTCAGAAAGGATTTACACGGCGGAAGGGTGCATTGCTGTGTATTGGACTTCCTATTTCTAGTCCCGTCGTACGTGCTGTACACGTCATCGCGCACGCTTACGACGGACTGTTTGTGCATCCGTGTGTGGTCAAGTCCGTTCATTCGAAAGGATGACGGACTGTCCGTCGGATTGTATGACGGACTAAGTAGGCCATACAGTCCGCCCGTGTGTACGCGGCTTTAGATCCCTCCCCCGGCATGTAACTGTAAACACAGACAGGGGAAGTGATGTCATCTTTCCTCCTGTCTGTCTTTTCCATTCCAGACCAAGGAGAGATAACATCTCATAGTAAGTGCACGACAGTACACTGACACCAGGTCATGTAGGCACACAAATCACCCCCCCCATTAACCCCTTGACCTCCTGTCACTATGTCACCCAGTGCAGCATTCAGATTTTTTTTTATTGCTGTACTGGTGTCATTAGTGACACTAATCAGTGTTAGGGTAATTAGTCTTATGCCGCGTACACACGGGCGGACTGTCTGGCCAACTTAGTCCGTCGAAACACATTTCAGCGGACAGTCCGCTCGTGTGTGGGCTTCAGCTGACTTTTTCAGCGTGCAGTCTGGCGGACTAAGTATTTCGGAATTTCCGTAATATTGTCCGTCGTACTTTGGTTTCAGCGGACAATCCGCTCGTGAGTAGGCTAGTTAGACGGACTAAGTATGGCGCATGCTCAGAAAGGATTTACACGGCGAAAGGTTGCATTGCTGTGTATTGGACTTCCTATTTCTAGTCCCGTCGTACATGCTGTACACGTCATTGCGCAAACTTTCGACGGACTGTTTGTGCATCCATGTGTGGTCAAGTCCGTTCATTCGAAAGTAGGACGGACTGTCCGTCGGATTGTCTGACGGACTAAGTTGGCCATACAGTCCGCCCGTGTGTACGCGGCTTTAGACTCAGCTAGGTCTAGGGACTGCCCCCCCCAACCCCCCCCAATAAAGGTTTAACCCCTTGATCACCCTCTGTCACCAGTGATCACTGTGTAATTGTCACGGGTGATGCAGGTTTGCTAGATATTTTTTATAGCGTTATAGGGTGATGAAAGTTAGGTTTTAGCATAAGATAGGGTCTGCTTCTCCCCAGGCAGCATCAGATCAGTTCTAGTGGCGCCAACACCCAAACATGCACCAGACGCCTCCCTTAGTAGTACAGTGTCTAAACAGATCAATAACTGATCTGATCTATATTAGCGTCCCCAGCAATTTAAGGTTCCCAAAAACGCAGTGTTAGCGGGATCAGCCCAGATACCTGCTAGCACCTGCATTTAGCCCCTCCGCCCAGCCCAGCCCACCCAAGTGTAGTATCAATCTGTCACTTACAAAAATACAAAACACATAACTGCAGCGTTCACAGAGTCAGGCCTGATCCCTGTGAACGCTAACAGTTTTTTTTGGTAGCGTTTGAATCAGTCACTGACAGTCAGGTGCTTTTTTTCTTGTGAGTCTCATTACTGTACCAGTAAATTTAGAGACCAAAATGTCAAATCGAAGGTACAGTAGTGAAGAGGCCTACATGTTTCTGAGCATGACAGATAGTCAGGAGGAAGTCATTCATCTGTCAGATTCAGGCTCAGAATACAAACCTGTAAACAGCAGCGGCACCCTGACAGATAGCTTGGACGACGGATTTGTGATCCCTGCCAAGGTCAGGCATTCCAGACCCCGTTCTTTTGCTGTTGTTGAGGTGCAAGAACCGCAGGTCCCTCATATGGAGCAGAAAGCCAGTACTAGCACTGCTCATCCTTCTGGTGAACTGGCAAGCACCAGTGGCCTAGTACATGCTGGTGGTACATCCAGCACTGCAGTAACACTTGGTGACGTAGTAAATGCAATAAGTGCAGTTCAAGCTGGCAAGGTGGCTAGCACGAGTAGTGTCCTGCTGCCACCAAAAAGAAGACAAACACAGACCCGTCGAGCCTATAGTGCCCTTCCTGCTGCATTCACCAATCCTCATCGGGAACCCACCACTTCTAATTCAGGTGGAAACAGTTGATTTTACGTCACTTGATTTTTATTCGCTGTTCTTCCCCGAAGATCTCTATAGATCTATTGTGGACCAAAGCAATTTATATGCTGGTCAATTCATCAACACTAATTCCCAGCTGACCCTTGCCAAAGATTGGAAACCAATTATGGTTTGCGTATTTAAGATATTCCTGGGCCTATCCCTCCTCATGGGCATAACTAAAATGAGTGAGTTGCGGTTATATTGGTCCACTGACCCAATTCACCATATGCCCATATTCTCTGCCTCCATGACCAGGACATGATACGAGCAGATCTTGTAGTTCATGCATTTAAACCATAATGAACCCTATCATCCTTGGAGTGACCCTGAATTTAATCGGCTCTACAAAATTTGGCCCCTCGTAAACCACTTTACTCTTGTTAAGGCTAATTTGCCTACCTCACTTACCTATACATAAAATAAGTGATTAAAAACCTTTTATCTATATGAATCAAACCATGAAATTAACGAATGATACCTGTGTGAAAAGGGTAACAATCAAATTTATTTAACCACTTACAGACCGGACCATTTTGCTGGTCAAAGACCAGACCCCTTTTTGCGACTCGGCACTGCGTTGCTTTAACTGACAATTGCGCGGTCGTGCGACGTGGCTCCCAAACAAAATTGATGTCCTTTTTTTCCCACAAATAGAGCTTTCTTTTGGTGGTATTTGATCACCTCTTGATTGCCTATTTTTTGCGCTATAAACAAAAATAGAGCGACAATTTTGAAAAAAACGCATTATTTTTTACAATAAATATCCCCCAAAAATATATAAAAAAACATTTTTTTCCCTCAGTTTAGGCCGATACGTATTCTTCTACATATTTTTGGTAAAAAAGATCGCAATAAACGATTATTGATTGGTTTGCGCAAAAGTTATAGCGTTTACAAAATAGGGATAGTTTTATGGCATTTTTATGAATAATTTTTTATTATTTTTTTTTTTTACTAGTAATGGCGGTGATCAGCGATTTTTATTGTGACTGCCACATTGTGGCGGACACATCGGACATTTTTGACACATTTTTGGGACCATTGTCATTTCTACAGTAATCTCTGCTTTATAAATGCAGTGATTCCTGTGTAAATGACACTGGCAGTGAAGGGGTTAACCAGTGGGTGGCAGTGTAGGGGTTAAGTGTTCCTAGGGGTGTGTTGCTAACTGTGGGGGGGGTTGGGCTTTCATTTAGTGAACACTGATCTCTGCTCCAATCACATGGAGCAGAGATCAACGTCACTAGTTGCTAGGCTGAATGGAGAAATGCTGTTTACACGGCATTTCCTCCATTCAGCCGTCCCGTGAGACGATCGTGGGTATGCCCGCGGTGATCGAGTCCGCGGGACCCGCTAATGGACTCACGGGGGTCCTGACCGGCACGAGAGCGTGCCACCGGCGGCGTGCTCGCGATGGCAGGGCGGCATTGAAGATTGGATGTACCTGTACGCCAATATGCCTGCCCGTGCCATTCTGCCGACGTACATCGGTGTGCGCTGGTCGGGAACCGGTTAAACATACTATAGTACAGAAAAGAAACGTTAGATATTACCCCATATAATGTGGAGGATACAACCTCAAAAAAAACGATTTTTACCAAATATTGCTATAATGGTCATACACATCCTTTCAAGAGATTAATATTATATTAATGCAAAGTCCTATGGTAGAAAGGGTTACAGAAAAGAAAAGAGACATAATAATTATCTAGACTTTTCCTAAGTTACCATTTTTGCAAAGGGGGGGGGGGCACACCGGGATGAAGAGAGATAAGGAAATACATTACACAGGAATCTTACGTGTCCAGTCCATGAGAGCTTAAGAGAGAGAGAGAGAATTAGCATGTCTAGGGATATTGGTTTTATGTGGTTAGACTACCACAATGCTACCAATGAGAACTCAGGGTCACCTCATTGGTTCAGAAGTGGCATTGAATCCTGATTGGCTACCCCTGCAGCATAATGTTTATTTGTTGAGTTGCCTCAGATTCTGCATGCTTCCCACCTAAACTTCCGGTGCCTTTCTGTCTATATATGTTGAGCAACTTCCTTTGATCCCCAACCCTGCCAGTTTCAACATTAGCATTTCAAGGACTTGGGAGCCTCAATGTCTGCCCCTCGTCCCAAAGAACAATAGAACAATTTATTTACTATGCAAAAAACACACCAAAAGATGTTGGTGTGTCTTGAGATACAGATATATATATATATATATATATACAGACATATATACATACACATAAACCTGAAAATATTAAGTCATACATTCCTCTCTCTCTCTCTCTTATATATATATATATATATATATATATATATATATATATATATATATATATATATATATATATATACACACACACACACATACTTATAAAACGAGGCATGGAAATGTAATTAGAAAGTCCTCACAATGGTTTAAAGCTCCTTGCTATAGATATTATATTTCAAAATCTCCACCACACTCTCCATCAAGTTGTCTGCGTTGACGAGTCCCTGATTAAGTTTTCTGGCTGCTTGTCATTCAAACAGTGTTTTCCCAGCTAGCATGCCAGATACAGGGTTAATATGTATAAGCTCTGTGACAGGGCCACTGGCTATACATATAGTTTTATGGTTTACAAGGGAAGAGATAGTTGCGCAGAGCTGGAGAACTGCCCAGACTACATAGGGAGCACTGGTAAGATTGTGTGGGACTTGGTGTCACCCTTATTCGGAAAGGGGTACCACTTGTATGTGGACAATTATTACACAAACATGCCACTTTTTAGTCACTTGTTTGATAACCAAATTGGCGCATGTGGCACCGTGCAATCTAATCGCCGGGGCTTACCCCAGCAGCTTGTAGATTCCCATCTTAGGTTGGACGATAGAGCCTGCTTGAAATGTAATAATTTGCTTGCTGTGAAGTGGAGGGATAATAAGAACGTTTTCATTCTGTCCTCCCTTCATGCAGACACAATGGCTCAAATTTCTATGGTGACTGGTGTTGTGGAAAAACCCCTCTGTGTCCTAATCTGCAACGTTCAGTTTTACAGTTTTTATAAAAGTGAAAAAAAAATAAAACACACACACACAACAAAAAATCTAAAAAAAAAAAATCCAAAAATACTTGTGGTTGTATTTTTCTTCTCTCTCTCGCTATTATTTTTGCTCTACTGTTCTATATCTATCGTTCTCTCTCTGTTTTATTTTTACTATGTTTTATTGTATTTGCTTTGCAGGCATGGTATGTTATACTGTAATGTTTGTTTTATTGTTAACCATAAGTTGCTTAGCAGGTTTGCCAGTCAGCTGCAGCACAGGCTTATTTATCTTGACAGCAACAGCGTTTGCTCCCACGATACATAAAGCCACGACTCCAGTGATGTCAGAGGTGATTTCACCACCACAGTTAAAAAAAATAAAAAGAAAGAGCATATATGCCGAAGCATGGGGGCAGGGGTGGAGGAGCGATTTGCTCCTAACATTAGGGGCAGGTTGCCCCCATGCATCGGCATATTTTTTTATTTCAGGCACAGACTGCAATGTTTTATGTTTTATTGTATTTACTTTGCAGGTATTATTATTATTATACAGGATTTATATCGCGAAAACAGTTTACGCAGCGCTTTACAATATAAAAGGGAGACAATACAGTTATAATACAATAAAATACAAGAGGATTAATAGGGCCCTGCTCAGAAGAACTTACAATCTAATAGGGTGGGGCAGGTGGTACAAAAGGTTGTAACTGTGGGGAATGAGCTGATGGAAGTGGTAAAAAATTTAGTTGGAGACGTGATAGGCTTTCCTGAAGAGAAGAGTTTTCAGCGATAGCCTGAAGTTAGTAAATGTAGGGGACAGCTGGACAGGTGGAGATAGTGAGTTCCAGGGGATGGGAGAGGCTCTGGAGAAATCCTGGAGATGAGCATAGGAGAAGATGAGAAAGCTTGAGAGTAGGAGGTCTTGAGAAGAGCAGAGAGGACGATTTGGGTGATATTTGCAGACAAGATTGATGATGTAGCTCGGGACAGAATTGTAAAATGGCTTTGTATGTTGTGGTTAGTATTTTGAATTTAATTCACTGGGTGATTGGGACTTTGAATGAAACAATGATTTGGTAAAGTCATATGTTTCTATCCCTATAATATGTATTCAGAATATTATAAAAGAGAATATTCCTGCGCCTAATCAAAGAGTAATACAATTGTTGCACCACTGCACACACTGAAATGGGGTACTTGAACCCCAATTGGAGAAGACAAAAGGTAAAAAGGTAGTGGTGCGCGGTACTATGGTGAAGAATCTAGTTAAAACAGGTTTAATATATTCAATAGGTACTCAAAAGATTAGAAGATAAATGTAATATCGTCTCCACTACAGGTAATAAATGGAACGTAGAAAAAGAAAAGACAATATATGTATATAAAAAATATAAAATATATATATATATGTATATATAGTGAGGGACCCTCACTCCTATGCGTAGTAGTATTTTGAGTGGTAGACAAATGGATAAGAAAAACAATTAATGATAAATAAGACTGGTGGTCCCAATGCGATTTTTTTAGGTAGCAGAGTTGCATAAAGTGGCAGTGCTGAATATAAAGAAGGTCCGTGAAAATAACTACTACTGTATTTGTTTCAGTGACTAAAGTACTATACATAAAATAGTGGACAAAATAAAAAATATATAAAGTGAATCACCATGCGATTTGTTAAAAATGACGAAAAACGCATACAAAGTGCTAGTGCTGAACAATAAATAGATCTGAAAAGAAAATCTGCTAAGTCAAAGTATATGTGTAACAGTGTACAAAAGTAATCATTAGCTAGATAAGGCAAAAGATGTAAGTAATGCTTGCCTTGTGACTAAAGAAATCGCATATGGTGTTAAAGCCAAGGGAGGGTTAAGCAAAGTGACTCTGTGCGGGTGTCTTTATACCATAAACTTAAATATCGGTGCAGTGCACTAAATTGAATCATACAATCAAAGAAAATAAATCAAATTGTTGAATCAAAACAAAAACGCATAAACGATCCAAGTGTTGGTGAGAGGGAAACAACCCTCTGGGAATAATCCAAAACAGAAGGAAAAAGGTGCACAGTGTTTGAAACTATAAAAAATATAAAAAAACAACAATGGAACAGTAATCCTAGTTAAAATTGTCCATTCAGCTGGTGCAACAACAAGTGGCGATTAGCCCAAAATCGCATGTAACAAGACAGTCGCCTGCAATGCTGGTGCTTAAAATATATGTGCACTATAAGGTAGAGATTTAAACCAGTGATAATGGTGATGGTGGATATCTCCCACGTGGTCCTGTGTAATCAGAATATGGGTGTCCCCTTACCTTACAGCTGTAAGGTAACAGCATATGGTATATGTATCCTCAGGGTTCCTGGTGGTCCTTATCCCTCGAGGTCCTATTCACGTGTCCCCGGGTCCTGGCGTCTCCTGCCTACTGTACCGTATTGGGCTCTGTAAGTGGTCCCTCAGCGGTACTTCAGCGTGGGGGGGGGAATTGGTGGTATACCTCGGCGGTTTTATGCAAGGGGTTAAACAGATAAGGAGGAAGGGAGCCCCATAGTATAGTATTTTTCAACAGTATAGAAATTTATTTATAAAAACAGCTTTGGTACTCACAAACAGACAGAGTTTTTGTATGGTGTATAAACGAGCCTCGAGCTCGATTGCGTCACTTCCGGTAGCGTCCCGACTAGTGTTCGTCACGGTCACGTGACTTCATCAGGGAATTGTTTTTCTTATCCATTTGTCTACCACTCAAAATACTACTACGCATAGGAGTGAGGGTCCCTCACTATATATACATATATATATATATATTTTATATTTTTTATATACATATATTGTCTTTTCTTTTTCTACGTTCCATTTATTACCTGTAGTGGAGACGATATTACATTTATCTTCTAATCTTTTGAGTACCTATTGAATATATTAAACCTGTTTTAACTCTTCACCATAGTACCGCGCACCACTACCTTTTTACTTTTTATTCAGAATATTGATTAACTTTATGAACCATTTAATACATTTTCCTAATTGCTCACCAAATGTTATCTTATTGCACTCACGCACTTCATGTAAAGTCCCACTTTTGTCGCTCTTCTCAATACATTTGTTAAAAAGGGGCGAATTTTAGAGATGTTATGGAGGTAAATTCTACAAACTTTTGACAACAATTGGACTTGAGGCTGAAATGACAAGTCAGAGTCTAGGATTACACCTAGTACTCTGGCGTGAGGGGAGAGACTGAGAGCTGCATTGTTGAATTTGATGGAAAAGTTATGGAGGGGGGCACGGGAGGGGGGCACGGGCGGGGGGGGGGGGGGATATTAATAGCTAATTTTTAGAGAGATTTCGTTTAAGGAAGTGGTGCGACAACCATGCTGATATGTCAGTTAGTAAGTTAGTAATGCAAGAGGAGACTGAAGGAGTGAAGTGAGGAGTAGACAGATAGATTTGGGTGTCATCAGCATATAAGTGGTATTTGAAGCCGTGGGCGGTTATGAAGTAACCAAGGAGCACTGTGATAGGTAGGCAGAGAAGCAGGATAGAGCAGAATCTCGGAGGCCAAGAAAATGTAGTTTATTGAGAAGGAGCGGGTGGTCAACAGTATCAAAGGCCGCAGAGAGGTCAAGTAGTAGGAGTATGGAGTACTGGTGGTTTTAGCAGTTAGTAAATTGTTAGTGAGTTTTAGTATGGTAGTTTCCGTGGAGTGCTGCGAGCAAAAACCAGACTGTAAGGGGTTAAGAAGTTTATTTACACTGAGGTAGGAGCTAGGACGGTTGTAGACAAAGTGGTCTAGAAGTTTAGGGTGGAATGGAAGCAATGAGATAGGTCTTAAGTTGTTCAGGTTGATGGGTCCAGTGAGGGCTTTTAAAGTATGGGCGTGATCTGCGCAAGTTTTAGAAGGGAGGGGAAGGTGCCACTAGAGTGGGAGAGATTGAAGATGTGAGTGAGGGATCATAGGATAGAAGAAGAGGGTGACCGTAGCAGTTGTGAGGGAACATGATCTAAGGGACAATTGGTTAGGTGGGCATCTGAGAAAAGTTTTGTAACCTCTTCAGTAGTAGCCAGTTCAAAAGAGGAGAGTGTTGAATGTGCTGTTAGGCAATGTATGTTGGGTGGGAAAGATGTACGCACAGTGTAGGTGTCCTCACGAATTGCATCAATCTTGTCTTTGAAGTGATTGCCAATCTCATGGGCAGTGAGTGAGTTAGTGGGTAGATGGGGTGGGGGACGAAGCAGAGAGTTAAAGGTTGAGAAGAGCCGATGAGGACTGGATGACAAGGTATTAACAAAAGTGACAAAGTAGGCTTGTTTGGTAGCATGGAGGTAGGAATTGTATTTTAGAAGGGCAGATTTATATATGGTGAAGTCTTGCAGGCATTTGGTTTTACACCACTGTCGTTCAAGAGCACAGCTATCTCTTGAGATCTCTGGTGTGTCAGTTTGCCAGGGTTGTAACGGTCGAGGCCTGATTCTGCGTGTGGTTAGAGGAGCAAGTGCATCTAGTGATGATGAGAGTGAACTGTTGTAGACAGAGGTGGCCAGGTCAGGGCAGGGGAGAGATTATGTCATATAGGTGGTCAGTAGCGGAATAGAGAAGAGAAGGGTTAAAGTGGCGAAAGTTTCTACAAGTAGTTGTTTTCTGCTTGGTGGGATGGGTGGTTGGAGGCAAGGATACAATGAAACTAATGAGGTTGTGATCAGAAAGAGGAAAGGGGGTGTTGGTGAGGTTGCCAGGGTTGCAGAGATGGGAGAATACAAGGTCAAGGGTATTACCATTGGAGTGAGTGAAAATATGTGTCCATTGGGTTATGTCAAAAGATGAGGTTAAGAAGGTCAAAAAAGTGATATACCCATCCAGGAGGCCAATAAATTGCTGCAATCCTCAGAGAAATGGGAGAAAACAGACAAATACAGTGCATCTCAAAAGAAGAGAGGGAGGGACAGGAAGGACTTGGAAGGTGCTTTGTGGGGATAGAAGCAATCCAACTCCACATTCTTTCTGTCGGTTGGGTCTGGGGGAGTGAGTCCAATAGAGACCACCATTGGAAAGGGCAGCAGGAGAAGCTAAGTCAAAATTTTGAATCCAGGTTTTGGTTATGGCGAGTATGTTCAAGCCATGAGAGAGGAAGAGGTCATGTACAGATGTTAGCTTGTTACAGATGGAGTCGTCGTTCCAAAGGGCGCATTTGATTGGTGGGCTGCTTTGAGGAAGCAGGGAGATAGAAATTAAACTGAGTACATTGCTGTGGTTGCCAGAGGAGGAGGGGTATTGGATATGTGGCTTTCAGTTGGAAAATGGTGGACCAGGATTAGGAGAACTGTCACCTAAGACTAGGAGAAGGAAGAGGGCGAGGAAAGCAAGTTGGGATTGGGATGTCCATGAGCGCACGTGTCTAGTGGCCCTGGTGTTTATGTCAGCATGTGGGTGCAGCGAATGCAGGAGATGATGGGTGCAATAGTAGGGAGAGGGTAGGGGTGAGGGTGATATGTGCATGCTGCAGGGTAGAGAGGAGGGGTAGAGTAAGGATACTTTGAGGATGGAAGACACTGATGTGAGAAGGAAGAGAATAAGGAGCATGTTAGTGGACAGAGAGTGGGAATCTGACTCCATATAAAATAAATGTAAATGCTGGTTTGCTTGTCATCTTGCAGAGTGGAACAGAGTTCTTGTCGTTTATCTTCACTCAGCTTTAACTATCCTGCTTTTGTTAAACTGCAGCGGTGAAACCGTGCATCACTCGTGACAGAGCCACTCAGGAAAGAGCCATGTTGTCTACACCTTGCTGCTGTCTGCACCACCCCATAGGCTGCTTTGAATTTATAGGGAGACTGAAAAGGCATGCATTTCTCAATTGGTCATTATAGGGTCTGATTTGAGACACCTGAATATGGGAGAGGAGGTGACCAAGACCAGACACAGGCTAAGGTCATAAAGCTAATTACCTCTCTTGATCACTCAAGCCAAATGGGGTTGAGAATCAATCACCAGTAATGTTGCTATTGCAGTGTGGTCGTTATATACCGTATTTATCGGCGTATAACACGCACCCCAAACTTAGGAGGTAATTTAAAAGAAAAAAACTTTTAGGAGGGAAGTTTAAGGAAAAAAACTTACATTTAAACGCCCATAAATGCAGCCTTGTCAGTCATTTGCAGCCTTGCATTTAGCCTCGTCAGTCATTTGCAGCCTTGCATTTAGCCTCATCAGTCATTTGTAGCCTTGTCTGTGGCTTTGCCATTTAAAAATGGCACAGCCGAGATACAGAGTGGATGTCCTGTGTATCTCGGCGGCGCTCGGTAGTTCTCGTCCCCTCTCGGCGGCTTTCGGGTATTTTCAGCCGCACTCGGCTGTTCTCGGCTATTTTCGGCCACACTTAGCCGTTCTCTGCAGCTTTTGTCTTTCCGAAAGCCGCCGAGAATGGCAGAAAATAGCCGAGAATGGCAGAAGATAGCCGAGAATGGCCGAGTGCTGCCAAAAAAACTCGGAAGCCTCAGAGAGCGGCAGAAAGGATTAGAAATAGCGGGGGATTGGCATATAACATGCACCCCCGATTTCCCCCTGATTTTAGGGGGGAAAAAAGTGTGCGTTATACGCCAATACGGTAGCTAGCATTAAATATAGAAGTTTAAATATATGACAGCAGAAGACATTTACCAAATATAATACAGTAATGTCAGATAGTTCAGCAGAGTAGAGCATACAGATGGATAGACATTTACCTTCACTTCAGAAATGCAGGTATGGTAAGTCTTACTGTTATACTGTAATGTTACTTTGTTTTATTGTTAACCATCATTTGCTTAGCAGGTACACCATTCAGCTGCAGCACAGGTTTATTTATCTTGACAGAAACAGCCTTTGCTCCCACAATATGTAAAGCCGCGACTCCAACACTGTCGGAGGTGATTTCACAACCACAGTTAAAAAAATAAATAAAAAAATGTGCATGTATGCATCATTAAAAGTGGGTGGGTGGATGAAGGGTGGTATTCTAATGGTGGGCATACCCACCGATCAATCTCTTTTTTCGTTCAGCCCACAGGCTGCATGAAAAAAGAACAACTGGTATGTTGCTGGACTTTGAGTGGTTATACCAGAATGATGCCTGCAGGTTTATGTATGATATTGGTATCATTTTTTCAGCCAGTAGTTGGCTTTCATGTAAAAGCAATCCTAGTGGCTAATTAGCCTCTAGACTGCTTTTATAAGCCCCCCCCCCCCACCATCTTCCATGGTTTTCTCGGGCTCTCCCAACAGGGAACCCGAGAATGCAGCCGGTGGTTCCGCCAGCTGACCATAGAGCTGATCAGAGCCAAAAATGGCTCCAATCATCTCTATGGCCTAAGGAACCAGGAGCTACGAGCATTTAATGACTTAGGTTTCACCGGATATAAACAGTGCCATTGGGAAATTGGCAAAGCATTTTATCACACCGATCTTGGTGTGGTCAGATGCTTTGAGGGCAGAGGAGAGATCTAGGGTCTAATAGACCCCAATAAAAAATAAAAAATAAAAACCTGTCACCACCGATTGCAATCATAGGGAATTTTTACATTCCCTGAGAAAACAATAAAAATGATTTTAAAAAAATCAATAAAAAAAAAAAAAAAAAAAAACCCCTGCCCCCCCGTGCTCACGCACAAAGGCAAATGCAAGCGTCTGTCTGGTGTCATATGTAAACAGCAATTACACCATGCATGTGAGGTATGACCGCGAAGGTCAGATCGAGGGCAGTAATTTTAGCAGTATATCTCTTATGTACATCTAAAATAGTAGCCTGTAAAGGCTTTTAAAAATGTATGTAGTTTGTCGCTGCTGCATGTTTGTGCACAATTTTAAAGCATGTCGTGTTTGGTATCCATGTACTCGACATAAGATCATCTTTTTTATTTCATCAAACGTTTGGGCAATATAGTGTGTTTTTAGTGCATTAAAATTTTAAAAAAGTGTGTTTTTTCCCCCAAAAAATTGCGTTTGAAAAATCGCTGCGCAAATACTGTCACCCACCATTTTAATCTGTAGGGCTTTTGCTTTAAAAAGCTTTGTCTTCAAGTGGTTAGAAGAGTGGGTGATGTGTGACATAAGCTTCTAAATGTTGTGCATAAAATGCCAGGACAGTTCAAAACCCCCAAATGCCCCCTTTTTGGAAAGTAGACACCCCAAGCTATTTGCTGATAGGCATGTTGAATCCATGGAATATTTTATATTTTGTCCCAAGAATGCATTTTGGGGTGTAATTCCACATATAACCATGCCATGTTTGAACATTATCTCATTGAATGACAACTTTGTGCAAAAAAGAAAAACAAAGTGTAATATTTCCGAAACTTGTGACAATTCCATGGACTCAACATGCCTCTCAGCAAATAGCTTGGGGTGTCTACTTTCCAAAATTGGGTCATTTGGGGGGGGGGGGGGGGGGTGTTGTGCTATCTTGCGATTTTATGGCCTTCAAAACTGTGATACACTGACGCGGCTAGGCTCCCAAAAAGTCTCACACATGAGGAATCCCCATACTCAGGAGAAGCAGCAGAATGTATTTTGGGATTTTGGGGTGTAATTCCACATATAACCATGGCATGTGTGAGCAATATATAATTTAGCGACAACTTTGTGTAATTCTGTCATTTTTCAATCACTTGTGACAAAAAAATTAAATATTCAATGGGCTCAACATGCCTCTCAGAAATTTCCTTGGGGTGTCTACTTTCCAAAATGGGGTCATGGGGGGGGGGTGGGTTGTATTGCCCTGCCATTTTAGCACCTCAAGAAATGAGAAATGGTAGTCATAAACTAAAAGCTGTGTAAATTCCAGAAAATGTACCCTAGTTTGTAGACGCAATAACTTTTGCACAAACCAATAAATATATGCCTGTTGACATTTTTTTTTTCCAAAGACATGTGGCAGAATACATTTTGGCCTAAATGTATGACCAAAACTGAATTTATAAAAAAAATGTATTCACAAAAAGTAGAAAATATATTTTTTTGCAAAATATTTGGTCTTTTTCCATTTATATCACAAAAAGCAAAAATTGCAGAGGCAATCAAATACTATCAAAAGGAATCTCTATTTGTGGGAAAAAAAAGGACGCAAATTTTGTTTGGGTACAGCATTGCATGACTGTGCAAATACCAGTTAAAGCAGCGCAGTGCCAAATTGTAAAAAGTGCTCTGGTCGTTGAGCAGCCAAATCTTCCGGGGCTAAAGTGGTTAATTGGCTTTTGAGACGCTGGGTCAGTCCACATGTGAGTATGAGATCTCTTTGTGTAAAGTCCCCCATATCTGCCTTATGGCATTTATCTTTATGTTATATATTTCTCATTTATATTTTTATTCTGTAGATACACTGCATTTACATCTACTCCTGAAGAAATGCAGTGAGTCGCGAAAAGCATTGAGTTTTATGATTTATGTGTATTACCGTACATCAATAATTGAAAATATATATGTATGTAGCCGCTTGGTATGCTGCATCTATCACTGCCAAGTGGTTTGGCACCTCTGTTTATGCATCTCATATACAATGAATGTTATACAATTTTCATACATTTATAAACTAGGTTTACATTGCATAATCTCATTAACCTTTGTGTATTTAATTTGGGGATGGAGGTGTGACACTGGCAACACCAGACCATTTTCTCTTTGTATATATCTACAGTCAGGGCCATAAATATTGGGACATTGACACAATTATAATCTTTTTGGATCTATACACCACCACAATGGATTTGAAATGACACAAACAAGATGTGCTTTAACTGCAGACTTTCAGCTTTAATTTGAGGGCATATACACCCAAATCAGGTGAACGGTGTAGGAATTACAACAGTTTGTAGAGGTGCCTCCCACATTTTAAGGGACCAAAAGTAATGAAACAGATTAACAATCATCCATCAAACTTTTTAATACTTGGTTGCAAATCCTTTGCAGTCATTTACAGCCTGAAATCTGGAATGCATAGACATCACCAGACGATGGGTTTCATCCCTGGTGATGCTCTGCCAGGGCTCTACTGCAACTGTCTTCAGTTCCTGCTTGTTCTTGGGGCATTTTCCCTTCACTTTTGTCTTCAGCAAGTGAAATGCATGCTCAATCGGATTCAGGTCAGGTGATTGACTTTTTTCCCTTAAAAAACTCGTTGGTTGCTTTCGCAGTATGCATCGGGTCACTGTCCATCTGCACTGTGAAGGGCTGTCCAATGAGTTCTGAAGCATTTTGCTGAATATGAGCAGATAATATTGCCCGAAACACTTCAGAATTCATCCTGCTGCATTTGTCAGCAGTCACATCATCAATAAATAGAAGAGAACCAGTTCCATTGGCAGCCATACATGCCCACGCCATGACACTACCACCACCATGCTTCACCGATGAGGTGGTATGCTTTGGATCACAAGCAGTTCCTTTCCTTCTACATACTCTTCTCTTCCCATGACTCTGGTACAAGTTGATCTTAGTCTCATCTGTCCATAGGATGTTGTTCCAGAACTGTGAAGGCTTTTTTAGATGTTGTTTGGCAAACTCTAATCTGGCCTTCCTATTTTTGAGGCTCACCAATGGTTTACATCTTGTGGTGAACCCTCTGTATTCACTCTAGTGCAGTCTTCTCTTGATTGTTGACTTTAACACACATACACCTACCTCCTGGAGAGTGTTCTTGATCTGGCCAACTGTTGTGAAGCGTGTTTTCTTCACCAGGGAAAGAATTCTTCGGTCATCCACCACTGTTGTTTTCCGTGGTCTTCCGGGTCTTTTGGTGTTGCTGAGCTCACTGGAGCGTTCTTTCTTTTTAAGAATGTTTCAAACAGTTGATTTGGCCACACCTAATGTTTTTGCTATCTCTCTGATGGGTTTGTTTTGTTTTTTCAGCCTAATTGATGGCTTGCTTCACCGATTGTGACAGCTCTTTGGATCTCATATTGAGCGTTGACAGCAACAGATTCCAAATGCAAATAGCACACTTGAAATTAACTCTGGAACTTTTATCTGTTCCTTGTAAATGGGATAATGAAGGAATAACACACATCTGGCCATGGAACAGCTGAGTAGCCAATTGTCCCATAAAAAGTGGGAGGCACATATACAAACTGTTGTACACTGTTCCCCTGATTTGGATGTAAATACCCTCAAATTAAAGCTGAAAGTCTGCAGTTAAAGCACATTTAGTTTGTTTCATTTCAAATCCATTGTGGTGGTGTATAGAGCCAAAAAGATTGACAAAATACTAATGTCCCAATATTTATGGACCTGACTGTATTTATTTCTCCATGCTTTATTATGTTGAGATATCACTGCAAAACCTCTCCCTAGAATTTCTAGCTATGGCCATCCTGAGTTTTTACTTCTTAAAAGAAACAAAAATTCCCTTGGATTAAAGGGTGTGCCTAAGTGAGAAATCCACTCCTCCAAATGAAAGAAACAAATACCCATGAAGACTCCTGGGATATATGATATCATTTTGGCCTAGGCCAGAATTCAGGAAGCAAATAAAGTAAAAATAAATAAATATAAAGTTTAATATAACTAAATATAATGTACCTTCCTATCTATTTACTAATGCTAGCAGCATAAGGATTGAAAATAATTAACAATGTTTGCAGAGTTTAGCTTCTCTTTAAGCCATCATACTTGCTAAACCTCATCTATATGAAAAACATGTTTTTCTTTCATCTGGCTTTTTCAGTTAAGCACACCCTCCTGCCTGCATTAATGGACTATGGGCAGATGGATTCCAAAAAGTAAAAACTCATGATGGCTGCAGCTAGAAATGCAAGGGAGGTGTTTTTTTTTATTGCATGTCTCTTCTGCAATAAAAAGTTTGCCTGTTTGGAATTGCTTAGTTTTTACATTTAGTTCCACCTTACTGATGACCTGCAACTCTAGCTACATGCTCTTTGATGAACTGTTGGACCTCAAATTTTAGTGCACAAGATATGTAACAGCGATAAAGGGACAGGTGTAAAGCCTTGCTAAGTAATTATGCTTTAAATCATTACTACACATACTGTGTATTAAAAGTTGTTTTTTTACCGATTTTGATTGTGTGGGTGACACATCGCCATAGTTACAATCGCTGGTTTCTGTAGTTCTGCAAAACACCTGAAGCTGTGCTTCTATGTTTGCCAGCTGTGTAAGTTCTTCCGGTTCTGGAGTGTAGCCTTCACCAGGCAACAGCCAAAGGGAAAGATTTGTCTACAAATGAAATGCATTGTATGTGAATAAAAAAATGAGACAGAATTATAATTATAAGGATAATTTGATATATTGCAATTGTTTTATATTTGATCAACAATTAATAATTAAAACTATGATGACATTGAAGGTTCTGATGTCGGGCATTAGAAATCTTGAAATATTAAAGTGGTTGTAAAGGTAAACGTTTTTTCACCTCAATGCATTCTATGCATTAAGGTGAAAAAACATCTGACAATGCTGCCCCCCCCCCCCCCCCGTTTTACTTACCTGACCCAGCAAAAGTCCTGCGCTCGCCCCCGACGTCCTCTTCGCAGCTTACCCTGGCCGTTGATTGGCTAGAGTGGATGGATTGAAAACAGCGCAGCCATTGGCTCATGCTGCTGTCAATCACATCCAATGACGCGGCACCTGGGGGACGGGGCCGAGTGATACATCGAGCGGCTACGGCCGCTCGCTGTATAACGGGAGTGCGCCCACAAGCACTCCACACTATGCGAGGGAGCTCGCATGAAGTTGTGGAGTCCTAGCGGGAGGGAGCCGAGACAGCCGTCGAGGGACCCTAGAAGAGCAGGTTCGGGGGCCACTCTGTGCAAAACGAGCTGCACAGTGGAGGTAAGTATAACATGTTTGTTATTTAAAAAAAAAAAAAAATTTGCCTTTATTGATCCTTTAATATCAACTGTCCAGACACTGCAATCACCAACATCAAAGCACACTTGCATAGTGTAGTAGGTTAGAACTGTTTATTAATAATAGAGTTCAGAACATTTGGAGTTTAAGTGATGCCCTTTATTGGCAAATACAATTGTAAAAAAAGAGAAGGTTCTTTCCTTAGGCATCATTTTATTGTATAATGACCGAGGAAGGAATCAGACTTTTTCTGAAAACTTGCATCTTTAATAACTTATGTTGGACAATAGAGGGTATTACTTAAACTCCAAACTTTCCAATTCAATAGCTATAATTGTACAAAACTTTATTACTTAAAGTAGACGTCCACCCTAAAACTAAAATCCCTGCATCTATAGGCATCCACGATCTAACACTAACCTATAAAGCCCTGTAAAGAAAAAATCTGTATACATACCTTTTTTGAAGCCACTCCGACCTGGTCCCACGCAGAGCTGTCATCTACGGCTTTGCTGTGGAGGCGGGGGGGAACACATCTGACAACAGAAGACCCATTGTAACTCTATGGGTGACGTCACTCCCCATTAATTTCACAGACCTTGTCGGCTGTGTCCTCTGCAGAGCTTCTGCCGCTGGAGACTGGGTGGGATCGGCTTCAAAAAAAGGTATGTATACTGATTTTTTTCTTTACAGGACTAGAAAAGTTAGTGTTAGTGTTATAGACATCCACAATCTAACACTAACACTAACTTTTCTAGTCCTGTAAAGAAAAAATCAGTATACATACCTTTTTTTTTTAAGCCGATCCCACCCAGTCTTCAGCGGCAGAAGCTCTGCAGAGGACACAGCCGACGTCTGTGAAATTAATGGGGAGTGACGTCACCCATAGAGTTACTATGGGGCTTCCGTTGTCAGATGTGTCCCCCCCCCACCTCCACAGCAAAGCCGTAGATGACAGCTCTGCGTGGGACCAGGTCAGAGTGGCTTTTAAAAAAGGTATGTATACAGATTTTTTTCTTTACAGGGCTTCATAGGTTAGTGTTTGATCGTGGATGCCTATAGATGCAGGGATTTTAGTTTTAGGGTGGACGTCTACTTTAATAAAAACTATACATCAAATGTAAATACGTGATCACTTTAGACCAAAACAATGTGCACATTATCAGAGCTTGAGGTTACAAATATCTACAGTTTGCAGGCTTAGACTAATCATAAACAAATATAATCCTTTGTAATAATTGCTATGCTATTCAATGTGCCATCATCAGAAAACTCAAACTTACATGCACCTATCGACACTAACCCCTAGGTGGATCTGCAATGTAACGTCTGTGTGTGCCTGTAACAGGTTTTTAAATCATTTTTAGCCTAGCAGTTTGTACACAACATCAGTTACCTAGTGGAAAAGTTGATCGTTACATAATGCTACAGCAAGGCGACTGCCCTTCAGCCTAGGTTTATGGTATCTACTGTACTGCCTAAGACATCCAGTGATATTGGCATTGTAGTCTTCAGGGAGGCATGGCACAATTTTGTTGGTTTTAGCTAGATTACTAAAGGGCAGACATTTTAAGGGTGGCTGCACGCGACTTGCTCTGATGGAGAAGGCATACTTGTCAAAAGCGTTGTTTGCTATGACCATGGTAGACTTTGATGGATTATTACAGAGGATTACATTTACAAAGGGTAGGACCAGACAGAAACATATTGTGTAGATGAGGTAAACTATCTGGGGGGTAAGGATTAGAACTTTGCTTATCTCTGGAACAAGAAAGCGGATACATGAGTCTTAATGTGTGCATGATCTCAAAATCCAGTCTTCTTTGTACTAAGGAGTCTACGAAATTATAGTCCACACTTTCCTAATTTCTCATCCCAACTACTCAGTTGTTGCACTTTTCCTTCACCATTATCACATCAGCAATCTACCTCTACTAAAGACGTGACATGGTCTAAAAAATTGTTTTTAATTGTGTATAAATAATTATAGCGAGAGAACTTGAAAAACTTTCACTCACTGTGGCATCGTCATCACTACAGCCATCTTGAATATCTGCCAGCAGCTGTTCCAAGCGTAGTTTTTCATCATCCATGAAAAGGACATGAGACCCTGCTTCTTTCACTAACTGTAAATAAAAAAAATAAAAAAGCAGTAATTTAGATTTCATTGTCTGGCCCATGTGGTTTTCTTCCTCATTAGTGTCCGAATGAACAAATAAATAATTATATAAAATATTTACCAAAGTTCAAGCTGAAATCCAGGATCCAGATCTCCCTATTAACCATAGACATTTACTTTTCTAATTTTAAGCTGTAGTGTGCAGAAACAGTATGTTTTATTGCCTATGACATCATAGTAAGTCAGTCAATGAATTTGGAGCTTGCTACAGTTGAGGAAAGAGAAAAAATACCACTGGGTTATCTCACCGTATTGCCATTTTAAAGTGCTGATGTAAATGATCTGGTTCCCAGGCAGGCAGCTTCAAACAAACAAGAATGAAAATTGAAGTGCCACACGACACTAAGATGTCCAGATACAAACTTATTCTAATAAAAGTCGGGGACAATCCAAAACATAGCCAATGCATTTGAGGGGCTCAAAAGTAATCCCCTCACCAGGGCTTTATTGACAACTATGTGAATAAACTAGAAGTGAATTGAACATTTATCATTATCTTTTCCTGCCAAACCAGCTGCTGACATGGCCTGTGCTTGTAATCACACTGGAAAAACAACATTAAAAAGGTTCACATTCTAGTTTATTCACATTTCCAAGAAAGCCCAGATGAAGGAGGTGCTTTTGGACCTCCTGACTTTTAATGGAATAAAGTTGTACTGTATCTGGACCTCTTAGCAGTTTTGTGACGCCTCAGTTTCAATTTCTGTAATATATTTTCTATGGCCAGGCATTGGGAAGAGCAACTAGAATAGAGGGGAAATCATTTACATGAGCACGAGATCATTTACATCAGCACTTTAAAATAGCAATACAGTGAGATAACCCAATGGGTCCAGTGCTATTATTTCACTTTCCTCAACTGTAGCAAGTTCCAAATTCATTGGCTGACTTACTATGATGTCATAGGCAATAAAATATACTGTTTCTGCACACTACAGCTTAAAATGAGAAAAGTAAATGTAAGTGTCTATGGTTAATGGGGAGATCTGAATCCCGGAGTTCAGCTTGAAAACTTACAGTGGGGACACTAGTTTTTGTGACACTGGTGACACCCCAGGATTCCCTCATTTTCGAAGGATTTCCTCTCACTTTCTGTTTTGGATATTGGACAGAAAGTGAAGGGAAATCTCTGCAATGGGACACAGATGGCAAAAAAAATAAAAAATAACCTTGCCTTACTCTAAACAAAATGAAAATAAAAAGTTTTGCCTTTAGTGACACTTATGCCGCGTACACACGATCGGACTATCCGGCGGACTTAATCCGTCGGACAAACCACCAGATTTTGCAGCTGAGGTCTGCCAGACTTTCCGAATGAGCGGACCTGCCCACACATGACCGGACTTTTCCAGCGGGCTATGTCCGGCGGACAACCATGTTGAGGGCACGCGGCCTGGTACGGCTCGGGGGGGGGGGGGCGCTCACTCGTCTCCACCCCCTTTCCTGACCGGCCGGGCTGCGTGCTCAGATAAGGGTCTGCTATGGACTTTGGGGGGACCCCCACGCCGTTTTTTCGGCATAGGGCTTCCCCTTTAAATCCAGGTGTCAATCTCGCTGATGGAGGAGGCGACATTGACTTCCTTCGCTAGTTCCGTCTACCTGGAGTCATGTTCAAAATGAACAGACTTTTCTCCGTATGGGCAAGTCCGTTCATTTCAAAAGTCCGGCGGACTAGCACAGTCCACCGGACAATTTTGAGTCAAAAACTTCTTTCTAAGTCTGCCGGACTTTTGGAAAGAAAAAGTCCGCCGGAGCCCACACACGGGCGGATTGTCCAGCGGACTCTGGTCCGCCCGACCAAGTCCGCCAGATAGTCCCATCATGTGTATACGGCATCAGTCATCCTGGCCTGGCCAATCAAGATAGACAAAGATCCCAAAACCCAGAAGTCAGCAATGGCGAGGAAACTTGTGGACATCATATCACTGCAGCAGAGGAGAGTATAATTCTGCTTTAATTGCTGATGCAAATAAAAAATAAAATAAAAAAGAAGAAAGAAGTATCATGTGCTGTTTTGCTGCAAGTGCACTAACATGGCTATAAGCACCTTATGCAATTTTCAAAAAGAGAACAAGCAATTGTATGCCATTTAACTCAAGTGCTAAACAAAATAAACTTGGAAAAATAAATCAGAAAATATAATGATAGAGCTGCTCTTCTAAGATTTATGATAGGAAGTGCCAAAATTCATCACATGGAATTTCCTCTGTACATTTCTCCATTCAAGGAAACCAAAAGTACAGGGAACAGTTCATTTTATATAGAAGACTTTGACCACATCATCACAAGATAAACTACAAGAACCAAACTTTGTTAGCTGCATGCAGATGGATGGAAGGGAGAATGATAAAAACATTATGGGAGGGAGACACTACATACTTAGAAAACTCATCATGTTTAAAAAAAAATATATATATATATATATATATATATATATGTATATATATATATATATATATATATATATATAATATAATAATATTGTTCAGCTCAGTGGTAGATGCTTTCTCATGTAGCGAGTCCACATCAGACAGGCGTTTATAGTTAAGGGCCTGGTAGCCCACGTTTATTAAATGATAAAAACAAAACAAAAGTCCACTCAGGAATCCCACACAGGGGTTTAAACGTCATTCAGACTGAAAATACAAGCTCACCTGGCTATTCTTCAACAGCACTGCAGCTACAGGTACTGCTCCCTCAAACCACCAGCTCCTCCAGCAATCAAACAATAATACAATTCTGCTCTACTGAGCCTGACTGTGTCCATAGACTGACCAGTCTTGTAATAAACATCCTTACAAATGCAAATCCTTTATATCCAACATCAGGGATGAGCAGCCACCTCTCTCTCTCTCCCTGTTTTACAGGCACCCCGCTACAATATATATATATATATATATATATATATATATATATATATATATACCATATATACACACACACGCACACACACACAGTACAGGGCCACTAAGTTCACTTTTCCTCCAAATATAATTTTTTCTATCCAGAGTTAAGCAAAAAACCCTACTGTGACAAACACCAAATAATTATTTTGGCTCTATGATTAAATTAAAGTCCTGAATAAAATGTCCCTATACCACAGTATTCACATCAGCTGACTCATCTCCGTGGCACGTCTTACTATACCAAGTGGTAGTGAGAAAGACACCTATAAAATTGCTCTCGTACTAATTATCCTCTGGTGCCTTCTACCACATATTTGTCTGCACATTCCCGAATTTCAGGCCTGCAGAAATGAGCAATGAGGAAGAATGCTGAACTCCTCTGCATGGGTAAGATAGTTACATGGTTAATCTGGTTGAAAAAGACACAAGTCCATCTAGTTCAACCAACACAGAAAAAACACACACACACACACACGAATAGAAAACCTCCACATACACTATCCTATACCCACAGTTGATTCAGAGGAAGGCAAACAACCCCAATAAAGCATGACCCAATTTGGTTCAGCTGTAGAATAAAATTCCTTTTTGATATTCCCTGGATCAACTTTACTTATAAAATATTAGTATCCAGTTATACGATGTGCATTTAGGGAAAAAAAACAGGCCTTTTTTAAAATAATCTACAGGCATACCCCACTTTTAAGTACATAATGGGGTTTATCACTAAAGCTGGAAAGTGCAAAATCAGGCTCACTTCTGCATAGAAACCGATGAGCTTCTAACCCCAGCTTGTTCAATTAAGCTTTGGCAATAAAACCTGGAAGCTCATTGGTTTCTATGCAGAAGTGAGCCTGATTTTGCACTTTCCAGCTTTAGTAAATAAACCCCATTGTGTACTTAAAAGTGGGGTATGCCTGTACTGAGATGGCTAAAACCAGCTTTTCAGGGAGTCTATTCCACATTTTTATAGCTCTTACTGTGAAGAAGCCTTTCAGTATTTTGAGATGAAATCTCTTTTTCTCCAGATGTAGAGTGCCCACTTGTCCTCTGTGATGACCTTTAGATCAATAACTCTATACCAAGTTCACTATATGGGCCACTTATGTATTTATATATGTTGAACATATCCCTCCTTAATCTCCTCTTCTCAAGAGAGAATAAATTCAGTTCAGCTAATCTTTCCTCATAGCTGAGCTCCTCCATGCCTCTTAAAGAGGGATTCCACCTACAAAAAAAATATTAAAAGCCAGCAGCTATAAATACTACAGCTGCTGACTTTTAATAAACGGACACTCACCTGTCCCGGGTTCCAGCGATGCCGGCAGCCGAGGCCGATCGATCGCTCGGCCCTCGGCTGCTGCCGCCACCATTCTAGGTGAGGGAATCAGGAAGTGAAGCGAATCGGCTTCACTTCCCGGTTCCCTACTGCGCATGCGCGAGTCGCGCAGCGCAATAGGAATTGTCCGCGCTGTCTCTGAGACCCGTGTGTGTCCCAGCAGACAGCGCGGCAGGACAGGAAATGGCGTAGACTCCCACGGGAGTCTATGCCCGGAAGTGGGTGTAAATACCTGTCTTTGACAGGTATCTCCACCCCCCTCCCCCCTGAAAGGTGCCAATTGTGACACCGGAGGGGGGGAGGGTTCCGATCAGCGGAGGTTCCACTTTAGGGTGGAACCCCGCTTTAACGGTTTGGTTCCTCTTCCCTGCACTTTCTCCAGTTCTCCGATATTCTTTTGTCTCTCTCTCTCTCTCTCTCTCTCTGCAACCCATACCTCTCTTAATACAAGAAGGGACTTTGCTTGTCATTGCATGCTGTTATTAAGCTTATGATCTACCAGAACACTCTCCACAATTAATTCCCCCAGCTGTATGATGCATGCATATTTTTACCGTTAAGTGCATAACTTTATATTTTTCAACATTAAACCTCATTTGCCACACAGTTGCCCAATTAATCAGTGCATTGAGGTCATCTTGTAAGATGGAGACATCCTGTGAGGACGTTATTCCACTGCATAACTTGGTGTCATCCTTGACCACTTCCCACTCAACCGCTGCATATGTATGGCTGGGTGGGTGCTCTCTCCTTCTGAGTGGACGTTCAGGAACGTCCCTCAGAAGGAGCGGGATGCGCTCGTGTCACCTGGACACGGTGCATCTTAGATCGGCAGGAGGTCTCTGATTGGCCCACCTGATCACATGATGGCTGTGTCCAATCACGGGTGTCATGTGATGTAAACAAAGAGCCGGTTGCTAGGCAATCATCTCTCCTCTCCTCACATGGAAGTTGTCGGTGAGGAGAGGAGAACGCATCTCTGCAGCCAGATGGTGATCAGCGAGTATGAGCTGTTTTTTACAGCTTTTTATTCACTGATCACCAGTCTAGTGTCACCACACATGTAAAACACATTTCCCTAAAACACATGACCCCACATAGTAATGATCCCCAAAACACATGTCCCCCACATATATAACAGTAAAATCACATGTCCCAATGATCATTTGCACACATATGTCCGTGATCACCTGCGCACATCTGTACATGATCATTTGCGTACATATGTCTGTGATCACACAAACCAATTATTATACACCTAACAGGATTTTTTTTTTTTTTTTTTTACCAAAAACATGTAGCAGAATACATTTTGGCTTAAATTTATGACAAAATTCAATTTTATTGGATTTTTTTAAAAATAGAATAAAGAAAATATTGTTTTTTTTTCAAAATTTCCACTCTTTTTTCGCTTACTGTATATCGCAAAAAATAAAAAACAGAGGCGTGAATAAATACCACCAAAAGAAAGCTCTATTTGTGTGAACAAAATGTTAAAAATATCATTTGGGTACAGTGTTGTATGACCATGCAATTCTTATTGAAAGTGCGAGAGCGCTGAAAGCTGAAAATTGGTCTGAGAAGGAAGGGGGCGAAAATGCCCTGTATTGATGTGGTTAAAAGACTGAAATGTTACTTTTATCCCAGACCCTATATCATTTATAAATATATGAAAAGGCAAGGGTCCCAACACTGAACCTTGGGGGTGGTGTACACTGATAACCTTAGACCATTCAGAGTATGAATGATTAACCACTACTCTCTGAATAGGGTCTTTTTCTATCCATTTCCAAAATTATTTTTCCAAGCTTGTAGACTTTACCTTACACATTAGTCGTGTATGGGGAGCAGTGTCAAACACTTTTGCAAAATCCAAGTATGCATCCTCTAAGGTTTTGCTCCCCTCCTCTTAAAAAGAATGTCTGACAACTTCTGTCTTTCAAGAATCCATGCTGACTTTTTCGTACATTTTTTTATTTTTTTCAGCCAAAACTCATCTATGTGGTCTTAAACTCTCCAGTATCTTCCCAACTACAGAAGTTAAACTAACAAGTCTTTAGTTCCTTCATAAAGACTTTCATCCCTTTTGAAATGTCAGCCTTACGCCAATCCAGTGGTACCAGTGCCCTTCAATCTAGCGGTACTATGCCCTTCGAGTTTAACTAGTTTCCACCCGCCCACTGTTAAATGACGGTGGGGCGATACGGCTCTCTTTCTGGGACGCTGTCATATAACGGCGCCCCAGAATGGGCGCTCTCACGCACCTGCGGGGGCGTACAGTGCGGCGATAGGGGCCGCGCCGTGTTGCTAGGAAAAGGCACGACCCGATCTCTGTAAATCACAGCTGGTCACATGTAAACATGGACATGCCAGTAATGCGCTCCCCGCCCTAGACTGACAGAGTGTGTGGCGAGGAGAGCTGATCAGTGGCATCTCCTCACAGGAGACACCTACACATGTAATCAGAGCACTGATCATCAGTGCCCCGATTACAATAGCGACACCAGTGCCACAAATCAGTGCCAGCAGTGAGTGCCCACCACTGCCAGCAATCAGTGCCCACCACTGTCCACAAATGCCACCAATCAGTGCCCATTAGTGATGCCAGTCCAAGCTGGCTATCAGTCCCACCTATCAGTGCTGGCCATCAATGCCTATCACTGCTGTCCATCAATGCCCAGAGGTGCCCATCAATGCCATCCATCAAAGCCCATCAATGCCCATCAGTACCACCTATCCGTGCTGCCAATCAGTACTGCCTATCAGTGCCACCTAACTGTTTCCATCAGTGCCGCCTATCAGTGCCCATAAGTATTAGTGCCTCCTCATCAGTACCACCTAATCAGTGCCCAAAAGTGCCACCTCATCAATGCCCACCAGTTCAGCCTATTAGTGCCGCCTCATCAGCGCACATCAGTGAAGGAGAAAATTACTTAAATACAAATATCACTGACAGAAACGAAGTAAAAAAAAAAAATTCACATTTTTTGGTCTTTTTTTGTAAAAAATAAAAACCCAGCAGTGATTAAATACCACCAAAAGAAAGCTCTATTTATGTGAAGAAAATTATAAAAATGTAATCTGGGTACAGTGTAGCATGTCTGCGCAATTGTCAAAGTGCAACAGTGCTGAAAGCTGAAAAATGGCCTGGGCAGGAAGGGGGTGTAAGTAGGCAAGTGGCTAAACATACACTGGCTGGTAAACAAAACATTATTCATTGCTTGATATTTATATTGCTGATTTACAGGTAATTTGTAAGACCAAAATTCACATTTACACTAAAAATTAATAAAACATTTTTAACATGCATTATTTTGATGTAATTTGGACTGAAAAATACATAGGCTGCCACTGTTGAGTACCTTTTGAAAATTTTAGCTGCCTGGCTACCTCTTAGCCCTTGTACACACAGTCGGACATTCCGACAACAAAATCCATCAAATTTTGTCCGAAACTCGTGTTGCATACACACGGTCGGACAAAGTTATCAGAAAATCCGATTGTATGTAACGTGATGACGTTATTTCGTTATGACGGGACTACATTCAGGCTAGTAGCCAATAGCTTTGGTCTAGGAATTTGATCTGAGCATGCGTGGCACTTTGTCTGATCGGAATTCTCTACACACAATCGGACAAAGTCCGATCGGATCATGTTGTCGGAAAGTTTTATAGCCCAGCTCTCAAACTTTGTCCGTCGGATATTCCGACGGAAACAGTCTGTTGGAGCCCACACACAGTCAGATTATCCGACAACACGGTCCGATCGGACATTTTCCGTCGCAATGTCCGACCGTGTGTATAAGGGCTAATACTCATAGGGAGACCACCATCAGTGAAGTCAGAACTCCTGATCTGTATACTGGGTGTAACTTTAAATCATGGGAATCTGTAGAAAAGATTTCATGGGAACCCCTTCTACTTCTCAGTGCCTTCTTCCTATATAGTAAAATCTCTGCACATCCTGGTATTTTGCACCCCTAATGTCAATGTCCTTAACAGTTCATAAGGATAATAAACAACGGGACTGTGCTGCACCACAGAAGGCTCCAATATAGAGACCAAGCTAGGAGGTGAGAGAAAGAAAGGTACCCTTGTCCCCACGCCAACAGGGTTGCCATCACTTGCCACATTCACCTGCTTCCTCCTCCAGCTGACCGCTGTTTACTGTATAATGTGAGAAAAACGAAGATCCAAAGAAATCGAGGCACATTGTGTATGTCAGACTGTCAGAGCAGCTCTCCATCCAGCAGCCGACAGTGCAGCCAGTGGTATATTTTGGTTTTGTGCTGCCCTAGGCAAGACTAAAATCTAGGATCCCCCCATCTAAATTTTTACCACCCTTTCCTGTCCACCGCCCCCATTCGATCAGATACGCATAAAACAGATGGATTGGGGATCTATTCCCCATCTGGCTGGCAGATCGGATCGGATGGCAGTCAGATAGAAATTGACAGGCAGTCCGTTTCAATGTGACTGCTTCATAGAGGAGAGCGGATTGTGTCCGTGTCCTCTCTGCACAGCGGACAGATCCCCCCGCTGAGCAGGCGGATCTGCTTTTACAGATCCAGCCCGTGTGAAAGGGCTCTCACTGTGTTTTTTTATTTTGTTTATTTATTTATTTTTTTACAACTTAAACTATTCATTTTTTTTGTACGGGGATGACTTTGGAGAGACAACAGGGGTCTAAACAGATCACTAATGTCTCTTTTTTGAGACAGAGAAAGGGACTGAAGACGGTCTCTTTCTTTGCAGCCTACGCTGCACTGTGGATAAATGAGATAGGAGTCTGTATGGAGACTCCTAGTCATTCATACAACAGTGTTTACTATACTTCATTCACAAACTGACAAATACTAAACACAGTTTACTATGTGTCAATGATTAATGAATACAGAAGCGATCAGTACTGTGATCACTGCCTGTATTATTTCAGGAAAGGAAACACATGTAAACCCCCACTCTCCATCCATCCAGCGATCTCCCGCACTAGCAGCAACTGCAGCAGGCGGAAGGGGAGGAGGGAGAGCCAGGCAGCGGCTTCAGGTGAGGGGGTGCCCAGCACTTGAAATGAGAAGAAATGGCCACACACCACTGTTGATCAAAATCCTTTTTATTTGGACATCCCAAAAACTACAGGAATCAGAATGCTGGGTAGACGCGCTTCGCACACTTCACGTGTGCTTAGTCATTACACAGATATGTTAGCAAGACAGTTCTTATATAGTCCCACCTATAACAGGGGTCGCCAGGTACTAATTGCAGACTTCCTGTTACATAGACTACACATGTGAAAAACAGACCCATGAATATATACCATAATTATATATAACACATATAAACAAAAGAAACAAATAACCAAAAATGTATATGTGCTCTAACAAGACAGTGTTGTTCAATAAGGACTAGATATAAAAGATATATAAAAACATTGTCATAAAACACCATATAGTCTTGTGTCACCCCGTGTCCTTATACCCTAAAACAATTGAACAATAAACAACAGTATCCTCTCCCACCCTGATATAAACAACAAACAACACCTCAGCACTCACTGAGGTGGGGGGCAGCAAAGCGGCAGTCGGATCAGCGGGGTGGGGGGTCTGTTTGGCCAAGAAGATCCCTCTGTGGCTGCCCTGCAGCTCCCAAAGTCGGCGGGAGGGCAGAGGAGTGAAGCGGACAGCTGCGGAAGATTGGGTTTGCAGGGGGGGGATAGGTGCAGCGGGGTGAAGTGGCAGGGAGAGAGAGCCTGGGGCAGCGTTGCCCCCTAAAAAATGCCGACCAAGACACATGACTTGATACGTCCCTGGGTGCAGTAATCTGGACCCTGTGCCTCGGCTGCTCATCTACCCTATTTGGCTGCACACAGTGGCGTAACTAGAACCTTCAGGGCCCGATGCAAGAAACCATGAAGGGCCTCCCTGAACCCCAGCCAGGGCCCTTCCCTCCGAGTCCGGCGGTGGAACTCAAGGGCTTGGTCACAGGTATGACCTTTGTGAGCCCTGTAGTTCCACCACTGGTATCAGTAGTTTTTTTTTATTATTATTTTTTTTATTTTTAGGTGCCCCATTGGGGGACTGTCCCTAGGCAGGATGGGGTCCCTGTCCCCAGAAGAGATGAGGTCCTTTTCTCCAGGGCAGATTAAATTACTTCCCCAGGTGAGAAGGGGTCCCTGTCCCCACGTGAGAAGGGGTCCCTGTCCCCAGGGGGAGATGGAGGGGGTATGTAATGGTGTGTGGGGGATGGGGTCCTCTCACTAACCATGACCAAGCTGCAGGCCGCGCACTCATTCATGGTGGCCTGGGCTCCATCCAGTGTGCTGAACGGGCGATCAGCATATCTCCCAGAAAGACCTTTCATCATCTGTGCATGACGGGGGAGGAGGGGGGCTGGCAGACAAGCCTGCAGTGTCCTCTGGGGAGCTCTCATAGGGCTGCACTGCAACTATGTGCTTAAAGTTTGTTTACCCGGGAGAATTATGCAGTACAGTGTGGGCCGGACTCGGGGGGGGGGGGGCGGGACTCTGGCTGGGGAGAACAGACATCGGACTGAGCGGCAATGCATGGAGCAGGAGAGGGGTACTCTGAGGAGCTGGCCGAGGACACAGGTCATGCGGGGAATGCACAACTAAAGAGCAGCCAGTGCAACAGTTGAGCATGGAGCTCTGCTAGTCACCCTCCACCTCCAGCCACCCGTGTGCATGGTGCACTGGTACCCCTAGCTGCCTATGCTGCTGCCGGTCATATGTAGAGGGGGCTGCATGGGCCCCTGCATCACAGGGCTCAGTTGCGGTCGCAACTGCTGCACCCCCTATAGTTACGCCCCTGGCTGCACATGTTTGGGACAGTGCCATTACAACAGGATGACTTTTCCCCTAGTTGTGCGCTGGTAGCGCATTTTTAGGCTTAAGGCATTTTTGTTCTTCGGTTTTGCTTTTACTGTGTAATGTGTCCCAACCCTGAAGGTTGCATGATTGCTTCACCATATGTACTTAATTACAAGGGTTAACCTGGTATAAATGTTCTGCAGTAGCACAAGGCAGCTTAACCTAGAAGGTTGTATGGCTTTAATTCCGCAAAGATGATGTTCTTGTGATACACCAGAGTTACATCTGTTCTCTTCTTTAACATTTCTCCCAGTAAATTACACTGACAGCTTCTTCACTTATATAAAGTTCTATTTTACTGACAAGTTTGGAAATTACATGTACATCTCATTTTATGCTCCACATACATGTACAGTTACTTGCATATGAATTGGCTGTGCAATTTGGCTGAGGTTAACATAGAATAAGTGCATAGAGAACGTAGTGTGGCCCACGCTTGCCATGGAAAACAAAAGTCTATAAAACTTTGTCACCCCTGAAGGAGGACACAATGATTAGAGGGATGGCGGTAAAAATTACTAGAACTACATAACAACTGTTGGTCCTCACAAATCTACTCCCATATGACTCCCCCCTATGCAGATATATACAGTATATGGCACATCTGCAGAGGAAGAAGTCATACACAACCCGACCTGTGCAGCAACCAGCCAGGATATTTAAAGTAACACTGTACCAGCATAATTCTTGTAATAAAAATATAACAAAAAACAGTGGCTTACAGTGGGTACCTGCCTACATGTTGCAACGAAGGTAAGAATTTTTGCCTTTAGTGCTGCTGGTGGAATCCCAGTCAAATTCTAATTAAGCCTAAACCTACTCCCACCCCCGTTCTAAGACTTTTCTATCTACCCTGCAAAAGAAAAGATATCTATACTTGCCTATTCTGAGGTTGCTCCAGTCCAGTGACAGGATTGGGTCCCAGTGGTGGATTCAGTGTAGCGGAGGGGCAGCCAACAATAGATGCCCCATAGTAAGCCTATGGGTGATGTCATTGCCCAGGATCTGTACCCATTGTCGTTGCCTTTCCTCTACACTGAAGCTGGCGCTGGGACACACAGATCACAAAATGCAAATTGTTAGTATTCCAAAAACTAATAATTTTCCTGAAAACTGTTCTGATCATATGTGCTTTGGACTTTTTTTTCACAGATGTAACAGCAATTCTTGTGCCAATTCCTTATTTATGCAGTTTTTCTCTCTGATCCCTTAAATAAAGACAGTTTGTACTTGCTAGTTTCCCAGTCCCTTCATATTGATTGGTTTTGTACAGTGGCAGATGTATAGGGATCGCAAAAGTCGGCTGAGCCCCGTGCTGCAGAGGGCCCTTGCCCCCACTGGTAATTTGAATATATATATCTTGTGTGGCCCCCCAATGAATCCCTGAATGCCTCGAGGGCCAAAAAAGATATATACCTGTATATATATATATGTGTGTGTGTGTGTGTGTGTGTGTGTGTGTGTGTGTGTGTGTGTGTGTGTGTGTGTGTGTGTGTGTGTGTGTGTGTGTGTGTGCCTCGGGACAGGACGAGCGCTGACAGAATATATATAGTGAAAATGTAATTTCCTGTTTACATGGTGGCCTCTGTAATAGGAAGTCCCATCTCCTGGGCTGCCATTGGATGACTGTTCTGTCTATCATAGGAGGCGGACATTTTATTAAAGAGGCCGCTGAAAAAACAGGAGATTCTCCTGTATGTAATGTCAGGCTGCACTGATGGCAATGGTAAGGCTGCATACATGCAATGGTGAGGCTGCATTCATACAATGGTGAGGCTGCAATCATGGCAATGGTGAGGCTGCAGATGGGCACTGAGCCTTATTTTGCTTCACAGTTCTTTATTTAAAATTTAAGTTTTTTTTCTGAAACGTCCCTCTTAAACTGAATGTGCATGTTATACGCCGATAGATATGGTATATCCAAATTAACATTTCCAAGCTCATCCTTAGTCCTGAGTGGCGCTCTGGAATTATATATTACACACACACACACACACACCAATATATATATTGGCTTTCACACTGGAGTGGCGCTGGCAGGACGCTAAAAAAAGTCTTGCAAGCAGCATCTTTGAGGCGATGTAGGAGCGGTGTATACACTGTTCCTACCACGCCTTAAAGATGCCTCTGCCCATCGAAATCAATGGGGAAGCTTTTAACCCTTTTTCGGCCTTTAGTGGGGGGGGTTAAAATTGCCCCGCTAGTTGCTGAAAAACACTGCAAAATCTATGGTAAAGTGCCACTAAAAATAGCACCGCTTTACCGCCAACGCACTGTGAAAGTGAAAGTGCCCTTAGACTAAATTTGAATGGTTCAAAGAATGTCAGTTAAAATAGTCTGCCCTCAAGCATGTTCACTTCATCAAATGTGGCCCTCTGTGAAAAAAGTTTGGACAACCCTGCCCTAAGGTAAAGGACTGCCGATTTTTAAAAGGCTGTATGTATGTGTGTTTATGTGTGTGTGTGCATGTACTGTATGTGTATGTATGTTTGTATGGTGTTTTTATATGTGAGTGTGCATGTATGTATGTATGTATGTATGTATGTGTTTATATGTGTGTGCATATGTGCATTTATATATATATATATATATATATATATATGTGTGTGTGTATTTATATATGTGTGTGTATATGTGTGTGTATATACAGTATATGTGTGTGTTATATATGTGTATGTATGTATGTATGTATGTATGTGTGTGTGTGTGCGTACATGTGCGTTTACATCTATGTAGGCACATTTTATGTATGCGCTTTTAATCCTGACCTCCTATATGTGTACAATTAGACCTCATTTTTTTCCCAACTTGTTCATAGTACCAGCAGAAAAATGCTGTTCAAGCAATTCATGCTCAGATTGCTTTTCAGAGGCATTTGACAGCCGGTATGTTGCCTCCTGACCGCCTGTCCATTTTCCTCTGGGGGGGAAATGGAGAAATAGGTTCCTTTATATGCAGCCACCAACTTGCGATTGTGCCCTGGTGCTCCGCCAATGGGCTCAGAGGAAAGGGCCTTGTCTGGGGGTCAGGGGCCCTTCATGGTTTCTTCCATCGGGCCCTGATGGTTCTAATTACGCCACTGGTTTTGTATGTGAAATAAGCTGTCGTACTGTGGTACAATTTTGGAACAACATACACAAAAAAGGCATGCCTGACTATATAACATGGACTGTTTAGGTAGGGCCTCACATTGCATAGATTTTAGTAAGATATTAGTTTTACACTCAACAATAGAAGTTACTAGCAATAAAAGAACAGAAGGTTCAGAGAGCCAAAAAAACACAAACCACTATTTTGAAGTACATTGGGACCTGCAGACGAGTGGCGGCAGAAAAAAAAAAAAAAAAAAAAACAAGTGGTCCACCGAGTCTGCCCCATTTCTTACACATTTGTTTTTCAACTTTTTTGTCTGTGTCTATATTTGTCTTGAACCCTACTCACCACCTTCAGTATTTAAAGGTTTCAATCATGTCTCTTCTTTCCCTTTTCTTTAGGCTTTACATATTATGTTCCTTAAGTCTCTTTTGATAGGTTTTATCTATCAGACCTTTCACCAGTTTTGTTGCCCATCTCTGGACATCAAAGACCAACAACAGTACAATGGCAGAGCTTAACACTTGAGATGCCCATTATTTTTATATGCAGATGTCACAGCATGTGCATCACATTCCAGCAGTCCTTTAAACACCTAAGAACTATATATGGCTAAAGGATTATTCTTAGGAATAATTACTGTACAAGCATGCAAATTTAGATCAGGAAAACTTGCATGCTTGTGCCCATTAAGGGGGAAGGAGGGGGAAATTTCACCAAATGGTGACACTTAGTAAATACATGCGACCAAAGAAAAATGTCTATATGGCCAAGTCTATATGGAAAAATAAAATACAGAAAATTCAAGGGGCTATGCACCAGGACAATTAAATATGCTTTCTGACGGTGAACAGCAATACAGGGAGAATGTTCTGAATGAAAAGTCCCTAGTTCTGGGGGCATGAGCCACAGGAAGTATAATTAACATGGATCATAATAAAGGGCATATTTTACAGAGAACAGAATGGTGTGTGTGGCCCATAGAATGTGATTTTTACATACTTAATCAATAGAAATGCCAAGGCACCTGTTCTCATAGAACAGAAAACATTAAAGTGGAAGTTCAGACAAAGGCTAACTAAAGCTAGTGCACTATGCTAGCCTCTAAACTGTCCCCCAAATTACTTTCCTTTACTCTCCCGAAAATGTGGTTACAAGATGGGACAACGACCCTAAACCCCCAATGTGCATTACAGTCATTTCAGGTATTCTACACTAAATTATACCAGGAAGGAAATATAACAGAGTCTAAAGCACATTCTTTCCTAGACAAACTACCTATTCCCCACTTTCCAAATCGACCACAAGGACATAATGGAAGCCCCATTATTGAAGGAAGAAGTCCTTGATGTGATTAAAAATCTAAAAGGGGGATCAGCCCCAGCTCCTGATGGATTTTCTGTCCTTTATTATAAGACTTTTCAGAAATCCTAGCCCCACATCTAGCCAAATTCTTTAACTCCAAACAGAGACACAGAGCAAGTAGAGAACTACAGGCCTATATCATTGATTAACAAAGTTTTGAAGATATTGACCAAAATCTTAGCAAACCGAGTAGGCTCCTTTATCAGTCGCTATATACACAAGGACCAAGTGGGGTTAATTCCAGGAAGACAGGGCCCAGACCAAGTAAGACGGGCTATATATGCAATCTCAATCCTACAGACTGGGTGGGACAGAAGCCCCCGCCAGGAAGGTCTGCTTCTATCGTTGGACCTTCAGAAGGCCTTCGATTCACTATCCTGGCCGTATCTCTTCGCAATTCTAAAACTATGGGGATTCGGAGAGATCTTCTTGGGGCTTCTGGGCTCTCTCCAGAAGCTAGGATAAGACTGCAAGTCTACTACTCAGATCCAATCAGGATCTCCAGGGAAACTCAGCAAGGAGGTCCCTTATCTCCCTTGATCTTCGCCTTAGATATAGCAATTAGATCTAATCCGATCAGGGGTGTCCAATGCGGACACACCAATCATAAATGCGCGTTATTCGTGGATGACCTCCTTCTCTTTGTCATCTCCCTTATTACCTCTTTGCCAAACATTTGTAAGCTGCTAAACTCCTTTGCGAATGTCTTGTGCCTCCATGTTAACCTGACTAACTCCCACGCATTAAACTCAAACCTCTTTTAGTGGAGAAACTGAAACCATCCTTCAAATTCAAATAGGGTGACTCATCTATCTGATACTTAGGGATAAACCTCCCCTCCAAGATCGAATAATTATACCAGACTAACTACCCTCCCATGTACCACAAGCTTGAATCTGACCTCAAAACTTGGTCCCTTGGAATTTACTCTTTCAAGATGACTCTACTACCCAGACTTCTTTACCTGTTTAGATCCCTCCCCATGGCGATAAGAAGAGATCACCTCAAATCATTCCAAAGGAAAGTAATCAAATTTATCTGGGGGAAAAAGGGTATAGATTTGCTCAACGTTTCCTCTTTAGCCCCAAGTCAGAGGGGGACTAGGCCTCCTCAACCTGTTATGGTATTACCAGGCAGCCTGGATAGCCCAATTATCCACGGTCTACTATAGGCTTGAGAAGCCTGACTGAATTCATATAGAAAGGCAGGCTGTCCCTACATATACACTATCTCCTTTGGTGTCCCGAAAATCTAGACTCCCAGTAATGTCCTCCACTCTCTCACATTCCCTAGCGTTATGGGATGACATGAGACATCTACCCTATCTGACATCCAAAATACGCCCTCTAGCACACATTTTCCACAACCCACAATTCAAACCAGTGTAGCGGCGGGCTCCTGAAGAGCACGCGCTATAGGTTTTTCTTCTTTTCTTTTTTTTGCCTGTCCAAACCAACACTCATAATCTGTGAATTCTGGGGGTATGGGTTTGTTTTTTCATGGAAGAGAGAAAATGCGACATTTGATGAAACCTAAATCTCTCCAAGTCTGGTAGATCCAGTTTGTTTATACAATGTTTCAAAGATAACAGGCCTGCAACAGAGAAGTAATGTCCAATATGGTACATCCCCTTGTCCAACCACCATTGGAATGATTTAATGTCCATACCTGGTGTAGCACTAACCCCCGAAGGAGCTGCTGGTTATTTTTGGGCTTACCGTTACCTTCCGTTCTCCTTGTGACACGTCTAGGGGATGTCCCGTGGTAGATGACTGACAATAGATCCACTTGAATGGATTTTATTTGCAAAAACTCAAACCATTGAACAGTCTTTCAACTTGGGATCAGAGGGTTGGAAAAGGTAGTTCAGGTACTCTCAATGTCAAAATCCAAAAACGTTAAAGAACTTACTTTGACTGCATCCGGAGAATAGCCATTCGCAGCTGGATGAACACTCAGGTTGGACAGTCCCTCTCTCACAAGGCCTAGCAACCAAGGTGCTTACTCGGAAACAAAGTCTTTGTCACAGACTTTGTTGCAGAACACGTAGGTAAACTAAGCTGTAGAACACTTGTAGGATACCTGGATCTTTCAGCCTGCTTGGCGATATCCCCAAGACCTAATTCTTTCGGTGACTTCAGCCCTTCCAGGCTCTTGTTAAGAAAATCAACCCGGACGTGGTGTTCTTCTAAAGAGTCCTCCCCTGGAATGCTCGAAGTACAATGGGTCTCTCCCGAATCGGAGACGGCACCCAACCCCCTCAGAATCCTCCTTTTAGTTTCCTTGCCCTGGGCTAGCCAGCCTCGGGGCATCAAAGTCGGGTGGATCCGCACCCCAGGCCATAGCCTTCCCGGGGGCTGGTCAGGAGGACAAGGACCAAGTAGTCAGCACATCATACTGGACCAGAACCCCGAAGCACGTGATGTCCTCATCTTAAATACCCTCTCCCAGAGGGCTCCGAAAGAGAGTAACTTAAGCACCTGACCAGACCATAGTTCCACGCCTGCCACCCGAGACAGTGCCCCCTGTGGCCAGGCTGAACATCTCACAGTCCAGTCAGACTGGTACAGAAGTCTAATTTAGGCAAATAGACCCAAACCAAACTGTAGTTTGGGTAAAGTTTAATTTTGAAAAACACATAGCGCGTGCTCTTCAGGAGCCGCTGCTACATATATATATATATATATATATATAAAATATATATAATGTATAATGACAGGGGGACATGGTTACAGTGTTGGGGGGTCTGAACGAGGTATAAGGAAGTTAATTATCTTCCTCTTTCCCCCTCAGATCCCCTCACATTCTCTTTTCACTGTCCGATTCTCCACCTCTGAGCTGGTGAATCGGGAGTGTGAATTCTGACATAGATCGCCAGTGAAGCGATGAGATCGCAGCTTAATAAACTGGCCGTTGCTGTGTCAGTCTATGAGGATTCTCCATGTGTGGAGATAATCAGCGGGAAAACAAGTTCAAACACTTCTCCCCCAATTATCTCTGTTTCATAAACTGTTTATGGACTGTAATCAGCGGCAATCCTTGGGATCTCCGCTGATCACTGCTTCATAAACGTACAGCTTAGGCCTCATCTGGAATATGCAGTTCAGCTTTGGGCACTAGTTCTCAAAAGGGGAATTGGGGAACTGGAGAAAGTGCAGAGAAGGGCAACCAAACTGATAAGATGAATGGAGGACCTCAGCTATGAGGAAAGATTAGAGGAACTGAATTTATTCTCTCTTGAGTTGAGGTGATTAAGGGGGATATGATCAACATGTACAAATACATAAGTGGTCCATATAGTGAACTTAGCGTTGAGTTATTCACGTTAAGGTCATCACAGAGGAAAGGGGTCACTTTTTACGTCTAGAGGGAAAAAAATAAATCTCCAAATACGGATACAGTAATGCCCCATACACATGGTCGGATTTTCCGATGAAAGCGGTTCGATGAGAGCCTTTTGTCGGAAATTCCGACCATGTGTAGGCTCCATCGGACATTTTCCATCGGAATTTCCGTTGCACAAAATTTGAAATCTGGTTCTCAAATTTTCCGACAACAAAACCCGTTCGCGTAAATTCCGATTGTGTGTACACAATTCTGACGCACATAATGGCACGCATGCTCATCGGCTCATCGTATGTGTTGTACGTCACCGCGTTCCTGATGTTTGGAATTTCCGACAACTTTGTGTGACCGTGTGTATGCAAGACAAGTTTGAGCCAACATCCGTTGGAAAAAATCTCATGGATTTTGTTGTCGGAATAGACTCCCTCCAGAGGTGATTCTGGCCAGCTCAGTAGATTGCCATAAAAATGGCCTGCATTATTTCCTAAATGTACATAATTTAACTGGGTACTGATATTTAGAGGGCTATCACACTGCGCCTCCCATAGCGTCAGCAGTAAAACTGCGCTATTTTTAGTAATCCTCTTAGATGTTTACTGGGGCATATCAATGATGAAACTTTATCCAAAAATGTTCAGTCTTCATATGTAAAGTGATGTTCTATGCTTAAAAAACTATAACAATGCACTGGAAATCTCAGTCTACCCCGACTATAAAGTTCTGGCTTACCATTATCAACCAAGCAATACCACTATATAAGCTGACATACGAGGCTAGAGGATGCCCAAAAAAGTTTTCCAAAATATGGGACTCATGGGTTGAATCAGAGAGCACCATACCACCTAGCCCTTAGAATACAATGAATAATGAAAAATAATATGGATTAGATACTAACAGGGATTGCCCCCTGACAAGAGTAGACTGTGATGTAAGAGACCTCTTTTATGCTGCTTCTCAATGTATACCTGTATACCTAACCAATATATTGCACTTTGATTCTAATAACACTCGTTATGATTGTACACCTGTGTAACTGTTATTTGTTATGCTTATAAAAACAATAAAAAGTTAGCCTTTAAAAAAAACTATGTAACTACTCATGCAGGTATTGGGATTGCATTATTATTTTTTTTTGAAGATGGAATAGATGGACTTGTGTCTTTTTTCAACCTGAATATGTAACTATATTCTGTGTGGAGAAGAGAAGTGCTGCCGAAAATTGATGACATAATTAAGACGCGATTGTGAAGGGTGGGATATTTTTCTTTGGAAAGATAAATCTAATATAAGTCCAGTAAGGAGACAAATTTTCTTTTGGCCGCATTTGTACGCTAAATGTGAACGCATTTTTACAAAAAAAGTTTACGATTTTGTGTTGTGCCACATTCATAGCCTTCTTGCCACACTATGCTTGCTCCTGCGGCTTTGCCAACTCGGATTTGGGCGGCCCAGTTGGGCTTGGCTGTTGCCTCTGTACTTCCCCACTCGGTGCGGGGGGGGGACGCTTGCCGCGACACTGTTGCCCTGGGGCGGCGTCACCACTCTCCTCCCGGGACCACTTTAAGGTAAACCCTACCTAGCTGCGCTAGCATCTGGTGCTTGCCGCCCATGCAACCCACACATATCCAGGCCTGATTTACTTATTCTCCTTTTTGACACCATCCTCATAATGTTTTCTTTCTAGGTTGGACTCCCAGTTTTACTGGACCCTGGGTCCGGCAACCTACCCTTAGCCCCTGTACACACGGTCGGAGATTTCGACAACCAAATCCGTCGGATTTTGTCCATCGGATCTTGTCCGAAACTGTTGCATACACACGGTCGGACTAAGTTGTCGAAAAATTTGATCATTCAGAACGTGATGACGTAATTTCGTTACGATGGGACTACGTTCAGGCTAGTAGCCAATAGCTTTGATGTAGGAATTTGATCTGAGCATGCGTGGCACTTGGTCCGATCAAAATTCTCTACACATGATCGGAGTATGTCCGATCGAACCAGTTGGTCGGGAAATATTTCCAACATGTTGGAAAATTGGGTCCGACGGAATCAGTCCGATGCATACCACACACAGTCGGATTATCCGACGACACGGTCCGATAGGACACATTCTGACGGATTCTCCGACCGTGTATACAAGGGCTTAAATGTCCCAAGAAGCATTTAGCAGCCCTGCGTTTTGTACCGTTTTGGTGACAGGCAGTCTGGCATATGCCACCACTATCCCCACCAGGATCCTTTCCACATCGGTTTCCCCCATACCCACGGGTGGGCTGGGAGACTGTGTTGCAACTCGGGCGCCGCTGTTGGCCTAGCCCACTCTGTCTGGCAAGATCCCATACTCCTATATCAGAATGCGCTCCCAGGTATTTTTCCTCCCATTTTTCACTATAAGTGCATGTGTTTATGGGATTAGAGCAACATGCTGGCCTCAGGCACCTCTGGCCTTCTTACAGCTGAGTATTATTCCTTATATCTCCTTTTTTTACAGGGTGTGGAGCCCCCCCCAAGAACTACAACACACTATCTGGTGTCCTGACGCCCTCTGTTGGGGAACCTCCCTCCTGGGCTCTGGCGGGCCTGGCATATACGGAATAGTGGCCATCTGTTCCCTAAAATTTTCTTTTAAAATGTTCCTTAATGGATGCAGTAACCGATGATGTTCCTAAGCAATACTTTATGGTCAGTACCAACTTCAAGTTCTTATTATAATGGTCTTACTGTTGCATGTATTTTATGTGAATGATTCTGCTGTTTTATTTTTTGGCTCATGACTGTCCCCTCAATTACACATCCTTATCATCCCCTGATGAAGTCACGTGACCTGTGATGAACACGCGTCGGGACACTAAGCGACCGGAAGTGACGTAGATCGAGCCCGCAGCTCGTTTGTACACTGTTGTTACAGACTCTGTGTTTGTGAGTATTTTTAAACCTTTTTAAATAAATAAATCTGTTGAAACATTTTCACACTATGGAGTATCCTTCCTCCATGTCTGCTTAAACCTACATACATGCCATACCATTGAGGAACCCTGACTGCAATACCCCAGAGAAACCCCTTAAAGGGACCACAGCATTTGTCAGGACCCGGGAACTCCACACTAAAGGGAAACTCCGCCAAAGGATCCTAAAGATCTTCATATACGCTGTTACCTTACAGCGGTAAGGTAAGGGGACATCCATCATCGGTATACATGGAACCACGAAGGATATATCCCCTCTCACCAGCACCACTGCCCTCTCCATTGCAACATTTCCACATTGTTCACAAATTACCATGTTGAAGGAATCACACCTTGTGCGATTATAGGAATAATCGCAGCACCTTGCACTTGAAGGTTTGCCTATGTGCATCACATTAGAGCACGTTATGCAATTTTTGTGATCGCAACACGCTGAACTTTGGAATTAAGATTGCTTATTTTTTCACCTTTGTTTACTGTATGTTCTAGATTATATATTAGCAGCAATAAGTATTACTGTTTAATAAGTCACATAGGCACATATTTTTATTATATTCTTATTTGTATTAATTTTTTAAACTTTATTCTACACCTCCTAACTGTTGATTCAGTATATTGCCCTTACCGACAGGCATACCCCTCCGACGTACAGCGCACCACTATCTTTCTTATTTTTTACATCCTTATCATGCTGTTTCCAATAGATACTCCCGAAGAAGAGTATAACTCAAAACGTGTCAGGTACATGTGTTCCATATGTAAAACGGAGTCTAATGATTGTGAACTTCTCATATTGTATTGCATGTTTGTCACAGTATGCATCCTGTATTTTTCTGTGTATCCATTTTTGTACATTGTAGATTTGTGATATCTACACCTCCCCTTTCTTGCTAAAATAAAATGTATACTCATTACTACCCTAGAGTCGTTTTTTTCCCTTTAAAGTCCCGTAAGAGGAACAATTTTCCAACTGTTCATAGCCTTCTTGAGTCGCAAGTTGGACACGACTGATGTACATTATTTAACAGGGTATAAGTAACAAAAATATATCAGCACCATTGCAAAGCTGAAACAGCCCCACAACCCGCCCTCCAAAAAAAATAAAGCATATATACATCAACATAAATCCCAACTATGCCCTTTTCCATAGAAACCTTCAGCCATCGCAGACCCCCATCCCACCTACAAGACCACTTAAAGGCCATCCAATGCCCTACAGCAATCCATATAGACCAGTGATGGCGAACCTATGGCACGCGTGCCACAGCCGGCATGCAGAGCCACCTCTGTGGGTACAGGAGAGAGTCCAGGTTTGTGGTGGTGAAAGGACAGCAGCAAGCAGTGGCGAGGTGCAGAAATCTACCGCATGAGAGAGTGAGCGGCCTGAGTTATAGGCCTGAGAGCACAGGAGTGAGAGAAGAGCTTCACCGCCTCCTGAACAGCTGAAAAGGCAAGCAGCGGGTGAAGCATACCCGGCGTCTTCCAGAGCCTAGACTTCTCAAACCTCCTCTTCAACAGTGAGACCTAGAGAACAGGCTGACTGGGGGTCCGGACGACGAGGACAGGTGGGAGGCACAGGTTGTGAGGGAGCCGCTGGATTGAACAGAGCAGAGAGCTTCCCCGGATCAAGGAACAGAGACTGGCATGGAAGGTACCGGGCACAATCATAGACAGACTACCTGCAGACAAAAACTGAGACAGGGGGGCAGAGCAGGGACTGCAGATGGGGACAGAGCTAGGGGTCTCTCTCATCTCCCCCATCTCTCTCCTCTCAGCATCCCTCCCTTTCTCTCTCTCAAGCCCCCTCCTCTTTGTTCCCCCTCTCTCTGTGTCCCCCTCACTCTCACTCCTCTCTATGTCCCCCCTCTCTCTCTCTCTCTCAGCCCCCTCTCTCTCAGTCCCCTTCTCTCCAACACAGCCCTCTCTCTGCTCCCCCCTCTCTCTCTCTGTCATCTCCCTCCCTCTCAGCCACCCTCTCTCTGTTCCCCCTCTTTCAGAATCTCTCTCACATCTCTCTCTCTATGTCCCCCCTCTCTCTCTCAAGCCCCCTCCTCTTTGTTCTCCCTCTCTCTGTGTCCCACTCGCTCTCACTCACACCCCTCTCTATGTCCCCCCTCTCTCTCTCAGTCCCCTTCTCTATCACACATCCCTCTCTCTGCTCCCCCCCCTCTCTCTCTCTGTCATCTCCCTCCCTCTCTCTCAAACCCCCTCTCTCTGTTCCCCCTCTTTCAGAATCTCTCACACCCCTCTCTCTCTGCCCCCCCCATCTTTCACACCCCTCTTTGTCCCCCCACACCCCACCACCTCTCCTTCACACCCTCTCTCTCTCTCTCTCAAACACCCTCTCTCTCACACACCCCCTTCACTCTCACAACCCCCTCTCTCTCACACCCCTCTCTTTCTCTCTTGCCCCCTCTCACTCAGCCCCAGCCAATTGCAGTGTTGGCACTTTGAAGTAAAGGAGTTGGTTTTGTGTTGCAGTTTGGGCACTCAGCTCAAAAAAGGTTCACCCTCTGCCATTTATACTCTTGTGTTAAAAAAATCACTAACATACCTCAATGTTCTTTTGAATAAAATCCACTCTTCCTTTTTGGTCTTTATGCTTCTTCTGCTTTGCTTTCTGATTCAATCTCTCGCTAGTTTCCATTTCTGAAGATTTACCTGAAACGTAACCCGTTTTAAAAGACAATGTTTGTTGAAAAGAGCAATAAAAACGATACTGCATTTTTTACAAACACAAGCAGAATGTAAGAAATTCACAGCTGTGTTTGATGTATTACCAACATGTACATATTTAATTTAGAAGTCTATGTGGGTATGGACATGTGATTCTTTCAACAGCCTGTGGTAGTCCCTTAGCAGTGTTAAAAAAAATAAAAAAGAAAGGCATTTCACTTCTTTACTATAGTCCTTTGTTTTCAGTTGACTTCTGTTGGTGAGATCATGTACTGTCAAGAACCTTTGGCTCTATTGCAAAACATACATGGTTTTAACCCACTTAACCCTTGGCACTGCTATTCTACATAACTAAAAACTCTGACTATCATCCGGGTGTCCTCATCACACAATGCTTTACTCTCACTGAAATAATGCAGGCACTGGATAAACAATAAATGTTTCATGACACAAATGCTGGAAATCACTTATCAGTGGGTGTGTCAAATGTACACTCTATCATGCCAAACAGAGAAATAGAATTATACTAGACTCTTTTATTCTTTATTCTTTCTCACAATTATTTTACATTTCTTAGGCTCGGTTCACACAGGACGCGGCACGACTTGCAGCGCCGCGACCTGCCGCGACCTCAGCGGCGACTTGCAAAACGACTTCTGTATAGAAGTCAATGCAAGTCGCCCGAAGTCGCCGCAAAAGTAGTACAGGAACCTTTTTTCTAAGTCGGAGCGACTCGAGTCGCTCCTATTAGAACGGTTCCGTAGTACAGAACGGGGGCGACTTGTCAGGCGGCGAAGTCGCCTGGACAAGTCGCCCATGTGTGAACCGAGCCTTAGGAGACACATGAAAGTCTCTGCTACCACTAGGAAGATTGGCCCCAATGTGCACCAGGAGTGTACACTGTAGGTTCCAGAAATATAAGCACAGACATGTACACACACATATTTATTTTGACATGCCAGTGTCATGTTGTGGCATGAAAAGGCATTTAGAGCCCAATTTTGCAGGTGAGGAACCATAAGCTCAGAAAATGTATGGGTTTCACCTAGGGTTCTCACCCATACAGGGCTCCAGGATGTATGTCTGGTAGGGAGAAAACTGGACTGACAATTTTCTCGGGGCTTGGCAAGTCTTTGTCTTGGTTCTGGAGCCTGCAGGCTTTGTAGAGTTTTAAGTGGGATGAAGCCTCCAACCCTAGGGTTCATGTTTTGAGGGAAACTAATGCCAACTGACTGTTTTTCCCATTTCCCATTTTTCCCATTTCCTATAGTAACAGGGGGACTCTGGTTACCAGAAGACAAAAGTTCCAGTGGAGGTGTAGCTCAGCAATCCCAGGAAGATGCAAGAGTGTTTCAGCCTGCTGGGAATTTAGATGTGAAAAGTTTCTATGAAGAAAGTTGACCAGTACCTTGCTTCACATTGCCCCGTTACCAATGGGGGCAATATGTTGCGGCTTGCCCTATGTTGGAGATAATGCTGTCAGGTGAGAGGCTCTTTCTTCATGCCCAGTTTCTTGTGAAAAAGTTGAGGAAAGTAGAATGAAGTGTAGCTCAGAGCTACACCCGGGCAGTTGAGAGCAGCAAAACAGTGTGGTGTATATATAAATATACACATACACACACACACACACAGTGCAGTAAGTCTACAGTATATATTACAGTGCAGGCAGTGTAAACAGTATCTAATACAGTATGTACAGTTTCTAATACACTTCAGGCTGTGTACACAGTATATAATACAGTGCAGCCGGTGTACAGTATCTAATACAGTGCAAGTGGTGTACAAAGTATATAATACAGTGTGTACAGTTTCTAATACACTTCAGGCGGTATTCACAGTATATAATACAGTGCAGCAGACTCTCACAGAGCACTAAAAGAGGGCAAGCAGCCTCTGTGTCTACAGTGAAAAGTGGTGGTCGCAGACATGGTGCATCCTGTGCAGGCTTGCCCTTTTTTTCTGCTGCTGGCCATGTTATTAAGCCACAACATGCAGAAGAGTTGGTGGAGTGGATAACTAAGCCGTCGTCATCCTCCTCATCCTCTGTCACAAAGGCTTATACTAGTTTGCCTTCCAACGCAGCTGCCAAAGTGGCCTATTCCACCATCTCCCTGTCCACAGTTTCTCCTTCCATAGCCCCACTATAATGCACAGAGGAGTCACCAGAATTATTCGACCATAGTGTTGGTTACATGCTGCTGAAGGATGTGCAGCAATTTGAAGGCTCCTATGTTGGTTCCCAAGTTGAGGAAGAAAGTAACGTGAGCCTAGAGAGGGGGTGCCATAGAAGGACAAGAAACTAGCAGTCATGTTCCCTCAGCTGCAGCATACTGCCAAGTTTGCTCCAGTGACGAGGAGGAAGGGGATGATGATGTCACTACCTGTACTTGGGTGCCTTAAAGAAGATTGGAGGAAAGTGAGGAGGAGGAGGCACAATTCCAACGAGGCAGGATGTCATCCAGGGGCCAGTTTAAGGGCAGCCACCCTATTGCATCACACTACAGAGATCCACAGGTGCAGGGCACTGCTGACACCCCATTGGACAGGGCAGTCAGCAGCAAGGTTCATATTACTGCATAATCATGGTCCAGCAGGCATGGTCAGGGACATTACATTTCCTTCATGGAGCCCAGGTAACACCGCTGGCAGCTGGGAAGAAAGCAAGACAGGGTTCAGTGTTGGAGCTTGTTCTGCCACCATGCCTCCAAAAAGCTGCTGGTGATTGTGCTACATCTCTCTGCTCCACCCCTTCCTCTTCTTCTTCCTCCATGGTCTCTTTTGCAGAATTGTCCTCTGAACCAGCAGTGCTCCATAAGCATTGAAGGGGCTACGCAAGCAGTCAGGCCAAAGGATGCCATGCGGTGCTTCAGTTGGTCTGCCTAGGGGACAGGAGCCACACTGGGGCAGGCAGAGATTCTGTCAACTCTGCCAGGGCAGGCTCAGAGGTGGTTGACGCCATGCCAGCTTGAGCCAGGAGTGGTTGTATGCGACAATCGCATCAACCTTCTGTCGGCCCTCTGACAGGGACAATCAACACATATTAGAAGCTTGACACACGTCTTGAGTTAGGCTTACAAGATCTCCTGAGGCAGGCCATAAAAGTCTGTGGTAATTTCCGGCAGTTATACAATGCCAGTGCTCAGCTGGCTGACATTCAATGGGAATTCAACCTGCCCACCAAACGCTTCATTTGTGACATGACCACCAGGTAGAACTCAACATTGGCAATGCTGCAACGGATGCACACATAGCAGGGGGCCATCAATGAGTACCTGTGTGAGTATGGCACCAGGACAGGCTCGGGCAAGCTTGGCTACTTTTTGCCACGCCAATGGCTACTGATAAAGGATGCATGCACTGTCTTGTCACCATTTGAGGAGGCCACAAGGATGGTGAGCAGCGACAATGCATGCATCAGTGACACTGTCCCTCTAGTCTTCCTGCTGGAGCACATGCTTTGTGGAATCATGGACAGGGCACTTGAGGCAAAACAGCAGGAAGAAGAGGAGGACTTCCTTTCCTCTCAAGGCCCCCTTTATGCAGACAGCATTCCTGCAAGGTCGCCAAACACACAGGAAAAAGGAGGAGGAGGATTGTGTCAGCATGGATGTAGAGGATAACATGCAGCAGTGTTCAAGAGATGGTTTTCAGTCACCATAAACCCAAGGAGTTGTATGTGGCTGGGAGGGGGTAGTTCCTGACAATGTCATCCTTAGTGACCCAGACGACTCAGAATCGAATGCCTTTGCAAACTTAAGCTGCATGGGCTTCCTGATTCTGCAAAGCCTGCGAAGGGACCCTGGGATTCGTGGTATCAAGAAGAAAGATCATTATTGGCTAGCAACCCTTCTTGATCAATGTTACAAGAGTAAAGTTTCTGAGCTCATCTTGCCTTCGCAGAGGGAGCAGAGGATAAAATATCTTCAGGGTGCTGTGAAGAAGAGTTTGTGTAACGCCTTTCCAGACCCTGGGAAGTTACCATTTCCTGGTGCTGGACACCATGTTTCTGAGGCTTCGTTCAGTCAGAGGAAGACCGGTGGAGAAGGTGGCTGGCTGGCTGACTGATGCCTTCAAACAATTTTTTAGTCCTCAGCTGATAGCTTCAAGCAACCATCGGCAGTGTCTGCATTATATGGAGCAGGAATTTCTAGGAGCAACTGAGTACTGGGCACTGGGTCTTGAGGATGGACCACTGGCCAGAACTTGCTCAATATGCAATCGAGCTACTGGCCTGTCCTGCATCCAGCATGCTTTCTGAATGCACATTCAGTGTTGCTGAAGGGTTGGTAATGGATTAAAGAGTGCTCCTGTCCACAGACGCCGTTGATAGGCTCACATTTTTTTAAATCATTCAGTCCTGGATCAGCAGTTATTAAGCCCCTGATGCTGATGTAACTAATTGAATTTTTTACGGATCTGGGATCCCTCGAAGACTGCATATGCTGCCTATCCTATTCCTGAATCTTGATGATGATAGTTTCAGACAATATTTTTTGGTTTGAGGCCCCACCAACACCCAATGGGCCACATTTTTCTGCCCCTGTTTAACAGGGGCATGTAATTACAATTTTTAAAATAATATTTAACAGCAGGGCCCGTTTCTGCACCCAACAAGAGTAACTGTGAGGGGTTAGTGTTCTGGCACCACCAATACCCAAGGCCCAATTTTTTGGCAGCATATATAGTGCAGTCCATATAGTATATATACCGCAGTTCAGAGTTTATAGCACAGTCCGTATAGTATATATACTGCGGTTAAGACTATATAGTGCAGTCAGTGTAGTACATATAATACAGTTCAAGGTATATATTGCAATGCAGAGTATATAATACAGTGTATTGAAGTGGTCAAGGGGAAGCCTATGACAGAATTAGGAAAAAAAAACGTCATGAAGTCCTGCCAAAATCCATACCAGGCACTGGCCATTGGTTGTCGTGGTCTGCAGGTGTGGGGATTATCAGAATCTGGAAGCCCCCTTTAACCAGATCCCAACCCTCCCCCCTATGTGAATGGGTATCAGGTACATTGTACCCCTACTCATTCGCCAACCAAGTAACAAAAAGTAAAAACCACAATAGACAGTTTTTGACAATTACTTTATTAAATAAAAATAAAAAAGTGTCCCACGATGTCTATCCATCTTCAATCACACGGCCCGATGGACCCGAAAAATAAAAAATAAAAACAAAAAAGTTTCATCTTATTGGGTGGCCTCCCGGCAACTGCTGTCTACTGGCTGTGACAGCTGTTACATAGGCAAGGACAGGGCCACCTGGTGATGTAAACGAGTGACCACACTCCCTCCTGATGTCATGTGACATCATGTGGGGTCATCCGGTTACGCCAGCAAGTGGCCCCACCCTTGCCTATATAACAGCTGTCACAGTCAAAAGACAGCAGTCGCCGAGAAGCTTCCCATGGAGGCAGAGTCCGCCTAGCAGTAAGAAGGGTTGCTAGTTCAAATCCCAACCACCGACACTGCCTGCCTGGAGTTTGCATGTTCTCCCTGTGCCTGCGTGGGTTTCCTCCGGGTACTCCGGTTTCCTCCCACAATCCAAAGACATGCAGGTATGTTAATTGGCTTCTGTCCAAAATTGGCCCTAGTATATGAATACCTTGGATTGTAGGCTCCTTGAGGGTAGGGACTGATGTGAATGTGCAATATACAGGGATAGGGATAATTGTCGATACTCGCTCAGGTTGAACTGGATGAACTGCTGTCTTTATTCAACTTTACTAACTATGAAACATGGGGGGGAGGATCTGGGGGCTTCCAGATTCCGATAAGCCCCCCACCCGCAGACCCGAGAACCAATGGCCAGGGTTGTCGGGAAAAAACACCCTCCCCATGTTGAGGGCATGTGGCCTGTACCACTCACTCATGTGGCACTCACTCATCCCCCCCCTTCCTGTCCTCCAGGCTGCATGCTCGGAGAAGGGTCTGGTATAGATTTTTAGGGCTTTTTAAATTTTGGTGTGGAGTTCCCCTTAATATCCAAACCAGACTTGAAAGGCCTGGTATGGCGGACCAATTTTTTCCTTGATTTTTTATCTATATTGCCGGGAGCGACCACTACGTTACAGCCGCAAGCAATTATAAATAAATGAAATTTTTTCCTTTAGAAATTAACATTTTGAGGTGGCACTGTGATACACATCGCACAGATGCACCATTTTACAGGCAGACTAAGGGGGCCTCCCGGGCACAACATTTAAAGGAATATTTCATTTTTATTGTGTTACTTTAAGTATTATTAAAATCACTGCTCCTGGATAAACGGTAATTTTAAAAACTTTTTCTTGCGTTAATACATGTCCCCTAGGGCAGTACCCGGGTCCCCATACACTTTTTATGACAATAACTAGCATATAAGCCTTTAAAATGAGCACATTTGATTTTTCATGTTTGTGTCCCCTAGACTTTAATAGGGTGCAAACCGAACCGGGGGGGGGGGGTGTGGCCCATCCCTAGTGTGCAGGCACAGAGAGTTTGTGGGAACAGCCTGGAAGAAGCAGACAGGAGCCCTAAGATTGAGGGTCAGAGCAGAAGGGGAAAGCCATAACATTGAAGGAAAGATTGATTTTTGCAGGTAGATTCTGAATAACCCTTGTGTGGATAACCCTATATATATTGTGTGCTTTTCTTTTAATAAAAGTTGGCAAGAAAGTCCTAAAACAAAGATTTTGCTGAGTGGACTGCATCATTGAAGCACTACATTTGAGTTATTAACCAAAATACATATAAAACACACACACACACACACACACACACACACACACACACATATACATTATTGTGCCTAAGTTTTAGGCAGGTGTGAAAAATGCTGTAAATTAAGAATGCTTTCAAAAAGTGTTAATAATTTATTTTTATCAGTCACCAAATTGGAAAGTAAATTACCAGAATAGAAATCCAAATCAAATCAATATTTTGTGTGACCACCCTTTTGCCCCATACACAGGATCAGAAATTCTGCCAGTAAAAGTCGGATGTGAGTTTTTGGTCAGAAATTCTGGCCATGTGTATGCTCCATCAGACTTTTGCTGGCAGAGTTCCAAAAATCGCCTGTACCAATTCTGACATGCAAAATTCTTACGCATGCTTGGAAACAATTCGACGCATGCTCTGAAGCATTGAACTTAATTTTCTTGGCTCGTTGTAGTGTTGTATGTCACCGCATTCTTGACGGTCAAAAGTTCAGAGAACTTTTGTGTGACCGTGTGTGTGCGCAAGGCAAGCTTTTGAGCAGAATTCTGTTGGAAAAACCATCCAAGTTTTTTCTGACAGAATTTCTGATTGTGTGTATGGAGCATTACTCTTCAAAAAGACATTAATTCTTCTAAGTCCACTTGCACACAGTTTTTGAAGGAACTAGGAGGGTAGGTTGTTCCAAACATCTTGGAGAACTAATTACAGATCTTCTGTGGATGTAGGCTGCCTCTTCATGTAATCCCAGACGGACTCAATGTTTAGATCGGGGTTCTCTGGGGGCCAAACCATCACTTCATTGGTTGCATGTTTGGGGTCGTTTCCTGCTGCAAAATAAATTTGGGGCCAATCATATGCCTTGCTGATGGTATGGCACGATGGATAAGTATCTGTCTGTATTTCTCAGCATTGAAGACACCATTGATTCTGACCAAATCTCCAACTCCATTTGTAGAAATGCAGCCAAAAACTTGCAAGAAACCTCCACCATGCTTCATTATTGCCTACAGACACTCAATATTGCACTAATCTCCAGCCCTTCAGAGAACATACTGCCCCCTGGGACAGACAAATATTTAAAATGTTGAATCATCGGCCCAGAGCACCTGCTGCCATTTTTCTGCACCCCAGTTTCTATGTTTTCGTGTAGAGTTGAGTCATTTAGCCTTGTTTTCACATTGGAGGTATGGCTTTTTGGCAGCAATTCTTCCATGAAAACCAATTCTGGGAAAACTTCTCTGGACAGTAGATGGGTATATCTGAGTCCCACTGGTTTACACTAGTTCTGTGCTGATGGCACTGCTGGACATCTACTGATGAATAAGCATGATGTGTCTTTCATCTGCTGCATTAAGTTTCCTTGGCCACTTTTTTGTGCTTCTTCAAAAGAGGTTGAACAGCACATACTGAAACCCAGTCTGCTTTGAAATCTTTGCCTGGGGTAGTCCTTGCTGATGTAGCATACCTACCCCGTGTCTTGTTGCTGTGCTCAGACTTTCCATGGTGAATGACCTGCGACATGAAATGGTCTTCCACAACCTTACCTTATTAGCAGAGTTTGGCTTTTTCTCACACAGTTTTAAGCCTCCTATATAACAGTTTCTGTTAAAGCTAATGACTGTGTTTTAGCCTACATATAAAATAAATGATCTTTAGAACCTGCTTGATATAATTGGTTAATTATACACCCAATTCTAATCCCCCAAATGCAGTGACTTTGTGCATGCGTGTACATGTGTAAAAACTGTTGCTGGTTTGATGCCAAAGGGTAGTCCCACCAAATATTGACTTTATTTCGATTTTTCTTCCGTATGCTCACTTTGCATTTTGTAAGTTGATTATTTCAAACGATTAAAATACTTTTGAAAGCATTCTTACTTTACATCATTTCTTCACACCTGACTAAAGCTTTTGCACAGTACTGTATATGCACAATGATGGCCTCTTATTGTTATTTTTTAGATACATAATTCTAATTGGCAAGCTTACTTTGAATGAGGGCAGTGGCAGCCAATAAGGAGGGAGACTCTTGGACTACTGAGGCACTCGTGGATGTCTCTGGACAGAGAGGGGTCTCAGGTAAGTGTTGGGGGGGGGGGGGGGGGCTGCTGCACACAGAAGACTTTTTATCTTAATGCATAATATGCATTAAGATAAAAAAAACTTTTGACTTTGCAATCCCTTTAAAAAAGTTCTGCACCTAAAAAATATATATTCAAAGCCAGCAGCTACTAATATTGCAGCTGCTGACTTTTAATAAAATCCCACTTACCTGTCCCAGGGTCCAGCGATGTCGGCGGCAGATGACGAGCAATCGCTCGTCTTTCTGCTGCCCCCGCCGCCATCCTGTGTCAGGGAATCGGGAAGTGAAGCATCGCGGCTTCACTGCCCGGTTCCATACTGCGCATGCGCGAGTCACGCTGCGCGTCTCTTCTGGTCCCCCGCTGTGTCCTGGGAACTGTGTGTTTCCCAGAACACAACGGGGGCGGGGCGTCTGCGGGGGTCTGTGGCGGTCTGCCCGGAAGTGGGTGCAGATACCTGGATTATCCAGGTAACTGCACCCCCCTCCCCCCTGAAAGGTGCCGATTGTGGCACCGGAGGGGGGGAGGGATCAGATTAGCGGAACTTCCCCTTTAGGGTGAAGAACCGCTTTAACTGCTTGCCACCAGCTCACAGTAGTTGTACTGTGAGCAGACAGCACCTGCAGGACAGGTGAAGTCATGGTATGTTGTGGCTGTTCTGGGTTTGGGGCGCACAGGCATGCACCCCCTCTGTCAACCTGTGCTGAGATTGGACAATGATTTTGGCTGAAGTCAGCTGATCGGCTATGGCCGATCACACACAGAGTTCTGTGTGGTTGCGGTTCCTACTACAGCTTTCACGGGGATCCTACAGGTGTGGTACATACATACTTACATTGGTCCAAGCTGGGACAATGTAACTGTGTATAAATTGTCATGCCTAAACTTCAGCATTAAAAAAAAAAAATTCTGACTTGTTAATGCAGAGCCGACACCTTATGTTTCTTTAGCATTAAAGTATTCTTACCTGCTCATTTGCAATGTACACTGAGCTGGGCAATAACATAATATAAGCACTGCAGCCTACACTGCCCCCTTTTCTTTTTCAGAGAAAAAAAACAGTCATCCAAGCTGTTGATTTACACTCAACAGAACAAGCTGCTAAAATGCAGTCAAATCATGCCTTTGCACCAGACTACTTTAAGATAATGATAAACGTAAGCCTAATTTATTGGGATCCAACATAACTAAGACAAAATATACTATTTTCTCTTTAAAAAGTAATTATAATAGACTTGGATCATATTTATTTAATTGTTTACATATATAAGTTTCATAAACATGGTAGTTATAAAAAATGTATATTTAGTTACATATTACATTACAGTAAATGTAATTTTATTTTAGACAAATATTGGTTGAACCAGATTGCATTTTTTTCTTTTTTTCAATTTGTCTAACTATGTAACAAACATTTAACACAAGATAAAAAAAATCCCAAAGCACTATGAGTTGGCTTGAGAGATAGCACAGCAGCTAAAGATCGCTTGAGGGTCTGACTGACTGAAACCTCAGACTAAAACTGCTGGCCTTTAACGCTAAAGCGTCAGTCGTTTTAGCGGCACTCTAGCGCTGTTTAAGTGCCACTTTTGCACCGCTTTTCGTACACTTTTAACCACAAACAAGTTAAAAACTTGTGTTTTGTGGCACTTTCAAATTGCTTTTCAAGGGGGTTGAATGCGCTGCCCTTTCATTCCAATGAGCAGGGCATTTTGGGAGCGCTAAATACAGCACTCCCAACCCGCCCCAAAGATGCTGCTTGCAAGACTTTTCAGAACGTCCCGCAAGCGCACCACCCAAGTATGAAAAGTCACACTGAAATGAATGGGAGGTGGGTTTCAGGCGCTTGGCAGAGGCTATTTGAAAGCTAAAGCGCCTGAAAACCGCCCCAGTGTGAAAGGGGTCTAAGTCATCTAATAAGGAATGAGTTTGCATTGTGATGACTTTAAGAGTAAACAGAAGATGCTGTGAATAAAAATGACCAGATAGGTTGTTTTGTGTCATAAAAAATAGGATTTTTATAACAGCTTATTTGCAAAATCCTTTTGAAGTACATCAAGGGACACATAGCCATAGTAGTTACTATGTGGGTTATAGGCCACCTTCAGGTGATGGACACTGGCACGCCACCCCACTGGTGGGAGTACCTCAGTTTTGTAGCAAAGCAATACATGTGTATACCAAAGAAGGGAGAGACCTCTGTGTCCCATGATGTACTTTAAAGAAAAGGATTTTACAGGTAAGCTGCTATAAAAATCCTATTTTCTTATCGTACATCAGGGGACACCGAGCCATAGTAGTTACTATGTGGGATGTCCCATAGCAATGACAACTGAAGGGAGGGAGACACAAAAAAGTAGGGCACCAAGAGACTAGAGGACTAATACTGCAGCCTGCAGTACACTGTGCCCAAAGGCAATATCCTCAGGATCTTTTACATCTACCTTATAGAATCTAGTAAATGTATGGACTGAAGACCAAGTTGCAGCCTTGCAGATCTGAGCCATTGAGGCTTGGTGATGCACTGCCCAAGAAGCCCTAACAGCCCTGGAGAAGTGTGCTTTAATATGAACAATTACTTGTCAAATCCATATAAAAATAGTAGATTTCCACACTGCCTGTCCTCTTTTAGGACCGTCGGATAACACAAACAACACATCTGTTTTATGAATCTGAGCGGACACTTTCAAAAGACTTTGACCGCTCTCACCACATCAAGAGAATGTAGTGATCTTCCTTCCACAGAACAAGGTTCTGGAAAAAATGAAGGCAGAACAATATCCTGGTTTAAATGAAAAACCAATACTATCTTCGGTAGGAATTCAGGATGAGGCCGCAATACAAGCTCATCCTTATGAATAACCCAATATGGTTCTTTACAAGAAAGAGCAGCCAATTCTGATACTCTTCCTGCCGAAGATATGGCAACCATGAAAATTATTTTTCTTCATCAAGAGGACCAAGGGAATATCTCGTACTGTCTCAAAAAGGCTGCTTCTGTAAAACCGACAGGACTAAATTTAACTCCCAAGGGTTCAGGGGTGACCTGACTGGAGGATTAATCCGAGTTACCCCCTGAATAAAGTTATGAAGCAGAGAGTGTGAAGCAAGTGGTCATTGAAAAAACACTGATAAAGCTGACATCTGGCCTTGATAGTACTCAAGGTCATCTTCATTTCTAATCCTATCTGTAGGAATTCAAGGATCCTACTTATGACATATTTCCTGAGGTGCCAACCACCCGGATTCAGACCAGGAGACATATGCCTTCCAGATTCTATAGTATATGACTCCAAAGGCCGGCTTCCTAGCATTAACCAGGTAGAAATTCCTGAAGCTAACAGCACACAATTTTTTAGAATGTGTGTCTCAATAGCCAAACCGCTAAATTTAGCATTTGTAAGGTAGGATGCATTACAAGACCTTGTGAGAGAAGGCCTGGCCATAGCGGTAGGGTCCAAGGGTCCCCTATCGCCATTTTTACAATCTCAGCAAACCAAGATCTCCTGGGCCATGCTGGGGCCACAAGAATCACCTCCTTCTCTTCTTACTTGATCCTGCGAAAAGGCACAGAAGCAGCAGAACAGGAGGGAATGCATAGATCAGTGAAAAACTGATCCCACGGAATAACCAAGGCATCTGTTCCATATGCCAATGGATCCCTTTGTCCTTGACACAAAATTGTATATCTTGTTGGTGAACCTGGACGCAAACAGATCCATGTCCGGAACTCCCTATTTTTGTCATTTTGACAGAAAGCTGTCAAGGTCAAGGAACCATTCTCCTGGGAATAATTGTTGGCAACTCAAGTAGTCCGCCTGCCAATTCCCTATCCCTGGAATGAAAATTGCTGATATGCAAGGAATATTGTTTGGTCAAGCACTAGTTTCTGAACAAACAGGATTAACTACTTTTTTTGTTCACTTATATAGGACACTATTTACACTGTGTAGTATTATTATACACTTTTGAGATTTTTTTCACATGTTTAAATGCACTGGACATTTGAGCTTTAGATGATTGTTGTTTTTTATTTGACAACTAATTTTTTGAAAATATTTTTCACTATTGATTTTCACTATATTTGGATTCACTAACATTTAGATCTTTTTATTTTTAGGATTTTTACGAAAGTTTATTTATTTATACTTAGTCATATGAGAATTCACTTAGTGATAAGCGCTGCACTTTTATTTTTTTCTATTTTGTTGTGCCCAGTATCCTGGTTATTGTGTTCAGCTGCTGTTTTTTAATTTTTTTATTATTTTTTTACTAAGCGCAGATTTTTTATAATTTTTTTTAAGGAATATTGTTTCCCAAGATAGAATACGATGCACTTTTTTCTGGGCTGCACAACTTCTTGTGCCCCCTCTGTGATTGATATAGGCTACAGCTGTGGCATTGGCAGATTGGATCCTGACAGGACAATTCCGTAGTCTGAGTGTCCAGGCCTCCAGGGCCAGGCGTACTGCCCGAATCTCTAGAATATTGATGGGCATGAAAGGATAAGAAAAAGCATGAACAGATAGAGGAGGCTTTAGTGAACCCAAACCAGAAGTGGGCTCATCGATTACTGTGCTAATTGGCAGTAAAAATGTGGAGCGGACCAATTCAGTGAGAGACTGTACCAACTCCTGCGAACCTGATCCTTTCTTCAGACATCAGCCTCTTCCTGATCCCTTGAGAGAAATTCATCATCTCTCGCCCCTTGTTCCTCAGCATAAGGGTCCTGAGCAATGGACGGGGACCTGTTATGCTTAGTCCCACTCTGGGATGCAATTAAAGCATCAATCTTCTGCTCCAAACTTATAATGGTTGGAGAAAAAACCTCCTTAATCATCTATACAGGGGCTGTAATGGCTCCTGATGGCTCATTCTGAGCAGCCATATTACTCTCAGGGGAGGATGCCATCTTTTTTTTGGAGATAGGTCATGGCTTCGTAGTGACCATAGTCTTTCTAGAGCCCTTTTTTGAGGTGAGTTTAATCTCCCTTTTGACCATAGCCTGATGCACAAAGCAGGGGTACCACCAGAAGGAATGCATGCATTGCTTGAGCAATAGTCCAGCTCATCTGCTGATATTAAAGCTCAGCCTGATGCAGTAGTAAATGTGTCAAACGTATGCCTGTGTCATCGAACCACATATATACCTTCGCTCTTGTGTCCCTCCACAGCTTGCAACAGCAACATTGGTGGCATTAAAACACACATTCCCTGCGCTGGGCGTTGGAGGACGACAACGCCGTGCTGATAGGCCCCTGTCCTTTAGCACCTGGGCATCAACAGCCTAACCATTAAACCCAGTGACTGAAAAGCAGGATAGTAGACAGTGACAGAGCACTGAGGAGGGCCACAGAGGGTTTGCGGAGTACCACATTCTTATAGGACAGTTTTGCACAAAGAGGATCACTGTAACTCTCAATTCTGCAGAGTAGGCAAGCAAGAAGCTTCAGGAAAAACGTAGATCAGTTTGAACTGTTTACATTGAGTTACCAGCATCCATCATGAAGGCGTGAGAATCCTTGGTCATGGCAAACAACCCCTCACTTTCAAAAGAGAACATGAAACACTAAAAACTGAGAAAGTTTGTTGAAAAATGTTCTACACTTAGGATGTGCATGGCAGTCAGGGTCAAAATGTGTAGTGCAGCCCAAGCTAGAATTAGGTTAACTTCTCTTTGAGCTGCATGACTTCTGGTGCCTCCCAGATGGTGTAATCCACTGCTGCGGCATTGTCCAAATGAATCCTGGTCAGGTGACCTTGCAGCCGTAAGGTCAAGAGTAAAAGAGGCAACTGAATTGCCCTGATCTCTAGATATTGGGTGCCTAATGCAAAGTTCATTACCCAAAGGGCAATTTTCTAGGCCCGTCCAAGGTATGGTCCTCCAGAGCAAAGTCGAGGAGTAACCGATCTGGATGCTGCCAAAATAAGCCTCAATGACTTTGTAGAAGCTATAGTAACTTGCTAGTAGAAAATGACTTGAGGAAAGAACAAAAAGCAAAAAGAAAGCAATATGATTCTCTTGGCGCAAAGAGGACAAAAAAACTGAGGCTTGCTGGGAGCGGGAGGCTTATAGCTTTGTTTGCCAGTGTCCAATCTCCTGAAGGCAGCTACAGTACATAACCCAATGGTTCCAGAATACCATGCTGTGTCCTGTAACATACAAATAAGAAATCATTTTTATTAAAAGTCACAATTAGTAAAAAAAACACAGTGACTCCTAGTTGCATTTCCCAATGACCTCAGACATGAGCTGACCTATAGCAGTTCCCTCTGAAAAGCTGTCCAAAGGGAATCCACCAGACTTAACATCTGACCGGGATACCTACCAAAAAAAATAAAAAATTAACCAGTGCTCCATATGCCCTTCTGTAAAAAGAGATAAGCGTTTCCACTGCTGGCTTGACTACAAAATATTATTATTAACCAGTTGCCGACCGCCGCACGCCGATGTACGTCGGTACAATGGCACGGGCAGGCATAAGGACATACATGTACGTCCCTTGCCTCCCGCGGGTCGGGGGCCCGATCGGGCCCCCGCCCGGTGCCTGCGGCGGTCGGTATTCGTACGGGAGCGATCCCGGACGAGGGGACGGCCATTCATTCATGGCCACCCCCTCGCGATCGCTCCCGACGAATAGAAATCCCCGGTGACATCACTTCCTCTCCTGTAATGTAAACACAGGAGAGGAAGTGATGTATTCTCTCCTCCGTGTCGGTATTTTTCGTTCCGACACGGAGGAGAGCGGATCAGTAAGTTGCACCAACACTCACACACACAGTAGAACATGCCAGGCACACTCACACCCCCCCTTTACCCCCCGATCACCCCCCCAATTACCCCTGCCCCCCAGTCACAGTGACACCAATGTCATTTTTTTTTTTTTTTTTTTTTTTTTTGCATTGGTGTCATTTGTGACTGTAATAACTGTTAGGGCAGTTAGAGTTAGCCCCCTTTAGTTCTAATGTACCCCCCTAACCCCCCCAATAAAGGTTTAACCCCGTGATCACCCCCCGTCGCCAGTGTCACTAAGGCTGGGTTCACATTGCAGCGGTTTATGAGAACGAATGTGATTCGCACCGCACTGCAGTGCAAATCACATCCGATCTCTGTGCGATTCGAGTTCAGCCATTCGCCGCACCCGCCGCACCCGCCGCACCCGCCGCAAATTCGCACGGGACCCTTTTTTTGGCCCGCAGCAGAATCGGATCGCATGGGTGTTCACACCATGCGATCCGAGTTTGCAGATCGCACTGCGATATGCGAACTGATCTGGGGGTGTCAGTAACATTTCACTGACACTCCCAGCAGTTCGCATAGGGCAGTGTGAACTGCCGCCGGGAGGCATGCGATGCGGGAACCCGCCGCGGATTCGCGGCGTTTCCGCATCGCTCCAGTGTGAACCCAGCCTAATAAGCGATCATTTTTCTGATCGCCGTATTAGTGTCACAGGTGACGCTAGTTAGGCAGGTAGGTATTTAGGTTCGCCGCAGCTTTTTATAGCGCCAGGGACCCCCATATACTACCGCATAAAGCCCCCTGATTGCCCCCTAGTTAACCCTTTCACCAGTGATCACCATATAACTGTTACAGGTGACGCTGGTTGGTTAGTTATTTTTTTATAGTTTCAGGGCACCCGCCATTTATTACCTAATAAAGGTTTAACCCCCTGATCACCCGGCGGGTGTCATTTGTGACTAATAACTGTTAGGGCAGTTAGGGTTAGCCCCCTTTAGTTCTAAGGTACCCCCCTAACCCCCCCAATAAAGGTTTAACCCCGTGATCACCCCCCGTCGCCAGTGTCACTAAGGCTGGGTTCACATTGCAGCGGTTTATGAGAATGGATGTGATTCGCACCGCACTGCAGTGCAAATCACATCCGATCTCTGTGCGATTCGAGTTCAGCCATTCGCCGCACCCGCCGCACCCGCCGCAAATTCGCACGGGACCCTTTTTTTGGCCCGCAGCAGAATCGGATCGCATGGGTGTTCACACCATGCGATCCGAGTTTGCAGATCGCACTGCGATATGCGAACTGATCTGGGGGTGTCAGTAACATTTCACTGACACTCCCAGCAGTTCGCATAGGGCAGTGTGAACTGCCGCCGGGAGGCATGCGATGCGGGAACCCGCCGCGCATTCGTGGCGTTCCCGCATCGCTCCAGTGTGAACCCAGCCTAATAAGCGATCGTTTTTCTGATCGCTGTATTAGTGTCACAGGTGACGCTAGTTAGGCAGGTAGGTATTTAGGTTCGCTGCAGCTTTTTATAGCGCCAGGGACCCCCATATACTACCGCATAAAGCCCCCTGATTGCCCCCTAGTTAACCCTTTCACCAGTGATCACCATATAACTGTTACAGGTGACGCTGGTTGGTTAGTTATTTTTTTATAGTTTCAGGGCACCCGCCATTTATTACCTAGTCTCACTAGTGTACCCCTAAATTTAGGGGTGTCTACTTTCCAAAATGGGGTCATTTGGGGGGGGTTTGTGCCATCTTGGCATTTTATGGCCTTCAAAACTGTAACGCCCTTAGAAAGCCTGAAGGCGGTGCTTGGTTTTCGGGGCCCCGTACGCGGCTAGGCTCCCAAAAAGTCCCACATATGTGGTATCCCCATACTCAGGAGAAGCAGCAGAATTTATTTTGGGGTGTCATTTCACATATGCCCATGGCATGCGTGAGCAATATATCATTTAGTGACAACTTTGTGAAAAAAAAAAAAAAAAAAAAAAAGTTTGTAATTTTCCCGCAACTTGTGGCAAAATATAAAATATTCCATGGACTCAACATGCCTCTCAGCAAATAGCTTGGGGTGTCTACTTTCTAAAATGGGGTCATTTGTGGGGGTTTTGTGCCATCTTGGCATTTTATGGCCTTCAAAACTGTAATAGGTAGTGAGGAGTGAAATCAAAAAATTACGCCCTTAGAAAGCCTGAAGGCGGTGCTTGGTTTTCGGGGCCCCGTACGCGGCTAGGCTCCCAAAAAGTCCCACATATGTGGTATCCCCGTACTCAGGAGAAGCAGCAGAATTTATTTTGGGGTGTCATTTCACATATGCCCATGGCATGCATGAGCAATATATCATTTAGTGACAACTTTGTTAAAAAAAAAAAAAAAAAAAAAAGTTTGTAATTTTCCCGCAACTTGTGGCAAAATATAAAATATTCCATGAACTCAACATGCCTCTCAGCAAATAGCTTGGGGTGTCTACTTTCTAAAATGGGGTCATTTGTGGGGGTTTTGTGCCATCTTGGCATTTTATGGCCTTCAAAACTGTAATAGGTAGTGAGAAGTGAACTCAAAAATTTACGCCCTTAGAAAGCCTGAAGGCGGTGCTTGGTTTTCGGGGCCCCGTACGCGACTAGGCTCCCAAAAAGTCCCACATATGTGGTATCCCCATACTCAGGAGAAGCAGCAGAATTTATTTTGGGGTGTCATTTCACATACGTCCATAGCATGTGTGAGCAATATATCATTTAGTGACAACTTTGTGTAAAAAAAAAAAAAAATTTTTTTTTTTGTCATTATTCAATCGCTTGAGGCAAAAAAATAAAATATTCAATGGGCTCAACATGCCTCTTATCAATTTCCTTAGGGGGTCTACTTTCCAAAATGGGGTCATTTGGGGGGGTTTTGTACTGCCCTGCCATTTTAGCACCTCAAGAAATGAGATAGGCAGTCGTAAACTAAAAGCTGCGTAAATTCCAGAAAACGTACCTTAGTTTGTAGATGTGACAACTTTTGCGCAAACCAATAAATATACAATTATTGACTTTTTTTTTACCAAAGACATGTGGCTGAATACATTTTGGCCTAAATGTATGACTAAAATTGAGTTTATTGGATTTTTCTAATAACAAAAAGTAGAAAATATCATTTTTTTTCAAAATTTGCGGTCTTTTTACGTTTATATCGCAAAAAATAAAAATCGCAGAGGCAATCAAATACCATCAAAAGAAAGCTCTATTTGTGGGAAGAAAAGGACGCAAATTTTGTTTGGGTACAACATTGCATGACCGCGCAATTACCAGTTAAAGCAGCGCAGTGCCAAAGTGTAAAAAGACCTCTGGTCATTTACCAGCAAAATGGTCCGGTCTGAAAGTGGTTAAGCAATGTCAAAAACATTTTTTTTTTAGCCGTTTAAAAAAAAAAAATATGTACAAAACATTGTACTTTATCTTACAATTTTTAATTCTGCCTGACATTACAGATTGAAGATTGTTTCAAAACACATGGAGTTTTGCATGTTAGGTAAGACTGTACCCTTGACAAAACAAATATGTGCATGTTACCTTGTAAATCCTTTGGTTCATCATCATCACACTCTTCAGCTGGAAGCTGAGTGGAGAATACTGGAGAAAATATTTCCAAAACAGCAGTTTCTCCTATATAAAAAGAAAAATGTGATCCAGTGTTAAGCATGTAATAAGATTTTGACAGTAAATTACAGATACAGTTGTTTGCCACAGGTAGTGTATAGCACAGAATACTGCTAGTACCAACAAAGTATAGTATAGCCACCAGTGGCGGCTGGTGAAGTTTTAGGCCACTTTTTGACCACTCCCACTCCCACAGGATGCATTAAGGTGAAAAAACATGAAGGTTTACAACCCCTTTAAAGCACATCCTACCATAGGCCCAACCTTTAGGGTCTGCAATACCTTGTGCAAAAACCTGGCCATTACCACCACTAAGTCACATCCCAACTTTCCCTCGGGCCTATGGGGAGGCCCGTTTCATAGTCTTTTGGACTCGAGTTGTTTCCAAGTGTCACATTTCCTCAATTTGGACAGCTGGCCATCAATCCAGACTCTGATGCAACTAGATGGCCGATTTTCTTTAGACTTTTGAAGGGCACATCAACTCCACCACTTCCTCCAGACAGAATATAGAAAATCACCAACCCCATTTGAATCTCATTGCATGGCAGAAGGCACACTACCTCGCACCCTCTCCACAATGTACTCTATACTGATATTCCCGTCTGAAGAATCCTGACAACCAAGTCTTATTAAATGGGAAACGGATTGGGGGCGGTCTTTTGTGCCCAAACAGGATAGACAAATAAATAGGTTTGCCTTTAAATCCTCCATACAGTGGGGATCGAAAGTTTGGGCACCCCAGGTAAAAATGTGTATTAATGTGCATAACGAAGCCAAGGATTTTCATGTTCATTTTAGTAGTCTTACTGTGGATACAATAGTAGTACTACTATTACCTGTACACCCGGTGATTTAATATTGTATACTTGATGCACCTATTTTCCTTGACTACTTTTCTACTGTTCAGATTTGATTTGTTGTATTGGCTACCTCTTGTATCCTAAATAAAAAAATAAAAATGACAAACATATTATACTTAATTGCCGTGTGCAGTGGTTTTGCATAGAGCAGCCCTGATCCTTGTCTTCTCGGGTCCCTCTTTGGTGATTCTGGCCCCTCCCTTCTGTTGAGTGCCCCCACAGCAAGCAGCTGGGTATGGGGGCCCCCGAGTGGAGCCACAGCTCCTTGTGTCTATTCAGACACAGAGCCGCAGCCAACCATGCCCCCTTTCTCTCCTCATTGGCTGACTGACTTTAACAGAAGTGGGAGCCAATGGCACAGCGCTGCTGTCTCAGTCAATGAGGAGGGGAGTCCCGGGTAGCCGAGACACTACACTATCACTGGATTTAGAGGGACATCAGGTAAGTATTAGGGGGCTGCTGCATACAGAAGGCATTTTATCTTAATGCATAGAGTGCATTAAGGTATAAAACCTTCTGCCTTTACAATCACTTTAAAGGTTATTGCACAGGGTAATGATGTATGAACATCAGATATTCCTGACAGAAAGTTCTTGTGTAAAAAAACATGAGGAAGGGCTGCATACTACATGTGTACATGCACATACTGTACATGTACATATACGTAAAAACTCCCCTAGACTTTTTTTATTAAGAGGGTGTGGACTATGTACATAAAATAATGACCAGTATTGCAGATTTTTGTATTTTTACTGATCTTTACACAGCACTAGTTTCTGTGCCTGTGTACAGGCCAATTAAAAACAATGGGCTGCATCTGGTAAGAAAAAAAATGCCTAAAAATATGTCTGGCTACATTCACATAGCTGTAACATGGCCTTAAAGAGGAAGTAAACCCTCATGGAGACTGCCCTTTCCAGGATAGATGACCTCGAAAACAGGTCCAGGAGATAACATTTTCAAGTCCAAGGCCTCCCTGAAAACATCATGGATATCCCCCCAGCGATACAAGATCTCATTAAAGGAGCTAATTCCCAACACGCCCCCCCCCCCCCACGACTAGAGTTGGACAGGGCCCACAGAGCCCTTGGTCCCCCCAGGAAGGATGTAATTGTCAAGCCCCACTTCTACGCCGTAAAGGAGGAAGTCATGAGACAATCCCACCTCAAACAGCAAGTCACTTGCCGAGGACACCAAATACAAATATTTGCGGATCTGGCCCCCTCGACCATCCAGAAGCATTCAACCCTCAAATTACTCCTCACAGTTCTGTCCCAACTGGATATCAAATATAGATAAGCCTTCCCCTTTGGAGTAAAATTCACCAGCCAAGGCAAAGCCTACTCTTTCTCCTCCACCTCAAGCTGATTTCCCAGGAAGCACCCATGGACTTTAACTCAGCTCTGGGAGGCTCAACCAAAAGACCCCCCGTCACAAAGCCCGGTTTCCCCACTCTGGAATAAAGAGAAGACCAAGAAGCCTAAAGATGGCAGACCCCCATAAGATGAACACACAAATCTACTTCTTCAATTTGCCCTCAATAGGGCACTCCACTCTGGGACACTCAGGGCTCCTAACCTTTCCTTGGTTGCCAATCTTTGGGCATTCCTACATTTCAAGTTCAAGTTCTTCATTCCACACAAGTTATTGTTTTAAAGCCATATGTCAGAGACACTCATCCTCGAACATTTGGACAATTCAAGCTCGGACGGGAAGCCTCAACATGACTATCAGAAACGTTCACGTCTGCTAACCAGGCTTCCTCCCTGCAGTCTCTTTGCCACACCCGGGAAGTCATCCAGAGGAACCAAGACTCTAAGAACTTTCTGAATTCAATGATCTCCGGCGGGATCCAGCTCAGGGTCCCAACCTGGGCGACTGCAACGACACTAAACGGTTATGATTTTTCGGGGGAGTTTCTCCCATCTCCTCCCCCCCAATAGGGGGGTGGGGCATGGGGGACGACCACTGCAGAGGAACCCATTACAAGTCGTACTCTTTGATCTCAGGGCACTTTCTTGTTTTTTAATATTAACCTGATATTTTTCCAAAACGTTGTCTTGTTGTGCTATGCTGTGTTAGTTTTGTTTTTTATTACTAAGTTTAACATAGAGGCAAGGGTCAGGGGTAGAACCCTTGCGCCTCCACCCATCCCACAAACACATATTCTCCCCCTCTGTAGTATGGGTCATCGGCCCTCTGGTAGAGGCCGCTGATGCCTAATGGATGGTCCCTGGTGAGACTTTTCCATGCCAGGCGATGATCGTCTTCCTAGAAGACGCTGCTCTTTGTTTTGTTCATTCGTTCCCTCCTCATCCCCCTTCCTAACCTCTTCCTTTTCTCAAGCAATTTAGCAGGTAGTTTGATACTCCAGAACCCAATTTTGCTCCAAATGAAGCTTCTTCAACATCCAGGGCCCCTAAGGAGAAGACATCAATGAGTAAGTGAAGGACACATCAACAGCTTTCCACTGTCTAGATGTCTAATGCCCTGTACACACGGTCGGACTTTCCGACGACAAAATCCATCTGATTTTTTCTGGCGGATTTTGGCCCAAATCTAGCATACACATGGTCACAAAAAGTTGTCGGAAAATCCGATCGTTCTGAACGCGGTGACGTAGAACATATACGATGGGACTATAAACGTGCCAGTAGCACACCTCTACACCACCCCCACCTCGCAAGTTAAAACCCTGTATGCTACGTCTCCGATCTTCTCTATCGCCAATGGCACCCGCCAGGGCTGCCCGTTATCTCCTTTACTGTTTGCACTCTGTGTGGAGCCCCTGGCGGAGGCCATTAGAAGCAATCAGGATGTCAGGGGAATTTTGGTTCGGGACAGGGAATTCAAAATATCTCTATTCGCGGATGATGTCATCCTCACCCTGACCCAGCCTAGGACGTCCTTGCCCAACCTGAGTGTGGAACTGCAGCGATACGGGGAGATCTCGGGTTACAAAATTAATGCCTCCAAGTCGGTGGCCCTCCCGATCAATATACCTGCGGCAGAGGAAACTCACCTACGCTCGGTGTTTCCCTACAGATGGGAGAACTTCTCTCTTAAATATTTGGGGGTTCTCATTACCCCATCCTTCTATACCCTGTACCAGGCCAACTTCCCCCCCCTCTACAGGGAGATTAGGGCACTTATCCACAAGTGGAAGGCACACCAAATATCGCTCTTGGGGCGGCTCGCGTCTATCAAAATGGTAATTCTCCCCAAACTCCTTTACTTGTTCCAGACGCTTCCGATCCCGATCCCCTACGCGCACCTCCGTATGCTCCAGAAGGACTTGCTGAAGTTCCTGTTGAACTATAAAAAACATTGGGTTCCTGCCTCCGTTATGACTGCTTTGCGCTCGGACGGGGGCCTGGCGTTCCCCGACCTGGTTAGGTACTATCAAGCGGCGCAATTACGGGCTATAGTCTCATGGTTCACGCAGCGGTCGTACAACAAGTGGTCAGAGATAGAGAAGCTATGGCTAGCTCCGGTGCACCCGAACAGCCTGCTCTGGAGCGCGGAAACACAGATTGATATGAACCGGCTACTGGGGCCGATGGCTCAGCTTAACCAGCTCTGGAGGAAACTCTCCCGGGAACGCAGGCTCCACTCGGAAGCATCCTTGCTGACCTCGTTTCTTTGTAACCCTAAACTCCCGGACAGCCTAACCCACCAGATGTCTTGGCCCTGGGCGTCCCGGGGTTTATTCCACCTGGGACATCTAGTAGACCCCAGATCGAGAAAACTGCTGTCTTTCTCGGAGCTGCAGACTAAACACGACCTCCCCTGGCAGACGTTCTACAGTTACCTACAGATCAGACATTTTGCGCAAACCATAGCTCCGAGACTCCAATTCTCCGCGCCTTCTCCCTTTGAACTGATTATACTTGAGGGACGGAATCGCAGGGGAATGATATCAGACCTCTACCGCATCCTCAACTCGCACAACTTTCACGCAAAGGGCAAGCACAAGTATATGCTGCGATGGGAAAAGGAGTTGGGTGAGGAACTTCCACTGGAAGCTTGGCAGGGGGGGGTATGGAGACAGGCGGCCAAGTCCTCCCTATGTACCCTTTACAAGGAAAACTTTTATAAAATTCTCTACCACTGGTACCAGACCCCAGCTGTGCTCCACAAAATTTATCCCTCCGCCTCTGATCGATGCTGGTGCTGCCTACAGGACAGGGGCACCTTGTTCCATATATACTGGACTTGCCCTTTGATAGCCCCATTCTGGAAATCAATCCAACAGCTCCTTATCCGGGTATTTGAGGTGCCTGTCCCGTTTGTACCCAAGTTCTTTTTATTTGGCCTGTCCCAACCGAGGATGGCTAAGCCATCCCGGAAGCTCCTACGACATATTCTTACAGCAGCCCGTTGCCTAATAGCCCTTAACTGGAAAAGTCGACTGGCCCCATCTATGGAAGCCCTTTACACCAGAATAAAGGACGTGGACCTTATGGAGAAAATGACTGCCAGAATGAGGGACAGGCTGGAGGAATTTGACCAAGTCTGGGAGAGATGGCGGCTGCGGGAGGACTAAGGGCGAATTGGTTAAGGTATGGCGACCTGGATCTCTGGCACTTTCTTTTCTTTTTCTTCTCTGTCTTTTCCCTTTTCTCCTCCCCTGTTTCTATAGCGGATCTCATCTGCTATGCATTTCGTGTTTTGCATAAGCCGCAAGGCAGCTCAAACCGGGCCGTGGAGGTTGTGGGGTGGGCGGCTGACTTTTGGTGTCCTCTGCCCCCCAGCACTCCACCGTCCAAACTACTGGATTCTACTGCACACGCATGTGACTTGACGCTGCATATCGCATATCTATTCTTACTCTTGCACAGCTGTGTAGATGTTTGCCTTCCACTGTACTTCTGTACTGTTTATATTCCTATGCAACCACTGGCAATTAATAAAACGTTATTTGAGAAAAAACGTGCCAGTAGCCAATAGCTTTCGTCTCGTAATTTATTCTGAGCATACATGGCACTTTGTCCATCAGAATTGTCTACACACGATCGGAATTTAAATGATCAGATTTTGTTGTTGGAAAATTTTAGATCCAGCTCTCAAACTTTGTGTGTCGGAAATTCCGATGGAAAAAGTCAGATGGAGCCCACACATAATCGGATTTTGTGACACTATCCAATCGCACATTTTCTGTCGCAAAGTCAGACCGTGTGTACAGGGCATAATGTGAACAGGACAGGGAAGGATCTCAGAATTGCCACTCACAATGAACAAGGCTTGAACTCCCCCAGTAAACACACAATAGCGTTTGAAAATTACCGTTCCCTGAAAATAGACAGTGTTAGTCCTAATTCCTACACTCAAACTACTTAATATTCTATCTGGCGAACACCCCAAACAAAACTAAAGGAGTAGCGATCCTGTTCTCTAAGAATAGCAACTTTTCCCACATCTCTGACTTCAGGGACCATGAGGGTAGATTCATCCTAGTCAAAGGTACTATCGAGGGTAACATTTACTCCATAATCTCTTACTATGCCTCCAACAAAGGCCAAACCAAATTCTTCCAAATACTCCTCAAAACCCTGCTACCTCTAGTAGAAGGCAAAGTCATCTTTGGAGGGGACCCTGACCTTCCCTCGCCTCCATCATCTCAAGATTCCTGAATTTTCAGAACTTCACATATTAAAACAAAATGCTTGTAGTTGTCAATCCCAGATTCACCTCATACATGTGTTATGTCACGGTGCTGGTGTCAGATCACTCTATCACAGTGCAGGTGTCAGTGCTCTATATCACGGTGCTGGTGCTGGTGATCATCTCCTGCACCCTCTTCTTTGCCTACCCTGACCTTCCCTCGCCTCCATTATCTCAAGATTCCTGAATTTTCAGAATTTCACATATAAAAAAAGAATGCTTGTAGTTGTCGATCCCAGATTCACCTCATACATGTGTTATGTCACGGTGCTGGTGTCAGATCACTCTATCACGGTGCAAGTGTAAGTGCTCTATATCACAGTGCTGGTGCTGGTGATAATTATCCTGCACCCTCTTCTTTGCCTACCCTGACCTTCCCTAGCATCCATTATCTCAAGATTCCTGAATTTTCAGAATTTCACATATAAAAAAAGAATGCTTGTAGTTGTCGATCCCAGATTCACCTCATACATGTGTTATGTCATTGGCCATGTGGTGGGACTATGTGTGCACAGCTAGTAATTATTTTGTGGCTGCAAATATGACCTGTAGGTTTGTAAAGTTCACCATCCCTGTGATGTGCTGACTTCCTCCTGGGGCTGCTTATTATGAGGGGCTCCCACCATCCCTGTGCTATGCTGACTTCCTCCTGGGGCTGCTTACGGTGCAGGTGTCAGTGCTGTATATCACGGTGCTGGTGTCAGTGCTGTATATCACGCTGCTGGTGCCATTGCTGTATGTCACGCTGCTGATGTCAGTGCTCTCTATCACGGTGCTGGTGTCAGATCACTCTATCACGGTGCAGGTGTCATTGCTGTATGTCACGCTGCTAATGTCAGTGCTCTCTAGAGGTCGACGGAAAAGGGCTAACTTGCGTTTGAAAGACCTCTGCGCAAATACCGCGTCACATAAAATATGGCAACAACCGCTATTTTATTCCCTAGGGTCTCTGCTAAAAAAATATATATAATTTTTGGGGCTTCTGAGTGATTTTCTAGCAGAAAATATTGGATTTTTACTTGTAAGCAACAAGTGTCAGAAAAGATTTAGTCTTTAAATGGTTAAACTGAGAACTTCTACACACGGAGTCCAGCCCATTGAAGAAGAAACATTGTATCACTTTGATCTTTTCTTGGCAGCCTGCCCAGAGAGGAGGAAAGTGCTTCACCGATGTCTTCAGGCAACTTACATTGACTTCTATCACAGAAGTCTTCTGCAAGTCATAATAAGCATAATGAGCAATGTTTTTGCCTTTAAACTCATCGTAAAGAACGAACGAACGACAATTCGTATTTCGTACGAAACAGAACGGAATTTCGGACACGAAATACGGTACGAATTAATTTTATTACGAATCGAAATGGAACAGAACGAAACAAATTTATTGACGGCGCCCATGTCTACAAGATATTAGAATTCTTCTGAGGTTTCTACACCAACCTGTATAACATGACCCCAATGAACAAAGACCCCTTGATACCCGAATTCCTCCGAGACCTACCGATACCAACTCTAACCGATGAACACAGGGACGTTATGGAGGCAAGCATCTCTGCTGAGGAAATAAGAGAGGTCATTAAAAACCTCAAAACAGGCTCAGTGCCCGTGCCATACGGTCTCTGCGTGCCATATTACAAAGCCTTTGCAGACACGTTAGTACCTCATATGGCAAAATTATTTAACACAAAGACAAAGGGAACTCCCCTAGATCCTCAGCTTAATACTGCCTGCGTAACAGTTATCCCCAAACCGAATAAGAATCCAGAAGAGGTTGAGAATTATAGACTAATCTCTGTCATAAATAACGACCCCAAGATTCTCCCGAAAATCTTGGCCAACTGCTTAGCTGCCTTTATAAATCGGTACGTCCATACGTAGGGTTCATACCAGGCAGACAGGGGCCAGACAAAATCAGGAGGGCCATTCATCTAGTCTCTCTTCTACATTCTGGATGGGACGGGGGCCCCAAACAGGAAGGGATGCTTTTATCCCTAGACCTGCACAAGGTCCTCGACACAGTCGAATTGCCGTATTTATTTGCCTTACTGGAGCAATGGGGAGTCGCCTCAGCGGCCACCTCTCCAAACCTTTCAACATAGCACTAGACAGGAATACCCCCATCCCCTTTAATATTCTCCATAGTCTCTGGAGACACTGGCAGTCATGATTCGTTTAAACCACAATATACAAGGAATTTCTTGTGGCTCCCAAATACACAAATGCAGCCTCTTCGCAGACGATATGCTACTTTTCATAATTTCACGTCACTCCCCAACCTCTGTAAACTCCTGAACGAATTCCCAATGGCCTCAGGTCTCCGGGTAAACTATGACAAATCCCATGCCCTCAACATATCTCTGAATCCAGCCTCAGTGGAGATGCTGCAAAGCTCCTTTAAGTTTAGATGGAACTTCTCTTCAATAGAATACCTAGGGATTAACCTAACCGCTAAAATAAACCAACTATATTCAGCACCCACATCTTCCCACCCACCTACCAGAGACTTGAGTCGGAGATGAAGAACTGGGCCAGTAAAGAACTATCCTGGCTGGGTAGGATCCACTGAATAAAAATGACAATCCTCCCCAGACTGCTATATTTATTTAGAGCTATCCCGATTAACCTACCGCAAGACCATTTGCAATCACTCCAAAGGAAAATCAGTAGGTTCACCTGGGGAGGTACAGGACATAGGTTGCCTAGAAACACTTTACACTGACAGCGTACAAAGGGTGGATTAGGGCTACCAAGACTACTTTGGTACTATCAGGTGGTGAGACTAGTCCAACTTTCTACAGTATATTCTAAAGCGGAAAAACCAGACTGGATCCATATAGAGAGACAGGCAGCACCCACCTTCACCCCTGACTATTTATTATGGATCCCCCCCCAAAGACAGACCCCCCCATACTCTCACGATCCTTTCACAATCCCTATCCCTTTGGGATAAACTGAAAACCCATACCTCCTTAACCTCTGAATGCCATGCCCTGGCTCACATATTAAACAACCCTGACTTCGCTCGGGGTCTTGATATAAATTTCTTTAAGTGGTGGTTAGACAAGGGGTTGTATCGGATCGGACACTTCTTTACTGCAACAGATCCAATAACTATAAAATGTTGTGAGCAACTGGAAATCCTGAGTGGGGAGAAATTCAGGTTTCTCCAAATACATCACTATCTCCACAAAATATGGAAAGGGAAACCCATCCCTCCTAGGTTCACTCCATATGAGATATGGTCAGGACAAGCCATGGATCAGAGGGGTGGAATCTCTGTTATCTACCAGTCACTAGCCCAGCAAGCAGGCAAAACTCCTTATATGTCTGCATGGGAAACCGATCTCCAAATTAAATGGGATCTGGCCAAATGGCAGACATCCTTTTCCAGAGCCTATAAGGGGATAAAGAATATTTCCTTTATAGAATCTAACCTCAAAGTGATGACGAGATGGTATCTCACACCTTCTAAATTAGCCCTCATGTATCCCTCTGCAAACCCCCAATGCTTCAGGGGATGTGATATGAATGGCTCTATGGCCCACATTTGGTGGGAATGCCCCAAAATCAGGTCATTCTGGAAGAGGATGTTCAACCTGATCCAAAAAGTGACAGACCTCCAGATTCCCAGAACCAGTGTGGTAGCCCTCCTGAATGATAATATCCCAAAGACTCCTAAATGGAATCGCAGATTAATCCACGTTATTCTTTTGGGCACTAAACTGACAATTGCCAAGCTCTGGAAACAACCCAGGGTATCTATCTCAGCTGCCAAGTGTAAAATATCTTGGATGATGTCCCAAGAGAAATTGACCAGTGTATTGCCAGACTCAAAAGCACAGTTTGAATCCACCTGGGAACCTTGAGCCAAACACGTGGGTATTTCCCTCATCCCTGGGATACAAGCATAACTGGTAAGTTTTGACACTTTCCCTTCAACCGCCTTCCTGCTGAATGGCTCCTCATTCTTTCCCCTCCCCCCTCCTTCTTTTCTTTTCTCCTGGTTTTTCTCTCTTTTTTTCTTTTGTTTCTTATTCTTATTTTGTGGACCCACCTCATTTAGGTACAATGTGGCCATATACTATGTTCTGCGGGTCAGTGCAGTACAAGTATAAGAGCCCCCCTTAGGAGCTCATAGGCTAGTCGTACAAACCAACCCATACACACGCAGTGCTCTTTACCCACTAATGCAATTGGTGGCACTCTGGGTGACCTGGGGTGGCTGTCCCGGCACAGTTTGATCCCTTTAGGGGTGCCGGGAGAGCGCTATGGGACATCTGGAACCAGGTATTACAAGGCACGTGTACAGAGATGCATCACCTTAACCACCTCAAAATTCTCACACTGAAAATATCTCTATCGCTTTTCATATCTGTTTCCTCAATCCAAGCCTACAGGAGATATATTAAGCTCTGAAACATTGTACCACGATATGGATGTATAGCATGTATCTTGTTTTATGAAACTTTGAAAGTAAAAAAAAAATAAAATAAAATAAAACTGAATGGTTTATGGACTTATATTATATACTATTATATACAGTTGAAAGGATTCTGCACAATTCATTTTTTCACTGTATCATTTGTTGGATGGATTATTGATGTATTGTTTTGATGCACCTTTATTGATTTGCACAGCATTTTTGCTATAATTTTCTTTTATTATAGCTTTATTGATACATTTCTGTATTTAATGCACTTCTTTTTATTTGCATACGTTATTTGTTATGGTATAAATTATTATTTTTAAATATACACTCAACGGCCACTTTATTAGGTACACCTGTTCAATTGCTTGGTAACACAAATTTCTAATGAGCCAAACACATGGCAGCAACTTAATGAATTCAGGCATCTGGACATGGTGACGATGACTTGCTGAAGTCAAACCGAGCATTAGAATGGGGAAGAAAGTGGATTTAAGTGACTTTGAACGTAGCATGGTTGTTGGTGCCAGACGCGCTGGTCTGAGTATTTAAAAAACTGGTTGATCTACTGGGATTTTCACACACGCACAATCATCTCTATGATTTAAAGAGACTGGTCCGAAAAAGAGAAAATATCCAGTGAGCATCAGTTGTGTGAAGTAAAATGCCTCGTTGATGTCAGAGGAGAATGGGCAGACTGGTTTCAGATGATAGAAAGGCAACAGTAACTCAAATAAACCCTTGTTACAACCAAGGCATGCAGAATACCATCTCTGAATACACAACACATCAAACCTTGAAGCTGACCAGGAGTTGTGCTTTTGACTGCTTCTGCTTGCAAGTGTTGTTTTTAGGGGTGTTTTTATCTATTTTTCCCCTCCTTTATTTGCTAGCAGTTTTTAAAAGACCTTTTTTCTGTCACTTTTTAAACAGCATTTTTTTTTTTTTCTCTTTCTTCCTGCTAATTGAGGGGAGGGGTTAATTGTTCACAGGTGTATAAAGGTAGGTATACAAACTCCCCAAAGAGCTTGCTCCCTGTTGGTGGTTTGCATGTGGATTTTGTGATCTCAAGTGGAATTTTGAACTAAAGTGGGGAGTTAATAACCAGGAGTTGGAAACAGGAGTTAAGACAGGAGTCTCTAACCTGTAAGTAACATCTTAAACTTCATTTAAGTAATTGTATTGTAACTGGGAAATGAGTGATAGCAGGGTTGAAGGTTTTGCTCAGTGCACAGTGTGCCACATGTATGCAAAACTGGTGCAAGAGCTCCAGGATGCATACCGCTGTGACAGATGTGAGCAGGTTGCCCTTCTAGAAGCTCGCATTAGAGATCTGGAGGAGCAAGTTGCAACACTGGGTGGAAAGGACAACCTTGAAAGGGGTCCTCTGCTCGCTGAGCAGGTGGTCAGTAGGGTTGATGTGGAGGGTGGAGGGGCAAGTCAGGATTATCACGTAGGAAGATGGGTTAATGTAGTTAGAGGGAGTGGAAGGGGCTCGCAGAAAAGGAAGGCCAGTCCTGTGTTTGTGCATCAAAACAAATTTGCCGAGTTGGGTGAAAATGTGGAGGTGACAAACACAGAGGTGGCAGCCCTAGATGTCACTGCTCCCCCTAACAGCCGGGAGAGCAGCCCATCTAGTAGAGGAGGTGAGGGGAGTGCAGAAAGGCCTAGACAGTTGGTGGTTATAGGGGATTCTATAATCAGAAGGACTGATAGAATAATTTGTCGCCAGGATCGCCTCAACCGAATAGTTTGCTGTCTCCCTGGTGCTAGGGTTCGGCATGTGGTGGACCGGGTGGATAAATTACTGGGAGGGGCTGGGTATGACCCAGCAGTCTTGGTCCACGTTGGAACCAATGACCGTATACATGGAAGGTGGAGGCTCCTCAAGAATCAATTTAGAGAACTAGGCTGCAAGTTGAAGGGAAGGACCTCCAAGGTGATATTCTCTGAAATATTGCCTGTGCCATGCGCAACACAGGAAAGGCAGGGGGTGATTAGAGAGCTGAATGCATGGCTAAAGACCTGGTGTAGGGAGGAGGGATTTGGGTTTCTAGAGCACTGGGCTGACTTTTCATTGGGGTGCAACCTATATGCTAATGATGGTTTGCACTTGAATGGAAGGGGGTCTGCTGTGCTGGGGAAGAGGTTTATGGGAAGGCTGGAGGAGTATTTAAACTGGGTTTGAGGGGGGAGGGTGAACCAGAAGTACATTGGGCAGACAGGTCAGTTAGGGGTCAGACATTAATGGAGGGTGGAATGGGGATAGATGGGGGGTGGGATATGGCAGGTGTCAAGAAATTTCCCATGTTGCAAACAGCCATTGAAAACTATAGTGCAATTTGTACTACTAAAAATAATATGAAAAACACCAGAGCAAAATGTAATAATGCATTAAAGTGTTTATTCACCAATGCCAGAAGTCTGCCAAGCAAAATAGGTGAGTTGGAAGCTGTGGTGCATCAGGAGAGCTATGATGTAATCGGTATTGCTGAAACTTGGCTTCAATCCTCACATGACTGGGCTATTAATATTCCTGGCTATGCACTCTTTCGGAGAGACAGGGTAAAAAGGAAAGGTGGCGGGGTCTGTCTCTATGTGAGAAGTGATCTCAAAGCAAGTGTGAAAGAGGACCTGGTGGATGGAGAGTGTGATGAGTCCGAAGCATTATGGGTGGAACTGCATTTAGATGGGGGTAGTTCAAAGTTAATCGTTGGAGTTTGTTATAGACCACCCAATGTGAATGAGGAGGTGGAGACTCAGCTCCTTGCACAGATGGAAAGGGCTGCAAGGGCTGGGACAGTGATAATAATGGGGGATTTTAACTACCCAGAAATTGACTGGAGTAATGGCACTGCTGGGACAGTTAAAGGGCAAAAAATGATAAACCTATTACAGGACAATTTTATGGTCCAGTTTATTGAGGCCCCAACTAGGAATGAAGCTCTGTTGGACCTGGTAATCTCAAACCATGCAGAGCTTATTACTAATGTCCAGATAAAGGAACACCTGGGTAGCAGTGATCATAACATGATTTCCTTTGATGTTAGCGCTAAACAAGAAATACATACGGGTAAGATAAAAACACTTAACTTCAAGAGAGCTGATTTTCCAAGGATGAGGGCTACTCTCCAGGACTTAGACTGGGAGAGAATATTCGCTTCAATGGGCACAGAACAGAAATGGGAATTCTTCAAAAAGACTGTTGGGGACCTCACTGCAAAGTATATTCCCATGGGCAATAAGTTTAAAAGGCTAAAAACAAAACCTATGTGGCTCACGGCCAAAGTTAAAAAAGCTATAAACTGTAAGAGAAGAGCTTTTAAAAAATATAAAAATGAAGGATCACTAGTGTCATTTAAATGTTACAAAGAAATTAACAGTATATGTAAAAAGGAAATCAAGGATGCAAAAATTCAAAACGAACGACAGATTGCAAAAGATAGTAGGACAAACCCCAAAAAATTCTTCAAATATATTAATAGTAAAAAGGTCAAGTCTGAGCATGTAGGCCCTTTACAAAACAATCTAGAGTTGGTGACTGGGGACAAAGAGAAGGCTAATTTATTAAACACTTTCTTCAGCTCTGTGTACACAAAAGAGCATGGGGGAGCTCATGTCCATAATGGGGGTGGTAGTGACACAGCCCCAAATGATCCACAATGGCTCAAAAGGGATATGGTCCAGAAATACTTAGACAGAATAAAGGTGGATAAAGCACCTGGACCTGATGGCATCCACCCACGGATCCTAAAAGAATTGAGCTCTGTAATTTCAGAGCCATTGTATCTAATTTTTAGGGACTCATTAATGACGGGAATAGTCCCACTGGATTGGCGCAGGGCGAACGTGGTGCCTATATTTAAAAAGGGATCAAAGTCTTTACCAAGTAACTATAGACCTGTTAGCTTAACTTCTATAGCTGGGAAGATACTGGAGCGTTTAATAAAAGACCACATCGACGAGTTCTTGCTGAACAATAACACTTTAAGCAACAGACAGCATGGATTCATGAAAGACAGAAGTTGTCAGACAAATCTGATTTCTTTTTATGAGGAGGTAAGTAAAACCTTGGACAGAGGGGTGGCGGTGGACGTGGTATACTTGGATTTTGCAAAAGCATTCGATACAGTTCCGCACACACGGCTCATGTGTAAGGTAAAGTCTACAGGTTTGGAAATATCAGTTTGTAAATGGATAGAAAATTGGCTAGAAGACAGAATTCAAAGAGTCGTGGTTAATGACTCTTACTCTGAATGGTCTAAGGTTATCAGTGGTGTACCCCAAGGTTCAGTGTTGGGACCCTTACTTTTTAACATCTTTATAAATGATATTGGGTCTGGCATCAAAAGTAATATTTCTGTCTTTGCAGATGACACCAAGATATGCAGTGGAATAACGTCTTTACAGGATGTCTCCAATTTACAAGCCGACCTCAATACACTGTCTAATTGGGCGACTATGTGGCAGATGAGGTTTAATGTTGATAAATGTAAAGTTATGCACTTGGGGCCTAAGAATATGCATGCATCATACATGCTAGGGGGAGTACAACTGGGGGAATCCATAGTGGAGAAGGATCTGGGGGTTTTGGTAGACCATAAGCTCAATAACAACATGCAATGCCAAGCTGCTGTTTGCAAAGCGAGCAAAGTCCTTTCTTGTATTAAGAGAGGTATGGACTCCAGAGAAAGAGATATAATTTTGCCCCTGTTCAAATCATTAGTAAGACCTCACCTGGAATATGCCGTTCAGTTTTGGGCACCAGTTCTCAAAAAGGATATCGGGGAACTGGAGAAAGTGCAGAGAAGGGCAACCAAACTGATAAGAGGCATGGAGGAACTCAGCTATGAGGAGAGATTAGAGGAACTAAATTTATTCACTCTTGAGAAGAGGAGATTAAGGGGGGATATGATTAACATGTTCAAATATATTAGGGGTCCATATAGTGAACTTGGTGTTGAGTTGTTCTCTGTACGGTCAACCCAGAGGACACGGGGGCACTCTTTACGTCTAGAGGAAAAGAGATTTCAGCTTCAAGTACGGAAAGGTTTCTTCACAGTTAGAGCAGTGAAAATGTGGAATAGACTCCCACCAGAGGTGGTTCTGGCCAGTTCAGTAGATTGCTTTAAGAAAGGCTTGGATACTTTCCTGATGGTACATAATATAACTAGGTACTAACATAGGTAAAGTTGATCCAGGGAAAATCCGATCGCCTATTGGGGGATCAGGAAGGAATTTTTTTCCCCTGCTGTAGTAAATTGGAGCATGCTCTGCTGGGGTTTTTTTTCGCCTTCCTCTGGATCAATTGTGGGCATAAAATTGGGTATCTGGATTGTACGATTATTTTTTATTTTATTTATTTGTTTTTAAGGTTGAACTGGATGGACTTGTGTCTTTTTTCAACCTGGCTAACTATGTAACTATGTAACTATGTAACTATGTAACTATGATGGGCTACAGCAGCAGAAGAACACACCAGGCGCCACTCCAGTCAGCTCAGAAAAGTAAACTGAGGCTACAATTTTCACAGGCTCACCAAAATTGGACAACAGAAGATTAAAAAATTATGCCAGATCTGATGAGTCTCCGTCTCAGCAGCGACATTCAGATGGTTGGATCAGAATTTGGCGTAAACAATATGAAAGCATGGATCCATCCTGCCTTGTATTAATGGTTCAGGCTGGTGATGGTAGCGTAATGGTGTGGGGGATATTTTTGGGCCCCTTAGTTCCAATTGAGCATTGTTTAAACGGCCTGCCTGAGTACTGTTGCTGACCGTGCCCATCCCTTTCTGGCTACACAGTACCCATCTTCTGATGGCTTCTTCCACCAATATAATACTCTATGTCACAAAGCTCAAATCATCTCAAACTGGTTTCTTGAACATGACAATGAGTTTGCTATACTCCAATGGCCTCCAGAGTCACCAAATGTCAATCCATTAGAGCACCTTTGAGATGTGGTGGAATGGGAAATTTGCATCATGGATGTGCATCTGACAAATCTGCAACGACTGTGTGACGCTATCATGTCAATATGGACCAAAATCTCTGTGGAATTATTTCAACACCACGTTGAATCTATTCCATGAAGAATTAAGGCAGTTCTAAAGGCAAAAGGGAGTCCAACCCGGTACTAGCAAGGTGTACCTCATAAAGTGTCTGGTGTGTGTATGTTGAAATCTGCATAGTGCTGTATGTTGCATATAAAGACTTAAAATGAAGCTAAACTCTATAACTTTACACAAATATTTTACAATAAAAATATTCCTCAATAACCCAAAAGGATATAAATCCACTTTGCGTGCACCAAATGCCTTCGTAAACCCAGATATTACCATATAAAAGTATCAGTGACTTCATCACTGTGCTGTACAAAACCTGTGCAGACAGCAGAGCTGTGGGACAGGTCCTGCAGAAAACTAAATGAGGGGGAGGAGACAAGACCAGGCATCCTGCAAAAAGAGAGAGAACAGCAATGACTGGTCTTTTCTACAGGAAGCTCCTGCAAATAGGCAAAGGGGTTGATTTACTAAAGGCAAATAGACTGTACACTTTGCAATGAGCAGTTGCCCTCTGCAAGTGCAGTTGCTCCAGAGCTTAGTGACTGAAGTAAAGCGTCACTTTGAAAGCAGCATTTGATTCAACAGAGCTGCTGCTCATTTACTAAGCTCAGGAGCAACTGTTCTTGCAGAATGCAACTGCACTTTGAAAAGTGCACATTCTTTTTTGCCTTTAGTAAAAAACCCAAAGTTTCACACTGGAAGACCGCACAGATCTTGAAAGAAATACATACAGTTTATCAATATTCAAGTAAGTGAATCTGTGGGCATTTTAGAAATCACAAGTCAATGTTAAATAGCAGACGTGTCTCAAAGTTTAGCAGATCATCTCAGTCAGGACACCTAAAGACTAGGAACAATCAACATTCTAATAGGAATCACTAGAGGGTTCTGCTCTCTCCAGCCTGTCTGTAGAACAATTACACAACAGACCAAGAGAAGTAGGGGAGGCAAAAGGAGGCAGAGTTTCTGATCGGTAAGCTGTTTGTTATGGTAAGGGGACTAAATACTGGAAGATCAGAAGCAGATCTGACCATTTCCCCATATCCGTTAGTTGAAAATTCCCAGGCAAGGTCAGTTTTCAACCAAGGGGCACTGACTTGTTCGTCTACGCTCATTATTTAAAGTGCATGCTATACTAGCCACGTCACTATTCAGCAGCACAAAAAATAGGAAAAATGTGCAATCCAGCCTACTGCTTGTATGCAAGGCAGTTAACATCCCTGGTGATGAGCAGGGCTGCTTGTATTATCAAGTGTAAAATTAACTCATATAACCCGCTGACAAATATTATTGGTTAATTATTTAAATGTTTAGTAATTTAAATTGCAGACACTGTGGATTGTATAAAACCATACACTTTTGGATGTAGTTCTAAAGCAATGTGCATAACTATTATGCCCTGTACACATGGTCGGACTTTCTGGCGGAAAATGTGCGATCGGACTATGTTGTCGGAAAATCAGATCGTGTGTGGGCTCCATCAGACTTTTTCCGTCGGAATTTCCGACACGCAAAATGTGAGAGCAGGATCTAAAATTTTCCGACAACAAAATCCGATCGCTTAAATTCCGATTGTCTGTAGACAATTGAAACTGAAAAAAATACTCAGAATAAATTAGGAGATGAAAGCTATTGGCTACTGGCCCATTTATAGTCCCGTTGTACATGTTCTATGTCACCGCGTTCAGAGAGATTGGATTTTCCGACAACTTTGTGCGACCGTGTGTATGCTAGACAAGTTTGGGCCAAAATCCGCCAGAAAAAAATCTGACGGATTTTGTTTTCAGAAAGTCAGACCGTGTGTACGGGGCATTAGTCTTTCAAAACTGGTTATGCATTCTGGTAATAGGGTAAAATGGAATGTTCTGTTCCCATTTCCTTTTCAGGTTGATTGTTATTAATTCCTAAACAAATTGAGTGGTTCTAGAAAACACAGTATGGCCACCAGATTGAGCACCATAAGAACAATCATAGCGGCAGTTCAGCCGCTTGATCGTTCTTACAGGCATAGGGAGGGGACGTCCCCACATCCCCCCGTCCTTCCTGTGCTTCTATCGGCTCACCCATGCGATTGGCTGCCGTCGGAAGTTGAGCATAGAGATTTCTGATGCCCAGAAAGTGGTAAAGGATTCATCTGTGTTGAAAACATTAAGAAAAAATAATTCTGCAGAACTGCATATATCATGCAATATTCTGTTCATAAATCCTTTACATGACCACTATAGTTTTACTTCCATGAAGTGGACAAAATATTCCATTGTGAAGGTGTGCTGTTTGTGTTGAATGAGGGCCAAAGACAATACAATTTCTGTTTTTCTAACAAATGCAGATGGACTATTCAGAACACATCACAAATCTAGAAAAGAGCAGGATTCACTAAAACCAGCAGTTACATGGAAAGTTAAATAATCACCAACTTCCTTGTTGTGGTAACTGGTAAATAAAACAGACGATACAAGATAGATTTGTCTTCAAGGGACATTTGAACAGAAACCTGAATGGAAAAATAAACTAACCACCAGCTGAAAAACTTAAGCATTCACATTTTCATAGCAACCAGATTTAGAAAGACGTGTCCATTTAACACCTACTAGGCAACGTACACAGAAACCAAAGCTATTTTATAACCAATTGAATTATTGAATTGAATTATTGAAGCTTTCATCTAGAAAAAAACATGGACTATGGATTTGTGTATTGTGCCTGCAAACATCTCCACAAATATTGTTTTTTCTTTGAGTTATTTCGCAGAAAGCCAATGAAAACATTTTTGAGTTAAGAAATTATTGTCTTTGCTTTTAGTAGGTTATACAAGGATAGATCTCTAACTAAAAAATAGACAGTGTTTTTAACTATCACAACTTTTAGATGAATGCACAGTGGAAGAAATGTTTTTCTTTCTGATTATCAGGCACTTGACAAATGTATTTTTTCGCAGTTCTCAGCATTTAAAATTTGTGTGCTAGAGTGAACCCAAACATACAACATATATCCCCTTTTAAAAATTAGGGGTGGCGATTAGAATGAGTATATATTTACCCATCTGCCCTAACAAGGAGATCCCATAGCAGATTTTGGATCACGTTACCCAATGCCACAGGAGTTATCCAATGAATTGTGGACATCAGAGTCTTTAGTCAAAATCTTACTGTAGCGGCCATAACCCTTTGTAAGGCGGCCTTAACTTATTGGGCTTACCGGTTACCTCCGCTTGGCTTGTTCTTCCACGTCTAGGGGTTCCCAGGGTTGATACCCAACAACTTGGACACTGACACCAATAAAGTCCTTTTGAAAGGTTTTATTTTGCAGGGGTAACATCCAACAACACAGTCTCGTATAGGAACAGAGGGCAAGGGTGAAGAACTCAGGCACCTTGAACTGCAGACATAACAAAGTCTCTAGTACCACCCAGAGAGTAGCCACTCGCAGCTGGGCGCTTCAAGGCTGAACAAATCTCTAGCTAGAGATTATGGCAGTCAGCACTTTGATTCAGAACTTGTAAAATCTCTGACCTTGAACAAGTTGTAACTGAAAGTGAACAGGAACCTTTTTCCTCAGTACCTGGAACGTTCTCGGTCTCCTTGATAGTACTGGATAAAGCGTGGATTCGTCAATGTCCTTCCCAACTCAGTAACCAGGCACTTCTCAGGATACCAGCTTGTTGGCCCTCCTCCAAAGAGTCCTCCCCAGTCACTTTCACGAGCTGTGGTGCCCCTTCAAGCCGAGAGCACACCCGGACGCCTCAAATCCTCCCTCAGTTACTGCACCTCGGACCAGCCGGTTCCGAGACTCTGGAACAGACGGTTCCCTACCCCAGACCAGGCAGGTCTAATGGGGGTAACCAACAGAAGCATGTTGCGGGATGTCGAACAACCCGTGACCAGGACCCCTCACGGGGCTACCCCGGTCCAGGAAACAACACCAGACCGCTTGGGCCTCACAAACTCCTCCTGAACACGTGACTTCAACATCTTAAGTACCCCTCCCCAGACTCCTCAGCGGGGCCCGGCACACCCACTGATTGGTTCAGAGGAAACCAATACCCAAAACGTCCAACCAGCCTGGTTCTGGCCTGTCATGTGCACCTCACTGTACACATGACCAGGCAGAACTCTAACACAGCCCAGCCAAATTGATGTCAAAGTTAACCTACACAATTAACCCTCAGAACTCCACTACTGTTCTGAGGCAAAAACTAAATTTACACATGAATGACACTTTGTTCAAAATGTCATCCACTACATTACTAACAATTTAGAACGTTGGCAAGCCACATTAAGCTGTTAGCGTCCTGTGAACCTAACCAAAGAATAACAGAATGGGTTCTTAAATGTGAACAAGGCACGTTTTTGTTCACTCTAAATACATACTTACCATTTCATGGATTACTAGATAATTAGGTTCTGCAATATGCACATTTACTTAAAAAGGTAAGAAAAGGAAACTGAAGAATGAACAAAGAGAGTAATACATTATTGTACTGTAGCTAGATCACGCCTTAGTCAGCAAACTTGTGAGTGCCTTTGATTAAGTTGTATTTCTGTTCAAGCTAATAGCTTGAAGGTTTGGCTATGCTTTCTGGTAGAGTTGTCTGGATAACAAGAGTGGTTGTATATAACTTATACATATGTAGAACTTGGGGAAAAAAACCTCACTGACCTCCGTAGCTGCCTACACTGTGGAGCAATCCATCCTTCAACATGCACTTGAAGTCACAGCTCATCTTGCACTACTCCCTCTAAGGTCAGGTTCACACTATTGTGAATTGGATACGGGATCCACACATCCAATTCACAATTACAGGAGATTGTGACCGGCTCTCTATGGAGCCGGTTCCCATATCTCCGATGTGGCTCTGGTGCGAATTTGCACAGGAGCCCTGTGAGTCTTTTGGTTTGTTTCAGGTCTGAATTCAGCCCAAAATGCGGGCTGAAATTGGACCCGAAATGATGAACCGGGTTGCACAGGACCCCTGCTGTGAGCCGCATCGGCATTAGGTGTGAACCGTGCCTAAAGCAGCAATTTGGTAACCTATGCAAACAAACAGCAAATACTCTTTTGCGAACACAACAAACAGACCTCAATTGTGAAATTTAAGGATGAATTGCTCCCCAGTGTTTACAACTACAGACTACGGGCTTGTTATAAAGTTAATTTAAGGGGTTGTTAATAATATGCAAATATTTAAATGCTCATATCCTAGTCAAAGCCTCACTTTATGAACATGTGTTGTGACTGCCCTTTGTTCGCATCAGCCGAGATTTGAATTCCCATACAAGTCTACGGGACAAAAGTCAAACCTGCTTGAGGTCAGTCAATTGTAGATCAAATGCCATTGTCAGTGTATTCTGAATAATATTTTGAATTCAGAAGCATCCCACATGGATTTCAAACTGATGTCAACCTAAATGCCATTGATACCCACCCAAAACTTGTCAACACAGGCCCTAAAAAGAAGTGATCTCATTTGGGTGAAGCTTCAACATGGCAGAAAAAAAAGACATGTCCTAAAAGATTCTAAAAGCTTAATTTTTTTCCTCATCTCCCCTCCAATCCAATACAAGTTAAGGATAAACAGAGGAATCTTCCTAACTAGGCAAAGATTAGCAAATTACTCCTGGAGAGGAGCAAACATTACAATGCCACAAGGTATGTATGCAGTCACTTGCAACTTAAGGTACTTTCACAGTTTCAAACCTTACACAGAATTCTGCCTCACATTCCACCCACCTGGAAACAAACAGCACTTTGACCTCCTCTAAAAATCATTAGCTACAAAAGTGAATCTTTGCTCCTTTATGACCAGAATAAGCTTTTGAAGTAGGGAAGGAAAGCACTAAAAACAGAGGTACCCATCTGGAACACTCCTAGACTAACCATCTCTGTCTTTTCACTTTATGTTTACTCAGCGTGAATGACCTAGAAAAAACACAAAGCACAATGTTCACATCTATGAAATTCAGTATGCTATAGAGCGATTTGATTTCTCCACCTTAGTTGCTGGCATATTCATCTCAAGACCCCGTTTTCCCACTTGGGTTACATTGTGTACAAGATACTGATAGATCCAGAGGTGTAAAGTCCTTTGTGCTATGAGGTACCCACTTTCAAGTACATTTTCTTATTAATAAAAAGTAGAAAGCAAAGCCTTAGATCAGGGTCCATTTGTTTTATTGCAGCAGAGATTCATTTTCTCACTGAATTTTTCAACTACACTTCTGAGGAGAAAACATTCTTCCATATTTCCTACTCCCTGCCATGCCAAGGTGGGTGGAGTAACCAGTGAAGGTGAAGGTATAAAGGGCGCTTATGTATGAATGGAACCTCTGGATATCCTGGATACCCACCAACATTAGTCCAAGAGGCCTACACAACAAACAACCACCTAAAAATGCTTCCTTTCAAAAATCAGAACCGTTGAGATTTACCACTCAATATCATGTACACCATCACAGATTCTAAAATATCTTTGGCAAAACATTGGGGAATGCTACTGGAAGAACCTCACCTAAAGCCCACCATACCAGTATACCAAAAATTTCATATAGGCTCAGGGATTCCCCAATATGTCCAAAATTCTGTAGGCATGAAGGACCAATGGGTTTGGGTTCCATACATTTGCACATGATGTGGAAATGTCCAAAATTGTTCTGATACTGGCAATATGTTCTATCCACAATCTCTCAGGTATTTCAAGTTCCAATTCTACATGACCCAGTTGTTTGCCTCCTTGGCACCTTGGAGATACCCTCACTCTCATTGAATGGCCACACGTCAGTTCTACGGGTATTATACTCAGCACGCAAAGCGATTGTGAGACTCTGGATAACTCAGAGGGTACAAACGGGAGAACGATGGATAGAATTGGTAATTATATGCTACTATGGGAAGAAATTACCTACCAACATAGAAATGTCCTTAGGAAATTCTACTCAATGTGGCAACCTTGGCTGTACACTGCGGGACTAGGTCCAACCCAGCTGGTCAAAGATTATTAGAGATGTAATCTGTTAGATAGGGAGGTCGTGCCAAAAAATAAAAATAATTGTATAACCTATGGATTTTAAAATAATTGCTTATAGAGGAACCATGGTGAACAACCAAAAATGCATAGGGAGAAAGTGATGTTACATTTTCTTGCCTTATATCTGAGTGTGGACTACTTTTATTAGCTCTCCTACATACCTGGTTATTGTTATGTGTTCAATTTTTATAGTACTCCTTATGATTCAGGACACACAGTCTAGATTGTTGTTAATTGAGATTGGAAAATTATACTGCACTATTAGAACAAATGTTATTGTTTATATACAGCTAGTTGACCCCTTATACGAATCCATATGTTTCACACCATGTGACACATGTTATAACTGCTGTATTGGAATTTATGGCTGCAATGAAACTGTGTCTGAATGTTTTGTTGTACATTTTTTCAATAAACTCTTTATTTGATCTTTTTTTTAAATCATATAGACAAGCTTGAAACATAAAAAGCAAAGTAGTAAGTAAGTGTCAGTGTGTTACATGTAAACACATCCAATATGGACAAAAAAAAAAAGTCACCACGAAAGGAAAAACCTACATTGGAAGAATTCTATAACTACTCATCTGATTTTGTTATATATTGTCTACCATGTCCATTCAGCCTACTGTATGTAGGCTGAACTACTAGAACACTCAGAAAAGGGTTTGGAGAGCACAGACGCTCTATAGCAGCGGTCCCCAACCTTTTTGGCACCGGGGACCGGTTGCGTGGAAGAAAATTGTGGCAAGGCCCGGGGTGGCGGAGGTTAGGGATGGCACGCGATGGGTAAGCGATTTTTTTCGCGGGCAATTTGTCAGCGCATTATTTCTTTATTACTGTTATTACATTGTAGTATTAAATGAAATTGTTCAACTCACCATAATGCAGAATCAGTGGGAGCCCTGAGCGTGTCACTGGCCATGTCGCCTGCCACCATAGTTACATAGTAATGTTGAATAAAGACACCAGTCCATCCAGATGTAGTATAGCCGCCACAGATGAAGGCAGGGCCCCCACAGAAGAAGGTAGCCCCCCCAATAGATGAAGGTAGCCCCCCAATAGATGAAGGTAGCCCCCCAGATGAAGGTAGCCCCCCCCCCACAGATGAAGGTAGCCCCCTCACAGATGAAGGTAGCCCCCCACAGATGAAAGTAGCCCCCCCACAGATGAAGGTAGCCCCCTCACAGATGAAGGTAGCCCCCCCACAGATGAAGGTAGCCCCCTCACATATGAAATTAGTGCCCCCACTAGGCCCTGCACACTCCATGCACACAGGTGACCCACTCCCAGTCAGTCCCCGCTCACACTCACCCTGTCACTGGTAGTGTTGTCATACTCGCCCGCACCTCTCCTCCAGAGCTCAGTCATGTTGGTGAGTGTTCAGTGATGAGGGCTGAGGATTAGCAGCAGGTAAGTATATGGAGGGATCAGAGGGGAGGGGGCGGCTCCCTGCTCTCCCGGAAGAAGTGTGCACTCGTCTCCTCTCAGCTCTATCCACCCTCAGCCTCGTTACCAAGGGACACCAGTGGCTTCTCTGCTACTGTGGGCTGTCCTGGAGGTGATGGTGTGTTGCACCTTCCCCTATGACAGAAAGGCGGGGTGAGGCCAGTGAGGAGGGGGCACGTTCATTCACATCGTACGGGGAGTGTCCGTGTGAGAGACAAAGGCAGGGTCCACTCTGCATAACAAACAACACAGCGCTCAGCAATAGACAACACTAACTGCTGTGTACAGGAGGTGAGGGAGAGCACGTGACCACACTGAGCAATGGAATGCGCGCTTCACTCTCACCATCCCCGACATTGTTCATCCACTCCGAGGGAACTTCACATTCTACAGCTGGCAGCCGGGCTCTCTCATGCCACCCGTCCGCACCGGCGGCCCGGCTGCAGAAGAGCCACGGCCCGGTAGTGGGCCGCGGCCCGGGGGTTGATGACCCCTGCTTTATAGAGGAAGGAAAAGTAAAATTGAGCGTTCCCAAACATTTTTCTGAATTTTATCAGGGCTCCTCCACTGGCCTCCAAGTATGGATAGTGGAAGCACTCACCAAAGATCTCCCCTGGGCAGAATGGTTTAAATGCCTGTGTAATGCCCCATACACGTGGCCGGACATTCCGACCACAAAATCCGTCAGATTTTTTCAGACGGATTTTGGCCCAAACTTGTCCTGCATACACTAGGTCGCACAAAGTTGTCGGAATTTCCGATCATTCTGAACGAGGTGACCTTAAATACGTACATCGGGGACTATAAATGGGCCAGTAGCCAAAAGCTTTCGTCTCTTAGTTTATTTTGAGCATGTGTGGCATTTTGTCCGTCCGAATTGTCTACACACGATCGGAATTTACTGTAAGCACCATTATATATTTTGTATGTAACCACATGTATATTTTAGTATTAGTATATATAGTCAGTCACTGTTAAGCATTGTGGGCAGCACTGCTGGCTTGCTGAGTATTATGGTCCGCAGACGCTATTGTACCCATAAAAGCCACAGTAGACAAGGCCGCCCCATGGCCTGAAGCAGGAGCATGCATGCACCGCCATGCCTCCCACTACCTTTGTACAGTGATGTCACAGCTGCAAGACTCATGCCTGTCTGCTAGTCCTGGAGCTCTGGAAACCACCGGCGTGGTACCGACACCTTTCCACCACAACCCGGAATCGATACAAGGAGGCACCCTGTCACATCTACGCTTATTTTATACTGCTTGTTGTGAGTTCATTACTTTTTAAATTAAATAATCCTTACCAACTTACTACACTCAGATTGGCGCTACAATCTTTCTTCATTTAATAAAAGTTACCATAAAGGTGAATCCACTTAAAATGAGAGAAAGGGAATCATTCTCATCCCACTAGACACAAATAGTTAGCAGAACCTGTTGGTCCATAGGACCAAATTTGTGCGTAGCCCAAATATCAGATTCCCTTAGCTTATCCTTGGCGTGCCAGGCACAAACTCAAAGTGCCCTAAGCATTTGAATGGACATAATTAGACACACAAGCTTACATGCCTGCAAAAGACCTTCACCTCTCATCTGTACTGCAATGCTCCAGACACAAGGGGGTATCCCTAAAATGCAACAATCCTATTTAACAGAGTTGATCCACTATCATATGGATTCACACATTTGAGTCATCATCAAATGGGAAGCAGTCACAGCAGGTAACTCAAACTAAGATCTTAGTAGGAAATCCAACTGATAGTAAAAATCCAAATGTAAGAACATCATCAGCCTCGTTAGTGGTAATTTTGTCATGGTGGATGACTGAAGCAAGTCATGATTCCACAGGTTGTTTCCAGTCCTCAGGGAAAGGTCTTACATAGGGAATGTGTTGGGAAGGCCTTTGTAGCAACAGCTTTAAAAGACCAATGCCTTAAACAGTAGGCTTATTCTCCAAGTGAGGAGCATAATGCACTGCTTCAATCAAAAATCAAGAACTCCTTGTAAAGCACAGTCATATGGAACCTGCTTTTCGGGGGAAGGTAGAGACTCTGAATCTGAATGGAGAGCCATTAGGATCAGAATCTGATATTTTTGTGGATGGCCCACAGCATGCTTAGATCCCCTGAGAGCAGATAGCTGTATGAAAAATTAAAATTAAGTGTAAAGGTCTTATGGATGTATGGGAGATCTTAGTCTCACATCATGGAGCTATATAAGATTCCAGTCAGGAATACCCTATATTAAAAGTCCCAGGGTCTATGTTGTAGGCATTATCCACAAACCCAGGCAGCTGGTTCTAATCAGCGACAAAGGTGACCAGAAGTAATACTGTAAGCAGGCAGTATGGAATCCAAACCCATTGGTCCATGAAGTATTTCAAAAGTAGATGCAGCATTGTGGAAGATGCTTCCTCTAGGCTGAATAGTGGGAGAAAGAACACAGAGCAAACAAGTTCAGCACACGGATAGCCTAGAAAATCAGCACTTCCTTCTTTCAGCTATAACCATTGACGCTGTAAAATGGTGGTGACAGGGATTATTTCTTAAAATGGTACCTACTGGTACCAAAGTTCTCAGTGCTTTAGCTTGGCCAGCCTTACTCAGTATTTGAGTTTTTAAAGACTGGGTCACACCAAAGACTGGGCTCTGGAGCTAATAGAGAATAGAGAACAAAGATCACATTTCAGGCTAGCTCCTCAATCTTACACAGTGTAGCAGAATTCAGATGCAACCTGCAAATGCTGATGTAAGGAATCTTCGAAGACTGCAGCTAAGAAATGCAGAGCACAGAGGTTTGGAAGGTGCCATATTACAGAGCTCAGTGCCAGAAGGTCATATTTCAGGCTAACCCTGCAATCTTAAGTTCAACGGGGCCCAGGTATGGCCTCCAAAGCTGTTGCTGAGGATTCAAGGATTCAAGTAGCTGTCTAGAGACTGGCTAAAGTAACATTTCTTAACCACTTGCCGACAGGCTCACGCCAATATAAGTTGCAGGGGGGGCACATAATCACGGACCTGTACGGCGCTCGTGGTGATCTGATTCGTAGCAGAACCAATCAGTCTTCAGGTCCAGGCCAATGATTTCTGGCCTAAACCTGCTAATCGGTTCTGGCGAATGAAAATGCTTTCCGTGTCTGTAAATGTAAACACAGATGGGTAAGTGATGTCATCTGCCCTCGTGGAACTCTTTTCCGTTCCAGAGAGAGGAGAGAGAACATCTTACCGTGAGTTGCACAGCACTACACTAACACCAGTAGGTACACTTTAATCACCCTAATCATTGTTAGGGCAATTAGTAGGCCCCATTAGGTCTAGGGTACCCCCCAAACCCCCAATTGCCCCCTAGTTAACCCTTTCACCCTCTGTCACCAGTGATCGTTTGTTTTTTTATAGGGCAGGGCACCCGCTATATATTACCCAATAAAGGTTTAACCCCCTGATCACCCAGCAGGTGACATCAGTCAGGGTCTGCGTCGCCCCTGGCAGCGTCAGATTAGTGCTAGTAGTGCTAACACCCACGCATGCACCATACACCTCCCTTAGTAGTATAGTGTCTGAACGGATCAATATCTGATCTGATCAATATCTGATCTGATCTATACTAGCATCCCCAGTAGTTTAGGGTTCCCAAAAACACAGCGTTGGCAGGATCAGCCCAGATACAATCTAGCACCTGCGTTTAGCCCCTCCGCCCAGCCCATCCCACCCAAGTGCAGTATCAATCAATTACTGTCACTTACAAAACACATAACTGCAGCGTTCGCAGAGACAGGCCTGATTTCTGCGAATGCTAACAGTTTTTTTGGTAGTCTTTGAAGCAGTCGCTGACAGTCTAGTGCTCTTTCCTGTGGGTTTCACTAGTTGTACCAGTAAATTTAGAGGCCACAATGTCCACTGAAAGGTACATTAGTGAAGAGGCCTAGAACACCCTGGTCATAGTCAAACCAGCACTGCAGTATCATGTGGTGAGTCCCATAAGTGCAGTTCAAGCTGTTGAGGTGGCTAGCACAGCTAGTGCCCCACAGTCACCAAGAAGGCAAAGACAGGCCCGTTGAGCCCTTCCTGTTACATTTGCCAATCCGAATTGGGAGCCCTCCACTTCTGCAGCACCTGTACTTCCCCCATTCACTGGCCAACCCGGAATTCAGGTGGAAACAGTTGATCTTACGTCACTTGATTTTTATTTGCTGTTTTTCACTGAAGATCTCTATAGAGCTATTGTGGACCAAAGCAATTTGTATGCTGGTCAATTCATCGCCGCTAATCCCCAGTTGGCCCTTGTCAGAGATTGAGATAAAACGTACCTCAAGGGCGTTCAGAATGTCAGGACCAGGCAGATAGTGTCTTTATTGGACAGATGAAGTGGCCTTCAAACACTTAGGGCTGCACTCAAAGAGGGAAGCAATCTCTAATAGAAAACAGATGAAAGAAAAAGGGCGTCTCTAAGTGCAGAATTAGAACTTTTAATATCCCCAAACAAGATTAAAAACATTTACAGAATCAAGGATAAGAAGAGGCATAACATGGATGTATGAAGGAGGCGATCCAGCATCAGGAGATCCCAGTGTATCACAGCTTTCCAGGGATAACGATATGCAGCAGCAGAAGGTCCCAGGATAACCAGCAGGTGAACACCCCAGGCTCTGGGAACATTGGTGAAGCAATCACGCCGTCTGAGTCAGCGTGAAGCATGAATCTCGGAAATGACTTCAGTGGGAGGGGATGACAACCAACATGGACCGCAAACAGGAAATATGTCATCAAGATGGAACGGAACTACTGATTGGTTCCTTCTTCAAGCCAATGACAACAGGTTTTTAAACATAAAGACAGCACGGGATACAGCCCACACACGAAAAACGGCAAGACAAATACAGGACATTACAAAAGTACATATTAGGACAGGAACTTAAAATCAATGGAAAAATATAAAAAGGAACAAAATGGTCAAACCGTACATTGCTCCTCAATAGCAGATGCCACTAAGGGGGAGTTGATGGAATATTTCAGTCATATTACATATAAAATGCTAAGATATTCAATGCTAAAAATATATATGTGGTTTATGTAAACATCATATAAGGTTGAAGGTTTATATATATATATATATATATATATATATATATATATATATATATATATATATATATATTACACATATACACACACACACACACACACACACACACACACACTGGGACCGCCTGATGCCGGATCACCTGCTTCATACATCCATGTTATGCCTCTTCTTATCGTTGATTCTGTAAGTGTTTTTAATCTCGTTTGGGGATATTAAAAGTTCTAATTCTGCACTCAGAGGCGCATTTTTTCTTTCACCTTGCCAGAGATTGGAGACCTATCATGGTCTCCCAATTTAGGACCTTTCTGGACCAATCCCTCCTCATAGGCATAACTTAAAAAAGTGAGCTGCGGTCATATTGGTCCACTGACCCAATTCACCATATGCCCTTGTTCTCTGCCTCTATGACCAGTGCTAGATACAAGCAGAACTTGTGATTTATGCACTTCAATGACAATGAACTCTGTCTTCCTCGGTGTGACCTTGAATACAATTGGCTCCACAAAATTCCGCCCCTCATAAACCACTTCAATCAACAGTTTACAGCCTTGTTTACCCTGATCAATTTGTCTGCGTTGATGAATCCCCGATTACGTTTTCTGGCCACATGTTACATAGTTACATAGTTAGTCAGGTTGAAAAAAGACACATGTCCATCAAGTTCAATCACAAAAAAATAAATAAATAAATAAAATTTATAATAATATCATACAATCCCATATACCCAATTCTATACCCACAGTTGATCCAGAGGAAGGCAAAAAACCCCAGCAGAGCATGATCCAATTTGCTAAAGCAGGGGGAAAAAATCCTTCCTGATCCCCTGAGAGACAATCGGATTTTCCCTGGATCAACTTTACCTATAAATGTTAGTACCCAGTTCTATTATGTACACTTAGGAAATAATCCAGGCCCTTCTTAAAGTAATCCACTGAGCTGGCCAGAACCACCTCTGCAGGGAGTCTATTCCACATTTGCATAGCTCTTACTGTGAAGAAACCTTTCCATATTTGGAGATGAAATCTCTTTTCCTCTAGATGTAAAGAGTACCCTCTTGTCCTCTTTGTTGACTGTAAAGTGAATAACTCAACACCAAGTTCACTATATGGACCCCTTATATATTTGTACATGTTGATCAAATCCCCACTTAATCTCCTCTTATCAAGAGAGAATAAATTCTGTTCCTGTAATCTTTCCTCATAGCTGAGTTCCTCCATGCCTCTTATCAGTTTGGTTGCCCTTCTCTGCACTTTCTCCAGTTCCCCGATATCAAATGTAATTCAAACAGTATCCTCCCAGCAAGCATGCAGATATGGGGTCAAGGTGTATAAGCTCTGTGACAGGGAAACAGGTTATACATATAGTTTTATGGTTTATGAGGGAAAAGATAGTCACATGAGCCAGATAACTGCCCAGATTACATAGGGAGCGCTTGTAAGATGGTGTGGGACTTGGTGTCACCCTTATTTGGAAAGGGGTACCACTTGTATGTGGACACTTATTACACAAGCGTGCCACTTTTTAGTTTGATCATGGAATTGGCACATATGGCACCATGCGATCTAATCACCGGGGCTTACCCCAGAGGCTTGTAGATTCCCGTCTTAGGCTGGGGGAGAGAGCCAGAGAAGTAATAATTTGCTTGCAGTGAAGTGGAGGGATTCATGGAATGTTTTTGTTCTGTCCTCCCTTCACACAGACATGGCGGCCCATACTTAAACAGTGACTGGTGTTGTGGAGAAACCCCTTTGTGTCCATGAATACAACCTTAATATGGGAGGGGTGGACCTCAACACAACCAGTTGATGGCGCCGTAATTAATTGCGCATAAGGCCAGACGCTGGTATAAAAAAGTGGCTGCATACTTATTACAATTGGCTCTGCTGAACTAGCTATGTGCTACACAAAGCGTCAGGAGGAACTGGATCCTTCCTTAAATTCCAGGAAGAGATTTTCACAGCCCTTCTGTTTCCAGATGGTGCTGTGCCCCAACTTCCCAATGCAAATGCAGTAAGCCGGCTGCATGGGTGTCAGAAAAGTACTTACCGGGGCCAAGATGTGGAGAGCGGTTCCCCCTTGCAACTAAGTGCAGTCCACCCCTTGGAGGTGATACAGGGAGTGAATGGCACAGAGGGGCACAGGCTACCCAGCAGGCAGGAGTTGATTAGCGTAGTGGTGCTTGTAGAGTTGAGCAGCTGTGCAGAGTCAGGCAGATGGGATGACTTGCTGGAGGAGACCAAACAGAAAGTCCAGAACCAGGCTGAGGGTCAAACACAGAGAATTGGTAGTCCCAATCACTGACTGACGTATGGCGTCTGGGGGACATGAGGCAAGTTCAGGTCACAAGCAGAGGGTCAAGGCGAGGAGACAAGAGGCAGGTCCGGGTCACAGGCAGAGGGTCAAACAAAGGAGACAAGGCGGAAATCCATTTAAGGGTCAGGTCCAGGAGAAGAGCAGAGACCTCAAGAACAATCTGGGTCACAAAGGGCAAACAGGTACAGGAAACAGGATTAAATGCAACAGGAATCTGAAGACAAACCAGCAATTTGCCTGTGCACAAGAGCAACTTTTATAGGCAGCCCAAGGGTCACGTTGAGTATGCGACAGTGCGCATGTGCGTTCGCCGTTCTGCCAGAACGAGTGCACGCAGGAGTTCCGTTCCGCTGCGCATGCGCGCAAGGACATGGCTAATGTGGCTGGAAGGATTGTTCCTCTGACAATGAGAGGCATTTTCCATATGTCCTCTCTTGTATCCCTATCCAACGATCACCCCAAAGAAGATTGTGTATGTAGCAAGCACAGATATAGACGTGACATCCGCTACTATTGTCCCTCCTGTCCATACCATGCTGGTCTTTGCATTGGTGAATGTTTCAAACCTTACCACACACTAGTAGAGTATTAGCGTAGGGTACAGCACTGCACAGACTAGGAAACACTTTCACAGGGTCTCCAAAGATGCCATCCCATTTTGAGAGACCCGAACCTGGAACTGTTAGCCCTTGTACACGCAGTCAGAGATTCCGACAACCAAATCCGTCGGAGTAATTCCGACAGATTAATTCCGGAAGAGGTCCGGGAAGTGATGTTGCATACACACGGTCGGACTAAGTTGTCGGAAAATCCGATTGTACATAACGTGATGATGTTATTTCATTACGACGGGACTACGTTCAGGCTAGTAGCCAATAGCTTTGGTCTAGGAATTTGATCTGAGCATACGTGGCACTTTGTCCGTCGGAGTAGGCTACACATGATCGGAGTATGTCCGATAAGAGCATTTTAAATTTTACCGGCAAGTTGGAAAACTTGGTCCGTCGGATATTCCGACGGAAACAGTCCAATGCAGACCACACACAGTCGGAATATCCGACAAAACGGTCCGATAGGACACATTCCGTCGGAATCTCCGACCGTGTGTACAAGGGCTTACAGTTACAAATAAAAGTGTAAAAATGATATTATATTATATATATATATATATATACACACACTGTATAAAATAAAAAAGCCAAAAATAGTTGTTTTATTACTCTCTCTCTATTGCTCTGCTCTTTTTACTATGTTTACTATGTTTTATCATGTTTGCTTTTCAGGTATGTGATTCTTTTATACTTTACTGTGTTTTATTGTTAACCATTATTTTTATTATTATTATACAGGTTTTATATAGCGCCAACAGTTTACTCAGCGCTTTACAACATGAGGGCAGACATTACATTACAATTTGGTACAAGAGGAATCAGAGGGCCCTGCTCGTTAGAGCTTACAATCTAAAAAGGAAGGGGCAATTGATACAAAAGGTAATAGCTGTGGGGGGATGAGCTGATGGAGGAAGTAAAACAGTGTTAGTTAGAAGCAGGATAGGCTTCTTTGAAGAGAAGGGTTTTCAGGGATCGTCTAAAGATGGATAGATTAGGGGACAGTCGGACAGATTGGGGATAGGGAGTTCCAAAGGATGGGAGAAGCTCTGGAGAAATCCTGGAGGCGAGCATGGGAGGAGGTGACAAGGGAGCTAGAGAGCAGGAGGTCTTGGGATGACCGAAGAGAGCGGATTGGTTGGTATTTTGGGACTAGGTTAGTGATGTAACTAGGGGCAGAGTTATGGATGGCTTTGTAAATTTTTGTTAGTACTTTGAATTTTATTAGTTGGGTGAGTGGAAGCCAGTGCCGGGATTGGCAGAGAGAGGTGGAGGACACTGAATGGCTGGTAAGGTGGATGAGTCTGGCAGCGGCATTCATTATGGACTGGAGGGGGGAAAGTCTATGTAAAGGTAATCCAACGAGGAGGGAGTTCCAGTAATCAGGGCGAGAGATGACCAGGGAGTAAATTAGAAGCTTGGTGGTGTCATTAGTTAAAAAGGGGCATATTCTGGAAATGTTGCGGAGGCTAAGGCGGCATAATTTGGACAGGGCTTGTATGTGGGCCTGAAAGGACAGTTCGGAGTCTAAGGTTACCCCTAGCACCCTGGCATGTGGGGATGGACTGATAGATGTGCCATTGATTTTGACAGAGAAGTCAGGTGAAGGGGCACGTGGGGGAGGAAATATTAAGAGCTCGGTTTTAGATAGATTAAGTTTGAGGAAGTGGTGTGACATCCAGGCTGATATGTCTGTTATTAGATCAGTGATGCGTGAGGAGATTGATGGGGTGAGCTGAGGGGCAGAGAGATAGATTTGGGTGTCATCAGCATATAAATGGTAGTGAAAGCCATGGGAGGCTATCAGCTGACCCAGGGAGGACGTGTAGATCGAGAATAGTAGAGGTCCAAGGACAGAACCTTGGGGGACCCCAATGGAAAGGGGAGTTGGAGAAGAGGAAGTGGAGTTGTAAGTGACACTGAAGGTGCGATGAGATAGGTAAGATTCAAACCAATGGAGAATGCAGCCATGGAGACCAAGCAAATTTAGTTTTTTGAGGAGGAGGGGGTGGTCAACTGTATCAAAGGCAGCAGAAAGGTTCAAGAGTAAGAGTATGGAATAATGACCTTTGGTTTTGGCTGTTAGTAAGTCGTTAGTGAGTTTTAGGAGGGCAGTTTCTGTGGAGTGCTGTGGGCGAAATCTAGACTGAAGAGGATCGAGAAGGTTATTTTCAATGAGGTGGTTGCTCAGTCGGTTGTAGACCAGGGGCGGACTGACCATTTGGCCACTCGGGCACTGCCCGAGGGCCCCCGGCCAATAGGGGGCCCCATCAGGGTTGCCAGCCTCAGTAAAACCAGGGACAGTATGTAAAAATCTGTGTTTTAATCACATCTGTCTCTGAAATGTCCCTTACAGACATCCTTTTGGTCTAAAAATCCAGAGATTATAGCTGCCCCACCTCTCCAGGATCTTCTCAGCCAACAGAAACATGTCTGTGTATAGTGTGTGTGTGTGTGTGTGTGTGTATGTGTATACTGTGTGGCCCCATAATCTTTGATTGCCTGGGGGCCCCATAATCTCCTATTGCCCGGGGGCCCCATGAGTTGTCAGTCCGCCCCTGTTGTAGACTAAACGCTCAAGGAGTTTGGAGGCAAAAGGGAGTAAAGAGATGGGTCTTCAGTTGTTAAGATTTGTGTGGTCTGAGGCCTTTTTTGGTATGGGAGTGACTAGTGCATGTTTTAGAGGGTTGGGGAAGATGCCAGTAGAGAGTGAGAGGTTGAAGATATGAGTTAAGGAGTGTAGGATTGAGTCAGATGGTGACCGTTGTATTTGAGAAGGAACAGGGTCCAGGGGGCAGGAGGTTAAGTGGGCATTAGAAAAAAGTTTAGTGACTTTCTCTATAGTAGCTGGGTCAAAAGAGGAAAGTATTGATTGTGCAGGAGGACAGGGAGTGTAAGTTGAGGGAGATGTCTGTATAGCGGAGATCTCGAGACGAATCGTCTCAATCTTATTTTTGAAGTGATAAGCAATCTCCTGGGCAGTGAGTAAGTTAGTGGGTGGGGGTAATGGAGGACGAAGTAGAGTGGTAAAGGTAGAAAAGAGTTGACTGGGACTGCGTAAGAGGGTGTTAATGAGAGTGATAAAGTAGGTCTGTTTGGCAGCGTGCAGGCAGGAATGGTATTTTTGGAGGGCAGATTTATATTGGCTGAAGTCTTGCTGTGACTTAGTTTTACGCCACAGACGCTCAAGAGCACGGCTACGTTTTTTGAGGCTTCTGGTATTGTCGGTCTGCCAGGATTGTAGCGGTCGGGGCCTGATTCTGTGCGTAGTGGGGGGGGGGGTGAAGGTTTCCAGCGTGGATGACAGTAAACTGTTGTAGACAGAAGTAGCCAAGTTGGGGCAGGACAAGGATGAGATTTTGTCGTGGAGACAATCTGTAGCAGAGAAAAGAAGAGAGGGTTAAGATGGCGAAGGTTTCTACGGGTAATAGTTTGGTAGTTGGAAGGTAAGGAGGAGGCAGACAAGGAGAGATTGAAACTAATAAGGTGGTGATCAGATAGAGGCAAAGGAATATTGGAAAGGGTGTGCAGAGTGCATAGGTAGGAGAAGATGAGGTCAAGGCAGTTGCCAACAGAGTGAGTCGAAGCACTTGTCCATTGTTTTAGATCAAAATAGGAGTTTAGGCACAGCAGCTTAGAAGTAGCAGGAGTGTTAAGATTAACAGGGATGTTAAAGTCACCAAGAATGAGTGTTGGAATTTCAGAGGAGAGAAAGTAGGGTAGCCAGGCAGAGAAATCGTCAAGGAAGTTTGATACCGGTCCAGGGGGGCGATAGATCACAGCAATTCTCAATGAAACCGGAGAAAATAAGCGAATACAGTGAACTTCAAATGAAGAGAGGTACAGAGAGGGGGGTGGATGAAGAACCTGAAAAGTGCTTTGAGGGGATAGGAGGATTCCAACACCACCTCCTTTCCGTCCACTAGGCCTGGGAGAGTCCACAGGAGGCCACCATAGGAGAGAGAAGCAGGAGAAGGAAGGTCAGATTCTTGAATCCAGGTCTCAGTAATTGCAAGTAGGTTCAGGGAGTTAGTGATAAATAGGTCATGGACGGTGGTGAGTTTGTTACAAACAGAGCGGGCATTCCAAAGGGCACAGGAGAAGGGGAGGCTGGCTCTAGGCTTAAGAGGAATAGAAATGAGACTGTGGGGATTGCGGCTGATAGCAGAGGATGGGTTGTGCTGGGTATGTTGGCCGAAGGTAAATGATTGTGGTCCAGGATTTGGGGAAATATCTCCAGAAGTTAGGAGAAGAAGGGTGAGAGAGGTGATATGGGAGTGTGACTTATGTGGGGGGACACGTCCCAGTGGCCTGCAGGCTATTTTCTTTTAAGGTATGCCATTCAGCTGCAGCACTAATTTATTTATCCTGACAGCTACAGCGTTTGCTCTCACGATACGTAAATCAGCGACTCCAGTGCTGTAGGAGGCGATTTCACCACCACAGTTAAAAATAAAATGGTGCATGTATGCCCATCATTAGAAGTGTGTGGATGCAGGGCGGTATTCTAATGGTGGGCATACCCACCGATCAATATATTTTTTTCGTTCAGCGCACAGGCTGCATGAAGAAAAAGAACATTACAAATATATGCCCAACAAGGACCAGCAACGTAATGGTATGCCTGCAGGTTTAGGTATCATCTTGGCATCGTTCTTTTCAGCCAGTAGGCATTTACAAGCAGCAGGAGGGAACGTACCCCCCCCCCCCCCATGTTCCTTTGTTTTCTCTGGCTTTCCTGTCCAACCGGGGAACCTGATAATGCAGATGGTGGCTCCGCCAGCTGACCATAGAGCTGATCGAAGATCAGAGTGGCTTCAATCCTATGGCCTAAGAAACCAGAAGCTACAAGCATTTTGTGACTTTGGTTACACCACATATAAACAGTGCCATTGGGAAATTTGGAAAGCATCTTGTCACACCGATCTTGGTGTGGTCAGGTGCTTTGAGGGCAGAGGAGATATCTAGACCCCTGTCCCCCCCGTGCTAGTGCACAAATGCGAATGCAAGTATCACTGCGAATGCAAGATCGAGGGCAGTAATTTTAGCAGTAGACCACCTCTGTAAATCAAAATTGGTAACCTGTAAAGGCTTATAAAGACTTTTAAAAATATATGTAGTTTGTCTTTGCTGCACGGCTGTATGCAATTTTAAAGCATGTTGTGTTTGGTATCTACGTACTCAGCATAAGAACATCTTTTATATTTTATCAATCACTTCAAAATTCCAAAAAAGTGTTCTTTTTCCCAAAAAAATGCGTTTGAAAAATCACTTCGCAAATACTGTGTGAAAAATTTTTTGCAACACCCACCATTTTAATCTGTAGGGCCTTTGCTTTAAAGAATATATATATAATGTTTGAGGGTTCAGAGTAATTTTTTAGCAAAATAAAAATATTTTTCCATGTAAACAAAAAGAAAGGGCTTTGTCTTCAAGTGGTTAGAAGAGTGGGTGATGTGTGGCATAAGCCATAAGCTTCTAATGTTGTGCATAAAATACCAAGACAGGTCAAACCCCCCCCCAAATAACCCCTTTTTGGAAAGTAGACACCCCAAGCTAATTGCTGATAGGCGTGTTGAGTATAAGGAATATTTTATATTTTGCCACAAGTTTCGGGAAAATTACAAACTTTTTTTTGTTTGTTTGCACAAAGTCGTCACTAAATGATATACTGTTCAAACATGCCATGGTTATATGTGGAATTACACTCCAAGATACATTCTGCTGCTTCTCCTGAGTATGGGGATAGCACATGTGTGAGACTTTTTGGGAGCCTAGCCACGTACAGGACCCCAAAAACCAATCACCGCCTTTAGGCTTTCTAAAAGCGTAAAATTGTGATTTTACTCCTCACTACCTACCACAGTTACGAAGGCCCTGAAATGTCCAGATAGCACACCCCCCCCCCCCTCCCAGATAATGCCGTTTTGGAAAGTAGACACCCCAAGTTATTTGCTAAGATGCATGGGCAGTATTTTGCAGCTCACATATGTTTTTGAAAATGAAGAAAGAAAAGAAAACATTTTTTTTTCTTTTTTTCAAGTTTCAAAACTTTGTGACAAAAAGCGAGATCTACAAATACTCAACATGCCTCTCAACAAATACCTTGGGGTGTCTATTTCCAAAATAGGGTCATTTGGTTGGGGGGGGGGGGGGGTTTGCTATCTGGACATTTCATTGCCTCCGAAACTGTGATAGGTAGTGAGAAGTGAAATCAAGAATATACGCCCCTAGATGGCCTGAAGGCAGTTCTTGGCTTGCTTTTTTTTTCCTGTACGTGGCTAGACTGACAAAAAGTCCCACACATGTGGAATCCCTATACTCAGGAGAAGCAGCAGAATGTATTTTGGGGTGTAATTTCACATATGCTCATGGCACGTTTGAGCAATATACCATTTATCATTAAAAAAAATGTTTTTCCAAAACTTGTCAGAAACCACCTAATCAGACTGAGACAGAAGTACAGCTAAATCACACTTGTTTAACCACCTCAGTACAGTGCACTTACACCCCCTTCCTGACCAGACCAATTTTCAGCTTTCAGCGCTCTCACACTTTATATGACAATTACTCAGTCATGCAACACTGTAGCCATATGAAACTTGCGTCCTTTTTTTCACACAAATAGAGCTTTCTTTTGGTGGTATTTAATCACTAGTGGGGTTTTTTTTTTGTGCTATAAATAAAAAATGCCGTAAATTTTGTGAAAAAAATGCCTTTTTCTTTTTTTCCATCAAAATGTTTTGCAAATTAGTAATTTTTCTTCATAAATTTTGGCCAAAATTTATACTGCTACATATCTTTGGTAAAAAAAAAACTAAATTAGTGTAAATTATTTGGTCTTTTTTAAAGTTATAGAGTCTACAAACTATGGTACCAATCACTGAAAATTGATCACTTCTGATCAGGCCTTCAGTACATCAGGTGTATCTCATTTCTTGAGACACTAACAAGTCAGGAAAGTACAAATACCCCCCAAATGACCCCTTTTTAGAAAGTAGACATTCCAAGGTATTAAGTAAGTAGCATGATTTTTTTTTTGTTGTTGTAATTTTTTCCCACAATTCTTTGCAAAATGACGATTTTTTTTTTTTTTTTTTACAAAATTGTCATATTATCAGGTTATTTCTCACACACAGCATATGCATACAACAAATTACATCCCAAAATACATTCTGCTACTCTTCCCGAGTACAGCGATACCACATGTGTAGGACTTTTACACAGCCTGGCAACATACGAAGGTCCAACATTGAAGAAGCATCTTCAGGCGTTTTACGAGCATAAATGACACATCTCATTTCTCAACCACATATTACACTTTTGAAGGCCCTGGAGCACCAGGACAATGGAATTGCCCCCAAAATGACCCCATTTTGGAAAGCAGACACCCCAACGTATAATCTATGAGGCATAATGAGTCTTTTGAATGGTTCATTTTTTTCCAGAAGTTTTTGGAAAATTTGGGAAAAAATGAAAACGCATTTTTTTTTTACACAAAGTTGCCCATTTATCAGATATTTCCAACACATAGCATGTACATAGCAAAGATGACACCCCAAAATACATTCTGCTACTCCTCCTGAGTATGGCGATACCACATGTGTGAGACTTTTACACAGCCTGACCACATACAGAGGCCCAACACTGAAATAGCATCTTCAGGCGTTCTACGAGCATAAATGACACATTTCATTTCTCAACCATCTATTACACTTTTGAAGGCCCTGGAGCACCAGGACAATGGAATTGCCCCCAAAATGACCCCATTTTGGAAAGCAGACACCCCAACGTATAATCTATGAGGCATAATGAGTCTTTTGAATGGTTCATTTTTTTCCAGAAGTTTTTGGAAAATGTGGAAAAAAATTAAAACGCATTTTTCTTTTACACAAAGTTGTCCTTTTATCAGATATTTCCAACACATAGCATGTACATAGCAAAGATGACACCCCAAAATACATTCTGCTACTCCTCCTGAGTATGGCGATACCACATGTGTGAGACTTTTACACAGCCTGACCACATACAAAGGCCCAACACTGAAATAGCATCTTCAGGCATTCTACGAGCATAAATTACACATTTCATTTCTCAACCACCTATTACACTTTTGAAGGCCCTGGAGCACCAGGACAATGGAATTGCCCCCAAAACGACCCCATTTTGAAAAGCAGACACCCCAACATATAATCTATGAGGCATAATGAGTCTTTAGAACGGTTCATTTTTTTCTAGAAGTTTTTGGAAAATGTGGAAAAAAATGAAAACGCATTTTTTTTTACACAAAGTTGTCCATTTATCAGATATTTCCAACAGATGGCATGTACATAGCAAAGATGACACCCCAAAATACATTCTGATACTCCTCCTGAGTATGGCGATACCACATGTGTGAAACTTTTACACTGCCTGGCCACATACAAAGGCCCAACATTCAAGTAGCACCATCAGACGTTCTAGGAGCATAAATGACATATAGTTTCCTGGCAACCTATCATTTTTGAAGGACCTTCATATTTCTAACACATAGCATGTACATACCAAGAATTACAATCCAAAATAAATTCTATTGTGGAAAGGGTAAAAAAAAAAAAAGCATTACCTGTGTAGTATCCACCAGAGCGCTGGTCCAGGCAGCAGGCAGGGATGTGCTTAGCGACAGCAATGATAGTTATCAAGGCAGCCGGCAGGAATATTGTCTATAGTCAGCACAAGGATATTGTCAGCATGGCAGTCCATAGAAATTGTCCAGAGACAGCCAGCACAGCCATAATATTGGTCCTGGTACACCGTTACCTGCAGACACTCATTATCGCACCGCTCTCCAGCCCTTCATAAACATACTGCCTCTTGCTACAGCTAATTATTTGCATAGTCCAGGTAGCGGTGTGGTCCGTTCATGCGGCAGGCAGAGGCATGGTGGCAGTAAGTCAGCGGCAGGCTGAGGGCCGCAATCACGTAAGACCTGTGCACAGGGGCACAGGGGTAGAGGCTTCGACCCACCCAAATCTCTAAGAAGCCTCCGGACTCCAGACCCTATTCCGAAAACCGGAAGAAACAATAAAAATTGTTTCCTCCATCCGGAAAAACATTTCTGGAGCCCCTCACATGGGAGACCCCTGTGTCCTAGAGTAGCAGGGCAACAGATCAGTCCAAGCGGTAGGCAAAAGCATAGTCCATAAAACAGGCCAGGGTCAGATGACGTGAAAGCAGTCCAAGCGGTAGGCATAAGCGTAGTTGGTAAAACAGGCCAGGGTCAGTTCACGTGGAAGCAATCTAAACGGTAGGCAAAGGCATAGTCACAAAACAGGCCAGGGTCAGTTCACGTAGAAGCAGTCCAAACAGTAGGCAGAGGCATAGTCAAAAAACAGGCCAGGGTCAGTTCACGTGGAAGGCAGTGGCATGGTTATTTGGGGAAGCATGAAAAATGGTCAGCACAGATAATGAAAATGGGGAAATGGTTAAAAATATGGGCTAATATTTTAGGGATGTATGATAAAGTTTGAAGCATTCACCAATGCAAAGGCCAGGTTGGGAGGGACAATCGGGACAATGGTAGCTGGTATCTTTTCGAAACCCTTTTTTGGTGCACACGCAACATTTTTTTTGCCATCTTCAGCCTGTTTCAGATGCTGGAATTCTGAAGGGGAAGTGGCACTCACGAAGTCGGCAAACAGCCTCAGAGCGAAGGTCAACTAGGGGGGGTCTTTGGTGATAGATGAGGGACATGACAACTTCTTCGATGAATTTTATGAAGGGGGCGGGGCTTTCCATGGATTTGGTGTAGACTATGTAGGAATTATAAATGGCCAAATGGATTAGATAGATTGCTACTTTCTTGTACCAGAATCGGGACCTCCTTATTGACAAATAGGGCTGAATCATTTGATCGTTGAAATCCACTCCCCCCATGTAGAGATTATAATCTTGGACACACGTTGGCTTTTCAGTGGTACCTCGTCTTCTTTGAACATCAATTGTAGTGTCCTCATGGATGGTGGACATCATGTACACGTCCCTTTTATCCTTCCACCTCAAGGCCAGCACTTCGTTGCATCTCAGTGATGCTCTTTCCCCCCTTCGCAGCTTTTTGTTTGCCAGTGATTGTGGGAAGCCCTTTCTATTTTTTCTGCAGGTTCCGCAGGCCAGGGTTTTTGCAATGTATAAGTGTCTGAAAAGGGGCAGGCTGGTGTAAAAGTTGTCAAGGTATATGTGATATCCTTTGTTCAGAAGTGGGTATGCCAGGTCCCATACAATCTTTCCAGTTGTGCCCATGTAGGCCGGGCACTCAGGGGGCTGGAGCTGGGAATCTCTTCCTTCATATATGCGGAACGCATACAGATATCCCGTGGCTCTCTCACACAGTTTGTATAATTTTATTCCGTATCTGGCCCTTTTGCTAGGTATATATTGCTTTATTCCTAGCCGGCCTGAAAAGGGTACCAGGGACTCATCGACACATATATTTTGATCGGGGACATAGAGTTCTGAAAATTGTTGGGAAAATAAATTTATCAGTGGGCGAAGTTTACATAACTTGTCATAATTTGGATGATTGTGGGGAAGGCACTCTGTGTTGTCGCTAAAGTGAAGAAAGCGCATTATCTTCTTGTATCGGGACCTGGACATTTCGGCAGAATAAATAGCCATGTGGTGGATGGGTTGGGTGGACCAATAGGCATGTCCTTCATTTTTTTTTGTTATCCCCATGTTCAGGGTGAGGCCCATAAAAATTTTGAACTCCTCCAAATTGAGATCTCGCCACTCAAAGGGATGGGCATATGATGAGTGGGGGTTATTGGCAATATACTGCTGGGCATATAAATTTGTCTGGTCCACAACTAATTGCAGAAATGTGTCAGGCAAAAACAGATGAACAAAATCGATGTCTGAAAAATTTTGGGTGTTGGTCTGCACACCTGGCTGTGCTGTGAAAGGGGGAATAATTGGTGATGCCGAGTTGGAAGGCAGCCATGTTGGGTTGGCAAGACCATCTGGCATAAATGTAGAGGCCCTGGCTCTTGGGGGATGTGACACTCTAGTAGTCGGATTGGAATTTCCTATGCTGGTACTCAGGCGTGATGTGCCAGCACTGGTACTGGGTCTGGGCAATTGTTGGTGAGGCCCATCGCCGGCGGCAAAGCTGGTACTAGGCATTTGATCCCGGGGCCTAACGCTGACAGCAGCGCTGGTACTGGGCCTGGGAATTTGTTCTTGGGGCCTATTGCTGGCAGGAGCTCTGATACCGGGCCTGGGAATATAATCCTGGTTTTCAGAGGGCCTTGCCCTTTTAGGAGGGACCCATTCTTCCTCCGAATCAATTTCCGATTCACTATTCGGGTTAAATGCCGAATTTGATTCGGAATCAGAATCAGAATCGGAATTGGAACCTGATGAGAATTCCCCGCTGCTCTCATCGGTCATGGAGAGGATCTGGAACGCCTCCTCGCTGGTGTATACTCTTCTGGCCATGGCGCTGATGGCTGTGTGACAGGTGACGTTCACTGATGGGCTGTGCGATGGGTGGCAGGTGTTGACGGTGTGACAGGCCACGGATTGTGACGGGTGATGGTCACTGATGGCTGGCAGTTACTGATGGGTGATGGTCACTGATGGGTGATGGTCACTGATGGCTGGCAGTCACGATGGGTGTCGGTTGATGGCTGGCGGTCACTGATGGGTGACAGGTGATGAGTGATGGCTGGCGGTCACTGATGGGTGACAGGTGATGGGTGACGGCTAGCGGTCACTGATGGCTGGCGGTGACTGATGGGTGGAGGGTGATGGTTTGCGGTCACTGATGGGTGACGGGCAATGGCTGGTGGTCACTGATGGGTTAAAGGCGATGGCTGGCGGTCACTGATGGGTGACAGGCGATAGATGGCGGTCACTGATGGGTGACAGGCGATGGCTGATGTGTGACGGCTGGTGGTGGCTGATGGATGGCGGGTGAAGTCTGGCGGTCACTGATGGGTGACGGTTGATGTCTGGCGGTCACTGATGGGTGACGCCTGGTGGTCACTGATGGATGACGGGTGACGGATGATGTCTGGTGGTCACTGATGGGTGACGGGTGATGTCTGGCGGTCACTGATGGCTGACTGCAGGCGGTGGCTGATGGGTGACGGGTGACAGTTGGCGGTCACTGATGGGTGACGGGTGACAGCTGGCGGTCACTGGTGGGTGACGGGTGACAGCTGGCGGTCACTGGTGGGTGACGGGCGACAGCTGGCGGTCACTGATGGGTGACGGGCGATGGGTGACAGGTGCACCGCTGACGGTCACTGATGGCAGTCTCCTATGTGACAGGTTCACTTTATTGGGTGACTGTGGTGACAGATGACAGTGGGGGGGGGGGGGCGATCTGACAAGTGTGGTGTTGGTGTAGACACTACAGAACACAGATCGATAACTCACTGCTCCAGGCTCTTCTCTCCTCACACTGGAAACTGTGTGTGAGGAGAGAAGAGCTGGTAACAGTCAGTTACCGCTCTGTGTTTACATTTAGTGATCGGCTGTGAAAGGTTCACAGCCAATCACATGGGTAAACAGCCAGCCAATGGCTGTTTACCGGCATCGGTGACGAGCAGTGTTCCCGGGGAACACGGCGCCACCGATGTGAACGAGCTCCCGATCCCGCGCATGCGCCGTTTACAGGCGACGAGCTCTAGCTGTGATCGGCCGTGACTTCATCACGGCCGATCACGTGGTAAACAGCCATGACCAATGGCTGTTTACCACCCTCGGTGGTGAGCGGTGTCTCCGTGACACGCCGCCACCGAGGGAACGGGGATCGCGCACATACCCTGTTTAAACGGGAGGCTGTCATATGACGGCCTCCCGCCACGAGAGCTGCGCCGCCTGGCCGTCATTTGACAGCCGGCGGTCAGCAACAAGTTAATAACAAAAGTAAAAAGAACTAACGTAGTCAAAATATAGCCAAAGTTCAGTAACTGGAACGGATAGTAAGCCAAGTCAGAAGTCAGGGGTCAATGTAGTGGAACAGCAATCAGGATCTGGAACCAGAAGGCAAAGCCAGTCTTTAAACAGGAACGCAGGAGATAGTTTCTTGTGATGTGACCAAGGAGAAGGCAGAGCTCCTCTGGACTGGATGGCTTAAGTGGGCAGGACTGATGAGCAGAATCATCAACAGATGAGTAACTGTGGCGAGAGATGGGAGCTGGCAATTAGCTGAAAGTTGAGCGGCCAGCTCAGAAAAGGAAGGGCTGAGCCCAGCCCTGACACTTGTGGCAAAATATAAAATATTTCACTTAACATGCCTCTCCTCAAATAGCTTTGGGTGTCTACTTTCTAAAATGGGGTCATTTTGGGGGGGTTTTGTGCTATCTGGGCATTTCATGGCCTCCGAAACTGTTATAAGTAGTGAGTAGTGAAATTAAAATTTACACCCTTAGAAATACTGAAGGCAGTGATTGGTTTTTCGGGGTCCTGTACTTGGCTAGACTGCCAAAAAGTCTTACAGATGTGGTATCCCCGTACTCAGGAGAAGCAGCGGAATGTATTTTGGGGTGTCATTTCACATATGCCCATGGCATGTTTGAGCAATATATGATTTCAGTGACAACTTCGTTTTTGGTGCCAAAACCGATACCGAAAATGAAAAATACACTAGGCTGAAAACCGAAACTGATACCAAAACATATTTTAAAAAAATATATTTTTATACAGGAGATGTTTAGAGACTGGAGACATGGTACAGGAGATGGTCAGAGACTGGGGACATGGTACAGGAGAGGGTCAGAGACTGGGGACATGGTACAGGAGGTGGTCAGAGACAGGGGACATGGCACAGGAGATGGTCAGAGACAGAGGACACGGTACAGGAGATGGTCAGAGACAGGGGACACGGTACAGGAGATGATCAAAGACTGGGGACACGGTACAGGAGATGATCAGAGACTGGGGACACGGTACAGGAGATGATCAGAGACTGGGGACACGGTACAGGAGATGATCAGAGACTGGGGACACGGTACAGGAGATGATCAGACTGGGGACGTGGTGCAGGAGATGGTCAGAGACAGAGGACGTGGTACAGGAGGTGTCCCCCATTGCAGCCAGCGTCCCCCATTGCAGGCCAGCGTCCCCCATTGCAGGCCAGCGTCCCCCATTGCAGGCCAGTGTGCCTGTGTCCCATTGCAGGCCAGTGTGCCTGTGCCCCATTGCAGCCAGTGTGCCCCATTGCAGCCAGTGTACCTGTGCCCCATTGCAGCCAGTGTGCCTGTGCCCCATTGCAGCCAGTGTGTCCCATTTTGCAGCCATTGTGCCATTTTGCAGCCAGTGTGCCTGTGCCCCATTTTGCAGCCAGAGTGTCCGATTGCAGCCAGTGTGTCTGTGTCCCATTTTGCAGCCAGAGTGTCCCATTTTGCAGCCAGCCTGTGCAGGGAAGAGAGGAGAGCCGCCTCCGCCGCCTGTTTGATCACAGCGCCGGGAACATCACAGCTTTCATTTCAATAGCTGTGTGTTCCCGGGCCGCACCGTCACACACAGCCCCTCCCCCTTATTCGGGCACTTTGATAGACAGATCATCCATCCAATCCTGCGGGTGATCTGTCTATCAAAGTGCCCGGACAAGGGGGAGGGGCTGTGTGTGACAGCGCGGCTGGGAACACACAGCTATTGAAATGAAAGCTGTGAGGTTCCCGGCGCTGTGATCAAACAGGCGGCGGAGGCGGCTCTTCTGCGCTATATACCCCCATGATGGGCGGTACCAGGGCAGGGGGCGGAGCTCCACTCAGGCCACGCCTCTTTTTCGGCTCCATTATCGGCCGTTTTTCTCTTTCGGCAGATTGCCGAAAAGGTTATTTTCGGCCAATATTTTTTTTTTCTAAATTTTTGGTCTTTTTTCATTTATATTGCACAAAATAATAGCCACAGAGGTGATCAAATACCACCAAAAGAAAGCTCTACTTGTGGAGAAAAAAGGAAGCAAATTTAGTTTTGGTAGAGCATTGCATGACTGTGCAATTACCAGCTAAAGCAGCGCAGTGCCAAATTGTAAAAAGTGCTCTGGTCAGGAAGGAGGTAAAGCTTTTGGGGGCTGAAGTGGTTAAAGTTTTGATTGAAGTCACCAAAGAAAAGAATATTTAAAGTAAACTTCAAGCAAAGAAAAAAAAAAGTAGAATAAAAATAAAAAAGTTATATTTTAGTTTATGTAGCGTTACCATCCAACCTCCTAGGACACTTGCAAAAAACGGATGGTTGGAGGCGGGGTTATATCAGGGCCGGTTTAACGTCTTTTATTTGCTAGTGCCAAAACCTTCTGAAGGCAGCAATATATCCCCGGAAAATGTCTGATCTGACCGTGTTGTCGGATAATCCGACCATGTGTGGGCTCCATCGGACTGTTTCCGTCGGAAAAAAACGACCGACAACGTTTTAGAGCTGGGCTATAACATTTTCCGAAAACATGATCCGATCGGACTTTGTCAGATCGTTTGTAGAGAATTCTGATTGGACAAAGTGCCACGCTCAGATCAAATTCCTAGATTAAAGCTATTGGCTACTAGCCTGAACGTAGTCCCCTTCGTAACTAAATTATGTCATCACATTACGAACAATCGGATTTTCCGACAACTTTGTCCGACCGTGTGTATGCAACACCAGTTTTGGACAAAATCCGTCTGATAAAATCCAACGGATTTTGTTGTCGGAATGTCCGACCGTGTGTACAAGGGCTTAGAATTACTACTTTCTCTGAATGGACAATAAGAAACATTGAATTTCCATTTGGTCTTTTAATACATATTACATGTTACATAATGCATCATACAAAATACCTGATGATCCTGCCAAAAATCTTGAGAGCTGATAATTCCTGGGCTCTCTATGCCTGTGCTGCACTTTCATCTGTTTCATTGTTCCCAATCATCTCAGAAGACTACAAAACACCTCCCTACATGCTATGGTACATACTAAATGCTATGGAAAAAGAGGAGGAGGAAATGTTCTCTAGTCGTATTCTAGAGTGACTGGTCTAAGGTTATCAGTGGTGTACCCCAAGGTTCAGTGTTGGGACCCTTACTTTTTAATATCTTTATAAATGATATTGGGTCTGGGATCAAAAGTAACATTTCCGTGTTTGCAGATGACACCAAGCTATGCAGTTGAATACCGTTCTTACAGGATGTCTCCAATTTACAAGCCGACCTCAATGCTCTGTCTAATTGGACGACTATATGGCAGATGAGGTTTAATGTTGAGAAATGTAAAGTTATGCACTTGGGGGCCAAGAATATTCACTTTACAGTCAACAAAGAGGACAAGGGGGCACTCTTTATGTCTAGAGGAAAAGAGATTTCATCTCCAAATACGGAAAGGTTTCTTCACAGTAAGAGCTGTGAAAATGTAGAATAGACTCCCTGCAGAGGTGGTTATGGCCAGCTCAGTGGATGGCTTTAAGAAAGGCCTGGATTATTTCCTAAGTGTACATAATATAACTGGGTACTAACATTTATAGGGAAAGTTGATCCGGGGAAAATCCGATTGCCTCTCGGGGGATCAGGAAGGAATTTTTTCCCCTGCTTTAGCAAATTGGATCATGCTCTGCTGGGGTTTTTTGCCTTCCTCTGGATCAACTATGGGTATAGATTTGGGTATAGATTTGGGTATATGGGCTGGTATGATATTTATCATATATATATATATATATATATATATATATATATATATATATATATATATATATATTTTTTTTTTTTTTTTTTTTTTTTGTGGTTGAACTGGATGGACTTGTGTCTTTTTTCAACCTGACTAACTATGTAACTACTCCTCGTAGATACAGTAGGGTGAGTGTTGTCACTTCCTAGGACAGAAGTGTGTTAGTGGCAGGATCTCAAGGTGAAAGTGATAACTTTATAAGTAGTACTAATAATTCTGTCTCCCACAGAATGGCTACAGTATGTGCAGATGTGGTACACAGACTAGTCCTGTCAATTTCAAAAGGCGCTCCTAATGACAACTCCTTATTTGTTTAAAAGACACCTGTCCACATAATATCTTTCTCCCAAATCAAACCTTACCATCATAGGCAAGAACAAAGAGCTGTCAAAGGATGCCAGGGACAAGATTGTAGACCTGCACAAGGCTGCAATTGGCTACAAGACCATCAACAAGAAGCTTGGTGAGGAGGAGGCAACTGCTGGACCGAATTTTTGCAAATGGAAGAAATACAAAATAATCATCAACTGCCCTTGGTCTGGAGCTCCATGCAAGATTTCACCTCATGGGGTAGTGATGATAATGAGAAAAGCGAGGGATCAGCCCAGAACTACATGGGAAAAGCTTGTGAATAATCTGAAGGCAGTTGGGACCACAGTCACCAAACAAAGCATCGGTAACACAATACGCTGCAATAGACTGAAATCCTGCAGTGCTCGCAAGGTCCCCCTCCTCAAGGAGGCACATGTACAAGCCCGTCCGAAGTTTGCCAATGAACATCTAAATGATTCAGAGAAGGATTGGGAGAAAGTGCTGTGGTCAGATGACACTAAAATGTAGCTCTATGGCACTGACTCGACTTGCCATGTTTACAGTCAAGCACGGAGGTGGAAACATTATGCTTTGGGGCTGTTTCTCTGCTAAGGGCACTGGCCAACTTTGCCGCATTGAGGAGCAAATGGACAGGGCCATGTATTGTAGAACTTTTTTCCTCAGCCAGAACACTGAAGATTGGTAGTGAATGGGTCTTCCAGCATGACAATAAACCAAAACATACTGCCGAGGCAACAAAGGAGTGGCTCAAGTCAGTCTCCGGACCCTAATTCTATATAAAATTTATGGAGGGAGCTGATACTTTGACTTGCCAAGTGACAGCCAAGAAAGCTTAATTATTGACACCAATGCGTTTTTTTATGCTTCTTGTAGAAACACAGAACATTATTTCCATAGTTTCCTATGGAACACGTTCACCTCAATGTCTCTTTTTGTGCCTCTGCGTTTTTGGATAGGGTCAGGGACGTTTTTAAATGCATACCGGTGCTTTTTTTGCTTTTTTGGTTCAATAGACTTCAATGGAGAAGCTGCAGAAAAATTTAATTTTTTTTTTTTTTTTATCTGCCCAACAACAAACTTTCCCCCCAAAAAAGCATAAAAAAATGCAAATCGTGGCAAAAATGCTGCAAAAATTGAGGTAAAAAAAACCCAGCAGAAAGCACAGCAAAAACACTCAAAAGCAAACTGCATAGGTGTGAATGGATCCTAAGAGAAGAAAGGAAGAGTGGACCAAAATCCCTCCTGAGTTGTTGGCAAACCTAGTAACCAACTACAAGAAAAGACCTCTGCGCTTGCCAACAAGGGTTTCTCCACTAAGTACTAAGTCATGTTTTGCTTGGGCTCAAATACTTATTTTATTCACTGAACTGCAATTTATAACATTTGAATTATGTGTTTTGTCTGGATTTGTCTGGATTTTGGGTTGATATTAGGTCTCTATTATTTAAAAGTAAAACCTATGATAAACAATTATATACCCTTTATTGCTTTAATTGGGCAAACTTACAAAATATGCAGGGGAAACAATAATTATTTTCTCCACTGTATATGTTTGTGTCTTAATTACAAGCAATGTATAGCTTGTACTTTGTGAAAGTATGTAGTAAGTTTGTAAAAAATGCAGTACCCAAGAGAGAAGTATTAAACTGTTTAAGCAACTCAAAACAACATAAAATCTTTACCGCCAGTCCACTTTAATAGTTAAAAAAAAAAAAAAAAAAAAAGAGAGAATCTTCAAGAAATGTTAGTGTAATTGTAAAAATTTAAGCAATAGTAAATAAAAACACAAACCAAGCTATGCAAATATTTCCACAACAGAATTTTGAATGCATATATACTGTATATATGTGGAAATGCTTCCATCTGGTGGACAGATTTGTTTTAGAAGTATAAAAAAACTGGACTCAGAAAAGAAAGAAAGAAATAGGTTTAAAGTGGTTGTAAACCCTTACAAACCACTTTGACCTATAGGTAAGCCTAGATTATTAAAAGACCGTCACAGTTGTCTACGGCGCATGAGCTGTAGACAGCGGCGCGCTGGCGCACTATCGGCGTTAACAGCATGCCGCTGCCAACGGCGATATGCCGCTAGTGGCGGCTCCTGTGAGTGGCCGGAGCAGCGATACCAGGAAGAAGATGGATGCTTCGGACTACAGGGGGCAGCGGTGACATTGCTGGCTCCTGTGTCAGGTAAGTGACACATAATGGGCTACTATGCGATGCATAGTAGCCCATTATGCTTTACCTTTGCAGGGAGACAAAGAGGAAGTAAACCCATCAGAGTTTACTTCCTTTTTAACTAAATGGGAGTGCCGTGTTTTTTTTTGTTTTTTTTTTTTTTTTTTAATGCTTTATTTATGTTTTTTAGCGCCTTTATACATCAAATGTACGGTTACAAAATTGTATAGAGCAATCATGATTCAGAATCACAAACTGAAAGAAAAAAAAATCTGTAATACAAGCACATGAACACATATAGCTGCAGTGTTAGAGCACCAAGCAACAGTGCTGTGGTTTAACCACTTGCCGACCATCTAGTGCATATTTACGACAGCAGGTTGGCTCTATTGCATGAAATCATGTACCTGTACGTGAGTTTGTGCAATAGCCACTGGGTGGCACGTGTGCTGCTGGCCCAATGTCCTCCGGCCATCCACAATCGTACCCCAGAGAGGCAAAATGGTGATCTGCCTATGTAAACAAGTCAGATCGCCGTTCTGACAGAGAAAAAGATGGCAATTTTGTGTTCCTGCTAAGCAGGAACACCAATCTCTGCCTTCATCCAGTCACAGCACCCCCCCCCCCCCACAGTTAGAAAGCACTCCCTAGGAGCACACTTGACCCTTTGATCGACCCTGATGTTAACTCCTTCCCTGTCAGTGTCATTAGTACAGTAACCATGCATGTTTTTAGCCCTGATCACTGTATTAGCATCACTGATCCCCCAAAAAAGTGTAAAAAGTGTCAGATTTGTTCGCCGAAATGTCACAGTCCCGCTAAAAATCTCTGATTGCCGCCATTATTAGTAAAAAAAAAATACCATCATTTGTAGACGTTATAACTTTTGCGCAAAGCAATCAAAATACGCCTATTGGGATTTTTTTTTTTACCAAAAATATGTGGTTGTATACATATTGGCCTAAACTGATGAAGAATTTTTTTTTAATAGTCGCTCTTTTTTTGTTTTTTTTGTTAATAGCAACAAAAAAAAACTGCAGAGGTGATCAAATACCACCAAAAGAAAGCTCTATTTGTGGGGAAAAAAAGGACATCAATTTTATTTGGGTACAGCGTCGCACGACCACGCAATTGTCAGTTAAAGTAATGCAGTACCTGTATCGCAAAAAATGCCCTGATCATTAAGGGGGTAAAACCTTCCGGGGCTAAAGTGGTTAAACATTCATATATGATGTTCACCAGATGAGCAGCAGTCAGGATAAAATAACATTGCACAATGAGAAGGGATATGTGGAGTGATTTTGACTTGATTTCTTCCTCACTAAACATTTAGGCTAGGTTCACACTAGTGCAAATTGGATGCAGAGGTTTTTCCACATTCAATTTGCATTACATGAGAATGTGCCCGGCTCTCTATGGAGCCGGTTCACACATCTCCAGGGTGGCTGCGGAGCGGCTTGGATAGAGGTCCTGTGTGTCTTTGGCTCCTTTTCAGGGCCGAATTTTGGCAAAGATGTGGCCCTGATTTATCCCTGAAATGGAGAACAGGGACGTACGAGACCCCTGCTGCGAACCGCATCCAGAATCAGTACCCGGCCTTAGTCAAGAATCACAATCAACCCAGCCTTAGTCAAAATTAGCCTTTTATTTCACCATGTGGCTAAAAGAGAGACACCTGTCAGATGTTATCACTCTCTTTGCCCCCCTTATGGAGATTCACTCTTTCCATTTGTCCTGTTTACAATTATCATTGAAAGCGAAAGTAAAAGAAAATCTCATATTTTGGGTTGTTCTCAGAAAAGTAATGGTGGGGAAATCTTACAATGGGGACACTAATTCTGGTGACCTGGGGGTCCACAAGAAATTCACTTAAATTGCAGGGATTTTCTCTCACTTCCTGTTTTGGCTATGTGACAGGAAGTGAAAGGAAATCTTCACAATGGGACTTAGATGGTGAACAAAATCTGACAGGAGTTAGGACACTCCCTTGCTCTATCCAAAATTAGAAAAAAAAATAAGTTTTGCCTAAGTTCTACTTTACCTTGTACCTAGGTATATAAGGTAAGCTTATGCCACGTACACACGTAGCGACTGTCCGGCGGACTTCCCGCCAGACTTTCCGAACGGGCTACTTGCCCACACACGGCACTTTTTCAGCGGACTAATACGGCGTACTAAGTCCGCCGGACTATCCGCCGTACTTTTGAAATGAACCGACTCGCCCACACACGCGCGTCTCCAGGTAGCCGGGGCCAGCGAAGGAGCCGGCGCTGGCCCCGTCACCTGGTATGGACTTAAAAGGGGTCCATATCAGACCCTTATCCGAGCACGCTACCCGGCCGGCCAGGAAAGGGGGTGGGCGCGAGCGAGCGCCCCCCCCTCCTGAGCCGTACCAGGCCGTATGCCCTGGGGGGTGCCTTGAGGAAGGGGGGGCCGCGCAGCCCCCCTACCTCAAAGCACCTTGTCTCCATGTTGATGAGGACAAGGGCCTTTTCCCGACAACCCTGGCCGTTGGTTGTCGGGGTCTGCGGGCGGGGGGCTTATCGGATACTGGCCCCCCACCCTATGTGAATGAGTATGGGGTACAATGTACCCCTACCCATTCACCTGTAAAAAAAAGTTAAAAAAAAAACAACACACAAGGGTTAAAATAGTTTATTGCACAGCTCTGGGGGTCTTCTGTCCGTCTTCGGGGGTCTTCTCGCCGGACTCCTCCGCTATCTTCTGCTAGCTCTTTTACTAGCGGAGGAGCCCGGCTTTCTTCTTCGCCGCCGCCCTCTTCTTCCGACTTCGGGGGTCTTGTCCCCCTCTTCGGTTCTTCTTGCCGGGCCACTGTGCCTTCTTCTACCTCTTTTCCAGGCGGTGGCCCGGTCTTCTGTCCTTCTCTTCTTCTCTTCAGATGTTGCCTCGTCGCTGCCTCCGCTCACAATGGCAGGGACGCGGCGCGCGGCGACTTATATAGGAACATCACCGAATGATGTCCCCGCCCATTATGATGTCACAGTCCCAGAGGATGCTGGGACTGTGACATCATAATGGGCGGGGACATCATCTGGTGATATCCCTATATAAGTCGCCGCGCCCCTGCCATTTTGAGCAGAGGCAGCGACAAGGCAACATCTGAAGAGAAGAGGAGAAGAAGAGAAGAACAGAAGACGGCGACAGAAGACCGGGCCACCACCTGTAAAAAGAGCTAGAAGAAGGCGCGGTGGCCCGGCAAGAAGAACCGAAGAGGGGGACAAGACCCCCGAAGAGGGGGACAAGACCAACGAAGTCTGAAGAAGAGGGCGGCGAAGAAGAAAGCCGGGCTCCTCCGCTAGTAAAAGAGCTAGCAGAAGATAGCGGAGAAGTCCGGCGAGAAGACCCCCGAAGACGGTCAGAAGACCCCCGGAGCCGTGCAATAAACTATTTTAACCCTTGTGTGTTGTGTTTTTTTTTTACTTTTTTTCACAGGTGAATGGGTAGGGGTACATTGTACCCCATACTCCTTCACATAGGGTGGGGGGCCGGTATCCGGGGGCCCCCTTATTAAAGGGGGCTCCCGGATTCCAATAAGCCCCCCGCCCGCAGACCCCGACAACCAACGGCCAGGGTTGTCAGGAAGAGGCCGTTGTCCTCATCAACATGGGGACAAGGCACCCCCCATGTTGAGGGCACGCGGCCTGGTACGGCTCAGGAGGGGGGGCGCTCGCTCGTCCCCACCCCCTTTCCTGGCCGGCCGGGTAGCGTGCTCGGACAAGGGTCTAATGTGAACCTAGGGGGGACCCCCACGCCGATTTTTCGGTGTAGGGGTTCCCCTTTAAGTCCATACCAGGTGACGGGGCCAGCGACGTCTCCTTCGCTGGCCCCGGCTACCTGGAGACGCGCTCAAAATGAGCGGACTTTTCTCCGGGCGGGAAAAGTCCATTCATTTCAAAAGTATGGCGGACTGGCGCACACACACGGCCGGATTGTCCGCCGAAATGCGAGTCCGGCGGACAGATTGGAGTGCAAAACTACTTTCTAAGTCCGCCGGACTTTTGGGTAAAAAAAGTCCGCCGGAGCCTACACACAGGGGGGATTGTCCGGCGGACTTGAGTCGGCTGGACTTTTCCACTGGATTGTTTGATCGTGTGTACGAGGCATTATAATAAGTCTGGCCTGTGAGTACTGTAAATATCTACTAAAGTGCGCCATTTCGTTGATATTTATATCAGAACCATTCAATGATGTAATTCTGTATACGCAGTATGCTCTGCACTCAGGACACCCTCATGGAGGCCACAATTCATTGAGGACACGGGGAAAATCTAGTGCAATCATGTAATACCATCCACCAGGAGATCTTTTGCTTTATCAGTAGGTTCACATACAAAGGATTCTGTCTGCTAGGCCTTATGCCGCATTCACATGATTGGAATTCTCGTCGGAAAAAGCTCCGATGGTTTTCCCGTCGGAATTCCGCTCAAACTGTCTTGCCTACACACGATCGCACCAAATTCCGACCGCCAAGAATGCGGTGACATACAACACGTACGACAAGACTAGAAAAAGGAAGTTCAATACCTAGTAGCAAATAGCTTCCATCTCGTAGTTGAATCTGAGCATGCGTGAGTTTTTGCATGTCGGAATTGCATACACACGATCGGAATTTCCGACAGAAAGTTTTTCCATCTGGAAAATTGAGAACATGCTATCAAATTTTTGCTGGCGGGGATTCGGCCAGCTAAATTCCGATGGAGCATACACACGGTCGCATTTTCTGATGAAAAGCTCTCATCTGTCTTTTGCTGGCGGAAATTCAGATCGTTTGTATGCTGCATTAGTGTGTCTGGATTAGAGGTCGGCCGATATGGGTTTTTCTCTGGCCGATGCCGATATTTAGAAATCATGGCGGCCGATAGCCGATATATGATGCCGATTTTTTTTGGGCCGATATGTTAGGCCGATTTTTTATTTTTTTTTAATCCCCCTTGATCTCATAAAATCTAACACACCTTTCCCACTGGGACATTTTTCAGGCACTTTTGGGCTAAAAATAGCACCTGTAAAGTGCCTGCAAAACGGCTCCCCTGCAGTCTGTGTGAAAGACAGAGTGCTTTCACACTGAGTGCCCGTTCACACAGGGGCGACACGACTTGCAGCGCGACTCACAGACGCGACCTGCACACGACTTGCAAAACGACGACTGTATAGAAGTCAATGCAAGTCGCCTGAAGTCGCCCCAAAATAGTACAGGAACCTTTTTCTAAGTTGGAGCGACTTGAGTCGCTCCTATTAGAACGGTTCCATAGTACAGAACGGAGCGCGACTTGTCAGGCGACTAAGTCGCCTGACAAGTCGCGGTAGTGTGAATGGGCACTAAGGCGATGCGCTGGCAGGATCTTAAAAAAAGTCCTGCAAGCAGCACGTTTGGAGTGGTGTATACCGCTCCTCCACCACTCCTGCCTATTGATATCAATGGGCACCACTGCCGAAGTGCATGCAATGCGATTTGGCAGCGGTGCTTCACGGGCGCATTTAACCTCTTCCTCGGCCGCTAGCTGGGTTTTATGTGCCCCACTAGCAGCCAAATAGCACCACTAAAATGATGGTAAAGAGCCGCTAAAACTTGCAGCGTTTTACCATCAACGCCCGCCCGCTCCAGTGTGAAAGCAGCCTTCATAAGTGATACAGAAAATTTCTTACATTTAAACATTTATTAAACAAAACAAACCTCCAATCAGTTTACTTGTATGCATGATTTAGATAAAAAAAAAAAAAAAAACTATATATTAAATAAAAACAGGTAGTCAAAACTTTTGGACGAAAAAAAAAATGGGCTAACTTTACTGTTTTTACATTTTTTTTTTTTTTTTTAAATAGTGTATTTTTTTCCCAAAAAAATGCATTTGAAAGACTTCTGTGCAAAAGCCGTGTGACTTAAAATATTGCAAAACAACCGCTATTTTATTCCCTAGGATCTCTGCTAAAAAAATATATATATATAATTTTTGGGGGTCTAAGTGATTTTCTGGCAGAAAATACAGGATTTTTATTTGTAAGCAACAAGTGTCAGAAAAGATTTAGTCTTTAAATGGTTAAACTGAGAACTTCTACACACTGAGATGATTTCATTCATTCAAGTGTAAACATTGTATCTTTTTGTTCTTTTCTTGGCAGACTGCCCAGAGAGGAGACAAGTCGTTTCTATGACGACTCAGGCAACTTACGCTGACTTCTATTACAGAAGTCTTTCCAAGTCGCGCTGTTCTAAATCGGCCTTTTTATCAGCACAATCGGCCGATGCCGATTAATTAAAAAACGGCAAATATCGGCCGATATATCGGTTGACCTCTAGTCTGGATTTCCCATTCCTAAGGTGGCACCTGTGATGCTCCTCTAAAACACTGGCTCCTATCCGGTCCATAATATAATATATTATACACCCATTGGGGACGAAACAAAACAGGAATTCCTTGAGGCTGTGTTTTCATTTAATTCAACATGGAATGTGCACACACACTCTACTAAAGTGATTAGAATTGATATCGTACCTACCCCCGATGAAGGAGGTGAAATAAACTCTGAAACGCACCAGGTAAAGGATATTTTTTCGCACTATCAATTATGCTACAGTTGGTGTATTTTTAGTGGCTTTTGGCCATGTACATTCTATGTTATTGTTTTAATCAATATGAAAATAATTAAATTACTTTTTTATTTTTACTTTTAAAATTACTTCTTTATTTATACAATTGTGATACGAGTCAAGCGCCTATAAGGTCCAACACAAATGGGAACATTTGCTTTCTATATAAGGTATTTACTGGCAGAAAAAAAATTTTACTATCCAAAATTAAAACAACAAGGGCAGAAGATTTAATAGATGGAAAGTTCAGAAAATTACTGAAGGTCCGCTAACATTTGTCGTTCTGGGTGGATGTAATACGACGTCCTCCTGGAACAGGCCTCACAGCGGTGTGATCTGTCACCAGCTGTGTCTTGCTACCAGTACCATGTGATTGCTGTGACAAATCACAGCAGATCACATGACAATTGTAAACTATGGATGGCCCTCCTTTTCAAAACAATTGTGCTGCTAGCGGAGATTTGTCACAGTGATCACATGGTACAGACAGGGCAAATCACAGCCTGTACCAGATATACATGTGAATAGCCAAATACAGCTAGTCACAACAAAACACCCAGTGGTGATAAAAATTTAATTTGGGTACATTGGTGCATGATCGCACAATTGTCATTCAAAGTGCGACAGTGCTGAAAGCTGAAAATTTACCTGGGCAGGAAGGGGGTGAAAGTACCCAGTACTGAAGTGGTTTCCCTGTCAGTTTGTTTGCCCTTGATGCATTATAGAGTACACAGCTAAGTGAAAATGTCCAAATTAGGCCCAAATAGCCATTATTTCCCTCCCCGGTGTCATGTGACTCGTTAGTGTTACAGGATCTCAGGTGCGAATGGGGAGCAGGTGTGTTAAATTTGGTGTTATCACTCTCACTCTCTCATACTGGTCACTGGAAGTTCAACATTGCACCTCATGGCAAAGAACTCTCTGAGGAGCTGAAAAAAAAAATTGTTGCTCTGCATAAAGATGGCATAGGCTATAAGAAGATTGCCAAGGTCCTGAAACTGAGCTGCATCGCGGTGCCCAAGACCATACAGCAGTTTAACAGCACAGGTTCCACACAGAACAGACCCAAGAAGTTGAGTGCACATGCTCAGTGTCATATTCAGAGGTTGTCTTTGGGAAATGGATGTGTGAGTGCTGCCAGCATTGCTGCAGAGGCTGAAAGGGTGGGGAGTCAGCCTGTCAGTGCTCAGACCATATGCAGCACACTGCATCAAATTGGTCTGTAAGGCTGTCATCCCGGAAGGAAACCTCTTCTAAAGATGATGTACAAGAAAGCCCGCAAACAGTTTCCAGAAGACAAGCAGACCAAGGACATAGATTACTGGAACAATGTCCTGTGGTCTGATGAGACCAAGATGAACTTATTTGGTTCTGATGGTGTCCAGCGTGTGTGGCGGAAACCAGGTGAGGAGTACAAAGACAAGTGTGTCTTGCCTACAGTCAAGCATGGTGGTGAGAGTGTCATGGTCTGGGGCTGCATGAGTGCTGCCGGAACTGGGGAGCTACAGTTAATTGAGGGAACCATGAATACCAACATGTACTGTGACATACTGAAGCAGAGCATGATCCCCTCACTTCAGAGATTGGGCCACAGGGCAGTATTCCAACACGATAACAACCCCAAACACACCTCGAAGATGACCAGTGCCTTGTTAAAGAAGCTGAGGGTAAAGGTGATGGACTGGCCAAGCATGTCTCCAGACATAAACCCTATTGAGCAGCTGTGGAGCATCCTCAAACCTAAGGTGGAGGAGCACAAGGTCTCTAACATGAAGGAGTGGAAGAGGACTCTAGTGTCAACCTGTGAAGCTCTGGGAACTCCATGCCCAAAATGTTTAAGGCAGTGCTGGAAAATAATGGTGGCCAAACAAAATATTGACACTTTGGGCGCAATTTGGACATTTTCACTTAGGGGTGTACTCCCTTTTGTTGCCAGCGGTTAAGATTAATGGTTGTGTGATGAGTTATTTTGATGGGACAGCAAAATTACACTGTTATACAAGCTGTATACTCACTACTTTACATTGTAGCGAAGTGTAATTTCTTCAGTGTTGTCACATGAAAAATGAAAGAGAATAAAATATTCACAAAAATGTGAGGGGTGTACTCACTTTTGTGAGATACTTGAAATTACTTGATACAAATCTACATATTGTCATGAACTTATATAAAATCATCCTGCTGTTACAAAAAACAAGTCCAAATCTGTTGTGTTATATCTTTTAATAGCCGACGTGTATTAAAAGTGGTCCTAAAGGCTCAAGGTTTTTCACCATCATGCAGTCTATTGTCTTGTTGTGTACCTGTGTATTGTATTGTTGAGTATCAGTGTCAGGAAGCTAGTTGTTAGGTAATTTGGACAGGGTATAATCCCCAATCCTCGTAAAATTAGTAGGTATGATGCCCGACACGAGGTTGGGGATGTGACTTGGTGTACATCTTGCGGCATGTATGTGTTCCTTGATCAGCTGGCCGAGGGCGGATACTGCTGTGTAAAATGTAAGCACATTGTTTCCCTGGAAGCCCAGGTTCTGAATCTAGGGAAGCAACTGTCAGCACTGAGAAGACCCTCCATACTAAAGGAGAGCCGGGAATGTACCTGGCAGGTGCCGGCAGGGGCCAGCACAGAGGCGGGTGGAGACAAAGAGGTGCAGGCACTAGAAACGAGTAGATGAGTGACAGTCTGGAAGGATAGAGGATGAAGTGCCAGCGAGGCCGATCCTGGCTGGAGCATCTCAATAAGTATGCTCCATTGAGTGACAATGGTGAAAGCGGTCAGGGGCCAGCACTGCTGGAGCTGAGGGACTCTCTTAGGTGCCAAGGGAAGAACTCCTCCAGTGAGAGTGGGGGGCAAGTGAAGGGAAAGGATAGACAGATTCTGGTGGTAGGAGACTTAATTCTTTGAAGGACAGAGAGAGCAATCTGTCATAGAGACCTGAAGCGCCGGCCTGTATGCTCGGGTTTGGCACGTCATGGATCTGGTGGACAGATTACTGGGAGAGGCTGGGGAAGACCTGGCTGTCATGGTGCATGTTGGCACCAATGACAAAGTCGGAGGCAGATGCTGAAAGCATCACGTCACGTTTGATGAAACGCATCTGGGAGGGCATGCTGTGACGTCACCACACTGAACGAGAGGAGGACGGGCTACAGAGTTTGCCAGCTGGCTTATATTTATACGATCAAACACTTTTTTTTATGTAAGTGCATTTCGTTTATAATTAAAGGATTGTCAATGGTTTTACACTATTGTAAGCTTCTCTTTCTTTTCTGAGCATATTCATTTTGTGGGAATGGGAGTGTGGAGCAACGTAATGATCTACACCATATGAAGTGTTGCCCCTGGGATAGAAAGACATCTAGTACAGGCGAAACTGCGATTGGCTCTTACCATAACGCTGCTTACGCTTTTACCATGTGGTAAGCACAATCTTTTGTCGGTGGCTGGGCACATTTTTGATATTTGTGTGAAATCACTGTGGTGCGTCCATTTGAAGCTGAGGGATCTATTTCCAACTTGCATCTTTTCTACTATGAACTTTTTTACTATGGACTTTTATTAATATAATAAGTCAAAGACTTTATGATTAATGTAGTGCTGTTTATTCATAATTGTGACAGTTACCCTTAACTTAATATTTGGTTGCACACCCTTTGGAAAAAATAACTGAAATCAGTCACTTCCTATAACCAATAAGCTTCTAACACCTCTCACCTGGAATTTTGGACCACTCTTCCTTTGAAAACTACTCCAAGTCTCTCTTATTGGAAGGGCACCTTTTCCCAACAGCAATTTTAAGATTTCTCCAAAGGTGTTCAATGGGATTTAGATCTGGACTCATTGCTGGCCACTTTAGAACTCTCCAGCGCTTTGTTGCCATCCATTTCTGGGTGCTTTTTGACATGTTTGGGGTCATTGTCCTGCTGGAAGACCCAAGATCTCGGAAGAAAACCCAGCTTTCTGACACTGGGCTCTATAGTGCAACCCAAAATCCTTTGGTAAGCCTCAGATTTCATGATGCCTTGCACACATTCAAGGCACCCAGTGCCAGAGGCAGCAAAACAACCCCAAAACATCATTGAACCTTCATCATATTTCACTGTAGGTACTGTGTTCTTTTCTTTGTAGGCCTTGTTCCGCTTTCAGTAAACAGAAAAAGCTCCAGCACCAAAAAGCTCTATCTTGGTCTCATCTGTCCACAAGACTTTTTCCCAGAAGGATTTTGGCTTACTCAAGTACATTTTGGCAAACTGTATTCTTGCTTTTTTATGTCTCTGTGTCAGAAGTGGGGTCCTCCTGGGTCTCCTTCCATAGCGTTTCATTTCATTTACCGTATATACTCGAGTATAAGCCGAGATTTTCAGCCTCTTTTTTGAGGCTGAAAGTGCCCCCCTCGGCTTATACTCGAGTCATCGCTGTCTGCCTGCTCGATCAGCGTATCGAGCAGACAGACAGCGGCCATTCTAACATTCAAACGCCGCGCCTCCGCCTCCGCCTTCGCCTGTGATAGGCGGAACACTGAATTTCCCAGCAGCCTGTGTTCCGCCTATCACGGACATCGTCTCATCCTCGTACTACGGACGAGGATGAGACGATGTCCGTGATAGGCGGAACACAGGCTGCTGGGAAATTCAGTGTTCCGCCTATCACAGGCGAAGGCGGAGGCGCGGCGTTTGAATGTTAGAATGGCCGCCGAGGCGCCGACGAAGAGCGGCGATCCTGGCAAGGCACGGGACGGAGGCAAGGCAAGGCACGGCACGGGACGGGACGGAGGCAAGGCACGACACGGGACGGAGGCAAGGAGGCAAGGCACGGCACGGGACGGAGGCAAGGAGGCAAGGCACGGGACGGAGGCTCGGGACACAGGTAGGCTGGACACACACACACACACACACACACACACACACACACACACACACACACACACACACACACACGGACACACACACACAGGGATGGATGGATGGAGACACACACACACAGGGATGGATGGATGGAGACACACACACACAGGGATGGATGGATGGATGGAGACACACACACACACAGGGATGGATGGATGGATGGACACACACACACACAGGGATGGATGGATGGATGGAGACACACACACACAGGGATGGATGGATGGATGGACACACACACACACAGGGATGGATGGATGGATGGACACACACACACACAGGGATGGATGGATGGATGGACACACACACACACAGGGATGGATGGACGGACACACAGGGATGGACGGACACACAGGGATGGACGGACACACAGGGATGGACGGACACACACACAGGGATGGACAGGCATGTCTCACCCTCGGCTTATACACGAGTCAATAAGTTTGCCAGTTTTTTTGGGGGTAAATTGGGGGCCTCGGCTTATATTCGGGTCGGCCTATACTCGAGTATATACGGTAAATGTTGACGGATAGTTCACGCTGACACTGATGCTCCCTGAGCCTGTAGGACAGCTTGAATTTCTTTGGAACTTGTTTGGGGCTGCTTATCCACCATCCAGACTATCCTGCGCTGCAACCTTTCATCAATTTTTCTCTTCCGTCCACACCCAGAGAGATTAGCTACAGTGCCATGGGTTGCAAACTTCTTGATAATGTTGTGCACTGTGGAAAAAGGCAAATATAGATCTCTGGAGATGGACTTGTAACCTTGAGATTGTTGATATTTTTCCACAATTTTGGTTCTCAAGTCCTCAGACAGTTCTCTTCTCCTCTTTCTGTTGTCCATGCTTAGTGTGGCACACAATGCAAAGACTAAGTGAACTTCTCTCCTTTTTATCTGCTTTCAGGTGTGATTTTTATATTGCCCACACCTGTTACTTGCCCCAGGTGAGTTTAAAGGAGCATCACATGCTTGAAACAATCTTATTTATCCACAATTTTGAAAGGCTGCCAAGAATTTTGACCAACCCATTTTGGGAATTTTGTGTGACATTATATCCAATTAGCTTTTTTTCCTCCCTTTTTTTGTTTTATTCCAGTACACACAAAGGGAATAAACATGTGTAAAGCAAAACATGTGTTACTGCAATACTTTTCTGTGAGAAATACTTGATTTTCTGGAAAAATTTCTGGGGTGCCAACAATTTCGACCATGACTGTATTTGCAATCTTGTAACACCCAATAAGAGGTCAGTATACGACCGATCTAAACTACACGGCATGTTCACCAATGACAGGAGCCTGGCGGATAAGATGGGTGAACTAGAGATACTGTTGAACGAGGAGGATTTAGATTTTGTGGGACTTTCAGAGACTTGGTTCAACAGCTCTCATAATTGGCTGGCAACCATTCATGGGTATTCCCTTTATCACAGAGATAGAGAGGGTAAAAAAGGGGGAGGGGTATGCCTATATATCTAGAATAATGTACAAGTAAATGTGAGAGATGATATCAATAAGGGAGCTAGGGAGGAGGTGGAATCCTTATGGGTAGAGCTCCAAAGGGAGGAAGCTAAGGGAAAAATAATACTGGGAGTATGCTATAGGCCCCCTAACCTGAATGAGGAGGGGGAGAGGGATCTCCTATCACAATTTGGATTAGCAGCAAGGATGGGAAGTGTTACCATAATGGGAGATTTTAATTATCCAGACATAGCCTTGGTGGAGGGAACCACGCATTCGTCTAAGGCTCGCCAGTTCCTAAATGTTTTGCAGGACAATTTCATGGGTCAGATGGTAGATGCACCAACAAGAAACAAGGAGTTACTAGATCTATTGAATACCAACAATACAGACCTGATCATGGATGCGGGGCAATTTAGGAAACAGCAATCACAGGTCAATTGGCTTCAGTATAAATCACACAAATAGGAAACACAAGGCGAGTCGACATCCTTAAACTACGAACCTTGCTAGAAGATATAAATTAGGATAAAATCTTAGAAAGAAAAAACACAGAGGAGAGATGGGTTTGCTTTAAGACCATATTAAATAAGGGCATTAGCAAGTTCATCCCATTAGGAAATAAATTTAAAAGAGCGAACAAAAGTTCTGAATGGCTTAACTATAATGTAAAAATGCATAGAAAAGCAAAGGAGAAGGAATTCAAAAAATACAAGGCTGAGGGATCATCATCAGCATTCAGAATTTACAAAGAATGCATCAAGATATGTAAGGGTGCAATTAGCGCAGATAACATAGAACACAAAAGACATATAGCAGGGCAGAGCAAAAAAATCCCAAGAAATTCTTTCACCACTTGACAACTGGGCACTTAAACTCCCTTTAATAACCAGACCAATTTTCAGCTTTCGGTGCTCTCACATTTTGAATAACAATTGCTCAGTCATGCAACACTGTACCTATTTGAATTTTTTTTCACACAAACAGAGCTTTCTTTTGGTGGTATTTAATTACAGCTGGGGTTTTTTTTGCGCTATAAAGGAAAAAGACAGAAAATTCTGAAAAAAATGAATTTTTCTTCGTTTCTGTTATAAAACTTTGCAAATTAATACATTTTCTTCATATATTTTGGGTATGGCTGGGTATGCAGGGTATGGCTGGGTATGCAGGGTGTGGCTGGGTATGGCTGGGTATGCAGAGTATGGATGGGTGAGAATGGATGGATCTGTCACTGGATGGAGAGGGGAGGAACCGGAAATCCCACCAGTTGGTTTACATGTGATCAGCGGCCGTTCACTGTGATCTGTGATGCGCCGTGTCCTGTGGACTCAGCAGTCACAGAAGTTCTCAGGGGGCGCGTGAGAGCTGAATTCTGGGAGGACGTCACTGTACGCCCTACCATAGTTAACAAACCGTCCTGTAGCCGTAATTCGGCTATGGGCCGGTTATTAAGTGGTTAAGTATATAAACAGTATAAAAGGAGGAGTATGGACCATATTGGCGATGGTGATGGTGAAGGTATTGAATGTATTCTTCTCATAAGTCTTCACAAGGGAATCAGGGGGCTTCAGTGACTAAAACTGCAGTGTTTCTCCTCATGACACATCACAGGAGCCACCCTCATGGCTAAAAGAGGACAGAATTAGAATTAGACTTGGGAAATTTAACAGTAATAAATCACTGGGACCAGATGGCTTGCACCAGAGGGTACTTAAGGAACTCAGTCAAGTAATTGCCAGACCATTGTTTCTAATTTTTACTGACAGTCTACTGACTGTCATGGTACCAGCTGATTGGAGAAAAACGAATGTAGCACCAAACTTTAAAAAAGGGCCAAAATACATCCCTGGAAATTACAGATCAGTTAGCCTAACATCAATAGTATGCAAGTTCTTTGAGGGGATGATACGGGACTATATACAAGATTTTAGTAATGAAAACGGTATCATTAGCAGTAATCAGCATGGATTCATGAAGAATCGTTCTTGCCAATCTATTAACCTTCTATGAGGAGGTGAGCTGCCACCCAGATAAGGAAAGGTCTTAGACGTGTTGTATCTAGATTTTGCAAAAGCATTTGACACAGTTTCCCATAAGCGTTTACTGTACAAAGTAAGGTCTGTTGGCATGGACCATTGGGTGAGTACATGGATTGAAAACTGGCTACAAGATCGAGTTCAGAGGGTGATGATAAATGGGGAATACTCAGAATGGTCAGAGGTGGAAAGTGGGGTACCCCAGGGTTCTGTGCTGGGACCGATCCTGTTTAATTTGTTCAAAAATGACTTGGAGGATAGATAAAACAGCTCAATCTCTTTATTTGCGGACGACACTAAGCTAAGCAGGGCAATAACTTCTCTGCAGGATGTGGAGGCCTTGCAATAAGATTTGAACAAATTAATGGTGTGGGTAACTAAATGGCAAATGAGGTTTGATGTAGAAAAATGTAAAATAATGCATTTGGGTGGCAAAAATATTAATGCAATCTAGTCACTAGGGAGTGAACCTCTGGGGGAATCTAGGATGGCAAAGGACCTCAGGGTCCTAGTAGATGATAGGCTCAGCAATGGCATGCAGTGTCAAGCTGCTGCTAACAAAGCAAACAGAATATTGTCATGCATTAAAAAGGGGGTTAACTCCAGGGATAAAGCAATAATTCTCCCAATTGTCTACAAGACTCTGGTCCGACCACACCTAGACTATGCTGTCCAGTTCTGGGCACCAGTCCTAAGTGAGGATGTACTGGAAATGGAGCGAGTACAAAGCAGGGCAACAAAGCTAATAAAGTGTCTGGAGGATATTAGTTATGAGGAAAGGTTGCAAGTACTGAACTTATTCTCTGTGGAGAAGAGACGCTTGAGAGGGGATATGATTTCATTTTTTTTCACTTTTTTGCAGAAGGGAGTTTAATAAGACACGTGGCCACTCAGTAAAATTAGAAGAAAAGAGGTTTAACATTAAACTACGTAGAGGGTTCTTTACTGTAAGAGCAGCAAGGATGTGGAATTCCCTTCCACTGGCAGGGGTTTCAGCGGGGGGAATCGATAGTTTCAAAATACGATTAGATAAGCACCTGAACGACCGCAACATACAGGGATATACAATGAAATACTGACATATAATCATGCACATAGGTTGAACTTGATGGACTTGTGTCTTTTTTCAACCTCCCCTACTATGTAACCTTCTGTGTGCAGCAGCCCCCCAATACTTACCTGAGCCCCATCACGATCCAGCAATGTACAACAGAGTTTTGGCCTCTCCGGGGACTTTCCCTCCTCATTGGCTCCTGCTACTGTCATTCGCAGCCAGTAAGCCAATGAGAATAGAGGGGGCGCGGCTCCATGTCTGAATGGAAATGCAAAGTAATGGCTGTTTGCTCTGCAGGCACTTGTCAGAAAGGTGGAGCCAGGAACGCTGGCGGAGGGGCCCAAGGAGAGGAGGATTGGGGCTGCTCTGTGCATGTAAGTATAACATGTTTGTTATTTTTTTTTAACTTGACTTTAATATCACTTTAACATATAGTCCTGTATTTCTTTTATAATGCTCTCTAAAATATATATCAGAGGAGTAATACATGATATCATAGTTGCATATTAATTGGGGTACAGTGCTTTGTATTAGGATTAAATATATGAGTCCAATGTTAACTCGTTAGATCATGACTATATAACCATATCAAATGTACAGTACCGTATTTGCCGGCGTATAAGACGACCCGGCATATAAGACGACCCCCTAAAAACCTGCACAGTTAAAATGTTTTGCCCGTACTCACCGTTTAAGACGACCCCCGATTCCGAGGCTTCCGACGCTTCATATCCCTCTTCTTCTTCGTTCTTGCTGGAGCCATTTCCTTCTTCCTTCTGGTGCTGGAGCCAATCACGGCGAGCAATGTATTCTATTAATGAATACAAAGCCTGCTGGGATTGGCGGAGGCTGTTACATCATCAGCCCGCGCCTCACTCTCAAAGCCAATCGGAGCAGGCTACTGTGTGTAGCCTGCTCGGATTGGCAGAGATTGCTGCTCCAATCCGAGCAGGCTCTGTATTCATTTGAATACATCGCTCACTGGGATTGATTCAGTGGTATATACTGTATGTAGCCGAAGCTACATACAGTATTACCGGACAGCCAGAAGGCATCCCAGCAGCGGACCCGGCGTATAAGACGACCCCTCCTTTTTGCTCAGTTTTTTTAAGTGTAAAAGGTTGTCTTATACGCCGGCAAATACGGTATATCATCAAATAAATGCATAAAAATATTCTATATTATTCCTACAAGTGTAGCTTTATTTCTACATAGATTATGTGGTCACAATCTAAAGGTTTCATTCCTATTATGCAGGTGAGAGGGTACTAGTTTTGTGTGTTAAATATATATCTAACTTTACAGTATGTGTTAGAATTGTATCCAGCCATATTTATGTTTTTAAAAGGTATCAGTTTTCCATGCTTACATAGTATAAACATTCTTAATTCATCTAGAGCAGTGTTTCTCAACTCCGGTCCTCAAAGTGCCTCAACGGGTCATGTTTTCAGGCATTCCGTTATTTTGCACAGGTGATATGATCAGTTTCACGGCCTTGGTAATTACCACAGTGTCAGGTACTCACCAGGGGCCGAAGTGCTGAGAGCGGCTTCCCTTGCAACTGGGTGCACAGTACCCCTGAGGGTGGAACAGCGGGTACAGGGCACGAAGGGGCACGGGTTTCCAGCAGGTGACTGGTACGCAGGAAGTCTTCTGAGGGAAGAGATGCCCATGCAGATGGCCTTGGGATGTACTTGAAGAGAACGCCCGGCAGGGGTTCTAACACCTGACTTGTGTGAAGGTCTGGAAGAGGGCTTGTGCAGGAACAGGCCGAGGGTCAAACACAAGTAATCAGTCCGGGAGCCAGCAAGGCTGAATGTAGAGGATAATCCAGAGGCAGGCTGGGGGTCAAACACATGTAATCAGTCCGGGAGCTAGCAAGGCTAAATGTGGAAGACAGAGGGTATTCCAGAGGCAGGCCGAGGGTCAAACACATGTAATCAGTCCGGGAGCCAGCAAGGCTAAGAGCAGGAAGTCCGTTAAACAAGCCAGGGATCAGGTCAGGAGAGAATCAGAGTAGTCTTCAGGCAATCCGGGTCACAACAGGAAGTGGCAAACAGGAACAGGAAGCAGAGGAACACAGGTGAGCTGAGGAGACAAACCAGCAAAGACACAGAGCAAATGGTTGCCTTTTATAGGCCTGCCAGAGTGATCAGGTGATGTGCAAACCCACCGTATCGCGCACCCGTGTGCGCCTCTGCGCTGGTCTACCACGCAGGTGCACAGGGAAGCACCGACGTTGAAGTCTGTTGGTCCTCTGACAGTGCCCCCCTCCAAGGGGCAGCCTCCGGATGCCCAACCTGGCTGGTAACTCAGGGTGTCTACGGTGGAAGTCACGTATTAAGCGAGGAGCATGAATATTACTGGATGGTTCCCAAAAATTGTCTTCAGGGGGGGTTCCACTTAACCAGGTATTGAGTCTGTCTCCCCCCTTTCGACAATCCACTATGGCCTCCACCTCGAATTCTTCTTCGCCTTCGACCGGTGGAGGTGGTGCCACTTCTCTTCCGGGAATGGAGCTTTGGATCACTGGTTTCAATAGGGATGCATGAAACACCGGGTGGATCTTGTACGAACTAGGTAGCGATAATTCAAAGGCTACTGGGTTTACCACCCTCTTGATCTCGAAGGGACCAATGAACTTGGGGCCGAGTTTTCTTGATGGGTATGGTAATCTAAGGTTAATAGAGGATAACCAAACTTTTTCCCGATCTTGAAACTTGGACAGTTCTATCTCCCCCTATTATAATATTCCTCATAGTCCCTCTGAGCCTTTCTCATAGCTTCTTGGATTTGTAGGAAATTGTTTTGGATTGATTTTACCCGTTCTTGTACTGCAGGAGTGGAGACTTCGGGAATGGAATCTGGCAGGAAGGAAGGGTGATAGCCATAATTAGCCCAAAAGGGTGTTTGGTGGGTGGTGGAGTGTCCCGAGTTATTGTAGGCAAATTCCGCGCAGGGCAGGAGAGAGGACCAATTGTCTTGAGAGCAGGAGCAGAAGCAACGAAGGTATTGCTCTAGTGTCTGATTCGTTCTTTCTGTTTGCCCGTTGCTTTGCGGGTGGTATGCGGAGGATAGTGAGGTCTTGATTTCCAGTGCTTTGCAGATGTCCTTCCAGAATTTGGAGGTGAATTGGATTCCCCTATCAGACACGATGTTGGAAGGGACGCCATGTAGCCTCACGACTTCCTTGATAAAGATGCTTGCTGTAGCTGAAGCAGAAGGAGTGCCACACATAGGTAGAAAATGTGCCATCTTCGAGAGACGATCTACCACTACTAGGATTGTAGTAAACTGGTCAGAAGGTGGTAAGTCAACAATAAAATCCATAGAGATCTCTCTCCAAGGGCGTTCGGGAACAGGTAAGGACCTCAAAAGTCCCCAGGCCTTGGTGTTTGCCCCCTTGTTACGTTGGCAAGTGATACAGGACTGGACATAGTTCTTGCAGTCCCTTCTCCAACCCGGTCCCAAAATGTCCTGCCATCTTGTGGTCATGAAAGGTTTGCAAAATCTGAGGTCTTACTGAAGGAGGAATGAATACCTTGCTGTGTGCCCATAGCAAACCGTGTTTCCTTTACAGGGAGGATGCTGTAGTTTTGGAGAGTTGGTTAGTGGCTTGTTTGATGGCAGTTTCTAGATCGGGCTGGATAATTTGGAGGAAGTTGTGTGGAGACAGAATAGTTGCGGGTTCAGGTGGTTCTTCGGCTTCTGGAAACATTGGGGAGAGTGCGTCTGCTTTCCCATTCTTGGAACCGGGACGGAAGGTGATATGGAAATTGAACCTGGAGAAAAAGAGAGCCCAGCGTGCTTGTCGGGGTCGGAGGCGTTTAGCAGCTCTGAGGTACTCCAGGTTCCTGTGATCTGTAAAGATCATGATGGGTTGAGACGCACCCTCCAGCAGGTACCTCCATTCTTCCAGTGCAACTTTATAGCGAGAAGTTCTCGATCTCCGACATCGTAATTCCTCTCCGGAGGACTGAGTTTCCGGGAAGCGAAGGCGACTGGATGAAGGAGAGCCTTCGGCCCACTTCTTTGGGAGAGGATAGCACCTAATGCGAATTCAGAGGTGTCCACCTCCAACACATAGGGAAGGCTTGGATCTGGATGTAGGAGGATAGGAGCTGATATAAAGAGTCTCTTTAATTCATCGAAGGCTTCCTGTGCTTGTGGAGACCATTGGAATTTGACCTGCTGGCGGGTTAGTTGGGTGATGGGGGAAATAATCGTGGAGAACCCCTGGATGAACCCGCGATAAAAATTGGCAAAGCCAACAAATCGCTGTACAGACCTTTTGTCTGAACGTGCCGGCCATTCCTGGATAGCTTTGATCTTTTGTGGATCCATTGAGATTCCTCCTGTGGTGATGATAAATCCAAGGAACTGGATGGTGTCTCTCTCAAATTCGCACTTTTCTCCCTTTAGGTAGAGCCCATGTTCTCTGAGGACGAGGAGGACCTTCCTGACGTGGGTACGGTGCAGTTCTAAGGAATTGGAAAAAATCTGAATATCGTCAAGATATACTGTCACGAAGTTGTCTAGATACTCACGGAATATATCGTTGACCAGATGCTGGAATGTGGCCGGGGCATTGCAGAGCCCGAAGGGCATCACTAGATATTCAAAATGCCCGAATCTAGACCTGAAAGCCGTCTTCCACTCATCCCCATCACGGATTCGGACTAAGTTATATGCTCCCCGAAGATCTAGTTTAGTAAATATCTTGGCAGTTCTTAGGCGTTGAAAAAGTTCAGGGATGAGAGGAAGCGGGTACCTGTTCTTAATGGTAATTTTATTAAGTTCCCTGTAGTCCACGAAAGGCCTGAGAGAACCGTCCTTTTTTTCAACAAAAAAGATGCCTGCACCAGCTGGAGAAGAGGATGGTCGGATGAATCCCTTTTCCAGGTTTTCATCTATGTAAGAGCATAGGGCTTCTAGTTCAGTCTCTGATAATGGAAAGATCCGACCAAACGGAATTTCGGAACCGGGTAGCAAGTCTATCGGGCAACCATAGGGCCGATGGGGTGGCAGAGTATCAGCCTTCTTCTTGTCAAAGATGTCCAAAAAATTATGATAGGCTGAAGGGACATGTTGCAGGTTATCAGGAATGGTCTGTATGGTTAGACAGGAGGTGGACTTGTGGGAGGTCGGCAGGTGACAGTGCTGTGAACAGTAGGCAGATGAAAAGAGTACTTCTTTCTTGTTCCAGGGAAAGGGAAACCAAGAATGATTGGAAACATAGGAGAGTGGATAACGTCAAAGCGAAGAAATTCACAGTGACCAGAGTCTGTGGATGTCAAGATTGGTTCTGTTTCCTGGGTCACAGGACCGGAACAGGGTAGGGAGCCATCAGCCAGATGAATCTGAAGGTGTTGTTTTTTAGAGCAGAGGGGAACGTGCAGGCTCCGAGCTAGGGTTATGTCCATAAAGCAACTGCAGGCCCCAGAGTCAATGATGGCTCCCAGCCAAACCTCCTCTTCCGCCACCTGTAATGAAACCGGGAGGACAAGGTGAGACCGGGTGGAAACCGCAATCTGAGAATTCACAGCAACACGAGGTCGGCACTTACTGGGTCTCACAGGGCAGCTGCGTAGGAAATGGCCCGCTTCACCACAATATAGACAAAGGTTGGCTTGACGCCGACGGAGTCTCTCATCAGGGGTGAGTGGAGCCCGGACCAAGCCCAGCTGCATGGGTTCACCATCAGTAGAGGAGGTAGGAGCTGGAACAGGTGCCCGGGGTAGCATCCACATGGGTCTAGGTGACTGGAGGCGTTCGGAGCGACGCTCCCGTAAAACACATGTAATCAGTCCGGGAGCTAGCAAGGCTAAATGTGAAAGACAGAGGGTATTCCAGAGGCAGGCCGAGGGTCAAACACATGTAATCAGTCCAGGAGCCAGCAAGGCTAAGAGCAGGAAGTCCGTTAAACAAGCCAGGGATCAGGTCAGGAGAGAATCAGAGTAGTCTTCAGGCAATCCGGGTCACAACAGGAAGTGGCAAACAGGAACAGGAAGCAGAGGAACACAGGTGAGCTGAGGAGACAAACCAGCAAAGACACAGAGCAAATGGTTGCCTTTTATAGGCCTGCCAGAGTGATCAGGTGATGTGCAAACCCGCCGTATCGCGCACCCATGTGCGCCTCTGCGCTGGTCTACCACGCAGGCGCACAGGGATGCACCGACGTTGAAGTCTGTTGATCCTCTGACACACAGCTGTTTCACCTGAGAGAAATCCTGAAAACATGACCTGTTGGGGGCGCCTTGAGAAATAATGATCTAGAGGTCCAAGATTATTGGTATACATTTGTTCTAAATAGGGATTTTCCTTCTCTATCCCAATCTTCCCTAAATCTAGAGTCCCTCTAGTGGTCGATAGATGTCATTGCATATATTTTTTATTTGCTATTCTCATCCCAAAGATCTGATTTTCCATATTATTTTCCAGGCTGTGCTATACTAAATGTGATTCCGTAAAGGTCTCTATACTTTCACTGAAGCCTCAAGAAACAAGATACCTAATTTTCTTTAGCCATACTGCAATGTAGTTATTATGGCATGTCTTAAAGTTTATGGAGATACAGTGTTGAAATCCTGAGGATATATTGTGTCTAACTGTATTCTTAGTATTTGGACTGTACTTACAACATACTGTATTTGCAATGTGCATTCTATTACGTAGATCCCCAGTCTAGATGCGTCTCAATGGGTAATTGTATATCATTGGATCTGGTGGTAATAAATGTTTGTTCATGTTGTATAAACTAACAGCATAAACATCTGTTACCATATGTACTGGAACTGCCAGCTTTAATGGGTCTTTCAAATGTCCAAATTCTTTTTTCAGTTGAATTGCTTGGTTTTCCGAAAGTGGTTTTAGATCTGTTGTATTTGATATTTCAGGTGATGTTTTAAACAATCTATTCCTAGGTAATGTGGAATATTGTTATATATTGTTATATAACGCAGTTACAGCTAGAATAAGTCAGCTGCAGGAGGAATCCCATGTGAAGTCATTACATTTTTATAACATCCGCAGAGTCAAATATGATGGAACACATTTTTTGTAGATGAATGGCTCATGTAAAAGGTTATTTGTTATTAAATACCAGATATTACGGTTAGCTACATAGTGACTATAATATTTTTGGTAAGTGGTAATAGTTGGGGATATTAGCAGTTTTTTCATAACTGGACCAGTTGTGAAGTGAAAAGTGAATGCTTTACTAATGTTACATAGTTACATAGTTACATAGTTAGTAAGGTTGAATAAAGACACCAGTCCATCCAGTTCAACCTGAGTGAGTGTCTGCAATTGTCCCTATCCCTGTATATTGCACACTCACATTGGTCCCTACCCTCAAGGAGCCCACAATCCAAGGTCCCCATTCATATACTAGGGCCAATTTGGGACAGAAGGCAATTAACCTGCCTGCATGTCTTTGGAGTGTGGGAGGAAACTGGATTACCCAGAGGAAACCCACGCAGGCACAGAGAGAACATGCAAACTACAGGCAGGAGTGGTTGGGATTCAAACCAGCAACCCTTTTTACTGCTAGGTGAGAGTGCTAACCACTACACCACTGTGCCACCCCCATGTGTATGGTACATTTTTGTAGGAACTGTGAAGGATCATTTAAAGGGGTTGTAAAGTCAGTAGGTTTTTTATCTGAATGCATTCTATGCATAAAGATAGGAAAAAACGTCTGCGTGCCACAGCCCCCGTAATACTTACCTGAGCCCCATCTCTGTCCAGCGATTTCTACTAGTGCCTCAGCCTCCTTACTAGACTATCCCTCCTGACTGGCTATGAAACAGCAGCAGCACCATTGGCTTCCACTGCTGTCAATCAACGTCAGTTAGCCAATCTGGAGAGGGGGGGCAGGGTCGGGAGTGGCTCCGTGCCTGAATGGACACATGAAGCTGTGACTCGGCTCGGGTGACCCATAGCAAGCTGCTTGCTGTGGGGGCACTCGACAGGAGGGAGGGGCCAGGAGTACAGAAGATGGATCTGAGAAGATGAGGATCGGGGATGCTCTTAGCAAATCCACTGCACAGAGCAGGTAAGTATAGACATATATGTTATTTTTATAGGAAAAAAAACTAGACTTTACAATCAGCTAGACCCCCCCCCCAGCAAAAAATTTAAAGCCAACAGCTGCACATATTAGGAAAATTACCTGTCCTGGACCCCAGCGATGTCAGCATCCCAGCCAATGGTTCCATCGGCTCTCGGGTTCTGCCGCCGCCACTACCTCTAAGGGAAACCGGCAGTGAGGATCAAGTGTTATATGCTCTTAGCTCCCTAGGGAGTTTCAATTTTTTTTAAAACACTTCTCCTTTAAATACCTACATTATCAAACAGCTAAAGGTTTCTATAAAATTATTCTTAAATGGGTGGGATTCAATAAAACATTTCTTTTTTTGCATAGATGCTTTGTATTGATATTTTATAAGCATAAGTTTGTAGATCCACAAAACATTTGAGTATCGGCTTTCAATAAAGGACAAAAAGAAAGGCCAGTAATAAAGCTTCAGTCAATGAAAGTTTGTAGCTTCCATGAACAATGCTACATGACAAGAGTTACAGTAAAGTTGTGTAAGTGGTGCTATTGCATTTTATTTTTCTTAATTTTTCTTTATTGGGTATGATGTTTACTTGAGTGTATTTGTGTATTTGTAGTTAGTAATCTTCGTATTTGTTTTTACTTTCTGTGTATTTGAGTACAGTAGGTGTATAGTATACTTTCACTTTATTTTTTATTTCACCTTTGCTGTTTTTAAAAAAAATAAAATAAGTAAATAAAAATAGTTTTTGTACTTACCATAAAATCACCTGAGAAACTATAGCACTGGATTGTGGCAGGGGCAGCAGCAGCTGGCTGAGTCCCCCAGCTGCTTACTGAGAGGCTGATCCAGCTACCAATCCAGGCATCTGGGTGAATCCCAACTGTAAAGTCAGGATCTTTACTCAGCCTGAACCAGCTGAGTGACGTCTGCTGACAGAGGGTTTTAGCTTGCTGTCGGCTGAAAAGGAGACACAGGAGTACAGAACAAATTGCACTCCTTTGACCTACAGGAGAAGTAGAGCTAAAATAGCCTTGGCCATGCTTCTCCTTTAGGCTGGGTTCACACTGGTACGACACGACGCTACAGTCATACCACTGTGGATCCGACTTTGCCCTGCTACTTGAAGTCCGACATCCGTCCAAGTCATTCACAGGAACACAAGAACACAGACCACGCAAGGGCAAATAAGAAATTAGTTAAGCTGCTTAAATAGCAAAAAGGGGTTGACTGCAGGCTGGACTAATGAGGCAGGTTAATGGTAACCAGGTGAGTCACTGTGGTAACGAGTGGCTGGTAAATGACATGACAGCTAAGCAGCTTCTGAGCACTGAAAGAAAAGAGCTGCTTGTTAAGTAGTAGGAGCCCTGACACCCCTGACAGTACACCCTCTCCCCCTTGGGGGGGGGGGGGGGACCAGGCTTGAGGGGAAAACGTAAATGGAAAGCACAGAGGGGGCAGGAGCATGTACATCTGAGGATGAGATCCAAGATCATTCCTCCACACCGTAACCACAGAATGCATGGTCAGAAAAGCCAGGTTGGGAACAGATGTAGGCATAGCCAGCAGACAAGGAATCGTCAAGGTACAGACAAAGATCGGCAACACAAGTTCAATCAGGTAAGTAGAAGGCAGAGGCAAAGTCCAGATACAGGCCAGGGTCAGGGTAGGAGATATATACGAAGCCAGAGGTAAGCCGGGTCTAATACAGGAGTAAGCAGAATCAGGTTTGTTCGCTTGTGCCTGCAAGATGGGCACTTGCAGGATCGCGCGTGAGCATTTGCATCTGCCTTTGAGCATCCGCTGCATGGTGGCAAGCAAGTCCCTGACACACCTTTTGTCATCTGCTCTCTCAAGAGAAGGCTGTCCAAGTAACCAATTAAAGGGAAGCACCTCTGATGGATAAGGGCCAGAACCAGTGCACCTTTGTGAGAATAGGCAGAATGAAAGCACCATAACCTGAAAGTGGCACTTTGCTACTGTGATGTATGACTGAAAAATATGAACAAAAATATAGCCATTCTTGATGTCTGTTGAGGCCATGGACTAACAAATTGAAGCATTATGAAAAAATTTAAATCGCCAAATAAGAATATTCCAACCCGAACCTCTGGCAATACACAAACACGTTTGACTACATCAAGTCTAGATTTGAATAAAAGCTATTTGGTTTTGGAACTTTAAAATTAATATATAGGCACCTCCCCCAACAAGAACAGGAAAGACACCCCCAAAGACACTTTAAAAAGGAAGTCGTTTTGCTCAACTAGTTAGTTTTAAAAAAAGGAAAAAGGTGAAGCACATAACCTCAACAAAACATATACAAACAGACAAAGAACATAACACATAAAGGGTTGAGTCCTCCTTTTATCTCATATACTGTACATACATAACACAAAAGGGTTGAATCCTCCTTTTATCTCATATACTGTCCTGAAAAAATGATTTTGGGAAAAACACAAAATTCCTGAACTCACAACCCCTGAAGATTGGGATGAAGATCCACAAGATATTGTGGGGACACAGGAAGGTATAAGAAAAAAACGAGGGAGGCGGCAAGGAATAGAACTCTATTTTTTTAACTTTGAGACACCATCTGCAGAATCCACATCTCCAAGATGCAAACTTCTCCAACCAGTCATTCCACAACCTTGACTAAAACAGGTGCAGAAGCATCTTCATGATTACAAAAGACTGCAGGTTTGATGCACTTGACCTGCCGCTGAAAATCTACAGACTTGATGCTTTTGACCTGCCAGGACTTTCAGGAACTGTGAATTGAAAGAATGCAAGATGCATGGTTAATGGAAGGAAAGGGGGGCATACATGCTACCCTTCCAATTGTGGAGAAGATACATATTCTTACCACAGATTGGATGAAATCATTAAAGCAGCAGACAAGCACCAATCACTGGTCCCCCACAAAAGGGGAAAAAAAAGGGAGGTCCTTTTTGGAGATTCCTCCAGACTGACAGAAGACTAATACAAGACATCCAACGACTAGGATCCAGTGCTGTGTCACACGTGATATAACCTCTAACCAACTGCATAATACATGTATGCAGTGTAAAAGTGGGCCTTAATGCCCAGCTGCTACACATGAGTCCACGCCAATCCAGCACACTGACCAAGCTGTCTGACAGCTATCGATCACTGCTTCTGTTCAGGAGGGACAACCAGACAGACTCCCAATCATTTAAGAGCCAATTACAGTGGTCACGTCATCAGGAAGCCACTCTGCCTCCTGACATTAAAGCCCACTTACAGGGTCACCATGAGGTGGCATAAAGGAGTTAAAAGCACAGCACCATCTGACAAGATGCTGGTCAATACCTTTATCTGATAAATTCCTGCACAGGGATTTGGAGCAATCCAATAAGGCCTGAGCTAGCAAGACTTACATTAAATGCAGGTTGTACAGTTGAACCTGATAAAGAAAGCATAAAATAGGTTGGACTTGATGGACTTGTGTCTTTTTTCAACGTCACCTACTATGTAACTATGTAATAAAACTGAATAGGGATTTCAATCACTTTAGGTGGGATTCAAAAAGGAAGAGGCATTTTCCATAAGGAAGGCCATAGCCTGTTAGGCAGGTGGGTGTGGATAACATCTTAACAAATCCCTCTACCAAGGGCAATGGGATTTGTCTGTGTTTTTCTAATATTTGTAGATAAATGAATCAAATAAGCATTATGAGCAATATACTTGACAGAACACGTGTATCGGTAAGACATAATAGTAACTTCTAGCTTTTTGGTATTGTGAGTTGCTTCAATATTTTCGTAAGCTGACCTCATTGTGATTGGGTTAAGCCTTCAAAGTCGTTGCTGTCACCAGAAAGGGTCTTTTCACCCAGGGTTGGCAGAGACAGTGAAACTGACAGCTAATCCTTCTGGGGAACAGAGAGCATGATGCCTACTACCCCTCTGCTCCGGTTTAGCATCTGAGTAATCTGAGCAAGCTGGAACATAGACCCCTCTATACCCAAGGTAAAACCTTTCAGCGTGAGTATTAGGGGCAGAGAAACTCAACTCAGAACCCACTCAACAACCCATTCAGAAAAAGACATGTCCCACTGGATCCTATAAGAGTCATCAATAAAACCCTGTGACCAGGCGCTCAAGCCTCAGAGCTGGGGTAGTTAGGCTGCAAATTGAACAAGGCTCCCTGCAGGTGGCAGACAAAGATCCTGCAAAGCAACTTTCCCTCCAGGCACGTAGAGCAGAAGCAGCAGTAAGCATGAATAGAAGCAAGAAAATCTCCCAGTTAGAAACAGTAGTGAGGGCTAGGCTGCGTAACAGAGTCCATTACTTTTGAGGTGTCCTGCAGGACAAAAACCACAAGACTGTTCGTCTGCTAGCAGTTGATGATTCAAGAAAACCTTACATTGAAGGTGGATAGGGGAATCCTCCCAGCTGTGAGACACTACTCTCTACAGCGGGGAGACTTCCCCATCATTAGAATACACTGATCGGCGCTGCAGTCTACAACCTGTAGTGGTGATCACAACAGGCCAGTTCAACAGAAGTCGATCTGTGCCAATATATGGATCGAATTTCTGAATTCATGAATTTTGATCCATGTATGGCTAGCTTAACTCATGATTCAGATGGAATTCTGTATCACTCACTGGTCAATAAAGAAATATAGGTTATTATAGGTTTGTTTATTCTGGATTCTAGAACATTTAATTTCTGAACACAGAACTCCAATAACTTACACAAATGTATGTTTTTATATATAATATAATTCATAGCTTACCTGGAGTTTTATCGAATTGTGGACTCAGTGCCAAAAATTTATCAGTATTCACAATTTCTTCATGACTGCGCAACAAAGAATTCCCAGAAACACTCTAAAGAAGAGACATAATGTAAAATCATAAGAGAATGTAATAATACAATAAATCAACACTAGTCAGATATAAAGTGCCTAGAAGAAAAGTGATAGTGGTTTTATTAATCAATTTGACGCCTTTTTTAAAGAGACACTATTACCAACTTGAATTGCATTTAAAAATCACATACAATTAAAATATTTAAAATGTTCACTTACAGTGTGTTCCTTATAATCTATTTTTATTTGCTTGCAATGTGCCTCTGAACCAAACTAGACTCCCTCTAGAGGTTTGTTCTGGCAAGCTCAGTAGATTGCTTTAAAAAATGCCTGGATTATTTCCTAAATGTACATAATATAACTGAGTACTAATATTTATAGGTAAAATTGATCCGGGGAAAATCTGATTACCTCTCTGGGCATCAGGAAGGAATTTTTTTCCCCTGCTGTAGCAAATTGGAGCATGCTTTACTAGGGTATTTTCACCTTCCTCTGGATCAACTGTGGGTGAAGTTTTGTGCATATGGGATTGAAGATTGTATGTATATATTTTTATTTTTATTTTTTTAACTAGATGGACTTTTTTCAACCTATGTAACTTGCTAGCACATTTGACAACTTCAAGACAGTCAATTGTGTAGCACAGCCCCCTCACATCATGCTCATTATAGTCTTCTATTCTGGGAGTATCCAATTACTGTCTGTGCTAGCAGCTACTGCGCTCCTTCCTTCACCTCCCTACTGTAGCCCCAGTCCTTGACACTCTCACCTGCTGGACTGCAGCAAAAAAACAACAACACCGGGGCTCTGTGAAGGTGTTGCTGTCAATAACTTGCTTTCATCTGCTTGTTAAGGCTCAATTTGCACAGGTGTTTAGGTATCAGTGGCCACGGAGAGATTACCTACGATGATCGTAGCTGGACACACACACAAAGTGCCAAAAAGAGTTCCTGACAGGATAAGGTTGTCAGTTCAGACACTCGTCTAGCCAAAGTGATAGCACCAATAAAAAATACTTTGTAAGTTAGAGCAGAAATAGGGATACGTTCAAATTGAGGCGTCTGAAGCACCAAAAGGACCTGTTTCAAATTTAAAGCAGTTAGGAGACTCCTCACACAAAGGTCTTGACCAGAGAGTAGGAAGCCAACAGTCTCTAGAAAAGAATAACAAGAGCAGAGATGTGACACTTGATGGCACTAAGGGTAAAACTGCAGGAAAGAAAGGCCTAGTTCCACAGGGAAACTCCTGGGTGAAAGTCTGTAGACTCACACCAAGCAAAGTATGCTTTCCACACCTGATGATAAACGCTAAGCTCTTCACTACTTGCAGTAGTAAAAGAGGAAAAGCAAGTGAAAGGGGAAATCTATTGGCCCCTGGGAAGGCATTATGTTACCTGACTCTTCACTTACTTCAAGACCTGCTATGTCCACAGTTGGGTATGTGAGGATATATTGAGAAGTAGTGAGCTTAGTGAAGGAGTAGAAACTACATTCAGAGACCAACAATGCCACTGTACAGTGTACTCAGCAAGAAGTGCCCATTTCCTGTAGCTGTGCACTCAAAAAGGGACCCTCAGAAAATCGTACAAAGGAAAAAATTACTAAGAGGCTACTCCCTGTCTAAACATGGAAATAGCAGGAAACTCCGGAAATAGCAGGAAGAAAAAAATACAGAAACACAACATGACCCAGATAGAGTAAATTAAGAAGAAGTTAGATAAAAAAAATGCTCCAGCAATTCTCACAGCCTTCTCACCACTTCAGTGATTGATAGGTGACAGCTTGTTATTTCAGATGTGAATATTGCAGTAATTAACCAAATCTTGAGATGACATACAACTGTTTCCAAGGTCATGTATGAACACCAATTCTGGTAATAACTGCTGCGCGACTGCCTCAATCTCAGTGTCCAGTAAGTCACAAAAGAGCAGAGTGATTGTTGCAGTGAAATTCTTAAGCTGGGGTCCCTTATTACACAAACAAACAATGACAGCTACTTGGGTGAGTATGTGGGATCTGCAGGTCCAGTATGACATTGTACAAAAAAAATAGCAACCACCCCAACCTATAACTGGCGTTTGCTGCAAGGTGCACATGGAAGGGCAATGAACATCGCAAACAAAAGATTTTCCAGCACACTTACCAGTCAGCCTGGTTCCAGTATGACACTGCCAGCAGCTGCTGATTGAAAATTTTTTACCTTCAAAGTTTTGATCAAGCGGAGCTCCTCAGAACACCAAGGTAAACTAAATATATTCTGTACATGCAGTGGTATAGACCAGCTGTGGACCTTTGCTTGCCTTTATCCGACCCTTGGGGTACTAGTTCATCCACTGACACCAACAATGGTGGGTATAATTCCTGTCACTGGCACCAGGGCCGCTGTTAGAAATCACAGGGCCCCCAACAACCTACCTGACAGGGCCCCCGGGAAATCAAATCGCTAAAATGCCATGGTCACAATGGTATGCTTTGCAGCCATTGCAGAAATAAGAGCCTTGCTACTGCTGCCTCATGACACCTGTTGTTTTTATTTTACATTTTACATTTTTACATTGTGAGACCGCATTGCAGCTGTAAGCCAAGTATTTGGCTTCAAGGTGCAGAGCAGCCCCATTGAACTCAATGGGAAGTTTGACAGGTGGTGCTGCCTGTCAAATTCTGCAGCCTGCAGTACAAATGCCTCAGCTATGAAGTAAAGCATTGCAGCCATGGCATGTATACAGCCCGGTATGACAGCTGGCTTATGTCGAAAGGGCTTGATTAAAAAAGGGATGCTGACCATCTCCCTGGCCGGAGTGTTCTGGTGGGGCGTCCCCTTGTCAGAACACAATAGAATAGCAGGGGAGATCACTGTACTAACATTAGATTGTCAGTACAGAGGCTCTGACCTGAGGTGTCAGGGGTTTTTTTCGTTCAGCCTGTGGGGTTTAGCAAAAGTAAACTAGCAGTGTATATGAGACATTAGGCCACATTCACGTTGGAGGTTACCTGAATGTGTGACAAGTGCATAGGTAATGGGCAATTTGCAGTGCATTTTGGAAATGCGCTGCACATGCGCATATAACTTGTGGTGCACAATAATTGTTAATGTCACCCCAAATGCAATGAGAAGACATGCGTTTTGTCATGTGGCAACGCTGCATGCCTTAAAAGTTTCTGAAGCCTCTATGTGTTTGTCACATATATGACAGCCCATTCAAGTGAATGGGTTACCCTATGTGTGAAAAACAAGAAAAAAAATAAGAAAATGTGAGCAGGAATGTTTGTTACTGCTATATGAAGTATAAAGGGACCTTAGGGATGGTATATAGAAATGGCTGGGCAGAGATGCCTGGCAGCTGGAGAGAGAGATGTGTCCACTGGGTTCTTGCTCAGCACTGCATTGACAGCTATCTGCAGTTCTAGACTGGCTTCATATTCACCCTCTCTCCAAAATCCTAAAGTTTTGTGACTTTGTTCCAGTAGCAACCCCACCCCCTCCAGCAGAAGCACTACTCCATCCAAACCCTGAAGTTCAGTGAGCACAGAGCAGTGAGAGCATATCTGGAGGGGGATGAGAGGTCAGCACTCAGGGAGGAGGTGAAGCAAGCTTCCTGCTTATGCTGACCAGAGATATCATTGAGGAGGGGGAGTTTCAGGACCCGACAGAGACACAGGCAGACTGAGACTGCAGCTGTCTTCTGCTCCAGATCGGGACACTTTACCAATTGCCAGTAGGAAGAACTGAGATGCTGGAGGGAGAAAGCTGGCAGCGCTTCAAGGAGATCCACAAATGTCAGAAGGCAGTTCGGCTAGCTCTCCTGCTCTGCAGGTTCCGGGCCCCTCTTCTGAAGTGGCAGAGCTCGGGCCCCCTACAGGAAGGCTGGCTGTACTTCCCTATCAGCGGCCCTGACTGGCACCAACAATGGGGCATTATTCCTCCCAGTAACACAATCAAAATTTGTTTTCTAAATAGTGCAGCCCTGTGTCTCATTAAATAATGTGCATACAAAATTTATATTAGACATTTCATGATCAAAAAAAAAAATGTTATCAAAAAAAGGAAAATGTAAAAAAAAACAGTTCATCTGTGTCAATGCTTACAAAACAATCACTGCTGTGTGTGTTTGTCCTCAAAAGGACCAATATCCAGTGAACACCTCCACCAGCTAAAGTACCTTCTCACCTCAAAGATGAATGTAAAAGCATAAACAAATCAATCCTTGTGTCCACCACAATGGATCAACTTTCACTCTCCCATGGTAATACTACAGTCTCCAGACTGCTCCTCTGTGTGGGTAATTGGCATTTGTATTGCGTTTGTATTGCCATCAGACAAACCTTCCTTCACTTTCTCATAAGTCCTCAATCACGCTATTACTTCCGTAGGATATAGACATGAAACAACAAACAAAAGTGCCATAGTGTACTCTGTTTATTTAAAGCCCCCAAAACAAATCCACTTATGCAGTGTACACACGACCGGATTTTCTGGAAGACTAGGTCCGACGTTCTTCCAGCGGATTTCCGATGGACTTTCCGAACGAACGGACTTGGCCACACACAATCACACCAAAGTCCGATGGATTCAAACATGATGACGTACGACCGGACTATAATGAGGAAGTTCATAGCCAGTAGCCAATAGCTGCCCTAGAGTCGGTTTTCGTCTGTCGGACTAGCATACAGACGAACGGATTTTTCGACCCGACTCAAGTCCATCGGAAATATTTGAATCATGTTCTAAATCTAAAGTCCGTCTGATTTTTAGACAGCAAAGGTCCGATGAAGCCCACACACAATCGAATTGTCCAGTGGATTTGTTCCATTGGAACTTTGCTGTCAAAAAGTCCAGTCGTGTGTACACAGCATTACAAGATGAGCTGGTGAAGGTGTGCACTGGATATTGGTCCTTTTGAGGACGAACACACACAGTGGTGATTGTTTTGGAAGCACTGACACAGATAAACTGTTTTTTTCACATTTTTTTACATTTTTATTTTTTTATTTAAAATTTTGTTTGATCATGAAATGTTTAATATAAATTTTGTATGCACATTATTTAATGAGACGCAGCGCTGCACTATTTAGAAAACAATATTAAATTTGGTGTGGTGTATCACTAACTGTTCAGCAGCTGTGCAGTCACATATATTGGCGATTTCACACATTTACCCTGTTATAGGAGGAAGTAATTTATTTTGGCGCTGACTGTTTTTTCACCAACAAAAAGGCACAATTTCTCCCACAGATACCAACAATGGGGCACTATTCCTTCCACTGACACCAATGATGGGGCCCGGTATTTCCACTGACACCAAAGATAGGGCATTGTTTACTCCCACTGAATGCCAGGACATTTTCTAATCCCACTGCCCCTAGTCCGGCCCTCCTAAAGTCTGAAGGACAGACCCCTGGTATACACAAAAAAATAGGATGTTTGTACTCACTTTAAAATAATTTTGTTAGCATCCATTGTTAGAGTTTAAGGCTTCCACACGGGAAGACTTAAACATTTAGGTCAAAAGTAGTCCAACTGAGGTGTGGCAACACAGCAAACAAAAAACACAAGTGGAGGTTAGATGATAGTCTTTCAAACCTGGTAAACAGCTGCTTGATGCCAAAAACGCAAGCCCAGAAGCACTCACAAATCTAGTAGGGTGCACTTGGACAGGAATGGGTGGAACACAATCCTTGAGAACATATGCTTAGATGATCTGTCTGAGCCACCTAGTGATGGTAGAATACGAAGCTTGTGTACCCTCATGGCAATATTCGAAATCAACAATAAGTCAATTAGTTATTCAAGCACCTACTGATCCTATTCAATTGGCTATGGGTCTTCCTGGGGGCTTTTATGGCTCTTGGGGACGCAATTCGTGTTGGGGATCAAGAAATAAGCTTCCTTTTCATCCAGGATTTTCTTTTTTAGGCCGGGTTCACACCGCTGCGATGCGGGAACGCCGCGAATCCGCGGCGTTTTCCCGCATCGCATGCCTCCCGCCGGCAGTTCACACCGCCCTATGCAGACGGCTGGGAGTGTCAATGATATGATAATGACACCCCCAGATCCGTCCGCATATCGCAGTGCGATCTGCCGACTCGCACAGGAATCGGATCGCATGGTGTGAACCCCCATGCGATCCGATTCTGTTGCGGACCAAAAAAAGGGTCCCGTGCGAGTTTGCTGCGGGAGCGATGCGAATTCAGCCATACTATCTGTATGGCTGAACTCGCATCGCTACGGAGATCGGATGGGATTTGCGGTGCGAATCACATCCGGATCTCCCCCCGCAGCAGTGTGAACCCGGCCTTAAGCCTCTTCTGATCAGTTTCTCAAGGTCTTCTTTATATGTATTTGTAAGGTTCTCTTTAACCACTTCAATACCGGGCCTATTCTGGCACTTCTCTCCTACATGTAAAAATCATAATTTTTTTGCTACTCAAAAGCCCCAAACATTATATATGTTTTTTTAGCAGACACCCTAGTGAATAAAATGGCATTATTGCAACTTTTTATCTCGCACAGTATTTGCGCAATACATTTTCAAACGCCTTTTTTTTCATGAATTAAAAAATAACAAAACAGTAAAGTTAGCCCAATTTTTTGTATAATGTGAAAGATAATATTACCCCAAGTAAATAGATACCCAACATGTCACACTTTAAAATTGTGCACACTCATAGAATGGCGCCAAACTTCGGTACTTAATCTACATAGAAGAAGCTTTCAAATTTTTTACAGCTTACCAGTTTAGAGTTAAAGAGTGCTAGTGCTAAAATTGTTGCTCTCGCTCTAACGCACGTGGCAATACCTCATATGTGTGGTTTGAATGGCGTTTACATACCTGGGCAGGACTTACGTGTGTTTGCTTCTGAGCACGAGCTACCGGGGATAGGGGCGTTTAAAAAAAATTTTTTTTAATGCATTTTTTTAATTTTTACATAAAAAAATTTTTTTATCACTTTTATTCCTATTACAAGGAATGTAAACAATCCTTGTAATAGGAATCTATCGTGGCAGGTCCTCTTTATGGAGAGATAGTTACATAGTTAGTAAGGTTGAATAAAGACACCAGTCCATCCAGTTCAACCTGAGCGAGTGTCTACAATTGTCCCTAGCCCTGTACATTGCACACTCACATCAGTCCCTACCCTCAAGGAGCCCACAATCCAAGGTCCCCATTCATACACTAGGGCCAATTTTGGACAGAAGCCAATTAACCTACCAGCATGTCTTTGGAGTGTGGGAGGAAACCGGATTACCCGGAGGAAACCCACACAGGCACAGGAAGAACATGCAAACTCCAGGCAGATAGAGTCACAGTTGGGATTTGAACCAGCCACCCATTTTACTGCTAGGCGAGAGTGCTACCCACTACACCACTGTGCCGCCCCCCAATAAGACCCCACATCACTGCTCCAGGCTGTAAAGCATGAGACCGAAAAAAAAAAAAAACTCACCGATCTCATGCTGACAGCCACGATCGTAGCTTTGTTTACACGCGGGGTCCAGGCGTTACGTCAAAACGTCGCACCCGGGCCTCCGGCGGTCATAGAGGTGACTGGTGACCATCTGGTCACCAGAAAAAAAATAGTATGGTCGTCATCCAGCGGCATCCAATTCTTTCTAGGGGCCCCCCGATGGCACGAGAGAGCCCGGAGAAGCACCAGATGGTGGCGGGGGGGGGGGGGGGAACGGACGATCAAGAAGCGGAACTGCCGCTATGATCATTCTTGACATGCACAGAATCGCCACCTGCAAATAATGATGATATCTGAATGATGCCTGTAGCTGCATCATTCAGATATCCCCGCACAAAGTCAAGGACGTCATATGACGGCGTGTGGTATTGAAGTGCATTTTAAAAGGAGTTCCAGTCTGTAAAAAGATAAAAATAAAAGTCAGCAGCTACAAATACCATAGTTGCTGACTTTTAATATAAGAACACTTACCTGTCCAGGGATCCCGCAATGTTGGCACCCCTAGCCGATTCGTCAATCGGCTTCGGGTGCAGGTGCTGGCAACTGTAGTAAGGGAAACAGGAAGTGAAGCCTTACGGCTTCACAGCCTGCTTCCTACTGCGCATGCGTGAGTCACGTTGTGCTTTCTGAATGGTCTCACCGTCTTCTGGGACCACTGTGTGTCCCAAAATGCAGTGGGGGGGAGGAGGAGGGGCCCAAAATGTCGTAGATCGCAGAGTGGCGATGGGGATGAACTCTGATCTTTACTTCTTTCCAAAGATTTTCAAATCAGGTGATTGGCTGGCCCATTCTAGCAGCCTTATGAGTTTGTTTCCCTTCCTGGGGTACGGCTATTTAGAGTGGATAAGTACATCCAAAAGGGTAAATCTCTCCTTATCAGTAAAAGGAGGTTCAAACATTTCTCCTTTTATCATGCTGCCTCTCCTATGCCTGGGGCATCTGCCTCTAGGCAGGCTCGACAGTCTCAATCGTCAGGTTCGAGGGAAAGTCCCCAAGGGCAGCAGAAGGATCTTGGGGCAGAAAGCCCACAAAGCAGAATGCTAAAGCCTTCTCATGAAGGAGTACCCCCACTCATTTGGGTGAGGGGAAAGGTCCTGCGATTCTCAAGATCTGGCAGGAACAATGTCAAGAGCAGAGGGATTTCTGAAATGTTTTCTCTAGGTTGTGACTAGAGTTTTGAGAGCCAGGAGGGCTCAGTCGGCTTTTGATCTGAGGTTCCGGGGTTCGGGTCCCTGTTTGGGTGCTGCCTGTGGGGTCCTTGGGCTGCTGATGGGGCAGCCTTTATGCAAGAGTTTCCTTCTCCTCAGACAATGTTCCTAGGGATCCAAAGAAAAAAAGAAGTCTCTCTTTCTGGCCTCTGGATCAGCTGTTATCCCAGTCAGTGATATCAGAGGTTCCCTTAGTGGAACAGGGGGTTTTGGGCTGAAACCTTTTAAGGTTCCAGAACCAAACAGAGGGGTAAGACCCATTCTAGATCTCGAAGATCTCTATCGGCACTTAAAGTGGTTGTAAACCCTTACAAACCACTTTGACCTACAGGTAAGCCTAGATTAAGGTCCAAGAAATATCTCCTAAACCTATACGGTTTAGGAGATATTTACCTGAAGACAGCCACCGCTGTCTACGGCGCATGCGCTGTAGACAGCGGCGCGCAGGCGCACTGGGTAAGCTGCAGATCGCGGCAATATGCCGCGAGTGTCGGCTCCCGTGCGGATCCCATCAGGGTTTACTTCCTCTTTAAACATCCGACCCTTTCATAATTCAATCGGCTGTGTCCATCCTGCAAGGAGGGGAGTTGCATATCTCCGTGTGCCGAAGTTTCCCACTTACTAGAAATTTCTGCGGTCTGAAATATATAAAATTATTTTTTTCAGTTGTGGCCCTTCCATTCGGCTTAGCCACAGCACCACAAGTGTTCTGAAAGATTCTGGCACCTCCTTTAGCCAGGTTAAGGGCTCAAGGCATAGCGGTCCTAGCCTATTAGAAAATCTACTTTTAATAGATCATTCAGTTTCAGGTCTAAAACCAGAGTCTGATCTCAGTCGTAAATATCTGAAATCTCTAGGTTGGATTCTCAACCTAGGAAGATTCTCCTTAAAACGATCAAGGAGATTATGGTACTTGGGGGCTGGTTATAGATACCATACAGAAGAAGATATTCTTACTTCAGACGAGAATCAGTTCCATTGTAGGATTAATTCAACTTATCAAAACAAAGGAAAGTTCCTTCATTCGGCTGTGCAGGAGATTTTTAGGGGAAATGGTGGCCTCCTTCAACGATTTTTACTCAAAGACTGCTTCAAGACACCATCTTGTCGGCGTGGAATAAAAATTCAGGCTTTGTTTGTTTCCAATACACTTGGTTCCTGACATAGAGCCTAAATTGGTTGTTGTTATCCAGCAAAAGGGAAAATCTTTATCCTGGAAGGTGTTAACAACAGATGCCAGCCTTCTAGGCTTGGGAGCAGCCCTGGAAGAAGATTCTGTCCAGTGGAGATGGTCCAGGTTAGAGGACCTTGCCTATCAACTTTTTTGGAAGTTTCAGGCAGTACGTCTGGCCCTAGAATCTTGGCGGTCAGACTACGGGACTCGGTATGTTTCAAAAGATTTTTATTGTTTAAAACTGATTTTTTTTTTTTTTTTTTTACACTGGGTTTTGTACGGTGCTTTGTTGTTTTTTTGTAAATTTCTTTTGCTTAAAATCCAATAAATATTTATTTTATTAAAAAAAAAAAAAAAAAAGATCAGAGTTCATAGAAGAGGCCCACGGAACCTTCAAGATTTGAAGATTGTTTGTGTGGAAGAATGGCCAAAATCACACCTGAGCAATGCATACGACTAGTTTCTTCATACAGGAGGCGCCTTGAAAGTGGTTGTAAACCCTCCCCCACAACTTTGTCCCATGTAAATCAGCATAAAAAACTCTAATGAACACTGCTTGTAGATATCTCCTTACTTACTTAGTATTGTTGTAATCCTTTTTTGTTCTTTAGAATGAAGTCACTGAGCATGCCCAGATCTCCCCTGATTTACGGCACACTCTCTATGTCTTATCTATCTGTTATCAGGACTTCCTACGGCACAACACTGAACTCCCAGGAGACTTCAGACTCATTCAGAGCTTCCTCCTACACACCATGTGACCATGTAACATGACATACAATGTAAACCTGCCCATTAGTGCAGTCTTATCAGCTGAAGCTGATAAGACTGACAAAGGGAAACATTAGACATCGGCACAAGTAAATACTATGAAATAAAACAAGTCAGCTATGAACAGGGAAGCAGGGTTGTCATAGAAACGTTGGATTGAGAAGGAGGCTTGGTTAACAGTACAGGAATTGCTCAATGTAAGGGCAGAAATACACTACACTGCGGACTCAGAAAACAATACTTAGGATAGTGCTGCCTAACCCCTGGAAACAAGTTTTTTAAAGTTTCTTTAACCACTTACAGACTGGACCATTTTGCTGGTCAAAGACCAGACCACTTTTTGCGATTCAGCACTGCGTCGCTTTAACTGACAATTGCGCGGTCATGCGACGTGGCTCCCAAACAAAATTGACGTCCTTTTTTTCCCACAAATAGAGCTTTCTTTTGGTGGTATTTGATCACCCCTGCGTTTTTTATTTTTTGCGCTATAAACAAAAATAGAGCGATCATTTTGAAAAAAACGCATTATTTTTTACTTTGTGTTATAATATCCCCCAAAAATATAAAAAAAAACATTTTTTTCCCTCAGTTTAGGCCGATACGTATTCTTCTAGATATTTTTGGTAAAAAAAAAAAAAAAAAAATCGCAATAAGCAATTATTGATTGGTTTGCGCAAAAGTTGTAGCGTTTACAAAATAGGGATAGTTTTATGGCATTTTTATTAATAATTTTTTATTCTTTTTTTTTTTTTTAATAATAATGGCAGCGATCAGCGATTTTTATTGTGACTGTGACATTGTGGCGGACACATCGGACATTTTTGACACATTTTTGGGACCATTGTCATTTATACAGTAATCACTGCTATATAAATGCAGTGATTCCTGTGTAAATGACATTGGCAGTGAAGGGGTTAACCAGTGGGTGGCAGTGTAGGGGTTAAGTGTTCCTAGGGGTGTGTTACTAACTGTGGGGGGGCTGGGCTTTCATTTAGTGAACACTGATCTCTGCTCCAATCACATGGAGCAGAGATCAGCGTCACTAGTTGTTAAGAAGAATGGGGAAATGCTGTTTACACAGCATTTCCTCCATTCAGCCACCCCGTGAGACGATCGCAGGTATGCCCGCGGCGATTGAGTCCGCGGGACCCACGACCAGACTCACAGGGGTCCCGACCGGCACGCACGCAATGGCAGCATTGAAGAATAGACGTACCTGTACGCCAATATGCCTGCCCAAGCCATTCTGACGACGTACATCGGCGTGCGCCGGTTGGGAGACGGTTAAACAGTAAGTAATATGCGATTGGGGCTGGATTACAATGGCTATAGTCTGATAATTACTTATTATAATGGACTAAATGAAGAGAAGCATCAGAGTGGGAGAGTTTACTTCCTTTTGAAGCTGTCATTACCAACAAAGAATTCTGTATGAAGTATTATATAAGTTTCAGTTAGCGTATAAGACAGACAAAATAGAGAATATTGTATCCAAACATTGGCCTATCCTACTATCCTACTATAAGGTAAAAGGTATGGAATACAATTCTCCCAAAAAAGCCACAATTAATTTACAAAAGAGCTCCGAACCTAACGGATAGGATTGTGAAGGGAGTTATTCATCCACCAAGAAATAACATCTCTACTTTTCTGGACCAAAAGGGATTCTATAGCTGTGGCCAATGCCAAGGATGTACAAAGACAAATGGTAACCTCAGAAGGAGAAAGCAATTCCAGTCTACAGTTACCAAGAAAGAATATGAAATTAAGCACATGATCACATGTAATAGAGAGTGATGTGTACTGTATTCACAGTGCCCTTGTCAGTTACAATACATAGGAAGAACTAAACATTGACTGGCGAAGAGAATTACTGTAATCAACACATCAATATCTCCATCTGATTCAAGAATAACCAGTTATAAAAATACATTTTAGGGAAATTTACAATAAGAGCCCCACTGCATTTCATTTCTGGGGTATAGAGAAATATCAAACAAACACAGAAGAGGGTCAGACAAAATTAAGACCCTCAGGTAATGTGAATTATGGTGGATTTATGAGATGGAAACACTTATTCCGAAGAAGCTCAATGCACTTTGATCTTAATTGTTCATTTTAGACAAATAATTTGGATACTTTGGATTCTACCGTGGGGAGTTGTCAAACTGTTGGTCACGATTAAACTACGTGAGATGTGCTTAAAATAAAAATATCTGGGTTGTGAGGAATTATTGCAATTGTGTTGTACAAGATGTGCATTAATGCATTGAAGTGCTATTAATTGTTCATGCCACTCAAATACACATCTAAATCAACTTTAAAGAACACCATAATGCACAATGTGCACCAAAGTGCCTCAACATACAAGAACACATATACACATTGCATTCTGATAAAAATGTGCCCTTAGTGGGGAGACTAAACAAAATGTTTATTTATTTATTTATTTTTTTGATAGAGTTCATTATGTTTCAAAGGCTTTTAACATGCCTCCTTCATCGGGACTTTGGTACTTGATAGAGGAGGAGTCTTGGTGTTTGAAAATAACTGAATGTTGGCAAAAGCCTGGAGAACTCCGGACTTGGTGACTAACGAAGTCGTACACGATTCCTAAATTTGAAAAAATATGGCAGCTATGGATAGATAACTTTTTATCTCCATCATTTGACTTGAAAGTGCTTTTGCCATGGTAGTTGATTGAGAAGATATCATCCTGAATACATTAATTTCAGAAATAGCGGCGGCTCTCAGCCCTATTCCGCGGATTCCTTCCCTTCCCCCCTTTCTTTTCTTCCTTTTCTTTTTTCTCTTTGTATCTTTTCATTTCTCTCTCATCTTCTTTCCTTTTACTATACTCATACTTACATATCATTATAAAAATATGCATACAAGTTGTTTCTATCTTATTATAGTTCCGAGGATTGCATCTAATTTTGCAAGGTCCTTGATTTGCAAATTATTAATGATATTTTTGTTTATTAGTTAAGGATTTATTATTAATTTACCATTTATGTCTTTAAATGAATTTAGATAATGATAATAATACTTTTGTATCTGTGTGAGTAAACTTCATTACCTTGATTTGTATAATTATTATTGTGTCTAATATGTATATCATTTGTACATGCAATAAAACCTTTTAACAAGGAAAATAACTGAATGTAATCAATATGTCATGGAAATGATCTGCTCCATATAGACTTAAAGTGGAACTAAAGCCTCCTTATCCTTTATAGTCAAGGAAGCTGTCATTTTTAGCCTCTGTTTAATCTGCAGTTGCCATGGTGCTGCATCTGTGATCAGGTATGCACCATCCATTTGATGGCTTGACAGTTTGGTTGAGAGCAAAAGCAGCTGAGACAGATATCATTCACGGCATGTCTTGAATGTAACCATTTTTGGGAAAAAATTAAATTGATGGGTTTAGTTCTGCTTTAATTACATCAATCCAACTAGTAGTTATCATTTTGGGAGGAGTCATGCTTTGATTATCCTGCACGGGGGGAGATAGCAAGTACCACTAAACCCAAGCAATAGTGTTTGATTTGGGCTAATATATAGTTCATTTCCTGGCTGCTTTAATGGAAGATTTTAAGAATTATCGCAGTCACTTGTAGGGCCAGTTCACGCTGGAGCACACACGTTCCTGCAAGTCCGGTTTTGGCAGCCCATTCATTGGAATAGGCTGAAAAAACACACTGCAACTTGGAAAAAATACTAGTTTCTCAGATCACACTGCAACAAATGCCATGGTACTTCAGGACCATGCGATTTGATGGCTGTAAAACATGCTGCGTTTGCAAGAAGCATTTGGGGTGACATTAACAACTCATTGGCACCTGCTTGCATCTCACATGGGCAGCGTTTTTGCTGCTGTGTGGGATACGCGCATGGAAGGCATCTTTCCAGGACCACATTTTGGTGTGAAGGAGTCCTTATTATATATAGCAACTCATTGTCACACTGACAGCCCAACCTTGCAGATTACATCAGAAGATCTACTCTCACAGATTAATCAGTAAAGCTCTCCTGTCATGTAGGCAGCTGGTCTGCTGTATCAGCAGCACACAGTGATCCTGATACAGTGTAGACAGCGGGACTGTACATAAAAAGTCGGAGGCAATACAGCGCCAGGAGAGTCCCCAATGTCTGCCTCGTGCCACCACAGCATCTCTTCTACCATTATATCGGCCCAGCCCTGCTCTCATGCTAGCACATGTACAACTTGTTATGCGCAACTTTGTATGTCACCCCCCTTTTATTTTATTTTAACATAAGATTTTATTAAGTTTGTACAGTACATGTCAGAACAGTGGTACAATTTCAGCAGTGATTATCGTGGCAGTTTACAGCGGTAGATCAAGAAGAATATATAAAAAGAAAAGTCAAATATGGGCTAATCAGCATAAGAAACATATCAGATTATATTATGCAGTCCTGTAATATCCTTTCAGGCCAGAGTTGCAACCAGAGGGCAAAATCAGTATAAGGTACATATCACTACGGGTGGGATAGAATCATCTATACCAAGCACATGTCATTTCCATCTAAGGCAAAAGGGCAGACAAGTTCACAGACCCTCCCCACTACAACCATCTTCTTACCCAGAGATTCCTGTTTCATCCTCAGCTTAGTGACTAAGTAAGTGGCCTCTCTTTGGTCCAGGGTCCCCATATCTTGTCAAATTTTTTAGGACAGTTTCTTCCCAGGTACATCAGTTTATAGAGCGGTAAGGCCGCATCAATCAGGGCTCTCCATTGGGTCACCGTTGGGGGACTAGGATCCTGCCATTTAATTAGGATAGCTTTCCTAGCATAGAAGGCTGAGTAGAATACAAATTGTTTTTTAGCCTGCGATGCCGAAATCATATATACAATACCCAGTAAGAGGGGCAGCGGATCACAGGGGACTTCAAATTGGCCCATAGAGCTGATCTCCGACGCCACCCCCCTCCAGAAGGTCTGCAAGTACTCACAAGACCATACAATATGGAAGAAAGTACCTGAGACCAAGCCGCATTTAGGGCACATACCACTCCTGTTAGGGTAAATTCTGGACAAACAGTCTGTGGAGTAATAAGCTCGATGAATAAACCTAAGCTGGATGTATCTGTCTCTAGAGGATATCATGAGAGGCAGATATTGTTGAACACCCTCCTCCCAGTCCCCCTCCTCTAGTTCTGGTATGTCCCGCTGCCATTTGGAGAACAGACGGGAGACAACAGAGGTATCAATACTGATTAAAACAGCATATAAGGTCGACAGCGTTTTCTTTTCACTCGATAGGGCCAAAATGGTCTCCACAGGGGTTGCCTCCAGAGTGATAGCGCATGAGAAATGCACTCGATAGGCATGCCAGAGCTGGATATACCTAAAAAACAGAGTTAGGCAGCTCATGTCTGCGTTTCAGTTCATCAAATGGAAGCAACCCCTGTGAGGAGGAGACATCCGCCAAAGTCTTGATACCACTCCGGGCCCACAGCAGAGGGTCCGGAATGGATCGAAAGTGGAGCAACCGCGGGTTCCCCCACAGCGGAGTATCAGGGGACCAGCTGTTAGGTTTCCCTATCCTGGCCCTGACCGCGTCCCAGACCCTTAGTGTGGCCCGCATCGAGGGAGTGACCCCCGGATTGGACCTAGGGCCTCTGTGGACTAAGTTCCGGAGTTCGGAATAGGAGCCCAAGAGCATCGCTTCAAGGGTAGCCGCAGGGTTTGCCGGTTCTGCAGACATCCACCACTGCACCGTCACCAGGACTGCGGCCCAGTAGTACTTAAAGCAAGGCAGAGCTAAACCCCCTAAAGAGATCGGAAGCTGAAGCATGCTCTGTGCTATTCTCGGGGTGCCACCATTCCAGATAAAGGAAATGATCAAACTGTTTAACTTCCGAAAGAAAACCTGGGGAATATGCACTGAGGTTTGTCGGAACAGATAGGTGAACTTGGGCAGGACTGACATCTTGATCAAATTAACTCTGCCCACGGGCGAGAGAGGTAAAGTCTTCCAACCTGAACACTGTCGTGTCAGTGAGGACAAAACCGGTTCAAGATTAAGAGGTATAAATTGGGCCAGGTCCTTGTGGATTATCACCCCCAAATATTTAAACTGGGTAACCACCTGAAGTGGGGCGTTAACCCGGGAGCCCGGCATCCGAGGGGTGGAGGGCAAGCAGGACAGACTTGTCCCAGTTTACTCGGACACCCGAATACCTGCCAAAGCTGTCGATAAGGGAGAGGGCCTCCTCCAGGGACGTGGACACCTCCCGAAGGTATAGAAGGATGTCATCGGCATAAAGGGAAATTTTCTCCTCCACAGGGCCCAAGGGGATGCCACGGATCACCGAAGAAGACCTGATCAATATGGCCATTGGCTCTATGGCCAGCGCAAAAAGCACCGGGGAGAGCGGGCATCCCTGTCGAGTACCCCTGCGGAGGAGGAGAGTGGGAAAAATGACCAACCCAGGGCGCACTCTTGCCCTAGGGGCGCCATAGAGAGCCTTCACCCAGGAAATAAATCTGGGGCCAAAGCCGAAGTGGAGCAGGACCCCCCAAAGATACTCCCACTCGACAGAGTCTAATGCTTTTTCAGCATCCAGGGAGGCCACTGCAACCCCCGGGGCAAGGTGGGCATCAGATCCCAGAACCCCCCCCCTTTTATTGGTTGAACTAGATGGACTTTTTTCAACTAGACCAACTATGTAACTATATAACTTCAACTTAATGAAGCCAAGACCTTGTGCAAGTTGTTGGATGGTCTTCCTAAATGTCCTGCATTTCTATATCACTGCTTTATCTTGTAGCTGGATTTCATAGTTTCATAGGAGGACTAGTGACCAGAACAGAACAGAACACTCCAGAAGTGGCCTAACCAGAGTTTTATAAAGTGGTGGGATTATAGTTTTATCTCTGGAGTATATCCTTTTTTTATGCATGCTAATATTTTGCCGGCTTTGGTAGCTGCATCTTGAAATTGCATGCTATTGCTCAATCTGTTATCTACTAGGAGCCCCAGATCTTTCTCCATCCTTGATTCCCCAGCAGTTCTCCCCCTAGTGAGTAGTTTGCATTTATGTTTTTTGTCCCCAAGTGCATTACCTTAAATTTTTCCACATTAAACCTCATTTGCCATGTATTTGCCCACTCCATTATTTTGTTCAAGTATTTCTGTAAAATTTCTATAGCCTGATGTAAAGTTATTGTCCTGCTTAATTCTGTGTCGTCCCCGAAAAAAACTGAGATTGAGTTATTTATCCCATCCTCTATATCATTTATGAATAAATTGAATAGAATTGGTCCCAAGACAGAACCCTGGGGCACTCCATTTACCACACATTATTTATCACCACCCTTTGGACGCACTCCTGTAACCAGTTTCTAGCTTCAGATTCTCCCTTCTGAAGACAATAACTGGCTTCTGGCCTTTTTGCTTCCAGATTCTGACCTTGTCTCTGTTTGAACATTTGTTATGTCTGGCTACTAGTTCCTTTGGGTTATATTCTGGCTTACATTGGACATCATATCTGCTTGATTCTTTGGTATAAAGAGTAGCTTCTTCATTTCCTTAGCTCCCTACTTGTTTTCGTTAAAATGACCCAAGGGAACTGTAGCCTTGGAACAACCTGTTGCCAAGTTCTAAACATACTCTCAGAGGGTAAAAGGGATGACCAGTTCAGGTCTACTACTGGTAGCACTGGGTGTCACATACCTTGCACCTCATGTCCAATATCACTATTAGTGGTGACAGGAGGTGTGAGGACACAAAGTGGCACGAAGGCCAATGTAGCAGGAAGTTCCAACTCTTGGTTGTATAATAATCACCAGACAGGGACCACAGACCCCTACATGATGACACTTGATCGGCAATCAGGCAGCAAGGTGCAGCAACAGCAGAGAGAGGCAAAGTCAGGATCAGTTCATAGCTGGGCACAGGAACATAAGGCAGAAGTGGAGTCAGAGTACGAGCTCAGATCACAACAGGTAGGCAGGAACCCATAGATGGGTCACGGGCAAGCTGGGTCAAGCAAGGGAAGGCAAATATAGCAGATCAGGGCAGATATAAATCAGAAACTAGCTGACGGGGCAATCTGTTCATGTCACAATTCAGCTTAAACAGGCCATTTGGTGCCATTGCCAAGTGTGCACCCATACGTGCGCATGTGAAACTTAGTGTACACGCTAATACTTTGCATGTGCATTCTAATACATGGCTTGCAGTGATCCTTTACTCTTGTTCTGATACGTACTGGCTTCTCTTACACTGAGTCCTATTCTGTACCTTCTGTCTACTAGTCGTAGATGCCAAACACAGTGTCTACAACCCAACTTCATTTCTGTAAATTGTTCTCCTGCTTTCAATTGTGTAGATCAATCAGCTCTTTTTATGTACAGATGAAATGCTGAGTTACTTATTCTTTAAAAGGAAATTTTCACTTTTGTCAATTTGACAAATTAGATAATGGCTACACAAGTGAGTTTATACATAATGAAATAAAAAACACTTATAATAATATTCAGCCAGCCATAAATGTCAAACAACCAAAAAAAATAAGTCTGTGTATCATTTTCTTGCAACAAATTTCTGAGGGATCTGTACACAATCTGTGCACAGGACGCTTCCAAAAAATAAAATGAACTTCTCCTTGTGTGATATGCCCACTATTTATCCTGGCAACCTACACAAAACTTGAGGTACTGTAACATTTAGGGTTTTCCCAGCTCTGTCATTTTATTAACTGCAGCAAGCCTTTCATGTTAGATGATAATTTTCCCATGTATTTAAAGAGATGCTGGAACTGCTAGTTTTTTTTTTTTTTGTTTTTTGTTTTTTTACTGAAGTGCTGAGGCTGATATAGCGATTATAGCAGTAAGAGCCTCCCCCAAGTAGAAGTGAGTTTCAAAACGGTATTGCAGTAGGCTGTCTCAGTATATTGATTAAAAAAAATAAGTGGTTAGAAATCTGCAATGAATTGTGCTAAATTTGATACAACATATATAGAAGGCCTGGATACATTTTTAAATAAGTGCAGCACTAATTTAATGACAACCAATCAAATGGTTAGGATGACACCTTCACCATATGATCCTGCATATGATCCTGCTAAGGAATAAAAATATGCGTCAATAAATGAGTACACATGCAAAACCTGTAGGCAAATCTCTAAAGCTAAAAAACGTATACAGTATTTAAAAAACATATGAGCATAAAAAATTGTCCTTTTAAACAGATAGCACACTGTACACACAAATGTTCTCTTTAGTACTCTGTGAGATATAAAAAACAAGTGAAGGGAAAACTGTGATGCTGGACCAGATCGGCAGCCAGAAAAGATCGTGCTCCACACCCAAGGCGAGTATTCAAGTTGCTTATCAGATATATATGACCACTGAATTACAGGTGGTCAAGCAGGGCAAGAGGAAATAGGTCTACCTCAAACCATATGTGGCTCACACTGCTCCAGCAATAATCGAAGACAAAAGCAAGAGAGGTGCTTCGCTTTCATAGTGTAGTACGAAAAGACCATTTAATAAGTAAAGATAAAAGTTTCACTTACAAGAATCCATTGTAAAACCAGCATGAAAGCAATCCAAGCATATGTAAAACTTTTCAGAGTTCCTACGGGCTTCGCTCCAAGCACGAACATACAACAGCCAATCAGGGATGGATCACAGGATGACGTCACCATCGTAGGTGTCATCCTAACCATTTGGTTGTCATTCTATTATCGCTACATTTCCATTTAAGTTATTTATTTAGAGTGTGTATTCTGGCTTTTCATGTTGGCTGCTATTTTTACCCAAACGCAGTGGTTTTTTTAAATTTATTTTTTTGATTTTTATATTTATAAATTATTTATTGTTATATTTTTAAATAAAACTGTAGTTTGCATTGAAAATTTCAAATGACAATTTCTGTACCTGTAGTTCTTCCCACAAATGCTTTCTAAGTGTATTGGTCTGGGCTACAACCTCCTTCTCCTTTGCAATCTTTTTAAGCAAGATTTCATCTAGAGCCTTCATTCTCTTTATGGCTTTTTCCAGTCTGGGGTCAATGTTAGGTTCTACTGCAACAGGAATCTCAGAAGAATCTGTTTAAACAAAAAAATTGAGACAAACATAAGTCAGCCATTCATGTAAATACATCACACAAACTGCAGTGCAAACTGACTTAAACTCATCTTTGGACAAAAATTAAATCACCCATTTAGCATACAATTTCATTTCTTACTACCTTGTAAAGCTAATTTTACTCACCTAGTTCTACCATCTGGGTCCCTCATTGTCACTATTTGTGGGTGTTAGGGACAGGTAATCCAACACCGCAGATTTATCTGCACCAGCTGGTCCCCGACGTTCCCTTGTTCTAACAAACAAATTGCCATTGGCAATGTCCTTCTCTTCACTGACATCTTAACTGTAAACCTGTTACATATCTGAACAATTAGTTATGAATATGATGAAAAAATTGCTGAGCAGAAATGATTTTAAGCAAAAACCTCAGTTAAAAGTACATCCAGAGATATGGGTAGAAGGAAACTACTGATTACTATATATAAATATATCTATATATTATTTTATTTTTTTCCACTATGATTAGTTTGTCCCTAGGATGAAAACACTGAAGCAGAAGATGAAGTAAAAGAAGATGCTAAATACTTGTCTGGAAGTCAAATCATTCAAGTTTCATGAACTCTAAACATAGTGGCAATAACACATTTTTGCAAAGCCTGAGCTTCAACAGCCAGCTGGTAAAGCAGTGTGACAGGACATAGGGTCAGTCCTTGAGACAGGAGATCAGAGCGAGCTGGAGGCGGCCATGGAACATATGCAACCAGAGGCATTAGGTGGAGGTACCAGAATTTTTTTTTAGCCAATGTGAAAGTTTCAGAATGGTGGATACTCTGTCTAGCTCTCCTGTAGGAGCCATTTTAATAGTGGAAAAACATATATCTGGAAATACTGCATTCATGGTGCAACCAGGGCATTTATTAGACTCCCAGGCTATGAACCAGTAAATCATGCAGTTGTAACAGGACAACATCTTATCCATGCACTCCAGCATTCAGAGACCTAATTAAAAATAACTCCTATGCCCTCAGAGACATGCTCTACTATACACAAAAAAAATCACAGAGAAGCAGGGGCAAGGCTCATCTGCAGCCCAGGAGGAAGAAGCTGACCTATCCCAGTCTATAGAGAGAGCATGGGACTGAGCCTGATACCATGTCTCTCCCAGACAGTGATCAGCAGGCACTGCAGATAAGAGAGAGGTAGAAGTACAGCCTACCCCAAGTCAAATCTTACAAGCTGTAAAGCATTGCACTGCTTCAGTTAAAGCGGAAGTAAACCCATCAATTTAACAGTTTTAAAAAAAAACATGTATATTCCCAGCATGCTGGGAATGCTAACTGTCACATTGGTTGTGCTTTCAACCAAACTGTCAAACCATCCAATGGCTGGTGTCATAACTGATCACATGTGCAGCATTATGGCAGTTGAAAATTAAAGAGGCCAAGATTACAGCTTCCTTGGATGAAAAGGATAGGCGGGTTTACTTCCGCTTTAAGGAGCACTAACACCCCTTTCACACCAGGGCATTTTGCAGGCGCTATAGCGTTACAAATAGCGCCTGCAATCCGCCCTAAAGAAGCTACACCATTGTTTGTAGTGTGAAAGCCCGAGGGCTTTCACACTACAGCGGTGCGCTGGCAGGACGTCAGAAAAAAGTCCTGCCAGCAGCTTCTTTGGAGCGGTGAAGGAGCGGTGAAGGAGCGGTGTGTTTACCGCTCCTCCACCACTGCTCCCCATTGAAATCAATGGGGCAGCGCTGTAATGCCGCCGGCAAAACGCCGCTATTGCAGCGTATTGCCGGCAGTTTTAACCCTTTCGCGGCCGCTAGCGGGGGGTAAAAGCGCCCCGCTAGCGGCCGAAATGTGCCGCAAATCCGGCGGTAAAACGCTGCTAGAAATAGCGGCGTTTTACCGCCGACGCAAAGGGCGGTGTGGTGTGAAAGGGGTCTTAGGGGCGCTGACAGATTCCTCTGCAAGATTAAAGAACAAAAAACTGCTTCTGAAGGCCGCGTCAGTGATCTTGAGGACAAACTACCTCCACTGATTGCTGAAAGCCGCACTGCTGCTCACATAGCCACTGCAACAAGTGACAAAACGAATGGTATTAAAAATCACCTTAGACTATACAATATTCACATAGTGGGGCTGCGAGAAAGGTAGAGGATTGTGACCCCACAGAATTAGTCAAGAAATGGCTGCTGGATCTATTCGGGAAAGAAGCCTTTGTTTGTTTGCTCTTTAAAGGGTGCATCACATTCCTGCTAAGGTTTTCGCACCTAGGCCAGTCCTGGCGCAAATAATACACTACCATGCCAGAGAGAAAATTTTAAGGCTAGCAAGGGAGAAATCCAATATACATTACAATGGCACCAGAGTCGCGCCTGAGGTGCAGAAGAAGCGGGCCAAATTCCAGGATGTCAAGCAACGTCTCAAACTCCTTAATTTGCCATATGCAATGCTCTACCCTGCACAGCTGCAAATTACAGCCAGAGGTCAGGCGCATGTCTTCAACTTAGCCAGGGAAGCTGCAGACTGGCTGGATGTCAATGAACCCTGTCTTCACGCCAGGAATCGAGACAACGCTGACACCTGAGACCGTTTCCCTTTTCTTCCTCTACAAACTGACGCATACCTTTGATTCGGTGGTTCTGAAGGGTGCTGCACTTTTACCGGAGTCACTAAAATGTTGCTACGTTTACACATAAGCTCAGATGGAGGCACCCCCTCGTTGGGGATCGTGAAATGCTCTCTGCGAGATGACTCATCAACAAATGCGAACACACCTGTTAAGTGTTATTTGTTGGAAAGCTTTGCCTGAAAGGTACCACTATAAGTTAAGGTTTAATTTAATTGATACCCATAACTGGGAAGAACGGTTTCTCAACCCTCTCGGCGAGGTTGTTTCTGAGTTAATCTTTGTTTTTTTTCATTAGATTTTTTGTTTTCTGCACTTCTGGAGCTATCTTGTTCATCTATAATACTTACTAGGCCTAAGAAGGTACTTTAGTAGTATGAGATGCAGATGCATCTCATTTGCCACATTGCATAAGATCTTATTAGTCATAGGACGGACATACCTCTGGTTATCTGGAACGTTAGGGGACTACACAATAGTTTAAAGAGGGTGATGGTGAGTATGGACCCCCGTAAGTACCATCCTGCAATAATAGGCCTCCAAGAGACCCATCTCACTCCAGAGACTCTTAGCTGTGTAAAGTACTCCTGGGCACAAAAGATATATCATGCCACGTGTACCTCATACTCCAGAGGGGTGTTTGTCCTTGTACACAAATCTCTGGATTTTCACGAACTAGCTGCAATATCTGACCTGGAGGGGCAATACGTATTTTTATATTGTAAATTGTTCTATTTAATATGTATCATAGCTGTGGTATACAAACCTCCACCCTTTTCCATTTCAGTGCTGCTGGTCTTCACTTTAGATACGTCTGATATTCCAGTCTTTGTCCTAAATGATTTTAAAAAGGTCCTAAATCCTGCCCTAGACAGTCCCCCCCCCCCCCCCCCTCAAATTTAGGTTCTTCACAACAAGACGCCCCACTGCTACAATATGCTGGATTACAGCTAGACCTGTTCTGACTCCTAGAGCTCCATGGCGTCTAAATGCTTTTTGGCTGAAACTGACACTAACCTACTTAAGTTGGACACTATTAAATGCTATATACGTGGAGTCTTCATATCCGCCATTAATAATATAAAGACAGAATCTAAAAAGCACAAAAAACTTCTCACACAACATGTCCAGGAAAGGGAGAGAGTGTATATTTCACAAACCTCAAACAAGGCACGGTTAGCTTGGCTGGCTGCACAGGATGCCCTGACACAACGGATTAACTCCAAAGCTGAATTATTATTTTTTTTTCAAGGTAACCTTTTATAAAGAGGGGGAACAGACTGGTCGTCTGCTTGCAAAAACAGTTAATGTACACCCAGTGGCTCCAGTGATTGCTGCCCTAAAAGCTTCCTACAGGGGGCTATGACATTTCCCCGGAAACGGTTATGGCAGAACTAGTGAAATTCTACTCGGATCTCTATGCCTTCAAGGTCTCCTATACCCTAGAGGCCCTATCAAGTTATTTACAGTCTATCAATATACCCAAGCTGGTCGGTAAGTAAGCTTGGTATTTTTCTCTTGGATATATCCTTGGCCTAGTTTTTACCTTATGTCGCCCTCACCCCAATGCTGCTTACTGCAATAGCTAGTTATAGACAGGGGCAGTGGCGTCTGTTTTTTGTATCAATATACCCACTCTATCAGACACTCACAGAGCAAGTCTGGATGCTCCTCATACATAAGAGGAGATCTGGGAGACGACAAGCTCTTTTTCCAACTCTAAAGTACCTGGGGATGATAGGCTACCAATGGAGGTATATCAACAATACACTAAAAACCCTTTTTCCTCGTTACAAGCAGACATAAACATTTTGTCTAAAGTACTGGCTCAGAGGCTTAGCAGAGTAATTGCTGATATCGTTCATGCAGATCAAGCTGGCTTCATGCCTAATAAATCCACTGCTGTCAAGCTCAGACGACTTTATATAAATATGCAAACACCAGCTGATAACGGAGGGGCGAGAGCGGTTTTGTCACTGGACGCGAACAAAGCGTTTGATAGTGCGAAACGGTGCTATTTGTGCTGGAAATATTTGGCTTCGGAGAAAAATTTTTTATTGTATGGGTCCTTTTTTTTATCATAATCCCCAGGCTGCTATCTGGGAGGGTGACAGGGTGGCTGTCATGGTTATGCAGTGATCTTCCTGTGTTTGCTTACCTCCCCTCATGTCTTCAGACTAAGAGGCCAGCCACTTCCACCTGGTGGTTTTTATAACCTCTCCTCTAAGCATGGCTCCACCCCAGGCCCTATCAGGGAGCCTTATATTAACCTGTGCACTGCAGGCCATCAGTGCTGATCAACCATTGTGTATTCCTTTGTGTGTTAGTTTCCTGTTTCCTGCCGTGTGCTCTTCTACTGTTTTCCTTTACCGACTTTGGCGTGTTTTGACTATCCCCGTTTGCCGGTGATCCTGACCTTTTGGCGTGTCCCCGACTATTCTTGTCTGCTTGTGGCCCCGACCTTGGCTTTGTCCCTCACCATCCCTATCCTCCTGTTGCCTACTGTGGGTGCGAGCTGGGGGACCCTGGGGGTCGCGACCTGGAGCTAGTTGCAGCCAAGTCCATCCTCACCACCAGAGGCGCTGGTGAACCCCTGCTGGCTCTTAGACTCCGCGCCCCAGGGAATCTTACGCTCTAACCCCAGTGGGATCTGTCCCCCGTCTGCAGCAGTCAGCCGTAGGGTCCACAACCTTGCGGTGCACTCCTGATCCTACGGTGTGCGCCTGTCACCTCGCCTCAAGGTGACCTGACAGTGGCGGGCATATGGTGTAACTCATCTCTCTCTCTCTCTCTCTCTCTCTCTCTCTGACTCCGCCCAGACCCATTGTGTGCGAGATGTAAGGGAGCTAATGGGGACTTGATACATCTCCTTTGGCGGTGCCCAAAGTTACACCGCTTTTGAAGTGGCATAGTAAACACCATCAACAATACTTTTCAAATAATCGTCTGTCTTGACCCTAAACCGTACTTATTGGGTATACTAGATGAAGCTATAATGGACAAATATGTCAGAGGCAGTGTCCAGAGCACTGTTCCAAGCTCAAAAGCTGATCTTGCAACATTGGATCTTTCAAACCTGTCCAATGTTAGAGATGTGGTTAGCTAACATGGGATTAACTTTGAGATATGAGTGCTTGATAGATCAGCCCAAAGGCAGCCCCACCTGGGTTAAAAAAAAGATCTGGAGATGCTGGCTAGCTACCCCTGGCTTGGCTCCATTAGAACTAATTCTTGATCGGCTATTGACTTAACATGGAAACTCAAACACTTAGTCCTCACCCTTGGAGTGAGCTTAATTTAAAGTACTGGGGAAGAGATATGATGAGAATGTCTCCCTAACTCATAACGACTAATGACATCTCATGTTCAATCTGTTTTATAAATCAGTTTAGCTATGTACAAGAACATTATTCTACTTTGCATTCTGTGAAGGTATTGTATAAATATTATACGAATGTGCATTGTTTATTATACTTTTAAAAGTTGTTAACCACTTTCAGACCGGACCATTTTGCTGGTCAATGACCAGAGGTCTTTTTACAATTTGGCACTGCGCTGCTTTAACTGGTAATTGCGCGGTCATGCAATGTTGTACCCAATCAAAATTTGCGTCCTTTTTTTCCCACAAATAGAAGGTATTTGACTGACTCTGCGAGTTTTATTTTTTGCGATATACTGTATTTTCTGGCGTATAAGACTACCTTTTACACTTAAAAAAAATGCCCAAAAATTAGGGGTCGTCTTATACGCCGGATATACAATGCTGCCCGATGGATGTCAGCCCCCAAATGTCTGCTAATACTGTATGTGGCTTCAGCTACAAACAGTATACACCGTTGAGCCAAACCCTACATAGAGTAGCCTTCTCAAATTGGGAGAGAGAGACAGACACAGAGACACAGAGACACAGAGAGACAGAGAGACAGAGACACAGAGACACAGAGAGACAGAGAGACAGAGACACAGAGAGACAGAGACACAGAGAGACAGAGACACAGAGAGACAGAGACACAGAGAGACAAGGGTTGATGATGCTACAGCCTCTGCCAATCCAGGTGTTGTATTCATTAAAATACACCGCTCACCATACTTCCCTGGGTAAATCCATTCACTGATCTACTACTATACATCCTGCTGTTTGCCTTTGAGGTCCTAGGCACCCAAGAGGGACAGGTAAATCTGGGACATATGACGGGGGTTAAATGCATTTTGGTGGACAATTCCCATAGAATGTAAACCAAAAGTGGTATAGGTTTGGTTAGTGAAAAATTCTACTTTCCAGAGTTTTGGCATTCAATAGATCTGTTTGTGTTATTATTGTTTGATTTACTTTATGACATATTTGTTTGATTTACTTTATGACATATCACAGCATGGCAGATGAGTAGTTGGCATTCTTGCTTTGTGTTTTTTAAATGGTGTTGCCTCAGAAGGGGGGTAGTCTTATACCGCGAGCATTGCCCAAAACCTATGTTTTCACTTGAAAAATAGGGGGTCGTCTTATACGCCCAGTCGCCTTATACGCCGGCAAATACGGTAAATGTAAAAAGACCGCAAATTTTTAAAAAAAATGATATTTTCTACTTTTTGTTATTAGAAAAATCCAATAAACTCAATTTTAGTCATACATTTAGGCCAAAATGTATTCAGCCACATGTCTTTGGTAAAAAAAAAAGTCAATAACTGTATATTTATTGGTTTGCGCAAAAGTTGTCACATCTACAAACTAAGGTACATTTTCTGGAATTTACGCAGCTTTTAGTTTATGACTGCCTATCTCATTTCTTGAGGTGCTAAAATGGCAGGGCAGTACAAAACCCCCCCAAATGACCCCATTTTGGAAAGTAGACACCCTAAGGAAATTGATAAGAGGCATGTTGAGCCCATTGAATATTTTATTTTTTTGCCTCAAGCGATTGAATAATGACAAATTTTTTTTTTTTTTTTTTTTTTTTTACACAAAGTTGTCACTAAATGATATATTGCTCACACATGCCATGGTTATATGTGGAATTGTACCCCAAAATACATTCTGCTGCTTCTCCTGAGTACGGGGATACCACATGTGGTCGACTTTTTGGAAGCCCCGAAAACCAAGCACCGCCTTCCGGATTTCTAAGGGCATACATTTGTAATTTCACTCCTCACTACCTATCACAGTTTTGAAGGCCATAAAATGCCAAGATGGCACAAAACCCCCACAAATGACCCCATTTTAGAAAGTAGACACCCCAAGCTATTTGCTGAGAGGCATGTTGAGTCCATGGAATATTTTATATTTTGCCACAAGTTGCGGGAATATTACAAACCTTTTTTTTTTTTTTTTTTCACAAAGTTGTCACTAAATGATATATTGCTCACACATGCCACGGGCATATGTGAAATGACACCCCAAAATAAATTCTGCTGCTTCTCCTGAGTACGGGGATACCACATATGTGGGACTTTTTGGGAGCCTAGCCGCGTACGGGGCCCCGAAAACCAAGCACCGCCTTCAGGCTTTCTAAGGGCGTAAATTTTTGACTTCACTCCTCACTACCTATTACAGTTTTGAAGGCCATAAAATGCCAAGATGGCACAACCCCCCCCCCCCCCAAATGACCCCATTTTGGAAAGTAGACACCCCTAAATTTAGGGGTACACTAGTGAGACTCACAGGTAAAAAAGCACCTAGGCTGTCAGCGACTGTATCAAAACGCTACAAAAAAAACTGTTAGCGATCGCAGGGATCAGGCCTGACTCTGCGAACGCTGCAGTTATGTGTGTTGTGTTTTGTAAGTGACAGTGATCGATCGATCGATCGATACTGCACTTGGGTGGGCTGGGCTGGGCTTGGCGGAGGGGCTAAACGCAGGTGCTAGCAGGTATCTGGGCTGATCCCGCTAACAATGCGTTTTGGGAAACCTAAACTGCTGGCGACGCTAATATAGATCTGATCAGATACTATATTACTAAGGGAGGTGTATGCTTTGCGCGTGGGCGTTAGCGATACTGGCACTAACCTGACGCTGCCTGGGGCGACGCAGACCTTATCTGACCCTCAAACTTATATCACCCGCCGGGTGATCAGGGGGTTAAACCTTTATTAGGTAATAAATGGCGGGTGCCCTGAAACTATAAAAAATAACTAACCAACCAGCGTCACCTGTAACAGTTATATGGTGATCACTGGTGAAAGGGTTAACTAGGGGGCAATCAGGGGGCTTTATGCGGTAGTATATGGGGGTCCCTGGCGCTATAAAAAGCTGCGGCGACCCTAAATACCTACCTGCCTAACTAGCGTCACCTGTGACACTAATACAGCGATCAGAAAAACGATCGCTTATTAGGCTGGGTTCACACTGGAGCGATGCGGGAATGCCACGAATCCGCGGCGGGTTCCCGCATCACACTGCCCTATGCGAACTGCTGGGAGTGTCAGTGAAATGTTAATGACACCCCCAGATCAGTTCGCATATCGCAGTGCGATCTGCAAACTCGGACAGGAATCGGATCGCATGGTGTGAACACCCATGCGATCCGATTCTGCTGCGGACCAAAAAAAGGGTCCCGTGCGAGTTTGCGGCGGGTGCGATGCGAATTCAGCCATACTATCTGTATGGCTGAACTCGAATCGCACAGAGATCGGATGTGATTTGCACTGCAGTGCGGTGCAAAATCACATCCGTTCTCATAAACCGCTGCAATGTGAACCCAGCATTAGTGACACTGGCGACGGAGGGTGGTGATCACGGGGTTAAACCTTTATTGGGGGGGTTAGGGGGGTACCCTAGAACTAAAGGGGGCTAACCCTAACTGCCCTAACAGTTATTACAGTCACAAATGACACCAATGCAAAAAAAAAAAAAAAATGCAATTGGTGTCACTGTGACTGGGGGTGCAGGGGTGATTGGGGGGGTGATCGGGGGGTGAATGGGGGTGAGAGTGTGCCTGGCATGTTCTACTGTATTGTGTAGTGTTGGTGCAACTCACCGATCCTCTCTCCTCGGTGCTGGAACGAAAAATACCGACACGGAGGAGAGATTACATCACTTCCTCTGCCTGTGTTTACATTACAGGAGAGGAAGTGATGTCACGCTTCACTTCCATTCGTCAGGAGCGATCGCGAGGGGGTGGCCATGAACGAATGGCCGCCCCCTCATCCCGGATCGCTCCTGAACGGATACCGACCGCCGCTGGCACCGGGGGGGGCCCGATCGGGCCCCCCACCCGCGGGAAGGCAGGGACGTACATGTACGCCCATATGCCTGCCCGTGCCATTCTGTCGACGTACATCGTCGTGCGGCGGTCGGCAAGTGGTTAATAAACTTTATTCTGATTAAAAAAAAAAAAACGTGCTGTCCATTCCAAAAAAAATTGACAAAATAAAAGTGAATAAAGCACCTGGACTAAATGGACCCACATGTCCTCAAAGAGCTGAACTCCAAGCCATTGTTTCTAATTTTTTTATTTACTGGTATAGTACCACTGGACTGGCACAAGGCCAATGCGGTGCCTATATTTAAAAAGGGATCAAAGTCTTTACCAAATACTACATACCAGTTTGTTTAACTTCTGTAGTTGTGAAGATACTCGAGAGTTAAATAAAATACCACAATATTTTAAGCAATAGACAACATGGATTCACCAAAAACCTACCATTGTCAAACAAATCTGATTTCTTTTTCTGAGGAGGTAAGCAAAAACTTACACAAAAGGAATGACTGTGAATATATAGTAATGAAAAAGTGTTATTAAGGGTTGGCCAGGAAGCGGGTCTTTAAAGTAGTTGTAAACCTTTACATAAACCCAGCAAAGTAACTGGCCTTAGGCGCAACAAATCCTCCAACTTAAGTTGCACCTGTTTTGTCTGCTGTCTTTTCTTCTCTACATTTTTATAAAGTGCTGAATTTATAAAATTTGCCTGAGCTGTCAGAAGAAAGAGGGAGCAGAGGTGAAATGACATTTTGCAGAGCTCTGCGTGGAGAGCTGCGAGAGCAGATTGGAGGGAACGGAGACACCCCCTTTACACAGCACACAGGAACAGAGCTGAGGCTGTCAATCAGCTAAATATCCCTCCCCTATCACTTTTTTTTTTTTTTTTTTTTTTTAGTGTTAGAAGGGATTCATGCTGATAACAGAGAAATTAAGCACAACACAGACATTACAGACCTTATAGACCCCATTACAGACAGGTCTTATAAACCCCATATCTTTCCATAAAGATGACCTGTCAAGGGATATTGTTCATCCTTGTGATAGTGTTTTTGTCAACACTTCTGCACTACCTACCTAAATATGTGAAATTATGTGTGTAAGGTGGGTGCTGCTCACATAAATATGCATTCACCCACGTGTGAGGAACTATTAGAATTGTATTTTTATGCGGCACCCTCTCCAAATGTGACTACGTGGGTTTAAAATAATAGTGTTCTTACTATGTTTCGTGAACACCAAACAAATATAACTATGTAAATAACACTCTACATAAATATATAAGTACAATAATATTCGTGAGATAAGGGAAAATAAAGAAAAAAAAGTTAGCCCAGTACTCTAGAAACCCAACTCTTTCCCTCTTACACCAGGTCTTTAGCCACACATAAATTATTACAACCTGCCAAAATTAAATGAATGCAGCCACCACATCTAAGAATTAGAAAACTACATTAGAATAATTTTTTGGGGGTTTAATACCGCTTCATCCTTTAATAAAATCAACTTTTGGATGTTACAAAAGTGTCTGGTGCTTTCTCACCAACCATGAGCAAACATTCAGTAATAGCAATAAATCACAGATCAGCTTTGTGTAGTTGTTTGGATGGTTTTATTTAATTTTACGATCACACAAAATGTTAAAATATGTCTGAAAGTAGAATTTCAGCTTAACCTTAACTACTTTTAAAACTGTTCCTCCCTACTCCTAACACCTATGCCAGCCATTAATAAATAGCGGACCACAGACTGGATCCGGACCAGGCCGCTGTCCCATCCAGAACCGCAGTTGTGCCATTTAGGAGCCCCTTACTTCCCCCTGGCCTACATATGTGGAGGGGGTGACATGAATGGGGCAGTACTTAGTGTGGGGGGGGGGGCAGATGTGAAGGGGCAGAGCCTAATATTGAGACAGGGCCCAGTGGAGCTGCAAGGGAGAGGAGAATTCTGCCAATGTCTAGCAGGGGAGAGTTCTCTGACAATGGCTAGTAAACCTGAACGTAACCTATAGGCTTCAATGGCTCATCTGTTGTTGGCTCTCCCTCCTCTCCCCTGTAGTTGCGCTAGCTAACACAGGGGAGCCAGATCACGTGACAGGTCTGAAAATAGGTAAGTAGATAAATCTTTCATACACAGGTTAGTAAACATAAGTTTTGAAAGGGGAAAGTTTTAAGAGCAGTTAGGCTTAAGATGGAATTTAATTTGTAACTCTGTGATTGATTTTTACTTATTTGCCTAAATTATTTATCTTTCTTTTTTATCATTTTAAAATAACCAAGTGCAATGTGATCTAGCACAAGAATGCAAAAGGTCCAAGGGGATCTTTCTGTTGCAGTGTATGGGTAAGTGGGATCTGAGATGATCACAGACCCTTGTGCTCTGCTAAATGTTCTTTAAACTAATGCCGAATACACACGACCGGACTTTTCGAGGGACTAGGTCCGACGGTCTTTCCGAATGAATGGACTTGGCCACACACAATCACACCAAAGTCTGACGGGTTAGAACGCGATGACGTACGACCGGACTAGAATAAGGAAGTTCATAGCCAGTAGCCAATTGCTGCCCTAGCGCCGGTTTTTGTCCGTCGGACTAGCATACACACAAACAGATTTATCGGCCCAGCGGAGCTCCGGTGGGAAAATGTAAAAAATGTTCTATTTTTAAACTCCGCCAGATTTTTGGCAAGCAAAGGTCCGATGGAGCCCACACACGATCGAATTGTCCAACGAACTCCTTCCGTCTGACCTTTGCTGTCAAAAAGTCTGGTCGTGTGTACGTGGCATTAGAGAAAAAATGTTTTCAAGACCACACATTACCTACCTGACTGCTCTGCCGCTGTTGATTTCAGATTCTCATGAATTCTCTCTTGCCCGCTGTTTAATGTGATCACTGTAGGGCTCTGTGACCTCTGACCTTTAAGACTGTTTTCCGGACTTTGGGCTTTAAGAGTCTCTTGATCATCACATGAAGTCAAATTCTGCAGCTTCAAAACACAGAGGTTTTACATGACATATTGTAATATTTCCTATGTACAGTTTATGAATCACCAAGGTTTATGTTCACATTAAACTAATAAACATACTAATGCATACCAATATCATTCCCATACACGACTACTGTTACACTTTATGGTAAGCCAGCCAAGGGTCTGGTACCACTCAAATCAAAACTTCTGCTGTCCAATTCACAAATCACTGCCAAAAGGTAATAACAGAAAACCTTTGCTGGTGAAAACTGTCTGAGACACAGCATTGTACCATTCTGTACATGCTCCCAAGGGTGTCCCAGAAGTCAGTCCCAATACTTAACCACTTAAGCCCCGGACCATTTTGCTGGCTTAAGACCAGAGCACTTTTTGCGATTCGGCACTGTGTCGCTTTAACTGACAAATGTGCAGTCATGCGACGTTGTTCCCAAACAAAATGGACGTCCTTTTTTTTCCCACAAATAGAGCTTTCTTTTGGCGGTATTTGATCACCCCTGCGGTTTTTTTTTTTTGTGCTATAAACAAAAAAAGCGACAATTTTGAAAAAAAAAACGCATTCTTTCTTACTTTTTGCTATAATAAATATCCCCAAAAATTTTTTTATTTTTTTTCCTCAGTTTAGGCCGATACATATTCTTCTACATATTTTTGGTAAATAAAAATCACAATAAGCGTTTATTGATTGGTTTGTGCAAAAGTTATAGCGTCTACAAAATAGGGGATAGTTTTATGCCATTTTTGTTAATATTTTTTTTTTTGTTTTTACTAGTAATGGCGGCGATCATCGTTTTTTTATCGTGACTGAGACATTAAAGCGGACACATCAGACAATTTTGACACATTTTCGAGACCACTGGCATTAATACAGCGATCAATGCTATAAAATTGCATTGATTACTGCAAAAACGTCCAGTGTGCATAAAGCCTTATTATATGTATATATATATTATATATATATATATATATATATATATATATATATATATATATATATATATACCTATTAATCAGATTCAGACTGCTTATCTTCTTGGACAACCATCACTAGTTCTTGTTAGCATAGAACAATTCAAAATAAACCTGTCCTGAAAAAAAATGTAGAGCTGCCATTGCTCACCCCCCTAAAAAGCTCTAGCTGCCTGCTTGTTATGCTATGTATGTATGCTATGCTCATTGATTTTAATACTTAACAAGTCATTAAACCATGTTTTTTAATAGATTCCATTTTTTTTTGTTAAGAACATACATGAAGTAAACACGATGCTCGAAGGAAACCTATGAACATAGCCTTCAACCCAAAATATCCCCTTCACTGCTTTCGTTGACAGCTTTGTGGCACTGCCTGACAATTAGCAGCCGCACTGTCCGCCAGCCATGCGAGTTCTAGTTTTCTAGTTTGACGCCCTTTCTGAAAGGCATAACAAACAGCCCAATGGTCCAGCTGAAGGAGCACACATGGAAGGCTGACAATGCTTCTGCTAATTGCAAGGCAGTAGGTTAGCATTGTCAGCCTGCAGAAAGAAGTGCTGTTACTGGCAGGATTGCCCTAAAACGGAAACTTTGCAACGTATTCACAAAAAATGTATACAGGGAGGCACAATGTCAAATATTAAAAAATACATTTGTCTTACAGCGGCTCCTGTTTGGAGAAGGCCGTGTTTGTTCCCCTCTGTGCCCGTTATAAAAATGGTTCGGACAAGTTGTAGGCTGCTTAGTATGTCTAAGGCTGGATTCACACCTATGCGTTTTTTGTGCTTTTTGCATTTCGCAGATTTGCACTGCAGAACGTGTTCCATAGGAAACTGTGTTAAGTGGACTGCAGTGCAAATATGCAAAATGCAAAAAGCACAAAAAATGCATAGGTGTGAATCAGGCCTAAAGCCCCATACACACTCAGATTTTCTGCTGATTTTTTTTTTCCTTCAGATTTACCAAAACCCTATAATATGAGGTCAAACCTTAGGAGTTTCAATTTGTATGCAGTCAGGCAGGCCCTTGCACTACATGGTTTTGGTAAATCTGAAGACAAAAATCAACAGAAAATCTGATAGTGTGTATGGGGATTTAGGTTGTTATGTTGCTTTTAACCACTTGCTTACTGGGCACTTAAACACCCTTCCTGACCAGATCAATTTTCAGCTTTTGATGCTCTCACACTTTGAATGACAATTACTCAGTCATGCAACACTGTACCCAAATGAATTTTGTGTCTTTTTTTCCCCACAAATAGAGCTTTCTTTTGGTGGTATTTGATCACCTCTGGGGTTTTTATTTTTTGCGCTATAAATGAAAAAAGACCGAAAATGTTGAAAAAAAAAGCATATTTCTTTGTTTCTGTGATAAAATTTTGCAAATTATAATTTTTTTTTCATAAATTTTGGCCACAATTTATACTACTACATATCTTTGGTAAAAATAACCCAAATTAGTGGATATTATTTGGTCTTTGTGAAAGTTAGAGAGTCTACAAGCTGTGGTGCGAATCGCACAAAATTGATCACACCTGATGTACTGGTGGCCTATCTCATTTCTTGCGACCCGAACAAGTCAGGAAAGTACAAATACCCCCCAAATGACCCCTTTTTTGAAAGTTGACATTCCAAGGTATTTACTAAGATGCATGGTGAGGTTTTTGATGTTGTCATCTTTTTCCCACAATTCTTTGCAAAATGAAGATTTTTTATTTATTTATTTTTTCTCACAAAATGTTCAATGTAATAGGTTATTTCTCTCACATGGCATGTGTATACCACAAATGACACCCCAAAATACGTTCTGCTACGCCTTCTGAGTATTACGATACCAGATGTGTGAGACTTTTACACAGCCTGACCACATACAGAGGCCCAATATTGAAATAGCACCATCAGGCGTTCTAGGAGCATAAATTACACATTTCATTTCTCAACCACCTATTACATTTTTGAAGGCCCTGGAGCACCAGAACAATGGAAATGCCCACAAAGTGACCCCATTTTGGAAAGCTAACACCCCAACGTATAATCTATGTGGCATAATGAGTCGTTTGAATGGTTCATTTTTTTTCCAGAAGTTTTGGGAAAATGTGGAAAAAAAATGAAAATGCATTTTTTTTACGCAAAGTTGTCCATTTATAAGATATTTCCAACACATAGCATGTACATAGCAAAAATGACACCAGGACAATGGAAATGCCCACAAAGTGACCCCACGTGGCACTGACAACACGTGGCACTGACAGATGGCACTGGAGGCAGATGGCACTGGAGGCAGATGGCGCTGACAGATGGGGCTGACAGATGGGGCTGACAGATGGGGCTGGCAGATGGGGCTGGCAGATGGGGCTGGCAGATGGCACTGGGGCTGGCACTGGCAGATGGCACTGGCAGATTGTGCTGGCTATTTGCTCTGGCTAATTGCTCTGGCAAATGGGGCTGGCAGGTGGCACTGGCGCTGGCAGGTGGCGCTGGCAGGTGGCACTGGCGCTGGCAGGTGGCACTGGCAGGTGGCACTGGCGGCACTGGGGCTGACGGCACTGGGGCTGACGGATGGCACTGGCGCTGGCAGGTGGCACTGGCGCTGGCAGGTGGCACTGGCACGTGGCACTGGCGGCACTGGGGCTGACGGCACTGGGGCTGACGGATGGCACTGGCGCTGGCAGGTGGCACTGGCACGTGGCACTGGCAGCACTGGGGCTGACGGCACTGGGGATGATGGCACTGGCGCTGGCAGGTGGAACTGGTGCTGGCAGGTGGCACTGGCAGGTGGCACTGGCGGCACTGGTGGTGGCAGGTGGCACTGGCGGCACTGGCGGCACTGGCACTGGCGGCACTGGGGCTGACGGATGGCACTGGCACTGGCAGGTGGCACTGGCAGGTGGCACTGGCACTGGCGGCACTGACGGCACTGGGGCTGACGGATGGCACTGGGGCTGGCAGGTGGCACTGGCGGCACTGGGGCTGACGGCACTGGCGGTACTGGGGCTGACGGCACTGGCGGCACTGGGGCTGACGGCACTGGCGGCACTGGGGCTGACGGATGGCACTGGGGCTGACGGATGGCACTGGGGCTGGCAGGTGGCACTGGCACTGGCGGCACTGACGGCACTGGGGCTGACGGCACTGGCGGCACTGGGGCTGACGGCACTGGGGCTGACGGATGGCACTGGGGCTGACGGATGGCACTGGTGCTGGCAGGTGGCACTGGCGGCACTGACGGCACTGGGGCTGACAGCACTGGGGCTGGCAGGTGGCACTGGCGCTGGCAGGTGGCACTGGCGGCACTGGGGCTGACGGCACTGGCGGCACTGGGGCTGACGGCACTGGGGCTGACGGCACTGGCGGCACTGGGGCTGACGGCACTGGCGGCACTGGGGCTGATGGCACTGGGGCTGACGGATGGCACTGGCGCTGGCAGGTGGCACTGGCGCTGGCAGGTGGCACTGGCGCTGGCGGCACTGGGGCTGACGGCACTGGGGCTGACGGCACTGGGGCTGACGGCAGGCACTGGCGCTGGCAGGTGGCACTGGCGGCACTGGCACTGGGCTGACAGATGGCACTGGGCTGACAGATGGCACTGGCACTGGGGCTGACAGATGGCACTGGGGCTGACAGATGGCACTGGGCTGACAGATGGCACTGGCACTGGGGCTGACAGATGGCACTGGGGCTGACAGTTGGCACTGGGGCTGACAGTGTAACAATTCATCACTTACAGATCGCTCTCCCTCCTCACGCGCTGTCTCTGTGTGAGGAGGGAGAGACACGGCAATGGGAGATGATCTCATATGTTTACATATGAGATCATCTCCCATTGGCAGCTGCGATCGCGCTGTGAACGGCCGCTTTGATTGGCCATTCACGGCGATCTGTATTTGCCTGTCTCCGGGAGACACGGCGAATACAAAACTTCCGCGATGCGCGCCCCCCGGCGGCGCGCATTGCGGAAGTAAACACGAGGCCGTCCAGGGACGGCCAGGCGAAGGAACCCGCCTGCTCTAAGGCCGTCATTCGGCCATAGGGCGGGCGGGAAGTGGTTAAACAATGTGTGGATTCCTTCATTGGTTTATATTATATCAGTGGGTATCTATGTAATTATTCTGGATTTGTCCAATGTTTGGACTGCTGTATTGACCCACCTGCAACCATGCCTGTATTTGAAAAATATAAATTAAGAATGTTAAAATAGATTTGGGTTCACATGCACCTTAAAGTGGAGTTCCAGGCAAAAATTGAACTCCTTAAAAAACGTACGCTTAACTCGTTTTTGGATATTTACATTTTTTTTTTGGGAGCCATGTCGCAGGACCGCGCAATTGTCAGTTAAAGCGGCACAGTGCCGAATCGCAAAAAGTGCTCTGGTCAGGAAGGGGGTATATCCTTCCGGGGCTGAAGTGGTTAAAATAACTTTATATAAACGGCAGTAGCTTTGCAGTGAGTCTTTCAACGTTTTTGAACGTTTTTGCAATAGTGTTTATTAGCGTTTTTTTGCGGTTTTCCATGTTAGCCTTTTTTTGCGTTTTAGTGACTCATGAACGCGATTTTATGGCGTTCAAAAAACAGCCCATAAACTCCACTGCTGATAAACATCCAAAAACGTCCATGTGTGCATGGACACAAAGGATAACATAGAGGGGAGTTTATGGGCTGTTAACCACTTTACAACCGGCGTACGCCGATGTACGTCCATTTTTTGAAGAGGGATCTCTCGGTAATGGCAGCAGCTGCTGCCACAACCAAGATATCCATCTCTTCAGGCGCCGATTGTGTGTACAATAATGGTGGTCTCTGCGACGGGTTCGCCACGAGATCACCGTTATCGGCGGCGGGAAAGGTGCCACTCCCTCCCCCCCCCGGAGCCGTCGGTAGTGGTGGAGGCAATCGGGACCTGCCTTGTCTGTGGTATGGAGACGAGTGAGGCTAAGATGGCCCCCACCCGTCTCTATACCATAGCAGGGCGGAAGCGACATCAAAACGTCACTACCTCTTAAAGGCACATTTTTTCAATGTCATTTTTTCAAATGACAATTTTTTTTTTTTTTTATTGCATTTAAGTCCAAATATGAGATCTGAGGACTTTTTGACCCCAGACCTCATATTTAAGAGGACCCGTCATGCTTTTTTCTATTACAAGGGATGTTTACATTCCTTGTAATAGGAATAAAAGTGATCCATTAAAAAAAAAAAAAAAAAATAAGTAAAATAAATAAAAAAAATATATAATAATTTTAAAACACCCCATCCCGACAAGCTCATCTGCAGAAACTAACGCATATGTGAGTAGCACGCTTGTAAGACCGCTGAACAAATACGGTGTGAAAAAAATATTGCAATGACCGCCATTTTATTCTCTAGGGTGTTAGAACCCTCAATATATATTGTTTTTTTTCTAAGCAATTTTCTAGCAAAAAAAAACTGTTTTAAATATGTAAACACAGAGTCAGAAAAAGAGGCCTGGTCCTTAAGAGGTTAAAAAAAAAACGCCCAAACTCCCAAAAACGGCTTCAGTGTGCATGGAGCCTTAGATGGTCCAGCTGTGGCCCATTGCATCACTAAACATCTACTAATTTTAGATCTTCTTGACACCAACAAAACTTTGGACACTGCAAAAGATAGATAAATGACTTTACCTCTGAAAGGAACAGTTCTGGTGATAACACTTCCAAAGAGCCTACAGTGGAAAATATTTTTGGGTTCTCTGCCTGGAGTGAACTTGAAATACGGCTTTCAGGACGGGACCGAGATACTGAAGCAGGTCTGGAAATGTCATCCAGGTTTCCTTTCACAATATCCATCTCCAGAAAACTCATCTAAAATCTAAATACAAGCACAATGCATTGATCACATATTACTATACATAAGTTTCAAACTTTAAATCCCTGTAATTACAGGTGAAATGGTTGTATTTAATCTGAATTCCAGGTATATATATATATATATATATAAAAAAAAAGACACAAACTAATGCAGCTGTGTATTCATTAAAACAGAAGTTTGGTATTTAAATAAACATTCATACTTACCTAGCATCGATCCAATGCTGCATTTGTATTCCACCGCCTCTACGCCGAGAACTGAGCAGTCACTAGTCGCTCAGCTCTCGATGATCAAAGAGCCAGGGCTGTCAGTCACCAGATCTCTGCTCTGCCCCTCCAGCTCTCACTGGAGGGTCGGGCTGTTCAGGGGGCGGGAGTATATCGTCTCAGGCTCTCAGCGGCTCACTGAGAGGTTGCGCCAGCTCCCAGTCCAGGCCTCTAGGTGGATCCCAACATTAAAGTCAGGATTCCTCCAGAGTCTGGAGCAGCTGAGTGTCATCAGCCAACTGTCAACTGAATACGGGTCACTCCTGTGATCCCCAGGAGAAGTAGTACCAATAGAGCTTTGGATCTATTTTTACTTTATTAGATCATAAATTATACATTTATTCTTTAAATGCAAGCAGTGAAACTGCCTGGATTTGACCTGGTATCAACCTCTAGTAATGACCAACCAAGACAGCACAGAGCCACGCCCGTTGCGACAGGACAGGCAAAACAAGCAATTGCTTGTGGCCCCGAGCTAGCCTGGGCCCCAGCCACGCCGCCGCTTCCTATAAGCTGCAGCCTGTAGCGTGGCCGAGCGCCTCTTCCTTCAGTCCGCGCGGTACAGGAGTTTCAGTTTCCTGTTCCCAGCCGCACACACTCACTTCCTTTCAGTCCGGCCGGCCGGGAGTAGAAAACTGAATCTCCTGCCGCGTACCGAACACGGGAGGGGTGGTGGGAGGCAGTCATCAAGACCCATTTAGTAATAAAAATATGGGAGCTTGCTGACCATAATAAAAACAATTACCATAGCTTTCTTTCTTTACCATCTCATTTCCATCTTATTGCTCTTTTTTTGAATTAGGTAATATTTATTAACCACTACAATACAGGGCACTTTCTCCCCCTTCCTTCCCAGCCCAATTTTCAGCTTTCAGCGTTCTCTCACTTTCAATGACAATTGCACGGTCATGCTACGCTGTACCCAAATTAAATTTGTATCATTTTGTTTGCACAAATATAGCTTTATTTTGGTGGTATTTATTCACGACTATATTTTCTTCTTTCTATTTTAAAAGAAAAAAAAATAATTTCCGTTAAGTGTATAATAATTGGTTTGTGTGATCACGGACATATGTACGCAAATGATCATGTACAGATGTGTGCAGATAATCATTGGGACATGTGATTTTAGTGGAACATATGTGGGGGGCATGTGTGTTTATTATTTGGGGACATGTGTGTTTTGGGGACATGTGTGTTTTACACTGTTTTAGACTAGGTTGGTGATCAGCGAGTAAAACGCTGTAAAAAACAGCTCATACTCACTGATCACCAGCCGGCTGCAGCGATCCGCTCTCCTCTCCTCAGCGACGACTTCCACGTGAGGCGAGGAGAGACGATTGCCTAGCAACCAGCTGTTTGTTTACATCACATGATGGCTGTTATTGGACATGGCCGTCATGTGATCAGGAGGGCCAATCACAGAGCCCTCCTGCCGATCCAAGATGCGCCGTGACTGAGTGACATGAGAGCATCGGGATCGCGCGTGCAATCCCCCTACTTCTGAAGGATGTTCAGGAACGTCCAGGCAGAAGTAGAGAACTCCCACCCGGCCGTATATATACACATTGGCCGGGTGGGAAGTAGTTAAAGCTTTTTGCAAAAATTTACAAAGCAGAGAAAAGATTCTACAGTACACTGTAGCAAATGTTCACATTTTATGCACATTATATGCAACAGCAGTATTTGCACTGTAAACCTTTATTTATATAAAGTATTGGTGAACATAAACTGTATCGCTATGCTGTGATTCCTGTAGGCTTTGCGTGTGTGCGTGCGTGTGTGGGGGGGGCAGTTGGGGGTGCCTCCATGTCCATTTTGCTTGGGGCCCCCAAATTCCTTCAAATCTCCCTGCATAGAGCTGTGGGTATAAAAGCTCTCTCTGTCACCCAGTCTAACATATAGGGGAATCTTTTGCCACCAGTGTGGTAGCACACTCTATGTCTGGAGGCATTTAGGTTAAGCATGGAATGAAAGGGGTAAAAAAAAAAAAAGAGAAAAACCTCCTCCCCACTACCCCACCTGCAGCACAAATGGGCACCATGAGGCAGTTTGTTAATCCAAGGGCCTGAGGTTCAGGCAAGCATCAAGACTCAATCTAGGGCTGGCTGCGACACAGGAAGGCAGCTAAAAGAGATTGGGAAAGGGTAACAGATCTTCAGAAAGCTTTCCCGTGACATGATCTGCAGACCTAAAAAGAGTGGATGGCAGAACACATTCCTACATATATGGATCAGATGCTGGGAAAGTAGAGGCAGGTAGGACACCTGCAGCCAGCATCCTGTTCAATTGGAAAGTGATTTGAAACACTTGGACCCCTTTCACACTGGAGGCGTTTTTCAGGCGCTAAAGGGCTTAAAATATTGCCTGTAAAGTACCTGAAAAATGCCTCCCTGCAGTCCCAGCATGAACGCCCAAGTGCTTTCACACTCAGGCGCTTCGCTGACAGGACGTTAGAAAAGTCCAGCAAGCAGCGTCTTTGGGGAAGTGGAGGAGCAGTGTTTACACCACTCCTACACTGCCCCTGCCCATTAAAATTAATGGGTGCATTTAACCCTTTCTTTGGCTCCTAGCATGGGTTAAAAGTACCCCACTAGTGGCTGAATAGTGCCGCAAAAACAACGGTAAATCGCTGCTAAACTAGCTTTAACGCTAATGCTGCCCGTGGCTCAGTGTGAAAGGGGTCTTAGTATTATTAATTAACCACTTAATAACCGCCCTATAGCTGAATGACGGCTACAGGGCGGTTTCTTAACTCTGGGAGGCCGTCATATGACGTCCTCCCAGAATTCCACTCGTGACCATCCACAGAACCCGGCGCATCACGGATCACGGTAAACGGCCGCTATGAGCGGAGTGATCAAATGACGGAGTGATCACTTGTAAACAACCCGGCGTCATGTTATGACGCCGGTTCCTCCCTCCCCCTCTCTGTACCGATCGGAACAGCGGAGGGGGAAGAGATCGGTGTCAGCAGCGATGTGGGCTGCATCTGCAGTGCCCACATCGCTGCTCACCGAAAATTAACCCCTCAATTCCCTGCAAATACTCTGCAATACCCTGCCATTACTCTGCAATACCCTGCAATACCCTGCAATACCCTGCAATACCCTGCAATACCCTGCAATACCCTGCAATACTCTGCAATACTCTGCAATACTCTGCAATACTCTGCAATACTCTGCAATACTCTGCATTACTCTGCATTACACTGCAATACCCCGAATTACACTGCAATACTCTGCAATACTCTGCAATACCCTGCATTACTCTGCAATACCCTGCAATACTCTGCAATACCCTGCAATACCCTGCAATACCCTGCAATACCCTGCAATACTCTGCATTACACTGCAATACTCTGCATTACACTGCAATACCCTGCATTACTCTGCATTACTCTGCATTACTCTGCAATACCCTGCAATACTCTGCAACACTCTGCAACACTCTGCAATACCCTGCAACGCTCTGCAATACCCTGCAATGCTCTGCAACACCCGCCAATACCCTGCAACACTCTGCAATGCTCTGCAACACCCACCAATACCCTGCAACACTCTGCAATGCTCTGCAACGCCCGCCAATACCGTGCAACACTCTGCAATGCTCTGCAACACCCACCAATACCCTGCAACACTCTGCAATACTCTGCAATGCTCTGCAATGCCCGCCAATACCGTGCAACACTCTGCAATGCTCTGCAACACCCTCCAATATCCTGCAATGCTCTGCAACGCCATACTCTGAGATACCCAGCCATACTCTGAGATACCCAGCCATAGTCGGTGATACCCTGCAATACCCAGCCATAGACACCCCCCCCCCCTCCCGCCGCCCTCCGGTGCTTCTACCGACTCGCCAATACGATCAAATCCAGAATCTTTTTTTTTTTCAGGCTTCCCAGCTTAGAGGTGAGATGCAGGGTCTTATTGACCCCATATCTCACTGTAAAGAGGACCTGTCATGCCATATTCCTATTACAAGGGATGTTTACATTCCTTGTAATAGGAATAAAAGTGATCAAAAAATTTATTTTTGGGGGAAAAAATGTCAAACTAAAATAAATAAAGTAAAATGAACAATAAAAATATATATTTTTTTTTAAAGCGCCCCTGTCCCTATGTGCTCGCATGCAGAAGCGAATGCATACGTAAGTCCTGCCCACATATGAAAACGGTATTCAAACCACACATGTCAGGTATCGCTGCGAACATTAGAGCGAGAGCAATAATTCTAGCCCTAGACCTCCTCTGTAACTCAAAACATATAACCAGTAAAAAAAAAAATTTAATCGTCGCCTATGGGGATTTTTAAGTAGCGACGTTTGGCGCCATTCCACGAGCCTGTGCAATTTTGAAGAGTGACATGTTAGGTATCGATTTACTCGGTGTAACTTCATCTTTCACATTATGCAAAAATTGGGCTAATGTTACTGTGTTTTTTTTTTTTTTTTAAGCACAAAACTTTTTTCCAAAAAAAAAGCATTCGAAAAATTTCTGCGCAAATACCGTGCGAGATAAAAAGTTGCAACGACCACCATTGTATTCTCCAGGGTGTTTGCTAAAAAAAACATATATAATGTTTTGGGATTCGATGTAATTTTCTAGCAAATAAATGATGATTTTTACATGTAGGAGAGAAATGTCAGAATTGTCCTGGGTGCTCCAGAACGCCTGATGGCGCTCCATGCATGTTGGGCCTCCGTATGTGGCCACACTGTGTAAAAGTCTCACACGTGGTATCACCGTACTCGGGAGTAATAGCAGAATGTGTTGTGGGGTGTAATTTGTGGTATGCATATGCTGTGGGAGAAATAAACTGATAATATGACAATTTTGTGAAAAAAAAAAAAAAAAAAGTAAAAAAAATCTTGATTTTGCAAAGAATTGTGGGAAAAAATGACAACTTCAAAAAACTCATCATGCCTCTTACTAAATACCTTGGAATGTCTTCTTTCCAAAAAGGGGTCATTTGGGGGGTATTTGTACTTTTCTGGCATGTTAGGGTCTCAAGAATTGAAATAGGCCATCAGTACTTCAGGTGTGATCAATTTTCAGATATTGGCACCATAGCTTGTGGACTCTATAACTTTCACAAAGACCAAATAATATCCACCAATTTGTACTTATTTTTACCAAAGATAAGTAGTGGTATAAATTTTGGCCAAAATTTATGAAGAAAAAATTACTAATCTGCTAAATTTTATAACAGAAACGAAGAAAAATTCATTTTTTTACAGAATTTTCTGTATTTTTTCTTTTATAGCACAAAAAATAAAAAACCCAGCGGTGATTAAATACCACCAAAAGAAAGCTCTATTTGTGTGAAAAAAAGGACAAAAATTTCATATAGGTCCAGTGTTGCATGACTGAGTAATTGTCATTCAAAATGTGAGAGCACCGAAAGCAGAAAATTGGTCTGGTTATTAAAGCGGGATTCCACCCTAAAGTGGAACCTCCGCTGATCGGATCCCTCCCCCCCTCCGGTGTCACAATTGACACCTTTCAGGGGGGAGGAGGTGGAGATACCTGTCAAAGACAGGTATTTTCACTCACTTCCGGGTATAGACTCCCGTGGGAGTCTACGCCATTTCCTGCCCTGCCGCGCTATCTGCTGGGACACACACGGGTCCCAGTGACAGCGCAGAGATTTCCTATTGCGCGGCGCGGCTCGCGCATGCGCAGTAGGGAACCGGGAAGTGAAGCCGGTTCGCTTCACTTCCTGATTCCCTCACCTAGAATGGTGACTGCAGCAGCCGAGAGCCAAGCGATCGATCGGCCTCGGCTGCCGGCATCGCTGGAACCCGGGACAGGTGAGTGTCCATTTATTAAAAGTCAGCAGCTGTAGTATTTATAGCTGCTGGCTTTTAAAAAAAAATTTTTTGGTGGAATCCCTCTTTAAGGGTGTTTAAGTGCCCAGTGGTCAAGTGGTTAATAAATATAATAAGAAATGGAGGAGCATTCTTTATGTTTGGAGGAAAAGAGATTTAGCCTCCACATTTGGTCAGGCTTTTTTTATAGCAAGAGCTGTAAAAATGTGGAATAGATTCCCTCAAGAACTATATGTGTATAGTCAGAGCTCAAAAAACAGATGTGTTCATAAACTTCACACAGTCCTGAAGAAGCGGGGGATCCTGCGAAACGTGTAGACCGTTTGTGAAGCTATCCGTGCACTTTTGGTGACAAAGCTCTGAATTACGTAAAGGAATTTTCTGTTCCTTATGTGTTCTTCAGGGAAATTATATTTTTTAAAGAAATCATGTTGTTTGTTTTTAATGTGAAACAGAATACAATTTTGTAATTTTTTACATATGTTTACAAGTGGTTCCCATTGGAATAGAGAAAGTCCCCAATTTTGCTTAAAAGGATTGTCTGTATAGATATCTCAAGAACTAGTTGTGACCAGCTCATTAGATTTTTTATTTTTTTTTTTAAAGAGCTGGATGCATTCCTAAATGCAAAAAAATACAACTGGATTTTAATTCATGCAATTAAAAAAAATGTTCCCCATTGGGACACATCAGACCATGCTGCATAGGGGTTCTTCGCCTTCCTCTGGATCAACTGTGGATAAAGGATTGTGTATATTGAGTTTTTTTTTTTTTAATTTGTTGAACTATATGGCCTTGTATCTTGTTTCAACCTATGTAATTGAAGATGGTGAAACCACCTAAGCATTATAGCAGCATTAACAGAAAAAAAACACAGGGCACCTCTCAAATCACTTGTGTTGAAAATAGAGGACCATAATAAAAAGGTCTTGCTGCATCAACTTGCGTGTAAGAGGTCTTCCTGAAGCTAAAAGAAACCCTGACCTACAGTGCCTTGCGAAAGTATTCGGCCCCCTTGAACTTTTCAACCTTTTGCCACATTTCAGGCTTCAAACATAAAGATATAACATTTTATTTTTTGCGAAGAATCACCAACAAGTGGGACACAATTGTGAAGTGGAACGAAATCTATTGGATTTTTGAAACTTTTTTAACTAATAAAAAAATGAAAAGTGGGGCGTGCAAAATTATTCGGCCCCCTTGCGTTAATACTTTGTAGAGCCACCTTTTGCTGCGATTACAGCTGCAAGTCGCTTGGGGTATGTCTCTATCAGTTTTGCACATCGAGAGACTGAAATTCTTGCCCATTCTTCCTTGCAAAACAGCTCGAGCTTAGTGAGGTTGGATGGAGAGCATTTGTGAACAGCAGTTTTCAGCTCTTTTCACAGATTCTCGATTGGATTCAGGTCTGGACTTTGACTTGGCCATTCTAACACCTGGATACGTTTATTTGTGAACCATTCCTTTGTAGATTTTTCTGTATGTTTGGGATCATTGTCTTGTTGGAAGATAAATCTCCGTCCCAGTTTCAGCTCTTTTGCAGACTCCAACAGGTTTTCATCCAGAATGGTCCTGTATTTGGCTGCATCCATTTTCCCCTCAATTTTAACCATCTTCCCTGTCCCTGCTGAAGAAAAGTAGGCCCAAACCATGATGCTGCCACCACCATGTTCGACAGTGGGGATGGTGTGTTGAGGGTGATGAGCTGTGTTGCTTTTACGCCAAACATATCGTTTTGCATTGTGGGCAAAAAGTTTGATTTTGGTTTCATCTGACCAGAGCACCTTCTTCCACATGTTTGGTGTGTCTCCCAGGTGGCTTGTGGCAAACTTTAGACAAGACTTTTTATGGATATCTTTGAGAAATGGCTTTCTTCTTGCCACTCTTCCATAAAGGCCAGATTTGTGCAGTGTACGACTGATTGTTGTCCTATGGACAGACTCTCCCACCTCAGCTGTAGTTCTCTGCAGTTCATCCAGAGTGATCATGGGCCTCTTGGCTGCATCTCTGATCAGTCTTCTCCTTGTCTGAGCTGAAAGTTTAAAGGGACGGCCAGGTCTTGGTAGATTTGCAGTGGTCTGATACTCCTTCCATTTCAAAATGATCGCTTGCACAGTGCTCCTTGGGATGTTTAAAGCTTGGGAAATCCTTTTGTATCCAAATCCGGCTTTAAACTTCTCCACAACAGTATTACGGACCTGCCTGGTGTGTACCTTGGTCTTCATGATGCTCTCTGCACTTTCAACAGAACCCTGAGACTATCACAGAGCAGGTGCATTTATACAGAGACTTGATTACACACAGGTGGATTCTATTTATCACCATCAGTCATTTAGGACAACATTGGATCATTCAGAGATCCTCGCTGAACTTCTGGAGTGAGTTTGCTGCACTGAAAGTAAAGGGACCGAATAATTTTGCACGCACCACTTTTCAGTTTTTTTATTTGCTAACAAAGTTTAAAATATCCAATAGATTTCGTTCCACTTCACAATTGTGTCCCACTTGTTGGTGATTCTTCACAAAAAAATTAAATTTTATATCTTTATGTTTGAAACCTGAAATGTGGCAAAAGGTTGAAAAGTTTAAGGGGGCCGAATACTTTTGCAAGGCACTGTAGCGGACACTGTGCAAAGGATCTTAACCACTTCAGCCCTGGAAGAATTTACCCCTTTCCTGACCAGAGCACTTTTTGCGATTCGGCACTGTGTCGCTTTAACTGACAATTGAGCAGTCGTGCGACATTGTACCCAAACAAAATTGACGTGCCTTTTTTCCTACAAATACAGCTTTCTTTTGATGGTATTTGATCCCCTCTGCGTTTTTTTGTTTTTGTTGCGCTATAAACAAAAAAAGCGTGACAATTTTGAAAAAAAAAAAACGCATTATGTTTAAATTTTTGCTATAATAAATATCCCCCAAAAATATATATAAAAAACAATTTATTTCCTCAGTTTAGGCCGATATGTGTTGTTCTACATATTTTTGGTACAAAAAAAATAAAAAATCGCAATAGGCGCATATTGATTGGTTTGTGAAAAAGTTATAGCGTCTACAAGTTTTTTTTACAAGTAATGGTGGCGATCTGCTTTTTTGGAACCATTGGCATTAATACAGCGATCAGTGCGATTAAAAATGCATTGATTACACTGTAAAAATTTCACTGACAGTGAACGGGTTAACACTAGGGGGCGGTGAAGGGGTTAACTGTGTTCCCTGGGAGGGGATTCTAAGTCAAGGGGGAGGTACAGGTCGTGGTTCCTAGCTAATAGGAACACACAATTTGTCACTCCTCTCAGAACAGAACAGGCAAGTGTGTGTTTACACACACTCGTCCCTGTTCTGTGTCTCCAGCTCATGATCGCTCGTGGCCAGTGGTCATCTCGACTGTCGGCCATGAGCATCGGCACCCCCAGCTGTGCAGCGCGTGTGCCTACGATCCGGTCTCTGCGAGTCAATGTATAGTTATGTGGTTTCGCACAGGGAAGCCAACCTGTCACACTAAAACTGCAGCGGCTGGTCCGGAAGGGGTTAAAAATCATCTTGAAAAGACCGACCACCACCGGTCTAAGGCCGCGTACACACGTGGCGGACTGTCTGGCCAACTTAGTCCGTCAGACAATCCGACGGACAGTCCGTCATACTTTCGAATGAACGGACTTGCCCACACACGGCACTTTTTGAGCGGACTAATACGGCAGACTAAGTCCGCCATACTATCCGCCCTACTTTTGAAATGAACGGACTCGCCCACACACGCGGAGAAAAGTCCGCTCATTTCGAGCGGGTCTCCAGGTAGGCGGGGCCCGTGACGGAGACGTCGCTGGCCCCGCCGCCTGGTATGGACTTAAAGGGGAACCCCAACGCCGAAAAAAATCGGCGTGGGGGTCCCCCCCAAGTCCACAACAGACCCTTGTCCGAGCACGCTACCCGGCCGGCCAGGAAAGGGGGGCGAGCGAGCGCCCCCCCTCCTGAGCTGTACCAGGCCGCGTGCCCTCAACATGGGGGGGTGCCTTGGGGAAGGGGGGGCCGCGCGGCCCCCCCACCCCAAAGCACCTTGTTCCCATGTTGATGAGGACAAGGGCCTCTTCCCGACAACCCTGGCCGTTGGTTGTCGGGGTCTGCGGGCGGGGGGCTTATCGGAATCTGGGAGCCCCCTTTAATAAGGGGGCCCCCGGATACCGGCCCCCCACCCTATGTAAATGAGTATGGGGTACAATGTACCCCTACCCATTCACCTGTGAAAAAAAGTACAAAAAAACAACACAGGGTTAAAATATTTTATTGCACAGCTCCGGGGGTCTTCCGTCTTCGGGGGTCTTCTCGTCGGACTCCTCCGCTATCTTCTTGTAGCTCTTTTGCTAGCGGAGGAGTCCGGCTTTCTTCCCCGCCGCCGGCCTCTTCTCCCGACTTCGGGGGTCTTGTCCCCCTCTTCGGTTCTTCTGCCGGGCCACCGCGCCTTCTTATAGCTCTTTTACAGGCGGTGGCCCGGTCTTCTGTCGCCGACGTCGCCGCCGCCTTCCGTTCTTCTTCTTCTTCTTCTTCCCCAGGAGATGTTGCCTCGACGATCTCTCCGGCCGGAATGCCAGAGCCGCGCTGCGCGGCCACTTATATAGTGACAATGGGGCGGTGTCACATGGCTTTATGTCACATGGGTTGATGTCACATGGGGACTATGACATCGTAAGGGGGCGGGGTCACCATGTGACACCAACCCATGTGACACCGCCCCATTGTCACTATATAAGTGGCCGCGCAGCGCGGCTCCTGGGGAAGAAGAAGAAGAAGAAGAACGGAAGGCGGCGGCGACGGCGGCGACAGAAGACCGGGCCACCGCCTGTAAAAGAGCTATAAGAAGGCGCGGTGGCCCGGCAGAAGAACCGAAGAGGGGGACAAGACCCCCGAAGTCGGGAGAAGAGGCCGGCGGCGGGGAAGATAGCCGGACTCCTCCGCTAGCAAAAGAGCTACAAGAAGATAGCGGAGGAGTCCGACGAGAAGACCCCCGGAACTGTGCAATAAAACCCTGTGTTGTGTTTTTTTTGTACTTTTTTTCACAGGTGAATGGGTAGGGGTACATTGTACCCCATACTCATTCACATAGGGTGAATGAATGAATGAATGAATGAAATACTTATATAGCGCACAATGCGAACTGAATCGCCTCTAGGCCTTATTAAAGGGGGCTCCCGGATTCCGATAAGCCCCCCGCCCGCAGACCCCGACAACCAACGGCCAGGGTTGTCGGGAAGAGGCCCTTGTCCTCATCAACATGGGGACAAGGTGCTTTGGGATGGGGGGGCCGCGCGGCCCCCCTTCCCCAAGGCACCCCCCCATGTTGAGGGCACGCGGCCTGGTACGGCTCAGGAGGGGGGGCGCTCGCTCGCCCCCCTTTCCTGGCCGGCCGGGTAGCGTGGTCGGACAAGGGTCTGTTGTGGACTTGGGGGGACCCCCACGCCGATTTTTTTCGGCGTTGGGGTCCCCCTTTAAGTCCATACCAGGCGGCGGGGTCAGCGACGTCTCCGTTGCGGGCCCCGCCTACCTGGATACCCGCTCGAAATGAGCGGACTTTTCTCCGGGCGGGAAAAGTCCGCTCATTTCAAAAGTAGGGTGGACTGACACACAAACGGGCGGATTGTCCGCCGAAATGCGAGTCCAGCGGACAGTCTTTCCAACATTCCGAAAGACTTAGTCCGCCAGACTGTCCGCTGAAAAAGTCTGCTGAAGCCCACACACGAGCGGACTGTCCGCTGAAATGTGTTTCAGCGGACTAAGTTGGACAGACAGTCCGCCCGTGTGTACGCGGCCTTAGATTCGTTTTTTGTGGATTGCTCCACACTCTAGCCCCAGAGCCCTAATGTCCGGTACACACGATCAGAAAATTGTATGGAAAATACTGCTTTTGTAGCGATCGTACGATAATTGGATCGTTAGCAAAGAGCCTTCGAGAGCCGATCAGGACAGTCCATCCAATATTATTTGATCGGACACGCACAAAAAATGTTTTCGTACGATGCCAGATCATATGATTTTAGTTTAACCAGTACGTTGGAAAATGCAATACAAATGCGTTACAGCGCATGACATCACTTCTGAATTTTTATTCCGTTCTACTACAATTTTCGTGACTTAAGTAAAATCTTCAAATTCCATCTGAGATTAGCATGCAAAAAAAAAAAAAAAAAAAACAATCATTTGTCCGAGAATCTCATTGTGTGTACCGGGCTTAAAGGGGTTGTAAATCCTAATTTTTTTCTTTAAATAACAAAGATGTCATACTTACCTCCACTATACAGTTCGTTTTGCACAGCGTGGCCCCGGTCCTCCTCTTCTGAGGTCCCTCAGCGGTGCTGGCGGCTCCTGCCCGCATCGAGTGTCCACGTTGGAGAAGGCTCTCCTAAGGTGGACAGCCGTGCAGGCGCACTCCCAAATCCTGCATCTGTGTCCATTCACCCAGCATGCAGGACTCGGCCCCACCCCTGGCGCAGCGCCATTGGATTTGATTAACAGCAGCGGGAGCCAATGGCTGCGCTGCTATCAATTTATTCAATCGGGACATGAGACACCAGCTAGAGCTGGCTGGAGGATGACAGCATTAAGGTAAGTAAAACAGGGGGCCGGGGGGCTGCAGCCATTGGCTCTCGCTGCTGTCAATCAAATCCAATGACACGGGCACCGGGAGCGGGGCCGAGTCCAGCATTCTGTGTCTATTGTGTCTCAGGAGTGCGCCCGCAAGGTAACCCCCAGGGAGAGCGCTTCTCCTAGGGGGTTTACCAATGCGAGGAGGAGCCGCGATCGCTGTTGTGGGACCACAGAAGACTAGGTTCGGGGCCACACTGTGCAAAACAAACTCCACAGTGGAGGAATGTATGACATGTTTGTAATTTTAAATTTTTTTTTAACCATTTACAGCGATTGGGTTGACCCCCGGCACTGGTCAAAGGGTTACCGTTGTTTGACAGTCTATGTCTTAAATACACAGACATCTCAAGTCTCCCGCATTTCTGCGGCAGCTCCTGCACACCCACAAGCGCCTCCCGATCTCCCGGGAATGATCAGTGCGGCGGGGAACAGCTGTGATCACGATCTCCTTTGTATAGATTTTTAACTGACAGTCACTTCTCCTTCTCTCCCTCCCGTGGCTGTTAGCTAGAAAGTTATACAGGGAGATCAGTGATCTCAGCTGTCTCCCCTGATGCGCCGATCGTTTTCAGCTGCTCTGTGTGCTCCTCCCCCGCCCCCTCTGTGTCCTTCTCCACCCACTTCTCCTCTGGCCCCCTCTGTGTCCTTCTTCCCCCCCCTTCTCCTCTGGCCCCCCCTGTGTCCTTCTCCACCCCCCTTCTCCTCTGGCCCCCTCTGTTTCCTTCTCCACCCCCCTTCTCCTCTGGCCCCCTCTGTGTCCTTCTCCCCCCCCCGTTCTCCTCTGGCCCCCTCTGTGTCCTTCTTCCCCCCCCCCGTTCTCCTCTGGCCCCCTCTGTGTCCTTCTCCACCCCCCTTCTCCTCTGGCCCCCTCTGTGTCCTTCTCCACCCCCCTTCTCCTCTGGCCCCCTCTGTTTCCTTCTCCTCTGGCCCCCTCTGTGTCCTTCTCCACCCCCCTTCTCCTCTGGCCCCCTCTGTGTCCTTCTCCACCCCTCTTCTCCTCTGGCCCCCTCTGTGTCCTTCTTCATCCCTCCATGTCCTTCACCCCACGTCTCTTCTGGTCCCCTCTGTGTCCTTCTCCCCCCCCCCCCGTTCTTCTCTGGCCTCCTCTGTGTCCTTCTCCACCCCCCGTTCTCCTCTGGCCCCCTCCTCTCCCGCCAGCTGCGGGGGAACTAGTAATTGGACACAGTGAGCGAGATCGCGTCTGTGTCCTGTGATTACTGAGCAGAGTAAACTGTGTTTATCTGCTCAGTTTATGAATGGAGAGGAGCCTCTGTCTCCTGTTCATTTATCTTTAGTGCTGAGAAAGGGACTGGGGAATGTGTTCTCAGTCCCTTTGTCTGTCTCATATGGGAGATGCCAGGGGTTTTCTGTTTAAAAAAACATCACCCCCACATGTGTCCCCACTCACCGGATCACAACCACACCCAGCTTTGCAGTCTGGGGGTCACTTCAGACTTCTAATGATATCCAAGGTGGCAGATTCAGCATTGGGACTTGATGACAGAAGATTATCAGGTCATTTGATGATGCCCTATAGGAGGGTGAAATGCATTGACGCAGCTTCCGGTGCGATTGACGTCGCTTCCGGTCTCGTGGAAAAGAACGCCAGGAACAGCGTTTGCTGTAATACTGTCTTCATTTATGCCTGTTTTATAACTTACGTCCATAAGTATGCATTCGCATGCACAATAAAACTGTTTCTTAGCTGTACTTCACTATTAGTTCATCTTTTTTCATTCTGGGTACCTGTTTATATGGTCGAGAAATCCTCTTGAAGGATGCTGTTATGATCTTCTGTCATCAGGTCCCAATACTGAATCTGCCACCTTGGATATCATTAGAAGTCTGAAGTGACCCCCCAGACTGCAAAGCTGGGTGTGGTTGTGATCCGGTGAATGGGGACACATGTGGGGGTGTCGTGTCACGCCTGAAAATTTTTGAAACACTTTTTGCACTACGGATTTGAAGCATCTTTTCAGTCATTTTTAGGGACTTTATGTTTTTGATGGTTTTCTACGTTTTATTTATGTTTGCGAGCGCTGTAATCATTTTTTTTATTTTGTTCAAGTATTTAGCACTTTGTGTATAGCAGCTACATTCACTATTTTTCACTTCATTCATTCACCATCAGCGTGAGTGTGTGTATATATACACATATATATATTTATTTATTTATTTATTTATAGTAGAGCTGCACGATTCTGGCCAAAATGAGAATCACAATTTTTTTGCTTAGAATAAAAATATCACGATTCTCGCAATGTAAAATCTTTCACATTATACAAAAAATGGGCTAACTTTACTGGTTAGTGGGGTGTTTTTTCTTTTTAATTCATTAAAGTCATTTTTTTTTTAATTTGCATTTGAAAGACAGCTGTGCAAATACAGTGTGACATAAAATATTGCAACAAGCATCATTTTATTCTCTAGGGTGTCTACTAATATATATATATATATATATATATATATAAAATGTTTGGGGGTTCTAAGTAAATTTTCTAGCAAAATAAAAATGATTTTAGCTTGAAAACAACAAATGTCAGAAAAAGTTTTAGTGTTTAAAGCGGGATTGCACTGTAGAAAAAAATATTAAAAGCCAGCAGCTACAAATACTGCAGCTGCTGACTTAATAAATGGACACTCACCTGTCCCGGGGTCCAGCGATGCCGGCAGCCGTGGCCGATCGATCGCTCGGCTCTCGGCTGTTGCCGCCACCATTCTAGGTGAGGGAATCAGGAAGTGAAGCGAAGCGGCTTCACTTCCCGGTTCCCTAATGCGCATGCGCGAGTCGCTCAGCGCAATAGGAATTGTCCGCGCTGTCTCTGGGACTCGTGTGTGTCCCAGCAGACAGCGCGCAGGGACAGGAAGAGGCATAGACTCCCGTGGGAGTCTATGCCCAGAAGTGGGTGTAAATACCTGTCTTTGACAGGTATCTGCACCCCCCTCCCCCCTGAAAGGTGCCAATTGTGACACCGGAGGGGGGGTTCCGATCAGCGGAAGTTCCACTTTAGGGTGGAACCCCGCTTTAAGTAGTTAAACTTTTTTTACTTACACACAAAGTCTATTCCATTGACAAATTGTTACAATGTTTATACTTAAGTTGAACTGATAAAGATTGTTTTGATTCTTGGCAGACTGTCCAGTTTTCCTCTTCCTTTCTTTTGAGGGCTGTGGATTCAGAAGAGCAGAGAGAATTCTTTGCAAAGAAAGAATTGTGAAACACTTTAGTCAAGATCACGATAACGATTCTTGGCGATTAATTGTGCAGCTCTAATAATATATATATATATATATAAAATTATTTTTTATTATTTTTTTCACTGTTTAGACCCCTGACATCTCACCAAAGCCCCCCAAAAAATCTAAAAAGTATATTGTAAAAAAAAATAAAAAAATCTAAAAAATGAAAAAGTTTAAAAAAAATAAAATAAAAAACTACTGATACCACTCTCCCCTGCCCTACCAACACTGTCAACTGCCCCAATCCCCTCCCCAGAAAGCATTGTGAAAAAAAAAAAAAAAATCAATTAAAAATGATTACTATTATTATTCAGGATTTATATAGCGCCAACAATTTACAATATAAAAGGAGACAAAAAAAATACTGACACTGTCCACATACCCCACCCCCTCCCCCAGAAGCACTGCGAAAAAATATTTAAAAAGTGATTTAGGCTGGGTTCACACTGCTGCGGGGGGAGATCCGGATGTGATTCGCACCGCACTGCAGTGCAAATCACATCTAATCTCCGTAGCGATGCGAGTTCAGCCATACAGATAGTATGGCTGAATTCGCATCGCTCCCGCAGCAAACTCGCACGGGACCCTTTTTTTGGTCCGCAACAGAATCGGATCGCATGGGTGTTCACACCATGCGATCCGATTCCTGTGCGAGTCTGCAGATCGCACTGCGATATGCAGACGGATCTGGGGGTGTCATTAACATTTCATTGACACTCCCAGCCGTTCGCATAGGGCAGTGTGAACTGCCGGCGGGAGACATGCTATGCGGGAAAACGCAGCGGATTTGCGGCGTTCCCGCATCGCTGTGGTGTGAACCCAGCCTTAAGGCCGGGTTCACACTGCTGCGGGGGGAGATCCGGATGTGATTCGCACCGCACTGCAGTGCAAATCACATCCGATCTCCGCACCACAGCGATGCGGGAACGCCGCGAATCCGCGGCGTTTTCCCGCATCGCATGACTCCCGCCGGCAGTTCACACTGCCCTATGCGAACGGCTGGGAGTGTCAATGAAATGTTAATGACACCCCCAGATCCGTCCGCATATCGCAGTGCGATCTGCAGACTCGCACAGGAATCGGATCGCATGGTGTGAACACCCATGCGATCCGATTCTGTTGCGGACCAAAAAAAGGGTCCCGTGCGAGTTTGCTGCGGGAGCGATGCGAATTCAGCCATACTATCTGTATGGCTGAACTCGCATCGCTACGGAGATCGGATGTGATTTGCACTGCAGTGCGGTGCGAATCACATCCGGATCTCCCCCCGCAGAAGTGTGAACCCGGCCTAAAAAATATTTTTCCACGGGGGTGGGGGGCATTTGCGGGCACGAAGAGCCACCTCCCTGAAATGAGGTTCTGCAGGTTGCGATGTCTGAATACATTTCATATGTGTGCATTTTCACTCTGTTTTATATTAAATCTACTGATTGTATCCCCCATGTGAGAGTTTTATAACTTTATTTATTTTTTCTCTCTGAATAAAAACATAGTACCAGAAAAGACCTACCGCTGCTGAATGTCCCCCAGACAGAGAGCCCAGAACTCTGTGTCAGTGCAGCCTATTATAGAAAGTCACACGATGTTTTATTTCTACACTGGGAAGCCTGTGGCCACCTAAATGGGGAAATCCCCTTCAACCCCACAGACCCTTTTCTAGTGATGAGATTCCATTGGACACAGCGCGCCGCACCCCCAGGATGGAGCTTCCTGCAGGACCTGCAATCACGTGACGCTTACCTGTGCTTACCTACCGCGTCCTCCGGCTATTTCCCGAAACTCACCGATATCTACACTCACTTCACTAAATCGCCCTTTTGCCGTACATCCCGCCCGACTGTAACCCGAGAGTCAGCTTCGTTGTTCTGTTAGTGGCGTTCGTCGTTGCTAGGTTACAGTCCATTCATTATTGGGCGGTGTGTCTGCCTACGGTGTCCCTCCTGGGTCAGGGTCCTTCCATAATATGTGTGAAAGGGGCAGCAAGCCCAGAGTCAGACTTTCTGGTGTGTAATCTATAGGTTTATTAGATATGTTTTTGTTATTATTTATAAACAGATATAATTATTGTCATTTATAAATTACATATTTATGTTTATTATATATGTGTACATACCCCCCCCCCCAACATTTTGAGATGGGAATGAGGGACATCTACTAGCAGGGGCATTGCTAAGTCTACACAAGATCTGGGGCTAGAGTCCATAGCAGTAAAGGAAGTCATATGTTTGGGCGGGCATACACGTATATAATATACGTGTGTGTGTGTTATATATTATATTATCATTACATCAGGGTCCCCAGAGAGACCTCCCCCCACTTACATCAGGGTCCCCAGAGAGCCCCCCCTACTGACATCGGGGTCCCCAGAGAGCCTCCCCCACTTAGATCAGGGTCCCCAGAGAGCCCCTCCTTACCTCAGAGTCCCCAGAGAGCATCCCCACTTATATCAGGGTCCCCGGAGAGCCTCCCCCACTTACACCAGTATTATATATATATATATATATATATATATATATATATATATATATATATATATATATAAATATTCATTACATCAGGGTCCCCAGAAAGCCCCCCTCCCCTACATCAGGGCTCCCAGAGAGACCCCCCACTTACATCAGGGTCCCCAGAGAGCATCCCACTTGCATCAGTGTCCCCAGAGAAACCCCCCCACTTATATCAGGGTCCCCAGAGAGCATTCCCCTTGCATCGATGTCCCCAGAGAGACCCCCACTTACATCAGGGTCCACAGAGAGCATGCCCCTTGCATCAGTGTCCCCAGAGAGACCCCCCACTTACATCAGGGTCCCAGGAGAGCATCCTCCTTGCATCAGGGTCCCAAGAGAGCCTCCCCCACTTACATCAGGGTCCCCAGAGAGCCTCCCCCACTTACATAAGGGTCCCCAGAGTGCCTCCCCACTTACATCAGGGTCCCCAAAGAGCCCTCCTTACTTTAGGGTGCCCAGAGAGCCTCTACCTTACATCAGGGTCGCCATAGAGCCCCTTCGATACATCAGGGAGCCCCTACTTACATCAGGGTCCCCAGAGAGCTCCTTCTTTACATCAAGGTCCCCAGAGAGCTGTCCCCTTACATCAGGGTCCCCCGAGAGCCCCCCACTTACATCAGGGTCCCTAGAGTGCCCCCCATTTACATCAGGGTCCCCCAGACTGCCTCTGGTGAGAGATGATGTCCTCTCTCTGCTCTTTCGCTGGCCTGGCTCTCCCGTGCTGCCTGCCTGCTCTCCAATGCTGCTCGCCACACTCGTGGCCCAGCTGCACAGAGGCCACAGCTATCTCTGAGAGACTTGGGGCTATGGGCCCCAGATACGGGGCTATAGCCCCAAAAGCCACCCCCTAGCGACGCCACTGCCTACTAGCAAATGTATGAAGGCATAGGACATGCCCCTGCCATACCCCCTTAAAGGACAATTCATCTGAAAAACAAAGGTTCATCAAGTCCACAAGGGCTTTTTTCACCACTATTCCTTTATGTTGACTTTTGAAATTCACAAATGCGGCAATTTAGAATTTAATGAAAGATTTAGCACTAGGAAACACTTTTTGAAAGAAAAAAAGTGCATTTTATATAAAACTATATAGATCAGACCAAAATGAGAGACAAATGAGGGGGAAAGAGGGACAGAGGGACATTGCACCAAATCAGGGACAGTTGGGAGCTATGTGTGTATAACAGGCATGTCCAAAGTCCAGCCCATGTTCCGGTTTAATGTGGCCCCACTGGTAATTTGTGTGTGTGTGTGTATGTGTGTATATATATATATATATATATATATATATATATTTGTACTCAGAGTCACTCTGTGGATGATGAGGAAAGGAACAAAGAGCAACAAGGAAACAAAGACCTGAAGTGTGCCAAAGGTCACGTGGTCAGTATGCCTAAAGGGGGCATACCCAAGTATGAAATGTAAAGAATGAAATTAAAAGAAAAAGGGAATGGGTGGGTGGGACACGAGATCCGACGTCCAACGAGGAGGAGGTGGAGGAGGGCAGGCTTTATGCAGCCTGACTCCTCCTACAAATACAGGCTTACCCTGCGGTCAGCCTTACACTTGTACTCAGAGTCACTCTGTGGATGATGAGGAAAGGAACAAAGAGCAACAAGGAAACAAAGACCTGAAGTGTGCCAAAGGTCACGTGGTCAGTATGCCTAAAGGGGCCAAAAAATAACACAGTAGGAAGAAAGCTCAACAACCAGATGACCCAGTGAATAACGTCTAACCTGGAGTGGTGGCAAATGAGTTATGCCTTTGCCGCAGAGAAGGAAACACTAAGAAAGGCAGTAGCCCCTCCCCTGGCTTCAGGAATCACAAGGCCAGCTATAGCACCCCCTTGAGCCCAACCTAGCGACCAACACAAGATAAACCTGAGAGTACGTGAACGTCATAAAATGAAACCCACCATGGAAAACCAGCTAAGCACAGCAGGGAGTCCCCACCGCTGGAGACCTGGATGGCTTCAAACGGAAAAGCCGAAAATAAAACAACCTGATAGATCATTCAACATGAAATGCTGGGACTTAACTGGATACGCCCAGAAAGTGCTGAAGGCTGATACAAGCTGGAGAAGCCAAAAAGGAAACTAAAACAAAACAGAAAAGCAAAGGGAACTAGGCGTTTCACCATCAGGACTGGAAACCTAACCTGGAAACATGCCAAGCAGTGTCATGGGCTTTCCTGGAATAAAAAACAAAACCCAATGATCAAGGCTGCAGTGCCAACCAAATGGAAAACCAATCTACCACAACTGGAACTGACAAGAAAGTGCGTCACTGGAAACCTGCTTCTGAGACCCGAGCCTACAGATACTAGCCCGGGCCCCGTGATCCACGAAAGCCCCTGAGCCAGTAGAAACCGTGGATCAGTGAAAACTGACTAACCAAACTTCCATACCCCAGGACAACTCCTGGCCGGAGACGTAGCTAGGAAAACAAAGTAAATAGTGAGGAAAGGCACCCAACTGATCAGGAACACAACTAGCAAGAGAATCGTGATCAAACAAAAACACCTGCGACAAAACGAAACCTGCAATGAGGAAACGTGACTGACCTAAAACATGAGAAGCGTGAACTGATCACCGTGAGCGGCTTAAGAACCGCGGCTGCTAGAAAACACGACCTGCCTAGGAAATGCAGGCTTCACAAATTGATGAAAAACACAAAAGAAAACCCTGGGGGGTACACAAGAGAAAAGAAAAGCATAAGACACAAAACGTGCGGCATATCGGAATGTGTAAGAACACGAGAAAAGCCAAGAAAACACGAGAAACAAAAGAAACATGGGAAACGCGAGAAGATGCATGAGACACGTAAATAGCATCAGATACGTACAATACATCCGACACTAACAAGCATGAGGAACGTAAAAAGCCTGAGAATCATGAAACTACACAAGGGTAATGCCATGAAAGGCATGAGACATGAAACGTGCGGCAACTGGGAAATACGGAAGGAAACACCGGACAACACGTAAGGAAACATGTGAATACGTCAAAACCATGTAAATACGACAGAAAATGCTAGAAAAACATGGGGACACTTCAGAAACAAGGGAAACATAAGAAGTTGCATCACGTAAATAACAGCCATGAACAATACATCTGATACGTGAAATGCATGAGAAACGTAAAAAACCCTGATAACCATAAATTTATGAGAACCATAAAAGCGCAAGAACTGTAAGTCGTTTAAAAACCGTCAACTGCCAGCAAAACACACGAGAACGCAATTGTATGAGAAACTGTAAAATTGCATGGAAAACCATCAAATGTATGAGAAACACCAACTACATATGTAAATCACATGAGAGACCTAAATCACATGAAAAAACAAAATTGCGTAAGAACCGTAACTTCAAGAAACACCAACTGCATGGAAACCGAGAATTGCATAAACTGAATTGCATGAGAAAATGGGAATTGCATGTAAAACCGTAAACGAGTGAGAACCGTGCGTGAAAACAAAGCATGAGAACGTCAAATCGAACGAGAACATGATCGCATGAGAACGTAAAACGAAACGAGAACATAAAATGCATGAGAACGTAAACTAAACGAGAACATGAGTGTATGAGAATGTTAAAATGAAACAAGAACATGGGTGCATGAGAACGTAAAATGAAGCGAGGACATGACTGCATGAGAACGCAAAACATGAAATGCCAAAAAGCATGGAACGTGATAGAGAAACCTGGAAAGCGATAGAGAAAACCTGGAAGGTGAGAGAAAACCTGGAAAGTGAGAGAAACCTGGAAAGTGAGAGAAAACCTGGAAAGTGAGAGAAAACCATAAAAGCATGAGAAACCGTAGTTGCATGAACCGTCAACTGAACCACGGGAATACGTCAGAACCACGGGAAATGTCAGAAAATGCTATAAAAAGCATGGGGAAACGTCAGAAACATGGGAAACACAAGAAGTTGCGTGAGACACGCAAATAACATCTAATACGTAAATTGCCTGAGAAATTTAACATGCCTGAGAACCATAAATTCATGAGAACCATAAATGCGTAAGAACTGTACGTCGTTTAAAAACCGCCAACTGCCTGCGAAACGCACGAGAAAACGCAAATGCCTGAGAAACCGTAAAATTGCATCGAAAACCATCAATTGTATGAGAAACAACAACTTCATAAGAAAAGTAAATCACATGAGAGACCCAAAACGCATGAAAAACAAAATTGCGTAAGAACAGTAAGCAACGTGCTTGAAACCAACAAGCATGAGAACGTCAACTCGAATGAGAACGGAAAACGAAACGAGAACATGACCTGCATGAGAATGTAAATGAACGAGAACATACCTGCATGAAAACGTAATCGAAACAAAACGCAAATGCAAGAAACGCAGATGCAAGAAACGCAAATGCCTGAAGATGCAACTGCCTGAGAAACGCAACAGCCTGAGAAACGCAACAGCCTGAGAAACGCAACAGCCTGAGAAACGCAACAGCAAGAAACGCAACAGCAAGACACGCGACTGCAAGAAGATGCAGCTGCATGAAACGCAACTGCAAGGAAATGCAAATGCATGAAAAACGCAAATGCTTTGAGAACGTGACCGCTAAGAGAACGTGAATGGCCTGAAACCGGAAACGCATGGGACCGAATTGCATGGGAAAACCATAAAATGCACCAGAACGTGAAACTGCGTGAGAAAACAGTGAATAGCACGAGAACGTGGAGCTCAGGCGGGGGCAGGCCACGTGGAGCTCAGGCGGGGGTTGGGCACGCCATGTGGAGCTCAGGCGGGGGTTGGGCACGCCACGTGGAGCTCAGGCGGGGGTTGGGCACGCCACGTGGAGCTCAGGCGGGGGTTGGGCACGCCACGTGGAGCTCAGGCGGGGGGCACGCCACGTGGAGCTCAGGCGGGGGAGGGGCACGCCACGTGGAGCTCAGGCGGGGGAGGGGCACGCCACGTGGAGCTCAGGCGGGGCACGCCACGTGGAGCTCAGGCGGTGCGGCTGAGTGTCGGAGTCTCGCACTTACTGATCCTCATTGACAAGAGCAGACCTGTCCCTGGGATCCCCCCCCCCAGCTGCCCCAATATCAGAGCCCCCTCCGCTACCCTCCCTGCGCTGTATTCAGCCACTTCGGTAGCTCACAATCCCTCCAGACAAGCTGACTGTAGTGCAGAGACAATCCACGTCCCTGCATTGTATTGTGGCCCCAATACTGGTCCCTCTGAATAGGCCTCTTCTCTGGCCAGGCACCAGTCTGAAGGCTGCTGGGCCTCGCTAGCATCTTCATGAAGACACAGGGGAGATCACAGCTGAAGAGCAGCTTTCTGCAGCATGATAAACACAATTAGAGGCAGTCGGGAGATAACGCATTGTCAACTTTTAGCAGCACAGAAATGAAATGCAGCCAGCGATTTAAGGGGGGGGGGGGGTGACCCAGGCTCTTTGTTTATGTGGATGCAATGAAAAACAGCAGATTTCCTCTGTGTGATTTGCACAACAGCATACCCTCATACATGCTCTTCTTCCTCTATCCCGCCGAACATACTCACTACCACCGCCCCCGCGGGCAAAGTGTGTGCAAATACACACCGTCTCCCTGCACTAGAGTGGACAAGAAGATGCGAGGGGAGAGGGGGAGCCGACGGCCAACCGAAACCCCTCCCTCTCTCCCGGCGGAACACCAGGAGAACCCAGGACAGAGGAGCTGACGGCAGCAAAACCCCCCCCCCCTTCTCCCGGCGGGAGAAGCGGGCGGGCGGCCCCTACGTGGAGTCAGGACAGGGAAGTTGATGGTTGCCGAATGCCCCCCCCCTCCCAGCGGAAAAAGCGGGCGGACGGCGTGTCCCCCCTCGTGGAGCCCCCCCCAGTACAAGGAACCGAATGCACCCGCTGGCGGCTCCATCATGGAGCTGGATGAGCATACAGACGCCCCCCACAGCTGGATCTGCCACGGGAGAGGCGGCCTATCACTTCCCCCTCCCCCCAGGAGAAACGGTGGTAGCACCATGTATGTGAGGGGGGGGGAGGGGGAGCCGGCGCGGCCGAAAACCTCCCCCTCCCCCCACCAGGAGAAACGGCGGGCGCACTGCATATGTGAGGGGGGGGGAAGGGGAGCCGGCGCGGCCGAATACCTCCCCCTCCCCCCACCAGGAGAAACGGCGGGCGCACTGCATATGTGAGGGGGGGGCAAGCCCCCCACTGAACAAGCGCCTGCGGCAGAATCACACGGAGGAAGCCTGGGAGAAAGCCTCCCCGTGCAGACAGCCGCCGGTGGGTGAAGCCCCCCCCGCCCGCCCGCAGCACCACACGGGGGAAACCAGTGGCTGGCACAGCGGGAGAAGGAGGCGGGTGGGCGGCGGCCGGAGAAAGAGGCGGGCAGAAAGAAGGCTCCCCCGAGCAGACAGATGCCCATAAACGGAGCCGGCGGGGGCCACAAGCATCCCCGTCCATGAACTCCAGAGCAGAAAAGTCCTCCTCCTCCGACCCGCCGGAAGTGACGTCAGCCACACGAGATCCGAAGTCCAACGAGGAGGAGGTGGAGGAGGGCAGGCTTTATGCAGCCTGACTCCTCCTACAAATACAGGCTTACCCTGCGGTCAGCCTTACACATACACACACAATGCCTTGCAAAAGTATTCGGCCCCCTTGAACTTTTCAACCTTTTGCCACATTTCAGGCTTCAAACATAAAGATATAAAATTTTTATTTTTTGTGAAGAATCACCAACAAGTGGGACACAATTGTGAACTGGAACGAAATCTATTGGATTTTTGAAACTTTTTTAACTAATAAAAAAATGAAAAGTGGGGCGTGCAAAATTATTCGGCCCCCTTTCGTTAATACATTGTAGAGCCACCTTTTGCTGCGATTACAGCTGCAAGTCACTTGGGGTATGTCTCTATCAGTTTTGCACATGGAGAGACTGAAATTCTTGCCCATTCTTCCTTGCAAAACAGCTCAAGCTCAGTGAGGTTGGATGGAGAGCGTTTGTGAACAGCAGTTTTCAGCTCTTTCCACAGATTCTCGATTGGATTCATGTCTGGACTTTGACTTGGCCATTCTAACACCTGGATACGTTTATTTGTGAACCATTCCTTTGTAGATTTTGCTGTATGTTTGGGATCATTGTCTTGTTGGAAGATAAATCTCCGTCCCAGTTTCAGCTCTTTTGCAGACTCCAACAGGTTTTCATCCAGAATGGTCCTGTATTTGGCTGCATCCATTTTCCCCTCAATTTTAACCATCTTCCCTGTCCCTGCTGAAGAAAAGCAGGCCCAAACCATGATGCTGCCACCACCATGTTTGACAGTGGGGATGGTGTGTTGAGGGTGATGAGCTGTGTTGCTTTTACGCCAAACATATCGTTTCGCATTGTGGGCAAAAAGTTTGATTTTGGTTTCATCTGACCAGAGCACCTTCTTCCACATGTTTGGTGTGTCTCCCAGGTGGCTTGTGGCAAACTTTAGACAAGACTTTTTATGGATATCTTTGAGAAATGGCTTTCTTCTTGCCACTCTTCCAGAAAGGCCATATTTGTGCAGTGTACGACTGATTGTTGTCCTATGGACAGACTCTCCCACCTCAGCAGTAGTTCTCTGCAGTTCATCCAGAGTGATCATGGGCTTCTTGGCTGCATCTCTGAACAGTCTTCTTCTTGTCTGAGCTGAAAGTTTAGAGGGATGGGCAGGTCTTGGTAGATTTGCAGTGGTCTGATACTCCTTCCATTTCAAAATGATAGCTTGCACAGTGCTCCTTAGGATGTTTAAAGCTTGGGAAATCTTTTTATATCCAAATCTGGCTTTAAACTTCTCCACAACAGTATTACGGACCTGCCTGGTGTGTTCCTTGGTCTTCATGATGCTCTCTGCGCTTTCAACAGAACCCTGAGACTATCACAGAGCAGGTGCATTTATACAGAGACTTGATTACACACAGGTGGATTCTATTTATCCCCAACAGTCATTTAGGACAACATTGGATCATTCAGAGATCCTCGCTGAACTTCTGGAGTGAGTTTGCTGCACTGAAAGTAAAGGGGCCAAATAATTTTGCACGCACCACTTTTCAGTTTTTTATTTGCTAAAAAAGTTTAAAATATCCAATAGATTTTGTTCTACTTCACAATTGTGTCCCACTTGTTGGTGATTCTTCACAAAAAATTAAAATTTTATATCTTTATGTTTGAAGCCTGAAATGTGGCAAAAGGTTGAAAAGTTCAAGGGGGCCGAATACTTTCGCAAGGCACTGTATATATATATATATATATATATATATATATATATATATATTATCTTTTGTGGCCCCCAACAAATCCCTGAGCGCCGCGTGATCCTTGGGGGTTCGTTGGGGGCCACAAAAGATATATACCTTATTTATCGCTCTGGCAGCCTTGGAGGGGACAGGGAGTGGATGGGACGAGTGCTATCAGATTACATACAGGAGAATTTCCTGTTTACTCGGTGGCCTCTGTAATAGGAAGTCCCATCTCCTGGGCTGGCATTGGACAACTGTTCTGTCTATCATAGGAGGCGGGACTTTGTATTAAAGAGGCTGCTGACAAAACAGGAGATTCTCCTGTATGTAATCTGTTGGCGCTCATCCCCCCCATCACTGTCCCCTCGGAGGCTGAAGATGTGCATGATTCAGGCTGCATTCATGGGAATGGCGAGGCTGCATTCATGGCACTGGTGAGGGTGCTTTCATGGCAATGGCGAGACTGCATTCATGGGCACTGCCCCTTCACAGTTCTTTATTTGAAACATTTTTCCTGAAACTTCCCTCTTAAAGTGAAGGTGCGTGTTGTATGCCTGCGCATGTCATACGCTGAAAAAATACGGTATATCCAAATAACATGCCCAAGCTCATCCTTAGACTCTTCACCACACACAGCCACAAAGGCAAGAGAATTCTTGTTGGGTGTGTATTAGTTAATTTGCATTTCAATTTAATGGTTCAAAGAATGTCAGGCAAAATGGTCGGCCCTCACACATTCACTTCATCAAGTTTGGACACCCCTGGTGTACAATATGTGAACTATATATTTTAAGTGATCATTTTAACCAGTAGCAATCCAGGGTGATTTTCAGATTTTTGTTAAAATCAGCATTTCTCTTATATTCACCGACTGACACAGCTTCTCTCTTTAGACCATTGGGTTGTTATGCCACCTTCAGGAGAGGGCTAGGCATTACATGTTAACATGTGATAATAAATAAGTCCCTTAGAAAGCAAGATGAATGATCTTGTGATCTGCTATCCACAGCCGGCTGGGTGACAGGCTGGATACCCTTATCCTTGTAGTCTCCCCAGCGAGTGTGTGCAGGTCGCAGCTACGTGCTAGGCCGGCCACGACATACCTCAGCGGTGAGCTTTCATGCTCCGGGGCGCACATATGACCGGGGCTACTTATGTCTGCGTCACAGTGTGCCGAGGCCATCAGCCACCCTGTACTGATCAGAGAGTGGGTCTGTGGTAGAATATCTCCCAGCTCTTCAGGACTGGTAAGTACAGCTCTCCCTGCCTCGGCGAGGCTGAGCAGCTGGGCATTCCCTGGGAGGTCGATTCGGGGTCCCTCACCTTCCTCTCTTTTCTCCCTGCCCCTATCTTCCCTCTCCCCCTCCCTGTGGGGGATGCTGCATGTGGCTGCTTAGCGGTGTGTGTGTGTGGGCTTTCCAGGGGGCTCTCACCTGTGGGGGGGCTGCCCGGGCTGGCTGTGTCCTGTGATGTGTTTTTTTTATTTCCCTGGGAATTGCCTGTGAGGCTGTGTCTGTGATCTCTGCAGTGCTGATTACAGCCACTGCACCTCATAGTTTTTCAGTGTCAGTGGCCATCTTAGGTATGGGCAAGGGACAGCATGCTCTGCTGTTTCTCGGCGGCCATTTTCCCTGTGGTCTTGTCCTTTATACTGGACGCCTGCTGGCCATTTTCTCGAAGCCTGAGCACGTTTTTTCTCTAGAGACATCATGTGTCCCTGTAGTCCAGCGGCCATTTTCCCAGCGCTTTATATCCTTATGCTGGACGCGTGGGGGCCATTTTTGTTGAGTCTGAGCACATTGCAGAGCGGTTTCAGCGCTATAAGCAGCAGCTTTGAATGACACAGAGCGAATTCCTCTGCACCTGGGAGCTGTCAGAGAACACGGGCACTACTTGCTGGGCTATAAAGCAGCCCCTGCCCTCCGGGGAGAGCTCTGACACAGACTTGGGCCCTGCTGAGGCTGGTGACTCCTGCTCTGTCACTTCAGATGACGCTGACAGGACCGTTCGGACAGTGAGGATGAGTCCCCGTCCGGGTCCGTGCGCGATAAAGCGCTTGTTGGAGCACTTATCACAGCTGTGCGTGATACCCTGAAAATTCAGGAGCCAGCAGATCCCTCTGCTGATGTAGCGGTTCCTTTTGGGTCCCGTAAGCCAGCCCGTTCACCTAAGGTGTTCCCGTATCTGACTTATTTTGACAAGTTAATTTACAAGGAATGGGGTCAACCTTTTCGGTCCCCAAATATATGGCGGTACATTAACCCTTTGAGGAAAGCCTTCTCAAGAAGTGGTCGGCTCCGGTCGTGGACCCCCCCAGTATCCAGGTTAAACAAAGTAACCACGATCCTGGTAGAGGGGACTCCTGCATTTAAGGATCCCACGGACAGGAAGGCTGAAGCAGTGACTCGTTTCTTGTTTATGGTTGTGGGGTCAACCATGCGTCCAGTACTGGCATCCGCACTTGTGTCGTAGACACAAACTGAGTGGGCAAAACTATTGCACCGCGAATTGGGAGAACAACAGGCTTCTCCTGTCTGCGTGGAACTAGCAGACCAACTAGTGCAGACCTTAAGTACGTTTGAGACGCGGCCCTGGATACCCTCCCTCTGTTATCCAGGGCTTCAGTGTCAGCAGTGGTGCTGAGGCACCCGATTTGGTTAAAATGCTGGTCGGCTGACCAGGCATCCAAGAAATCCCTGACGGTTCTAACCCTTACTTGGCGACCAGCTCTTTGGGGCCTCTTTGGATGACATTAAAAATACCACAGGTGGAGTACACTACTCCCACAGGCCAGGAAGGCTAAGGAGCCACGCCGTAGGCAAGGGCCTTTCGTCCGCCCGGAGCTTCGGGCAAACGTCCCCAGCCCGACAGGACGACTTCTGAAGGACAAAAGCATCCCTGGAACCTCAAGCCTGCGACCAAAAGTGCTACCGCATGAAGGTTTGCCCCCATCCGCAACTCAGGTGGGGGGTCGCCTTGGGGAGTTTGCAGCCCGGTGGACCTCTTGGCTGTCCGACCAATGGGTCTGCGATCTGATTTCCTCCGGCTACAAGATGGAGTTCCTCTCTTGGCCGCAAAATAGATTCTTCGCCTCCAGCATACCCGTACTCCCGGCTCGCCGGGAGGCCCTCTTGGGGGCGGTAAGAGAGCTGCTGAATCTTGGGGTGATACTACCTGTTCCTGAATCGGAATGTTTCTGGGGGTTCTACTCAAACTGTTTGTAGTCCCCAAGAAGGAAGGGGTACGTCCAATCTTGGACCTAAAAGCCCTCAATTACTTTGTAAAAGTACAGGAGTTCAGAATGGAATCAGTTCCTCAGTAGTCGCTGCACTCCATCAAGGGGACCCCCTGGCGTCTTTGGACATCCAGGATACGTACCTGCACATACCCTTATGCCTTTGGCATTAGAGGTTTCTGCGATTCGCAGTTGGGGAAGCCCACTACCAGTTTGTGGCTCTTCCCTTTGATTTGGGATCAGCCCCCTGAGTCTTTACCAATGTATTGGCTCCTGTTTTGGCATTGCTGCGACAACGAGGAATTGTGATCGTGGGTTACCTAGATGATCTCCTCCTGAGAGCATCTTCCACCTCAGAGTTAGAGGAGGATGTGGTGATCACCATGCAGACCCTGCAGGAATTTGGATGGCTGTTGAACCTGAAGAAGTTGGTGATCGTACCGACTCATTTGGAGTACCTAGGCTTGCTGCTGGACTCCATGGAAGCGAGAGTGTTTCTCCCTTCAGACAAGCCGAAGACTCTGAGCCTCAGTAAAACTGCTGATGAACTGCATGCGAGACCTGGGACTCATGGTGGCCTCCTTCGAGGCAGTACCATATGCCCAGTTCCACACCAGAGTTCTGCAGAAAGAGATTTTGAGGAAGGTTTTAAACACCATTAAGGGACAAATATCAGCTTTGGCTGTCTTTTTTCAGCGACCCCTGGCATCTCACTCTGTAGTGAGTACTTTTGTTCAAGGGGTCCAAAATGTAGTTCCTCCAGTGCGTCCACCGTTATCCCCGTGGGGTCTGAATCTGGTGTTAGCGGCGCTTCAGAAGTCACCATTTGAATATGTCAGAGATTCCCCTGTTGACTCTTTCCCAGAAATTGGTCTTTCTAGTGGCCATCACTCAGCCAGGAGGGTTTTGGAACTGGCGGCCTTGTCTTGCAAGTCGCCCTATCTGGTTATCCTGCAACTGTCTTTTCTGCCGAAGGTGTTTTCGGCATTCCACATCAATGAAGCATTGTGTTACCATCTCTGTGTCCTAAGCCGACACATACTAAGGAGGTGACCCTCCATTCCCTGGACATAGTTCAGGCTCTGTGGGGTATTTGCCTGTCAGGGCTCCCTTCCGGAATTCAGACTCCTTGTTTGTGTCGGTGGCTGGTCCAAAAAAAGGCATAGCGGTCTCGTCGGCCACCTTTTCCAGGTGGATTAGACAGATTGTTGTACAGGCCTACGCCTTGAAGGGGCAGGTGCCCCCTTTCCGGTCACGGCCCATGCTACAAGGTCAATTGGAACATCTTGGGCCTTCAGACATAAAGCGTCTGTCGCTCAAGTGTGTAAAGCGGCGACTTGGTCGTCTGTTCACACTTTTACAAAATTCTACAAGGTAGATGTCAGTGCATCGGCTGATGCCCATTTTGTCTGCAAAGGTTTGCAGGCGGCTGTATAATTTCAATTGCACATACAATTTTTTTCCTGTTTTTTTGGGGTAAAAACGCAGTACCTTTAAGTTAATGCACTGTTGCATTTGTTGCCGCAGTTTTGGTGCAGTTTGAGAGTAGTGCTTCTCTGTTGAGGAGCACCCTGTTTTTTTGTGGTGGTTTTTCCACACACTGTAGTTTTTTTGTGGGTAAAGTTTGTACTAGCTCCCACATGCCATGGTGGAGAGAAGCTGTGTCAGTCGGTGAATATAAGAAAAAATAGGATTTTTTGTACTCGTCGTAAAATCCTTTTCTCTGTAATTCACCAACTGACGCAGCACCCGCCCCTCATATTTTTCTTTACATTATACTGCTTGTTGACATACTGAGGCTGCAGTAGCATGCTGAGGGGTTGTTACCTAAGGGACCGCCCCTTGGGCAGAACTAGAAAGTTCTAGTTTTATTATCACATGTTAACATGTAATGCCTAGTCCTCTCCTGAAGGTGGCATAACAACCCAATGGTCTAAAGAGAGAAGCTGTGTCAGTCGGTGAATTACAGAGAAAAGGATTTTACGGTGAGTACAAAAAATCCTATTTTTTGTGCTAGAAAATTACCTAGAACCCACAATTATCATACAAATTTCTGAACAGACCAATTAGAATACGCCTAAACATCCCTCCTGATGGTATACGTTAAGGATATTAAGCGATGGGGCAGCTATACCGGGGCTCAGAACGAGAGATTGCTGCGCTGCTGGTCAGCGGGACTGGGGGTGGGGGGTGAGGAGGGGGTCCTGTGTAAGTTCACCTTACAGATTTTTCTGTAAAGGTGAACTTACCCTTTAAAGATGTTATGGCCACCAGGAAGGAAGCTTTGAGAGAAAGATCCTTAATAGATAGTTGATCCATATGCTCAGGCCTTTCCTCTGAAAAGAAATCCAGGACAAAAGGAAGATCCCACTTGGAGAATCTTGTTTTTTTTCTGGGGTCTGAGTCTTATTGCTCCTCTGAAAAACTGTCTGATGAGACAGTGTTTGGCCCAGGAGACGCCAGTAAATGCAGAAATTGACAAAATTTGAACACGTAAGGAACTCACTGATAGGGATAGGTCTAGTCCTGTCTGTAGGAAACCCAAAATGTCTTGAATCTTCGGATCACTACAGGAACCGCCAGTGGAAGAAATATAATCAGCAAACTTCGCCCAAATTCTTTGATAGACCTTATTAGTACCCGGCCTTCTAGCGTTCAGTAGAGTAGCGATAACGGTACTTGGACACCCTAATGCTTCCAACCTTCCTGGAAGGGAGAGGAACTGGATCCCGAAAACTCAGCCGCATTAGGAGTGGAAACCACGGCCTGTTGGGCCAAAATGGAGCAACTGTCACCACCTCGGCTTTCTCCCACCTGAGTCTTGAAAGGAATCGCAGGATGACCGGAACTGGGGGAAAGGCATAAGCTGTGCGAAACCTCCATTGATCCGTCAGTGCATCCATACCGAAGGCCTGGGGACAACGACACCTCGTATATTTCTCCAGCTTGAAATTTCAGGTCCACTTCTGACAAGATCCCCAAAGACAGAATACATGTGAATACCTCTGGATGGAGAGACCACTCGTTGTTGTCCAGGGAGAACCTCGAGAGGAAGTCCGCCTGGACATTCTGAATTCTGGGGAGGTAAACCGCCATCAGATTTGCCAAGTTCAACTGAGCCCAGGACATGATCGGGCTTACTTCCTTCAGCAGAGAGAGACTGAGGGTGCCCTCGTCTCTTGATATAAGATACTGCTGTTGTGTTGTCCAGCCTTAGGAGAACCGAGGCCCCCGAAATCAGGTGAGGAAAAGCTTGAAGAGCACGGAGAGCAGCACGAAGCTCTAAAACATTCGAGACTAGGTCTCGGGCTGGAAAATCCCATACGCCTTGGGCTATTTCTGACAGACACAGGGCGCCCCAGCCCCTGTTGCTGGCGTCCGTCGTTACCATGATCCAAGAGACGGGGGCTATGGAATGGCAATTGAGGAGGTTCTTTCGTTGAAGCCACCAGAAGAGACTCTCCTGCATGGAGGGGGTTATCCTGACAAGATGGTCCCGAGACCCGGGTCCCACTGTAGAAGAAAACCCTTCTGAAAGGGACGCATCTTCCATTGTGCCCACTTTATCATGGGGGCTGTGGACACCATGGTGCCAATTATCTTGAGGCACTGCGAGGCTCTGAGAAGAGGAGAATGCAATGCAAGCTGAATACTGCCTCGGATCACTGGAATTTTCTCCACAGGCAGGGAAATAGTACTCTTTACCGTGTTGAACTGGGCTCAGAGGAAAATCAGAGATGGAGTTGGATCCAAATGACTTTTTTTCCCCGTTCAACAGCCAACCGAATTCCGTGAGTGTAGAGATGACCTGAGTTCGATGTATCAGAAGCTGTTCTCTGTCTTGGGAAAGCAAAAGTAGATCGTCCAGGTAATGGTGTAATCGGATAACTTTGATTCGGATTAGCGCTACTACAGCCAGTAAGAGCTTTGAAAACACTCGAGGCGATGTTGTAAGCCCGAACGGAAGACATACAAATTGAAGATGTAATTGGCCCACTGCGAACCGAAGGTACTTCTGAAACTCTTATGCGATCAGAACATGAAAATAAGCATCTTTCAGGTCTATGGAAATCAACCAGTCGCCTGGTTGTATTGACTGACGTATTGTTAGTAATGACTCCATCTTGAATTTTTCTTTCTTGATGAAGGAGTTCAGATGCGTCAAGTCGATGACTGGTCTCCAAGAGCCATTCTTTTTGAGGACCATAAAAAGGGGGGAGTAGACCCCTTGAAATCTCTCCTTGGTTTGGACCGGAACGGCAGCACCTTGGGCCAACAGGGAGTCTGTGTAAGACAGGAGTATCTTTCTTTTTTCTTCCACAAGTGGTAGGATTATAGGAACAAACTGATGAATGGGCGGACTGTTGAACACCCAAGAATGACCTGAGGAGACCGTCTTGACAGTCCAATAGTCTTGAATCGAAACTGCCCAGACATGCCGGAAATGGAGTAACCGAGCCCCTACTTGTTCCGTCTGGACAGGCCCCATATCAAAAGGACTTAGAAGCCTCTCGTCCCCCTGATGTGGTTGACTTAGAGGATTTTTGGCCTGAAGACTGAGTTCTTCTCCAGTTCTTCCTAAATTCCAGACCAGGCCTGTAACGGCGAGCATCTCTAGCACGCTCCTGTTCTTGTCTAGGTTGAACTTTCCTCTGATTCAAGAGGCGACGATACTGGGGTAAGAACCCTGATTTACCTCCAGTAGCACAGGTAATGGCAGAATCAAGCTTATTTCCGAAGAGGGAGGATCCTTCAAAGGGAATCTTACACCATGCCTGTTTAGAGGCAGGATCTGCAACCCACGCATGAAGCCAGAAAGCGCGCTTCGCAGTAACCGAGGAGGGCATGACACGTGCCACTAGGCGGATAATATCAAGGGATGCTTCTCCCAAAAAGTTTGATGCTAACTTCAGTTCATGTACTGGTGAACTCCAGATCAGTTCTTCAGAAACGCTTCCCAGAGCTGCACCAACATCATCTGTCCAAGACTCCATGGCTTTAGACAATGCCGCAAGAGCCAGAGTTGGCTTACAGGCCATGCCTGCAGTGATATAAATAAGCTTTAGGTCGGTGTCAATCTTCCTCTCTAAACCATCCTTGAATGAAACGGTATCTTCAAGAGGGAGTGTAACATGCCTGACCAGATGCATTAGTGCCGCATCAATAAGAGGGGCTGAATCCAGATATTTAACGTCTTCACTCTTAAACAGGTACATTTTGGCAATCTTGGAAATTAAGCAGTTCTTCCTCTCCACTTTTCCCCATTCGTCTGAAATAATCTCCCCGAGCTCACCCAAGAAGGGGAAATTCGGTCGAACCTTCTTAAGGTGTTTAAAATACTTCCTGTTTAGAGGGTGCTTCCACTGGATCTTCCCATTTTAGAGCATCCTTGACTGCTCTGACCAGCTGCGGAACAAGAGGAAAATCGAAACCTGCAGCCGATTCATCAATCTCACTGTCCGAAGACTCACTTGGAGAGACACTGTGTCTGGAGGGACCCGGAATTACAGGGTCTGCGTCTACATCTGACCAATGCTTCCACTTGCTGGTCTCCGGCTCCTCTTTCCTTCATAGCTCTAGAATAACAAGACTCACAGAGAGATTTACCCTCTGGAACGTGAGTTTTACAACCCCAGCAGGCTTTCCTCTCTGAGCGGCTGGAATGGTGAGCTGAATGACGACCAGATTCAGATCTTGACCTATCTTTACGGTGTCTGGAGGGTGATCTAGAGCATCTAGAACTTGATGTAGAATGACGATGTTGTAACCTACAGTGGTGTGAAAAAGTGTTTGCCCCCTTCCTCATTTCCTGTTCCTTTGCATGTTTGTCACACTTAAGTGTTTCGGAACATCAAACCAATTTAAACAATAGTCAAGGACAACACAAGTAAACACAAAATGCAATTTGTAAATGAAGGTGTTTATTATTAAAGGTGAAAAAAAATCAAAACCATCATGGCCCTGTGTGAAAAAGTGATTGCCCCCCTTGTTAAAACATACTATAACTGTGGTTGTCCACACCTGAGTTCAATTTCTCTAGCCACACCCAGGCCTGATTATTGCCACACCTGTTCACAATCAAGGCATCACTTAAATAGGAGCTGCTTGACACAGTAAGGTCCACCAGAAGATCCTTAAAAGCTACACATCATGCCGAGACCCAAAGAAATTCAGGAACAATTGAGAAAGAAAGTAATTGAGATCTATCAGTCTGGAAAGGGTTATAAAGCCATTTCCAAAGCTTTGGGAATCCAGCGAACCACAGTGAGAGCCATTATCCACAAATGGCGAAGACATGGAACAGTGGTGAACCTTCCCAGGAGTGGCCGGCCGCCCAAAATTACCCCAAGAGCGCAGCGACGACTCATCCAAGAGGTCACAAAAGACCCCACAACAACGTCCAAGGAACTGCAGGCCTCACTTGCCTCAGTTAAGGTCAGCGTTCATGCCTCCACCATCAGGAAAAGACTGGGCAAAAATGGCCTGCATGGCAGAGTTCCAAGGAGAAAACCACTGCTGAGCAAAAAGAACATCAAAGCTCGTCTCAATTTCTCCACAACACATCTTGATGATCCCCAAGACTTTTGGGACAACATTCTGTGGACCGATGAGACAAAAGTGGAACTCTTTGGAAGGTGTGTGTCCAAGTATATCTGGCGTAGAAGGAACACTGCATTTCATAAAAAGAACATTATACCAACAGTAAAATATGGTGGTGGTGGTGTGATGGTCTGGGGCTGTTTTGCTGCTTCAGGACCTGGAAGACTTGCCGTGATAAAAGGAACTATGAATTCTGCTGTCTACCAAGAGATCCTGAAGGAGAATGTCCGACCATCTGTTCGTGTACTCAAGCTGAAACGAACTTAGGTTCTGCAGCAGGACAATGATCCTAAACACACCAGCAAGTCCACCACCGAATGGCTGAAGAAAAACAAAATGAAGACTTTGGAGTGGCCTAGCCAAAGTCCTGACCTGAATCCTATTGAGATGCTGTGGTATGACCTTAAAAAGGCCGTTCATGCTCGAAAACCCTCTAATGTAACTGAATTAGGACAATTCTGCAAAGATGAGTGGGCCAAAATTCCTCCAGGACGCTGTAAAAGCCTCATTGCACGTTATCGCAAACTCTTGGTTGCAGTTGTTGCTGCTAAGGGTGGCCCAACCAGTTATTAGGTTTAGGGGGCAATCACTTTTTCACACAGGGCCATGATGGTTTGGATTTTTTTTCACCTTTAATAATAAACACCTTCATTTACAAATTGCATTTTGTGTTTACTTGTGTTGTCCTTGACTATTGTTTAAATTGGTTTGATGTTCCGAAACACTTAAGTGTGACAAACATGCAAAGGAACAGGAAATGAGGAAGGGGGCAAACACTTTTTCACACCACTGTAGACTGGTCAGTATCTTTGCGTGCCGACAATTGACGTTCAGACCTAGAAGGGCTAAATAGAGAAGAAAAAGACTACAGCAAGAAAAACAAAAGAAGTTACTCAAAATAAAACCAGCAGAAGGAAATAATATTCCTACCTGCAGCGTAAGGGTTGGCCACTGGGGGGCGACGATAGGTTCATAATGAAAAGTCTGTTTGCTGGAGAGATTTGGAAACATCATAAGCATCCAAAGGGAATCAATAGTAGAGCTTACTGGCGAACAGAACATACCTCCAAGCAAGACACACAGCACACACCGGGAAGCCACCGTTCTCCTGCAGATCAATCCCAACCATAGCTGTATCTGACAGCTATTTGAATGTTAGTGCCGATAGTGACGTCACCACACCCCCCGGCGTCGGCCAGCGGAGTTCGGGCACATGGGTCATCACAAAGTTAGAGAATAGCTAAACTAGAGAACAAAAGTATAGTTTAACACAGATTGCCATTCCTTAGATATGGTAGCTGCATTACTTTATTTTTTTCAGGCCAAGAACTACAGCCGTGGCCAAAAGTTTTGAGAATGACACAAATATTAATTCACAGTCTGCTGCCTCAGTTTTCTATGATGGCAATTTGCATATACTCCAGAATGTTAGATGAATTGCAATTAATTGCAAAGTCCCTCTTTGCCATGAAAATGAACCTAATCCCATAAAAAACCCTGGACTGAGCCATAGATCCAGGATCAGACCCAGATACTCCAAAAAGAGTGTCCATTCCAGCTACAATGTTTGAAGATTTAGGGTCCAACTAAACCAGTGGTAGAGAACCTTAACACCCCAGATGTTTTGGAACTACATTTCCCATGATGCTCATGCACTCTGCAGTGTAGTTGTGCATCATGGGAAATGTAGTTACAAAACATCTGGGGTGCCAAGGTTCACCGCCACTGAACTAAACCTTTGCAGCATCTGCACAGTCCATCTGACATTGCCAAATATGACTGGTTTATCAGCAGATCTAGTTATCCCATTATGGGAATGTCCTGCGAGTGTAACAAGGCTAGCACCAGGACTAGAACCTTGGACATTCGGTACAAGACAGACCAACAGCAAAACACAAAGTGCCGATGAGCTGGAAAGATGGGGACATGTAAGCATCCCTGATGTCTAGAAGCCAAATAGTCTCATGGATGGGCCAAACTATCGGGATTCAAAGCCAATGTATTGCACTGAATTGAAGACATGGAGTGCCTTAGGATTCAGGATAGGGCAGATGCTTTGGAAACAATTAACAAGTTTAAGTACATACCTTTCTGCTTGAGGAGCAGCAAAAATGATACCTTGACCAGGGCAGCATGAATATCTGTCAGCCTGTGTTGATAGATATGACAACAGAAAGCAGGGACAGAGGCAGAGATTGAATTTCCAGCTTGTAGACCCTGGACACCATACCTTTTACCCATGCATCAGAGATGCTGGTGGTCCAGGTGTTCTCAAAGGCTAATAGATGTCCCTCTAGTTTGGAAAGAGGAGGAAACACTCTCACTGTGAGCACAACTTGTCCACAGGGTTAGAAGCTCTGGAAGTCCAGGATTTAGGATTCAACTGGTCCTGAGTTTTGGCCTCAATATAGAGTCCTGGGAGAAACAAATACATTTTTGATTTTAGGAGGTGGAATATTTCCAGTTGTCGGGTTATGATTCTTTTGTAGTAAAAAGGGAAGTTACAAAAAGCCATTGTCCATCAAAGAGCATACAGAGCAATTGCTTTTTACGTTGTTTTGCAGACTAGTATTTTGGATGGAGAGTCCCAAGAACAGCGATTGGCAACTTATGAGCTATGGGGGGGGCCTCAAATGCCGCCCAATATCACCAAAAGGCAGCATAAAATGTTCAATATATGTAATGCTTGAGAGAACTGTCAGAAACTGCAGACCCAATGGAAGAAATAAAGATCAAAGAATGTGTTCAATGTCATTAACTAAACAATGTTCACACAAAAAAAATAAAAAAATTCCAAGGGCAGCACATAATACCAAAGTGTTGCAGTTTGGGCACCAGGGCCATAGAATATTGATAGACAGGAGGCTCATTCTGGAAAGGTGGAACAGGTCTACTAACCCATCAACACAATAGTGCAGTGCAGTAAAAATAGGATTTTTTTTTGTACTCACCGTAAAATCCTTTTCTCTGTAATTCACCGACTGACACAGCTTCTCTCTTGAGACCATTGGGTTGTTATGCCACCTTCAGGAGAGGACTAGGCATTACATGTTAACATGTGATAATAAAACTAGAACTTTCTAGTTCCACCCAAGGGGGCGGTCCCTTAGGTAACAACCCCTCAGCATGCTACTGCAGCCTCAGTACGTCAACAAGCAGTATAACGTAAAGAAAAATATGAGGGGCGGGTGCTGTGTCAGTCGTGAATTACAGAGAAAAGGATTTTACAGTGAGTACAAAAAATCCTATTTTCTCTTATATTCACTGACTGACACAGCTTCTCTCGAGACCATTGGGACGTCCCAAAGCAGTGCCAAAACGAGGGGCAGGAAAACCGCATAAAACTTTATCCACCATGGCATGTGGGAGCTAGTACAAACTTTACCCACAAAAAACTACAGTGTGTGGAATAACCACCACAAAAAAAACGGTGCTCCTCAACAGAGAAGCACTACCCTCAAACCGCACCAAAACTGCGGCAACAAATGCAACAGTGCATTAACTTAAAGGTACTGTGTTTTTACCCCAAAAAAAAAGCTGATGCACTGACATCTACCTTACACACTTGAGCGACAGACGCTTGATATCGGAAAGCCCAAGACGTTCCGATTGCCCTTGTGGGGTGGGCCGTGAACAGAAAGGGGGGTACCTGCCCCTTCAAGGCGTAGGCTTGTACTACAATCTGTCTGATTCACCTGAAAATGGTGGCCGACGAGACCGCCGTGCCTTTCTTCGGACCCGCCACCGAAACAAACAGTGAGTCTGACTTCCGGAAGGGAGCCGTGGTAGACAAATACACCTTCAGAGCTGAACCACGTCCAGAGTAGGGATGGCGGAACTGTTCGCCCGGCGGTCATTTTGCGGCAAATTTTGCGTGTTTGCGATTTACCCGATCGGCGGACTATTGCCGCTGTTTAAACAATCAAAAACAGTGCATCAAAGAAACACGTAGTATAATGTGAAAAAAAACATTAAAATGTAATTTATTAAATATAAAAAATGAACACAGACATCTGATCCCATCAGGATCTAAAAAACATCAAATACACCAATCCTAAAAGAAACGAATGTTTGATAATAAAAGCCCCTCAGATCTCTCAGTTGAGACTTGGAGATGGTGAGAACAAAGACCAATCAGCACTGCTCCCAGTTCCTTGTACCTAATAACTGACATCAATCCTTTCTCATGAAGATGGGGGAACCCAAAATGTGTATAGAAGCTAGTGCAAATGAATGGAACTATGTTGCAAGAGTCACTCACTTCGTTGATGTTCTATTGGACTGGAGTGCCTCCGTGCCAAGCCTGTGGAGTGACAGGGAGATGTTTATTATGGCTCCATCTGATACGTTCGGTATGATGCACGCCGGATGCACGCTGCACGCTGGGTGGTGTAAGTCAAACTCGGTCAGCAGATGACATCAGCTCGATATGATGAGCGGCTTAGAGCGCGCCGCACTGCGTGCAACGCCGCGTGTCCGAGCGGCTGTTTGTCACGTGGGAAGCTTGTCACGTGGAAGACTGCTGAATAGGAATGGTTGCTATGCCGACTCTCCTGCTTACATGTTTTGCGCGCCTGCGCTTTGTCAAAGCTGGAGCGGCATACGACAACCAGGGGGATAAAAAGCATCGGGTTGTGTGTAGGGGCGGGGATTGTCGGAAACGCTCGGATTAACCCCTTATGTGTCACTACGCCTCCTGAATTAAAGACTTGTTAAATGGGGATCTGTACGAGTGAAAGAACTGATAAAAAACAGATCACTGGACGGATCACCATAGATAAAACTATTATGGATGCATATGGAAGAAATTATAAATGAGAACATATGGTTGAAATGAAATAATATAAAAATTATTTATGATAAGTATCTAAAAGTGTATTGAAATGAAAATTATTATTAAAAAATGTTATTAAAAAATATATTGTACTAATCAGATAGAAGAAAAATGCTATGGATAAGAAAAAACTGTGGGTGAAAAACGGGAGGGGGGGGGGGGGGAAATAAGGGGAAATTTTTTTATTGTTATATCTTTTCCTTATGGAATAGTTGGGATAAGTGTTAACTACTCACCTATCATGATAATGATTTACAAAAAGACGATTTACAAAAAAACCTCTTGTAAAAAAATCTTTTCATAAAAAAAGAAATTTTTTTTTTGTAAAAAATAAAAAATAAATAATAAAAAATAATAAATCAATATCGATCGAATAAAAATCATGAACAATGAGTTGCATATATATCTGGGTGACCTATATCAAGAGGTTATACTGAGGATATCAAGGTCTTCATTGAGGCCCTCAGGCGAGAGAGACCCCATAAGGTATATCCAGAAGGTCTCCCTGCGACAAAGGCAGGAGAATCTTTCGTTGGCCGTTAGGGTACCCTTAGGGATAGACTCGATTGCAAGGACTTCCATTTCTTTGAAATTTTTATCATGACACTGGCGAAAATGGCGCGGCACGCTGTGTTAAATGCAGCCCTCTTTGATCAGGCGGCGATGTTCGCCCACCCTGACACGTAGGGCCCGTATAGTGCGGCCTACATAAAGGAGGCCGCAGGGGCAGCGTAAGACATATATCACATATTCAGTAGAACACGTGATGAATTGTTTTATCTCAAAGAATTTTCCTTTGAGTGTGGTGATAGTAGTTTGGCCATTTGGGATGGACTGACAAGTATAGCAGCCTCTTTTACGACATTTAAAAATCCCATGTCTATTATCAAAGTACATCCTAATATCAGGAAATATTCTGTTGTCCTTTCTGTTGGATTTCGTAAGTTTATTAGGAGCAATAATGTTTTTAATTGTACGAGAACGTCTAAAAGTGATTTGGGGTCTGGCCGGGAGGGATGATGCTAAAATCGGATCAAGCTTTAGGATATCATAATGTTTAAGAATTATTTTAGACATATGTTTATATTGTGTGTTAAAGGTGGAGATAAACCTGATTGTGGTATTTTCATTAGAGAAGTTTTTGGAACGCTTTTTCGTGGGTGAGTGCTTGGTTGCGTGTGCCATGGAGGCCTGTGTGATTAAATCATCTGGATATTCTTTTTCTAAGAATTTTTTAGCCATCTGCTGGCCTTGTTGTGTGTAATCCTCGGTTGAAGTACAATTTCTACGCAACCTTTGGAATTGTCCACTAGGAATATTTTTCTTCCAAGCAGGGTGATGGCAACTCTTATAATGGAGGTAAGAGTTGCCTGACGTGGGTTTGATATGATTGCTAGTGGTGACCCTTTGCTCATTGTGAGATAATACAAGGTCCAAAAAGACCAGATGGTTTCGGTCAATGACCGATGTGAATGATAGACCCATGGAATTGTTGTTACAGTAAGTGACGAAGGAGGAAAAAGTCTCAACTCCGCCACTCCATATGAGCAAAATGTAATCTATATAACGACCATAAAATACAATAAACTCAGCAAAAGGATTATTTCTCCAGATTTTTTGTTCCTCCCAGAAACCCATGGTAAGGTTTGCGTATACCGGGGCGAAACTGGCTCCCATGGCGGTGCCTTGACGCTGGAGGTAAAATTGATCTAAAAAGGTGAAGTAGTTATGTCTCAGGCAGAACTCTATGCTCAGTAATAAAAATTCAGTCTGTTTGGAGTTCATACCTTCAATACTCAAAAAGTGTTGTATTGCGGTAAGTCCCACATCATGAGGTATAGAAGTATAAAGAGAGTTAACGTCTAGAGAGGCCCACATATATTCATCAGACCAACTATAATTTTCCATAACCTCAATCACATGACTGGAGTCTTTGATATAGGAAGGAAGTTGCACCACCAATGGCTGTAGGATATGATCTATATAGGCCGAAAGGCCGCTAGTGAAACTGTTAGTACTGGCCACTATTGGTCTTCCCGGAGGGTTGGTAAGGGACTTATGAACTTTGGGGAGATGGTAAAAGTAAGGAGTACTACAGACTTTAGGGAGGAGAAACCGTTTTTCTTGGGGATTTAACACCCCATCTTTATGAGCTTTGTCAACCATCGTAATTAAATCGCACTGATAAATTGGAAGGGGGTCAGTTTGAAGTTTTTGATATGTAGTCATGTCAGATAACAAGCGATTGGCTTCACCCAGGTAGTCACCCATGTCCTGTACAACTAGGCTCCCTCCTTTATCAGCTTGTTTAACTACAATATTTTTATTGGTGGTGAGATTTAGAAGGGCCTGTTGTTCAGATTTATTTAAATTGGCTTGTTTTTTGTTGTTGGTTGTATTACATAACTCTACTACATAACTATATTACATATAAATTCTTTATAAACTGCTTGGTAGAAAGTCTCTATGTAGGGACCCTTGGAATGGGTTGGGTTAAAGGTGGACAAAGGTTTTAAATGGGTATGTGTTATCGCTGGTTCCGTGAAGGGATGTTGTGTTTGGCTTGAGATGTTACTCTCACTCCACAAATCTTCAAGGATTCTCAAAATGTCATCCTGAGAGGTGACATTTATATCAGTTTTATCAACTTCAGGTGTCGAATCTCCTTTTTTATTGTTATTGGTGATTGTTTTTGCAAAATGTCTTTTCAAAGTAAGAGATCGAATGAATTTGTTTAAATCTTTAAAAAGGCCAAATTTATTTGGTCCAGTAGATGGCGAAAAACGTAGACCTTTTTTCAATAACGCTAATTCATATGGATTAAGAGTGTGTGATGAAAGGTTGAAGATTTTTATGGTGCTGTCATCCACTATATCTCCACCCGTTCCTTTTTGTTTTTGTTTAGACTTGAGCTTACGTCCGCCTCTGCAACCTCTTCTAGTTTTCTCTTTTATTTTGTAAACGTGACTCCCTTTGGAGACAGGACTAAAAAATCTTCCTCAAAGTTGGGAGGTGTCACTGAGGTACTGTCTTTTATCTTACTTTCATTGGTTGCACAAATCTTATCACTAGATTTAGGACGGGCTCCTTCCTTAATATACTTGTCCAAATCTTTCAACAGGGGGCTATACTTGTTGGATGTGACTACCGAAAAAATGGGTGGTCTATTATCAGTAACATCCAATTGCCCAGATGGACCAGAGGGGGATGGGGCGACACTAGGCGGAGTGCCCACCAATGGAGGATTGGCTGTTGTGTAGATATTGCAGTCTACCCCATCCTTCTCATTGGTGATAATGTAATCGCTTGGGCCTCGACGGGGATCGAGGGCACTACATGTCTCCTTGTGGTGCTCTGATTTAGATTGATAAGGCCTACTGCTCCTATTAGTTCCCTTGTTCCTGGTGGGGTTTTTTGTTTTGTAGGGCCTATTTGTCTTATGATTTTTAAATTTGGTCCTAGTATTAAATGGGACTTCGGTGTTATGAGGTGTATGTACATGGTCCATTCCCGTCTGTTGTTGGGTGCGATTCGTGGTAAGAGTGGAATTTCTCTTTTTCCACTCGAAAATGTGGCCTGATCTATAATCACCAATATCTCTCTCTAGTTTACTAGTTTTTGTACGGATCATTGCATCTTCATCTTTTCTGATGTTTTTGTCCTGGACTTCCATCCATTTCGAAAAGAGACAGGATGTACTAAACTCCTGGATACCCTGTACCCTGACCTTAACTGATTCCTCTGCTATTCTAAGTTTGCGCTCACGTTGTTGCACTAATATTCTAATCCATTTGGTGGTGCAAAATTCGGAAATCATTTGCCCCATCCCCCTCTGGTCCATCTGGGCAATTGGATGTTACTGATAATAGACCACCCATTTTTTCGGTAGTCACATCCAACAAGTATAGCCCCCTGTTGAAAGATTTGGACAAGTATATTAAGGAAGGAGCCCGTCCTAAATCTAGTGATAAGATTTGTGCAACCAATGAAAGTAAGATAAAAGACAGTACCTCAGTGACACCTCCCAACTTTGAGGAAGGTTTTTTAGTCCTGTCTCCAAAGGGAGTCACGTTTACAAAAGAAAAGAGAAAACTAGAAGAGGTTGCAGAGGCGGACGTAAGCTCAAGTCTAAACAAAAACAAAAAGGAACGGGTGGAGATATAGTGGAAGACAGCACCATAAAAATCTTCAACCTTTCATCACACACTCTTAATCCATATGAATTAGCGTTATTGAAAAAAGGTCTAAGTTTTTCGCCATCTACTGGACCAAATAAATTTGGCCTTTTTAAAGATTTAAACAAATTCATTCGATCTCTTACTTTGAAAAGACATTTTGCAAAAACAATCACCAATAACAATAAAAAAGGAGATTCGACACCTGAAGTTGATAAAACTGATATAAATGTCACCTCTCAGGATGACATTTTGAGAATCCTTGAAGATTTGTGGAGTGAGAGTAACATCTCAAGCCAAACACAACATCCCTTCACGGAACCAGCGATAACACATACCCATTTAAAACCTTTGTCCACCTTTAACCCAACCCATTCCAAGGGTCCCTACATAGAGACTTTCTACCAAGCAGTTTATAAAGAATTTATAGAGTTATGTAATACAACCAACAACAAAAAACAAGCCAATTTAAATAAATCTGAACAACAGGCCCTTCTAAATCTCACCACCAATAAAAATATTGTAGTTAAACAAGCTGATAAAGGAGGGAGCCTAGTTGTACAGGACATGGGTGACTACCTGGGTGAAGCCAATCGCTTGTTATCTGACATGACTACATATCAAAAACTTCAAACTGCCCCCCTTCCAATTTATCAGTGCGATTTAATTACGATGGTTGACAAAGCTCATAAAGATGGGGTGTTAAATCCCCAAGAAAAACGGTTTCTCCTCCCTAAAGTCTGTAGTACACCTTACTTTTACCATCTCCCCAAAGTTCATAAGTCCCTTACCAACCCTCCGGGAAGACCAATAGCGGCCAGTACTAACAGTTTCACTAGCGGCCTTTCGGCCTATATAGATCATATCCTACAGCCATTGGTGGTGCAACTTCCTTCCTATATCAAAGACTCCAGTCATGTGATTGAGGTTATGGAAAATTATAGTTGGTCATTTATAGAATAAAGAATAAAGGTGGATAAAGCACCTGGCCCTGATGGCATCCACCCACGGATCCTAAAAGAATTGAGCTCTGTAATTTCAGAGCCATTGTATCTAATTTTTAGGGACTCATTAATGATGGGAATAGTCCCACTGGATTGGCGCAGGGCGAACGTGGTGCCTATATTTAAAAAGGGATCAAAGTCTTTACCAAGTAACTATAGACCTGTTAGCTTAACTTCTATAGCTGGGAAGATACTGAAGCGTTTAATAAAAGACCACATCGACGAGTTCTTGCTGAACAAAAACACTTTAAGCAACAGACAACATGGATTCATGAAAGACAGAAGTTGTCAGACAAATCTGATTTCTTTTTATGAGGAGGTAAGTAAAACCTTGGACAGAGGGGTGGCGGTGGACGTGGTATACTTGGATTTTGCAAAAGCATTCGATACAGTTCCCCACACACGGCTCATGTGTAAGGTAAAGTCTACAGGTTTGGAAATATCAGTTTGTAAATGGATAGAAAATTGGCTAGAAGACAGAATTCAGAGAGTAGTGGTTAATGACTCTTACTCTGAATGGTCTAAGGTTATCAGTGGTGTACCCCAAGGTTCAGTGTTGGGACCCTTACTTTTTAACATCTTTATAAATTATATTGGGTCTGGGATCAAAAGTAATATTTCTGTCTTTGCAGATGACACCAAGATATGCAGTGGAATAACGTCCTTACAGGATGTCTCCAATTTACAAGCCGACCTCAATACACTGTCTAATTGGGCGACTATGTGGCAGATGAGGTTTAATGTTGATAAATGTAAAGTTATGCACTTGGGGCCTAAGAATATGCATGCATCATACATGCTAGGGGGAGTACAACTGGGGGAATCCATAGTGGAGAAGGATCTGGGGGTTTTGGTAGACCATAAGCTCAATAACAACATGCAATGCCAAGCTGCTGTTTGAGCAAAGTGAGCAAAGTCCTTTCTTGTATTAAGAGAGGTATGGACTCCAGAGAAAGAGATATAATTTTGCCCCTGTTCAAATCATTAGTAAGACCTCACCTGGAATATGCCGTTCAGTTTTGGGCACCAGTTCTCAAAAAGGATATCGGGGAACTGGAGAAAGTGCAGAGAAGGGCAACCAAACTGATAAGAGGCATGGAGGAACTCAGCTATGAGGAGGGATTAGAGGAACTAAATTTATTCACTCTTGAGAAGAGGAGATTAAGGGGGGATATGATCAACATGTTCAAATACATTAGGGGTCCATATAGTGAACTTGGTGTGGAGTTGTTCTCTGTACGGTCAACCCAGAGGACACGGGGGCACTCTTTACGTCTAGAGGAAAAGAGATTTCATCTTCAAGTACGGAAAGGTTTCTTCACAGTTAGAGCTGTGAAAATGTGGAATAGACTCCCACCAGAGGTGGTTCTGGCCAGTTCAGTAGATTGCTTTAAGAAAGGCCTGGATACTTTCCTGATGGTACATAATATAACTAGGTACTAACATAGGTAAAGTTGATCCAGGGAAAATCCGATCGCCTATTGGGGGATCAGGAAGGAATTTTTTTCCCCTGCTGTAGCAAATTGGAGCATGCTCTGCTGGGTTTTTTTTCGCCTTCCTCTGGATCAATTGTGGGCATAAAATTGGGTATCTGGATTGTACGATTATTTTTTATTTTATTTATTTGTTTTTAAGGTTGAACTGGATGGACTTGTGTCTTTTTTCAACCTGACTAACTATGTAACTATGTAACTATGTAACTATGTCTGATGAATATATGTGGGCCTCTCTAGACGTTAACTCTCTTTATACTTCTATACCTCATGACGTGGGACTTACCGCAATACAACACTTTTTGAGTATTGATGAAGGTATGAACTCCAAACAGACTGAATTTTTATTACTGAGCATAGAGTTCTGCCTGAGACATAACTACTTCACCTTTTTAGATCAATTTTACCTCCAGCGTCAAGGCACCGCCATGGGAGCCAGTTTCGCCCCGGTAAACGCAAACCTTACCATGGGTTTCTGGGAGGAACAAAAAATCTGGAGAAATAATCCTTTTGCTGAGTTTATTGTATTTTATGGTCGTTATATAGATGACATTTTGCTCATATGGAGTGGCGGAGTTGAGACTTTTTCCTCCTTCGTCACTTACTGTAACAACAATTCCATGGGTCTATCATTCACATCGGTCATTGACCGAAACCATCTGGTCTTTTTGGACCTTGTATTATCTCACAATGAGCAAAGGGTCACCACTAGCAATCATATCAAACCCACGTCAGGCAACTCTTACCTCCATTATAAGAGTTGCCATCATCCTGCTTGGAAGAAAAATATTCCTAGTGGACAATTCCAAAGGTTGCGTAGAAATTGTACTTCAACCGAGGATTACACACAACAAGGCCAGCAGATGGCTAAAAAATTCTTAGAAAAAGAATATCCAGATGATTTAATCACACAGGCCTTCATGGCACACGCAACCAAGCACTCACCCATGAAAAAGCGTTCCAAAAACTTCTCTAATGAAAATACCACAATCAGATTTATCTCCACCTTTAACACACAATATAAACATATGTCTAAAATAATTCTTAAACATTATGATATCCTAAAGTTTGATCCGATTTTAGCATCATCCCTCCCGGCCAGACCCCAAATCACTTTTAGACGTTCTCGTACAATTAAAAACATTATTGCTCCTAATAAACTTACGAAATCCAACAGAAAGGACAACAGAATATTTCCTGATATTAGGATGTACTTTGATAATAGACATGGGATTTTTAAATGTCGTAAAAGAGGCTGCTATACTTGTCAGTCCATCCCAAATGGCCAAACTACTATCACCACACTCAAAGGAAAAATCTTTGAGATAAAACAATTCATCACGTGTTCTACTGAATATGTGATATATGTCTTACGCTGCCCCTGCGGCCTCCTTTATGTAGGCCGCACTATACGGGCCCTACGTGTCAGGGTGGGCGAACATCGCCGCCTGATCAAAGAGGGCTGCATTCAACACAGCGTGCCGCGCCATTTTCGCCAGTGTCATGATAAAAATTTCAAAAAAAAGGAAGTCCTTGCAATCGAGTCTATCCCTAAGGGTACCCTAACGGCCAACGAAAGATTCTCCCGCCTTTGTCGCAGGGAGACCTTCTGGATATACCTTATGGGGTCTCTCTCGCCTGAGGGCCTCAATGAAGACCTTGATATCCTCAGTATAACCTCTTGATATAGGTCACCCAGATATATATGCAACTCATTGTTCATGATTTTTATTCGATCGATATTGATTTATTATTTTTTATTATTTATTTTTTATTTTTTACAAAAAAAAATTTTCTTTTTTTATGAAAAGATTTTTTTACAAGAGGTTTTTTTGTAAATCGTCTTTTTGTAAATCATTATCATGATAGGTGAGTAGTTAACACTTATCCCAACTATTCCATAAGGAAAAGATATAACAATAAAAAATTTTCCCCTTATTTCCCCCCCCCCCCTCCCGTTTTTCACCCACAGTTTTTTCTTATCCATAGCATTTTTCTTCTATCTGATTAGTACAATATATATTTTTAATAACATTTTTTAATAATAATTTTCATTTCAATACACTTTTAGATACTTATCATAAATAATTTTTATATTATTTCATTTCAACCATATGTTCTCATTTATAATTTCTTCCATATGCATCCATAATAGTTTTATCTATGGTGATCCGTCCAGTGATCTGTTTTTTTATCAGTTCTTTCACTCGTACAGATCCCCATTTAACAAGTCTTTAATTCAGGAGGCGTAGTGACACATAAGGGGTTAATCCGAGCGTTTCCGACAATCCCCGCCCCTACACACAACCCGATGCTTTTTATCCCCCTGGTTGTCATATGCCGCTAAAGCTTTGACAAAGCGCAGGCGCGCGAAACATGTAAGCAGGAGAGTCGGCATAGCAACCATTCCTATTCAGCAGTCTTCCACGTGACAAGCTTCCCACGTGACAAACAGCCGCTCGGACAAGCGGCGTTGCACGCAGTGCGGCGCGCTCTAAGCCGCTCATCATATCGAGCTGATGCCATCTGCTGACCGAGTTTGACTTACACCACCCAGCGTGCAGCGTGCATCCGACGTGCATCATACCGAACGTATCAGATGGAGCCATAATAAACATCTCCCTGTCACTCCACAGGCTTGGCACGGAGGCACTCCAGTCCAATAGAACATCAACGAAGTGAGTGACTCTTGCAACATAGTTCCATTCATTTGCTTCTATACACATTTTGGGTTCCCCCATCTTCATGAGAAAGGATTGATGTCAGTTATTAGGTACAAGGAACTGGGAGCAGTGCAGATTGGTCTTTGTTCTCACCATCTCCAAGTCTCAACTGAGAGATCTGAGGGGCTTTTATTATGAAAAATCCGTTTCTTTTAGGATTGGTGTATTTGATGTTTTTTAGATCCTGATGGGATCAGATGTCTTTGTTCATTTTTTATATTTAATAAATGACATTTTAATGTTTTTTTCACATTATACTACGTGTTTCTTTGATGCGCTGTTTTTGATTGTTTATTTGCTGCATCCATTTTTTAGTTAAGTCCATAATGGGTTAAGAGCTGCACATGGAGACTAATTACAGGACACTCATTTCAATAACGAATATCCCACGAGATAGATAAGCGTTTTTTAAAGGGACCATTCATTTGTGCGCCAACTATTTTTTGGTTTGATGTTGCAAGGTTTTTGGACTCTGTTTGGCTGCCAATGAACGGAATGATTGATGTCCTTGGACTACGTCTTACACGTTGATATTGAAGAAAAAAACCAAAGACTCTTTGATAAAGCTTGTGTATGATTTTATCTTACAACAAAGACAGTCACCAATCATATGGACTTTATATGATCGTTTTTTATGATAATTGTCACTGTGGAAGTGTTGATGTGTTTTTTTATGTATATATATATATAATTAATAGTACAACTTATAGCATTGGGTTTTATAATAATTCATATTCCATACTACACCATTTCTGAATTCCTGGTTGTCTCCCTCCCCTTCTCCTTTGTTTTTTTCCCCCATTTTTTTCTTTCCCCCCACCTCTTTTGGTGTTTTTTTTTTTTTTTTTTTTTTTTTACAATGGATCGTATTAATCGTTTACAATCCATATTTGATAAATTAGAAGAGACAAGGGGAGACAGCACTATAGATGCGATATCTAAGCCTGGTCCCCCTACTAAAGACCTCCCACATACTGAAGCATTTGAAATACAAATGCGTAAAGCCTTTCTAAAACTTCAAGACGCCAAACAATATGAAAACGCACAATGGTGGGACTTTTTACAGAAATACCTGGAACTAGGCATTACCCCTAGGGGTCTTCGGATAAAAAAACAATGTAGTTTTTTAGACGAAGACCTCTCTAAGGAATGGCAAATGATTTCCGAATTTTGCACCACCAAATGGATTAGAATATTAGTGCAACAACGTGAGCGCAAACTTAGAATAGCAGAGGAATCAGTTAAGGTCAGGGCACAGGTTATCCAGGAGTTTAGTACATCCTGTCTCTTTTCGAAATGGATGGAAGTCCAGGACAAAAACATCAGAAAAGATGAAGATGCAATGATCCGTACAAAAACTAGTAAACTAGAGAGAGATATTGGTGATTATAGATAAGGCCACATTTTCGAGTGGAAAAAGAGAAATTCCACTCTTACCACGAATCGCACCCAACAACAGACGGGAATGGACCATGTACATACACCTCATAACACCGAAGTCCCATTTAATACTAGGACCAAATTTAAAAATCATAAGACAAATAGGCCCTACAAAACAAAAAACCCCACCAGGAACAAGGGAACTAATAGGAGCAGTAGGCCTTATCAATCTAAATCAGAGCACCACAAGGAGACATGTAGTGCCCTCGATCCCCGTCGAGGCCCAAGCGATTACATTATCACCAATGAGAAGGATGGGGTAGACTGCAATATCTACACAACAGCCAATCCTCCATTGGTGGGCACTCCGCCTAGTGTCGCCCCATCCCCCTCTGGTCCATCTGGGCAATTGGATGTTACTGATAATAGACCACCCATTTTTTCGGTAGTCACATCCAACAAGTATAGCCCCCTGTTGAAAGATTTGGACAAGTATATTAAGGAAGGAGCCCGTCCTAAATCTAGTGATAAGATTTGTGCAACCAATGAAAGTAAGATAAAAGACAGTACCTCAGTGACACCTCCCAACTTTGAGGAAGGTTTTTTAGTCCTGTCTCCAAAGGGAGTCACGTTTACAAAAGAAAAGAGAAAACTAGAAGAGGTTGCAGAGGCGGACGTAAGCTCAAGTCTAAACAAAAACAAAAAGGAATGGGTGGAGATATAGTGGAAGACAGCACCATAAAAATCTTCAACCTTTCATCACACACTCTTAACCACTTGGGGACCGCCCACCGGGGATGTACGTGATTTTTTTGAAGAGGGATATCTCGGTAACGGCAGCAGCTGCTGCCACAACCGAGATGTCCATCTCTTCAGGCGGCGGTCCTCTGTACGATAACGGTGGTCTCCGCAGCGGATTCGCCGCGAGATCACCGCTATCGGCGGCGGGAGAGGTGCTCCCCCCCCTCCCGCCGCCCTCCAGCACCTTCCGCCGCTTACCGGAGCCGTCGGTAGCGGCGGAGGCGATCGGGTCCTTCCATCTGCTGGGCATAGAGACAAGTGAGGCTAAGATGGCCCCCACTCGTCTCTATACCATAGCAGGGCGGAAGCGACGTCAAAACGTCACTTCCGCCCATACCTCTTAAAGGTATATTTTTTTTTAAATGTCAGATTTTTTTTTTTTTTTTTTTTTTTTTTTGCATTTTAGCCCAAATATGAGATCTGAGGACTTTTTGACCCCAGATCTTATATTTAAGAGGACCTGTCATGCTTTTTTCTATTACAAGGGATGTTTACATTCCTTGTAATAGGAATAAAAGTGATCCATTTTTTTTTTTTTAAAAACAGTGTAAAAATAAATAAAATCAATTAAAATAAATAAGAAGAAAAAAAAAATTTTTTTTAAAAACACCCCGTCACGACGAGCTTGCGCACAGAAGCGGGCGCATACGTGAGTAGCGCCCGCATATGAAAACGGTGGTCAAACCACACATGTGAGGTATCTCCGCGATCGGTATAGCGACAGCAATAATTCTAGCCCTAGAGCTCCTCTGTAACGCAAAAAATGCAACCTGTAGAATTTTTTAAATGTCGCTTATGGAGATTTTTGAGGCTAAAAGTTTGACGCCATTCCACGAGCGGGCGCAATTTTGAAGCGTGACATGTTGGGTATCAATTTACTTGGCATACCATTATCTTTCACAATATAAAAAAAAATTGGGCTAATTTTACTGTTGTCTTATTTTTTTATTCAAAAAAGTGCATTTTTTCAAAAAAAAAGTGCGCTTGTAAGACCGCTGCGCAAATACGGTGTAAAAAAAAGTATTTCAATGACCGCCATTTTATTCTCTAGGGTGTTAGAAAAAAAACAATATAAAATGTTTGGGAGTTCTAAGTAATTTTCTAGCAAAAAAAACAGTTTTAAACATGAAAACACCAAATCTGAAAAAGAGGCCTGGTCCTTAAGTGGTTAATCCATATGAATTAGCGTTATTGAAAAAAGGTCTAAGTTTTTCGCCATCTACTGGACCAAATAAATTTGGCCTTTTTAAAGATTTAAACAAATTCATTCGATCTCTTACTTTGAAAAGACATTTTGCAAAAACAATCACCAATAACAATAAAAAAGGAGATTCGACACCTGAAGTTGATAAAACTGATATAAATGTCACCTCTCAGGATGACATTTTGAGAATCCTTGAAGATTTGTGGAGTGAGAGTAACATCTCAAGCCAAACACAACATCCCTTCACGGAACCAGCGATAACACATACCCATTTAAAACCTTTGTCCACCTTTAACCCAACCCATTCCAAGGGTCCCTACATAGAGACTTTCTACCAAGCAGTTTATAAAGAATTTATAGAGTTATGTAATACAACCAACAACAAAAAACAAGCCAATTTAAATAAATCTGAACAACAGGCCCTTCTAAATCTCACCACCAATAAAAATATTGTAGTTAAACAAGCTGATAAAGGAGGGAGCCTAGTTGTACAGGACATGGGTGACTACCTGGGTGAAGCCAATCGCTTGTTATCTGACATGACTACATATCAAAAACTTCAAACTGACCCCCTTCCAATTTATCAGTGCGATTTAATTATGATGGTTGACAAAGCTCATAAAGATGGGGTGTTAAATCCCCAAGAAAAACGGTTTCTCCTCCCTAAAGTCTGTAGTACTCCTTACTTTTACCATCTCCCCAAAGTTCATAAGTCCCTTACCAACCCTCCCGGAAGACCAATAGCGGCCAGTACTAACAGTTTCACTAGCAGCCTTTCGGCCTATATAGATCATATCCTACAGCCATTGGTGGTGCAACTTCCTTCCTATATCAAAGACTCCAGTCATGTGATTGAGGTTATGGAAAATTATAGTTGGTCTGATGAATATATGTGGGCCTCTCTAGACGTTAACTCTCTTTATACTTCTATACCTCATGACGTGGGACTTACCGCAATACAACACTTTTTGAGTATTGATGAAGGTATGAACTCCAAACAGACTGAATTTTTATTACTGAGCATAGAGTTCTGCCTGAGACATAACTACTTCACCTTTTTAGATCAATTTTACCTCCAGCGTCAAGGCACCGCCATGGGAGCCAGTTTCGCCCCGGTATACGCAAACCTTACCATGGGTTTCTGGGAGGAACAAAAAATCTGGAGAAATAATCCTTTTGCTGAGTTTATTGTATTTTATGGTCGTTATTGTGAGGGGGTTCGCTCGGTAGCGGGTGTGTGTGACCCCCTGGATGGGTTCACAACACAAAGTCAGGCACAGCAGACAGCGGTGTAGGTGCAAAAAACAAAAGATCCGGTTTATTTAGGCTACATGCAGTGATACATATAACAGCCAAACAAAATAAAACAAGAAAATAAATCCTGGTCAGCTTGACCTCTAACTACACACGTAGACTCCCTGTCTAACAACTGGGTGCAGCCTTGTGCTGCCCCAGTCCCTGTCTCTATTGTAGGGGTTTGCCACACAGGCGTTAACTCACCGCACAGAACAGATCTCAGACTCCCCAGTCTATACACACAAAACTGGTTCCAGGATGGAGCATCTCCCTATGCATGCTGGGGTTTTTTGTAGAGGTCTTAATGAGCCCACTTACTACAGCTGGGCTCATTAACTCTTCCCCTCTAATTGTAAAAGTCTGCATAAAGCCTGAATCTAGGACACACATATTTCCCATCCTGAATACAACCAGGTGATTTTACCTGCGTGCTGCCACAGTTATATAGATGACATTTTGCTCATATGGAGTGGCGGAGTTGAGACTTTTTCCTCCTTCGTCACTTACTGTAACAACAATTCCATGGGTCTATCATTCACATCGGTCATTGACCGAAACCATCTGGTCTTTTTGGACCTTGTATTATCTCACAATGAGCAAAGGGTCACCACTAGCAATCATATCAAACCCACGTCAGGCAACTCTTACCTCCATTATAAGAGTTGCCATCATCCTGCTTGGAAGAAAAATATTCCTAGTGGACAATTCCAAAGCTTGCGTAGAAATTGTACTTCAACCGAGGATTACACACAACAAGGCCAGCAGATGGCTAAAAAATTCTTAGAAAAAGAATATCCAGATGATTTAATCACACAGGCCTTCATGGCACACGCAACCAAGCACTCACCCACGAAAAAGCGTTCCAAAAACTTCTCTAATGAAAATACCACAATCAGGTTTATCTCCACCTTTAACACACAATATAAACATATGTCTAAAATAATTCTTAAACATTATGATATCCTAAAGTTTGATCCGATTTTAGCATCATCCCTCCCGGCCAGACCCCAAATCACTTTTAGACGTTCTCGTACAATTAAAAACATTATTGCTCCTAATAAACTTACGAAATCCAACAGAAAGGACAACAGAATATTTCCTGATATTAGGATGTACTTTGATAATAGACATGGGATTTTTAAATGTCGTAAAAGAGGCTGCTATACTTGTCAGTCCATCCCAAATGGCCAAACTACTATCACCACACTCAAAGGAAAAATCTTTGAGATAAAACAATTCATCACGTGTTCTACTGAATATGTGATATATGTCTTACGCTGCCCCTGCGGCCTCCTTTATGTAGGCCGCACTATACGGGCCCTACGTGTCAGGGTGGGCGAACATCGCCGCCTGATCAAAGAGGGCTGCATTCAACACAGCGTGCCGCGCCATTTTCCCCAGTGTCATGATAAAAATTTCAAAGAAATGGAAGTCCTTGCAATCGAGTCTATCCCTAAGGGTACCCTAACGGCCAACGAAAGATTCTCCCGCCTTTGTCGCAGGGAGACCTTCTGGATATACCTTATGGGGTCTCTCTCGCCTGAGGGCCTCAATGAAGACCTTGATATCCTCAGTATAACCTCTTGATATAGGTCACCCAGATATATATGCAACTCATTGTTCATGATTTTTATTCGCTCGATATTGATTTATTATTTTTTATTATTTATTTTTTATTTTTTACAAAAAATGTTTTTCTTTTTTTATGAAAAGATTTTTTTACAAGAGGTTTTTTTGTAAATCATCTTTTTGTAAATCATTATCATGATAGGTGAGTAGTTAACACTTATCCCAACTATTCCATAAGGAAAAGATATAACAATAAAACATTTTCCCCCTATTTCCCCCCCCCCCTCCCCTTTTTCACCCACAGTTTTTTCTTATCCATAGCATTTTTCTTCTATCTGATTAGTACAATATATTTTTTAATAACATTTTTTAATAATAATTTTAATTTCAATACACTTTTAGATACTTATCATAAATAATTTTTATATTATTTCATTTCAACCATATGTTCTCATTTATAATTTCTTCCATATGCATCCATAATAGTTTTATCTATGGTGATCCGTCCAGTGATCTGTTTTTTATCAGTTCTTTCACTCGTACAGATCCCCATTTAACAAGTCTTTAATTCAGGAGGCGTAGTGACACATAAGGGGTTAATCCGAGCATTTCCGACAATCCCCGCCCCTACACACAACCCGATGCTTTTTATCCCCCTGGTTGTCGTATGCCGCTCCAGCTTTGACAAAGCGCAGGCGCGCGAAACATGTAAGCAGGAGAGTCGGCATAGCAACCATTCCTATTCAGCAGTCTTCCACGTGACAAGCTTCCCACGTGACAAACAGCCGCTCGGACAAGCGGCGTTGCACGCAGTGCGGCGCGCTCTAAGCCGCTCATCATATCGAGCTGATGCCATCTGCTGACCGAGTTTGACTTACACCACCCAGCGTGCAGCGTGCATCCGGCGTGCATCATACCGAACGTATCAGATGGAGCCATAATAAACATCTCCCTGTCACTCCACAGGCTTGGCACGGTGGCGCTCCAGTCCAATAGAACATCAACGAAGTGAGTGACTCTGGCAACATAGTTCCATTCATTTGCACTAGCTTCTATACACATTTTGGGTTCCCCCATCTTCATGAGAAAGGATTGATTTCAGTTATTAGGTACAAGGAACTGGGAGCAGTGCAGATTGGTCTTTGTTCTCACCATCTCCAAGTCTCAACTGAGAGATCAGAGGGGCTTTTATTATCAAACATCCGTTTCTTTTAGGATTGGTGTATTTGATGTTTTTTTAGATCCTGATGGGATCAGATGTCTTTGTTCATTTTTTATATTTAATAAATTACATTTTAATGTTTTTTTTCACATTATACTACGTGTTTCTTTGATGCGCTGTTTTTGATTGTTTATTTGCTGCATCCATTTTTTAGTTAAGTCCATAATGGGTTAACAGCTGCACATGGAGACTAATTACAGGACACTCATTTCAATAACGAACATCCCACGAGATAGATAAGCGTTTTTTAAAGGGACCATTCATTTGTGCGCCAACTATTTTTTGGTTTGATATTGCCGCTGTTTGCCCGGCGGACATATGTGTTTACAGTGTGAAAGAACTTTGACCCATGATGACACATCCATCATGGGGTACAGAACAGCCAATTGAGACATTTCAGCACATGGACAATTGGACATTCCCCCTACCTTATAAATATACCTGATCTGTCGGCCATTTTACATTCTGTCTTATGTCATTATAGGGAGAGGTTGCTGTGTGGAGCAGGGAGAGACTGTAGTGACACAAATCGCTAGCTATTATGTCCACAAAAGTTTTTAAGGACTATTATGGTATAGGTGTAGTACAGTATATAGGGTTCAGTGCACTGCTGTGCTGGTGATGGCAGCAGCCTGTCTTGTCAGTGCAGGGAGGGACAGGATGCAGTGTGCAGCAGGGACAGTCAGTTTAAACACTAGCTATTACTATTAAGTCCACAAAGGTCCTTTTAACCACTTGCCGACCGCCGCACGACGATGTACGTCGACAGAATGGCACGGGCAGGCATAAGGGCTTACATGTACGTCCTTGCCTGCCCGCGGGTCGGGGGCCCGATCGGGCCCCCGCCCGGTGCCTGCGGCGGTCGGTATTCGTTCGGGAGCGATCCCGGACGAGGGGACGGCCATTCATTCATGGCCACCCCCTCGCGATCGCTCCCGACGAATGAAAATGTCCGGTGACATCACTTCCTCTCCTGTAATGTAAACACAGGAGAGGAAGTGATGTATTCTCTCCTCCGTGTCGGTATTTTTCGTTCCGGCACCGAGGAGAGAGCATCGGTGAGTTGCACAAGCACTACACTACACAGTAGAACATGCCAGGCACACTCACACCCCCCCTTTACCCCCCGATCACCCCCCAATTACCCCTGCCCCCCAGTCACAGTGACACCAATTGCTTTTTTTTTCTTTTTTTTTTTTTTTTTGCATTGGTGTCATTTGTGACTGTAATAACTGTTAGGGCAGTTAGGGTTAGCCCCCTTTAGTTCTAATGTGCCCCCCTATCCCCCCCAATAAAGGTTTAACCCCGTAATCACCCCCCGTCGCCAGTGTCACTAAGGCTGGGTTCACATTGCAGCGGTTTATGAGAACGAATGTGATTCGCACCGCACTGCAGTGCAAATCACATCCGATCTCTGTGCGATTCGAGTTCAGCCATACAGATAGTATGGCTGAATTCGTGTCGCACCCGCCGCACCTGCCGCACCCGCCGCAAATTCGCACGGGACCCTTTTTTTGGCCCGCAGCAGAATCGGATCGCATGGGTGTTCACACCATGCGATCCGAGTTTGCAGATCGCACTGCGATATGCGAACTGATCTGGGGGTGTCATTAACATTTCACTGACACTCCCAGCAGTTCGCATAGGGCAGTGTGAACTGCCGCCGGGAGGCATGCGATGCGGGAACCCGCCACAGATTCGTGGCGTTCCCGCATCGCTCCAGTGTGAACCCAGCCTAATAAGCGATCATTTTTCTGATCGCTGTATTAGTGTCACAGGTGACGCTAGTTAGGCAGGTAGGTATTTAGGTTCGCCGCAGCTTTTTATAGCGCCAGGGACCCCCATATACTACCGCATAAAGCCCCCTGATTTCCCCCTAGTTAACCCTTTCACCAGTGATCACCATATAACTGTTACAGGTGACGCTGGTTGGTTAGTTATTTTTTTATAGTTTCAGGGCACCCGCCATTTATTACCTAATAAAGGTTTAACCCCCTGATCACCCGGCGGGTGTCATTTGTGACTGTAATAACTGTTAGGGCAGTTAGGGTTAGCCCCCTTTAGTTCTAAGGTACCCCCCTAACCCCCCCAATAAAGGTTTAACCCCGTGATCACCCCCCGTCGCCAGTGTCACTAAGGCTGGGTTCACATTGCAGCGGTTTATGAGAACGGATGTGATTCGCACCGCACTGCAGTGCAAATCACATCCGATCTCTGTGCGATTCGAGTTCAGCCATACAGATAGTATGGCTGAATTCGTGTCGCACCCGCCGCACCCGCCGCAAACTCGCACGGGACCCTTTTTTTGGTCTGCAGCAGAATCGGATCGCATGGGTGTTCACACCATGCGATCCGAGTTTGCAGATCGCACTGCGATATGCGAACTGATCTGGGGGTGTCATTAACATTTCACTGACACTCCCAGCAGTTCGCATAGGGCAGTGTGAACTGCCGCCGGGAGGCATGTGATGCGGGAACCCGCCGCGCATTCGTGGCGTTCCCACATCGCTCCAGTGTGAACCCAGCCTAATAAGCGATCGTTTTTCTGATCGCTGTATTAGTGTCACAGGTGACGCTAGTTAGGCAGGTAGGTATTTAGGTTCGCCGCAGCTTTTTATAGCGCCAGGGACCCCCATATACTACCGCATAAAGCCCCCTGATTGCCCCCTAGTTAACCCTTTCACCAGTGATCACCATATAACTGTTACAGGTGACGCTGGTTGGTTAGTTATTTTTTTTATAGTTTCAGGGCACCCGCCATTTATTACCTAGTCTCACTAGTGTACCCCTAAATTTAGGGGTGTCTACTTTCCAAAATGGGGTCATTTGGGGGGGGTTTGTGCCATCTTGGCATTTTATGGCTTTCAAAACTGTAACACCCTTAGAAATCCTGAAGGCAGTGCTTGGTTTTCGGGGCCCCGTACGCGGCTAGGCTCCCAAAAAGTCCCACATATGTGGTATCCCCGTACTCAGGAGAAGCAGCAGAATTTATTTTGGGGTGTCATTTCACATATGCCCATGGCATGCGTGAGCAATATATCATTTAGTGACAACTTTGTGAAAAAAAAAAAAGTTTGTAATTTTCCCGCAACTTGTGGCAAAATATAAAATATTCCATGGACTCAACATGCCTCTCAGCAAATAGCTTGGGGTGTCTACTTTCTAAAATGGGGTCATTTGTGGGGGTTTTGTGCCATCTTGGCATTTTATGGCCTTCAAAACTGTAATAGGTAGTGAGGAGTGAAGTCAAATATTTACGCCCTTAGAAAACCTGAAGGCGGTTCTTGGTTTTCGGGGCCCCGTACGCGGCTAGGCTCCCAAAAAGTCCCACATATGTGGTATCCCCGTACTCAGGAGAAGCAGCAGAATTTATTTTGGGGTGTCATTTCACATATGCCCATAGCATGTGTGAGCAATATATCATTTAGTGACAACTTTGTGAAAAAAAAATAAAAAGAAATTAAAGTTTGTAATTTTCCCGCAACTTGTGGCAAAATATAAAATATTCCATGGACTCAAAATGCCTCTCAGCAAATAGCTTGGGGTGTCTACTTTCTAAAATGGGGTCATTTGTGGGGGTTTTGTGCCATCTTGGCATTTTATGGCCTTCAAAACTGTAATAGGTAGTGAGAAGTGAAATCAAAAATTTACGCCCTTAGAAAGGCTGAAGGCGGTGCTTGGTTTTCGGGGCCCCGTACGCGGCTAGGCTCCCAAAAAGTCCCACATATGTGGTATCCCCGTACTCAGGAGAAGCAGCAGAATTTATTTTGGGGTATCATTTCACATATGCCCATAGCATGTGTGAGCAATATATCATTTAGTGACAACTTTGTGTAAAAAAAAAAATATATATATTTTTTGTCATTATTCAATCGCTTGAGGCAAAAAAATAAAATATTCAATGGGCTCAACATGCCACTTATCAATTTCCTTAGGGTGTCTACTTTCCAAAATGGGGTCATTTGGGGGGGTTTTGTACTGCCCTGCCATTTTAGCACCTCAAGAAATGAGATAGGCAGTCGTAAACTAAAAGCTGCGTAAATTCCAGAAAACGTACCTTAAATTGTAGATGTGACAACTTTTGCGCAAACCAATAAATATACAATTATTGACTTTTTTTTTACCAAAGACATGTGGCTGAATACATTTTGGCCTAAATGTATGACTAAAATTGAGTTTATTGGATTTTTCTAATAACAAAAAGTAGAAAATATCATTTTTTTTCAAAATTTGCGGTCTTTTTACGTTTATATCGCAAAAAATAAAAATCGCAGAGGCAATCAAATACCATCAAAAGAAAGCTCTATTTGTGGGAAGAAAAGGACGCAAATTTTGTTTGGGTACAACATTGCATGACCGCGCAATTACCAGTTAAAGCAGCGCAGTGCCAAATTGTAAAAAGACCTCTGGTCATTTACCAGCAAAATGGTCCGGTCTGAAAGTGGTTAAGGACTGGTATAGGTGTACAGTATACAGGGTTCAGTGCACTGCTGTGCTGGTGATTGCAGCAGCCTGTCTTTTGTAAGTGCAGGGAGGGACAGGACGCTGTGTGCAGCAGGGACAGTCAGTTTAAACACTAGCTATTACTATTAGGTCCACAAAGGTCCTTTTAAGGACTGGTATAGGTGCACAGTAAATAGGGTTGTAATACACGTTGTACATGTATAATATACTTTCTTCCAAATATAGAAAGAATATTATACTTGACTGCTGCCCTATTCTGCAGCAGTCCTTTATCAGTGTAGGGACTGAGGTACAGTCTGCAGATCACTAGCTACTAGGTCCACAAAGGTCCTTGTAAGGACTGGTATAGGTGTACAATATATAGGGTGCTGGTGCAGGGCTGTGCTGCAGATTACTGCCCTATTCTGCAGAAGTCCTTTATCAGTGTAGGGACTGAGGTACAGTCTGCAAATCACTAGCTGCTAGGTCCACAAAGGTCCTTGTAAGGACTGGTATAGGTGTACAATATATAGGGTGCTGGTGCACTGCTGCTGACTGCTGCCCTATTCTGCAGCAGTCCTTTATCAGTGTAGGGACTGAGGTACAGTCTGCAAATCACTAGCTACTAGGTGCACAAAAGTCCTTGTAAGGACTGGTATAGGTGTACTATTTGGTGTGCAGTATATAGGTGTGTAATACACGTATAAAATACTTGCACATATAGAAAGCATAGTATAGTGCAGTGCATTTCCACTGTGCAGCATTGTGACTGCTGAGCGGTTCTGCAGCGATACTACAAAGAGTGACAAACGCAATAAAAAAAAAAGTATTATAATTGGTGTGATAGACCAGTGGCCCCCAAAAACAACAGATTGAAGCGGGGTGCTATATATCTTCTTCCACATACATACTGCACTTCTCTAGAGACTTTTGTCACAGGGCCATTTAAAAAATGACAGGAAGAGGCAGGCCCTTCCGCAGGGGTGGTAGGGGAAGGGCAGGAGCAACAGCCTTGAGCCAAAGTGGCAAATTGCAGAAGGTGTGTGCTTGGTTGAGTGGCTCACTCAGCCTTACTCTTCTGCACCCTCCATATCCTCTCGATCTGCACCCTCTTCTTCACTCTCTGCTATGTGCACCCCCAAAGACACTACCACCAACACCACCACCATATGCCTTCCGCTTTAGTCACAGGAATTATTTTCTGATCCATATCAAGACATTTCCAATGCGCAGCCACTCTTGGCATTGGATCAGGAAGAGGAGGTAGCAACAACCGCCGCTCAGCAGTCTGACGAAAGTACCTGTTAGAAAAGTTTTAAATGTTTATTGTGTGACTATTAGAAAAACAATAGTCCTGAGACTGATTTGTTAAAAAACTTACTTCTGGGCACATTATTGTATTAACTCATTGTATTGTTTTGTCTTAATTAACTCCATAGTAAGTTGTAGAATCATTAGATTTAACTAAATATGATAGCCTAAGAATGTACAGGAAACATAGCTAAAAAGAATAAAGGTACTAGTTCGTACCATGACAACGTTATTTAGGTTTCCTCAGCCAATAGAAGCATAGAGGTGTTATTCTTGTGGTGTATTAGGAGGGGGGACATTTTCTTTTGGGAGACATCTTTCTTCAGCTTTTGTCCTGTAAGCATGTCTCTCTGTTGTGGGCTACATCAGAAATAAATTGCCTGCTTCTCAGAACACCTGGAGTTTTTACTGATCACAAGGGAAGTTCCTAACATTTTTGGTCCTTTCGAGCCGGAAACAACACGCTGGTTTTCAAATCAGACGGCCCCGACAAAACTTCGGTGAGTATTGGACTTTGAAGCTCACTGAATATTACCGACCCCCCATTCAATGTTATTTGGTGAAAAAGGGGCGGGGGCAAAAGATCTGGATTCCACTGTCTGTTTCCGAACCTTGTGTGATCCAGTCCAGGTGTTTGAGAGGTAAGATAATTTAAATTATTCTTAATTCTTTCTAAGAGTCTTTTCTTCTCTTTCTCTTTGCTTCTGGTTTAATGTGTTGTAATTGCCGACATTGGTATTGATCCTATAATATTCTAGGTGGTCCAGTGCTCGTAGAGACACTTGGGGACGTTGTCTAAGGTAAAAAAATTACGTTGCCCGCTGTCCGGACAGATAACAAAAAGATTTGAGGTATACCGAATGTCAGAGGTTGAATGCCTGACTGTTTAAGCGCTGTTTAGTTAAGTGATCTAAAAAGATCGCAAGGCTAACTTTCTTCTGTGTGTTTACTTTATCTTTGTTCATGTTTAACCCTTTTTGATTCTCTCGATAGTGTGGGGAGTGCTGATGTTTTTGCTCTTGTATTGTTACCCCACAGTACAACTTTGTTCGTTTACATGTTTGTGCTGCGTATTTCTAAGAAGAAGATAAGAAGTCATTCTTCACGTTCTCATGATCTGTGTGTCTGTAAAAAAAAAAAAAAAAAAAAGGAACCCACTGAACTCCCCCTCCCCTCCCCTCATGTAAGGATTGCTCCTGCCAGAAGTTGTAAAAGTTAACCCTTGATTAGCTATGACAATACAGAAGGGTTATATTGTAAATATTGAAACTTAGCATAAAAGAAAAAGAAGGTACACTGACAACACCAGGTTGCTTTATTATTTTAGCATGCCATGGTGTTACAGGAAGCAAGTGGCAGAAATTGTTTATAGTTTGGGTAGCTGGGAAAACATGAAAGGTGGATTGCACTTTGGAGTGAATAGAATGTTGTAGAAATTATTATCAGGTGGCTTGATGAATGTGAAAAGAAAGAAAAAAAAAAAAAGGCTGAGAATGTTTTCATTACTATGATGATCAAGAAGCTGTTTCTCGGAAACAAGAAAATGACAGAGGTCAATTTGTGCATCTGTGAAAATATTAGGACTTTTGGTGGGAAAGAAAGTCTGAATAATAGTCTTAAAGTAAATATTTATATTGGATTGGAGTTATTTTTAGAATTCACAGACTTTCAACTGTGAAGTGTCAATGATGCAATGCTGTTTATATTTGGGTACATTTATAAAGTCAAAAGGCTAAGTTCTGAATCAGAATACTAAAAAAAAATTTAAAGAAAGAAAGTTCTATTTTGGGGCCCTGTGGATAAGCTTAAAATGTTTGGACCCAAAGTTAAAAAAAAAAAAAAAAAAAGTATGGGTTGGAAATGGCGAGTATTGGCTTCAGCATGCTAGAATTAGGGTAGAAGGAAGAACAAAGGAAAAATGCCAAGCCCAATTGTCCCTAGTGGACAAAGAGGATGATCTCATCTGCTATACCCAGAGACCACCTCCTTATAATGGTCCTCCCCCTCAGGTGCAAGTAACTGCCCAGAGTAACACCTTCCCTGTGACATCCACCCCTGTCAAAAGAACCGCCTCTGAACAAAACCCCAACTCCACTTCCTCAATCTCTCCAGACAGTAGTTCAGTCCTGGAGATGAACAGATCGATCCTTGAAACATTAACTGACGCCATAACTCATGCACTAGGTGCCCCAGCAGGAGCCAAGAGACTAAGTAAAACTCCTATTAGGTATGGTGTGGAGGACGGTGAGGAATACCCCTGCGCCCCAGAAAATGCACAGGGACGGGGGGATCCATTGCTTCCAGAAAGCCCAGACTTAGGGAACAGGTTGACTGCCTTACTGAACAGATGCCAGCTTAGATGGGTACAACGGACTGATTGGCAAAAAATAAATATGACAGTACAAGAAGACAAGGGAAGTGTCAGTGACTACCTAAATAATTACGAGAGATTTTTAGAGTGTTCTCCGGGCTCCCCGAAGCTGAGGATGTGTATAGTGCATATTAACAACAGCTAAAGATTGTTTTTTTAAATGGATTGAAACAGGATCATAAGGATTACATTGTTAAAAACATGGTTACTTACCGAACTGCATCAGTTTTAGATGTTTTACAATATGCTAAGCATTCTGAGAAGTATTTGAAAGCAAAAAAGAATGTGAAAGTAAAGGTTTTTGTGCAAGGTGATGAAGGAGAGGAGGATGCAGAAGAGTACACTGCTGAGGCAGAACCAGAGGGGTCTCATAGAGGAAGAGGCACAGGTGGTTTTAGAGGAAGGATTACTCTACAGAATTAGACAGTGCAACGAGAGTACTTCCACCCTGTGTACAAGCAGTGGTAGCATCAGCGGTGTAGTGGTTAGCACTCTCGCCTAGCAGTGAAGGGGGTCGCTGGTTCGAATCCCAATCATGGCGCTGCCTGCCTGGAGTTTGCGTGTACTCCCTGTGCCTGCGTGGTTTCCTCCCGCACTCCGGGGACATGCAGGTGGGTTGATTGGCTTCCATCCTGGGTTGGCCCTGGTATATGAATGGGGACGTTGGATCCTTGGGGGTGGAGAACGATGTGGGTGTACAGGGGTAGGGGCTAGACACTCACTCAGGCTGAACCGGATGGACTGGTGTCTTTATTCAACTTTACTAACTGAAAAGGTACCACATGCAGTGTCTGTTATCCTGTTACAACAAAAGGTATCACATTTGAGCCCAGCACGACACCTTTCCTGCATGACAATACTCTTGACACAACCTCACTTAACAATACAGAGGTGTACTACATTAAACCCATCCACACTACTACCACTTCCTACTGACGGGTATAAACATGACTGCACTGCTACCATCGCTGAAAAGGTACTGCCACGAAGTGATCTGAAAGATGTACCATTATCTAACCCTGACATGATACTTTTTGTTGATGGTTCTAGTAAGAAAAATCCAGATGGCACAAATGCAACAGGATATGCAGTAGTGACACAGGATGAGATTTTGGAAACAGAGCCACAACCAAAACATTATTCAGCACAAGTTGCAGAACTTGTAGCACTGACAAGAGCATGCATACTGTCAGAAAGAAAATCTGTAACCATATACACTGACAGTCAATATGCCTTTTCAACAGTACATGTTTTTAAACAAAAATGGAAAAACAGGGGGATGGTCACCTCCAGTGGTAAACCAATTTCACATACGGACTTCATTTTAGAACTCCTAGATGCAATACAGTTACGAAAAAAGCTTGCAATCTGTAAATGTCAAGCACACACAAAATATACGGACCCCATCTCAAAGGGAAATAAAAGGGCAGATGAAGCTGCCAAAATAGCGGCACAAGAAACACATAAAATAATGACAGAACAGGAAATCATAGTGATAGATCATACAGTCCTTACTGATATGCAGCAAAATGCCCCCCCTGGGGAAAAACAATATTGGAAAACAAAGGGTTGCACAATAATTGATGACATTTACACATCACCTGAAGGGAAACCGGTATTACCAAAATCTTTATTTAGGTATGCAGCAGTATTGACACATGGAGTAACGCATGTGTCAAACAGGGGGATGACTGAGATGTTAAATAAAGTATGTACAGTCTATGGATTCACAAATTACTCAAAAACTTTTTGCTCTCAATGTCTTATATGTGCAAGGCACAATGCTCAGGGAGGTATAAGACCACAGAAAGGGAAGTTCCCTACACCACAATATCCATTCCAACACATTTGCATGGATTTTATTGAATTAGACAAATGTGAAAGGAAGAAATATTGTTTGGTACCCAGGCACCCTGACCAAATGGGTGGAGATATTCCCGACAGGAAGTGCAGATGCACAGACTGTAGCCAAAGCATTACTAAGAGATATTATTCCTAGATTTGGAATCCCTGAAAGGATTTACAGTGGTAATGGACCCCATTTTGTAATTAAAAAATATACAACATTTGACAGAAGTGATGAGAATTAAAGGGAAATACCATTGTGCCTATCATCCCCAATCAGCTGGATTGGTAGAAAGACATAATGGCATTCTAAAAAGCAAACTGAGAAAAGCTATGGAAGAAATAGGTAAAAATAATTGGATGTATTGCCTACTAGTAGCTGTGACCAGTATGTATATCACACCCCCAAAAGAAGATTTAAGCCCATTTGGAAAGATAAGGCCATATAAGATACCCTTACAATCAAATAAAACACCTAGTGAGCAGTCTGAGCACACACCAGCAGAATACATGTCTAGGTTGTTAATACAAAGACATACTAATGATTTTGGTTCTGGTCTAGACGGTCCAATTTAAGAAGATGAAAAGGTGCATGTGGGAGATTGGGTCTCAATAAAAAGTAATAAGAAAAAAGCAGTGGTACTCCCCAAGGTGGGATGGTCCTTTCAAAGTCCTTTTAACTACCCCTACTGTGATAAGGATTGCAGAGAGGTCTACCTGGATTCACCAGTCCCATTGTAAAAAGGTTTTACAGGCAGAATAGGGCCAGATGGCTACCAGAGGTTCAGAAAATCCGGCTACAAAGGGAGGTTTCACACAAGGTGGGACTTGTCTCAAACCGGTGAAGTCTCCCTCCCCTTCCAACTCCCCTATCCTATCCACTGGAACTCTGTAGCTGGTTAGGATGAAAGGGACAGTAATTATCCTTTGGTTACTGGTGACTCTAGGAGAGGCATCCATAAGAGGGGGTAGGCGCTACGGAAGAGTAGAGGAACCTTTGGATTGGGAAAGAACAGGAAAAGCATTGAATCTAACCTTTATAGAGGGAATAACTAGCACTATACTGGTAGACTTCTGTCAGATTGCAGATTGTGGGGATACTACTGGGGCTAGAGGACTTCTATGGGCAGATAAATATATCTGCTGGGTCTGGAATAAGGCAGGATGTCAAGCATGGGATCAGGCCCTGTGGACTACAGCGCATCAAGATTGGGGGTATAATCAACCAGGGGCTAAAAAGAGTGGAATAAAGGAGAGACTCATAATCACAAAAGCGGCCAACTCCCCCTGCATACATAGTAAGAACTGTAACCAACTATTAATAACATTAAAGGAGCCGAGGAAGGAAGATCAGCGGTTGTATTCCATGGGAGCATGGGTGTCAGGAACTGATCCCTCAGGAACATTTTTCCTTGAGGTATTACCACCTAATAAAACTAAACAACAGGAAAAGGTAGACTCAGAAGGGAAAGAAGAAGGCCATACTAAAATAGAAGTTCTGAGTAAAACTATAAGATTCACTAACCTAACAATAGAAGATGCCATAGCTTTGGAGACGGGCTACCAAGAAGAAAATGAGTGGTTAGAATGGTTGAGGTACACGGTTAGAACCCTGAAAAAGGAAAACTGTTTGGTTTGTGCCGGACCCAGACTACATTTAGCAACAGTTCCTTTTCCTCTAGATCACAATACAGATCCAGAAGGTTTAAAATGTATGTTGCAATTGTATAATAAGAGCTATAAACCTGAAGCAAATTCTACTTGTCACACATTGAGTTTGTTGTTTCCTCCAGTACAGAGACCTCAGATACCTCCAGCAGTTACTGCTTATCCAGGCAACTTTATTTTGCACTCCCAGGGAACCGTAGCGCGGTGGATCTTGGGTCACTACCCGATGACTACTGTGTGGAGAGGATTAACACGGACAACGGTGACTGGGTTGAACATGACATTCAGAGAGCTGATGTCTGGTGGATGTGTGGGGATAAGAAACTGCGAGCTAGACTACCGGCCAATGCCCAAGGGGATTGCGCTATGGTCCAGCTGGCTATGCCCCTGAGAATCCTGTCAGAATACCCGTGGACTAAGAGTCACCGATAGTATCGTAGGGACACCTCTCCCTTGGGGTCATTTGACTCTCAGATCTACATAGATGAGATTGGGGTTCCTCGCGGGGTGCCGGACGAGTTTAAAGCCAGGAATCAGGTGACAGCTGGGTTTGAGTCTCTTCTCTGGTGGTTGACTATAAATAAAAATGTTGACTTGATTAATTATATATATTATAACCAACAATGATTTGTAAACTATACCAGGGATGCTGTGAAGGGCCTAGCAGAACAGTTAGCCCCCACATCTCTAATGGCCTGGCAGAACCGAATGGCTTTAGATATGGTCTTAGCTGAAAGAGGAGGGGTATGCAAAATGTTTGGTAGCATGTGTTGTACCTTTATCCCCAACAATACAGCTCTTGGAGGGACAGTGACCAGAGCCTTGGAAGGACTGACTGCGCTATCGAATGAATTGGCGGAAAACTCAGGTATTAATGATCCATTCACAACTTGGCTTGAAGGATGGTTCGGTAAATGGACTGGATTTATCACATCATGTTTGATCTCAATCGCTGTGGCTTTGGCCGTTTTGGTCACTTGCGGATGCTGCTGCATTCCCTGTATTCGAGGACTTTCACAAAAACTCATTGAAACTGCAGTCTCAAGAACAATGTATCAAACCCTCTCTACCTCGGAGGAGACCTATGTGGACATTGAAGCTCAACTTAATGACATACAGTCCGAAAGTGTATGACACAGGGACTTTCATCGAAATGTGTTGAGATAAAATAGTTACACAAAGAGGAGGGAATGTTAGAAAAGTTTTAAATGTTTATTGTGTGACTATTAGAAAAACAATAGTCCTGAGACTGATTTGTTAAAAAACTTACTTCTGAGCACATTATTGTATTAACTCATTGTATTGTTTTGTCTTAATTAACTCCATAGTAAGTTGTAGAATCATTAGATTTAACTAAATATGATAGCCTAAGAATGTACAGGAAACATAGCTAAAAAGAATAAAGGTACTAGTTCGTACCATGACAACGTTATTTAGGTTTCCTCAGCCAATAGAAGCATAGACTTCTAACATAGAGGTGTTATTCTTGTGGGGTATTAGGAGGCGGGACATTTTCTTTGGGAGACATCTTTCTTCAGCTTTTGTCCTGTAAGCATGTCTCTCTGTTGTGGGCCACATCAGAAATAAATTGCCTGCTTCTCAGAACACCTGGAGTTTTTACTGATCACAAGGGAAGTTCCTAACAGTACCCAAATCAGCCGAAGGAGGAGGTTTGTCCCCGCTGTTGCTGCCTACTCCGAGATCTCTAATTATAGCGGTGGGGAAGGTGACATCGATGAGGACGTGTCTAGTGATGCCACGTGGGTGCCCGCAAGAAAGGAAGAGGAGGGGAGTTCAGAGGGAGATATGGACCAGCAGATAGGGAGGAGAAGCAGGAAGAACTTAGGTTGCACAGGAGGGACAAAGCAGAATGCGAATGTGTCAGGAGCAAGGCATCAAACATGTACGATCACATCTGGCGCTCCCAGGACGCCGGCACATGGCTCCGCAGTGTGAGCTTTTTTTAACGTGTCCGCTAATGACAATAGTGTTGCCATCTGCAATCTTTGCCGTCAACGCATAAGTCGCGGTAAGCCCAACATTCACCTAGGGACGACCGCCTTAAAAAGGCACATGAGCTGCCAGCACCGAGCCCAGTGGGAGCAACGGAACACACAAAGCCACACTCCAGGCTCTCACCGTCCAGCCTCGTCTTCTACTTCTTCCGTGGGCCAAATATTCGAGCGTAAAAAAATGATGACGCCAGATAACCCTCTTGCCCAGCGGTTGACGGCTGGCTTGTCAGAACTGATAGCCCGCCAACTACTGCCATATAAGCTGGTGGACTCGGAGGCCTTTCGAAAATTTGTGGCCATTAGAACACCACAATGGAAGGTCTCAGGAAGGAAGTATTTCTCACAGAAGGGCATCCCAGAGCTATATGGCCATGTTCAGCGGCAAGTGAATGTATCTCTGGCACACAGTGTCAGTGCCAAGATACATCTGACCACAGACACATGCTCTAGCAAACACGGGCAGGGAAGGCATATCACTTTTACTGCCCACTGGGTGAACCTTCTGACGTCCGTCAAGCATGTAACCTGTGGCACCCGTGTAGATTTGGTTTTACCACCACGGATTGCATGCATGCAGGCCTGCCTCCTCCTCCATCCTCCTCCCTGCCTCCTCCTCCATCACCGGGGACCTCAGCCACCAGATCAGTGAATCTCTGACTGACTGGCTCACCTGGATCTGTTGATCCAGGGACAACTGAGATTTGTCCCGTTTTGTCAAAATCTCCTTCTGCGGGACTCTGGTTCGGAACTGGGCATATGGTACTGCCTCGAAGGAGGCCACCATGAGCCCCAGGACTCGCATGCAGAAGCGGGGCGGTGAACACTTGCGGTTCCTCAGCAGTTTTACTACGGATCTGAGAGACTGCAGTTTGTCTGAAGGGAGAAAAACTCTCGCTTCCCTGGAGTCCAGCAGCAAGCCCAAGTACTCCAGACGATGGGTCAATACAATCACCGATTTCTTTAGGTTCAACAGCCACCCAAATTCTTGCAGGGTCTGTATGGTGATCGCCATATCCTCCTCTAATTCTGAGGCAGAAGATGCCATCAGGAGGAGATCGTATAGGTAGCCCATGATCGCAATCGCACGTTGCCGTAGCAACGCCAAAACTGGAGCCAATACCTTGGTAAAGACTCAGGGGGCTGATGCCAGACCAAAAGGAAGAGCCACAAACTGGTAGTGGGCTTCCCGACTGCAAAGCGCAGAAACTTTTTATGCCGAAGGCATATGGGTATGTGCAGGTACGCATCCTGGATGTCTAAGGACGCCAGGGAGTCCCCTTGATTGAGTGCAGCAACTACTGAGTGAACCGATTCTATTCTGAACCTCCGCAATTTCATAAAGTGATTGAGGGCTTTTAGGTCCAAGATTGTAGTTCCCAAGAAGGAAGGGGTACGCCCAAACAGATTTGAGTAGAATCCCTGGAAAAGTTTTGATTCTGGAAGCGGTACAACCACCCCGCAACTCAGCAGGTCCCTTACTGCCCTCAAGAGGGCCTCCCGGCGAGCCGGGGATACGGGTTTGCTGGAGGAGAAGAATCTGGCAGCCAAGAGAGAAAATATCTTGCAGCCGGAGGAAATCAGATCACAGACCTATTGATCGGATAGCCGAGAGGACCACTGGGCTGCAAACTCCTGAATGCGACCCCCCACCGAGACATGGGTGGGGGGCAAACCTTCATGCGGTAGCTCTTTTGTTCGCAGGCTTGTTAGACTTGCAGTCCTAGGGACATTTTTGTCCTTCAGTGGTCCTCCTGTCGAGCTGGAGATGTTTAGCCAAAGCTCCGGACGGATAAAAAAGCCGTTTGTGAGCGGAAAAAGAGGGCCCTTGCCTACTGTGTGGCTCCTTAGCCTTCCTGGCCTGTGGGAATAGGGTACTCTTACCACCAGTGGCATTTTTAATAATGTCATCCAAAGAGCCGGTCGTCAAGGAAGGGAAGATCCGTCAGGGCTCTTTTGGGTGCCTGGTTAGCAGACCAGCATTTTAACCAAATCAGGCGCATCAGCACCACTGCTGACACTGAAGCCCTGGATAACAGAGGAAGAGTATCCAGGGTCACGTCACATACATACTTAAGGCCTTGCACTAGTTGGTCTGCTAGTTCCACGCAGACAGGAGAAGCCTGATGCTCTCCCAATTCACAGTGCAACAGTTTTGCCCACTCAGTTAGTGTCTGCGACACAAGTGCGGATGCCAGTACTGGTTGCATGGCTGACTCCACAACCGTAAATAAAGAATGAGCCACTGCCTCTGCCTTCCTGTCAGTGGGATTCTTAAATGCAGGAGTCTCCTCTACCGGGATCGTGGTTACTTTATTTAACCTGGATACTGGGGGGTCCACGACCGGAGGAGCTGACCATTTCTTGAGAAGGCTTTCCTCAAAGGGGTAACGCACCGCCATGTATTTGGGGACCGAAAAGGTCCGTTGCGGGCGACCCCATTCCTTGTAAATGAACTTGTCAAAATAAGTCAAATACGGGAACACCTTAGGTGAACGTGCTGGCTTGCGGGACCCAAAGGGGATCGCTACATCAGCAGAGGGATCTGCTGGCTCATGAATCTTCAGGGTATCACGCACAGCTGTGATAAGTGCTCCAACAAGCGATTTGTCGCGCACGGACCCGGACGGGGACTCATGCTCACTGTCCGAATGGTCCTGGTCAGCGCCATCTGACAAGACAGTGCAGGGGTCACCAGCCTCAGCAGGATCTGAGTCTGCATCAGAGCAGAGGACGGGGGGGGGGGCAGGGGACGTTTTTCTGGACCCTTTTTCCCACATGCCGCCTCCATCTTGGCAACGAACGAATTGAGGATCGCCGTCAGGGTGTCCATGGGCACTGCGCAGTCCGCAGGCTACTCGTTTGCAATTGCCTGGATTTCGGGGGAATAAACAACAGTTTCTGAAGCCATGCTGACCCTACCCTGTCTGCCACCCGAAGGGGACTTAGGACAATGACAGTGCTACCCTCCTTACTGCCGCTGGCTGAGGGGCTCTTTCCAGCTGGACTCACCACCCTGAGGAGTTCTGTGCTATGCAGCAGGTAGTGCCTGTAGTCCCTGTTGGCTCTCAGGTGTAGAGGAAACAGTGCTGTGTCGGTAGAAGCAGCTGCAAATGGCGCTAAAACCGCTCTGAAGTGTGCTCAGGCTTCATGAAAATGGCCGCCCAGCGTCCAGCACAAGGACATAAAACACAGGGAAAATGGCTGTGAGAGCACATGCTGCCGCTAGAGAACACTAAAAAACGTGTTCGGGCTTCAAGAAAATGGTTGCCGGTGTCCTGTATAGGAAATCACCAGGAAAATGGCCGCTGAAGCCCAGGAGAGCATGCTGCCCTTGCCCACACCTAAAATGGCCGCAGAAAGCAGCTCCATGAGATACAGGGAGAAACAATGGCGGTGAGCACAGCACTGTGTCGGACACCAGCATGGCCTCACAGACACCTTCCAGGGGCATGAAGACAGGACCCAGGACACAGCTAGCCAGTGCAAGCCCCTTCAGGTGAGAGCCCCTGCATAGACACACACACACCGCTCAGCAGCCACATGCAGCATCCTCCACAGGGAGGAGGGAGGGAAGATAGGGACAGGGAGAGAAGAGAGGGAGGTGAGGGACCCCCGAATCGACCTCCCAGGGAATGCCCATCTGCTCTGCCCCACCGAGGTAGGGAGAGCTGTACTTACCAGTCCTGAAGAGCTGGGAGACAATCCATCACAGACCCACTCAATGATCAGTACAGGGCGGCTGCTGGCCCGGCCTACTGTGACGCAGACATCAGTAGCCTGGTCATATGTGCGCCTCTGAGCATAAAATCTCACCGACCACCTCTGGAGCAGAGGTACGTCGTGGCCGGCCTAGCGTGTAGCTGCGACCTGCACACGCTCGCTGGCCAAGCTGGGGAGACTACAAGGATAAGGGTATCCAGCCTGTCACCCAGCCGGATGTTGATAGCAGATCACAGGATCATTCATCTTGCGCAAAAAGCAAAGCTTCTGCAGAAAAATCCACGGTGCGATGGGCCTGTCAGGTTTCCTAGGTCCTTCTCCTTCACTAGGCACAATAAAACTGAGGCTGCAGTAGCATGCTAAGGGGTTGTTACCTAAGGGTCCGCCCCTTGGGCGGAACTAGAAAGTTCAAGTTTTATTATCACATGTTAACATGTAATGCCTAGTCCTCTCCTGAAGGTGGCATAACAACCCAATGGTCTCAAGAGAGAAGCTTTATCAGTCGGTGAATATAAGAGGAAAAAAAATGCCAAAATCCCATATGATCAGTACAAATGTCTTTGAATCCCTCAGATACAGCATGTCCTTGGATCACACCCCTAGGGTTTGGAAAATTGCCATGACAGGAATAGCAGATTGCGGGGCATACTAAGGGGGGGGACAGACATTTTACAAGTTTGTTTTTAACCGCTTCACCCCCGGAAGATTTTCCTGCTGACCAGAGCACTTTTTGCGATGCAGTACTGCGTCGCTTTAACTGACAATTGTGCGGTTGTGCAACGCGGCTCCAAAAACAAATGTGACTGCCTTTTTTCCCCCACAAATAGAGCTTTCTTTTGGTGGTATTTTCTCACCCCTGCAGTTATTATTTTTTGCACTATAAACAAAAAAAGAGCAACAATTTGAAAAAAAAGCATTATTTTTTTACATTTTGCTATAATAAATATCTCCCAAACATATATAAAAAAAACCATTCTTTCCGCAGTTTAGGCCGATACATAGTCTACATATTTATGATAAAAAAGAAAAATAAAAAAATTTCAATAGTCGTTTGCGCAAAAGTTATATCGTTTACAAAATAAGGGATAGTTTTATGGCATTTTTATTAATTTCAATGGATGTTGCTGAGTAAAGCATTTTAGAAAAACAAATACATTTGTCTGAAGTATTTCAATCCCCCTTACAAAACAGGTTTCAGTAAGAAATGTACTGAAAACATTTTGACAGTCTTAGAATTTGTAAGGTATCCCAAATCGGTAACATGGTTGGCTTCAGACACAAATTTCTCTAGTTTTAAACATGGAACTGAAATAACACCTTTAAGCCTTGGAGGAATTGTGTCAGCAGATGGAGGCTCCATGGACACATATTCAACCAAAAAGAATTGTGGGAGAGACTCTGCATCCGCAGCTGACAGTGCCACAGCTGCCAAAATATGAGGGGCATAGAAGTATGTTTACGGCTCCTGCATTCTGAGACAGCTATCACTGCAGAGAATTTAGTCACAAAATATTGTGTTGTAGAAAACTCCTCCTTGGAGAAAGGAGGAGGAAGAAGTGATAACAGGGACAAGCCGCCCATTCATGGAGCCCCTGCATAGACACACACACACCGCTCAGCAGTCACATGCAGCATCCCCCACAGGGAGGGGGGAGGGAAGATAGGGACAGGGAGAGAAGAGAGGGAGGTGAGGGACCCCCGAATCGACCTCCCAGGGAATGCCCATCTGCTCTGCCCCACCGAGGTAGGGAGAGCTGTACTTACCAGTCCTGAAGAGCTGGGAGACAATCCATCACAGACCCATTCAATGATCAGTACAGGGTGGCTGCTGGCCCGGCCTACTGTGACGCAGACATCAGTAGCCCGGTCATATGTGCGCCTCTGAGCATAAAATCTCACCGACCACCTCTGGAATGGAGGTACGTCGTGGCCGGCCTAGCGTGTAGCTGCGACCTGCACGCGCTCGCTGGCCAAGCTGGGGAGACTACAAGGATAAGGGTATCCAGCCTGTCACCCAGCCGGCTGTTGATAGCAGATCACAGGATCATTCATCTTGCGCAAAAAGTCTCTTTTTTGGCCTATTTGCCTGAGAAAAATAACCTGCCTAATTATGCACAGCTTGATATAGGTTAAATCCAATAAGCATTCAAGTTTATACAGCTTGGAGTTGGACATTATGCATAAAAATTATGATTTGGTCAAAATACCCACTTGCATAATAATGGTTCACACAGTGTAGATTCAAACAGGGGACAACAACCCTAGCTATGGGCGTCAGGTCTTCAGGTAGGAATGCTGCCAATAAATCCAGGTCTGTAAAAGGAGCCTGCTTGACAACATCCTTTGTGCTTAGGATCCAACATACCTTGGCACAATTAAGACAAAGCCAATAGACAGCAGAAGCACCCATGGTACTCACAACATGGGCTAATGTGACAGAGTCACTATAGGGCAGCAGTAAGAACTAACCAAGTCTCGGTGTAAGGTATTCATTTAAAAAAATACAATTTATGCATGTCCTAAATTACAAGTTATTTTATTAGCACCGTAAAAAGTTCAAATCTATTTCCTTGTGGTAAAAAATAAAAAAAACAACCAAGGTAGACCTGTGACCAGAGGAGAGCAGCTGCGGGAAACTGTTTCACATTGAAAAGGCAGTATGAGAGCACTTATGATGCAGTAACCAATTCTTCATTTGGGTTAACTCTTGCTGGGAATAACAGGAGAAAACGGATAGTGTGATATGCTCTAGCAGGAATGCACCCCGACTTACCACAGTTGTAGGCCTAGAAAGCATATTGCAGCTAACAAGCCAAGTACTGGACAGTGCCACATGCAGAAACCAGCAAACATGTCACATTCTAGGCACACTCTTATTTCTTGGCCCAATCTTGAGAGGCTGCAGTGATAAGGATTAAACCACAGTCCTGGACCTGCAAAAAAACAACAAACATTCTGAAGCACATTAACCACTTTCCGACCGGCGCACGCCGATGTACGTCGGCAGAATGGCATGGGCGGGCAGGCATACTGGCGTACAGGTACGTCCAGTTTTAAATGCTGCCCTGCGAGCGCGCCGCCATGCTCGTGTGCCGGTCGGGACACCCATGAATCAGGTCGCGGGTCCCGCGGACTCGATCGCCGCAGGCATACCCGCGATCGTCTCACGGGGAGGCTGAATGAGGAGATGCCGCTGTAAGCGGCATCTCCCTGTTCTGCCTAGCAACAAGTGACGCTGATCTCTGCTCCATGTGATTGAAGCAGAGATCAGTGTTCACTAAAACAAAACCCAGCCCCCCACAGTTAGTAACACACTCCTAGGAACACTTAACCCCTTCACTGCCATTGTCATTTACACAGGAATCACTGCATTTGTATAGCAGTGATTGCTGTATAAATGACTATGGTCCCAAAAATGTGTCAAAAATGTCCTATGTGTCCGCCATAATGTCGCAGTCACAATAAAAATCGCTGATCGGGGGGCGTGGCCGGCAGCGGAAGAAGAGGGACATGTTCGAGAGGAGCTCCGCTGGCGCCTCTCGCAATCCGGGTCCATCCTCTCTCAGGATACGGTTTGGGAGCCCGCTGGACCACCCATCTCCCTTGCGGGACACCTCTCCTTCGGGCTGGGGCGGTATTTGGCCGGTCTCGGCATCGTGCACGGCCCGCGGCCGCGAGCTACACGACAGGCCGGGCGCCGTAATCTTGCGGCCTACTCAGTCCCCGCGACCGCCGGACAGCGGAATCCGGGCTGCCCTTCGGCCATCTTGGCACCACACAGCACCGCTCGACCCTCGTGGCCCCCCCGCTGGAGGACAGGAGCCGAGCTAGAGGACACAGGAGCGGCAATCAGCTCGGAGGTTAGTAAGCTGTATTCCGGCGGCCATCTTGCTACACCCAGGATCTCCTGTCTGGCTCCCCTACAGCACCAGTACTACTGTCCCCAGGGGAAAGGACATATTACCCCGCCACAGCGGGGACTGGGCTCCCCAAGAAGGTCTCCTACCTGCCCCACGGTCACCTCCACACTCTGGGACTGAGGCCTTGGCCTAGCCGGCGGCAATCTTGGCCCACCCAAACCCTTCAACTACACTCAAAGGCCTTCGTTCGCCCTTCTACCAACCTGATTTATGCCTTAAACATCTCTACTAGGTCGCAAGCGCGGCTCTCCAAGATGACGGATGTTTAATCCGTGAGTTTCGGTCCCGTTCCGCGATCCGCGGCCCCTGTAACGCTAACGCTAGCACAAGATTGATCCAGGGGCAAGCCTCCGACCCTCCTCATCCCTCCCAGGCACTTCATGGGAAAAATCGGGGATCAGCGATCGGCGTATCGTCCCCCGCAGCCCTCCTCCAATATGGATCGCTTTCTAACTAGGCCCTCATCCCCGGCCCCGATTACGCAGGGGGATCCGAAGGACTATGTCAGTGCGCTTATGGCGGAGGATTCCTCGCAGCGGTCACCCCGACAGCCCCCGCCCTCCCCCCCTCCGCAGGCCCTTACACCGGAGTTGATGGATCTCAAGCTCCAGGCCCTGGCGCAGCAAGTTACCAGGGACATAGCCCAGGAGATGGGGAGGATCTCCAGAGAACTTAGGGGGGAAATAGATGCCCTAGGGGAACGCACGGCGACCCTGGAAACAAAATTTGACGAGACTCTGCATTATGTGCAGGCCCTTGAAGAGGAAAACGCTACTCTTAAAAATTCTGTCTCCCAACTACAACTCCAACAGGAGGATCTCGAGAACAGAGAACGACGCCAAAACCTCAGGATCCACTGTGTCTCTGAGAAGATATCTGACAATAACATCAGGCCGTATCTTCTAGGCCTCTTCAACACCCTGGCCCCGGACATAGTGGACATAGACTGGCGCCTGGACAGGGCCCACAGGTCCCTGGCTCCTAAACCCCCTGCGGGGGCCAGGCCCCGGGATATAGTGGTGCGTTTCCACTTCTATGAAAGCAAGGAGGCCCTGACCAAGGCTACGCGCAACAGGTCCAGCATCGAGTACAAGGGGGATAAGATTCAACTGTTTAGTGACCTTTCTCCCATCACATTGGCCAAGCGTCGCTCTCTGAGACCCATCACATCCCACCTTCAGGAGCTCAAGGTCCCTTATTATTGGGGCTTTCCCTTCCGTTTGAGTGTCACCATGGAGGGGGCCCAGCACACCCTGCGGGACCCCCAGGAGGGGGAGGCTTTCCTCGAAAAGCTGGGCCTTCCCCCGCTCCCTGCAGAGTTTGACCAAGGTCCTCCGACTACCCCAAGACACAGCTCTCTTCCTCCCAGGATCTGGGACCCCGGTGAGAGGAAGAGGATCAAGGGCCTACTCAACACCCCAACGCTCTCAACGCTCCAGACCCCCCACCTGAAGACCTGTCGGGGTCCCCTCGGGATTTGCCCCCTTCTTTTTTTTTTTTGTTGCCTCACACTGGGGGTTGCGACCTTCTTGATGGTTTCCCCCCTCCCCCCCCGTGGAGTGAGGTATGCCTCTACAGTTGGTTTTCGGCCCTGCGCGGATCCACCGCTAGTTCAGAGATCCCAGTTGGGCTGTTTTTTCTATGGTTCTGTTTTATACTTCAGTTTATGTTTGCTTCCCTCGGCTACTGACTTTATTATGGAGGACATGGGGAGCCCTTACAACGCCATCGACCTCTCTGGATCGTCGGGGCGCGACGTCACAGACCCCCTTCCATGTTGGGAACTGCCATGCTCCCCACCAAGTCCTTGGGCTGCGGCCAAGGACCCCTGAGGGGTTTGACTCTCTCAGGTTTTTTTTTGCTGACCTTTTTTGTTTTTTTTAGGCCGTCCTGGCCTTATGGTTGCTCCGCATGTTCAGTGGCCCCCTTTTTGGGCCTGCACGCGTACCCCCTTTCTTGGGGACTGATATGTGTCTTCTCTTTTTCATATTATTGCTCTGATGTATTCTTGGTGTTTTATTTTTTATTTTTTGTTTTTTATTTTTTTTTCATTTATTTTTTTGATTTTATTGCTTTTATTGGGGTTTTTCCTCTAATGCATTTGCCGATAACTGTTATGTGCATTTTATGTCTATATATGTCCTTGGGTGTTTCTTTCAATGTTGCAACTAACTCTATTGTTAGCAATATCTGTTTTAATTATAATGTGCTGATAGGCGGGTTGGGGCCCCTCCCTGGCCCCCTATTGAGCCGTGTTGTGTCTGGGCCTCCGCCCTTTAACCTGCATGTTCACTGGCCTGACTGCCCCGACGCGACACGGCTTTGAAACTGGTCTCCTATAACGTAAAGGGCCTGAACTCCGTCAGGAAGAAATGGCTGGCCTTGAGGGAGTTTAGGGCCTCCGGCGCGGATGTGATATTAGTCCAAGAGACGCACTTCCGGGCCGGAGGCTCCTTTAGATTCGCATCTAAACATTTTCCGGTGTCTTATGTGGCATCGGACCCCTCGGGGAAGGCTGGAGTAGCAATTTTAATAAAAAACTCATGTCCTCTCCAGGTTAGGTCCTCTCAACTGGATCCTCATGGTCGTTATATTATTTTGCAGGGATCCTATCTCTCTAACCCTATGACGATCATGAAAGTCTACGCCCCCAATTCAGGCCAGGTGAAATTTCTCACAGATGCCTTGGCACGTCTGCATAAGCTTTCTACCCCCTTTACAGTTCTAGGGGGGGACTTTAATGCTGTGCTCTCTCCTGCCTGGGACAGACGATCTCTATTTAATCTCACTCCTCCCCCGGCCTCTCACACCCTGGCTACCTCCTTTAGGAAACTTATTCGTACACACCACTTGTTCGACGCTTGGCAGCTGAAACATCCCTCGGGTAGGCAATACTCATTTTACTCCCCTCCTCACAAGATGTTCTCTCGATTGGATTATTTTTTTTATTACGGCCCCCTTGATATCTCACGCAGTGTCCTCTGACCTGGGTGCGATAACCTGGTCGGACCATGCCCCCTTGACTCTAGATTTATGCCTCTCTGCTGCTTTCCCCAAGAAATGTCACTGGAGACTCAACGAGTCCCTGCTCAAGCACCCTGAAACCAATGCTAAACTCGAGATGGCCCTGACCGAATATTTTCTCCTGAACAAGGGCTCCGTGCCCAGCCCATCCACCCTCTGGGAGGCCCACAAGGCCTTCTTCCGGGGGCAATGTATTGCTCTCGGTTCTCGAAGGAAAAAAGATGCGGCTCTCTTGAAAACTTCTTTGCTCCTAGAACTTCACAGAGCAGAAAGGGCTCTGCTGCGCTCCCCCACGGTGGATCGGCTGCGCACGGTCACGGGCCTGCGGAACCGTATCAAATCCCTAGACATGTCTCACATAGACAAATCAATCCTGTGGGCTAAACAGAAGTTCTATGAGTACTCGAATAAGCCCCACAGGATGTTGGTTTCTAGACTTAACCCTAGGCCTTATCAGGAATTCCCGGACCACATCAAACTCCCTGACGGGTCCCCCACTTTCTGCCCCCAGACAATGACCCAGGTGTTTGGCGACTTCTATAACAAACTCTATAATTGCCTAACCCCCCGCACAACACCCAACTTTTGATTTGGCTGCTTTTGAGGAGTTCATGTCGGGCCTCCCCCAGTTGTCAGATTCGGATCTGCATATACTAAACGCACCCATTACAGAGGATGAGGTGGATAACACTGTTAAGGCTCTCCCCTCCCACAAAGCCCCAGGTCCGGATGGCCTCCCATACTCCTATTACAAACATTTCCTCCCCATCCTGTCGCCTCATCTAGTGACCCTGTATAACTCGCTGCTTCTAGGTAAGTCACCTCACCAACATTTTCTTCACTCCTTCATCACGGTCATTCCTAAACAGGACAAGGACCCGACCCTACCAGACAACTACAGACCCATAGCCCTTTTAAATTCAGACTACAAACTATTTACAAAAATCCTTGCAAACTGTTTGTCCCAATTCCTGACGAAGCTCATAGACAGAGACCAGGTGGGCTTCGTTCCAACCAGGCATGCGGGTGACAACACCCGGCGAACTATAGACCTAATTGACATGCTGAACAGGGTTCGTCGCCCCGCCCTGATTCTCAGTCTGGATGCCCAAAAGGCGTTTGACAGGTTAAGCTGGCCCTACATGTTCGCGACCCTCACTAGATTTGGCCTACGGGGACCCTTTCTCTCCGCACTACAATCCCTATACTCCAACCCCTCTTCCCAGGTCCGATTACTGTCCTTCACCTCCCAATCATTCCCTATGACAAACGGGACGAGACAGGGTTGCCCTCTCTCCCCGCTCCTCTTTATACTCTGCCTAGAGCCCCTGGCAGAGGCTATTAGATCTCACCCTGATATCAAGGGGGTTCCCATGCGGCAAAGGGAGTATAAATTATCCTTATTTGCGGATGACGTTCTCCTTACTCTGACCAGTCCCCACATTTTCCTCCCTTCCCTGCATGCCCTACTCACTCAATTTAGCTCCCTATCAGGCTATAAGGTCAACACGGCGAAGACGGAAGCCCTCCCCCTCCATGTTCCCCCGGAGGAACTTCTGTGTCTGCAAAATACATTCCCCTACCGATGGTGCGCATCGTCCCTCAAATATCTTGGGGTTCAGCTAACGACTTCCTACGCCGCCCTTTATGCGGCCAATTACATCCCTTTGTTTAAGTCTATCAACAGTTTGTTGTCTAGATGGACCTCCCTTCCTTTGTCCTGGATAGGCCGAATTAATGTGCTAAAAATGTCCATCATGCCCAAACTGTTATATTACTTTGAAACCTTGCCTGTCCCCATCCCGATGTCACAGATTAAGTTGCTTAAGCGCTGGTTCTTGAAATTTATTTGGAATGGCAGGGCCCATAGAGTGGCTGGGTCGGTGGTTTTTGCCCCCAAGGAGCAGGGGGGCATGGGTGCCCCGGACGTCTACAAATACTATCTGGCATCTCATTTGTGCCCGATAGTGTCTTGGTCGTGCCTGAGACCTCCGAATCGCTGGACGGAGATTGAGATGGGTTCCCTATATCCGACCCATCCTTGCTCCTTGGCGTGGTCGCCGGGGACAATGGGGGACCCCAGGCTGCTGGATCTCTGCCTGGGTCCCATGTTGTTCACGCTTAGACTGTGGCGTTCCTGCTCTTCCAAATTTGCATTGTCCTCACCCTGCCCCCCCCTCTCTAATGTGCTGTTTAACCCTTTAGTTCCTGACAGTCTATCGCATGTTTGTATGTTCCCCTGGGCTAAAGAGGGATTGTTCCAACTCCGCCACTTCGTTCACCCTGTCACTCGTAAACTTAAGCCCTTTTCGGTCCTCCAAACTGACAGTCAACTCCCAAACCACATGCGGTATTCATACCTCCAGATAACTCACTACTTTTCCACTCTTTCTCCCTCTCTCTCCCTCGCCACACCGACGCCTTTTGAGCTGCTCTGCTCCCAGGGCCCCTACCAAGCAAAGCTTATCTCTAGTATTTACCATATACTCCAGCAGAGGTCCTCTCTCACTGCCCTATCCCACTCCTACATGGATAAATGGGCGCAGCTCCTTAATCAACAAATCACCCTCCCGCAATGGTCCAGAATTTGGTCCTCCGCCTCTAAAATTTCCAGATGCGTGGCACAGAGAGAGACAGCATATAAAGTCCTACTGTTCTGGTATAGGACCCCCGAGGTTATTCATCGGTATGACCCCTCTCTTTCTCCCATGTGCTGGAGGTGTGGGAGGGCCAAGGGAACGCATTATCATATCTTTTGGCAATGTGCTCTAATTACTCCTTTCTGGGCCATGGTATCTCACATGCTCCAGCAGATCTTTGGCACCCCCATTCCATTAGATCCTGTCCACCTTCTCCTAGGCCTTCCCTTCCCGGAGTTGGGGAAGGCAGCTAATAAATTAGCCTCCTATGTGCTGCTTGCTGCTAAAAGAGCTATCCCCTCTAATTGGTTGTCTACTCAGCCCCCAACGCAGACTCAGCTGATACAAACCATCAAGGTCATACGCAGGATGGAACATTTGACGGCTATGGTGGAGGATGGGATTGACCGGTTTGGCGTGATTTGGGCCCCATGGGATGCCTCGATCTTTGGACTCCCACAGGTGCCCTTGGTACCCCTAGCCACCCGGTCGGTGTCCATCTCCTAGTGTTCCCTGACCTTCTCACTCCCCAATGTTTTGTATCTTGTCTGTACTTTAGGTCTTTTTCTGCTGGCCCATCGGCCACCCGAAGCTTACCTTCTCTCTTGAGGAAATTGTTAGTGGTATGTAACCCTCTTTTGTCAGATGTTAGTCATGTTATTGAAGCTCCAGTTCAAGACCCCAACCCCTGCATTACGACATATATGATGTCTCTCAGTCTTTCTTTTTTTTTTTTTTTTATATTGTTTTACGTAATATTTTTCTGTAGTTTATTTCCTTTATGCGTTATGTTTTGCTTTGTTTTCTTTTAGTTATTTATTTTTATCCTTGGGCTGCTATTGTATATCTATAGCCACAATGCAGTTATATCAGTCTCTCCAATATGGTATGCTCCAGACTTTCTTTGTCTATTGTCAGTTCTGTGTCTTTATATTTTCTGTAAAAAAATTCTCTCAATAAAAAATACAATTAAAAAAAAAAAAAAAAACTATAACTATAACTTTTGCGCAAATCAATCTATAATCTATAATCGCTTATTGCAAAATTTTTTTACCAAAAATATGTAGAAGAATACGTATCGGCCTAAACTGAGGGAAAAATGAGGGAAATTTATATATTTTTGGGGGATATTTATAACAAAAAGTAAAAAATGCTTTTTTTTTCAAAATTGTCACTCTATTTTTGTTTATAGCGCATAAAATAAAATAAAACGCAGGGGTGATCAAATACCACCAAAAGAAAGAACTATTTGTGGGGAAAAAAGTACGTCAATTTTGTTTGGGAGCCACGTCGCACGATCGCGCAATTGTCAGTTAAAGCAACGCAGTGCCGAATCACAAAAAGTGTTCTGGTCTTAAGCCAGCAAAATGGTCCGGTCTGAAAGCGGTTAAGGGGTTGATTTACTAAAACAAAGTGCAAAATCTGGTTGAGCTGTGTATGGTAGCCAAACAACTTCTAACTTCAGGTTGTTAAAGTAGGTTTTGACCTAAAAACCTGGAAGCTTTTTGGTTTCTATGCAGAGTTGCACCAGATTTTGCACACTCCAGTTTTGGTAAATCAATCCCACTGTGTTTGGGGAGCCCAACAAGCACAGTCCAATGCCCAAAGAACACATTACACGCTAGCAATGCAATACTCAGTCCAGGGGAGTCTGGGTACCACCTCCAACATGATGCAGAGGATCAGTCAACTGGATAAGAAAAAAAAAAGAAAAGAAAAAAGAAAAAAGTGTGAGTAGTTTTCTGTTTTCAATAAACCTTTCTTAAAGACATACTACACTATGGATTCTCCTCCTTTTTACATGTAACGTTTAAATGAGAATCTAAACTGTGGATGGATGAATAACCAAATTCCCAGGGAGATGCCAGAGAGCGACACAGGGGCTATACACTGTAATGGAAATTTGTAGGTTCTGTATATAATTGTATTCTATTTTATATGTATTGCATAATGCCCTCACTGTGCACACGGCACTAATAATGTTTTCAGTACATGTTTTGCATTTTTTCGAGTTCTGATTAGAATAAGTCTGCCTATGTAACGCCCCTTGTTACCATAAACGTACAATTGTAATATTAATGTGATACCTACGTAATCATGTGTATAAAAGCCTTCAAATGCGTCATAATAAAGGAGAACGGTTATTTGGAAAGATGCTGAGCGTATCTTTTGTGTCTGTTCCCTACTGCAGTAGTTATTAATTTGGAACCACTAATCAATATGAGGATAGGAGTTGCCTATCATCAAAATATCCATTTCAACACTGTGAAGGCGGTTTTCCCCCAGTAGGGGTAAAGATCTGGTGAGCGTAATATAATTCATTTTCACCAAAGCGCACCGGGGATTTTCTTTGGATATTTGCACGAGGCACCATTTGGATTATGAACTGTTTAATATATTACAAAGGACTTATTGGCATTTTATGTTTATAGGATAATAATATTGCATTTATTTTTTTATTTCATTGTTTCACAACCTTTATTAGTATGGATGTATAACTGTTTAACCAATTGCACGGATTAGGAATAATTTTATTAATTGACACATTTTATTTAAGGGTATAGCACCAATTCTACCTGACTTTTTTTTCACATGCTAATAAGCCCTACCCGTTTTCGGGGGGGTACACCAAGTAGGAGGCAGCTCATACCTCAAAACATCTTAAGACATTTAAGAATTTTTCAGTAGTATCACAATTTTATATGTAATTTCACTTTTTTCCAAACATCGATTTGGGGCAGTTTAATCATCACTATTATATATACACATATATATATATATATATATATTTTCAGCAGGAGGTCCCTGCAAAAGGGGTATGGACACTAATATCTTAACAATTTGTATAACAACGATAGCAATTTTATAGTGCTAACAAGTTGAGGATTAGTGGCAATAAATATATTAATTTAAAGGTATAGCGCCAATTCTACCGGATTCCTTTTTCACAAAAACTAAAGCATATTAGGAGTGGAGGTACTATACCTTTGGTTGCCAGTGTCCAAATTCCTAGTAAAGGGCAGCAGTATAACCCAAGGTTAACTCCACATAACCTTCAAGGTATGAAATAGTTTATACACAAAACTGTTTAGGCTTTCAACCCAGTTGTGTTCTAGCTAGGGGCAACTGCACTTTCTGGGGGAAAATTAGAAAAAAATAAAAAAAAAATATATGTAAAAAAATAAATAAAAAAAAATAGGATTTTTATTACAGCTTACCTGTAAAAATCCTTTTCTTGGAGTACATCATGGGACACAGCGCCTTAAGTAATTACTTAATGGGTTATAGGCTACCTTCAGGTGTTGACAATGGTAAACCCAATCAAGGAAGTTTACTCCCTAGATAACCCCTCCTCCTTCCAGGAGCACACCAGTTTTTGTAGCACAGCAATATACTTAAAGTGGAAGTAAACCCATTGATTTAAACAGTTAAAAAAAAAAATAAAGGCATGCCGGGAATGCTAACTGCACATTGGCTGTGCTCTCAGCCAAACTATCAAACCATCCAATGGCTGGTGTCATAACGAATCACATGTGCAGCACCATAGCAGTTGAAGATTAAACAGACAAAGATGGCAGCTTCCTTGGCTGAAAACGATAGGGGAGTTTACTTCCACTTTAATCCCAAAAGAGGGGCGGGACCTCTGTGTCCCATAATGTACTCCAAGAAAAGGATTTTACAGGTAAACTAATAAAAAACCCTTTTTTCTTTATTGTACATCATAGGACACAGCGCCTTAAGAAATGACTTAATAGGACGACCCATAGCAATGCTACTTGAAGCAAGGGAGAAACAACCCGCAGGGTACCCACAGACTTGAGTATTTACACTGATGTCTGAAGTACACTGAGCCCGAAGGAGATATCCTTATACCACCTTACATCCACCTGATAAAATCTTGTGAATGCATTCATGGAAGACCAAGTTGCGGCCTTACAGATCTGAGCCATGAAGGCCTGACGCACTGCCCAAAAAGCAATAACTGACCTGGTAGAGTGTGCCTTAACTTGAAAACGTGGGAATTTTACCCCTTAAGTCATAAGTTTGAATTAGAACTTGCCGAATCCACTTAGCGACAGTGGATTTCGACACTGCCTGTCTTTTCTTAGGACCCTCTGCTCAGATTTATAAGACTGAAGTCTTATTTATTCTGCCAGTTGCCTTAAAATAGATTTTCACTGCTCATCACATTAAGACAATGTAGTGACTCTTCTTCCCTGGAACATGGTTTTGAAAAAATAAATAAAAATAATAATATGATGGCAGGACAATATCTTGGTTCAGGTGAAACCTGAAACCACTTTTGATAAAAAAAAAAGTCTGGATGAGGGCATAACACCACTCTATCCTCATGACAAATCAAATATGGCTCTTACAAGAAAGAGCATACAATTCCAAAGCCCTCCTTGCTGAGGATATAGCAACCAAAAATAACAACTTCTTTGTCAGAAGGACTAGAGGAATATGTTGTATTGGTTCAAATGGCTGTTTTTTGTAACACAGACCAAACTAAGTTCAAGTCCCAAGGGGGCCAAGGGAGGTTTAACGGGCAGAATAAGTCACGTCACCCCTTGTATAAAACACCGAACTAAGAATGAGTAGCAAGTGGTCCTTTGAAATAAGACCGATAAAGCTGAGACTTGGCCTTTAATAGTACTCAAGGCCAATTTCATTTCTATCCCTAATTGTAGAAAGGCAAGAATTCTGCCTATGACATATCTCCGAGGGTGCCAACATAAGCCCTCCAGCCACTACAGTTCTAGGAGCTGGCTTCCTTGCACTAATCAAGTTAGAGATAACTGACCCAGAAAGCCTGCATTTCTTCAGAATGTGGGTTTCAATAGCCAAGCCGTTAAATTTAGAGACTGTAAGGTAGGATGGAATATCGGTCCCTGTGAGAGCAGATCTGGCCATAGTGGGAGGGACCATGGGCCCTCCACTGCCATCTTTATGATTTCTGCATACCATGACCTTCTGGGCCATGCTGGTGCCACTAGAATTATCGGCTTTCTTTCTAGCTTGATCCTGCAAAGAAGTTGAGGCAGCAACTGAATAGGAGGAAATGCAAAGATCAGTGAAAATTGACCCCATGGGGTCACCAACGCATCCGTGCCGCATGCGAATGGTTCCCTTGTTCTGGCCAGAGTTGATTAACTTAATTTTGAACCTGGACGTTAGAAGATCTACGTCCAGAGTCCCTCTTCTTTGGCAAAATATGTCAGGGTGAAGAGACAATTCCACTGGGAAGAACTGCTGGCGACTCAAGTAGTCTGCCTGCCAATTCTCTACTCCTGGAATGAAGACTGCCGATAGGCACGGAACATTCCTTTCTGTCCAAATTAGAATATGGTTCACCTCTCTCTGCGTTGAGAAACCTTCAGCGCCCCCTTGGTGACTGATATAGCCCACAGCTGTCATTGTTGGTTTGAATCCTGACAGGACAATAACGTAACCTGAAGAGCAGAGCCAGACATACTGCCCGAATCTCTAGGATATTGATGGACATGGTTCTTTTCGGTTCTTGACCACTGTCCCTGGACAGTTGTCTTTTCTAGTACTACTCCCCAGCCTGAAAGGCTGGCATCCGTCGTTACCACTTTCCAGATGACTGGTCTGAACGATCTTCCCTTTAGCAGATTCTGGGTTAGTAACCCCCAAGTGAGACTTTGGGACACTCTTGGGGCCAGCAGCATTGGCAAGTCTAAAGCTTAAATTGTTTTGTTCCAAGCAGACAGGGTACTGTTTTGCAACAGTTTTAAATGAAACTGGACATAGGGAACTGCTTCGAATGAAGCCACCATGGTTCCTAGCAACCTCATGCAAAGGCAAATGGAGGGATCGACATTTGACCTGACCATCCGTACCAACTCTCTTATGGTGTTGATCTTTGCCTGAGGCAAGAACACCATTTCCTGGGCTGTGTATGAGCAGACCCAAGTACCCCAGCTTTTTTAGCGGTATTAAGGAAGATTTCTCTAGGCTGAAAATACAACTCAACTCTTCATATAGTTGGTTGTAGTGCGTACGCTTTGCTCCAAATGAGCCACCGCCTGATCTATAAATAGATCGTCTAGGTACGCTGCGACTGTTATGCCCTTAACCTGGCTAGAGGTGAGGCCAGCACTTTGGTGAATACCCGGGGTGCTGTGGCTAGCCCGAAGGACAGGGCTACAAACTGGATATGCTGCTGTTCTAACTTGAACTGCAGAAACCTTTGATGAGCGGAAATATAGCGACATGCAGATATGCATCCCTGATGTCGATTGATGGCAGAAGTTCTCTTCCTAGAAGGATAGAAACTGACCTGATCTCCATGCGAAATGAGCTGATCTTCAGAAACGGATTTCAATTTTTTTAGATCTAGAATGGATCTGACATCTCCCTTTAGTTTCGGTACCATAAAAAGGTTGAATAAAGGAATCAGGAAGGTTAGACGGTAGAAAGTCCTTAAATTCCAGCTTGTACCACAGCGTTACCAGGGAGATGACTTACCTGACCTGAATTTCTTGCTTTCCAGCCTTCTGAAAACTGCAGAATTCTTCCCCCCACCTTGGTGGGGGGGTTGCCTCTTCATGATGAGGCTTTAGGGATTCTGCCTTGCAGGTTTCCGACCCCAGGACTTCCTTTGAGACTGGGTCTGACTCTGAGATTTTCCTCTAGAGTGTGATGGAGGAGGCAGAAGCCCCTGGCATAGCGGAAAGAGCCCATTTAAATGAAGGGTGTTTATACTTTCTTTTGACTGGCAAAAGAGTACTTTTCCAATTAGAAATTGTTTGGATGGGGGCGTGGCCAGACATGTGAGTGTGTGTAGAGCTGCAGGTGTATGTGGAGGGCGGTGAACGCTGGAGAGGAGTGGAGCTGAGTGAGGGCTGTGAGCCGGAGTGCTGACTCCCCTCTCCCGCCCTCTCTCACTGCTTAACAGAACAGAGGAGCTGACACTGATGGTATAACGGTGGTCAGGAGGCAACACAAGGAGTATGAGGTACAGATGCAGCTGCTGGTGATGCTGTTGTGCAGTGAGATCCATCCACCCTTTCCTTAGAAGCAGGGTGGGGGCCAGAGGAAGGGAGAGCTTTGGCTTTGTGTGGACATAACATGTGCCTTGAAGGCTGCTCTGGCTTGTGTTGATTCTACAGTGGCTTCATTAATATGGGACTAGGCTCTATTTCATTATGGTAATCTTTATGAAAGCAAAGTGCCTGTGAATTCCTAGCCTCTGCTAAACGTGTGCTATATGTTTGGTAGCTCGTTAAGACTGAGATGCTGCTTGTGAAATGAAGCCTATGTATGCTGGCTGAAATGCATTTATATCCTGGTTATTGTTGCCAATAGAAATAAGTATTATTGAATCCTCCTCCTCCTCCTCCTCCTACATTATTAGATGTGTTTAAAGCAGTAAAAACATGCAATGAGTCAGTTAAAGACCTAGGGGGAACAAATAAAGGGGGGGGGGGGGTCAAGGAGGATATAAACACGGTGAGAGGTGAATTTCAGAAAACAGTAGAAAGGACAACGGCACTTGAGGGAAGAGTTGGCCAGCTGGAAGATGATATGACACCTGTGGTAAAGGAATTGAAAATTATGCAAGGTCAGATGCTCAAACAGGCCTCTAGATTAGAAGAAATGGAAAATAGAAGCCGAAGAGATAACATACGGGTGGTTGGTCTACCGGAAAAAATTGAGGGTCCGAACCCTACAGAATTTTTTGAAAAATGGCTAATTGAGCTTTATGGGAAGGAGGCATTCTCAGCTTCATTTTGTATAGTAAGAGCACACAGGGTCCCTTTTAGACTCTCCCCCCCCCGCTGCGCAGGATACCCTCGGACTTTATTATTGAAATTTTTGAATTACAAGGATAAAGTACTACTACTACAGAAAGCTAGAGAAGCAGGAAGTATATTTTTGAATGGTGTAAAAATAAATTTTTCTGATTTTTCGCTGGACCTTCAAAAAAAGAATGGAGTATGCCCAGGTTAAAACGTGCCCTTCTCTAACCCGCTAAATTGAGAGTAACGGCGCTGGGCACTACTCAGATTTTTGATTCACCGGCTGGGGTTGAGAAGTGGCTGTAGGAAAACACGGAGCAATTACGGACACTGATAAATGTATTAATGTTGTTTTATAATTTATAAAGGTATAGTTTACAACAGTCGGGTGGAATTCTGGGTGGAGAGGGGAGTTTAGCACAATAGGTGGGTACAAAAGGAGTGATGGAAGGTAGTGAAAGGGTGTGAGGAAGGGAGGTGCAAATGGAATGGGGAATGGTCACTGTAAGCCCCCTAGGGGGACACCAAAAAAGGTGGGGGAGGGAGGGTAGGAATGGGAGGAGGGAAGGGGGTACACTGGCTTGACTCAAGGTATACGTTTGGGGAAGTACGGGTTAAAGAATAGCACTTTGCTAAAGAAGGGAGTGACACTAAAGACACATAAGGAAAATATGGAGAAATGAGGTGTGCATTATATAGGGATGAATATAAAATGGGAGGTAGATATTAAAAGGGGAAGGGAATAAACATAGGTACGTAATGGGTGATGGTGCATATGGTACATATTATAAAAGGTAGATGCTTAAATGCAAAATAGAACACAAAAAATTGGATCTTGGAATGCAAGAGGGTTGGGTACAGTAGGTAAGAAAGCTGCAGTATTTTCCTTACTAGAGCAAGGTGGGGTAGAATTGGTTTGCCTGCAGGAAACGCACTTAAAAGGAATCAGCTCAACAGATTAGATGGGGAAAAAAAAAAAATCTTGAAATAAGTACCACTCAACACATGGTGCGTATAGTAGGGTGGTAAGTGTGTTGGTGAAGTCCGGGGTGAATTTTTCATGCAGGCAATCTAGTAGAGATGTTCTGGGTCGCTATGTTTTTCTTTATTGTTTAATTAATAGTGCGTTTGTGGTAGCGAACGTTTATATTCCTCCACCATTTAAAATAGACGTTCTACTTAAACTCAATGAGTTCTTGCTGGGTAAACAAGAAGTTCCAACTATAGTAGTAGGTGACTTCAATGAAGTCCTGGATAATAAGTTAGATAGGTTGCCAGCCCGGAAGATAATAGAGGGGAGGGAGAAGGGAAAATTGTATCAGTTTTTAGAGGAAGTGGGATGGTATGATCTCTGGAGAGTGCAGAATCCAGACGTTCAGCAATATTCTTGTTATTCAGCTATGCATTCCACTCTCCAGAATTGATTTGGCATTGGGTAATGAAAAAATACTACAGGGTATAGAAAAAGTAATGTATTGGCCAAGAGGGATATCAGATCACTCTCCGTTAATAATTACGTTTATAACAAATGATGAAAGGGTGCAGGAGTGGAAAATAAACCTATACTGGTTTGAATTAATCAAAGATAGGGACGGTACGCTACAAAAATGAAAAGAATTTATGGAATTCAATGTGGGTATAGCAACGCCAGGAGTAATCTGGGATACTTTGAAAGCATTTCTCCGGGGAGGATGCTGGCACAAGTGGTAAAGTCCAATGCCCCAGCATCCACTATTTCTGCTATCAGGACAATGGGCGGGGAGATAAGTTCAAACCCCCCCCAAAAAAAAAAAAAAAAAAAATAGTATCTACCTTTAAAGGAATACTACATGGAATTATATACCGCTAGGGCAAGAAGTGGGAGGGAACAAATGGAAGAGTTTAGAGAATTTGGAGATACCCAAAATAACACAAGAAGAGAGGGAGGACTTGGAAACACCAATCTCACTTATGGAATTGCAGCAGGCGGTAATGGATATGGCCAATCAAAAAGCCCCCGGGCTAGATGGCTTGCCATTCGAAACATAAATACTACGGGGAAGTATTGATCGCTGAACTTTTAAAAACATTAAGACACGCACTGGAGGTGGGTCATTTACCCGCTTCAATGTTGGAAGCAATTATTATTGTGCTTCACAAAGAGGGGAAGGGTCCACTGGATGTTGCTGCATACAGGCCAATATCGCTTCTATGTGCAGATGCAAAAATTCTGGCCAAAGTTATCACAGCGAGGCTAAATAAATATATATCTAAACTGGTTCATCCTGATCAAGCTGGTTTCATGTCCAATAGATCTACCAGTACAAACATCAGGAGAGCATTTTTAAATTTACAAACCCCAACAGAAAACGAGGGATCAAGAGCCATATTGTCTCTGGACGTGACTAAAAGCATTTGATACTGTAGAATGGGGATATATGTGGCGAGTATTAGAGAAGTTTGGATTTGGCCCAGCAATGATCAGGTGGATCAGGATGTTGTACGATAGGCCAACTGCTAGATTAAAAGTTAATAATGCAATGTCAAAAAGGATAGAACTGGAAAGGGGTACAAGACAAGGGTGCCCAATGCCCTCCTCGCTCTTTGCCCTGGCGATGGAGCCCCTGGCTATCTCCATAAGAAAAAACCCGGAAATAATGGGTTTTCAGAGAACTACGGGTGAGGAGAAAATAGCATTATATGCGGACGATTTATTATTGTTCTTGGGAGATGCGGGGGACTCATTATTGAGGGCAATGGGCACGGTGGTAAAGTTTGGTGGGTTTTCTGGTTTGGAAATAAATTGGACAAAGTCTGAATTACTTCCGATAAATATAACTAAAGAAGCAATAATACCTGTCCTTCCCCCGTTGGCAGTTGTAGACACATTGAAATATTTGGGGATTATAACAACAAGAGATCCCAACCAATATTTAAATAAAAATTTTGCCCTACTTGCTAGATGGAAAAAAAATTAAAAATTCTATTTGGAACCAGTTGCCATTATCAACATCAGGCAGATGTAGCTTGATAAAAATGGTGTGGCTGCCCCAACTTCTGTACCTATTACATAACGCCCCAGTGTGTATACCTAAAAAATGGTTTAATAAAATAGAAAAGTTTATTTAGGGAATTAATCTGCAAAGGGGGGCAAGCTAGAATTGGGCTGCATCCTTCACAACTCCCAATAGGGGGAAGGGGGGGGTTTCATTGCCCAATCCTGAGCATTATTATTATGCTTCACAATTGCAACATCTGATGGGTTGTGAGGATTCGAATGGAGGCACCCCAACGGGAAAATCTTACTAACGGGAGCACTGCATGACACAATAGTCAAAACATTAGAGGCCAACTCTTTCAGTTATAAGAATCCAACAACTAGAATGATTATTAAAATATGGAAACAATTAAAAAGGTGATGAAATACAGTGGTTTTAAAATATTTACCCCTATTTGGAATAATAGCAATCTGCAGGAACTATTACCAATAGGAAAAAATAAGGTTTGGGAAAAACAGGGATTAAAAAGACTGCAGCAACTATATATGGGAAATACACTGAAAAAATTTGATGTATTGAAAAGGCAATTTAATATACCGCAAAATACATACTTTACTTATCTTCAGGTGAGTCAGGCTTTGAAAGTTCAATTTAGAAACCAACCCCTGTATTGGAAAGAAGTCCCTCTCTTGCAACGTATAGCTCGGGCTAGTGTCCTTAAAGGATTAATTTCAGAAATCTATGGACAAATAAGTAAACAGGTTAATGGCGAGGGGAAATGAGATTCAGTAAAATTGGAGGAGGATACTGGAGGCATCTTCCTTGGTATCCGTTGCTCCGTCACAAAAAATATCACAGTTAATGCTGCTAAACAGGGCATATTATACTCCTAAACGGCTATTTAAGTTTGGTAAGAGAGAGGATGACTGCTGCCCAAGATGTAGGGGTTCAGGGGACCTACTACATATGATGTTGAAATGCCCCAAACTATTTCGCTATTGGGATGGAGTGATTAACATTCTGCAGGAAACGTTTGATATTAGGTTAAAAAAAGAAGCAATGGTCTGTCTATTGGGATACAGGCATGAGTTAGGAGAAAATAGGAGTAAAACGGTAGCCATCTGGAGAAGTTTATTCCAAGCTAGGAAATTGATAGCAATAAGATGGAAATTGAAGGTGGCCCCTACTGTCACAAATTGGATTGCTGTTATGAATGAAACCCTCCCCAAAGAGAGAGTGGCTTATGTAAGGAGATGTAACCTCAAAGTTTATTAGAATGTGGGAGCCTTGGTCAAGGGGAAATCATGGTGGTATATTGAGTAATTAAAATATTAAGGAATAGCCAGTGGGGGGGGGGGTGGTGTTTAAGAAGTAAGTTGGGCTAACAAACTTATTGCCGGAAGTCAAGAGGGTGAGGGGATGACCCTCCTTCTTGCGCTCCTTTCGTTCAGTCAAAGACAGGATGGGTTATAACGCCCACGGAAGACCATCAGTGGCTGGTACGAAGGCTCGGTTAAGCCGCTCTCTCGTTGGTTTTAAAAAGGAAAGGGTAGAGAGGGAAAGTAGACGCTGGTTCCAGTCTCGTTCTTTTCCTCTCTCCCCGGGTGTGCTATATAGGATACTTTGTATTTTGTAATAAGATTTTGTCATCTAATGGGTTTGTATGTTACTATGGCAAATTCATAAAAAAAAAAAAATAATATTGTTTGGATATATTTGTCCAAGTTTTCTCCAAATAGTCGCTCCCCATAAAAAAGGGAGCCCAGTCAGGAATTCTTTACATGGTGCTTCAGCTGACCAAATTTTTTAACCACGGGATTCTACCCATAGCCATAAGCGCAAGGCGGGACGCCTGAATAGAATCTTTAATAGCATCTATGCCAAAGCATGATGCTTTTGGTAGTTCAGCCAAATCCCAAGCTTGTTGTGCAGGAAGCTCTCCCAGGGCCTGTTTAAATTGGTCTTTTAGGGATTGACAAAGACGCTTATTGCAGCGACTGCAGACTGAGTAACGGCACCTGCCATGGAAAAAGTAGATCTTAACAGGGATTCCAACTCCTCATCTGTTGGATCCTTAAACATCTGTGCATTGTCTACTGGACAAATTAAGCCTTTACTTACATTGAAAAATCAGTGTCAGCTGCTGGTATTATCCATCTTTTGGAGAATTTCTTCTCCAGGGGATTGCAATTTTTTTTAGGAAGGAGAAAATGCTTACCTGGGTGATCAATTTAGCAAAAATAAGCTGTTCTAGTGATGCATGTGCAGGAAACGCATGCAAGGGTTGAGAGGGTTTTAAGGAACCCAAGGAAGAAACCAAACTTTCAGGAGACTCAGGGGTAGCATTAAAGTAGAACAAACCATCTCCGTAAGAGATTGTACCAGCAGTTTCTCAGATTTGAGGAGCTCAAAAAGGCTCATTTACCGTTGTTTCCTCTGCAGAGGAATCATCGGTTTGTTTTTCCTTCTGATCGACGGAGAACACCTCATGGATCTAGCATGCTTCCTATCCATCTGAATGGAGGATGTGATTAAATCCGCTAATCTTTCTTTCAGACCCTGCAGGGAGGTGGAAAGGACATCTTCACTCACGTATACAGGGGCTGAGATGTGAGCAGCAGTTGCACCATCAATTTGTTCCAAATGGCTCACCCTGGCTTGCCATAACTGGTAATTCAGGCGAGGATGACAGCATGGAAAAGCGCCTTGGGATCCTAGCACCTGGGGGTGAAACCTTTATGCGGGGTGTCTTTTTGGTAGGCATAGTCCCAAGTACAAAAACATAGGCACTATACAAATTACACTTAATCGCTGAAAATGGTGATGACATTTAAAGCTGTTATAAAATTCAGCATAGTGCTGGGAAAAAGGTGTCGTTCCTTATCAGGAATGCCAGTTTGCAATCCTCACATGTCCCACAGCTTGTGTCCTTGTGTTGCAGGCTGCTTGTTTTCTTGTCCGCCAAGGAGAGACTCTCACAGCTGTGTTGTATTTGTTTTTAGCCTGCCGTGTGTCCTCGTGGGCATTTACAGCATCACGCTTTGGCCCCGCCCCCTCCAAGAAAAAATTCTGCCCCTTTTTACTTTTAAAATGTTCCCGTGTTGGTGCATGGCGATTTCAGGTCCACCGACCATACACGTGGGGCGGGGAGCAGGGACCCATCCAGCAGCAGGCTCAAACAACAAAATCAGCCACAGTTTAAACAATAAGCAGCATTAGTGGGGCCTCCGCAACCCCCCTGCGGCACAGTTGTTTTTAATACCCAAGTTTCTTCTCTTACCTTAATCCTTGCTGCAGGATTTGCCAAATGAAACAATCCAACCTTCACCCATCATGGCAGGCTGCATAGCAAACCTTCAAGGACTGGGTCCCTAAAACAGGGTTCCAACTGCCTTGGAAAAAAAAAAAAACACCCCATCAGGAAGCTTTAGGTAATGTAGCAAGACCTAAGCCCTGGGTTCCTGGTGTGCAGCCCTACAAAGGGGCGTTACAGGCAAAACCTCGTGTTTCGGATACGAGGCCCCAGGTATCATCCTTTTAGGCCTTAGTAGCACTTTGGATGGATCTGGTCTTTATTTAAATACAGCATGGATCCCTCCTGGAGCTCCTTAGAGCACATCTTCACTCGCGACCAACACCTTTATACACTGGCGAAAAAACTGATATGCTCCTGGAAGGATGAGGGGTTATATAGGGAGTAAACTTCCTTGATTGGGTTGGTGAAGGTAGCCTACAACCCATTAAGCAATTACTTAAGGCTCTGTGTCCCATGATGTACGATAAAGAAAAACAGATTTTAGGCACCCTCTGCTACAAAAATGTCATTCTTGGTCAGTTTCCCCCAAAAGGGTTAATCATGTCTAAAAAGAGCAGTGCAGTGCATCAGCTGATTGTTAATGAAAGTAACTCCCATTCAGATTGCACCTGGTCTGGCAAGGAGACTTTTTTGTGAAGAAAAGTTAGGAATCTGCAACAAAGTTTGTTTAAATCATTACAATGTACATTTCTTCCCCCCACCCCCCAAACAAAAGAAGGGTTATTCTTCAAGTCCAACTGAAGTCTTGCACATTTTCTTCCTTTACAGTCCCTGGAATGCTGTAGAGATTTAACTTCTTTTCACATTGAAATCCCCCAAAATACATTTTTTCCCCCTTTTCAGGAAATGCAATTCCTGCTCTCTCACTTCAGTAGTCTATGTTGGCAGAGATGAGAATTGGTTACAGCCCTCATCATGAGCATCCTCACTGATGAGGGTTACGAAAGGTCATTAAAAAGCAGGGAGTTTGTAGGGCTAGGTAGCAGCATGGTCAAACTCTGGTGTCTTTTGGACAGCAGTTAAATTGAGACACATTACACAAATTATTTCACAAGAAAGTGAAGACAAGACATTAAATATGGAAGCTGTTAGCACAATATTTATTTGAAAGAGTATCAGTTTGTGTGACTTAAATTGGACTTAGAGGAACTGCAGTCTGCTCAAATTTGTAATAAAAAAATCTTTGCCATTCTGAAGCTTCCCTCCAACCACATTGCATATTTTATATATACTGCGATTCTATACTTGCCAAATATGCTTCGGAAATCTCCCTCCACTGAATTGGCTGTGGCCATTTTAACTGTGGGCAGCTGAAGCTGCTGCCTATTCACTTCCTGGATTTACACACACCTACAGCTCTCATTGGTCCTCTTATGACTCACACCCCCCCAAGCCCCCTGGCAAACTCTCACAAGTGAGAGAGAGCTGTGCATGAGGTCATAAGCCTAGGCTTTTTGACAGACAAGAAACGGGAAGTGGGCTGTATAAGGTATTTACTGGCAAAAAAAAATTAATATCTTTTACAAGTCAAAGTTAAAACAAGGGCAGAGAATTTAATAAATGGAAAGTTGAAAAAAAAATGACTGAAGGTCTGCTTTAAGTGAAAGCTTTTAACAAGCAATTCTTACCCATAGCAAAAAGGTTTTTGCAGTAAATAGCGTTCCCACTTGAAGAACTACATGTTGATTTCACACAAAGCGCCAATGGAGATGCAAAAAAATTGTGCATGGGCTATAAGCAGCCTTCGCCTACCAGTTCCCAAAGTCCTGACAATAAAAATGTATCAAAATACAAAAATGGTTTTATGAGTCTACACAGGCTGTGTTCAATAGATATGTATTTTGCATACAGAAGTTACAACTGAAATGGTTTTGAATAAAATTTTGGGGCAAAATATATATATATATAAATGGTTAACGCCAGTATGCTTTTGATGTGTTCAGATTTTCTGTAGTTTAAGGTTTATGTTAATCTTCTGCTTTTGCTTCCATTTCATCTGCATCATCATCTCCATCCACTTCTGCATTTTCCTTTTCAAGCCGCTCCAACTGTCTGGCAAGCTCTGTTTCATCTGTGTCTGTGACAACCTTGGGCTGAAAATTAAAGCTTTGTTTCAGTATTACACACCACTATAAGACTGCAGTACTAAATGTTTGCTCAATTAGAATTTTATTATACACTGATTAAAAGAGTACAAGGGAAAGAATGCTATTTCCCTGGGGCTGAAGCTTTGGCTTTAATGCTTTCTGGGTTTCTGATCCAAGACAAAACATAGAAATAAAGCATTCTGAAAATTATTTACAACACATGTCTGTTTTTGGGTCTGTGAATCAAGTTACAGATGGGCATCTACCATTTTCTTTAGGAGTGCAGCAATGGCCGCCTCCATACTTACATTGTGGGAGTGTTCACCGAAACTCACGGGTGCTATATAAAACACTTCATTTGAGATCAGCTTAATCTCATTCACTATTTTCAGCCAAATTCCACAATTCATTTTTAAGTTTCAAAGCTCTTTTTGTCAAAGCACTTTATGTTCTATACGCAACACCTAGTGTAGAATTAAAAGTCTGAAACTAGAGCTAAGCGACTTGTTCAGTCAAATACGAATCAACATGAACTGTGATTACTTTAAGACAATAGAGCAATGCGATTAAATCCTTGTGTGCCATCTAACGCTCTCAAATCACCAGCTGGCAAAAGAGCAAGAGTGTGATTCCAACCTCTCAATGTAGAAAGTTTCAACAAGGTCTAAGGTTGGTAAATGCATTACACAAAGCCTAGTGGCCAACAAGCTCAATTTTGTCTCATACTAGCAAACCATCTTCCAGCTACCTTCAGAGTCTCCCAGGTGTCTTACAATTTGCAGGAGACATGCACTTTTGCCAATCGCACACAAAACTGCAACTGGTCAAACACTTAGGCAACAGCTGTTGTATACATAGTCATTGCAAACCTCTGTCACTGAGGCCTGTAAATGCCATCAGAGTGGTCTCTTGAATCTCCCTTGTATCCTGCTTGCACGATCACATGAAAAAGTCCAAATGGGTGAATATTTTCTATATAAAACACTGTACATTTCTATCTATATATTTTTAAACTGCTAGTATGGAAAAGGTTGGTATTAATCCAATGCTACTATTTTTACAAATGTATGCATCATTAAGTTTACTGTACATCATACCTCCATCTGGACATTAAATACACCCCTTTTCTCCTCGATTCTCTCTTTGATTACGGACATTGCTTGATTGAGCACAGAAAGACCTTCGGTCCTTTCCAAAGTTGTTGTAGTCATCACATACCGAGGAGGAGCAATCAAATTTATCTAAACAGAGCAAAAAAAAAAAATAAGTATAATTATATATGTACACACACACACTATCACACTATCACAGCATCGGAAGAGTCTGATCACCTTATCAGAATAGACTACAGCTTAAAATGTTACAGTTAAAAGGGATTTATGCCTGGCAGCACTAGAGCAAGTGGTTCAAACTGCAAGCCATGGCGCTACCTGCCTCAAGTATGCATGTTCATCCCGTGCTTGCATGGGTTTCCTCCCACACTCCAAAAGCAATAAAAGTGTGTGTAAAATAAATAATAATCCTGATCACCTCCCCCAGAGTAGTACAGTGTTAACGTTCTGTATTGTTCTGGTCACTGTAAGGGGAAGAAAAAAAAAAAAAGAAGTATATATAGTGATCCCCTATATAACCCATTCCATTCAGGGAGTACTTCAGTTTCGTAGCAAGCACCGAATCCTCAAGAAGAGGGGAGGGACCTATGTCCCATGATGTACTCAAAGAAAAAAGGATTTTACAGGCAAGTATGAAGAAAAAAATCCTATTTTCTTCATTTCATACATCATGGGACACAGAGTTAGACCATTATTCGTTAACTGCTGGGATATCCAAGACCATGTAGCAGCCTTACAAATCTGAGCTACAGATACCAGATGGCGAAAAGCCCAGGAGGTTCTTACACCCCTCGTAGAATGAGCTCTCACCCTAAAGTGAGACACTTTACGTTTCAGACCATAGGCATGAATCGCCAATTGATGGACCCAATTGGCAATGGAAGCTGCCTGCCCCTTCTTGGGTCCTTTTGGTAAAACAAAAAAAGGAGTCTGATCCTCGGATCTTCACAGATCTTGACAAATAAATCTTGACTGCCCAGACAATGTCCAAAGAATGCAGTCGTCTCTTCCGCCAAACTAGGCTGAGAGAAAAAGGAAGCCAAAATAATGTGCCGATTTAAATGAAAGGACGACACCACTTTTGGCAAAAAAAAGGATGGAACAGGTCATAACACAACCCTGTCGTGGTGAAGGATCAAGTATGGTTCCCTGCACGAAAGGGCCACCAACTCCGACACCCTTTAGCCGAGGTGATGGCCATCAGGAAGGCTATTTTGCATGACAGCAAGTCTAAAGGAATTGCCTTGATAGGCTCAAATGGTTGTTTCTGTAACCAGAAACCAACCAAGTTCAAGTCCCAAGGACACATAGGTGACCTAATGGGGGAAACAAGCGATTTGCCCCCTGCATAAAAGGTTTGGACCAGTGAATGGGAGGCTAAAGGCCTTTAGAAGAATACTGATAGGGCCGAAACTTGACCTCCGATTGTACTCAAAGCCAGTTTGATTTCCACGGCTGACTTTAGAAAAGAGAGAATTCTCCCAATCACATATTTCCAAGGATGCCATTTTTGGCTTCACACCAAGCAATACAAGTCTTCCAGACCTTATGATAGATCTTCCTAGTGACAGCTTTTATAGCATTCCCTAGGGTCTAGACACCACTGGTCCCAAGATGCCACGGTCCTTTAACACCCTGGCTTCAATAGCCATGCTGTCAAATTTAGACTGTAAATTGGGGTGTACTATAGAACCTTGAAATAGTAGATCAGGGCGACATGAAAGCGTCCATGGCCCGTTTATTGCCAGTCTCACAATGTCTGGAAACCAGGACTTCTGGGCCAGGCTGGTGTTACCAGAATGACTGGAACAACCTCTCCAAATCCTACGCAACAAATGTGGAATGAGAGAGATTGGAGGGAAAGCATAAACCAGGAAGTACTGGTATCTGTTCCAATTGGCAGAGGATCTCTTGTTCGAGACACAAACTACTGTAGCTTGTTGTTGAACTCTCGTGATGCAGACTGCCGATAGACTCGGCATATGTCCCTCTGCCCAGGCTAGTATGTGGTTCACCTCCTTCAGAGCTGAACTTCTGGTACTGCCTTGGTGGTTTATATAGGCCTCTGCAGTGGCATTGTCTGACTGAACCCCGATAGGGCAGTCCTGAAGCTCCACCGTCCAGGACCGTAGGGACAGTCGTACTGCCTGTAATTCCAGGACGCTGATGGGCAGGATCTGTTCTGTCCTTGACCATTTCCCCTGAGCTGTGAGCCTGTCTAGTGTTGCTTGCCAGCCTGAGAGATGGGCATCTGTAGTCAGTACTGTCCAAGTTACCAGGAGGAAGGATTTTCCCTTTTGCAGGTTCTGATCCTGCAACCACCAGTTTAGGCTTAAGCGTGCCCGAGGAGATAAAAAAAAGACATAGGATAAGCCAGGGCTTGTCCTCTCCTTTTCAGATCTACAGTATCTCACGAGTAGATCTCCCACCTTTTTGTAAATATTTTATATCTTTTCATTGACAACACTGAAGAAATTACACTTTGCTACAACGTAAAGTAGTGAGTGCTCAGCTTGTACAACAGTGTAAATTTGTTGTCCCCTCAAAATATCTCTGCCATTAATGTCTAAACTGCTGGCAACAAAAGTGAGCACACCCGTAAGTGAAAATGTCTAAATTGGGCACAAAGTGTCAATATTTTGTGTGGCCACCATTATTTGCCAGCACTGCCTTAACCCTCTTGGGCATGGAGTTCACCAGAGCTTCACAGGCTGGCACTGAAGTCCTTTCACTTCTCCATGACAACATCACTGAGCTGGTGATGTCAAGACATCTTGCGCTCCTCCCCTTTTCATTTGATTATGCCCCACAGATGCTCAATAGGGTTTCGGTCTGGAGACATGCTTGGCCAGTCCATCACCTTTACCCTCTGCTTCTTTAGCAAGGCATTGGTCATCTTGAAGGTGTGTTTGGGGGGTCATTATGTTAGACTACTGCCCTGTGGCCCATTCAAGGGAGGGGGTCATGCTCTCCTTCAGTATGTCACAATACATGTTTGCATTCATGGTTCCCTCAATGAACTGTAGCACTCATGCAGCCCCAGACTATGACACTCCCACCACCTTGCTTGACTGTAGGCAAGACACACTTGTCTTTGTATGCCTCACCTGGTTGCCGCTACACACGCTTGACACCATCTGAACTGGATATGTTTATGTTAGTCACATTAGACTATGGCCTACAGAACATGGTTCCAGTAATCAATGTCCTTAGTCTGCTTGTGTCCAGCAAACTGTTCACAAGCTTTCTTGTGCATCATCTTCAGAAGAGTCTTCCTTCTGGGATGACAGCCATGCAGACCAATTTGGTGGGGCATAAGGTCTGAGCACCGACAGGCTGGTCCCCCCCAACCCTTCAACCTCTGCAGCAATGCTGGCAGCACTCGTATGTCTATTTCCCAAAGACAACCTCTGGATATGACGCTAAGCACATGCACTCAACTTCTTTGGTAGACCTTGGCGAGGCATGTTCTGAATGGAACCTGTCCTGTTAAACAGCTGTATGGTCTTGGCCACTGTGCTTTAGCTCAGTTTCAGGGTCTTGGCAATCTTCTTATAGCCTAGGCCATCTTTATGCAGAGTAACAATTCTTTTTTCAGACCCTCAGAGTTATTTGCCATGAGGTGCCATACTGAAGTTCCAGTAAGAGCATGAGAGCAGTATTATCCTTCAAAATGTGACAGCTCTGCAAGCTAAAAATTGTCCTGAGCAGGAAGGTGGTAAAAGTGCCCAGTATTGAACTGGTTAAATTAGCCCTAGTATGTGGATGTATGAATGTGAGGGCAGAGACTAACATGAAGGTAAAATATACGTAAAGCTTGGCATAAATTGTCTGTGCTATAAAAATGGCAATAATAAAAAATGATAAAGAGAATATTGGTTCAGTACCAAATCTGTGAAGACAATGTGCTTCAGGTTTTGAGATTATGGGCAGTGCCAAGATGCTCGATTTAACCTGTTCAAAAAAACATGACAGCTGCAAGCTTCTGACTGACTGACACAAGCATTATTGCCTTTGTAAAAATATAATAAGATGAGCATCAGCTTGTTTCCAACAGTACCGGAAGAGGAGAAATGTAAGATGGGCAATTGTGCAAACAAAAAGCAGTCATTGCTAAAACCACAAAGCATTCTATGAAAAATGGAACAAAGCCTTTGTTGCTACAAGCTGAATAGTAAAAATACAATTACATGACAACAGAAACATGTGACAAAATTACAATGAAACATGTTTTTATATGAAAGACAGCCTTACCTTTATTGGCATATTTTCTGTTGAACAGCCAAGTCCCGCTCTTAATGCATCCTTCACTGCATCAATGCCTTCATACCCATAACAAGCCACTTCAATATCTAAAGCACAAAAAGAAAAAAAAATTTAAGGTTCTGGCCCAGGTAAACCAAGATGGGCAGTTGAGGAATGTGAATTGTTGCACTAGTTTTGTCAAACTATAATTTTGCAGTGCATATAGTTTATCTGGCACATTGTAGACTAACCAATTTTGCACCATCACCCTCCTAAGTGTACTACTGCATTCCATTGTGCCAAATATTGACAAACTTTTCAATTTTCTGTACCATTACTTATTTGGAGCAGATTGTGATTTTTTTTTGCGTGAGACGTTACACTACGACATTTTTTTTGTGAACCCTTGTGCCAAGTCGTGTCTATATTCCTAATTGCACACATTCCTGGATCACAGGCTCCTCTGTAGTGGGTGCTGTAGCGATTACCGCCTGGACACTGAATATAATACAGATCAATAAACATAAGCCAGCACACCATGGATCTTTATGGACTGCAGTCCAAAAAAAACTTATTGCAGAGAGATCACATAAGAATAAGTGCAACAGTTTGGAACCACGCAGGACCCCTTCATCAAGCATGCAACGCCAAGCAACATACCACATGCCTGTTGTAGGGATCCTGCGTGGCTCTGAAAGGTTGCACTTATTCTTTTGTGATGTGATCTCTCTGTAATAAAAGTTTTGGATTGCAATTGAAAACCCATGTGTGCTGGCGAATGTGTATTGATTCACTTGAGCGACTGTTGCGAGAAAAAAGTTGCACCTGGATGTCTTTTTTTTTTTTTTTTTTACAACCAACATGTAAAACAGCTGGTTTCTACGCAACAATAGTTTATCTGTCCCTTTCTATCAATATAATCTTTTCTAATTATATTAAATAAAAATGTTGTGCTAGCAAAAGTCACCACCTATAACCCACAGTGATAGAAAATAAAAAATGAAGGCCACAAAAATCCCAATAATCAAATAAATATTGATCAGTGATAGGAATCAAAAGTGCAATGACAGTTCCCATTGGAGAAAGTGCTTTGTTCAGACCTCCAACCCAGTGATCAAACACAAGGCTAACCAGGCAAAATTGACCATCCACTACAGATAGGTCAATTATGCATTGTAATGATATCCTTTATCCCTCAATGATGGTAGACCATCATGGGCAATACCACTGCACATCCCGGTAACTAGTTGCTGCGCAATGTATATATTAGAGATAAACAGAGACCTCACATAGCATAACTCTGGATATATGTAGTTTATTGAATAAAAAGGAATAGCACCTCACAGCCTTCAAATAAAAAGGCACTTTTCACATTTAAATTCTGTGGGTACACATCGTGCAACTTTAAGTGCGAAAAGCACTTTTTACTTGGAGGATATGCGAGTGCTATTCCTTTTTATTCAATAAACTAGGTATATACAGAGTTACAATATGTGAGGGCTATCTGTTGATCTGTTATATACACCTTGCGGAGCAACCAGTTACCGAGGTGTGCAGTGGTATTGCCCATGACGGTCTATCATCAAGGAATAAAGGATATCATTACAATGCGCAATTGACCTATTTGTAGTGGATGGTCAATTCTGGTGATATGTGGTGATCTTAGACAGGGACTGTTCGTGTGTTGATAAAGGTCAAATTCACTTTTTACATAGCGGTTTACCTTTTAACCCATGCAGTCAAAGGGGGTTATTTACTAAAGGAAAATTCACTCTGCACTGAAAGTGCATTGGCTGTAGATCTGAGTGGGCCATGCAAGGATAATTTAAAAAAAAAAAAAAAAAAAACTGCAATTTGGATTGCTCACTCTACAAGACTTTGGTTCGGCTTCATCTGGAGTATGCTGTCTAGTTCTGGTCAGCCCAGATCCTGCTCTTCTAGGGTGCTCTCGCCGGTGCTCTTGGCTACTTCTTTTCTTGATGTGCTTCCATAGGAAGTGGCTTCCTATTGTGGCATACCTGCGGGCTCGATCCCAAGCCATCCATTGACACAGTGTGGCTTAGTCCCACCTTCATCACACAATTTGATTAACAGCACTAGGAGCCATTGGCTTCAGCTGCCATCAATCTGTCCTGTGAGTAGAGAGAGAGAGGGCGCTTCTCTTGAGCACAGTGCTGGATTGTGAATGGGCTTAACCACTTTACCCCCGGAAGGATTTACCCCCTTCTTTACCAGAGCATTTTTTGCGATTCGGCATTGCATCCATTTAACTGACAATTGTGCGGACGTGCGACGTAGCTCCCAAACAAAATTTACGTCCTTTTTTCCCACAAAATAGTGTTCTTTTGATGGTATTTGAGCACCAATGATAGGGTGACCAGTGTGACATGGTCCTCAGGCAAAAATGTAATTCTAAGGACAGGAACACTTGTAAGAGTGTGAGGTTTAAACTACCTTCTGTGTCCTGAAAAAACTAACATCTGGCAATTTCTCATCAGTGACAGTATTCACTAGTGTACATGTGAAAAGGTCCTTTAGGTGGCGACACCAGGTTTGAAGTACATTGAAATCCTAGTAACATACAGAAAATCTCTTTTAGGTCTTGTGAAACTGGCAAAGGAATAAAAAAAAAAAACGCATTAAGCTGAAAGATAAAATCTCAAATTTAGCCATTATAAGCTTCATATTACTGTAGTTACCTGCTCTGATTTTCACAGCTTGTGGCGTAAGACGTCGGTTAATATTATCAATGAGGACTCTTCTTTCCTCCTCTATTAAATCTAGTCCATCTAGAACCGATGTATCTCTAAACAGGGAAAACATTGCATTTCAAAATCAAAGCTGCTTTCAGAAAGTTCTCAATTTCAAAGTTTTAAACAATGTAACAATTGTAATAAAAAAAAAAAAAAAAAAAAAACACACACACACACACACACACACACACACACACACACACACACACACACACACACACACACACACAGTCAAGGATTCCAAAACATTGTGCTTACGAGACTGCAAGTTTGAAGGCATCGTAGGCTCCATATCCTGGTCTTTTGTATTTTTCATCAAATACCCAGGCGGTTCTTTGATATAAACTTTCTAGCTGCTCATCCTTTGTGTATTCCAAAACTTCAGCTACATGACGCAGAATACTGTATACCTGTAGTAAAATTCAAACGAACAGTAAAATGTATGAGCTGCATGATGCATGCATCAAAACCCTTGGAATGTCCTGCCCCTTGGTACCATAAAAGGAGGAATTTTAACAAGGGCAGAAGATTTAATAGATGGAAAGTAAAAAATAATTTTTTTTATAATATATAATAATAATACTGAAAGTCCGCTTTAATCTGTATTGAAAATATCTGTAGGAGGGGTTACCACCATCCAAGGAGTTTCATTTAGGTTATTTTCTCTGTTTGATGTGCATTGTATGCAGCACTACATATCACAGAGACCAGTAGTGTGGTAATATTGAAGTTTGAGATTTCCATAAATTAGAGGGTTACAACATTGATTAGTAAGGTAGTGCTGCACTTTTTTTTTACATGCCGATGTTTACTTTTGCCACATGCTGATGTAAAGCAGCATACCCCAGCTCTCACTTTCTGTGTTACGGCTATGGGATGTGCCCACTTGATCTCAAAGCTACAGGAAGAGGAATATTTATAATACTGATTTGTAGCAGAATGCAGTATTTGCGAATTACCAAAATATTAATTTTCACGAAGACAAGGAAGACAGACAGAAGATGAAAGATTACACTAACATTGTATAAAACTAAAATTGCCTGTATGTTTCTTTAAGGGTGCGACCTCTGTGTACCTCCAACAAAATGGCGTTCCGCACACTACTGGTTGCGGCATGACGTCACTGGCTCCTGCTCCCCGACTTAAATCAAAATCTAACTGCGTACATGTATTTCAGCTTCTAGGTAGTTATAGGATCACTCATTTAGTGGTTGTAGACTTACAGTTTTAGACTTGGTGAATTTATCTTCACATTTTAACGCCTCTTCTGGGGACACTCTTCTTTTGGACAAATCTATATATCCTGCAATTTCAAGCAACACATTTGTATCACTAAACTTAGGAAGAATATTAGAATTTTACAAGCATAACAGCTTTCATATGTAATACTGCTAACAATTAAATATTGCAAGTGAAATTTTATATTTTACAAACTCCATGATGAAGGTTATGAGTTGTATCATTTCTTACCAGTCAGAACAGTAAACCAGAAAATTTTTATTCAAAGCCAAAGTCCTGCCTGGAAGTTGTTTGTTGGTGTCTGTGTCACTTCTGAGACAGGCATTTCCCTTCACATGGTGGGTTCTTTCTATTTCCTGTTTCAGAACCAGCCTAAATCATGATCCAAATGAATAGTCCCATTTAAAAAGATAAAATAAAAACATATTTTGCTGCAAGAGTAGTTATTTTCTATTGCCAAGGGTCCCCACTCAGATGAGCAACAAAATTCAAGGCACTTTCTCTGAGCTTGGGTCATCCTGGACAATCCCAACCTGTGATTGGACAGTGAAAGAGCTCATGCCTCTCACACAGATCAAAGGATTTTTTTACTCAGCTCTAGCAGCAAAATGTGGGGATCCGACGTTGCATACATTGTAGAGAATGGGTAGGCAATTACGACCTGCCAGCTGGTTTGAAATTAGCCCTATGAGTTACTGCAAGACCTGATCATAGGCATGACTCCTAGAGGCAGAGAAATGATGGGATTTGTAGTTTCACCACAGCTGGAGAGCCGAAGTTGCCTACCTCTGCTTTAGAGCATAGAGTACAGTGTGCCTTGATATTGAACAGCTGATTGGAGTAAAGCAGGGATATGCAATTAGCGTACCTCCAGCTGTTGCAGAACTACAATTCCCATGAGGCATAGCAAGACTAACACCCACAGCCAGAGGCATGATGGGACTTGTAGTTTAGCAATAGTTGGAGGTCCGCTAATTGCCTATCAATGGAGTAAAGGGATGAACCCCACTCTACACAGGCTTAAAAGGCTCATGGAAAAATACACAGCGCTAAGGCTATGAATCACCTTCTATAAGCTGGAGGTGGGTGGGCATCCCCCAGTAGGCTGTTGTAATGGAAAAAACAGTCAGAAGTGACTCATGCAGAAAGGAGAGATCAGCGGGGAGTCAGGCTTGGTGCTTTGGATTTGGGCTAATACACACTTTTGTGGGATGTGCTTGGTTAATTTTTAATTTCTGTAGGTTTACAACCATTTTAAATGCAAATGAAAGAGGCTTAAAAGGGGCAAATAAGAGGCTAAACTGTCTAGCAAGGACCCAGACAGCGTTAAAATTCTTGAAAAATTCTCTACATTTCCCTGGAATTTCTATTCCATTCCATTTGGAATTTCTATTCTAAAACACATCTGTTGGAGAGGAAGGCTGCCAGAGGGGGCAGAGGAAGTGTCCGATACGGAAGATTCTAGCAATTCTAACTTTGGACTAGAGTCAACAGAGATGCTAATGGTATTATAATCCATTTTCACAAAGCAGTGCTTAAAGTGGAGTTCCAGCCACCCGTGAAAGAAGATAAAAAGTCAGCAACTACAAAAACTGTCGACTTAAAAAACAGACACCTGTCCCATGATCCAGCAGCGTGCTCACCCTAATTGGTCTCACCCGTTGCCGGCATCTTCACTATGGGCACCTGGCTGTGACAGCTTGCGGCTTCACAGCCAGGTGCCCACTGCACATGTGAGCGCAGTGCTGCGCATCGTGAATGGTGGATGCAGCAGGACAGTGGGAAGTGGGTACCTGTCAAAAATCAGGTACCCAGTCCTTAAAAGTGCCAATTCCACAGGAACGGGGGAGGAGTCCTTAAAACAGAACTTAACCTTTTGGGTGGAGCTCCGCTTAAAAATAAATGCTCATTGTCACAATACTGTTTATGGAACCCTGCAGATTGAGTTAAAAAGTTTGAGTTTAGCACAAGCCTGAAGGAAAAAAAAAAAATATGTACATACATATTATATATATATATATATATATATATATATATATATATATATATATATATATATATATATATATATATATATATATATATATATATATATATACACATACATATACACACACACACACACATATATATATATATATATATATATATATATATATATATATATATATATATATATATATATATATATATATATATTTTTTTTTTTTTTTTTATATATTATTATGTTCAGAAGGGTGAGGTGCACGTTGGTTGGAGTAGCAAGTGCAAGCAATCAAGCCCTCCCAAAGGCTTATATTATAGTAGGGCCGAAGCTAATCGATTATGAAAAATAGTCAACCATTTTCATAATCGATTAATCAGTAAGCTAATTGGCCTGCATACAGAATGCATTTGTTTAAATATAAGGCAATACAGTGTAGCACACATACAGCTCAGTACACCGTTCACACATATCAGTAAGTGCCTGAGAACTTGTGAACGTGTGAGGAGCAATGCCACATGGGACAAGTAGTCCTGGACAGTAAGTGAGTGGTTCTAAAGGCAGAGATTTTTTTTGCCTTGCTATTGGGGAGCTCTATATTATACTGTACACTGTATGAACATTCCTTTGACCAAGAAGTTTTCAGCCACAGTGATGGGAAAATTCAAACAAACATTGATTTGACTCCACTAACGATTAGAAAATTGAGCAAACGTTCTTAAAATGTAATATTTTTTTCTTGACGGAAGATGTTTTTTTTATGGCTGGCATATGTGACAGCAAGTGCGGGTAGCTTTTATCACCTGCCTATGACAAGGGAGTCTGTCATACATATTATTTTACAGTTCTGTCTGAAAAACACAACTTTTTTTGGGTTTAAATAAAAAATGCAATCCGAGTATGATGATATTTACCAGATTCAACCTCCAATAGTATATACAGTATCTCTCTTCTGTCTGTTATTCTGAGTGGATTAGAGATTTTGCTTCCTAACCATATAGTTGGTTATTTGTATTTACCACTGCATAGAGATATTTATGAATAAATTGCATTTTTTTTTTACCATTACATATTAAGTAAATCATACACACAAAAAAAAAAAAAAAAAAAAAAAATCGGCCAACTAATCAATTGTGAAAATAATCGTTAGTTGCAGCGCTATATTATAGAAAGCGACAAAAGGGATTGCTGCACAAAAATGTTTTAATGTAATCAAAAAAAATCTAAAATATATAGGCCATCATTGTATGCAATGATGACGGCCTATTTTAGATGTTTTGATTACATTAAAACATTTTTGTGCAGCAATAACTTTTCATTGTTCTCTATAATATAAGGCAAGGGTGGAGACCCCTTTTCCCGGCCAAAAATGGTACATAAACCAAAACAATGAAAGGAAGGAACAGACACAGGGAGAGGATAAGTGAGGGGGAGGGGAACAGGTCACCATTTGTAACACGAAGAACAGGTGTATAGTAAACATCCCAACAGAGTATAAATTGGATTGTATTCGTAAACAAAGTTATCAACCTTAGAACTCAATTCTTTAACCGAACAGCTGGGGTGGGAAAGCCAGCTATTCCATTTAAGCCTAAACGGTGTGGCTTTAACCACTTGCTTACTGGGCACTTAAACACCCTTCCTGCCCAGACCAATTTTCAGCTTTCGGTGCTCTCACACTTTGAATGACAATTACTCAGTCATGCAACACTGCACCCAAATGAATTTTGTGTCCTTTTTTTTCCCACAAATAGAGCTTTCTTTTGGTGGTATTTGATCACCTCTGGGGTTTTTATTTTTTGCGCTATAAATGAAAAAAGACCGAAAATTTTGAAAAAAAACGCATATTTCTTTGTTTCTGTGACAGAATTATGCAAATTATTAATTTTTCTTCATACATTTTGGCCACAATTTATACTGCTACATGTCTTTGGTAAAAATAACCCAAATTAGTGGATATTATTTGGTCTTTGTGAAAGTTATAGAGTCTACAAGCTGTGGTGCGAATCGCACAAAATTGATCACATCTGATGTACTGGTGGCCTATCTCGCTTCTTGTGACCCGAACAAGTCAGGAAAGTACAAATACCCCCCAAATGAACCCTTTTTGGAAAGTAGACATTCCAAGGTATTTAGTAAGAGGCATGGTGAGCTTTTTGATGTTGTCATTTTTTTCCCACAATTCTTTGCAAAATGAAGATTTTTCATTTTTTTTATTTTTCTCCACAAAATTGTCATTGTAATAGGTTATTTCTCTCACGTGGCATGTGTATACCACATATGACACCCCCCAAAAAATTCTGCTACTCCTCCTGAGTATTACAATACCACATGTGTGGGACTTTTTCACAGCCTGGCCACATAGAGAGGCCCAACATGCAGGGAGTGCCATCACGTGTTCTAGAAGCATAAATTACACATCTAACTTGTTGACTACTTATTACACTTTTGAAATACCAGGACAATGACACGTGACACTGATGACAGATGGCACTGATACGTGGCAATGATGACACTTATACGTGGCACTGATGACAGATGACACTAATATGTGGCACTGATGACACGTGACACTAATACGTGGCACTGATGACACGTGGCACTAATACGTGGCACTGATGACACGTGGCACTAATACGTGCCACCGGTGACAGATGGCACTAATACGTGGCACCAATGACAGATGGCACTGATAAGTGGCATTGATGACACGTGACACTGACAACAGATGGCACGTGACACTGACAGGTGGCACTGATGACAAATGGCACTGATACGTGGCACTGATGACAGATGGCACTAATACGTGGCACTGATGACAGATGGCACTATGTGGCACTAATAACACGTGGCACTGACAGATGCCACTTATACGTGGCACTGGGGACAAATGGCACTGACAACAGGTGGCACTGGGGACAGATAGCACTGCGGGCAGGTGGCACTGGGGTGGGGTGGATTGCACTGGGGCGGATGGCACTGGGGCAGGATGGCACTAAGGCGGATGGCACTGGGGCAGGATGGCACTGGGGGGGGGCGTGGCACTGGGGGAGGATGGCTCTGGGGGAGGATGGCTCTGGGGGAGGATGGCTCTGGGGGAGGATGGCTCTGGGGGAGGATGGCTCTGGGGGAGGATGGCTCTGGGGGAGGATGGCTCTGGGGGAGGATGGCTCTGGGGGAGGATGGCTCTGGGGGAGGATGGCTCTGGGGGAGGATGGCACTTTTTTTTTACACTTTTTTTTTTTCTTTTGTACACTAACGGCTGCTGCAGCCGTTCTTCTCTCCCCTCTCACACGCTGTCTGTGTGAGGAGGGAGAGCGGCGCTGAGAGATGATCTCATATGTTTACATATGAGATCATCTCCCATTGGACACGCCGATCACGCTGTAAACGGCCGCTGTGATTGGCCGTTTACAGCGATCTGTGTTTGCCTGTCCCCGGGGGACACGGCAAACACAGAACTTCCGCGATGCGCGCCCGCGGCGGCGCGCATCGCGGAAGTAAACACCAGGCCGTCCAGGGACGGCCAGGCGTAGGAAGCCGCCCGCCCTAAGGCCGTCATTCGGCTATAGGGCGGGCGGGAAGCGGTTAAAATGTATAAAGGCTAAAAGTCTCTCCATCTCGCACTGATGGCTGAGGGTGAGAACAGCATCAGAGGGAGAAGGAGAATCCCTCGAATTCCATAAACGTGTGATAGTGAGTTTGGCCGCAAGCAATATTTGTGTGAGCACTACTCTAATCTTAGAAGGAAACTCATGTATTGTTAGATGTAATAAGTAGAGGTCGACCGATATATCGGCCAATATTTGCAGTTTTTTAAATAATCGGCATCGGCCGATTATGCTGATAAAAAGCCGATTTAGAACTACAGCGGGACTTTGAAATGACTTCTGTAATAGAAGTCAGTGTAAGTTGCCTGAGTCGTCATAGAAACGTCTTTCCTCCTCTCTGGGCAGGCTGCCAAGAAAAGAACAGAAAGATACAATGTTTACACTTGAATGAATGAAATCATCTCAGTGTGTAGAAGTTCTCAGTTTAACCATTTAAAGACTAAATCTTTTCTGACACTTTTCTGCGAGATCCTAGGGAATAAAATAGCGGTTGTTGCAATATTTTATGTCACACGGCATTTGCACAGAGGTCTTTCAAATGCATTTTTTTGGGGAAAAAAAATACACTATTTAAAAAATAAAAATAAAATAAAAAAAAACAGTAAAGTTAGCCCATTTTTTTTTTCGTCCAAAAGTTTTGACTACCTGTTTTTATTTTATAGTTTTTTTTTTTTTTATAATCTAAATCATACATACAAGTAAACTGATTGGAGGTTTGTTTTGTTTAATAAATGTCTAAATGTAAGAAATTTTCTGCATCACTTATGAAGACTACTTTCACACTGGAGCGGGCAGGCGTTGATGGTAAAACGCAAGTTTTAGCGGCTCTTTACCATAATTTTAGCGGTGCTTTTTGGCTGCTAGTGGGGCACATATAACCCAGCTAGCGGCCAAGGAAGAGGTTAAATGCACCCATGAAGCACTGCTGCCAAATCGCATTGCATGCGCTTCGGCAGTGGTGCCCATTCATATCAATGGGCAGGAGCGATATACACCACTCCAAACGTGCTGCTTGCAGGACTTTTTTTTTTTAAGATCCTGCCAGCGCATCGCCTCAGTGTGAAAGCACTCTGTCTTTCACACAGACTGCAGGGGAGCCATTTTGCAGGCACTTTACAGGAGCTATTTTTATCCCAAAAGCGCCTGAAAAACGCCCCCAGTGGGAAAAGGTGTGTTAGATCAAGGGGGATTAAAAAAAATAATAATAATAAAAAAAGGGAAAAAAATAATAAAATCGGCCTAACATAGCAGCCCAAAAAAAAAAAATATATATAAAATCGGCATCATATATCGGCTATCGGCCGCCATGATTTCTAAATATCGGCATCGGCCAGAGAAAAACCCATATCGGTCGACCTCTAGTAATAAGGCTAACTCAGGTGTGGGATCCACATGTTTATCACAGATATCAGATATCACTGTGAAAACCTTATTCCACAAGGATCGGAATGATTTGCACGTCCACAGGATATGGTACAATGTACCAACATCTCCGCATCCTCTCCAACATAAGGCTGTACGATCTGGGCAAAATTTACTAAGTTTATAAGGTGTAAGATACCAGAAGTGAACTACTTTAGAATAATTTTCCCAATGAATGGGACATCTGGAAGACATATATGTAGTAGAGAATGCATTCTTCCAATGATCATCAGAAAAAGTTTTACCAAGGATGTGTTCCCACTTAGTAATAGTAGTAGTTTTGGAAAAGGAATGTTGGGTGTTATAGATGTTGTAAAATAAAGATATTCCTTTAACAAGGCCATTGGGATCACAAAGGAGTTTATTTAGTAGTGAAGGTATTTGCAGGTAATAGGGGAGAGGTTGCTTCCGTAGAAAAGAGGAAATTTGTAGGTAGGGAAAATAGGCAGAAGCAGGGAGTTGAAATCTCGATACCAAATGATCAAAACGTACAAAGGGACAAGTTATGATATAGATCTTGGAGCAAGGTTATACCTCTGGAGATGCATATTTTCAAATCAAGGCATGGAATAAAGTGGCGGAGGACTGAGAGCGGGATAGGAATTTTACAGAACGATTGATCATGTATGGAAGAGACGGGAAGTTCAGACCATAGTTTTGTGGAGATTTGAATCGTAGGTATAAAGGAAGTAGGGATTGGTGCATCCAACATAATAGCAATAAGAGTGGATTTGAGGTCCCGATACAGAGTGCCATCAGCTTCCATGGCTATCCACGTTTTGTGTTCAGAGGGGGTCCACCAATATTTAAGTTGGTCTAAGACACAAGCTTTATAATATGCTGTTACATTAGGACCACCCATACCCCCATGCTTCTCATGTGTCTGCAAAATCGTAGCAGAACACCTAGGCGGTTTACGATTCCATATGTACTGATTAAATATAGTTTGTACCGAGGAAAGAAAAGTGCGTGGGATGGGGATAGCCAGTGTGCGAAATAGATAAAGGAGTTTCGGAGTATGATCATCTTAAGTGCTGCAATTCTACCTGCTGTCGATAGATCCTGAGTATGAAGATGCGACAATTGCTGGAAAGACTCTAAAAAGGGTTTGAAATTATATGTATACAATTGTGAGGTCTGCCTAGTCAGATGAGTACCCAAAAAGGGTATAGAGTGAGAAGACCAAGTAAAAAGGGAAATCCCTAGTCAAAGCCAATTGCATGGAAGCTGACACATGGATACCTAGAATTTGAGATTTAGTAGCATTCAGTTTATAATAAAAAACGGCGCTAAAGTCCTGCAGTATTTTCTGTGTCTCAGACAATGATGTCAAGGGGTTCGAAAGTATGAGCATAACATCATCAGCGAATAAGCGGATTTTATGTTCTCTACCAGCTATAGTAAGCCCAGTTATATTATGATGGGATCGAATATGTTCTGCTAATGGTTCCATGAGAAGCGTAAAAATTATCGGTGAAAGGGGGCAGCCTTGTCTCGTCCCATTAGTTATATGTATCAATTTAGAGGTAATGCCCGAGGTGAGTACTGTGGCCGAAGGGTTGGAGTACAGTGCCATGATGGCCGTCTGAATCCATCCCACAAATCCAAATTTATTGAGTACCGCATTTAGGTAACCCCAATGTACCCTGTCGAATGCCTTCTCTGCATCCAAAGAGAGAAGAAGAGAAGGCACTCGAGAGGATCCAGCCTGGGAAATTAAATTGATAAGACGTCTAGTGCCATCCGGGCCTGTCGTCCGGGTATAAAGCCCACTTGATCTGGATGGACAAGATCAGGTAAGACCGTCTGCAACCAGGTAGCTAAGAGTTTAGCAAAGAGTTTCACATCCGTGTTGAGAAGGGATATGGGTCTATAATTTGCAGGGTTAGTAGGATCCTTGTCGGATTTTGGCAAAGTCACTATCACCGCTTTAAGCATTTCAGGTGGAAAAGTGCCAGAGGACGAAGTCAAACTGAAAACCGATTGTAAATGAGGAGCAAGGTTAGTGGAGAGGAATTTAGAATACTCATTTATGAACCCGTCCACACCTGGAGACTTACGGTTGGGAAGTCTTTGGATGGCCAAACAGATGTCTGAAATTGTATATGGGCGAGAGATGGAGTCAAGTTGATCCTTAGAAAGGGTGGGAAGCTTTATTTTCTGTAAAAACTCGTCAATAAGAGTTGGCGAAGGTTGGTGGGTTTCCCCATCATTACGAAGGTCATATAGAGATTGATAATAATCCACAAAGACATTAGCTATGTCTTTAGGATTAGTGACAGGCTTTTTAGTGAATGGATGAGTAAGAGTAGCTATCCTACGTTTGACCTGCTTGGCCTTCACTATTCTAGCCAACCAAGCTCCGGCTTTGTTATGCAAACCGTAATACGAAGCTTTAAAAGGAACTTAAGATGGTTTGCTTGTTTGTAAAGGAGTAAAGATCTTAGCTGTTGTCTATCTTTAAGAATAGCTTGCATAAGCAAGGGAGTAGGCGTAATTTTATTAACCCGTTCTTACAAGACACCAATCTGCTTCGTCTTTTTTTTTTTTAACAACTGACGCTAATTTAAGCAATACCCCTCTCATGTACACTTTGTAAGTATTACATAATGTGAACCGGTTAACATCAGTGTCGTTATAGAGAAAGAAATCACGATGTTCTTGTTATCCTGTGACATTATAGCGAACACATCAGACACTTTTGGCGTTATTTTGGGACCACATTTATACAGCGATCAGTGCTATAAAAATGCATTTATTACTGTGTAAATGTGACTGACAGTGAAGGGGTTAACCAGGAGGGATTGCTGAAGGGGTTAAGCATGTCCTCGGGATTTGTTCTAACTGTGGGGGGGGGATGGGCTATATGTCACGACAATGATCACTGGGATCAGTGTCCTGTCACTAGGAAAAAACAGGGAAATGCTTGTTTACATCAGCATTTCCCCGTGAGACGATTGCAGCATCGAGAGCACGGGACCCACAATGCTGTGTCTTAAAGGCGGCGTACAGGTGCGTTAATATGCCCGTCCTTGCCATTCTGCCAACGTATATCGGCGCGAGCTGGTCGGCAAGGGGTTAATAACAGCTTAAATTGAGGTACTGACACTGCTTGAATTGGAAAAAAAAAAAATATATATACATATACACACTACAGATTGGAGATGCACGATTAATCAGTACAAAAAAAAAAAATATGCGATCTTGATTCAACTCCCTACACGATCTTAACCACTTGCCGCCCGCCACATAGCAAAATGACAGTGGCAAAGTGGTTTTAATATCCTGACCGGACGTCATATGACATGATCAGGATATTAAGCCGCTGCCCATCCATCCATGCCCATCCGTTTGGGTACAGTGTAGCATGACCGCACAATTGTCAAAGTGCGACAGTGCTGAAAGCTCAAAATTGGTCTGGGCAGGAAGGTGTATAAGTGCCCAGTATTGAAGTGGTTAAAGAGAAACTGCTCACATAATTTCTAATAAAAACATCTTTGCCATTCTGAAGCTTTCTTCCAACCACTTTGCATATTATTTCATATATTGAGTCTGGCTGCATCCATTGTAACTGTGGGCAGCTGAAACTGCTGTGTTCCCTTCCTGGATTTACACAGACGCACACCTCCAGTTCTGCAGCTCTCATTGGCCCTCTTATGACTCACACCCCCCCCCCCCCTTCCTGGCAAACTCTCACGAGAGTTAAAGCGTGAGCTGTGCATGTCATGAGCCTAGGCTTATTACCAGACAAGAAACAGTAAGGTATTTACTGGCAGAAAAAATAAAAAAAATTACTAGCCAAGACAAGGGCAGACGATTTAATAGATGAAAAGCATTTCCATGATTCAGGGAACAAGTGCAGAGCAGTTTTCTGTTCACAGCTGTAAAAAATAAAATAAAAAGAAACATTGCATCTTTCTGTTCATTTACAGATCAAAATTAGATTTAAAGCGCTGCAAATGAGGTCAGTTTAACCACCTAAAGAGGAAGTAAACCCTTCCAAACAACTTGGACCTATAGGTAAGCCTAGATTAAGGCTTACCTGTAGGTCCAAGCAATATCTCCTAAACCTATATGGTTTAGGAGATATTTGCCCGAAAATGGGCATCGCTGTCTACGGCGCATGCGCCGTAGACAGCGGCGCGCAGGCGCACTAAATGCGGCAAATCCAAGAATGGATTTGCCAAATTTGTCGACTCCCGTGCGCATGCGCGGGAGTGACGTCATCGCGGCTTCGCCGTATGGCAGCGGCGGAGCTGCGAGACGCGACTCCCGTGCGCATGCGCGGGAGTGACGTCATCGCGGTTGCGCAGCTGTGATTCGTCGGAGCTGCGAGACGCCACAAGCAACATGGATGCGGTGGACTACAGGGGACAGCGGCGACTTCGCTGGCTCCTGTGTCAGGTAAGTGACACATAATGAGCTACTATGCGATGCATAGTAGTCCATTATGCTTTACCTTTGCAGGGAAAAAAAGAGGAAGTAAACCCATCAGGGTTTACTTCCTCTTAAAGACTAATGCCCCATACACACGGTCAGATTTTCCGACAGAAAATGTGCGATCGGATCATGACGGAAAATCCAATCGTGTGTGGGCTCCATCTGACTTTTTCCGTCTGATTTTCCGACGCACAAAGTTTGAGAGCAGGATCTAAAATTTTCCGACAACAAAATCCGATTGCATAAATTTCAACCGTGTGTAGACAATTCCGATGGACAAAGTGCCACGCATGCTCAGAATAAACTAAGACAAAAGCTATTGGCTACTGGCCCGTTTATAGTCCCGTCGTACATATTTGAAGTCACCTTGTTCAGAACGATCTGATTTTCTGACAATTTTGTGCGACTGCGAGTATGCAACACAAGTTTTGGCCAAAATCCATCAGAAAAAAATCTGATGTGTATGGGGCATAAAACTTTTTCTGAAACTTGTTACTTACAAGATAAAATTAGTAATTTTTGCTGGAAAATTACCAAGAACCCCCAAACTTTTTTTTTAGCAGAGACCCTTAGAGAATAAAATAGCGTCACACAATGTTTGCACAGCGGTTTTTTTTGGGGAATAATACACTTCAATGAATTTAAAAAGAAAACCTACAGAGAATCATGAAATTTATTCTAAGCAAGAAAACGGATTCTCATTTCATCCAGAATTATGCAGCTCTACTACAGTGCTGTAATAATTTGTGCCTTTCAAAATCGGTCAGGAGCTCCACGTTAGGTGCTTTATATAGGACGATCTTTACAAAACACACATTAACACAGAGTAAACCATTTGCTATTGAGTGCACACCTGAGGATGTCCAAGGCATTTTCAGGTTTAATAAAAAATAAAATATAATATATGCCGAAGTTGTTCCTTTTCAGGCACTAGTAACTTGAAGGGATTGGGAATGAGAGGGATGGGTTCACCGCTTTGACTTATTTATCCTTATTATGTAAACCCCTTTCCATTTACAATCTAGAGAGTAACATTTCCTTGCACAATGCTCTGACAATTCTAAACAGAGATCACCATTAGTAACTATGGAAAAGTGTGCTTAGGCAAAAATGCCTTAATACTGGAGTAATGGATTTAGATCACCAAGTTAAAAAATAAACATTTTAATTTAAAATGACTTCCAGGTGTAACAAGCACTTCCATTATAAAATTCACACAATCCAGGTCCAGATTGCCTTCCAGGGGCAGAAATCACCACTAGCTTGGCAAAAGACAAATGCAAAAAGCTATCTATGCATGACATATCCGACTCAAGACAGAAAAATCAGTAGACATACCTTTGTCTTTATCCACTCTTATTACTACAACGCACTCGTTCCTGCCAATGCGGATGAGTTTGTTTATGGATCGGATACGCCTTCTTGAGAGTTCACTAAGGAGGATCATGCCCTCTATGTTGTTATATTCCAAGAGGCTGACATATGCCCCCATCTCAGCAATAGACCGAACATTAACCATGACCACATCATCTACTTCTGGGAACTTGTGCTGGTAAAATCGGCAACTTAAACCAGGCATCCTGTAAAATAAAACATATCGTTATATACAGGTTTGTGTGTTTTCGGAAATTATTCAGAAATTTAACCCGTTCATGACTAAGCCTATTTTTGACATTTAGTGTTTACAAGTTAAAATCCATATTTTTTGCTAGAAAATTACTTGGAACCCCCAAATATTATATATATTTTTTTAGCAGAGACTCTAGAGAATTAAACGGCGATTGTTGCAATATTTTATGTCACACGGTATTTGTGCAGCAGTGTTTTAAACGCAACTTTTTGGGAAAAGGGACACTTTCATGAAAAAAAAAAAAAAAAAAAACCACAGTAAAATTAGCCCAATTTTTTTGCATAATGTGAAAGATAATGTGACGCCGAGTAAATAGATAGATACCAAACATTTATAGATTTTGGTTCTGGCTATCAAAAAGCACCCAAATTATAGTAGGCACCTCATCCCAATTACAAGATTAGAAATGAAAAAAAATATAGAGATGGGATTTTTACGGTGCTTATATATAATTTGTACAAAGAAGAATTTTTAGTATAAAGAAATGTATTTAACAAAATAGTTTATTAATACAATTAAAATAGCACAGATGGTGCATTAAAAACAAATCACATATTGTTTAGGGGGTCCTGGATATATAGAGTTGAAGTACTTGCAACAATTCATTCCGACATGTTTTGCATTAGCTTCCTCAGGGGATGTACAAGCTAATAATTACGATATCAAAAAAAGAAAATTAATAACAGTAAATGGTATTTATTAATATCAGACAATCCATTACAAAATACATAATATATCATTAAGCTTTTCCATCAAAAAGTTCCAGAAAGCGCTTACCCCTAGCCAGATCAACCCTCAAATGCACGAAGCATCCGCCACAGTGTGTTAGAGGTGTGTATCACCCCGCAACCAGTATGGGCCGCTCAGCAAAGGGTGGCACAGATGGAGGCGATTCTGGACAGTGATGTAAATATGTTTTATTACTATGGGGTTATAGAAGATTATTAAAATTATATTAATAATATGAATCGTATAAGAATAAGATAAGTGAATTAAATTATAAATATTCTCTATAATGAGGAGAAGGCAAGGAAAGCCTCTACGGTTTATATTTATTATTATTTATATAGGTATTAAAGTGGTTGTAAACCCTTACAAACCACTTTGACCTACAAATAAGCCTAGATTAAGGCTTACCTGTAGGTCCAAGAAATATCTCCTAAACCTATACGGTTTAGGAGATATTTACCTGAAGACAGCCACTGCTGTATACGGTGCACTGGGCAAGCCGCAGATCGCGGCGATATGCCGCGAGTGTCGGCTCCCGTTCGCATGCGCGTGAGTGACGTCATCGCTGCTCCGGCGAATCACGAGACCCACCAAGAAGATGGACGCTCAGAACTACAGGGGACAGCGGTGACTTCGCTGGCTTCTGTGTCAGGTAAGTGTCACCTAATGGACTACTATGCGATGCATAGTAGTCCATTATGCTTTACCTTTGCAGGGAATCAAAGAGGAAGTAAACCCATCAGGGTTTACTTCCTCTTTAAGAGCAATTGCACAGATTCAATTCATCTAGTGGAATAGCTAGTTTACAATGAACAGCATTTTTATAAACTAAACATATGTAGGAGTAGCTTTCAAAGTATCAACTACTTACTTATAAAAAAAACTTTGTATCCAATTAAATTAGGACCGCTGGTGTTAAGAAGCACAGAGTTTTAGCAACCTCATGAGTGCACCAATCAAGAGGTCAGCGTTTCCACCTATGTGTTCAAAGGACACATTCGGCATATGCCTTTTTCTCTTTTTTTTTCCGGCCCAGCCCTCCAGGAACTCAAACCCCTCTGACACTTGTTTACTTCCCTAATCTACCCAAGTCTCTTGAACTCTGGTAGCTATGGAGGGTGTCTGAGCAAAATGAAGGATGTTCTCCTTCTGAGAGTCAGTGAATTGGGTGCCTAGAACCAATTCCCAATTAGAGAGGAATGGGAGAACAAACCCATTCACTGGTCGAAGCGTAGATTATCAAGTGACTGACAAATCAGCTCTCCTCTGTGATAAAATGTGTTCCAGTTCCATGAGCTGACATGATATGCCTGGGGGTGGCCCAGATGTAGCCGGCCACCCTCATCCAATCACTGGAAGCAAGGATTCTGAAGGCCAGGCATGAATTCTGGAATGTCCAGAACCAGCACCATAAGAAGTTAGTGTTGACACTGTGGAATGGCGAAAGGTGTCTCTGGCCACCAAAAGTGTGCTGCCCAAGGTAGGGTGATCAATGAGGTTTTTCGGTAGGGGTGAGGTGATCCATGGCCAGCTCTTAGCCGTGCCGTTAGAGTCTTCCATTTCCAGGGACACCCAGTGCTTCGCCTCCGCACGGCAGTGCCAACCCACCAGCTTGGTGAGATGAGCCACCCTGTAGAAGGCTCTCACTTCTGGGAGGCCCACCTCTCCCTTATGTTTTGCGAGATGAAGAAGTTGAAGCCTATTGCATGGCCTGCGATAGGACCAAACAAAATTGTGGAACATGGAGGATACCGGCTTGAAGAAAACTAGGGGAAAGTGGGTATGAAGTGCATGCAGCAGGTACAAAACCCTCGGCAGCATGGTCATCTTGAGGGTTGCAGCAGCCAAACCACGGTAATGTGAGCGAATGCCAATGGAGGAGATCCACTCTAAGACGGGTGAGTAATAGGTCGAAGTTCACTGAATACAGGTTAGAAAGATGAGAAATAATGTAAACTCCCAAGTAATGACTACAGTCAGTCGCCCAGCGAAGGGGGAACGATGAATTGCGAAATCTGACCGCGTCCTTGCCCACTGTAAGTTAAGGATGGAAGATTTGGATAGATTGGTTTTAAAAAAACAAAAGAAAGAGGGCACCATACTCCTGCAGAGACTGGAGCAATTTTGGGAGAGGTTTGGTTCCATCGATCTTGTTTTTGAAATGATTGCCAATATCTTGAGCGAGTTACTGGGTGGAGAAAGTAGAAATGATGAGGACTGGAGGACAGAGTATTAATGAGGGTGACAAAGTAGGCTTGTTTGGAGGAATTGTATTTTAAGAAGGCAGATTTACATAGGGTAAACGCATGCTGGGATTTCCAGTGCACGGCTATGTCTCTTTCACACTGGGGTTGGGGGGGGGGGCGTTAATGATAAAATCGATATAGCCGTAAAGTGCCGCTGCAACAGTGGTAAAGCACCGCTAAATTTAGCATCGCTTTTCAATTGCTAGCCAGGTGCTTTTAAGACCCGCTGGCAGCCGAATAAAGGGTTAAAAGTGCCCGTAAAGCAACGCTTTGCAGGCATTTCGGCAGCAGTGCCCATTGATTTCAATGGCAGGGGTGGTGTATACACTGCTCCTGCACCACCCGAAAGATGCTGCTTACGTTTGCTACTGCCTGCTGCTTGCTTTTTCCAACATCCTGCAAGTGCACTGCCCCAGTGTGAAAGCACTCGGGCTCTCACACTGGGGCTACAGGGTAGGCGTTTTTCATGTGCTATATTTAGCCCAAAAGTGGCTGACAAATGTCCCAGTGTGAAAGGGGTCCTAAGGTTTCTGGCTTCGGGGGTCCAAGGTTGTAATGGACAGGGCCTGATATTTTGTATACTGGAGAGGAGCAAGAGAGTCCAGTGAGGATGAAAGCGAACTGTTGTAGATAGAGGTGGCCAGATCAGGGCAAGAAAGGGGCGAGATTTTGTAATGGAAAAGAGAAGGAATAAAGTGGCAAAGGTTTCTGCGAGTAATTGTTTTCTGCTTGGTGGAACAGGTGGTTGGAGACGAGCACATTCTGAAAGTGATGAGGTTGTGGTCAGAGAGGAAAGGGAGTGTTGGCGAGGTTGTAGGGCAGTGGTTCTCAACTCCTGTCCTCAAGACCCACTAACAGGCCAGATTTTAAGTATTACCCTGGGGAGATGCAGACTAGAATACTGCAATCACTGAGCAGCAAATTAAATTGCCTGTGATGTATTGCAGTCATCTTGCAAACCTGGCCTGTTAGTGGGTCCTCAGGGCAGGGGTTGAGAACCACTGTTGTAGGGGGTGCAAAGATAGGAAAAAACAAGGTCGAGGTTGAAATAGAAATAAAAGTAATTTCTTTTAAACAGAGCTCGCCTCAAAACCACTTTGTACATTAATGAAAAATTCCATAACAAACAATTCCCTATAAAAAAAAATTTGAACATTAATGAGAAAGCCATTAGGGGCTATGTACACGAGGAAGCAGATAAAATGCCAGAACCGCTGGCAGAAAAAGGCAAAACAAAATACGCTCCTATAGAGCATATTGTACATGAGGTTAGGCATAGCGATGAGCTTTTTTTATGCCCCAAAAAAAATACACTTAAAAAAAGGGGTTGCAAACCCTTGAGGTTTTTCATATTAATTCATTCTATGCATTAAGGTAAAAACCTCCTGTGATGCAGCAGACCCCCAGAGCCCCCCCCCCCCCCTTACTTACCTGAACCCGGTCTTTCCAGCGATGAGGAGGAGCACACCATCTCAAGCTGGTGTCTCGGATCCTGAGTGGACAGATTGACCACAGTGGGAGCCAATGGCTGTGCTGCTATCAATCAAATCTAATGACGCGGGTGCCAGGGGGGTAGGGCAGAGTCCTGCAGTCTGTGTCAATGAATGCAGCAGTGCCCCGAGGGAGAGCAGCTCTCCAACAGGGCACTCGAGAAGAGAGGGAGGAGCCAAGTGTCGCGGAGGAACCCCAGAAGAGGAGGATCAGGGCCACTCTGTGCAAAACCAACTGCACAGAGGAGATAAGCATGACATGTTTTAAACTAACAAAAAATGAAAATGAACCTTTACATATCCATTAAAAATGCTTGATGCATCCAAACACTGTTTAGGTGCGCCAAGTGTTTTTTTTTTTTCTGCCCAAAAGCTTATCTCAAAAAACATTTGTGACTGAAATTTTTCTCAGCCTGTAAGGCTCCTCTATAGATATTCCTGTAAATGCCCAAATGTGCATGGACACAGAACAGAGCTGCTTCTAAAGGCTGAAAGAAAAATGCCAAAAACGTGTATAATCAGCATTTTTTATGGCCAATATGCATGAGGCCTTATAGCGAAGTGAATAGGATTTTTTTGTACTCACCGTAAAATTATTTTCTCTAATTCACCGACCGATACAGATCCTCTCTTAGCCATTTGGGTTGTTATGCCCTATTACTAGGAGATACTAGGCATTAGTTGTAATACAACACTCTTAGTTCCGTCCAGGGGGTGGTCCATTGGGCAACAACCCTCCTCCCTGCCATGCAGACATCAGTACGTCAACAAGCAGTATAAAGGGCGGGTGCTCTGTGTCAGTCGGTGAATTACAGAGAAAAGGATTTTACGGTGAATACAAACAAAAAAATAAAATTAATACATTTAAAAAAATGCTATTTTCCTCTTATACTCACCGACCGACACAGCTCCTTTCTTAGCCATTGGAACGTCCCCATGCAGTGCCAAACGAGGGGTGGGAAAAACAGCATAAAAACTTCATCCACCGTGGCAAGTGGGAACTAGTGAAACTACCCACAAAAAACACAACAGTGCGTGGAGAAATCAACCACCAAACCAGGGTACCCTCAACAGGAGCGACTACCCACAACCGCACAAAAAACAAAACAAAAAAAACCAAACAAACTGCAGAATGTAATGCAACAGCGCATTAACTTAACGGTACTGTGTTTTTAATGGAAAAAAATAAAAATAAAAATAAAAAAAGGGGGGGGGGAATATATTGCATATTCAATTGCAACTATACTGCCGCCTGCAAAACTTTGCAGCTAAAACAGGCATCAGCCGATGCACTGATGTCGACTGAACCCCCATCACTCCACCCCAGCCGGATAGGCTGGCGTCCGTTGTGATCACTGTCCACTTCAAGAGGCAGGAACGATTTCCCGGACTGAATCACCGGGGACCTCAGCCACCAGATCAGTGAGTCTCTGACTGACTCACCTGGATCTGTCAATCCAGGGACAACTGAGATTTGTCCCATTTTGTCAAAATCTCCTTCTACAGGACTCTAGTGTGGAACTGGGCATAAGGCTCTGCCTCGAAGCATGCTACCATGAGACCCAGGACTTGCATGCAAAAGCAGAGCGACGACCACTTGCGGTTCATAAGCAGTTTTACTGCGGATCTGAGAGTCTGCAGTTTGTCTGAAGGGAGAAAAACTCCCGCTTCCATGGAGTCCAGCAGCAAGCCTAGGTACTCCAGACGCTGGGTCGGTACAATCGCCGACTTCTTTAGGTTCCACAGCCACCCAAATTCTTGCAGGGTCTGCATGGCGATCGCCACATCCTCCTCTAACTTTGAGGCGGAAGATACCCTCAGGTGATCATCTAGGTAGCCCACGATCGCGGTCCCACGTTGCCGCAGCAACCCCAAAACTGGAGCCAATACCTTGGTAAAGACTCAGGGGGGGGTCCAAGATTGTAGTTCCCAAGAAGGAAGGGGTACGTCCAAACAGATTTGAGTAGAATCCCTGGAAACTTTGATTCTGGAACTAGGACTGAAACAACTAATCGATTAATGGACAACTAATAGATTATGAAATGAATCGATTACCATTTTCATAATGGATTAGTCAGCCAGTAAAATAATGGGGTAACAAAAACAAGCCCTTTATAGTAGGGATGCACCGAAATTTCAGCCGCCGAAACATATCGGCCGAAAATGCCCTTTTCGGCAATTTGCCGAAAGGAAAAAACGGCCGATAATTGAGCCGAAAATGGGGCGGGGCGGGGCCTGGGGCGGAACTCCGCCCCTGCCCCTGGTGCCTCCCATGATGGGGGTGAATAGCGCAGGACTGTTGCAGCCAGCTATGCCCCTCTGCAGTGAAGAGAGCCGTCTGGTTGAATAGAGCGCCGGGAACATCACAGCTTTAATTTCAATAGCTGTGTGTTCCCCGTCGCGCGCCGTCACAGCCCCTCCCCCTTGTCCGGGGTTACTTTGATAGACAGATCACCTGTCCAGATTGGATGGGTGATCTGTCTATCAAAGTGCCTGGACAAGGGGGAGGGGCTGTGTGTGACGGCGCGCGACGGGGAACACACAGCTATTGAAATTAAAGCTGTGATGTTCCCGGCGCTCTATTCAACCAGACGGCTCTCTTCACTGCAGAGGGGCATAGCTGGCTGCATCACAGGGGGCAACACTGGCTGCATCCATCTCTTTTATCAGGTCGCCAGTCCCTGACCACCTCCTGTACCGGGTCGCCAGTCCCTGACCACCTCCTGTACCGGGTCGCCAGTCCCTGACCACCTCCTGTACCGGGTCGCCAGTCCCTGACCACCTCCTGTACCGGGTCGCCAGTCCCTGACCACCTCCTGTACCGGGTCGCCAGTCCCTGACCACCTCCTGTACCGGGTCGCCAGTCCCTGACCACCTCCTGTACCATGTCCCCAGTCTCTGACCACCTCCTGTATAAAAATATTTTTTGAAAACAGTCATTTTCGGTATCGGTGCTGTTTCGGTATCGGTTTTCGGCCTAGTGCATTTTTCATTTTCGGTATCGGTTTCGGCACCAAAAAACCCATTCGGTGCATTCCTACTTTATAGTACAAAAAGAGCAAATAATCGCTACTGTAAATATTACTTCACTGTTCTACGGTAAAAAAAATGAACCACTTACAGTAGTGATTAGCTGTTTTTTTCTACTATAAAGGGCTAATTTTGGTGTTTTTTTTTTAAACCCCATTATGTTACAAAATGTCTCAGACCTATTTCACATCGGAGTTTATTGGTGCTTTTTGCAGAAATGCACTACAGTTCATATACATGGTTTCCTATGGGACACGTTCACATCTGAAAGGGTCAGGGACTTTTAAAACGCAAAATGGTGCTTTATAGGTTCAATATACTTCAATGTAAGAAGCTGCAGAAAAGCATGTAATGCATTTTTGCAGCAATTTGTGTTTTTTAATCTGCCGAAAAAAAAAAATATGCAAATTGCAGTAAAATCACGTGTGCAAAAATCAAAGCGCACAGCAAAAAGCAATACAGAAACAGATCAAAAGCAAACTGCATAGGTGTGTTTACCGAGCCTTATGCTGGCCACACAGATCAATTTTCAGATGAGAATATTCAGACGAAAAATCTTTGTACATTTGCTGAATGAAAGAATTTTGTTTGAAATTTTCAATTGTTTTTAAAACGAATGCAATTTCTGAACGAAAACCACATACACTGTCTGAAAATTCCTCTGACTAAGAAGTCTTCTATTATTTCCAAATTTTCCCATCACTGTGGTTGAAAATGAACGTTAATTTGACCCACTTTTTTTTTTTAGGTTATTAACCGATTAATCTAAACAATAAATCGGCCGGAACTGGTACAACCACCACGCAACTCAGCAGGTCCCTTACAGCCCCCAAGAGGGCCTCCTGGCGAGCCGCGGATACGGGTATGCTGGAGGGGAAGAACCTGTTTGGTGGCCAAGAGAGAAACTATCTTGTAGCCTGAGAAAATGTGATCGCAGACCCATTGGTTGGATAACCGAGAGGACCACTGGGCTGAAAACTCCCGATGACGACCCCCCCACCCGAGACATGGGTGGGGACAAACCTTCATGCGGTAGCACTTTTATTTGTAGGCTTGCGATTACAGGGACGTTTTTGTCCTTCCGTGGTCATCCTGTGGGGCTGGGGACGTTTTGTCAAAGCTCCCGGCGTACGATAAAGCAATTTGTGAGCAGAAAAAGAGGGCCCTTGCCTACAGAATGGCTCCTTAGCCTTCCTGGCCTGTGGGAATAGGGTACTCTTACCACTGGTGGCATTTTTAATAATGTCATCCAAAGAGCCGGTCGCCAAGGAAGGGAAGATCCGTCAGTGCTTTTTTGGATGCCTGGTCAGCAGACCAGCATTTTAGCCAAATCAGGCACCTCAGCACCACAGCCGACACTGAAGCCCTGGATAACAGAGGGAGAGTATCCAGTGCCGCGTCACAGACGTACTTAAGGCCTTGCACTAGTTGGTCTGCTAGTTCCATGCAGACAGGAGAAGCCTGTTGCTCTCCCAATTCACGGTGCAAAAGTTTTGCCCACTCAGTGTCTGCGACACAAGTGTGAATGCCAGTACTGGTCGTGCCCACCCCCAACAACCATAAACAAGTAACGAGCCACTGCCTCTGCCTTCCTGTCTGTGGGATCCTTAAATGCAGGAGTCCCCTCAACCGAGATCGTGGTTACTTTATTTAACCTGGATACTGGGGGGGTCTATGACTGGAGGAGCTGACCATTTTTTGAGAATGCTCTCCTCAAAAGGGTAATGCCATATATTTGGGGACCGAAAAGGTCCGTTGCAGGCGACCCCATTCCTTGTAAATGAACTTGTCAAAATAAGTCAGATACAGGAATTCCTTAGGTGAACGTGCTGGCTTGCGTGACCCAAAAAGGGACCGGTACATCAGTAGAGGGATCTGTTGGCTCCTGAATCTTCAAGGGTATCACCCACAGTTGTAATAAGTGACCAGTGCTTTGTCACGCATGGACCCGGACGGGGATTCATCCTCACTGTCCGAACGGTCCTGGTCAGCGTCGTCTGACAAGACAGAGCAGGGGGTCACCAGCATCAGTAGGACCCGAGTCTGCGTCAGATGGGAGGGGTGGGGTTAGGGGCCACTTTATAGCACCTTTCTTCCCACGCACCGCCTCCACCTTAGCAAGGAACGAATTGAGGACCGCCGCCAGGGTGTCCATGGGCACTGCGCAGTCCGCAGGTGACCCGGTTGCAATTGCCTGAATTTCAGAGGAAGAAACACCAGTTTCTGAAGCTATGCTGACCCTACCCCTGTCTGCCACCCTAAGGGGACTTAAGACAGTGACAGTCCCACCCTCCTTACTGCCGCTGGCTGAGGAGCTCTTTCCCGCCGGACTCACCACCCTGGGGAGTTCTGCGCTATCCAGCAAGTAGTGCCTGTAGTCCCGGTGGGCTCCCAGGTGCAGAGGAAACAATGCTGTGTCGGTGGCAGCGGCTACAAATAGCGCCAAAACCGCTCTGAAGTGTGCTCAGGCAGCATTTTATTTTTTTTTACCTGCTGAGGGAATCACTTTATAAATTTGACCTTTGTCATTATATGCAATTCTTTATTCACAGCTCTCACAAATGCGCGCTGTAGACAGTTATATAATGTTTGCAGCATCATTGTATGCTAGAAATCTGTTTTATTGACATGGAAGAGGTGTTGTGTGCACATGAGAAAAATGGGAAAAAGGAGGCGATACGCATTAACATTGACCCTGTCCCTCCAACCCGGTAACTGCATCCACTCCTGCAATGAAATGTACCACACTGTTCTGCATTACTAGGCTCCATGCACAAAAGGCTTAAAAAACATGCCAGTTCCCTTGTACATATAGAGCGTTTTTTGTACAAAATTTAGGCAAGTTTAGGGTTTTTTTCTGCCAGGAAATGCAAACCAGAAAGGTTTTTCCTGCTCCTAAATGCCAAGCTCAAAATATGCCTCTAAATCATCCTAATGTGCATGGACATATAGGATAATAATATGTTAAAGGTGTTGTAAACCCTTGTGTTTTTTCACCTTAATGGATCCTATCCGGACACACAGGAGACAGAGCATCGTACCTTGTCATTTGATAGAACTGTGCTTGAATAACCACCCAGTGCAGCAGCGTTTAGAGACAAACAACTGTTCCAATGGCCAAAATAATTGAATCTGACTAATTGAATGCATTTATGCTCAATGCCATATGTTCATAAACATGTGGACTTACGCAACACTAGAGGCGTTTTTATATCCAAGTTTTGACAGAAAAAAAAATCCAGTTTATATGGGAAGGTATGCTCCAAATATAATGTGTGGAAAACTGGAGTTAGTACTTACCGGTAACTCCTTTTCCGGTGGTCTTCCAGGACAGCCCTTGAGAGATGGAGCTCCTCCCATCGACACAGGAAACACCTTGCCACAGTTCAAAAGGCGGTCCCTCAGGTCCCTGGTCAGTCATTCACCAAGAACTGAAGGATGGAACTGAAAAACATATAAACCATAACAGGTAATAACATTAGTACATCACTATAATCAAATAAAGGGTGGGATTGTGCTGTCCTGGAAGACCACCGGAAAAGGAGTTACCGGTAAGTACTAACTCCAGTTTTCCCAAGTGTTCTTCCAGGACAGCCCTTGAGAGGATCCCCAAGTACTTACCAGATTAGGGGGGGGGGGACCACGGCCTGGAGGACTTTCCTTCCAAAGGCCTGATCCTGACTAGACATTAGGTCCAGTCGGTAATGCCTTGTAAAGGTGGAAAAGCTTGACCATGTGGCTGCTTTACATACCTGCTCTGGGGTGGCACCAGCTCTTTCTGCCCAGGATGCAGGCAACGCTCTTGTTGAGTGAGCTTTAACACCCTCAGGCCTTATACCCCTCTGCTATAGCTAGCCTAATCCATCTAGCTATGGTTACTTTTGAAGCTTTTTGCTGCCCGGAAAAAAGGACAAAAAGGGGAGTCAGAGATTCTGAAAGAATTTGTCACTTTAAGATATTCTAGAATACACCTCCTCACATCCAATAAATGAAAACGTTCTTTCTCATTTGCTGCATTTTGACAAAATGAGGGGAGGACAATATCTTGGGACCTATGAAAGCTAGATGCTACTTTTGGTAAGAACCCAGGGTCTGTTTTTAGTATGACTTGGTCTTCTAGGATCTGTAGAAAAGGTTCCCTGATGGAAAGGGCTTGGATTTCACAGACCCTACGGGCTGAAGTGATTGCCACCAGGAGTACTGTCTTAAATGTAATAAGCCTTAGGGAGGCCTCTGAGATAGGCTCAAAGGGTGACCCCAAGAAAGCTTTTAGTACAACTGCTAAATCCCAGGATGGGACTTTGCTGACTCTAACCGGCTTACGTCTAGCAATTGCCTTACAGAATCTAGCGACAAAAGGATTTTCCTGTAAGCGTTCATCTAGGTACACACTTAAGGCAGCTATCTGAACCTTAATAGTACTTGGGGTTAATCCTTTGTTTACACCTTCCTGTAAAAACTGTAGAATATTAGCCGTATTTATGTCACGGCTGTTCAGCCAGCTATTAAATTTTTTCCAGACTTTTTTGTAAATAGCCCTCGTGACTGGTTTGCGACTCTGTAGTAAGGTCGCAATTACCTCATCTGTCAGGCCCTCTAAGATTTCCTCCTCAGTAACCACGCTGAAAGCTTCAGTGTGGCCACCTGTGGATGATAAAGAGGTCCCTGCAACAGGAGGTCCTGTCTGCAGGGAAGCCTTAGAGGCGGACAGTCTGTTAATTGTAGCAACGTTGTGAACCATGGTCTCCTGGGCCAGAATGGTGCTACTAGAATCAAACAGGTTTTTTCCGTGAGGAATCTTGCTAGGACCCTCGGAATGAGATGAAGAGGGGGAAATGCATAAGCCAAACAAAGTCCATGGAGTTTGCAAGGCATCTACAGCCAGGGGCTGAACTCCTGGGTTTAGCGAGCAAAAATTGGGAACCTTTGCATTCTCTTTGCTCGCAAAAAGGTCTACTTCTGGTTTTCCCCAGTGAGTTGTTATGAGATTGAATGCCTCTGGGAGTAAGGACCACTCTTGGTTCGAAACTTTTTGTCGACTCAAGAAGTCCACCGTGCTGTTCAGCTCCCCTTTCAGGTGAACTGCAGAAATGGATTCCAGATTGGCTTCTGCCCACTGAAAAATGCGTCTGGCTACCAACATCAAACGAGGACTTCTGGTACCTCCTTGTTTGTTTATGTATGCTACAGCCGTCATATTGTCTGAACGGACTTGTAGATGGTGACCCTGTATTGTGGGGTGAAAGGCTAAAACAGCTCTTAGGATCGCTGTTAGCTCCTTCCAATTGGAAGAGAAACATTTCTCTTCCGGGGTCCACTTGTCCTGGACCCAGCTTGAGCCGAGGTGGGCTCCCCAGCCCCAGCTGCTCGCATCCGTTGTCAGTGTTGAAGTGACAGGAAGGACCCAATGAACCCCTTTGTTTAGGTTCTCCCTGTCCTTCCACCACCAGAGGGAGCGTTTTATCTTTGAGGGGATCGATACCTCCTCCTCCAGATCTCTGCCCTTTAATTGTTCCAACAGAAATCCCTGAAGGTCTCTTTGGTGGAACCTGGCCCATTGTACAGCTGGAATGGCTGCCGTCATAAGACCCAAGACCGACATTACTTCCCTCACCGTACATTTGGGGCTGTATTGAAGAAAAGATGTTCTCTGCCACAGATTCAAAATCTTTTCTTCCGGCAGTATAATTTTCTGATCTACAGACTTGATCCAGTAACCCAAATACAGGATCTCCTGTGTTGGGGTTGTCTTGGATTTCTCCTGACTGACAATCCACCCTAATCGACTCAGGCTGAGTTGAGTCAACTCCAGATCCTGAGAAAGACGACTCTCCGAGTGTGCTGTTAGGAGCAGGTCATCTAGATAGGGAATAATTGAGACTGATTGAAGCCTCAGTGGAACTAAAGCCTCTCTGAGAACCTTGGAAAAGATTCTCGGGGAGGATGACAGACCGAAGGGGAGCGCTCTGCACTGAAAGTGGTAAACTTTTGTGTCTATCTGCACTGCCATCCGAAGGAATTTCTGGCATTCCTCCCTTATTGGAATATGCAGATAAGCATCCCTTAGATCCAGGGTGGCCATAAATATCTCTTTCTGGAGAAGGTTCTTTATGGAATAAATGGACTCCATCCGAAATCTCTTGTAACGGATGGAGCGATTCAGTGGTCGGAGGTTCATAATTAGTCTGAACCTCCCTGACGGCTTTTTTACCACGAAAATGTGCGAGTAAAAACCATCTCGTTGTTCCTGAATAGGGACTGGTGTCAATACCTCTTGATCCACCATTTCCCCTATCAGTAAAGGTAAGGCCCTGGCCTTTTCTGAGTGACTTGGGAGCTTTGTCACCAAAAACTTTGAGGGAGGGCTGCTATGGAATTCCAGCGCATGACCCCTTTTTATTATATTTAAGACAAACTCGTTCGAGGTTGTCTCTTCCCATTGTGGAAGAAATTTGCTTAATCTTCCTCCCACAGGAACCCTGACGTCACTGGGGTTTGGGATCCTGATTGGGGCGGCTAAACAGTATGCCCCCTTTCCCTTTATGTCCCAACCAATGTTTTTTGGGGGTTGAACTCTTCTCTGATTTAGAGGGTTCCTTAAAGGGACGAAAAAATTTTCTTTGGAAATTTTTCTTTTTTGCGGGAAAGGTTTTCTTTTTATCCGCCGTCCTAAGGCGGAATCTAATTCAGGCCCAAAGACTAAGTCTCCTGTAAAAGGGACGCTGCACAGGCGGGTTTTAGACGCCGTGTCTCCCCCCCAAGTTTTCATCCATACTGACCTCCTTGCTGCCACTGAAAGTGCTGCTGACTTAGCCGTAAATTTTACGGAGTCCATGGAGGCATCAGAGATGAAACTGGTGGCCTTAAAAAGCATAGGGAAGGATTTCAGAAGCTCCCCCCTAGGAGTGCCTGCTTTTAAATGTTCCTGTAGTTGTGACAACCAGAACACAAGGTTTCTAGCTACATAAGAAGTGGCTAGAGCTGGTTTTAAGCCTGCCATAGAGGCATCCCAGGCCCTCTTTAAGACAATGTCTGTTCTCCTGTCCATGGGATCTTTCAGGTGGCCCATATCCTCAAAGGCCAGATCAGCCTGCTTTGAGACTTTGGACAGAGGGGCGTCTAGTTTAGGATTTTTATTCCAGACCGCCTCTGGGCTCTCATCAAAAGGGAACCTTCTCTTAAGGGATTTAGGAAAGAAAACCCTTTTATCTGGTTCAGACCACTCCTTAAGGACAAGGTCAGAAAGCACCTTATGTATAGGGAAAACCCTTGCTTTCTTTTTCCCCAGAGCCTCATACATTTGATCATGTCTGGATAACTGAGTTTCTTCCTCCTCAATTTCCAGTGTATCATAGATAGCACCCATTAGCTCATCAACTTCCTCAAGAGACAATCTATACTTTGAGGCTTTAGATGTTGCTTGCTCCTCTTCCTGATCAGAGTCTGTGTCAGAGGAATCGGGGCTAATCAACGTAGGGCTAGGCTCCCTGACCATACGGGGCTCCCCTGAGCTGGGTGTTGTAAGGCATGGTGAGGAGGAGATTGCAGTTGTTTTACTCGTGGAGGCAGCTGACCCTACGTCAGTGATTAACTCCCGGAGGGATTTAAAGGTCGATGCCATTTCCTCTTTAAAGGAGCCCAAAAATTTTGCTAAGGGGGAATCTGCCTCAGATTTAAGCAAGCTTGCAATGCATTGCTTGCATAGGGCTTTGTTAGAGCCAGAGGACAACCTATTCCCACAATTAGGGCACTTTTTGCAGCCTGCCTTGTCTTCCTTTGGTAGCTCTTTAGCCTGAAAATAAGAAGACAACGATTTTTTTAGCGTCAGCTCCATGTCCCTCCTTAGAATCACCCAACTGCATACATCCTTAACTGTGAGTTAACCACCACCATGGGGCACTACAGAACCCAGCCTACAAACACCACCACTCCACCAGAGTAATAGCATGCCCAGCAGCCTACCTGGGATTGGCTGGTGCATGTCTCCGCCGGAGTGTCCTGGGGAATAGCCTCCATGGTCCCCCTCAGCCGCTCCGGATCCCGCCGCTAGTCCGGTATTGCTGGACGCTGGTCGGGACTGTACAGGCACAGCGCTGGCTCTCCCTCTCCTCCTTGTACCCTAGAGACCCGGAACCGGAAGTCTCGGCACACAGTGATGACGCGGTTCCGCCGGAAATGACGTTTGGCGTCTCCGACCCCACCGCAACAAGGAGCAGAGATGGAAGGTTCCACTCACCGCTACTGGGGGAAACCGGCGTCATTCTGCCCCTGGCCACCTCGGCACTGGAAGGAGGGTAACGGGTCTGCTCCGATTCAGCTGGACGGTACCCGAGCCACAAGAAAAAAAAGGTATGGACCCAACTGCAGCCAAAAAAACAGGACGCGGTCCCTTATGGCTTACAGGTTCTCAGGCAGCCCCTGAGAGGGGCCTCCAGGTTCCTGGCAACATGTTCCTCCGATGGAGGAAACACAAATGACTGACCAGGGACCTGAGGGACCACCTTTTGAACTGTGGCAATGTGTTTCCTGTGTCGATGGGAGGAGCTCCATCTCTCAAGGGCTGTCCTGGAAGAACACTTGGGAAAAAAGTTTGTGACTCTTTATTTTAAAATTGTGCCACATGGAACTGCATGGTGACGTGGCATCTTGTGGCTTAACATGCACATAAATACGGGCCTTTTGCCGATGTGTAGGGGGTGTTTGGCAGCGTGTTTCTCTCGTGTTCCTGGCATTGCAATAATCTGAATCTAGACTTAGTCTAAGTCCACATTATGGCAGGTCTGGATCACACATGATTTTTCAGCCGAATGCACTAATCTTTAGCAGATGAATGGGAGTGCTAATAATTCATAATGGCATTCCCACACATCGGCAAACAGGGGACATTTTTGCATGTGCCAAACCACGTGACACTGCTTAACAATGCGGTTCAATGTGGCCCGATTTAAAGTTGATCTCCACAACTAGTTTGAGTACAAACGATTTCCCTTACTAACAGGTGCAGCTGCTGGATGTGCTGTATAAACTATATGTAGCCGAGGCATCATACAGTATATAGCACTGCGTTCCGGGTGCGAGAGGAGACCTTCCTGTCTCATACCCAAAACACAATAGGGTCAGTCTGAGCGGTGCTCAGCCATTTACAGAAAGTTTTGTATTTTAACAATGAATAAAAGCTTCCTCTTATTGACTGAGTAGGAATGTGGGGCTCATTCAAACAAACGGCGCTGCCTTGGATGGACAGCTGAGATTTTTTTTTTTTTTTTTTTACATTTTTAGGCTTCCCAGCCTAGAGGTGAGATGTGGGGTCTTATTAACCCCCTTATCTCACGGTAAAGGGGACCAATCATGCCATATTCCTATTACAAGGGATGTTTACATTCCTTGTAATAGGAATAAAAGTAAAAAAAAAAAAAAAACAATTTTTGATCAAGTGTCAAACTAAAAAAATGTTAAGTAAAAAAAATAAATAAAATAAATTTAAAGTGCCCCTGTCCCCGTGTGCTCGCACACAGACGCAAACGCATAGGTAAGTCCCGTGCACATATGAAGACGGTGTTTAAACCACATATGAGGTGTTGCCACGAGCATTAGAGCGAGAGCAATAATTCTAGCATTAGAATAAGAGTCGTCTATGGGGATTTTTAAGTATCGACGTTTGGCGCCATTCCACAAGCGTGTGCAATTTTGAAGCATGTTTTTTTTTCCCCAAAATTGCTGCGCAAATACTGTGAGAGATAAAAAGTTGCAATGACCGCCATTGTATTCTCTAGGGCAGTGATGGCGAACCTTGGCACCCCAGATGTTTTGGAACTACATTTCCCATGATGCTCCTGCACTCTGCAGTGTAGTGGAGCATCATGGGAAACGTAGTGCCAAAACATCTGGGGTGCCGGGGTTTGCCATTGTAACAACATATTCAGTGACCCATCGCACTTTTCTACTGAAGTGACGTTCCTTTGTCGCCATCTTTCTACACCCCACACTCGTCCACAGTAGGGATGAGCTCCGGTGTGTTCACATACGCCACGTGCAGAGCCCACCGGAATGTCGGCGCAGTGCTGTGCTAATCACAGGCAGTGAGACATTGCCCCGATGCGCAGCTGCAGAAATCAGGCAATGTTTCAATGCCTGTGATAAGCACAGCGCCGACTTCCTGGCAGGCACAGCATGTGGCATATGTGAACACGCCGGAGCCCATCCTTAGTCCACAGTAAGGATACACTAAGAAGGGGGAAAGCGGACATGTTACACCCACCGGGGTTTTGCATTTTACACGTATTTATAACAGTAAACTGCATTTATATCATGATATACAGGACTTAGAACTCTGTCTGATTGGTTAATGTTGAATTTTAACTTCTGTGAGATGATCAGGGTTGCCGCTGCTTTTAAAATTCAACATCTAACTAGTCACTCTTGCACACGTTCCTGAGCCACACGGATTAAATCTATAAAAAAGGATGTGCACCTGCAAAATAGGATGTGCAGGGACAGACACCATTTAGCTCGAGTTCCTGCACAAGTGTGAAGGGAGTCACAAATACAGATTGTTGTGAACCTGGCCTACAATGCAAACATTCCCAGTCCCCTGAGATTGCTGCTATCCGGAGAGCATGGGATGGGCAGTCCTCACATTCCCCAGTGTGATCACTGATTAAATGGAACATCACATCCAGCATAAGGCAATGTAGGAGGTCTCACCACAGGCCGAATGCACTCCTCTCCCAGGGTGGCTCAGCTCACACATGAGCCTATGCATTGATGAAACAAACAACACAACGACCAGTCCGCTTGCCCTCATAGGAAAACCCATACTCACTTGTTTCCGCTCCCGTAGCTGCTAGGATAAAGTAACCGGGCCGCACGACACTTCCTTCGGCACACGCCGCACTATTTCATCAGCATGCGTTCCGGCAGGAAATCACTGCGCATGCGGCTTCACAAAGCGGAACCATAGAGAATACAAAGAGATAGCGCGCCCACCTCCCGTACGACCTAGTTGGCCATCTTTGTCTCTGGCATGTACATTGCCCAATCAAGGTTAGCGGGTGGGGTCATTCAAAGAACTGTAGCTAGAAACCGCAGGTGTATAATACAGGCAAAGCCCCAATTATCCAGAGTCATTTATTCCTCTAGTCAGAAATATAGTTAAAAATCCAAAGTGAGCAACTCGTCGAAACCTCCAATTACAGATGGCTTACAACAACCGGAAGTGACGTGTTTGGAAATCTCGACGAATTGGCTATTTTGACAGAACACCGGAAACGAGTTCGAACGAATCGCTGCTTGCGAGGGATTGGGCGACATCATGTGATTGGTTACGAAGCCCCGCCCTTGCCGCTAATGTCACATGACCGCAGTGCTTCTCCCCGATCTCAGAAATTGGTGACAGTGGAAAGGAAGAACGGAGACTGTGAGGAAAGATGTCGGGCAAGGACAGGATCGAGGTGTTCCCTTCTCGGATGTATGTATGAGCTTATCGGGGGGAGGACGTGCATGCTGGTGGAGGGTCGTGTTATTCATGTTATGTGTATACAGAACCGTCTGCTTTATCTTAGTGCAGCCTTCAGGAGCCTGGGCTCCTCAGAAATGAATAGGGGTCCCTCTCCTACTGACCTTCCTTGTGGGGGAGCATTGCATTAACCATCAGTGTGCATTCCTAATGCATTTGGCCTTTTATTCTTTTAATTTTTGTTATTATTACTGAAGATCATTACTGTATAATACACAAATCATTGCACATGTATTATTCTATATTTCAACAGATTGTACAATGATTATTATTGTAATAATATTTTATATACATGGTGATCAGCTGGCGTGATGTCAAAACAGCGCGTGCGCACATCATCGGAGGCATTGTCTGACACTATGCAAACAGTGGAGGGAGGGTGTACTTGTCGGCTTCTGCCGCGCTGTGGAGGGGCGTGTGTTTGATCTGTTGCACGGCCGGTTCAGTGTGATAAACGGCGTGTTTTGGCTGTGTCTAACGGTGGGATAAAACCCACCCTTCAAGATGCCAGTATCCCGCCCCACAATAGTGAGGCAGAATTTGACAATTGCCTCCTCACCTGACGCTGATGCCCCGTTCACATGATTGGATCTTCCAACAACAAGTGTTGGATGTGAGCTTGTTGGCGGAAAGTCCCACCATGTGTACGCTCCATCAAACGTTTATTGTCGGACTTTCTGCCAACAAATCTTGGCAAGCATGTTCTCAAATGTTTAACCAACAAATGTCTGTTGAAGGACTTTGCGATCTTGTGTACACAAGTCCGTCGGACAAAAATCCAAAGTACAAACAGGTATGCTTGGAATCATTGCTCACCGAACACAACATTAGCAGAAGAAGCCCAAAGGTTGACGCATGACTATTGAACTTTTTATTGGTTTGCCGTACGTCACTACATTCGTAATTGTTGGCCAACATTTGTGTGACGTGTGTATGCAAGACAAGTTGGAGCAAACAAAATTCCACGGTTTTATTGTCAGAAAATGCAATCGTGTGTACAGGGCATTAGATCGGCGCATACTGCCTGCATTAATCTGCACATGCGCCAGGTTGACATCACTACAGCTGATCAACGTAAGCTGGAGTCATGTTGGTTACTGCGCGTACCCATCGGAGGCAATTTTTGATGGAGCATTTCTCGATAGAACACTGGGCTGTGGAAGAGGGGGAGGGAACGGCTGGCTCAGGCTCTTAGCGAAGCCAGCAGCTGGTCAGGCGTCTGAGTTCACAGGCACACAAAAATGCCAGGATTGGACACACAGGGACTAATGAACAGCGTGCAAAAGGATTATTACACTTACCAGGTAACTTTTATTTTTAACGAAGATGGCCTGTGTGCATGGGACCTCCATCAAACAAAATTCTAAATCCAACAATACTAAACAATATAGGGGACAAGAAGTTCTGACATTAATACATCAGTATCACGTGCATGGCATACTCGGCCTCCACCTCACCCCCTCCTTTTTTTTTTTTTCCCCTCCACAATCTGTTTAATGTATACAGCACACCGTTTATAGTGACAACACGCAGACTGCCAAAGTACAGTTCACTTACCACTCCGCATTTTGTACCTTTCACATCGCTTTGTCTTGCAAACAACTAAAGAGGGGGCTTCTCTCTGTTTGTTTTTTTGTTTTTTTTAAAGTTCCCTTAGAATTCAAAGAATGTAAATTAACTGGTATTAATGGCATGTTAAAAAAAAAAAAAGTCTGGGCATTGCACTTCATTCTTCAACTTCCTGGAATAGTTTAATATTTCTTCCCCTTTTTTTTTTTGTGACAAAAAGCTGCGTAAATTGTCAGCTGTGGAAGATTCAGATGGTATGAGAAATATTAATGTAAAGAAAAAAAAATAATAATAATTTTGAACTCTGAGATTCTTACAAAAGATGGAAGTAAGCAACATTTATTGGCTTTTGTAATCTTACTGAAATAATATTTATAAACATGTTCAGTCTGTATTTCATATTTGAATTAATTCTATTTCAATAGCCAGTGAAGCCAACCTATCACTTTTTTGAATGGATTTGGTCATTTGAATTGCTGACAGGTTTCTTTGTAGCTCCCATACCGAAGATGGCCATTGTGGGGAGAGGTGTGTTAAATCCCCAATTATTACACAGGATTTATAGAGTGCCAACAGTTTGTGTAGCGCTTTACAACATGAGGGCAGACAGTACAGTTACAATACAGGAGAGATCAGAGCTCGTTAGTTTACAATCTAGAAGGACTTGATGAAGATTAATCCCATCACTTCGCGTTTCTGTGATGCTTATCAACAGGACAGTGAGTTAGGGGGAATCTCCCCAGGTTTTGATTGGAAGCTGTACTTTCACATCCCCTTCTTAAAGCATTCTACTCTTGCTTGCCCTTTCAAAGCTTAACTGTACATCTTCCCATAGCAATCATGAGGATTCTTTAGTGCATGAGTGGCTCAGGCTGGTTTCCTAGGGACATGTGTATAGGAATGTGGGGTGGAGAGGTGTTTAACTGCTTGCTGTCCAGGGCAATTTTTACACACTTCACATGTTAAATTTGCATCTTTTTTGCTAAAAAAAAAAAAAAATGACTTAGAACCCCAAAATATTTTGGGAAAGAGGCCCTGGAGAACAAAATACTGGCTGTTACAATTGTTTTATGTGGCACAATACTTGTGTGGCTGTTTATTAAGGCCCGTGCACACAGGATATATATATATATATATATATATATATATATATATATATATATAATATGTTTTATTTTTATTTTTTTAACTCCCCTAGGAACAGGGTGGATTAGTTATTTATTTAATCAAACAAATAAGATAAGTATAGTTAACAATAAGGTTTTTTTTTTGTTTGTTTTTTTAGATTTTTTTTTATCAAAATCTTTTTAATAAAATGCCTTTTTGGAGTAAAAATCTAATCTAAAGATAGCTTTTTATTTAAGATACGATAATTTAGTTTATTCAGTATGAAATGGAGCTTAGTTATGTAGCATGAGGCAGTATATTCTGCAATATTTACATTTTTTGGTAAACGCAGTCAATGAATCTAACCTGAGATAACATGCACTACATTGATGCAGTCACACAATTCCACAGTAACCATGAGATAAAACAAAGTTCAGGAATATTCCCTTTATCCCATTGTTTTGTAAATTTATGTACATTACAAACTGTACGATACAACAGCATTATCAGAACCGATTTAACTATCCTGATAGCTTTTTATTCTAAATAGGGAAACCTTTATTTTGTTTGCAAAGATTCTAACTACCAGCAAGAATAAGTCCTCACATTTAGGCTGGGTTCACACTAGTGCGAATTGGATGCAGGTTTTGGCAGCATCCAATTTGCATGTTAGGAGACTGACCAACTCCTAACGTAGCCGGTTCACCCATCTGCGGGGTGGCCGCAGAGCGGATTGCACAGGGGTCCTGTGCATCTTTGGCTCAGTTTCAGGTCCAAATCCAGCCAAAAATTTGATTCGTCCCGGGAACACAGACACACCAGACCCCTTCTGTGAGCCACTCTGCCCAGCAGTGTGAACCCAGCCTTAAAAAGCACCTGTCATTTCAGATCCATCATGGCAGCGCCTCTGACAGGGCATCAACTCAACTGCTGCCACCAACCTCCCTCACCTTGTTACGTCACTTCCGCTTTATCAGCCGTCCTATTAAAGTGAATGGGACTGTAGGTGAGTCAACAGCGGGTCAGAGGAGGAGCCTCTGTGGGACAGAGATGACAGTTGCTCTTCAAAAATTATGATTTACCGTATATACTCGAGTATAAGCCGAGATTTTCAGCCTCTTTTTTGAGGCTGAAAGTGCCCCCTCGGCTTATACTCGAGTCACCGCTGTCTGACTGCTCGATCAGCGTATCGAGCAGACAGACGGCGGACATTAAAATTCAAAAGCCGCGCCTCCTTCTCCGCCTCCGCCTGTGATAGGCGGAACACTGAATTTCCCAGCAGTCAGTGTTCCGCCTATTACGGACATCCGCTCATCCTCGTACTACGGACGAGGATGAGAGGATGTCCGTGATAGGCGGAACACAGGCTGCTGGGAAATTGAGTGTTCCGCCCATCACAGGCGGAGGCGGAGGCGCGGCTTTTGAATTGTAGAATGGCCGCCGAGAAGAGCGGCGATCCTGGAGCGGCGATCCATCGGCACGACACGGGACGACGGAGGCTCGGGACGACGGCGGCTCGGGACACAGGTAGGCTGGACACACACACAAGGCTGCACGGACACACACACAGGGATGGATGGATGGACACACACACACACACACACACACACACACAGGGATGGATGGATGGATGGATACACACACAGGGATGGATGGACGGACACACACACAGGGATGGATGGATGGATGGACACACACACAGGGATGGATGGACGGACACACACACAGGGATGGACGGACACACAGGGATGGACAGCCATGTCTCACCCTCGGCTTATACACGAGTCAATAAGTTTTCCAGTTTTTTGGGGGTAAATTGGGGGCCTCGGCTTATATTCGGGTCGGCCTATACTCGAGTATATACGGTAAATCAAGTTGATTTGACTCAAGCCTTTTTATTAGTGATTTAAATCCATTCCACCCTGCATAGAAGCTAGCAGGGTTTTTGCAGAAAGAAATGCCTCACGCTTGTAAAGCTGTCTAACGCATTTACAGGTGTCAAGCATTCAGACTTTATTTCATTTAGTTAGCCAGACTAATGTATTCTGGCCATTGAAATGCATTAACATTCAGGCACTAAATGCGCCTAGCGTTGACATGCGTTTACAAGCCTTTTTTCTGCCCCTGCTTTGCTGATCCTGGGTGCACTGGCAGAGTGGGGTTTTTCCCTGCCTCTAAACGCTGCTGTGTGCGCATGGACACACAGGCTGACATGTAGGGAAGATTAGAGGCAGGAAAAAAAAAAACTCCCCTAGGAGCAGACAACAGGAAGTTCAAAACAAAACGTTCAGTGTGCATGAGGTCTAAATGCAAATTTTTAGGAAAAAAATACTTCTTAGTGCGCACAACACAATATAATGCTTTTTTTGTAACATATAAAACAGGGATATGCGATTAATGGACCTCCAGGTGTTGCAAAACTACAAGTCCCATCATGCCTCTGGGTGTCATGCTTGTGGCTGTCAGTCGTGCTATGCCCCATGGGAGTTGTAGTCCTGCAACAGCTGGAGGTCCGCTAATTGCATATCCCTGATATAAAAGATTATGTAAATGGATAGCAAACCTGTCAAAATTTAACCACTTGCCGACCGCTGTTGGTCTATGTACGACGGCAGAATGGCATGGCTGGGCAAAGTACGTTACTTTGAAATTCCCACCCTGCCCGCGGACTCTATTGCCGCAGAGATACCTGCGATTGTGTCACGGAGCTGCCTAGTGACAGGACACTGATCGTCTGCTCCCTGTGATCAGGACAGCGATCAGTGTTGTCACACATGCCTATCCCCCAGGACACATTTAACCCCTCCCCGCCCCCTAGTGGTTAACCCCTTCACTACCAGTGACATTTTTACAGTAATCAATGCAATTTTAAAGCACTGATCGCTGTATAAATGCCAGTGGTCCCAAATATTTGTCCGATGTGTCCGCCATAATGTTGCAGTCATGATTAAAAATCACTGATCACTGCCATTACTAGTAAAAAAAAATATATATATATTTTAATAAAAATGCCATAAAACTATCCCCTATTTTGTAGACGCTATAAATTTAGCGCAAACCAATCTAACGCTTATTGCAATTTTTTTTTTTACCAAAAATATGTAGAAGAATACGTATCGGCCTAAACTCAGGAAAAAAGTTTATAGATTTGAGGGATGTTTATTATAGCAAAAGTAAAAAAAAAAAAGGACAGCAATTTTGTTTGGGTGCAATGTCACACGACTGCGCAATTGTCAGTTAAAGCGACGCAGTGCCGAATCGCAAAAAGTGCTCTGGTCAGGAAGGGGGTAAATCCTTCCGGCGCTGAAGTGGTTAAAATTGCACACAAATGTGAAATGGCAAAAGAACTACAGTACCTACAATTGTCCATAGGGAACACGTTAAAGGAATTTATAGGTTATCGGGTTAGAGTTAATTGTGAATTAGGGCAGTTCACACCTATGCGCCTTTTGCAGATTTGCACTACAGTCCATTTAACATGGTTTCCTATGGAACACATTCTGTAGTGCAAATCTGCAAAATTCACTAAAAATGCATAGGTGTGAACCAGGCCTTAGGCTTTGTCTTCAGATTCAGCTCAAGCAAGATGGGTAAAGCTTCCCTTCAGTACATTACACAGATATGTGGAAGTCCCAAAGTTTTCAGCTACAGCACACACAGTATTCCAAATTCTACTGACAGACAATCGAGTCTTTCAGGCTTCTGCAGCTTTCCCCTGTGTAGATGGCAAAACTGACAGCAACCCCCCTCTCTGATCAGCTGGTTAATAAACCAGCCTGGGGAGGAAGTGCCTGCCCTCTACACTTAACCCCCTCCTAAACCTGCCCCAGGCTGACTCTCCACAGGCCCTAAAATTAACGCTTTAAGGGTCTGCTCACACTAGTGCGATATCTGATGCGTTTTACAAACTGATTGCAGGATGTTGTTAACGTAACATACGCTCTTCAAACCGTTCACATGAACAGGTTATAGGTTATTTTTATTTTATTTTTTGTGATAAAAAATGTACATAAATTAAAGTTGATCATTGTAAGGGGTGTCAGTGCAAAATGGTTTGTCTCAACCCTCTAACTGCCACTTTTGCTGAACAACTTGTTGTTGAAGGAAGCTGAAATACAATAGACATACTGGTAGGATCACTAGGTAATAAAACTATGTTATGGGGGCACTCAGAAAATCAGAAAATGCTGTGTTAATGCTACTCGGACTGTATCGTGTCATTTTTGCTTTTGGCCATAGTTGCACTTTAGGCATTTGTTATGCTGTTGGACAATTGAGATTCTGTTCTCATCTCCAGCAAGAACATCTTTCCATTGGGGGTATCCTATTAATATAACAAACCAGTGAGTGATTCTGCATCTACTCAGAATGGAAATATAAGTTGACTTGACTGAATTCCAGAAAGATAAAATGCACACAATATAACCACTTGTGACTGCCCTATAGCAGTTTTACTGCTACAGTAGGGTGGCTGTACACAGGGTCAGGTATATGTACAGTGGTGTGAAAAAGTGTTTGCCCCCTTCCTCATTTCCTGTTCCTTTGCATGTTTGTCACACTTAAGTGTTTCGGAACATCAAACCAATTTAAACAATATTCAAGGACAACACAAGTAAACACAAAATGCAATTTGTAAATGAAGGTGTTTATTATTAAAGGTGAAAAAAATCCAAACCATCATGGCCCTGTGTGAAAAAGTGATTGCCCCCTAAACCTAATAACTGGTTGGGCCACCCTTAGCAGCAACAACTGCAACCAAGCGTTTGCAATAACGTGCAATGAGGCTTTTACAGCGTCCTGGAGGAATTTTGGCCCACTCATCTTTGCAGAATTGTCCTAATTCAGTTACATTAGAGGGTTTTCGAGCATGAACGGCCTTTTTAAGGTCATACCACAACATCTCAATAGGATTCAGGTCAGGACTTTGGCTAGGCCACTCCAAAGTCTTCATTTTGTTTTTCTTCAGCCATTCGGTGGTGGACTTGCTGGTGTGTTTAGGATCATTGTCCTGCTGCAGAACCCAAGTTCATTTCAGCTTGAGTACACGAACAGATGGTCGGACATTCTCCTTCAGGATCTCTTGGTAGACAGCAGAATTCATAGTTCCTTTTATCACGGCAAGTCTTCCAGGTCCTGAAGCAGCAAAACAGCCCCAGACTATCACACTACCACCACCATATTTTACTGTTGTTATAATGTTCTTTTTATGAAATGCAGTGTTCCTTCTACGCCAGATATACTTGGACACACACCTTCCAAAGAGTTCCACTTTTGTCTCATCGGTCCACAGAATGTTATCCCAAAAGTCTTGGGGATCATCAAGATGTGTTGTGGAGAAATTGAGACGAGCTTTGATGTTCTTTTTGCTCAGCAGTGGTTTTCTCCTTGGAACTCTGCCATGCAGGCCATTTTTGCCCAGTCTTTTCCTGATGGTGGAGGCATGAACGCTGACCTTAACTGAGGCAAGTGAGGCCTGCAGTTCCTTGGACGTTGTTGTGGGGTCTTTTGTGACCTCTTGGATGAGTCGTCGCTGCGCTCTTGGGGTAATTTTGGGCGGCCGGCCACTCCTGGGAAGGTTCACCACTGTTCCATGTCTTCGCCATTTGTGGATAATGGCTCTCACTGTGGTTCGCTGGTTTCCCAAAGCTTTGGAAATGGCTTTATAACCCTTTCCAGACTGATAGATCTCAATTACTTTCTTTCTCAATTGTTCCTGAATTTCTTTGGGTCTCGGCATGATGTGTAGCTTTTAAGGATCTTCTGGTGGACCTTACTGTGTCAAGCAGCTCCTATTTAAGTGATGCCTTGATTGTGAACAGGTGTGGCAATAATCAGGCCTGGGTGTGGCTAGAGAAATTGAACTCAGGTGTGGACAACCACAGTTATAGTATGTTTTAACAAGGGGGGCAATCACTTTTTCACACAGGGCCATGATGGTTTGGATTTTTTTTCACCTTTAATAATAAACACCTTCATTTACAAATTGCATTTTGTGTTTACTTGTGTTGTCCTTGACTATTGTTTAAATTGGTTTGATGTTCCGAAACACTTAAGTGTGACAAACATGCAAAAGAACAGGAAATGAGGAAGGGGGCAAACACTTTTTCACACCACTGTATATACGTGATCCCGCACTTACAGGTAGCGGGCGCAAATGCCTGCCGCTGGTGGCTCGCTCCTGCAGTGATTATGCACAGCAGGAGCCAATGTTCACTGCCACCTGCTGATCATTTGTTGCACAGGGAGAACGGCAGTCTGACGATGTAAATAAGGCAGATTGTCGTTCTGTCAGTACAAAAGGCATGGATCCTGTGTTCCTGAAAAGCAGGGACATAGATCCATGCCTTCCCCTAGTAAAAGCACCTCCCACACAGTGCACAAACACTGGCTAGGCACACAGTCAACCCTTTGATCGCCTCTGATGTTAACCCTTTCCCAGCCAGTGTTATTAGTACAGTGAAAGTGCATATTTTTAGCACTGGTTCCCAACAAAGTGTTTGTCAATGTCCAATCTGTCTGCCGCAATATTGCCGTCCCACAATAAGTCGCTGACCGCTGCTATTACTAAAAATAAATAAAATTAAAATTCCATAAATATATTGCATAGTTTGTAGATGCTATAACTTTTGCGCAAACCAATCAATATATGCTTATTGGGATTTTTTTTTTTTACCAAAAATATGTAGCAGGATACATATTGGCCAAAATTGATTACATTTAAAAAAAAAAAATTTTATTGGATATGTTTTATAGAAGTAAAAAATATAAAAAAAATTTTTTTTGTTTATCGTGCAAAAAATAAAAACCCCAGAGGTGATCAAATATCACCAAAAGAAAGTTCTATTTTTGTGGGAAAAAAAGGACATCAATTTTTTTGGAATACAGTGTCGCACGACCACACAATTGTCCATGATTGGACACAGCGGGAGCCAATCAGCGGGGTCCGCCGATCGTTCCTGAGAGACACAGAATGGTGGTCTGCCTATGTAAACAAGGCAGATTGCCATTCTGTTAGTAGGGATGATGGAGATCTTGTGTTTCTGCTAAGCAGGAACACGGATCTCTGTCTTCGCACAGTTAAAGCATCCCCCACACAGTTAGTAAGCACTCCCCAGGGACACATTTAATCCTTTGATTGCCCCTGATGTTAACCACTTCCCTGCCATTGTCATTAGTACAGTGGCAGTGCATATTTTTTAGCACTGATCACTGTATTAGTGTCTGATTTGTCCCCCGCAATGTCGCAGTCCCACTATAAGTTGCTGATCGTTACCATTACTAGTAAAATAAATAAATAAAAGTTCAATAAATATATCCCATAGTTTTTTAAACGCTTTAAATTTTGCGCAAACCAATCAATACATGTTTACTGGAATTTTTCTTATGTATCAGAATTTATAGTGAAGAAATTCAATATTATTATTTTTTTTTTCCTATTACATGGTTTTTATTGGATGTGTTTTTATAGGAGAAAATAAAAAAAATATTTTTTTTTCCAACTTGTCGCTTTTTTATTTATTTTTTGTTTTGTTTATTGCACAAAAAAAACTAAACTAAAATGCAAAGGTGATTAAATACCACCAAAAGAAATCTCTATCTGCGAGAAAAAAGGACATAAATGTTATTGTGATACAGTGTCGCATGACCACGTAATTTGTCAGTTAAAGTAACACAGTGCCATATCACAAATCTTCTGGAGCTGAAGTGGTTAATCCAGTTTTGTAGTACTAATAAATCATTATGTTTGTTTTTTAATTCAAATGCAATTTGAGTTTAAATACCTAAATTCGATATCTACCACTTTCAGTGTCCAATACAATGCTGATAGAGGGAGGGGCAGCCATTGGAACCTCTCAGTTGTGCTGCATGCATATGTGCTGACACGCTGATGGGTGGAGATGAGTGGCCTTATCTTTCTACCAATGCTCTTTTCTGTCCAGCTGGCTGAAGGTAGAGTGAGAATACCACAGTATTCCTTAACCTTTTGTTGCACAGCGTGTGTGTGTGTGTGTGTGTGGATATAGATAGATAAATGAGGTATAACTATGGCCTATGGGTCACCCACTCAGTGCCACCTCAATCCTTCCTACAGTGCAGCAGCAGGTAGATGTTTTGAACTATTCAATATCTTATGTCGATGTCTCAGACATTAAAATAAAATATAAATAAAAATATAAAATAGAGATGAAATCAAAACATAAAATAAGACTAAGCAGCTGTTTAGATAAATATAAATATAGTATTACAGTAATATCACCAGAGCTAAAAATAAAATAAAAATAGAAATAAAAAATTGATGGTAATGAAACCTTAGTGCAATGGCAAACACCACGGCCAACAGTCCTTATGTAGCAGATGGATATGTGGACAGTTCAGATAATTCAGTCACTTTTCTCTTAGTGTGCACCTTCCACCAGAGTAAGAATGCAATTATCCACCTTGTCAAGCACACACCCCTCTGGGGTACAAACTCGCCAGATGCCGCTAGAAAGAGAGCCTCGTATCTGTGTCCAAACACCGCTCTGTCCTGACATCCCACTTATCCAGAAGGGCCACTGGTACAGGTACTCCGATTGTATCATAAAACACAAGGATAGATGTAAATAGCGTAATCCTGTTTATTATAATGCAACATACCCATACAGCAGAAACCCCCCTTAATCCTAGCTGCTTACATTTATAATGCAAGGCGATTCAGTTTGCATTGTGCGCTATACAAATATTTAATTCATTCATTCAATCAACGAGCACAAAGAAATAAAATAGAGGCCGCTATCACCATCTCCAGCCGTCCGCTGGAAGTGTTTTTGTTCCTTGCAGACACTGTATTACACTTGCGGGTAGAAGGTAGAGCGTGGTGGAGTGCACAACGTCACTTCCGGGTTTCCGTACTCGTCAGGCCCTGACCGGTTTCGTCATTCGACTTCAACAAAGAGCATCCATCTGCTACATAAAGACTGTTGGCCGTGGTGTTTGCCATTGCCCTAAGGTTTCATTACCATCAATTTTTTTATTTCTATTTTTATTTTATTTTTAGCGCTGTTTCAGTATTTATCTGATGCAAGGAAGACTTTAGCTCTGGTGATACTACTGTAATAATAAAAAATATATATATATATATTTATTTCTTAGCCAGCGATCAGATTTCAAGTAAAAGTGGTCCGGGCAGTTTTACAGCCGCTCAGTTATTTTTAAGGTGCTTGAAATGGGCACTGTCTGCCACAGCCACCCTGATGTCTCAATCAAGAGTACCTGTCACTGCCCAAAGCTGTCTCAGGGGCTTGTTCACCCCTTGAGATAGCAATAAAGTTTAAATGAAATGTACGGTTTAGGAGATATTCCCCCTGCAATGAGTCGCTGACTGCAGCGGCGCATGCGCACAGGGGATTCTCCGCTGAAAGCCCAGCAGACGACGGACTTTGGCGGACCTTGCGGCTCCAGCCACTCATAGCGCTGGAGCCACCATACCTGGAAGACACGCAGAGGCAACATGTCAGCTACCTCGGCGTGGACCAGGAGAGATATCGACGCCTGGTTCTAAGGTAAGGTGAAAGAAATTGGAACACACAGAATCTGGTGCAGTGTATAATACCCAGTCAGATTCTAACTTATGCTTTGACAATATAGCCTAGAAGCCAATTGGTTACTATGCACAGTTGCACCAGAGTGCGTCTGCACCAGTTTTAGTAAATCTCCCCCATTGTTCTTGTGTATTCTAAAAGTAATTGTATATATTTTTTTTGTCCCTGTAAATTTGTGTCTGACGAACGGCTGCACAAATATCGTGCATGCAAAAAAAATACAACCACCTCCATTTTATTCTCCGGGGCCTTGGCATTCATAAAATATATGTTTAGAGTTTATAATCAATTTTCTGGCAAAAAAAATTGCCCTAGTAGATAAGCGATTAAATCTGGACAGATGTGAAAGTAAAAATGCTCACTTGTAGTAGGATTTCCCACACACTTCAAGGGTTAACTTGCTCAGCTCCCTCTGCACTGTCGGCCCTGTACCCAAAGCCTATTCTCGCCTATGCTCTGGTGGTCACAGGTCTTCCGATGCAGGGTTCATAGCTCTTCATTGACCATGAGGATGCCAGGGAACAGTCCACCGCTGGAGCATAGAGGAGCACCTGCTGCTTCGGGAGTGGAGGAGGCCTAAACGAGCAACACCACTGCATAGGAGGATTTCATTTTCCTTGTAGTTGGGCTGTAACTAGAACTTGGGTCTTCCAGCAGGCTGTGTTGTGTGATGGGGTAGTATAAATCTCAGAATAGGATGAACAGAAACCTAAATCCCTGGGCAAGTTGAACAGCACCCTTATATGTGCAGTAACTTCTCTTTTTTTTTTTTTTTTTCCTGTAGGCCAATTATTTCAGTAAAATTAAAAAACACATTTGTTTTCCCACATATTTTAATTTACATATTAAAAATTATATTATATATTCTGTATATGTTCATCTCAGGAATTCTTTGTTTGGCAGGAGGTATGCCTTTTTACTCTGTAAATACAAGCAGTGTTTAGCCACAAACAAAGAGGTGGAATTTCCTGACTTGACTGGATCCAGTTTTCTGTCAGTGTTGGCAAGCTAATTATGGTAGAAACCAGTAGGCTGGGTTCACTGTTACAATTATAAACAGTATATAAAAAAAAAAATTGCATGACAATTAGAGCTGCATGATTCTGGCCAAAATGAGAATCACAATTTTTTTGCTTAGAATAAAAAGATCACGATTCTCGTGGCATAAAATCTTTCACATTATACAAACAAATTGGGCTAACTTTACTGGTTTATTTTTTTATTAACCGGTTCCCGACCAGCGCACGCCGATGTACGTAGGCAGAATGGCACGGGCAGGCAAATGGGCGTACCTGTACGTCCCTTTAAATTTGCCGCCCTGCCATCGCGCTCGCGTGCTGGTAGGGACCCCCGTGAGTCCAGTCGTGGGTCCCGCGGACTCGATCGCCGCAGGCATACCCGCGATCGTCTCACGGGGCGGCTGAATGAGGAAATGCCATTGTAAACAGCATCTCCCCGTTCTGCCTAGCAACTAGTGACGCTGATCTCTGCTCCATGTGATTGGAGCAGAGATCAGTGTTCACTAAATTAAAGCCCAGCCCCCAACAGTTAGTAAGAAACCCCTAGGAACACTTAACCCCTACACTGCCACCCCCTGGTTAACCCCTTCACTGCCAGTGTCATTTACACAGGAATCACAGCATTTATATAGCAGTGATTACTGTATAAATGACAATGGTCCCAAAAATGTGTCAAAAATGTCCGATGGGTCCCCCACAATGTCGCAGTCACAATAAAAATCGCTGATCGCCGCCATTACTAGTAAAAAAAAAAAAAAATTAATAAAAATGCTATAAAACTATCCCTATTTTGTAAACGCTATAACTTTTGCGCAAACCAATCAATAATCGCTTATTGCAATTTTTTTTTTTTTTTTTTAGCAAAAATATGTAGAAGAATACGTATTGGCCTAAACTGAGGGAAAAAAGTTTTTTTATATATTTTTGGGGGATATTTATTATAACAAAAAGTAAAAAATGCGTTTTTTTTTTTTCAAAATTGTCGCTCTATTTTTGTTTATAGCGCAAAAAATAAAAACCGCAGGGGTGATCAAATACCACCAAAAGAAAGCTCTATTTGTGGGAAAAAAAGGACGTCAATTTTGTTTGGGAGCCACGTCGCACGACCGCGCAATTGTCGGTAAAAGCGACGCAGTGCCGAATCGCAAAAAGTGGTCTGGTCTTTGACCAGCAAAATGGTCCGGTCTGCAAGTGGTTAAGGACTGCGATACTCCAATCGCCGCCAATGCCGGCTGAACAACTGAACCTGCAAGAGAAATGTTGTTTTTGAAGAGAAATTCCAACTTCTTATCTGTTGGATCCTTCAACATTTGAGCATTATCTACAGGACAAGTCAGGCTCTTGTTCACAGAGGATATAGCAGTGTTCATTGCTGGAATCCTACATTTCTTATAGACTTCTTCCTCCATAGGATAAAGAATAGAAAGCTTTTTAGGAGGAAAAAAATGTTTATCTGGGTGCTCCCACTCAGAATATATAAGCTTCCTTAGCCAAGAGTGGATAGGAAAGGCATCAACAGATTGGGGAGGTGGGCTCATCGACTGACTGGGTTACAGGCAGCAAAAAAGTCAAGCGGACCAATTTAATGAGGGCGTATACAAACAGTCTCTCCTGTGAAGCTGATTCTTCCATATTAGGATCTTCGGAAGAGGAATCCTCAGTCTTCCTGATCTTTTGAGAGAACTTCATTATCTCTTGCCCTTGTTCCTCCGCATGAGGGTCCTGAGAAATGGACAGGGATCTGCTACGCTTAGGCCCACTGTGGGAAGCGAATAAAGCATCAATCTTTTGTTCCAAACTTGAAATGGTAGAAGAAAATCCTCCTCAGTGATAATGTCGATGTCACAATAAAAATCACAAATCGCTGCCGTTACTAGTAAAAAAATAAATAAAAATTATTAATAAAAATGCCAGAAAATTATCCCCTATTTTGTAACCCTATGACTTTTGCGCAAACCAATCGCGCGCTTATTGCGTTTTTTTTTTTTTTGGTTTGTTTGTTTTTACCAAAAATATGTAGAAGAATATGTATCGGCCTAAGCTGAGGGAAAACATTTTTTTTTATATATTTTTGGGGGAAAACATTTTTGTTATAGCCCAGACTAAAAGGGGATATATGGGCGGCTAAAATTGGCGAAATAATATGAAAAAAATGATGCTCAAGTGTGAACGAATATGAGTGGGTGACTTCTACGTCACAATGTGAATAGCAAAGTATATCCAATGGTAAGCAAAATAAATAGTGATTCTTAATGCGATTAACAAAATCGCATAAGAAGTGCCAGTGCTAGATAGTGAATAAATCTATAGAAATATCAACTACACCATAAATAAAAACCAATGTGCATAAAAAAGTCATTAAAAAACACAAGAATTATGTGAAACAGGTTTGCTAGTGGCTAGGAAATCGCATAAAGTGCCAGTGCCGAAAATTATTGTAAATAAATGCGTATAAATATCTTTATACCATGTGCTAAATTGTGTAAATACGGTGAACACGTAAAATCATGTGACATACACAAAATCGTGTCAAAGAAAACAACACATAAGAAAAGGATCTCTGTAAAAATATTCTCAGTAAGTGTGCACAGTGATTTAAAAAACTATATCAACCAATAGATAAAAAGATTGCACAATCACATATATCAGGTTTGTGTCCATTCAAGATGTGCGATAACTGGTGGCGATTATATTCAAAATCGCATGCAACAAAAAACGCATGAAGTGCTGGTATCAGATTTTTTTGTGCACTGTAAAGTAACGTTGCAAACAGTGATGGTATTAGTGATGGTGACTATATCCCGCGTGGTCCTGTGTACTCAGGGTATGGATGTCCCCTTACCTTACAGCTGTAAGGTAACAGCGTTTGACATGTATATCCTCAGGCTTCCTGGTGGTCTTTTATCCCTCGAGGTCCTATCCTTATGGCCCCGGAAACTGGCGTCTCCTGCCTATTACACCGTGTTGGTCTCCTTAAGTGGACGTTCAGCGGTACTCAGCATAGGGGGGGGGGGGGGGTTGTTAGGTTGCCTCAGCGGTGGTTGTTATGTGAGGGTTAAACAGATAAAAAAGGGGAGCCCCATAGTGTAGTAATTTTGAACAAGATTTAAGTTTTATTTAAATATAGTGGATAAAATACTCACAAACATATAGAGATTTCTTTGCAATGTAAAAACGAGCCTCGAGCTCGATTACGTCACTTCCGGTAGCGTCCCGACGCGTGTTCGTCACGGTCACGTGACTTCATCAGGGGATGACTAGTGTTCAGGGAAGTGTCTTTAAATAGAGACAATGATTGCTAGTTCGGTGGCCATTTTGGGGAAGACCCGGAAGTGTCCCGGCGGCCATTTTGCGGTTCATATTGTCGCCGGAAGTATACCGACGGCCATCTTGTTGGTTTGTTACATCGTGTTTCTTATGTCGGCAGCCATTTCGCTGTTTATATTGTCGCCGGAAGTATATAGACGGCCATTTTTTTGGTTGTTATGCCTTGTTTACTATGTACTGTGTCCAAAAATAGATGCATGGCCATTTTTGGGAGGTATCCTCGGCGGAAAACACCAGCGGGGCGTCGCTGTATGGATGTCGCCGCCTCCCAAACAGACAGAGTGCCTAATAATGTTAAGAACCAGGAGAATGTATATAGAATGTGTAATATAGGCTATACATTAAACGGGCAATCACTAGTTAAAGAGTGATAACCTTTCTATATAATTGGCAAGTTTGGAGTAAAACAATTAATGCTGTTTATTAAAATACGTCTATTTTAATATATATCTATAAAAAAGTTAATGAGTATAAATACAGGAGAGAATGCATATGTCAAAATATGCATAAAAATAGGAAAATATTAATTTATTTGTTTATCTATAAAAACGTATACGTTTAAAATGACGGATATATTTAAACTAAAATAATTTACAGGCCTTACTATTTGTAAGCGTAAGGTAATAGTAGTTGAAACCAGATAATAAATTTAAAAAGTAGGAATTAAAATGGAGAAAAAATATATATAAAAAAGAGAAAAAAATATTTAAATAAAATAGAAGACGAGGGAAGTGATTCCCATTGCTGCCGGAAATGACGTTCACAGTAAACAAAGTTTTAGATAAGTAAATAGAGGGCGAGGGCCACAAGAGTTAAAATATATCAATAAAATACCTATATACGTGTACATCAACCACGGTGCTCGTACATATGTACATGTGTATGTGTCTATGCATGTTAATAATCGTGCTTAAATATATCTCAGTGATTATATAACATGCAAATAATCAAAATCTAGGTTCAGGGTCGTTTGAAAGAGGAGGGAAGAGTAGGGGTAATTAAGATTGTAGATATGTAAGAGACAGTAGTGAGTTGTAAAATGAATAGAATATATATGAATAATGTATGGAACGTTATAAAAGAGTTTACAAAATTTAAAAGGAGTTAAATAGAAGGTAAAAGATCGTTCAAAATTGAGGGGTGGTTAAAAGTCGCTAATGAAGCAGTTTAGGTCAAATTCCACATTGAGTCCCTTTGGCGTGAATGTGTCTAGTGTAAATATCCATTTGGACTCGATTTGGCTAAGGGTCCTTACTTTGTGCCCTCCTCTCCAGTGTTTGACGTATGGTTCGATGCCCCAGAATTTAAGTTGGGAGGGATCTTTATTGTGGTGTAACGCAAAGTGCCTCGATACACTATGTTTATCAAATCCCTTTATTATGTTCTTTATGTGTTCTTTGACACGTACTTTTAGTGGTCTCTTTGTGCGGCCCACATACTGGAGTCCACAACTGCACTCCAATGCGTATACCACCCCGATGGTATTGCAACAGATGAACTCTTTAATATCATGACTGTTGCCTGTGCTAGTGGAGGTGAACTCTTTTCTCTTCTCGTTGGGGCGTTTTGTTTTAATGCATGCATAGCATCGCTTACAGGGAAAAAATCCTTTTCCCGTAAAGAAGGTGAATCCCCTACTTGGTGGATCGGGGATATTCTTCACTATTTTGTCCCTAATCGTAGGGGCTCGCCTATATACAAATTTCGGACGAGTGGGCAGAATGTCTTTTAGACATGTATCTGAGCGTAATATTTCCCAATTACGTTTGATGATTTTTTCCACCTGTTTAAACTGTACATTGAAGTCTAAGATAATCGGAACGTTATCTTGTGCTGTCTCGTTATGGGGTTTGTTTTTTATGAGATCTTTACGATTTAAGCTTGTTACTTCTGATATTTTCTCGTTTATAAATTCTTCCTCATAGCCTTTCTCAATGAATTTTTGTTTCATGTTTTTAGCTTGTTCCTGAAAGTGTTCTTCTTGTGTACAATTGCGTCTCAGGCGCATAAGTTGGCCTTTTGGTATGTTATATAGCCAATCCTTATGGTGGCAGCTTTCTAATGGTAGGTAACTATTGCGGTCTACACTCTTAAAGTGTGTTTTTGTGATAAGTTTTTCGTTATCTTGTATTATTTTCAAATCCAGAAAATTGATGGATTCATTGCTTATCTCCCACGATAGTTTTATGTTCCTCTTGTTCGTGTTTAGTTTCTCCAAAAAGGTGATCAGTCTTGGTCGTTCACCCTTCCACAATATAATGACATCATCGATGTATCTTCGGTATATATATAATTCATTTGGGGGGTTGTTAAATATTTCCTCTTCCTCCCATTGTGCCATAAAAAGGCCTGCGACGCTCGGGGCAAATTTTGCCCCCATGGCTACGCCCGTTTTTTGGTGATAATAATTTTTATTATACCAGAAGTAGCTGTTTTTCAAGCAGAAATCGAGACATTTTATAAGGAATTTTCTCTGGGGGCACAGTAGGTCTGTATATTTCCGTAATCCCCATTTAGTTGCCTCACAGGCTTGGTAGTGCAAGATTATTGTGTAGAGTGAGGCTACATCCGCTGTAGCCAACCACCACGGTCCCTCGTCTTTTGGTATGTCATCTATGATTTGCAATATGTGCTTGGTATCTCTCAGATACGCCCGTGTCTTCTGTACGGCCGGCTGCAGATAATAATCAATATATTGCCCCATTCTCGCTGTTAAAGAGTCAATACCATTCACTATTGGTCTGGAGGGTGGATTTTCTTTGTCTTTATGGATTTTTGGCAGAAAATAAATAATTGGTGTTCTACATGACTCGGGTATTAGATATTTGGCTTCTTTCTTATTGAGTATCTCCTTCTTTAGGCCCAAATGTACCACCTGTTCGAGTGCTTTCCTGCATTTAAAGACTGGATTGCCCAACAGTCGATCGTATGTGTCGTTATCTTCAAGTAGAGCATTCATACTTATATTATATTGATCTTTAGACAGTATTACGATGCCTCCACCTTTATCCGCTGGTCGTATGACCAGGTCTTTCCTTTTTGTTAGTTTCCGGATGCCGCTTCTAATATGTTTTGGTTCGTCACGCTTCTTGATTTTCAATTCTTTCACCTCCTCAAGAACGATTCGTTTAAAAACTTCTATATATTTGTTATCTTTAGTTACTGGGTTAAAAATTGATTTATTTCTTAAAGTGCTGTGCGTCATTTCATCAGTAGGTCTTATGGTCTTCGGTTTACATGGATTGCTGATCAAGTATTTTTTAATATTTAATTTCCTCACAAATTTCTGGATTCCGATATAAGTTTGAAATTTATCAAGGTTTTTTGTGGGTGCATATTTTAGACCTTTATCGAGAACTCCTATTTCTTCATGAGAGAGGGGTTGTCCGCTAAGGTTAAAGATACCTTCGCCCTTCACTCTCTTTTTCTTTTGTGATCTCTTCCCCCCTCTGCATCCTCTCTTTCTGGTGTTCTTCTTTGGTTTCTCAGGTTTTCGTTCCTCCTTGATGGGTCGTTCTCGCGGCTCCTCTCTAAAAAAGACCTCTCGTATTCCATGTCGGATTGCCTATGCCTGTCCGTTCTGTCGTCTTCCCATCTTTGCTCCAAGGGTGCGTAATAGTTGTATGTTGGAATCGGGCTTCTTTCGTATGTGCGATATGGTGTTTGAGGGGGAGGGTTCTGGTATTCTCCTTCTCGTCTTTCGTGTTGTCTGTAGGGGCTTCTTCCCCTTGATGCTTGTGTGTCATAGGGACGCCCTCTGTTATCATTATATGGACCTCTGTTATCTCTTTGTTGTTGATGATTTCTATTGTCATAGTAAGGCCTTGGTCCGTTGTTCCTCCTATTATTCTTCCAAAAGGGTTTCTTCCAACCATTTCGGGGTGTCCTATCTTGGTAATAGGGTCTCCTCTCGTTTTTATAAGGTATATATCCTCTATCGTTTTTTCGGGGGGTTTGTTGATACTGGTTGCCTTGTCTATCATCATTTCTCATCATGTCAGGTCTGGTTTGTTCGTATGTGTCATAAGACCTGGTTTGGTTTTGATTCTCTTGGTTTCCTCGTATATTGGTATGTTCCGACTGCACTCTTACTGATTTTTCGGGAGTGGAGTAGGTTGAAACTGGGTCTAGATGTCCCATTTGGCTTTGCCATTTAAAGGCTCGATCAGTTTTAAAATCGTTCATGTCTCTATTGTATTTTTTGCTTTTTCTTTGTTGAACTTCTCTATCTTTTTTTGTGAGGTCTTTGTTCAATTGTGTTGTTAGGGCTAAAAATTCCGCAGTATCCTTATGTGCTTCTAATTCTTCTTTTACTCCCAGAATGATCTCATCTACTATTTTTAGTTTTTTCTTCTTTCTATCGAGTAGGAACATTAAAAGTTCTAAACCTTTCCCATTAAAAAATTTGAACCAATCATCGATTGATTCTTGATCTGTCAGTCCGTCATTTGGTGTGACATCCCATCTCAGGCGTCTGGGGACAATCCCATCTCTGAGATATTGTTCAAAGGTGGTAATGTCCCACCATAGACTAACCTTCTTCTCCATGTTGTGTCCTAATTTCCTCATTAGGCTTTCAAGGTCACTGTTTTTATTGGTAGGTGTAGTTACATTAAAAACCTCTCCCAGGTTAACCTGTCTTTTATCTAAAAATGAAAAAACATCCATGATGGCTGCAAGAATGGATCAAGGTGGGTGTCAGAATAAGTATTAAGGGGTTATTCCTGCGCCTAATCAGGGAAGAGAACAAGGATCTAATTTTGTACTGCTGCATACACTGGAAGTGGGGTACTTGAACCCTTTTTACAGGAAAAATATATAAGAAGTAGTGTTGCGCAGTACTGGGTTGGGTGATATTATCCTGAGAGGTTAGTAAATTCTGTCCACATCACAATAATTAAAGTTAGATGTGTTATCGCCCAGACTAAAAGGGGATATATGGGCGGCTAAAATTGGCGAAATAATATGAAAAAAATGATGCTCAAGTGTGAACGAATATGAGTGGGTGACTTCTACGTCACAATGTGAATAGCAAAGTATATCCAATGGTAAGCAAAATAAATAGTGATTCTTAATGCGATTAACAAAATCGCATAAGAAGTGCCAGTGCTAGATAGTGAATAAATCTATAGAAATATCAACTACACCATAAATAAAAACCAATGTGCATAAAAAAGTCATTAAAAAACACAAGAATTATGTGAAACAGGTTTGCTAGTGGCTAGGAAATCGCATAAAGTGCCAGTGCCGAAAATTATTGTAAATAAATGCGTATAAATATCTTTATACCATGTGCTAAATTGTGTAAATACGGTGAACACGTAAAATCATGTGACATACACAAAATCGTGTCAAAGAAAACAACACATAAGAAAAGGATCTCTGTAAAAATATTCTCAGTAAGTGTGCACAGTGATTTAAAAAACTATATCAACCAATAGATAAAAAGATTGCACAATCACATATATCAGGTTTGTGTCCATTCAAGATGTGCGATAACTGGTGGCGATTATATTCAAAATCGCATGCAACAAAAAACGCATGAAGTGCTGGTATCAGATTTTTTTGTGCACTGTAAAGTAACGTTGCAAACAGTGATGGTATTAGTGATGGTGACTTATCCCGCGTGGTCCTGTGTACTCAGGGTATGGATGTCCCCTTACCTTACAGCTGTAAGGTAACAGCGTTTGACATGTATATCCTCAGGCTTCCTGGTGGTCTTTTATCCCTCGAGGTCCTATCCTTATGGCCCCGGAAACTGGCGTCTCCTGCCTATTACACCGTGTTGGTCTCCTTAAGTGGACGTTCAGCGGTACTCAGCATAGGGGGGGGGGGGGGTTGTTAGGTTGCCTCAGCGGTGGTTGTTATGTGAGGGTTAAACAGATAAAAAAGGGGAGCCCCATAGTGTAGTAATTTTGAACAAGATTTAAGTTTTATTTAAATATAGTGGATAAAATACTCACAAACATATAGAGATTTCTTTGCAATGTAAAAACGAGCCTCGAGCTCGATTACGTCACTTCCGGTAGCGTCCCGACGCGTGTTCGTCACGGTCACGTGACTTCATCAGGGGATGACTAGTGTTCAGGGAAGTGTCTTTAAATAGAGACAATGATTGCTAGTTCGGTGGCCATTTTGGGGAAGACCCGGAAGTGTCCCGGCGGCCATTTTGCGGTTCATATTGTCGCCGGAAGTATACCGACGGCCATCTTGTTGGTTTGTTACATCGTGTTTCTTATGTCGGCAGCCATTTCGCTGTTTATATTGTCGCCGGAAGTATATAGACGGCCATTTTTTTGGTTGTTATGCCTTGTTTACTATGTACTGTGTCCAAAAATAGATGCATGGCCATTTTTGGGAGGTATCCTCGGCGGAAAACACCAGCGGGGCGTCGCTGTATGGATGTCGCCGCCTCCCAAACAGACAGAGTGCCTAATAATGTTAAGAACCAGGAGAATGTATATAGAATGTGTAATATAGGCTATACATTAAACGGGCAATCACTAGTTAAAGAGTGATAACCTTTCTATATAATTGGCAAGTTTGGAGTAAAACAATTAATGCTGTTTATTAAAATACGTCTATTTTAATATATATCTATAAAAAAGTTAATGAGTATAAATACAGGAGAGAATGCATATGTCAAAATATGCATAAAAATAGGAAAATATTAATTTATTTGTTTATCTATAAAAACGTATACGTTTAAAATGACGGATATATTTAAACTAAAATAATTTACAGGCCTTACTATTTGTAAGCGTAAGGTAATAGTAGTTGAAACCAGATAATAAATTTAAAAAGTAGGAATTAAAATGGAGAAAAAATATATATAAAAAAGAGAAAAAAATATTTAAATAAAATAGAAGACGAGGGAAGTGATTCCCATTGCTGCCGGAAATGACGTTCACAGTAAACAAAGTTTTAGATAAGTAAATAGAGGGCGAGGGCCACAAGAGTTAAAATATATCAATAAAATACCTATATACGTGTACATCAACCACGGTGCTCGTACATATGTACATGTGTATGTGTCTATGCATGTTAATAATCGTGCTTAAATATATCTCAGTGATTATATAACATGCAAATAATCAAAATCTAGGTTCAGGGTCGTTTGAAAGAGGAGGGAAGAGTAGGGGTAATTAAGATTGTAGATATGTAAGAGACAGTAGTGAGTTGTAAAATGAATAGAATATATATGAATAATGTATGGAACGTTATAAAAGAGTTTACAAAATTTAAAAGGAGTTAAATAGAAGGTAAAAGATCGTTCAAAATTGAGGGGTGGTTAAAAGTCGCTAATGAAGCAGTTTAGGTCAAATTCCACATTGAGTCCCTTTGGCGTGAATGTGTCTAGTGTAAATATCCATTTGGACTCGATTTGGCTAAGGGTCCTTACTTTGTGCCCTCCTCTCCAGTGTTTGACGTATGGTTCGATGCCCCAGAATTTAAGTTGGGAGGGATCTTTATTGTGGTGTAACGCAAAGTGCCTCGATACACTATGTTTATCAAATCCCTTTATTATGTTCTTTATGTGTTCTTTGACACGTACTTTTAGTGGTCTCTTTGTGCGGCCCACATACTGGAGTCCACAACTGCACTCCAATGCGTATACCACCCCGATGGTATTGCAACAGATGAACTCTTTAATATCATGACTGTTGCCTGTGCTAGTGGAGGTGAACTCTTTTCTCTTCTCGTTGGGGCGTTTTGTTTTAATGCATGCATAGCATCGCTTACAGGGAAAAAATCCTTTTCCCGTAAAGAAGGTGAATCCCCTACTTGGTGGATCGGGGATATTCTTCACTATTTTGTCCCTAATCGTAGGGGCTCGCCTATATACAAATTTCGGACGAGTGGGCAGAATGTCTTTTAGACATGTATCTGAGCGTAATATTTCCCAATTACGTTTGATGATTTTTTCCACCTGTTTAAACTGTACATTGAAGTCTAAGATAATCGGAACGTTATCTTGTGCTGTCTCGTTATGGGGTTTGTTTTTTATGAGATCTTTACGATTTAAGCTTGTTACTTCTGATATTTTCTCGTTTATAAATTCTTCCTCATAGCCTTTCTCAATGAATTTTTGTTTCATGTTTTTAGCTTGTTCCTGAAAGTGTTCTTCTTGTGTACAATTGCGTCTCAGGCGCATAAGTTGGCCTTTTGGTATGTTATATAGCCAATCCTTATGGTGGCAGCTTTCTAATGGTAGGTAACTATTGCGGTCTACACTCTTAAAGTGTGTTTTTGTGATAAGTTTTTCGTTATCTTGTATTATTTTCAAATCCAGAAAATTGATGGATTCATTGCTTATCTCCCACGATAGTTTTATGTTCCTCTTGTTCGTGTTTAGTTTCTCCAAAAAGGTGATCAGTCTTGGTCGTTCACCCTTCCACAATATAATGACATCATCGATGTATCTTCGGTATATATATAATTCATTTGGGGGGTTGTTAAATATTTCCTCTTCCTCCCATTGTGCCATAAAAAGGCCTGCGACGCTCGGGGCAAATTTTGCCCCCATGGCTACGCCCGTTTTTTGGTGATAATAATTTTTATTATACCAGAAGTAGCTGTTTTTCAAGCAGAAATCGAGACATTTTATAAGGAATTTTCTCTGGGGGCACAGTAGGTCTGTATATTTCCGTAATCCCCATTTAGTTGCCTCACAGGCTTGGTAGTGCAAGATTATTGTGTAGAGTGAGGCTACATCCGCTGTAGCCAACCACCACGGTCCCTCGTCTTTTGGTATGTCATCTATGATTTGCAATATGTGCTTGGTATCTCTCAGATACGCCCGTGTCTTCTGTACGGCCGGCTGCAGATAATAATCAATATATTGCCCCATTCTCGCTGTTAAAGAGTCAATACCATTCACTATTGGTCTGGAGGGTGGATTTTCTTTGTCTTTATGGATTTTTGGCAGAAAATAAATAATTGGTGTTCTACATGACTCGGGTATTAGATATTTGGCTTCTTTCTTATTGAGTATCTCCTTCTTTAGGCCCAAATGTACCACCTGTTCGAGTGCTTTCCTGCATTTAAAGACTGGATTGCCCAACAGTCGATCGTATGTGTCGTTATCTTCAAGTAGAGCATTCATACTTATATTATATTGATCTTTAGACAGTATTACGATGCCTCCACCTTTATCCGCTGGTCGTATGACCAGGTCTTTCCTTTTTGTTAGTTTCCGGATGCCGCTTCTAATATGTTTTGGTTCGTCACGCTTCTTGATTTTCAATTCTTTCACCTCCTCAAGAACGATTCGTTTAAAAACTTCTATATATTTGTTATCTTTAGTTACTGGGTTAAAAATTGATTTATTTCTTAAAGTGCTGTGCGTCATTTCATCAGTAGGTCTTATGGTCTTCGGTTTACATGGATTGCTGATCAAGTATTTTTTAATATTTAATTTCCTCACAAATTTCTGGATTCCGATATAAGTTTGAAATTTATCAAGGTTTTTTGTGGGTGCATATTTTAGACCTTTATCGAGAACTCCTATTTCTTCATGAGAGAGGGGTTGTCCGCTAAGGTTAAAGATACCTTCGCCCTTCACTCTCTTTTTCTTTTGTGATCTCTTCCCCCCTCTGCATCCTCTCTTTCTGGTGTTCTTCTTTGGTTTCTCAGGTTTTCGTTCCTCCTTGATGGGTCGTTCTCGCGGCTCCTCTCTAAAAAAGACCTCTCGTATTCCATGTCGGATTGCCTATGCCTGTCCGTTCTGTCGTCTTCCCATCTTTGCTCCAAGGGTGCGTAATAGTTGTATGTTGGAATCGGGCTTCTTTCGTATGTGCGATATGGTGTTTGAGGGGGAGGGTTCTGGTATTCTCCTTCTCGTCTTTCGTGTTGTCTGTAGGGGCTTCTTCCCCTTGATGCTTGTGTGTCATAGGGACGCCCTCTGTTATCATTATATGGACCTCTGTTATCTCTTTGTTGTTGATGATTTCTATTGTCATAGTAAGGCCTTGGTCCGTTGTTCCTCCTATTATTCTTCCAAAAGGGTTTCTTCCAACCATTTCGGGGTGTCCTATCTTGGTAATAGGGTCTCCTCTCGTTTTTATAAGGTATATATCCTCTATCGTTTTTTCGGGGGGTTTGTTGATACTGGTTGCCTTGTCTATCATCATTTCTCATCATGTCAGGTCTGGTTTGTTCGTATGTGTCATAAGACCTGGTTTGGTTTTGATTCTCTTGGTTTCCTCGTATATTGGTATGTTCCGACTGCACTCTTACTGATTTTTCGGGAGTGGAGTAGGTTGAAACTGGGTCTAGATGTCCCATTTGGCTTTGCCATTTAAAGGCTCGATCAGTTTTAAAATCGTTCATGTCTCTATTGTATTTTTTGCTTTTTCTTTGTTGAACTTCTCTATCTTTTTTTGTGAGGTCTTTGTTCAATTGTGTTGTTAGGGCTAAAAATTCCGCAGTATCCTTATGTGCTTCTAATTCTTCTTTTACTCCCAGAATGATCTCATCTACTATTTTTAGTTTTTTCTTCTTTCTATCGAGTAGGAACATTAAAAGTTCTAAACCTTTCCCATTAAAAAATTTGAACCAATCATCGATTGATTCTTGATCTGTCAGTCCGTCATTTGGTGTGACATCCCATCTCAGGCGTCTGGGGACAATCCCATCTCTGAGATATTGTTCAAAGGTGGTAATGTCCCACCATAGACTAACCTTCTTCTCCATGTTGTGTCCTAATTTCCTCATTAGGCTTTCAAGGTCACTGTTTTTATTGGTAGGTGTAGTTACATTAAAAACCTCTCCCAGGTTAACCTGTCTTTTATCTAAAAATGAAAAAACATCCATGATGGCTGCAAGAATGGATCAAGGTGGGTGTCAGAATAAGTATTAAGGGGTTATTCCTGCGCCTAATCAGGGAAGAGAACAAGGATCTAATTTTGTACTGCTGCATACACTGGAAGTGGGGTACTTGAACCCTTTTTACAGGAAAAATATATAAGAAGTAGTGTTGCGCAGTACTGGGTTGGGTGATATTATCCTGAGAGGTTAGTAAATTCTGTCCACATCACAATAATTAAAGTTAGATGTGTTATCGCCCAGACTAAAAGGGGATATATGGGCGGCTAAAATTGGCGAAATAATATGAAAAAAATGATGCTCAAGTGTGAACGAATATGAGTGGGTGACTTCTACGTCACAATGTGAATAGCAAAGTATATCCAATGGTAAGCAAAATAAATAGTGATTCTTAATGCGATTAACAAAATCGCATAAGAAGTGCCAGTGCTAGATAGTGAATAAATCTATAGAAATATCAACTACACCATAAATAAAAACCAATGTGCATAAAAAAGTCATTAAAAAACACAAGAATTATGTGAAACAGGTTTGCTAGTGGCTAGGAAATCGCATAAAGTGCCAGTGCCGAAAATTATTGTAAATAAATGCGTATAAATATCTTTATACCATGTGCTAAATTGTGTAAATACGGTGAACACGTAAAATCATGTGACATACACAAAATCGTGTCAAAGAAAACAACACATAAGAAAAGGATCTCTGTAAAAATATTCTCAGTAAGTGTGCACAGTGATTTAAAAAACTATATCAACCAATAGATAAAAAGATTGCACAATCACATATATCAGGTTTGTGTCCATTCAAGATGTGCGATAACTGGTGGCGATTATATTCAAAATCGCATGCAACAAAAAACGCATGAAGTGCTGGTATCAGATTTTTTTGTGCACTGTAAAGTAACGTTGCAAACAGTGATGGTATTAGTGATGGTGACTATATCCCGCGTGGTCCTGTGTACTCAGGGTATGGATGTCCCCTTACCTTACAGCTGTAAGGTAACAGCGTTTGACATGTATATCCTCAGGCTTCCTGGTGGTCTTTTATCCCTCGAGGTCCTATCCTTATGGCCCCGGAAACTGGCGTCTCCTGCCTATTACACCGTGTTGGTCTCCTTAAGTGGACGTTCAGCGGTACTCAGCATAGGGGGGGGGGGGGGTTGTTAGGTTGCCTCAGCGGTGGTTGTTATGTGAGGGTTAAACAGATAAAAAAGGGGAGCCCCATAGTGTAGTAATTTTGAACAAGATTTAAGTTTTATTTAAATATAGTGGATAAAATACTCACAAACATATAGAGATTTCTTTGCAATGTAAAAACGAGCCTCGAGCTCGATTACGTCACTTCCGGTAGCGTCCCGACGCGTGTTCGTCACGGTCACGTGACTTCATCAGGGGATGACTAGTGTTCAGGGAAGTGTCTTTAAATAGAGACAATGATTGCTAGTTCGGTGGCCATTTTGGGGAAGACCCGGAAGTGTCCCGGCGGCCATTTTGCGGTTCATATTGTCGCCGGAAGTATACCGACGGCCATCTTGTTGGTTTGTTACATCGTGTTTCTTATGTCGGCAGCCATTTCGCTGTTTATATTGTCGCCGGAAGTATATAGACGGCCATTTTTTTGGTTGTTATGCCTTGTTTACTATGTACTGTGTCCAAAAATAGATGCATGGCCATTTTTGGGAGGTATCCTCGGCGGAAAACACCAGCGGGGCGTCGCTGTATGGATGTCGCCGCCTCCCAAACAGACAGAGTGCCTAATAATGTTAAGAACCAGGAGAATGTATATAGAATGTGTAATATAGGCTATACATTAAACGGGCAATCACTAGTTAAAGAGTGATAACCTTTCTATATAATTGGCAAGTTTGGAGTAAAACAATTAATGCTGTTTATTAAAATACGTCTATTTTAATATATATCTATAAAAAAGTTAATGAGTATAAATACAGGAGAGAATGCATATGTCAAAATATGCATAAAAATAGGAAAATATTAATTTATTTGTTTATCTATAAAAACGTATACGTTTAAAATGACGGATATATTTAAACTAAAATAATTTACAGGCCTTACTATTTGTAAGCGTAAGGTAATAGTAGTTGAAACCAGATAATAAATTTAAAAAGTAGGAATTAAAATGGAGAAAAAATATATATAAAAAAGAGAAAAAAATATTTAAATAAAATAGAAGACGAGGGAAGTGATTCCCATTGCTGCCGGAAATGACGTTCACAGTAAACAAAGTTTTAGATAAGTAAATAGAGGGCGAGGGCCACAAGAGTTAAAATATATCAATAAAATACCTATATACGTGTACATCAACCACGGTGCTCGTACATATGTACATGTGTATGTGTCTATGCATGTTAATAATCGTGCTTAAATATATCTCAGTGATTATATAACATGCAAATAATCAAAATCTAGGTTCAGGGTCGTTTGAAAGAGGAGGGAAGAGTAGGGGTAATTAAGATTGTAGATATGTAAGAGACAGTAGTGAGTTGTAAAATGAATAGAATATATATGAATAATGTATGGAACGTTATAAAAGAGTTTACAAAATTTAAAAGGAGTTAAATAGAAGGTAAAAGATCGTTCAAAATTGAGGGGTGGTTAAAAGTCGCTAATGAAGCAGTTTAGGTCAAATTCCACATTGAGTCCCTTTGGCGTGAATGTGTCTAGTGTAAATATCCATTTGGACTCGATTTGGCTAAGGGTCCTTACTTTGTGCCCTCCTCTCCAGTGTTTGACGTATGGTTCGATGCCCCAGAATTTAAGTTGGGAGGGATCTTTATTGTGGTGTAACGCAAAGTGCCTCGATACACTATGTTTATCAAATCCCTTTATTATGTTCTTTATGTGTTCTTTGACACGTACTTTTAGTGGTCTCTTTGTGCGGCCCACATACTGGAGTCCACAACTGCACTCCAATGCGTATACCACCCCGATGGTATTGCAACAGATGAACTCTTTAATATCATGACTGTTGCCTGTGCTAGTGGAGGTGAACTCTTTTCTCTTCTCGTTGGGGCGTTTTGTTTTAATGCATGCATAGCATCGCTTACAGGGAAAAAATCCTTTTCCCGTAAAGAAGGTGAATCCCCTACTTGGTGCAGTCTTTAAATGCAGGAAAGCACTCGAACAGGTGGTACATTTGGGCCTAAAGAAGGAGATACTCAATAAGAAAGAAGCCAAATATCTAATACCCGAGTCATGTAGAACACCAATTATTTATTTTCTGCCAAAAATCCATAAAGACAAAGAAAATCCACCCTCCAGACCAATAGTGAATGGTATTGACTCTTTAACAGCGAGAATGGGGCAATATATTGATTATTATCTGCAGCCGGCCGTACAGAAGACACGGGCGTATCTGAGAGATACCAAGCACATATTGCAAATCATAGATGACATACCAAAAGACGAGGGACCGTGGTGGTTGGCTACAGCGGATGTAGCCTCACTCTACACAATAATCTTGCACTACCAAGCCTGTGAGGCAACTAAATGGGGATTACGGAAATATACAGACCTACTGTGCCCCCAGAGAAAATTCCTTATAAAATGTCTCGATTTCTGCTTGAAAAACAGCTACTTCTGGTATAATAAAAATTATTATCACCAAAAAACGGGCGTAGCCATGGGGGCAAAATTTGCCCCGAGCGTCGCAGGCCTTTTTATGGCACAATGGGAGGAAGAGGAAATATTTAACAACCCCCCAAATGAATTATATATATACCGAAGATACATCGATGATGTCATTATATTGTGGAAGGGTGAACGACCAAGACTGATCACCTTTTTGGAGAAACTAAACACGAACAAGAGGAACATAAAACTATCGTGGGAGATAAGCAATGAATCCATCAATTTTCTGGATTTGAAAATAATACAAGATAACGAAAAACTTATCACAAAAACACACTTTAAGAGTGTAGACCGCAATAGTTACCTACCATTAGAAAGCTGCCACCATAAGGATTGGCTATATAACATACCAAAAGGCCAACTTATGCGCCTGAGACGCAATTGTACACAAGAAGAACACTTTCAGGAACAAGCTAAAAACATGAAACAAAAATTCATTGAGAAAGGCTATGAGGAAGAATTTATAAACGAGAAAATATCAGAAGTAACAAGCTTAAATCGTAAAGATCTCATAAAAAACAAACCCCATAACGAGACAGCACAAGATAACGTTCCGATTATCTTAGACTTCAATGTACAGTTTAAACAGGTGGAAAAAATCATCAAACGTAATTGGGAAATATTACGCTCAGATACATGTCTAAAAGACATTCTGCCCACTCGTCCGAAATTTGTATATAGGCGAGCCCCTACGATTAGGGACAAAATAGTGAAGAATATCCCCGATCCACCAAGTAGGGGATTCACCTTCTTTACGGGAAAAGGATTTTTTCCCTGTAAGCGATGCTATGCATGCATTAAAACAAAACGCCCCAACGAGAAGAGAAAAGAGTTCACCTCCACTAGCACAGGCAACAGTCATGATATTAAAGAGTTCATCTGTTGCAATACCATCGGGGTGGTATACGCATTGGAGTGCAGTTGTGGACTCCAGTATGTGGGCCGCACAAAGAGACCACTAAAAGTACGTGTCAAAGAACACATAAAGAACATAATAAAGGGATTTGATAAACATAGTGTATCGAGGCACTTTGCGTTACACCACAATAAAGATCCCTCCCAACTTAAATTCTGGGGCATCGAACCATACGTCAAACACTGGAGAGGAGGGCACAAAGTAAGGACCCTTAGCCAAATCGAGTCCAAATGGATATTTACACTAGACACATTCACGCCAAAGGGACTCAATGTGGAATTTGACCTAAACTGCTTCATTAGCGACTTTTAACCACCCCTCAATTTTGAACGATCTTTTACCTTCTATTTAACTCCTTTTAAATTTTGTAAACTCTTTTATAACGTTCCATACATTATTCATATATATTCTATTCATTTTACAACTCACTACTGTCTCTTACATATCTACAATCTTAATTACCCCTACTCTTCCCTCCTCTTTCAAACGACCCTGAACCTAGATTTTGATTATTTGCATGTTATATAATCACTGAGATATATTTAAGCACGATTATTAACATGCATAGACACATACACATGTACATATGTACGAGCACCGTGGTTGATGTACACGTATATAGGTATTTTATTGATATATTTTAACTCTTGTGGCCCTCGCCCTCTATTTACTTATCTAAAACTTTGTTTACTGTGAACGTCATTTCCGGCAGCAATGGGAATCACTTCCCTCGTCTTCTATTTTATTTAAATATTTTTTTCTCTTTTTTATATATATTTTTTCTCCATTTTAATTCCTACTTTTTAAATTTATTATCTGGTTTCAACTACTATTACCTTACGCTTACAAATAGTAAGGCCTGTAAATTATTTTAGTTTAAATATATCCGTCATTTTAAACGTATACGTTTTTATAGATAAACAAATAAATTAATATTTTCCTATTTTTATGCATATTTTGACATATGCATTCTCTCCTGTATTTATACTCATTAACTTTTTTATAGATATATATTAAAATAGACGTATTTTAATAAACAGCATTAATTGTTTTACTCCAAACTTGCCAATTATATAGAAAGGTTATCACTCTTTAACTAGTGATTGCCCGTTTAATGTATAGCCTATATTACACATTCTATATACATTCTCCTGGTTCTTAACATTATTAGGCACTCTGTCTGTTTGGGAGGCGGCGACATCCATACAGCGACGCCCCGCTGGTGTTTTCCGCCGAGGATACCTCCCAAAAATGGCCATGCATCTATTTTTGGACACAGTACATAGTAAACAAGGCATAACAACCAAAAAAATGGCCGTCTATATACTTCCGGCGACAATATAAACAGCGAAATGGCTGCCGACATAAGAAACACGATGTAACAAACCAACAAGATGGCCGTCGGTATACTTCCGGCGACAATATGAACCGCAAAATGGCCGCCGGGACACTTCCGGGTCTTCCCCAAAATGGCCACCGAACTAGCAATCATTGTCTCTATTTAAAGACACTTCCCTGAACACTAGTCATCCCCTGATGAAGTCACGTGACCGTGACGAACACGCGTCGGGACGCTACCGGAAGTGACGTAATCGAGCTCGAGGCTCGTTTTTACATTGCAAAGAAATCTCTATATGTTTGTGAGTATTTTATCCACTATATTTAAATAAAACTTAAATCTTGTTCAAAATTACTACACTATGGGGCTCCCCTTTTTTATCTGTTTAACCCTCACATAACAACCACCGCTGAGGCAACCTAACAACCCCCCCCCCCCCCCCTATGCTGAGTACCGCTGAACGTCCACTTAAGGAGACCAACACGGTGTAATAGGCAGGAGACGCCAGTTTCCGGGGCCATAAGGATAGGACCTCGAGGGATAAAAGACCACCAGGAAGCCTGAGGATATACATGTCAAACGCTGTTACCTTACAGCTGTAAGGTAAGGGGACATCCATACCCTGAGTACACAGGACCACGCGGGATATAGTCACCATCACTAATACCATCACTGTTTGCAACGTTACTTTACAGTGCACAAAAAAATCTGATACCAGCACTTCATGCGTTTTTTGTTGCATGCGATTTTGAATATAATCGCCACCAGTTATCGCACATCTTGAATGGACACAAACCTGATATATGTGATTGTGCAATCTTTTTATCTATTGGTTGATATAGTTTTTTAAATCACTGTGCACACTTACTGAGAATATTTTTACAGAGATCCTTTTCTTATGTGTTGTTTTCTTTGACACGATTTTGTGTATGTCACATGATTTTACGTGTTCACCGTATTTACACAATTTAGCACATGGTATAAAGATATTTATACGCATTTATTTACAATAATTTTCGGCACTGGCACTTTATGCGATTTCCTAGCCACTAGCAAACCTGTTTCACATAATTCTTGTGTTTTTTAATGACTTTTTTATGCACATTGGTTTTTATTTATGGTGTAGTTGATATTTCTATAGATTTATTCACTATCTAGCACTGGCACTTCTTATGCGATTTTGTTAATCGCATTAAGAATCACTATTTATTTTGCTTACCATTGGATATACTTTGCTATTCACATTGTGACGTAGAAGTCACCCACTCATATTCGTTCACACTTGAGCATCATTTTTTTCATATTATTTCGCCAATTTTAGCCGCCCATATATCCCCTTTTAGTCTGGGCGATAACACATCTAACTTTAATTATTGTGATGTGGACAGAATTTACTAACCTCTCAGGATAATATCACCCAACCCAGTACTGCGCAACACTACTTCTTATATATTTTTCCTGTAAAAAGGGTTCAAGTACCCCACTTCCAGTGTATGCAGCAGTACAAAATTAGATCCTTGTTCTCTTCCCTGATTAGGCGCAGGAATAACCCCTTAATACTTATTTTTGTTATATATATATATTTTTGGGGGATATTTATTATAGCAAAATGGGGAAAAAAAGTTATTTTTTTTTTTTCCACAATTGTCGCTCCTTTTTTTTGTTTTTTTTGTTTATAGAGCAAAAAATAAAAACCGCATGATCAAATACCACCAAAAGAGAGCTCTAATTGTGAGATAAAAAGGAAGTCAATTTTGTTTGGGAGCCACGTTCCATGACCACACAATTGTCAGTTAAAGCAACGCAGTGCTGCATCGCAAAAAGTGCTCTGGTCATGAAAGGGGTAAAATCTTCCAGGGCTGAAGCAGTTAAAGGAGACACATTCATAAGAAAATTCAAAAAGTTCTTAGAAATCTCCACTTACCTTTCCCACCACAGGGATTTCTTTGGTAAACCAACAGACCCAATCTTCACCCTTCACGGTGGGTAAACCTTCAGGAGCTGGAGATCCTCAGGAAATCCACTATCCTGGACCTGTAACAGCACCTCCGCCAGTAAACCTATATGGCCTTACTACCAAAAAGTACTTAATTCCGGGGTCCAGCTCTCTAGAAAGAGAAGTATTTACAGGCAAAACCTAATTTTTTCGGATACAAGGCCCGGGTACCATTCAATTTGGCCAAAAGAGACACTTTGGATCTGGTCAGCATGGCTAGCCCCAGCAAGGATTGCTCCAGAGGAGCTCAGCACAGCACATCATTAGTTGTGACCAACACCTTAGACACTGGCGAAAAAACTGAGGTACTCCCAGTAGTGGTAGGGGTTATATAGGGAGGGCACTTTTTGTCTTAGGGCGTGCCAGTGTCCATCACCTGAAGGTGGCCTATAACCCGCATAGTAACTACTATGGTTTTTTGTCCCGTGATGTATGATAAGAAATATTTTTCAAGGGCGCCCTGGTTGAAAAAAGATTGAGAAACACTGGCCTACACATTATAAGCAAGACCTGCTTTGACAACTCCTCTCTTCAGAAGAAGCAAGTCTGCGTGTTGAGGAATTGTAAGCCCTCCATGGCTTACATTTGTGCCCATGATATAACACTTTATGTGAATTGGTATACATCCAGTGGGCTGATATTGTAGCCTCTTCCAGAGCAGCCAAATGCAAGGTGTATGTATATGGAGTGGATGGGGAAATGAACATAGGGCAGTGATGGCAAACCTTTTTGAGTCTGAGTGCCCAAACTGAAATAAATAAGTTGGTTTTGTGTTGTAAAGTGCCAACACGACAATTCGCGAGAGAGGGGTGCTGAACAAAAGAGAGGGGGTGTGTGTAAGAGAGAGAGAGGACACATAGAGAAAGGTGACAGAGAGTGAGGGGGGGACAGATGGATAGAGATAGGGGACACACACAGAGAGGGGGGACACATGGGGGGGGCAGAGAGAGAGGGGGGACAGAGATGGGGACACAGAGAGGGGGAGGGGGGACAGAGGGGGAGGGGTGTGAGATGCTAAGAGGAATGGGAAGGAGAGAGAGAGACATGGGACAGAGAGAGAGAGAGAGATATGGGACAGATAAAGGGGAGGGCACAGTGACAGAGAGAGGTGACAGAGAGAGGGGGGGGGGGCAGATAGATAGAGATAGGGGACACACACAGAGAGGGGGGACACACGGGGGACAGAGAGATGGGGCGAACATAGAGGGGGAGGAGTGTGAGAGATGCTGAGAGAGAGAGAGAGAGGGGGCAGAGAGAGAGAGAGAATTGGGACAGAGATAAAGGGGAGGGCACAAAGAGAGAGAGGGGAGGGCACAGAGAGAGAGAGGGGACAGAGAGAGAGGGGGCACAGAGAGACAGGGGGGACAGAGAGAGAGAGAGGGGGGGGGACAGAGAGAGAAAGGGGAGGACCGAGGGGGACACAGAGAGAGAGGGGGGGGGCAGAGAGAGAGGGGACACAGAGAGAGGGGGGACAGAGAGAGAGAGAGAGAGGGGGGACAGAGAGAGAGAGAGAGAGGGGGGACAGAGAGAGAGAGAGAGAGGGGGGACACAGAGAGAGAGAGAGAGGGGGGACACAGAGAGAGAGAGAGAGGGGGGGGACACAGAGAGAGAGAGGGGGGACACAGAGAGAGAGAGGGGGGACACGGGGGCTGAAAAAGAGGAGAGCTGAGAGAAAGGGAGACCTCTAGCTCTGTCCTTATCTGCAATCCCTGCTATGCCTCCCTGCCCCAGTCTTTGTCTGCAGGTATTCAGTGTATAATTGTGCCCAGTACCTGCTGCCATGTTCTGCCCATCGTGAACCAGGACCCTCTCGCGTGCCCACATAGATGGCTCTGCGTGCCAGCTGTGGCACGCGTGCCATAGGTTCGCCATCACTGACATAGGGGGTTTTGTTCATTCTAACAATAGGCAGATGTTTTTAAACTTTTTTTTGTTTTTAGATTTTAGTATCAAGCAGCCTGGGATGTTGGGTTGAATTGGCATTACTGAAAAGTGTTTTTTTTTTTTTTTGCACTTGTGGCTTAGGCCTAGGCTGGGTTATCCCCACATCACCAAATCGCGAGGCTTCCCTGTATTCGTGGCGTCACTTAGTGGGATGGATGGGAAGTTCACCAAGAAAACAGAAAGCTTCACACAGTATAAAAATCCTTTATAAATCCTTTATACATTTATTAAAGTAATAAAATGTTGCACCTACAACAGGAATAAAATAGCACCTTGCGTTTGGTGTGTGGCCAGCATACAAACGTCCTTCCGGGACATGAGGGTGATGGGTGACATCAGCGAGTTGCTCCAACTTGCGAGTTTTGTCACAGATGACATCATCCAGGTGCCCCTGGACAATGTCATTTGTTACAAGACGTGTAGGAAAGAGCAACGTACTGACATCACCATTACCCTGGTGTCCCGAACGGATGGCTCTGTTTGGTTGTATGCCGGCCGGCACACCAAACTAAAGGTGCTATTTTGATGTTGCTGTAAGTGCAACATTTTGTTATCTTAATAAACGTATAAAGGATTTTATACTATGTGAAGCTTTCTGTTTTCTTGGTGAACTTCACATTCATCCCACTAAGTGACGCCACGAGTACACGGGAGCCTTGTGATTTTGGAGACCCAGCCTAGGCTTAAGCCACAAGCACAGAGTGACTCCTTGTAATGAGGGGTCCACAGGACCTGTTAAAGCGGTAGTAAACCCGCAATTTTTTTTGAAACCTGCAAAGCAAAATGCATAATGAGCTAGTATGCACCGCATACTAGCTCATTATGAAATACTTACCTTAGAACGAGGCCCCGACATCTGGCCCGATCCACGCCAAGGGAGCTGACATGCTCCCTCGGCGTTTCTTCTGGGTATCGCGGCTCCGGCGCTGTGAGTGGCTGGAGCCGCGATATTGTCACTCCCGCGCATGCGCACGGGAGATTTCATTCCCGGCCGGCCACTGCCGGATTTTCAGGCCGAGAATCCCCTTGTGCGCATGCGCCGCTGCAGTCAGCGGCGCATACCGAGGGGAATATCTCCTAAACCGTACAATTTTAGGAGATATTTTTTTTACCTACAGGTAAGCCTTATTATAGGCTTTCCTGTAGGTAAAAGTTAAAAATTTGGGTATACAACCACTTTAAGCAGTTTCTTTCCAGCTTTTGGTGGAGGCATTGTTGCTCAAGGTGGTGGATGGTGGAGACTAATACCAAGAATTCAAGATTAAAGCCCCATACACGCTATCAGTTTTTCTGCTGAGTTTTCCCTTCAGGGACTGCCTGATTGCATACAAATTGAAACTCCTAAGATTTGACCTCATATTATATGGTTTTGGTAAATCTGAAGGAAAAACTCAGCAGAAAAACTGATAGTAAAGCCCCATACACACTATTGCAAACATTGGTGGACTGGTCAATGGACATTTGGTTCTTCATATGTCGTTTTTAATTTTGACCATCTAGCGCAATTCTATATTTATACATTTCTATTGAAGTCTATGGGGCCAAAAAAAAAAAAGCTCATGCTTTTTTGAGATTCAGGCAACAGAACGTTCATCTGCAAACAGGGGCCATTGAAATGAATGGGATTTGGCGTCAGCGTTTTTAGAGCTACAAGCAGAAAATCGCTCAGGTGTGAAGGGGGCCTTAGGCTTAATGTACACTTAAAATACTTTGACCGCAGCCACAGGGAAACTCGAAACACAGCAAAATTGTGTTTCTTCCGCATTCAGGAGAGGGAGGTTGAACCTCCCCTAACCGAGGCAGCTCCTAAACGGCTATGTGTATGTGGATAGATAGGCTTTTATGGAGTTGAGGTTAGGGGCTGCTAGTGTACATGGACCCTGTTTGTATTTCATGATGATAAACCACAAAAAAAGCCTCATTAAACTATCTGAATAATTGTTTTTTACCACACCATTGACACTTATTCATCTGGAATGTTGGTCTCACTAACACAGCCTTGTTTATTAACTACCAGTAATACCCTTATTTGTATTTTATCTTAAGGGCCCAGACCATCATGAAAGCTCGTCTGAAAGGTGCCCAGACAGGACGCAACCTTCTTAAGAAAAAGTCAGATGCCTTAACCCTACGTTTCCGACAGATCCTAAAAAAAATTATTGAGGTACAGTTTGGGGAAAAAAAAGTATTACATTTATTTGCACAGTGTACGCACTAACCATCCCTATAAAAATGCAATACAACATTTTTGTAGTAGCATAGGTTCTAGGTTTAAAGCGTATATCAAGCCTAATATTTTATTTTACATTTTTGGATGTTGCATACAAGTGTCAGAGGCCCTTTAACGTGATTGTAAAGGATCACTTTGTAAAACAAACCGATTCAGTTTGAAAATTAAATAAAAGGCAAAACATTTGTGCATAGATTTAAAAAAAAAAAAAGTATCAATTTTTTTTTATTTTATAAGTGATAACAATCTCCGTTATCGGATGCATAAGAGCTGGAGGAGGAGAAGCAGCAGCACGCTCAACTCTCCAGTGAATGGCTGTGCAGGGAAGGTACAAGTCTGATCAATTGACGAGAGCAGGCTGAGTTCCCAGCATAGCTAGAGAACTGACCATGATGTGCTCTCCTGCTTGGTGTGGTCAGTTACTAATAGGAAAGCAGAGGGAATGGCAGGAACACCAGGGATTTCACACAAAGGAAGTAATATAAATAGAACAGGATACTTTTCCATACAAGTACATGGTACAGCAGGCACATATCAGGAATATGAAAAGCTGGGGTAACGAACACTTTAAGGTTTTTACTGCTATCCCAGGCTATGTTAGAAATATTTCCTACCGCTTCCTGTCTTGCTGACAATATTTTACCAGACATAGGCCTTCACTTCCTTTCCCATAGACACAGCAGAAAGTAAAAGACATTTTCTCCAAATTGAGGTAAAGGCTTTCTTTGGCAGTTGTCATTAGCACAAACGTCTCAATTAGAAGATTTTTATTTTTATTTTTTGCTGCTCCAGTCCTTTCAGCAGGAGCTGAACGGGTTGGATGTCTGTGTTTTGCCAGTTCAGCCGTGATGACTCTATGGGCAGTCGGATGTAAATAGAATTATCGGTTTTACATTAGGCTACCTCTGATCCGTCACCTTTAGGATGCAGTCCTCTTCTGTTGTGTGTGTGTGTGTGGTGTGTGTTTTTTTTTTTTTTTTCTCTTAGCCCTTGTACACACGGTCGGATGGAAAATGTCCGATCGGACTGTGTTGATGTATAATCCGACAGTGTGTGGGCTCCATTGGACTGTTTCCGTCAGAATATCCGACGGACCAAGTTTGAGAGCTGGGCTATAAAACTTTCCGACAACATGATCCGATCGGACTTTGTCCGATTGTTTGTAGAGCATTCCGATTAGACAAAGTGCCACGCATGCTCAGATCAAATTCCTAGACCAAAGCTATTGGCTACTAGCCTGAACGTAGTCCCGTTGTAACTAAATAACGTCATCACATTACGAACGATCAGATTTTAGAACAACTTTGTCCGACCGTGTGTATGCAACACAAGTTTTGGACAAAATCCGACGGATTTTGTTGTCAGAATGTCCAACTGTGTGTACAAGGGCTTAGGACCATAATAAACTCGGAAGTAGATGGGTATAAATGGACAAAGGTCTGTTTAAATCAGCCGGCCCATAGACCCACATGGAGGCTTTGTTCAAGTCCACCTGAAAAATGGACAGACGGACCTGATCGGAAAGCCTGTGTGAAATGGTCCTTATTCTGCCTTTCAGTTTAGGTGACAGTGGTCACCAGAACTGACAATGAGAGCAAGAATCCCTACCATCGCCACACCACTGTATCCAATACTAAACAAAATCTCTTGTGTGCAACTTCTAATCATCAATATTTATGTTGTAGACCAAGATGCTAATGGGAGAGGTTATGAGAGAAGCTGCTTTCTCACTAGCTGAAGCCAAATTTACAGCAGGGGATTTCAGGTAAGCAATGCAATGAATAAAGATATAACCATATAAAATTAAAGTGCTACTAAACCCAGGACTCTGCATTCACTAAAACTGGTCTCCCACAGTACATGGAAATGCAATTAATTTAGTAAATATAAATGGCTAAATACCTTTTCTCATCAGCAGTATATAGCAGTCTTGTGACTTCTATCCGTGTCTGGTTAAAGCTTGTAGGAGGAGTTTTCATTCTACTCTGATTGACCCTTATGCTGATCGCAGGCACTCTCCCAAGGAAAAAAAAAAAACTCTAGCAATACACACCAAACTGAGCATGTGCAGAGTGCCCCCAAGGCTCAGTTCTATCAGTAGATAGATTTGGGACTGTGAAATAAGGGAAGGATCCGAGATCACATGATCAAATGCCCTTTTTACGTAATTCAGAGGATAACCCCCTTAGATTCAACAGTGAGTATAACAAGCATGCTTTACTGCATATACAGACAGATTTTACTGTTGTGGGTTTAGTAACACTTTAAGCTGGCGTTACACTAGTATATTTTCAATCAAAAAATATGTACATTGCATTCAACAGCTTGATGAATGTCATTTGAATATTGAGAGCAAACTAAATTTATAACTTTCAAACTAATAGACTTTATTGAACAAAAACCAAATACTCTATTAGAAATTATTTATTTTTTTAAAGAAAATTTCCATCCTACTCCTTTTTTGAATTTTCTTGCCAGTGAGGTCAAAAACAAATGTTGATTTGACTCCATTAACAATCAAAAAAATCAAACATTCTTAAAAAATGTCTAACTAAATTCTCCCAGTGTATAGCCAGCTTTCTAGTATCATTGTGCCAAACTGTATAATGGTATTTAGGGCATGGCTTGTGACGAATCCACAATTTTCTTTTATTGCAGGTATTAGATTAGATATGTAACTTGTAGCAGAAAAGGAGCCGTGAGAAAATCTTTTCTTGAAAGATCAAACAAATGAACAATTAGATTACAGTTTTTTGTATAAATTATCCTTACTGTTTGTGTTGGAGAAAGACCCAGTTATGGTGTACAGCATTGTATGTATTTATGTGGTGAAAAATGTATCCTGTATATTGACCTGTCTAGTAAATGCAGAAGTAAACCACAGCATTTAAAAAAAAATAAAAAAATAAAAAAAAGCAAAAGCATAATGTGCTAGTATATATTGCATACTAGCACATTATGAAATACCTTAAAACTTAGTACTCCAGTGGTGCACTGTCTCCGCTGACACGGCTTTCATCTTCACCTGGTCTTCCTTCTGAGTTTGCGGGCTCCGGCAGTTTGAATGGCCGAGCCGCGATGACTCCATGGTTGGGAGCCACGAAGGAACGGGTATGGGTGTCACCAGCTGCCAAAAGAGCAGTGCATGTTTAGGAGATATTCATTTTACTGACAGGTAAACTTTATTATGCGCCTTCCTATTTGTTGTAACTGTATGCAGATATCTTTAAAGGATATGTTCACATAAAAAATAAATGCACATTTTTATTTTTTTGCAGGGAAAAAATAGTTTTTATTTATTTTTGGAGCCTGTAAAGCATTGCACCAGCAATCAACAGATCACTGATGCCATGTAGGTCTGCTGCAGACCTGCATGGCATCTGTGTGCCCGTATATCCCATACAGGCTAGCAGATACACCAATAGGCAGAATCAGTGAACTACCATGGCGCTCCACAGGGACGTGGTAGTTCATTAAGAACTACAAGCCAACATCCGCAAGGAACTTGTAGGCTCCTTCACACACAGAGTTCTGTGTATGAATGATGCAGCTGTGTGGGCGCTGATTTAAAAAACTGACAGCTAGTACAGGGAACTTCTCCCTATATCGCTGTCATGGGGGGGGGAGGGGGAATCGGGCAGTGGCTGCAGCATTGAGAACATGTTACATGTTCTACCCTAAAAATTGGTGGAATGTAACATGTTCCCAAAGGAGAACTTATCCTTTAAAGATTATTATGGTGTGACTAACATGTGACGTTATAAACTATTTTGATAATATATTGTCACTATGTAAAACACTACAAATTGTATTAAATCAGCCAGTGGTTGTTTTTTTTTCTTTTCCAGTGATGTGTTCTTCAATAAATTTGTGTATCAATAAAATAACGAATGAATGAATTTTAAAGAAATATGATAATGTACCTTAAAAGTCGCATGGGTAATGTTTTTGTGATGCATATTTCTATATTTGGGATATTAGTACATCAACATGCATTTCAGATTATAATTATAATGCAAATTATTTTTTTCCAAACAACAGTACAACTATTATTCAGAATGTGAACAAAGCACAAGTGAAGGTTAGAGCTAAGAGAGACAATGTTGCAGGTAAACAGTTTTCTTCATTTTTGTAAAATCTTTGGTAAAATTATTCCAGTGATAGTGTGCCTCAAATACTCTATTACTTTGCATATTTTTATTCTTTCAAATTATTTTGGTTATTTGGTTAATTAATTAATTAATTAATGAGTAAATCAGAAGATAATATATCTCAGGATCAACACTTTCTTGCTTAGCTGAAGGAGTAAATTAGAATGTATTAAATGGAGTATAGTATTTCAAAATTAAAACTTGCAGAACTGTTCAAGGAGAACTACAGAATTATTATTTTTTTTATCTTACCTTGCAGTGGGGCTGGGCCCGCAATGTATGGGATAACTGCTTGTTTTAGTCTAGGGGATTGCAGAGTGGAGCTATACATGCCTGTTCCGCCAATCCTCTGAACGCAAGGCTGGTCCCTGCTGACACCCCAATCCCCCCCACACGCTAGCGGTCTTGTTAATGGACTGTTTGTGACCACATCACTTCCATATATCTGCTCTGGACGTGAGGACGGCAGGGACAGTCCATTGCTGGATGTGGAGTGCGGTTCTCCGGATCTTTTGAAGGATCTGCTAAGTATAGCCTTTCAATGTGCAAATACTAATGTAAAGATGGCACTCACATACATAAATGACATTTAAAAATATAAAAACACCTTACAATAAACAAATATTACTGATTCACAATACATGCCATATACACTCATGAATACTATAAACCAAGAGGCAATGTAGTAAACCAATAAACAATTGGATAAAGTCCAGTGTTAAAGTCCCAACACCAATAATTGCTTCAGTGGAGATGCTCTTCATCTTCACCGCTAGTGCTCAAAGGGTGTTAAAAACATGACAAAAAGAATTGCACTCAACGGCACTAGTGTGTACAGCTTGTGCAGATATCAAATGGCTTCTCCAGGGCTGGCGTGTGGTCCAAGCCTCGTTCTGACTATCCAGCCCGGAAATTATGTCACACAGGACCTGGAAGTGACGGAACCCTGCTCCGTTCCACTTATCCCCTCCCTTGGCATGGGAGAACAAATTTTTACTGACTTTAATCCTTTTATATTTAAATCAATGTGCCAATGGTATGTTCCCACAAAGATTTGGAATCTTTTCAATTAAAATCACTAAGGCTACTTTTATGCTGAGACGGCGATTTAGCGCTAGAAATAGCTTCTGAAAAGCAGCTCCCATTCATTGCAGTGTGTCTCTTCACACTGGGGCGGTGCGCCTGCGGGATGTCATGAAAAGTCCTGCGACCAGCATCTTTTGGGGTGGGTTGGGAGCGCTGTATTTAGCGCTCCCAAAAAGCCCTTCCCATTGCAATGAATGAAGCGCCTGAGAAGCGCTGTAAAACTGGACTTTTTACAGTTTTTTTTGTGTGAGGTTAAAAAGGGCCCCGCTAGACGCCCAAAAGCTCTGCAAAAGCGCTGCTAAAATGAGTGGCGCTTTAGAGCTAATGACTAATATCCATGTTTTCATTAAAAGGTTAAATACCCCACCCCCTTCAATAATTCAGGTGGCTGAGAATGCCAACCTGTACGATGTTGAATTTGTCCTTGCATTGTGCAGTTCTGTTCTCATCACCCCACTCCTTACTACTGAGCTGCAACTAGAATCCACTTTCTGCCCCAAAACAGTCAATCTGCAGGGCTTTGCATGAGTGCCCACATTCCTTTTGAACTTTTCGTATCTTGTAATTTTACCATCTGAAATTAAAGTGGATTAGGGATTTTATGCTGCTGATCTTAACAGAATAGTTCATAATGTAAGTGAAACGCACAACATCTATATAGTTTCAGATTACTTACCAATATAAAAGACTTTAGATGGGTGTTAGGCAGTCTTCAGTGGCAGTATGTGTATTTTTGGGACGTTGCGGTTGAACTAAGAAAAAGCTGTGCAGATACACTTTTTTTTTACATATTAAACAGTTTACTGATGCCCATGTTTAAACCTTTTGTCAGCTTTATTGTTAGAGGGCCTAAATAGAGTACTATGGCATTTAATTGGAACTATGCTGTATCGGAGCACCACAAACCTAGAATGCTATTTAATTCTATTTGCAATTTTCAAAGCAAACTCCCTCATCCATCCATGTCTCCATGGTTTATTTTCTTGAGAAATCACTGAACAACACCCCCTAGCGTTTCTGGCCATGGTCATCTTGAGTAATGGCAGATGATTCGTGTAGCATTTGCTTCCTGGAATCCATCTGCCCTTAGCTTAGGCATGAGGCATGCATAGCTGAGGAAGCCCCTCCACCCATCCTGAAGACTCCTGTATGACATCGTTTGCATGGTTCTGTAAACCAGGAAGTAACTGAAGAACTGAATAAATAATTGAATAAGTCTAAAACCAGTAAATATCATATATTTTCTATTTACTAATGCTAGCAGCATGAGGAATGAAAATAGTTAATGTTGATTGAGACAGAGCGGTTCCGCTATAAAATACGAAATCTAAAACCCTTTACTTCATTAAAGTTGACGTATTTCTGCTTATTGAAATTGGTCATGCACATTGTGACTGACAGTGATGAATTAAAATACTGTTTAATCTTGTAGGAGTAACACTACCAGTGTTTGAACATTATCAGGAAGGAGGGGACAGTGAGTATTCATTTTAATGCATGTACATGTGTTAATTACTGTTGTTTCTTCTAACTTGTCACTTATCCTTTGCATTATTTCTTTCTTTCTTTGCCAGGTTATGAGTTGACAGGTCTAGCAAGAGGTGGTGAACAGCTAGCTAAACTAAAGAGAAACTATGCAAAAGCTGTAGAGCTGCTTGTAGAACTGGCCTCCTTGCAGGTATAAGACATGAATGCACCTATGTGTGCTGTAAAACAATAAGAGCATTCATTGGGCTGGGATCACACAGGTTTTGATTATAATCCTTTATTTTGCTTACCATTTGGCTGTTACTCCCCACTCCCCCCCCCCCCCATGTACTAAGAACTTCCTATAAAAATGACATAAAAACCACATAGGGGAGTTTAAATATAAAGCATATACAACATATACTGAATGTGCATGCAGTTCCTTTGATTACAGTCCGATTAACCACTTCCAGCCCAAGGACATCTCAGTGGGAATATCTGAATGATGCCTGCAGGCATCATTCAGATATTGTCTTTTTCAGCCGGAGATTCCCTACACCATAAGAACAATCATAGCAGCTTGATCATTCTTATGGGTGCTTGATCGTTCTTACGGGCAGCAAGAGGGGATGTCCCCCACCCTCCGGTGCTTCTAACGACTCGCTGCTTCCATTGGTGTTGTCGGAGAATGGATCTGCCGGCCCCCCGGATGTTACCGTAGAGATTTCCAGCGGACCAGATGGTCACCGGAGTCTCTATGATCATTCGGAGGCCGAACAGGATGTTATGACCTCATGCCCAGCCTCTGCATTCAAACAAATGGCCGCCTCGGCTAGGAAGCCAAGATCGTTTATTTGAGAAGAGAAATAAGTCCTGGATGGCCGCACATCAATGAATATGCGCCATGAGGGCGTGAAACGCATTAGTATTTGCCCTGTTTTTTCCCTATTTATGAAGTGACTGTATTTGGATTTTATCATTTGATAATAAAGATGCCTTTATTTGATGTGTGGCCATCCAGGACTTCTTTCTCTCCTCAACTTTGAGCAGAGCCAGCACCTGTAAGTTCCATTAGGGTGAGTGTTTTAGTACGGATTTGGGAGGTTGGAGCGGCATTATTTTGCTTATGACTTTCACCAAGATCGTTTATTTTTGATTTCAGGCTTCCCAGCCTAGAGGTGAGATGCGGGGTCCTATTGACCCCATTTCTCACTGTCAAGAGAAACGATCGTGACATATTCCTATTACAAGGGATAGTTACATTCCTTGTAATAGGAATAAAAGTGATCTAAACTTTTTTTTTTTTTAAAGTGTCAAACAAAAAAAAGAAAAGTAAAATTAACAATAAAAAAAAAAGTAAGGTGCCCCTGTAACTGTGTTCTCGCACGCAGAAGCAAACGCATACGTAAGTCCTGCCCACATATGAAAACCGTGTTCAAACCACACATGTGAGGTATTGCCGCGAACGTTGGAGTGACAGCAATAATTCTAGCCCTAGACCTCCTCTGTAACTCAAAACATGTAACCAGTAAAAAAATGGGAATTTTTTAAGTACCGAAGTTTGTCGCCATTCCACAAGCGTGTGCCGTTTTGAAGCGTGACATGATGGGTATCTATTTACTTGGCTTGGCGTAACTATCTTTCACATTGGTCTAAATCTAATGTGTGTTTTTTTTTTTTTTTTCTAAAAGCATTTTTTTTCCCCAAAAAAAAGTATTTGAAAAATTGCTGCACAAATACAGTGCGAGATAAAAAGTTGCAAAGACCGCCATTGTATTAACCATATATAATGTTTGGGGATTCTATGTAATTTTCTAGCAAAGAAATTATGAATTTTACATGTAGGAGAGAATGTCAGAATTGGCCTAGATGGGAAGTGGTTAAAAGAGTTTCAAGCCATGAAATCCTTAAAGTGATACTAAACATACATGGTTTCATTTACATTGTCTCTTCTATTACTGTATATGGATGGTGGCACTGTAAATATTAAAAACATCTTTTTAATCTTCATCTAATTGATACATAGCTATCACATGACCCAAATCATTCCCAGCCTGTCTGCAGGGAAACATAAGCAGGAGGAGCTTTTAGTCCTCTGCTGCGGGTCACATGTTCAAAATATAAAAAAGAAAAAACCGCCTTTGAAACACAGAGTAGAAATAATTAATATCAATAAACTGTTTTCAATTTGTCAAACAGATATACACTATATTGTCCAAAGGTATTGGGGCACCTGCTTTTACATGCACATGAACTTTAATGGCATCCCAGCCTTAATCCATAGGGTTCAAGTCTACCCTACCCCCCCCCCCCCCCCCCCCACATGACCAGATTTCCAAACACAGGGATATGTTAAATGGTAGAGACAAACACACATACACTCATTTTTAACTGGAAGGAACATTCAGGAATGTCTGTCTTCAACTTCTCCAACAATGTAACTTTGTAATATATCCTTCTATAGTGTGCCTCAACCCAAAGCACCTAGTGTGATTTCTGTCAGCCCCCCTCCAGCATACAGTAATTGATTGACAGCCTCAGTTGTACATATTTCCCTATGAGATTGTGGAGAGGGGGTGTGTCTTTCCCTCCCACTCAGGTCAGATTATACTCCGCTCCATGCTGTGCATTGTGCGATATCATATCCCAGCCTTCTGGAGCTGAGAAATGCTGTGTAAATTCTGAACAGCTGTAGAGGGGAGAAGGCTACAGATAAACAGATACAACTTATGTAGCATTTGTTTCATCTCTGTGTAACACCTGAGGCCAGTCACTTCACTGGGTATATGTAAGGGTTTACAACCACTTCAGCAGTATGAAAAATGTTGTTTTCCCATACATATTGTATATTGAGTAAACTAATGAAGTTTTCATTGTTGGCCTAGTTATAAGATTTGAATTGAATTCAGTATAACTTATAGAATATAATACGTCGTCTTATTCATAGACGGGGGGGGGATAGTCATCTCTCTCTTTTTTGATTTATTTTTTTAAGCCAGAACTGTTTTTATTAATAGGGTTGGAATTGTGATTTTATTTTTGATTATTAAAGGGAAGTTTTGAATTTATTCTGTGGCATGTAATGTATGGCAAAGATTTACATTTTGTCAGTTTTCTTTTAGAGCTTTTTCACATCAGAATGCGGTGCAGGAAAGGCACTACCTTTGCAATCTGCTGTAGCTGCCAATACATTGGTAACGACAATGCAAATGCAATGCATTTGCGGGCACCAGATTGCAGTACCATGCGATTTTTATACGACAAGTTTTTCAAAAGTGGTGCATGCACTACTTTTTGGGTGTTTGGTGCAATTTGCAGCTCATTCAAATGAAAGAACTGCAAAATCTCACTGCAGCGGAATGTACAGGAGCACAGCCTGCATTCATGTGCAATTCTATTGTGAATTTGGGCCAATAGCACCACAAATGAAAAATAACAATTAATGCTGCAATGACAAATTTGCATTGTATACACATATATTAAGTGTGTTAAGGAACGACTATGCAACTGACAGTTTAATTTTTCTCTCTTATTCAGACCTCATTTGTGACTCTAGATGAAGCCATAAAAATTACCAACAGGCGTGTAAATGCCATAGAACATGGTAAGTTAACCAACTCCATGCTGCAAACCTAACCTGAGCCTAATGCTCTATTCTAAACTGTACTAAAATATCCCTTTCTAGGGTGACTTTAAGCCTTACAAATCTGACTGTCCAAAGCTGTTGAATTAGGTCCTCATGATCTACCTAATCAATCTGTATCCAAATGGGGCAGGCCCCTGCACTGCATAATTGTTGGTTGATCTAAAGGAAATTGTGCATCCGCTCCTGCCCGCATGTCAGGGCTGGTGCTGCTTTTGCATCCACTTCTATGGGCTGCCTGCACGCAGCTCCGAGTTGGCTGCACAAGCATCTGCCAGCAGTTCTGCATGGAGGATAACGCTAATCTGCCATCTGAATGAGCCCTTTAAAGCATTCTTTTACAAACTTTGTTCTAGGATACCAGAGTTGGCAAGAACACAGTACTGCAGGGGTATGTATATGTGCAGCTCTTAACCCTAATAAAAGCACAACATTATCTACCCTGTTACTAAAAAGAGGGGTCCCAGCTTTTGTGTGGATTTAAGTTCTTCAAGAAAAGTTACAAAATTGACAATACTGTTGGGCACAAACCTTGCCAAATAAACCTCACCAAATAAACCTGATCTTATATTTTAGAAAGCTGCTCACATATAAAAAGTGTTCTCTACACTCAAGGATATGGATAGGGGCGTGTTTTATGTGGCGCTACCTAAATAAGTGAATCCTGAACGGATCTCAATACAAGTGAACTCTCAAAAAAATGATAGTATATTAACGTAAATCAATCTAATCCATATATAATAATAATTCATACGGTGCAATAATTTTCAGAAATTATGTGCAAATGTGCAATAATATAAATGGCATAAAAAGCATAGAAATCAGTTCCATAAATAAATGAATACGTGCAAATGTGTAGTAAATTAAAAATGACTTTGAGAAAGTCGCGTGGTATGTGACGCAACGCGTCAGGGAGGAGCCAGGTGTCGATCATCACTTCTGGTCGCTGCCGAGACCGGAAGTACTGTTGTTTATACCTGCGAATCGCTGCATTTCCATGTAAGTGTGGATATTTTTATTAATAAAGTTGATTTTAATTTACTACACATTGGAGGCCCCCTTATTTTCTTCCCTTATAACCCGGATTGTGGATTCTGGAGAATACAAGCTGGTGCCCCGGAGTTTATGTATGGGAGGAGGTGGAAGATTGTAACCCACTATCTCTGAAGTGTGATCCGGTCCCTAGGGACCTTTGTTAGAGGTGAGAGGCTGGGGGAAACAAGGGGTGCACCTTAAGCACTGAAGTGTGGAGGAACGGTGGATTTGCACTTTTTTGTTCACATCGCCTGGTTACCATAGTTTTTTTGGACTCGCACATTTTGTACAGATTTGAGTGGACTGATTTGTTTGCACTTTGCACTTTGTATTTTGATTGGGAGCAACACTATTTAATGGTTTTTATTTATTCGTTTGATTGTGTGTTATGCGATTTGCACTTATTGCACATTTGCACGTATTCATTTATTTATGGAACTGATTTCTATGCTTTTTATGCTATTTATATTAATGCACATTTGCACATAATTTCTGAAAATTATTGCACCGTATGAATTATTATTATATATGGATTAGATTGATTTAAGTTAATATACTATCATTTTTTTGAGAGTTCACTTGTATTGAGATCCGTTCAGGATTCACTTATTTAGGTAGCGCCACATAAAACACCCCCCTATCTTCAAGAAAAGTTGATTCTGTGGCTATTTCAGATCACCACTCTATTTGCAGGATGGGCATGGTTTATTCTACTTTAACTGTAACTTATGTTTAATGCTCCTAACATTATACTGTAAATTGTATAGATATGAGTTGCAATCACCCCCCTTTGTTTTTTTGTTTTTTGTCTTCAGTTATTATTCCTAGAATTGAGCGAACTCTGTCATACATTATTACTGAGCTGGATGAACGTGAACGAGAGGAGTTCTATCGGTAAACAAAGATTTTATTTATAACCCACATTCTAATCTGACTGTGTAGGCATATGCATGTTATTTTCATGAAAATCTGGGTGTCAGTGAGCAAAGTGAAAAGGATGTTGGCTATCCTTGCTAAACCACCATATGAAAAGTTTGTCAGACTGGGTTTAACCACTTCAGCCCCGGAAGATTTGGCTGCTCAATGACCAGGCCATTTTTTGCAATGCAGAACTGCATTGCTTTTACTGACAACTGTGCGACGCTGTACTCTAACATCCTTTTTTTTCCCCCCACAAATAATGCTTTCTTTTGGTGGTATTCGATCACCTCCTGTTTTTTTATTTTTTGCGCTATAAACAAAAGAGTGACATTTTTGAAAAAACACTATCTTAATAATATATCATATAAAAAAAACAAGGGGTTAACTGTGTTTCCTAGGTGTGTTCTAACTGTAGTGGGGATAGGACTTACTAGGGGAAGAGAGAGATCAGTGTTCATACTTATTATGAACATATAATCTGTCTCCTCTCCCCTGAGAGAACCTGGATCTGTGTTTACACACACAGATCCATCCCGGTTCTTGCTCTGTCACGAGCGATCGCGGGTGCATCAGGTACTCACATCAGTTCCGAGGGAACACGCTGTGCGTGAGCCCCTAGTGTTCAAAAGGCACTAGGTAACTTCGATTTGCCCAGTTGAGCCAACCTGCCACAGTAAAACTGCACTGGCTGGTCGGGAAGTGGTTAAAATGTTCATGAACTAGCAAAGTGTTCTCCTGTGTGAGTTCATAGCTAGGCAGTGTTGTGAATTACAGCCCGTTTATTTAGGATTGTATAACCACTTAAGGACCGCCGCATGTAATTATACGTTGGCACAATGGCACGGACAGGCACGATCATGTACCCGTACGTGCCTGCCTTCCAGTGGGTGGGGGATCCGATCGGTACACATAGGCACACTTTAACCCCCAGTCACCCCCTGATCACCTGACCCCCCCCCCCCCCCGTGTCACTGCAGTGATCATTTATTTACTGATCACTGCATTTAGTGTCAGTTGTAACTGTAAAAACTGTCAGGGCAGTTAGTGTTAGGTCCAGGGTAGCCCCCTAACCCCCCCAATAAAGGTTTAACCCCCTGATTGCCCCTAGTTAACCTTTTCACCTCCTTTTGCCAGTGTCATTAAGCAATCGTTTTTCTGATCGCTGCATTAGTGTCACTGGTGCCGCTAGGTAGCTAGTTACTTTTTATGTTCACCGCCAGGTTTTTATAGCATTAGGTACCCCCATATACTACCTAATAAAGGTTTTAACCCTTTCACCAGTGATCACCGTATAAGTGTTATGGGTGACGCTGGTTAGTTAGTTAGTTTGCTTTTTATAGCATCAGGGCACCCACCATTTATTACTCAATAAAGGTTTAACCCCCTGATCACCCGGCGGGTGATATCAATTAGGTTTTAGGGTCAGGGTCTGCGTCGCCCCAGGCAGCGCTAGGTTAGTGCCAGTACTGCTAACACCCACGCGCAAAGCATACACCTCCCGTAATGGTATAGTATCTGAACAGATCAATATCTGATCTGATCAGATCTATACTAGCGTCCCCAGCAGTTTAGGGTTCCAAAAAAATGCACGGTTAGCGGGATCAGCCCAGATGTCTGCTAGCACCTGCATTTTGCCCCCTCTGCCCAGCCCATTTAAGTGCAGTATCCATCGATCACTGTCACTTACAAAACACTAAACGCATAACTGCAGCATTCGCAGAGTCAGGCCTGATCCCTGCGATCGCTAACAGTTTTTTTTGGTAGCAGTTTATATTTAAATCCTGAAGGCGGCGATTGGTTTTCGGGGTCCCGTGCGTGGCTAGGCTCCCAAAAAGTCCCCCACATGTGGTATCCCCGTACTCAGGAGAAGCAGCAGAATGTATTTTGGGGTATAATTTCACATATGCCCATAGCATGTGTGAGCAACATATCATTTAGTAACAACTTTGTGCAAAAAAAAAAAAAAAGTTTGTAATATTCCCGCAACTTGTGGCAAAATATAAAATATTTCATGGACTCAACATGCCTCTCAGTAAATAGCTTGGGGTGTCTACTTTCCATAATTGGGTAATTTGGGGGGGGTTTGTGCTATTTTGCCATTTTATGGCCTTCGAAACTGTGATAGGTAGTGAGGAGTGAAATCAAAAATTTGCACCCTTAGAAATCCTGAAGGCAGTGATTGGTTTTTGGGGTGCCGTAAGCGGCTAAACTCCAAAAAGTCCCACATATGTGGTATCCCCGTACTCAGGAGAAGCAGCAGAATATATTTTGGGGTGCAATTCTACTTATAACTATGGCATGTGTGAGCAATATATCATTTAGTGACAACTTTTTGTAAATTTTTTTTCTTTTTGTCATTTATTCAATCACTTGGGACAAAAAAAATTAAAATAGTCAATGGGCTCAACATGCCACTCAGCAATTTCCTTGGGGTGTCTACTTTCCAAAATGGGGTCATTTGGGGGGGTTTTGTACTGCCCTGCTATTTTAGCACCTCAAGAAATGAGATAGACAGTCATAAATTAAAAGCTTTGTAAATTCCAGAAAATGTACTCTAGATTGTAGATGCTATAACTTTTGCGCAAACCAATAAATATATGCTTATTGAAATTTTTTTTTTTTTTTTTTTTTTTTACTAAAGACATGTGGCTGAATACATTTTGGCCTAAATGTATGACTAAAATTGAGTTTATTCAATTTTTCCTATAACAAAAAGTAGAAAATATCTTTTTTTTTTTTTTTTCAAAATTTTCAGTCTTTTTCCATTTTTATATTACAAAAAATAAAAATCGCAGAGGCAATAAAATACCATCAAAAGAAAGCTCTATTTGTGGGAAGAAAAGGACGCAAATTTCGTTTGGGTACAACATTGCATGACCGCGCAATTACCAGTTAATGCAGTGCAGTGCGAAATTGTAAAAAGACCTCTGGTCCTTAGGCTGACAATTGGTCTGGGGCTTAAGTGGTTAATATACCGTACATATGTTTTTATATATTGAATTAAAATATTCTGTAAATTTGGTTAGTAAAAAAACTTTTTTGGAATTGCCATGAGAATAGTAATAGTAGTAAGGTACACCATAGAAAGCCATGGCAGTTCATGCAAAGATACCCCTTATTTACAGACCCCTCTACCCCTTGCCAATAAAATTAATATAGTGTAAAAAAATGTATATTGTGCACTGAGCATAAACTAGATTTTACTGAAAAACTTTATTTGGTGTTCTGTGCATTCATGTTTAAAAAATAAAAAATAAAAAAAAAAAAAGCATATACTGTACATTAGTAATTTACAATGGTAAGTTTAAAGTTTGGGCTTTGACAAAACAAAAGAAAAAAAAATAACTATGACCACTACCACTAATGTGAGGGTTTTTTTTTTTTTTTTTTTTTAACATATCAAAAAAATTTTGTATAATAGGTGGTAATGATAATTAATCACGAGTATCCTCTTCTTCATTACTCATCCCTCTAAAGCAGTGATGGCGAACCTGGGCACCCCAGATGTTTTGGAACTACATTTCTCATGATGCTCTGGCACATTACAGTGTAGTGGAGCATCATGGGAAATGTAGTTCCAAAACATCTGGGGTGCCAAGGTTTGCCATCTCTGCTCTAAAGTATGTAATGAGCAACTGCCAAAATGTTCTCTACACTGTCCGCTTCTTTCAGCTGTCCCCCCACTTCACTATCACAGATGAAGTGATGAGCAGAAATCCTGTGTATGTTGCTCTGGTATAAAAACTCACAGGATTATCTTCCCATGTGACAGCGCTATTCTACATTACTCTCCAGAACTGGCTATAACTCTTAGCATCTATTGGCTATCAGGGGAAGGGAAGGCAAGTATAAGCAGCTTTGGGTACAGCAAAGCGAACCTATTGCTTTGCTTTAAAGGAGAACTTCACCCCCATTCTGTAATTTTTGTTTTACCTTCCCCTCTTACCTGGTTTACTGAGTTATTCTCAAACCGCATACTCCCATGACCAGATAATTCAGTGTTGTCCTGCTGTAATCCACTAAAGGTCTGTAAAACTTAAAGAGCACCTTGGCATCCTGTCCGCTCCATTCTGAAGGTTGAGTTCCTCAACTGGTTTCTTTTAGATATGGGAGAGTAATCCACACACTAAAGGTGCTTTCTAGACCCGGTGTTGCAGATGGCATTTTTCAAAGGAGGGAAACTTTTTGGGCCATCTGCATGTTGAGCATGCTGGAATCCTGATGCAGAAACAACCAATCCTTTGTGATTTTGCAGGCGCAAGAGGAGGGCCCTTCTGGTGATCTTCCTTGGATTACTTTTACCCAAGCGAATGGTCTTTGCCCTCCTATTAAGACTTCTAAACATGGCCTTGTAGACTCGTATGTATTAAGGGAATTGGGGGCTTGTATAGTGCCTGTGACTCTTCAGTGCCTGAGGCTCCAGGAGAGGAAGGATTTCTCAGCAAGTTCCCTCTTTACCAAGGGATAAAAAATTATGTCACACTGTATTTGCTCAGCGGTCTTTCAAATCCAATTTGTTTTGAAAAATACTTTTAATGTATAAAAAAAAAAATCTAACCAGTAAAGTTAGACCTTTTTTTTATTTTTTTATTTTGTATAATGTGAAAGATTTTACATTGCAAGAAGCGTGATCTTTTTATTCTAAGCAAAGAATTATACAGGATTTATATAGAGGCAACAGTTTGTGCAATGCTTTACAACATAAGGGCACACAGTAAAGTTACAAAGAGGGCAAAATAACAAGGAGCATGGGGCGATGGTTAACACAGTAAACCAGTACAATCACCAATAGCCCATAATGTAGTAAAGGTATTAGAGGTCGACCGATATATCGGCCGATATTTGCCGTTTTTTAAATAATCGGCATCGGCCGATTTTGCTGATAAAAAGCCGATTTATAACTACAGTGGGACTTTGAAATGACTTCTGTATAGAAGACAGTGTGAGTTGCCTGAGTCGTCATAGCAACACTTTCCTCCTCTCTGGGCAGACTGCCAAGAAAAGAACTAAATGATACAATGTTTACACTTGAATGAATGAAGTCATCTCTGTGTGTAGAAGTTCCCAGTTTAACCATTTAAAGACTAAATCTTTTCTGACACTTGTTGCTTACAAGTAAAAATCCTGTATTTTCTGCCAGAAAATCACTTAGACCCCCCCAAAAATTATATATATATTTTTTAGCAGAGATCCTAGGGAATAAAATAGCGGTTGTTGCAATATTTTATGTCACACAGCATTTGCACAGAGGTCTTTCAAATGCATTTTTTTGGGAAAAAAATACACTATTTAAAAATAAAATAAAAACAGTAAAGTTAGCCCATTTTTTTTTTTTCGGCCAAAAGTTTTGACTACCTGTTTTTATTTAATACATAGGTTTTTTTTTTTTTTTTATAATCTAAATCATACAAGTAAACTGATTGGAGGTTTGTTTTGTTTAATAAATGTTTAAATGTAAGAAATTTTCTGTATCACTTATGAAGGCTGCTTTCACACTGGAGCGGGAAGGCGTTGATGGTAAAACGCAAGTTTTAGCGGCTCTTTACCATCATTTTAGCGGTGCTATTTGGCTGCTAGTGGGGCACATATAACCCAGCTAGCGGCCAAGGAAGAGGTTAAATGCGCCCATGAAGCACTGCTGCCAAATCGCATTGCATGCGCTTCGGCAGTGGTGCCCATTCATATCAATGGGCAGGAGTGGTGGAGGAGCGGTATACACCACTCCAAACGTGCTGCTTGCAGGACTTTTTTTTAAGATCCTGCCAGCGCATCGCCTCAGTGTGAAAGCACTCTGTCTTTCACACAGACTGCAGGGGAGCCATTTTGCAGGCACTTTACAGGCGCTATTTTTAGCCCAAAAGCGCCTGAAAAACGCCCCAATGGGAAAGGTGTGCTAGATCAAGGGGGATTAAAAAAATAATAATAATAAATAAAAAAGGAAAAAAATAAATAAATTAAAATAAAATCGGCCTAACATATCGGCCCAAAAAAATCGGCATCATATATCGGCTATCGGCCGCCATGATTTCTAAATATCGGCATCGGCCAGAGAAAAACCCATATCGGTCGACCTCTAAAAGGTATACTGTATAATACAAATAAGAACTGTGCATGCAGAATACTGCTGCTCATGCTGTCATTGGACAGTGGAGAGGATAGGTAAAAGGTACAGAGCCAATTAGAGTGACTCTGCCTTGTGAATGCTGCAATGAGAGGTCACAGCCATCACAAATGTTTAAACACAGTAGTACTGTTTACATTAGAGAGCCCACCCCTTTAACTCAAAACATAGGAAGGATTTACTACATTAATCTACTCATATTGGAACGGTGCACAACAGATTCACATATGCTTCAGTGTGGCACGTTTGGAACCTATTCATTTTGAATGGGCTGAATCGCATTGGACCACAGCAAAAAACAGGATTTTTATAACAGCTTACCTGTAAAATCCTTTTCTTGGAGTACATCACTGGGCACAGAGTCATAGTATTAACTATATGGGTATATAGGCCCCTTCAGGTAATGGACACTGGCACACCCAAGACAGGAGGTTCACTCCCTATATAACCCCTCCTCCTACCAGGAGTACCTTCGTTTTTGTAGCAAAGCAGTATACACAAATCCCAAAAGAGGGGCAGGACCTCTGTTTACCATGATGTACTCCAAGAAAAGGATTTTACAGGTAAGCTGTTAAAGAAAATAGGATTTTTATATTTTACATCACGGGACACAGAGCCATAGTATTAACTATATGGGACGTCCCATAGCAATGCTATTTGAGGGGAAGGGAGACACAACCCGCAGGGCGCCCACAGGCATGAGGGCCTATACTGCTGCCTCTGCAGCTCACTGCACCCAAAGGCAATATCCTAATGTCTTTTTACGTGCACCTGATAAAACCTGGTGAATGTATGCACTAAAGACCAAGTTGCGGCCTTGCAGATCTGAGCCATGGAGGCCTGGTGATGCACTGCCCAAGAAGCACTAACTGCTCTTCTAGAGTGCGCCTTTACTTGAAAAGCCAGAATCTTACCGTTTAAACCATAAGCCTGGATTATAACTTTCCAAATCCACTTAAAAATAGTGGATTTCGACGCTGCTTGTCCTTTCCTAGGACCTTCTGCCAGCACAAATAAGACATCCGTTTTCCAGATCTGAGCAGTCGTCTCTAAATAGACCTTGACCGCTCTCGCCACATCAAGACAATGTAGTGACTTCTCTTCCCTAGAACATGGTTTTAGAAAAAAACAATGGAAGAACAATATCTTGGTTCAGGTGAAACCCTGAGACCACTTTAGGCAGAAAACTTGGACGAGGAAGCAAAACTGTCCTTGTGAATAATCAAATATTGCTCTTTGCAAGAAAGAGCAGCCAATTCTGAAACCCTCCTTGCTGAGGATATAGCAACCAAGAATACTAACTTCCTTGTCAGGAGAACTAAGGGAGTATGCTGTATCGGTTCAAAAGGCTGTTTTTGTAACACTGACAAAACTATGTTCAAGTCTCAAGGGTTCAAAGGTGGATCTTACTGGCGGATTAAGCTGCATCATCCCTTGCGTAAAAACCAAGACCAAAGAATGCAAAGCAAGCACTCTTTGAAATAAGACCGATAAGGCTGAGACTTGGCCCTTAATAGTACTCAATGTCAGCTTCATCTCTACCCCTAATTGTAGAAAGGCAAGAATTCTGCTTATGCTATAATTCCGAGGGTGCCAACCCATGGATTCACACCAGAAAACATAAGCCCGCCAGACTCTATAATATATGATTCTGGAAACTGGCTTCCTTGCATTAATCAAGGTAGAGATAACTGACCTGGATAGCCCACGTTTCTTCAGAATGTGCGTTTCAGTAGCCAAGCCATTAAATTTAGAGTTTGTAAGGAAGGATGGAATATCTGCCCCTGTGAGAGTAGATCTGGACGTAGTGGAAGGGACCATGTATTCCCCACTGCCATCTTTATGATTTCTGTATACCAGGACCTTCTGGGCCATGCTGGGGCTATAAGAATTACTAGCTTTCTTTCCAGCTTGATTCTGCAAAGAAGTCGTGGCAGAAACTGAATAGGGGGGAATGAAAAAAATCAGTGAGAACTGATTCCTCTGAGTCACCAACGCACCTGTTCCGTGAGTAGATCCCTTTTCCCAGACACAAAGTTGACCAACTTCATGTTGAACCTGGACGCCCCAGAGTCCCCCATTTTTGGCAAACAGACAGAAAAATGTCGGGGTGAAGGAACCATTCTCCCGGGAGCAACTGCTGGTGGCTCAAGTAGTCTGCCTGCCAATTCTTTACTCCCGGAATGAAAACTGCGGATAGGCACGGAACATTCCTTTCTGCCCAAGCTAGGATATGGTTCACCTCCCTCTGCGCTGCAAGACTTAGTGCTCCCTTGGTGATTGATATAAGCCACAGCTCTTGCATTGTCGGATTGGATCCTGACGGGACAACCCCGTAACCTGAACGTCTAGGCCTACAGAGCCAGATGCGCTGCCCCAATCTCTAAGATGTTGATGGGATGTTCTTTTTGGTTCTTGAACACTGTCCCTGGACAGTTGTCTTTTCTAGTACTGCTCCCCAACCTGAAAGGCTGGCATCTGTCGTTACCACCTTCCAGATAACTGGTCTGAAGGATTTGGGTTGCCAACAACCAACTGAGGCTCTGGGACACCCTTGGGAACAGCCGCATTGGCAAATCTAGAGCTTGAATCATTTTGTTCCAAGCAGACAGGATACTGTTTTGCAATAATCTCGAATGAAACTGGGCATAGGGAACCGCTTCAAATGAAGCTGCCATCTTTCCTAACAACCTCATGCAAAAATGAATTTTCGACCTGACCATCCACACCAGCTCTCTTATGGTGTTGATCTTTGTCTGAGGAAACACTTTTTTTCTGGGCTGTCTATGATCAGACTCAAGTACTCCAGCCTTTTTAGCGGTTTTAAGAGACTTCTCTAGGTGGAGCATCCAACCAAGATTTTCCAGGTATTTGCTTGTAATGCGCACGCTTTGCTCCAAACAGGCCACCGACTGGTCTATTAGCAATAGATCGCCCAGGTACACAAAGACTGTTATGCCCTGCGCCTTTAACCTGGCTAGAGGTGGAAACAGAACTTTTGTAAATACCCGAGGTGCTGTAGCCAACCCGAACAGCAAGGCTACAAACTGAAAATTATGCTGTTTTACCTCGATCCGCAGACACCTTTATTGAGCGGGAAATATAGGAACATGCAGATATGCATCCCTGATGTCGATAGACACCAGAAGTTCTCCTTGTAGGACGGAAACCACCAACCTGATCGAATCAGGCGAAAAGAGCGGACCTTCAGGAACTAATTTAGATTCTTATAGATCTAGAATGGGTCTGACATCTTCATTCGGTTTTGGTACCGTAAAGAGGTTTGAATAGAACCCTAAACACTGCTCTTCTGTGGGGAATTGCATGATCACCCCGAGCCAGTAATCGGTCTAATGCCCAAAGCAGAGATTGCCTTTTCCCTGGATCTTTGGGAATGTTTGACCTCCAAAAATGAAACGGTAGTAATTCCCAAAATTCCAGTTTGTACCCTAGAGTTATTGTGGAGATGACCCATCTGTCCTGAATTTCCTCCTGCCAGACTTCTGAGAACAGCATAAAGGAAACCCCCCCCCGGCGAGCGGGGGGCACCCCTTCTTAAAGAGGCTTTAGAATTTTTTGTTTTGCAGGTTTCTGCCCCCAGGACTTTTTGCACCTGGGCCTGACACTGAGGTTTTCCTCTAGACTCTGACGATGGAGGCCATTGCAACTGCCTAGAGGCAGATTACCCTGGCACTGGAGAAATAGCCCGCTTTAATGAAGGGCGTTTACTCCTTCTTTGACTGGCAAAAGAGTACTTTTCCCACTTGAAATCTTTTGGATGTATTTATCTAAATCATCCACAAATAGCCGATCCCCATGAAAAGGAAAACCAGTCTGGAGCCTTTTACATGGTGTTTCAGCTGACCAATTTTTTAACCACGGGATCCTTTACATATGCGCAAGGCGAGACGCCTGGTGGATAGGATCCTTGTTGGCAAAACATAATGATCTTGGCAGTTCGGCCAAGTCCCAGGCCTGTTGTACGGGAACCTCCTTAAGGGCCTGTTTAAAGTGGTCCTTTGGGGACTGACGGATGCCTACTGCAGCAACTGCAGGCTGAGTAAGTGTACCTGCCAAAGAAAAAGAGGATTTCAGCAGGAATTACAATCTTTTATCTGTTGGAATCCTTAAGCATTTGAGCATTGTCTACTGGACACGTTTAAACTTTTATTCACACTGGATATAGCAGTGTCAACTGCTGCTACATTCCATCTTTTGGTGAATTTCTCCTCCATGGGATAAAGTACTGAAAACCTTTTAGGAGGGAGAAAATGCTTAACCTTGGTGATCCCATTCACCATAAATAATCTGTTCTTGTAATGCAAGGACGGAAAACGCATGCAAAGTCTGCTAAAGTTTTAAGGAACTCAAAGGAGAAACAGAACTTTCAGCTGACTCGGGGCAGCTTGAAAGTGGAACGAACCCTCTCTGTAAAAGATTTTTGAGATTGTGAAGCTGAAAAAGGGTTCTTCCCCCGTTGACTCAGAAGAGGAGTCATTGGATGGCCTTTCCTCCTGATCCCCTGAGGGTAATACCTCATCCTCCACCCACTGTTCCCTTGATAAAGGGTTTGAGGTGGGGGAGGGGGGATCTACCACGCTTCCTCTTCCTTTGGATGGAGGATGTGATTAAAGCCGCTAGTCTCTCCTCTAGCCCCAGCCGGGGGGCGGAGGAGAAAGCATTTTCAGTCACGTAAACAGGGGCTGAAATGCCAGCAGCAGCTGCAACTCCCACCGGTCCTACTGGCTCACCTTGGCTAGCCACTTCTGGTACTTCAGGAGAAGATTACAATGTGGAGGCTTGACTAGAATCCTCAGTGCCTGGGGTTGATGGGTTGATGCTTTAGGTACACTTCTTTTTTTTTTTTTTAAGTTGTTTTTACCGGCCTTTTTGGGAGGCATAGTCCTAAGCACAAAAGCAGAGGTACTAAATAAAAGCGCCACTTGCTGAACTATAGTCTAGCAAATTAAAATGGCACTAATAGAGTTCAGCCTGATGCTGAGTGAAATGTGTTCTCTTTGGGAATGCCTGTATCATCCCCCTTACGTGCTCCCACCGCTCCTGTGCCTTGCCTGCTGGCTCTCAGCTGCGAACTGACAGAGATCTGTTCTCTGAGCTGTGTGAGCTCTGTGCCGTGTAATCTGCCCAGATTCCATGAGGGAGGAGAGGACGCAATCAAGCTGTTGTAGCTTTCTACCCCTTCCCTTTCCAGGGGGGAAAAGCTGCAGTAAGGTTTACCTACTTGCTAACTTTCCCTGCAATCCAGGACTCCCCCCTTGAATTGCTACTGTTGGCTGAGACCCAACATACTGTCTGCTGCTGACACAGAGTTAGCTGAGAAGCAATGTAATAAGGTATGTGCATTTACACCCACTTGCAGTACCTTATCCCTACCGCAGGATTCTGCTGTTATTAGACAGATCCAACCTTCACCTGTCACGGTACTACTAACAGTGAGCCCACTGGCAAGTAGGTGACGCGGTATCCCCCAGGGCGTGGAGTCTAAGGGCCAGCCAGTATTCACCAATGACCCCCTGATGAGGACTTGGGCTTAGCTGCATGCTGACCCCAGGTCACGACCCCTGGGTTCACCCTGCTCGCTAGGGAAGTACCAGAAGACACTGTTAGACAAGGATGGATGGAGCAAAGGAAAGCTGGATAGTGAGCCAAGGTCAGGGTGGACTGCAGACAATGTAATCAGAACAAGCCAGGTTGGTACACAAGAGATCAGTTCACGAGAGGTCAGGTAAAACAGGTTACATGAAGGGAGCTCAGAAACAAATGTTGCTGGTTTGAAAGGGATTTAAATAGAGAAGCAATGAGGGGCTGGACAGGAAGCAGCAGGAAGGAAACGTATATTAGGCAATAGGTGAGGGGTGGCGACAGCCATAGCTGCTGAGTGCACAGGGCTGAACACCAGCTAGTGGAACAACGGGTGCCAGCTGACCTACAGCCGTAAAGGTGAGACACAGATCAGCTCTGCAGCTGATCTGTGACATCACCTATCATGGCGGGTTATGTTTAACAAACCTTCAAGGATGGGTCCTTTTTTATCGTGGTTCCACTTCCTTTGACCCATATAGCACCCCGCCAGGAAAAACTTTAGGTAATGTGAGCATGACCAAAGCACTGGGTCCCAGGGTCCAGCTGAGAGGCGTTACAGGAAAAACCTTGTTCTTCTAATACGAGGGTATCATCCACCTTGGCCTCAGTGGCACTTTGGATGGATCCGGGCTGTGGAGACTATTTAAATCCAGTAAGGATCCCTTCAGAGCACACCTTCACACGTGACCAACACCTTATACACTGGCGAAAGAACTGAGGTACTCCTGGTAGGTGGAGGGGTTCTATAGGGCATGAACGTCCTGTCTTGGGTGTGCCAGTGTCCATCACCTGAAGGTGTCTATATACCCATTATAGTTAATACTATGGCTCTGTGTCCCGTGATGTACGATAAAGAAAATTGCTTTTGTACCATGCCATCCAGTGCAGGCAAACGCACTGCACTTAAATTCTCCCCTCCAATCATTAATGTGAGCCAAGTTCAGCCTTGTGTCTAAAAATGCAAAAAATCTGTATTCATACCTTTTTTTTTTTTTTCTATTTTGCAGAATACAGTGCCGTCACATGACTTTGAATCTAAATCCGCCTGAGACTAAAATCAGCCAGTGGGTGTGGTTACTGGAAGCTAGTGGCATCACTTCTTGGGAGGGTCACTGTTCTTGTGTAGCCAGTGGGTGGATACAGGATGGGAGGAGCTAATTATAAGTTGCTGCCCAGTGTTCTCTCATTGTACAGTTGTGTTCATAAGTTTACATACCCTGGAAGAATTTATGATTTCTTGGCCATTTTATTTTTTATTTATATCAATGACTGTTTACTCTTTTTTAATCATAATGACAACAGAAACTACTCAAATGACCCTGAGGAAAAGTTTACATACCCCAATTCTTAATACCGTGTATTGCCCCTTTTAACATCAATGGCAGCTTGAAGTCTTTTGTGGTATTTGTGGATGGGGCTCTCTTATCTTCTCAGATGGCAAAGCTGCCCATTCCTCTTGGCAAAAAGCCTCCAGTTCCTGTAAATTCTTGGGTTGTCTTGCATGAACTGCACATTAGAGATCTCCCCAGAGTGGCTCAATGAAATTGAGGTTGGGAGACAGAGATGGCCACTCCAGAACCTTCACTTTATTCTGCTGTAGCCAATGACAGGTCGACTTGGCTTTGTGTTTTGGATCATTGCCATGTTAGAAGGTCCAAGTACGCAGCTTCCTGGCTGATGAATGCAAATGTTCCTCCAGTATGCCATCAATTGTGACCAAATTTCCTGTGCCTTTACTAGCTCACACCTCACCAAAACATCAGCGATCCACCTCCATGTTTCACAGTAGGAATGATGTACCTTTCATCATATTGTTGACTCCTCTCCAAATGGAGCTTTTATGGTTGTGGCCAAAAAGCTGTGCTGTTTGGCGTATTGTAAGCAAGATACTTTGAGGCATTTGCGTAGCAATGTCTTTCTTCTGGCAACTCGACCATGACGCCCATCTTTATTCAAGTGGCTCCTTATTGGGCATCTTGAAACGGCCACACCACATGTTGACTCAGAATCCAAAAACGTCAGTGCAGCACTGGATGAGAGATGCAAGGGTCAATCGGGAGTCCAGAAACTCATTGACCTTTTATACACACTATTTACAAGCAAACAGATCACAGGTCAGGATGGTTACCTTTTTAACCACTTTTACTGGCAATTGCGCAGTCGTGCGGCGTTGTACCCAAACAAAATGTATGTCCTTTTCCCCCACAAATAGAGCTCTCTTTTGGTGGTATTTTTATTTTTTGGGCTATAAACAAAAAAAGGGCGTCAATTTTGGAAAAAACATTTTTTTAACTTTTTGCTATAATAAATATCCCCCAAAAACAAAAAAAAAGTAATGGCCGCGATCAGATTATATATATATATATATATATATATAATATATAATTTTTTTTTCCAGGACCGTGACATTATGGTGGACAAATCTGACATTTTTGACACTATGTGGGAGCCATTTTCATTTATACAGCGATCAATGCTATAAAATTGCATTGATTACTGTGTAAATGACACCGGCAGTGAAGGAGTTAAGTGTGTCCTAGGGAGTGATTCTAACTGTTAGGGGGCTGGACTTCAACACACTGTCACTAGACAGAACGGGGAAATGCTTTGTTAACAAAAGCATCTCCCCGTTCTTCCTCACCGCAACGCAATTGCGGGCATCCGCCGGACATTAAGCCCTGTACCTGTACGCCCTTTTGCCTACCAGCGCCAATCTGCCGACGTGCATCATCTGGCACTGGTCGGTAAGCGGTTAATAGCCATTCAAACCCCTTTGTGTCAACTGGTATGCATGTTATCAGGCTAAAAATCACCAGGGTATGTTAACACTTGATCAGGGTAATTTTGGGTAGTTTCTGTTGCCATCGTGATTTACAAAGAGTAAACATAGTTGATTGATAATAAATGGCTTTAGCCAAACACTAACCATGAGTGAAAAAAAATGTTTGTTGTTGTCATTCATATTCTCTGAAAAATGGTCAAGAAATCATAAATTCTGCCAGGGTATGTAAACTTATGAGCACACCTATACATCATAATTAATGATAAAATTAAGAAATAAAAAAAACCCGTCCACACAGGGGGAGGTGCAGTGCACATATACAGTATTGCCGTGTACAGGAGAAGTGATCTGGACACGGGGGGAGGGGCTGCTCTGGGCTTTTAGCTCACAGTCTACAATAATCATGGTACAGGCAACCACACTAAGGCTCTGTTTCCACTAGTACGACTTGTCATGCGACTTGACACAAGTCACAGCCCATTGATTTCAATGGCACCCATTCCCATCTGTGCGACTTTGAAAAGGTACCTGCAATCCTTTGATGGGACTTTTGATGCAACTTTAATCCAGAGAGTGTAAAGTTGGATCAAAGCAGCACTCCAAGTTGCATCAAAGTTGCACTCTAGCCTTGGGCTACGGTTTCACTAGTGCAACTCCAAAGCTGTGCGATTTAGAGTGCAACTTTAAATGCATCTTTGATCCAACTTGACACTCTGGATCAAAGTTACATCAGAAGTTGCATCAAAATAGTGCATGCAAAAGGTCACAGAAACTATTGTCGCATGTATTAACCGCAGCCTGCTGCCTGGTGGCCCTAAAATGGAAGCAGACGGACCCCCCCCCCCCTTATCTGAGCTGCACACCAGGATCAGAGATGTTAAGAGAATGGAATACCTGACGGCCTCCCTGAATGACACCCTTGATAAGCACGACGGAATCTGGGGGCCTTGGGTCCTATTCGAGACTCCCCCAGCCTACTGATGCATGGTTTTTTTCTCATGGGGCTACTGCTGCCTGAGGTGGCTGTTTTTTTGGGACAGCCCTGGGCTCTGGGGGCGGGAGGCTGCCTTAACCCTTTTACACCCTATTTCTATTCTTTCTCTCCTCTTCCTGACTTAGCTTTTTCCCTTCTCTGATGCTCCTATTGCTATATGTTGAAGTGACCTGTCACAGGAGACCCGCTATTGCGGCCCTTTTACTCTATAGTAGCTTATTAGGATCTCAGGGGTCATAAACTTTACGAACCGCCACCTACTCTTACCCCTACTCGGGATGCTGGTTTAACTGACAATCTGATGTTGTGATTATTACTGTACTATGCATCATCCTGTGCTCTTTATTGGAAATGCTTTGTTCTCCTTTTTATTCTTTTTTCCCCTTTTTTTTGTTGATCCCATCTTGTTTCTGTTCCCCTCTTGTTTTTCTTTTTGCAATTAATAAAACTGTCAGTTTTCAAAATAGTGCATGCACCATTTCAAAGTCACATAGATGGGAATGTTTGTCATTGAAATCAATTACAACTTTGTGTCCAAAGTCGCACTAGTGGAAACGGAGCCTTAAACTCATTACTTGCATGTAGCTCCCTCAGCTGGGCGTGTGCCACACCATGCACACAGTGCCATATACACTGTAGAAAATCGGCAGCATGTTGCATTGTAATCTATCTTTCTTAAAAACAGAACATACTTCCAAAGCTTCTCTCAAAGAAGGCTATAAAGACAAGAGGAGATCTGAGAAGCAATGGGGGTAGGGGCTGGGCAGGTCTAGGCATGCCTGTCTAAAAAGGAGAGGAGGGATGGGGGCAGGAGCATATAGAAGAGAAGGACAACATTTTCAGGAAGTGAGTGGCCCCATGCAGAATTCATAAATAAGGAAGTAAGGTTGTCCCTGAAGAACAGGAAGAATTGATTGTATAGCTTTGATTAGACTTTTTAAGCGATGCAATCAGCTATACAGAAAATGAATAATGTCAAAGATAAAGATACGTATAATAGAATTTGTTTTATTTTTGACTGTACTTCCACTTTAACTAACAGTGACACGCCTGCTGTAGATCACAGCTGCAATGCATTTTCAAATGCGGAACAGGAAACGCACACAGCAGTTTTCCTGCACCACATTCTGGTGTGAACAGGCACTAAGGCTGGGTTCACACTGGAGAACACAGCAGCTCACGGCAGGAGTCTGATGCATCTCCATTTACAGTTTCAGGTCCGATTTCAGCCGGAAATTTGGGCTGAAACGAACCAAAAGTCCCAAAGGACTCCTGTGCAATTCACACCAGAGTCGCTGCGGAGATGTGTGAACCGGCTCCATAGAGAGTCGGTCACATTTTCTTACTATGCAAATTGGATGCGGGGAATTCGAAGTAGTGTGAACCCAGCCCTAATCTTTCAGGTTGTAGCAGAGGAAGGCTATGTTTACAGTTTTGGGGAGGGAGGTTTAAAGGGTCACAGCCCAACAATATTATAAGTACCAATGACAAATCAGTGTTCGAATGCCCTGCAATTGTTGTGTTTTTTTTTTTTTTTTTTTTTTTTTTTGAAGGGGGGAGATGTGCGCTAAGTTGCTAAATGCACCTTGAACACCTCAATAACAGCATGTTTCTTTATTTCTAAACTTGTGGCAAAAAACATCACCTTGGAATGTCCACTTTCCCAAAATGTATCAGTATTTTGGTGTTTGTAGTGTCCTAGTATTTTTATTTGAAATGTTTTATAAATGGATAGAAAGGGAATAATTGTATTCATTTTAAAACTTTTCATTATATTTTTTTTGACTATATTAAAAAAAAAAAAAAAGTGCGTATGTACATTAGCCTTAAGTGCACACTCAACTGAATAACTTTTTTGTGTGTCAATAAAAAAATGCACCTTTCTGCTAACATATGATTTTCTCTAGGTTAAAAAAAATTCAAGAGAAGAAAAAAATTATCAAAGATAAGGCAGAGAAGGAACGTGAAGCTTGGGCTAAAAGAGGAGGTGGTTCGGAACCAGTCAATCTTCTCGCTGAAGACCGCGACGAAGACCTGCTGTTCGACTAACTAGTCATTTGTGCATTATAGTACAAAACAGTTGTATTTTCTGTGCCCTGTGTTCCCATAGTGCTCCATCATGCCATCTGCCCCACCTTGTACAGAGCGGTGTCCTAACATACAGAAAATAATAGCACCTACTCTGAAAATGCCTGTTTGAATGGTTTAAGTTATTTGTGTATTGTGACTGTTTAAAATTAAACAAGAGAAACAAAAAAAAAAAAAAACAGTGTACTTCAATTGATGAAATGTGTAACTTCTTCATTGTATGCTACATAGTATTTATAAACCCTGGTTTAAATTCTGCCACCTTCAGGTGATTGGACACTGGCAAAGAAAAAAAGGCTGCAATCCTTCCCCTCCAAGACAGTCTTTTCTTTTTTTGCTAGTGTCCTCCACACACAAAATATTGCCAAACGTGCCCATTTTTTTTGTCCAACACAGTGATATGAATGTATCCACCGATTAAACAATCTGCGCAAAGGTTGCACTGTAATTTCTATAACCCCAGTCTGCAGGAGATAAAAATACAACACCCACTTCCCGTAAGCAAGTATTGAGCTTACTGAGATTTATAGCCCCAATCAGAGGCAAACCGCATGTGTAAATCATCCAGGGCTGGCTGAATCTCTCACTCTGTACACATCTCACTCCCCCGCAGTCTGCTTCCAAAGGACACCGAGCACCGCCAATATAAAATGCAGTGCTATGCTACAACAAATAGGACAGGAAAAGAAGCTCTTATAGTGTAGAATGTAAAAGCTTTTTATTAAAACTGCATCCATAAAAAAAATACAAAAGTCAGCAATACACTTACAGAAATGCCGCTGCCCATCTTGGCTGCAAGGTGTGTTGTCCATAGGCACCAACTCTGCCCTACACGTGTTTCATCTGATGGGCCATCCTCAGGGGATAGACATGTTGACAGACCACTGCACAATATAAAGGCTCAATATGAAAAGTTTCAACCCCCCACCTGCACTGTATTAGATAACCTGGCCAGGATTCCTCTCATTCCTAATCTTTAGGGGGTCAATCTTGGGAGGGTGAACCAACCAATACATGTTCAATCTTCTTTCAACTGCAAAGTTCTCTGCAGCGGCCATCTGCACCTGGGGTTTTTATCCCTGTTGTTTTTGGGCCTGTTGGCAGTTCTTTTGCCTACCTATGTGTTAATTGCTTTGGAATGTCCCATGGTGTTTGCATAAGCTGCCTGTGTCCAGTACTGTATGAATAAAGCAAGAAGAATTTTGACTTGCCTGTAACTTCCATATTTCAGAGCACAGGACACATGCCGCCCTCTCTCCTCCTTACTCTGCATTTTTTGCTACAAAACTGGACACTCAAGGAGTGGGGTAGGGTTTTTGGGTGAGGCTCTACAAGAGGCCGTGTCCTCAAATCACCTACAGGTATGAAGCTATAACCCATGGTGTATGAATAGGTTATGTGTCCTGACCTGTACTGTACTCCAAGATATGGAATTTACAGGCAAGTCAAAATGTGGGGCTCTGAGTGCATCGGGGGGGGCGGGGGCCAGGTATTTCCTATGACCACCATGACAGTGGTTTGGATATCGGTTCAATCTTATAGCATGGAATATTGTTTTCAGTGTGACCAGTGTTCACTGCAGTACAAAGACACAGCATAGAAGTATAGTGCATGGACCAACAGGTCTGCTCACCCAACCTGGAAGCAGTGTGGGCTTGGGTGGATACTGGCTGTAGCTTTCCCGCCTGCACATCCGTTGGATTTGGATCAGGGATGTGGCCGTGTGCTGGTCAGGCACTAGATTAGCGGGAGGTGCTGTTTGATATGGTCCTTTCCCGCAGCTGTATCGGCGTCCCTTGGTTAAAATGGGTACTGTGCTACTCACAGCTTCCCATTAGCAAACGACATTGATGGTGACGTCAGTGCATCATTTACGTGGTGGTGTGACAACCAACTAGTTTTGCCAAATCAACTTGAGCTTCTGGGTTGGGAGGGGCTGGTGGTGACATTTTATTTATACTCTCCAAAAAGCATAGAAGGAAGTGCAGTTATTTTGCTTTCACCACAGGAAACCACCTTAACAATCAACACCACATACAATTCATCTGCAGCTGGCTTTCATCTCTCAGGTTTAATCCCATATTAGGGAAGCCTAAAGTAAGTAAAAATGGAAAAGGGGCACATAGGTAGCAGGAGAGAAGCAGGGAAGCATTCTTCTTATATGGCAAGCCAAGACATTAAAGGGGTTGTAAAAGGTTTGTTTTTTATTTTCTAAATAGGTTCCCTTAAGCTAGTGCATTGTTGGTTCACTTACCTTTTCCTTCAATTTCACTTCTAAATGTTTTTTTTCTTTGTCTGAATTTCTCACTTCCCTCCTCAGTAAGCTGTTCTGGCTGACTAAACACCGCTCGGATGATGGTGTGAAGTTTACTGAAGAGAAACAGGAAGTGAGAAATTCAGACAAAGAAAAAAAACATTTAGAAGGGAAATCGAAGGAAAAGTTAAGTGAACCAACAATGCACTAGCTTAAAGGAACCTATTTAGAAACTAGAAAACAAAGCTTACAACCCCTTAAATTGAATCCTTATTAGGGAGGGGGGGTTGGGGGGGGGGGGGGGCGTGTTGCAGGGAGGGGAACAAAAAAAATTGGGAAATGAGGAAATTAAATAAAAAAAATAGGCAATATGCCTGCTAGAGGGAGAGTATTCCTAATTATATGCATCTATTGGATCGAGTTTTCAGATTTTTAACCAAGTACGGTGTCTTAGCGATCAAGAAATGCCCCAGTTGCATTCTCTGTTTAAACCAGCGGGAGTGAGTATATAGAGGTGATAGATCCACATCTCCTTTTGTAGGAGAATAGTGTTGTAGTCACCCCTCCATGGTGCCAGGTTGAGGGTATATATACCCAGGAGATACAGGAAGCTGACGATAATCCAGCAACCTGCATGCATCTGCAGCAGGTTTATATAGGCGAGAGGGCGGCAATAATTACCACGATGTGCGCACTCGCTTTTGCGCATCTGAATGCACCCTTTATCGTGCACCTGTGTGCATGCATGGGTATTAGCCCGGCGCGATCATGATGGATACTGGCAGGATTGCCCATCCTACGGCCATTACCCTGACAATGCCCCCCCAAGGGGCAGCCTCCGGATGCCTAATCGGGCTTATCTTTCAGGGTATCGGGCTCTAAACCTCTGCAACAGTCTAGGGGCGTGAATATTGTCTACTGGTTCCCAAGAATTTTCTTCTACAGAGCAACCTTTACATTTGATAAGGAATTGAATTGTCCTACCTCTCTGACGTCCAGCATGGCTTCTACCTAATGTTCTGTTTCATTTCCCACTGAGACTGGAGGTCGTGGAGCTTCTTCTCTTTCTGGAAAAGGACTAGAAACAACAGATTTTAGTAAAGAAACATGGAACACTGGATTTTATAGGAGCTTGGTAATGATAGTTCAAATGCTACTGGGTTAATTTCCCTTTCGTTTATGAATGGACCGATAAACCTTGGTCCCAGCTTCCGGGAGGGGCAAGGAAGCCTAAGATTTGTTGAAGAGAGCCATACTTTGTCCCCAATTGTAAAGACAGGGTTTCTCCTCCTCTTGTACTGTTTCTTAAAATTCTCTTGGGCCCTTTGCAGGGTTACCTGGAGGGTTTGGTAGTTAGCCTGGATGGAATTTATCCTGTCCTGAACTGCTGGAACTGAAGTCTCCGTTATGACATTGGGCAAGAATGAGGGATGGAACCCTTAATTGGCCCAGAAAGGTGACTGATTAGTGGTTGTATGGACTGAATTATTGAATGCAAACTCTGCACACAGGAGTAAAGAGATCCAATCATCCTGGGAAAAAGAGCAGAAGCAGCGTAAGTATTGTTCTAAAGTTTGGTTAGTTCTTTCGGTTTGACCGTTGCTTTGGGGATGATAAGCTGAAGATAGATATACAGAGCTCCCTACAGAACCTAGAGGTAAATTGCACCCCTCTATCGCACACAATGTTGTTAGGTAAGCCGTGTAGTCTGACTATTTCTTTTATGAAGGTCTTTGCTGGGTCTGCAGCAGATGGTGTACCTATCATGGGCAAGAAGTGTGCCATCTTGGACAAACGATCCATGACTACCAGGATGGTTGTAAACTCTTACAAAGGAGGTAGCTCTACTATGAAGTCCATAGATATTTCCTTCCATGATTGCTCTGGCACTGGACGTAACAAACCCCAATACTTGATGTTGGACCCCTTATTTCGTTGACAGGTAGTACAGGAGCTGACATATTCCTTGCATCAGATTTCAGAGTAGGCCACCAAAAAGATCGTTGAACAAGCTCCAAGCACTTCGAAGTGGCCAGCAAGTTGGTGATCATGCAAAGTCTTTAGGATCTGGATTCTGGCTTGCTGCGGGAACCCTTCCTGGTTTCTTAGGAAAGGTGCCTCTGGTTCCAAGCATTGGGAAGAAGCCTGTTTAAGTGAGGTGCTCAAATCGGATTGGATCATGAGGAAGTTTTGTGGTGACATGATTTTGCTGTTAGCTATTTCTTCAGGAGTATCAAGAAACATCATGGACAAAGCATCAGCCTTCCTGTTTTTGGACCCAGAGTGGTAGGTAATATGCAAATTAAACCTAGCAAAGAACAGAGCCCACTGAGTCTGGCGGGGGTCTTAAATGCTTAGCAGTGCGAAGATACTCTAGGTTCCTGTGATCTGTGAATATCATAATGGGTGAGAGACACCTTCAAGGAGATACCGCCAATCCTCCAGAGCAGATTTAAAGGCCAAGAGTTCCCGATCTCCCACATCATAATTTCTTTCCGACTGACTCATCTTCTGTGAGAAGGCCATGGGATGGAGCAATGACTTAGGCCCCTGGCCTTGAGATACAGCTACCCCTGTGGTGGCTTCAGAGGTGTCAACCTCCAAGATGTAAGGCAGAGGAGCAGCATCAGGGTGTTGTAGGATTGGTGCAAAGGTAAATAATGATTTTAGCTCATCAAAGGCGGATTGGGCTTCAGCAGACCACAGGAACCGAGCATGTAGACAGGTTACTTGTGTAATAGGTGAAATGATGGAAGAAAAGTTCTTTATGAACCTCCTATAGAAATTTGCAAAGCCCACAAATCTTTGCACCCCCTTCTTATCTGATGGAGTTGGCCAGTCCAGGATTGCCTGCACCTTTTGTGGATCCATAGCTACACCACCAGGGGAGATAATTAGCCCCCGGAAACCACATTGATTCTTTTACAAAATCGCACTTTTCCGGTTTCGCGTAAAGTCCATGCTTTCTCAGCGTGTGCAATACTGGCTTCCCGCGTGTACGATGGAGCTCCAGCATAGTTGAGAATATGAGGATGTCATCCAGGTAAATGATGACAAAGTAGTCTAGATAAATATAAGTTATAAAATGTTGAAATGTAGCCGGGACGTTGCACAGTCTGAATGTCATTACCAAATACTCTAAGTGTCCGAAGCGTGTTCTGAAAGCGGTCTTCAATTTGTCACCCTTTCGGATGCGAACAAGATTGTAGGCCCCCCGTAGGTCCAACTTGGTAAATATCCAAGCAGTACGGAATCTCTGAAAGAGCTCAAGGACTAGTGGGAGGGGGTAGCGGTTCTTTATAGTGATTTTAAGTTCCCTGTAATCCACACATGGCCTCAGGGTCTTGTCTTTTTTCTCGACAAAAAAGATTCTGGCACCAGCAGGAGAAGAAGAGGGATGGATGAAACCTTTTCCCAAGTTTTCGTCGCTGTATTGTCGCGATGTTCCTAATTCCATCTCAGAGAAGGGAAATATGCAACCAAACAAGATTTCGGCTCCTGGGAGTAACTCAATCAGACAGTCATATGGCTGATGTGGTGGCAGAACAGCTGCTTTTTTTTTGTCAAAGACTCCTGGTAGGCTGGTGGTACACTCTTTTTATTGGCAGGTACAGGTTGAACTGTCAGGCAACTGGTCACATCTCTGGATTTAGGAACAAGGCAGTGCTGTAGGCAATAGAGAGAGGTAAACAAAATTTCTCTCTTGGTCTAGTTGATCTGGGGATTATGTGCTTGGAGCACCCAAGATGATTGGGAACATGGGTGAGCTCAGGACGTCAAAATGTATGAATTCCCGATGGCCATCAGGAGTAGTAACAGGACCAGAACTAGGCAGGGTGCCATCAGCCAGGAGAACTTCCAACCTACGTTTCTTGGGGAGCAGAGGTAGACCAAGTTTTTTCTTGCCAAGTTCAGGAAACAGCTGCATGCCCCGGAATCAACTATGGCCTGAAGCTGAACCCCCTCTTCAACCAACTGTAACGTGATGGGAAGGATAAGGTGAGCAGGGGAAGTTCCCGACACCTAGAAGTACACTGGAGAGTACTTGAGTGGCTTGCTGGGCCTTACAGGACATTTGCATAGGAAGTGTCAGTTTCCTCCACAATAGAGGCTAGTTTGGGTTGACGCTGATGTTGTTTTTCCTCAGAAGTTAGTGTGGATCACACCAGACCAATGGGCAAATTTCCAGGGTTGATGTACTGGAAGTCTGTGATTGTTCGGCCTGGCGCTCCCATAGGCATCTATCAAGCTGAATGGCCAATTAAATGAGACCCTGAAGAGTAGTAGGGATACCACTCCTGGCCAGTTCATCCTTGAAGGATTCAGAAAGTCCTAGGCGGACCTCATTCCAGCCAGTATCTGCAGACCACTGATCGAAGTCCATGGTATAGTCCTCTACTGGCCGCCGTCTCCGCAGTAGAGAGTGCAGAGCGGCTTCAGCGGTGGCCATACGCTGGGGATCTTCATAGAGCTGTGACATAGCTGTAAAGGATGTATCCACTGTGCTAATAACTGGGTCCCTCGGTTCCCATAAGCTGTGGGCCCATGCCTGGGGTTCATTGGACAACAGAGAAATAAGGAACCCAACCTTGACAGTCCCAGTAGAAAAAGTCTGGGGTTATAGTAAGCAGGCATTCTTGAAGGATCTGAATTTTTGCAGATCTCCGGAGAAACGCTCAGGGGTTGGTACTCGTGGTTCTGGAGGTGGAGTCACCACCATATGGGTCATGGCAGTGAAGCTGGTAGAAGATGAACCTGGCCTCCTAGAAGCAGATGGCACCGTAAGATGTTGTAGCCTACCCTCTAACTGGAGGTATCCTTCCTGTAGTCTTTGGACCACTGAGCACGGTGCACAGGTTGCTGCTGGGTAGCAGGGGGCAGCTGGGGTGCGCTGGATAAGCTAATTGGGCAACTGTGCAAAGAAAGATCCCAGGTATGGAGCAATAAAGCAAACCAGGAACAGAGTTAATAGCCAGGCTAGGGGTCATACACAGCAGGATCAGTCCGAGATGAGGTACAGCAGGATAACCAGGAACGGAGTCAGTAACCAGGCCAGGGGTCAAACACCATGTGGACAATCAAGGTACAGGTATGGAGACTGGAGAATAGTCAGGTCCAAGCCGGGGGTCAATGTAGGCGGAGAGCAGGAGAAGTCTGGCAAGCTGGGTAGCAAACAGGAATCGGACACAGATAGCAGAAACAGGAGACACAGGAAGCTGATGATAATACAGCAACCTGCATGCATTCGTAGCAAGTTTAAATAGGCCAGAGGGTGCCAATAATTACCATGATGCGCGTACCCGTCATTGCGCACCTGTGTGCACGCGCATGCGCACAGGGATTCGCCTGGTGCGACCATGATGGATACTGGCAGGATTGCCCGTCCTATGTCCATTACTCTGACAGAGCAGCTGCCACGTTTTGAACTTCCCTAGATTATTAGCCCTAGCGTGGATGACTGAAACTTGAGGAGAGGGCCAGACGGTAGTCAAATAAATCAAGTGGTCTCTAAGATCCCGCCACCTTATACCCCTAATGCCTGACCAAAAAACAAGAATTTTTTAGGATCTAGATTGGAGGAGTAGGTCCTAGTTCCTGGCATGTTTAGCAGCCCAGAAAACATAAGAATGACCCACTATCTAGATATTGGATTTGGAAGAATTTGAAAAAAGAGAAATCTCAAAGTTAGTAGATCAGGGTGGAAATATTTCTTGTACTTATCACTGCCCCAACGGCCCACTTTTTTCAAAACATCTGCAGATAAACCTATAGAATCAGCTGTAGTGGCCGCCCCAATCCCAAAGGAATGAGATGAAAAGCAAAAACCTGAAATATTTAAGCATTTCAAACAGGAAGCCAATACAGCTGAAAACTGGTACCTTGTTAAAGAGGACAGGTCCTGGTGAATAAAAATGAATCAGTAGAAGTAGGTCTTACTGAAAGATACCTGGCAACATGTGAGAACGGACATATTACAGGATTAGTGGAGCTGGCTAGAGAAATCCAATAGCCTCTACCTACAAGCAGTGATTTGGACCTGCAAGGGAAATGTTCAGGAATCCCTCACCTAACGACACATGGCAAAAAAGAAGAAAAGAGATAGACCTTTTATTCATGGCTGTAAATTCCCCAACCCTCAGGGCTCCAAAAAAGGCAATTGCAAAGGTAGTTCTGAAGAGGAAAAGCTCAAATTCCAAAAAACAAACCTCCTCCAAAAGCACGGAGAAGGTCAATCAAAAAAATTTACCGAAATGGGGCATCTATTATCACACATAGGTCTGGACCTCTTAAAGCCTTTGAGTACTTGACTAACCTGAAGGAAAGAAGTTAATGCAAATATACCGGAAAATTTTAGAAAAAAGGACACACCCCCTAACATCCTGCTTACTGACGTGGGACTGAATTTGGCCTGAATCAACCTAGACACGAACGCCAGAGAAACATAAGCGTCCAGGCCCAATTCATGACCAAATGAACAGCAATAGTCTAGCCAAGTCTTTCTTGACACTGAGATCAGCTCCAAATTAAGCCCCAGAGGAAATCTGGGAAAGGGGTGCCACACTGATCCACCGCCGGAGCCAATTCCCGAAACTTCTAACTGCAAACGAGATAAAGTGTCAGCTATGTTATTATGTATACCTGCTATGTGCGTCATTTTTAACCAAATATTAAAATGCATGCAGTGTAATACTAGAAAACGCAGCAATTTAATAACTGGTTCAGACTTCGAGGATAATGTATTAACCGCTTGCCGACCAGCTGCTGTAGTTGTACTGCGGCAACATGGCTCGGCTGCGTGAACCACCGCCATGTTACGTCGGTAACAGACAGCCACTAGGGGGCGCGTGTGTCAAAATTGTCTGACATGTCCGCCATAATGTCGCAGTCCTGATAAAAACTGCAGATTGCCGCCATTACTAGTAGAACATTTTTTTTTATAAAAAATACATAAAACTATCCCCTATATTGTAGACGCTCTAACTTTTGCGCAAACCAATCAATATACGCTTATTGTGTTTTTTTTTTTTTTACCAAAAATATGTAGGAGAATACATATCGGCCTAAACTGAGGAATACAAATGGTGTTTTTTTTTTTTTATATATATTTTTGGGGGATATTTATAGTAAAAAATATTCAGTTTTTTTTCAAAATTGTCGCTCTTTTTTTTTGTTTATAGCGCAAAAAATAAAAACCGCAGAGGTGATCAAATACCACCAAAAGAAATCTATATTTATATATAACATTTTGTTTAGGTGCAATGTCGCACGACCGCGCAATTGTCAGATAAAGCGACGCAGTACCGAATTGTAAAAAGTGCTCTGGTCAGGAAGGGGGTAAAATCTTCCGGGGCTGAAACGGTTAATGGCAAAGAAAACACCCTTGTTATCTATATGCACCATATGCGGTTTTTGAAAGCATCCTTCCACACCACTATGAAAACAATGACCGAGAATAATTCCAGGAGGACAAGATTCTGAAGAATGTCCTGTTGCAACCAATTCAAGTGCCACACTGTGGTGCACCACTGACTGTCCTATATAGCACAGTGGTGGTGAAGGAAGCCTATACTCTACACTGAGTTTAACTGGAGGAATATCTTCAATTTAATGGACTGTTGCACTTATTTTTTGTCTATCTGAGAACACTTTTGGGCACGTTTGTTTATCATTTTTAAATTGATGTTTGCACATTTCTATCTTCAAGCACTTTATAAGTTATTTAATCATATAAATTTATTTATGTTTATATTTAATTTATTTTTATTTATTTGTGTGAAATTGTTTACACTGTATATGCACCAATTATGTATATGTATCACGATTGATTTTTATTTGTTCACCATTATTTATTTTTGTCAGTCATAGTAGATGGTGGTTGAATTCCACTGGGGTTTATTATATGTGAGAGCACGGTTGTAATTTTTGTTTTATGTCCTATATAGGCTCCAAAGCCCGAGGATCCAAGGGCATCTGTGAAGAAATTCAACTGATAGTTATTAATAAATTCTTGTTGCCATATTGTGGAACTGTTAAAATGAAATAAAAAGGCATCCCAAACTTTCAGTTCCTCCCTAATGCTCTTGGAGATACAGATGTGAGAATACAGACTCTTAAAACTCTTAAAACCCCTGGTAGCCAGAGCAAACCTCTGGGAAAATACCCTGGACATAGGAATGACCCTGGCTGCGAAAGAAAAAAAGACCTAATAAAGACTGAGCTTCTTTCAGTAACACCTTTCTTTTCGATAGAAAGACTGAGATCATTGATCTCATCTTTTGAAGTTTGTGTAAGGGCCATCTTAACTCAATTAGCGAGGAGTCAATTGTAATCCCCAAAAATTTGATAGTGGTAGAAAGAAAAAAACGTATTTTCTGGTGCAAGCGGAACTCCAAAGTACGGAGTTTGCTAAAAAACAGATGTAACGACTCTAGACAAGTATATGAGCCCACAGGGCCAACAAATAAAAAGTCATCCAAATAATGCAAAAAACCCCCGGAAGGAGCAGATACTGATAAAAAAGCTTCAAAATTAAAACATGACAAAGAAAACTCCATGGGCATACATTTATTGAAATAAAATTGACCTTGAAATTGAAAACCTAAAAGGCAGGGATCTTCAAACTACGGCCCTCTAGCTGTTGCAGGAGTACACGTCCCATGAGGCATTGTAAAATTCTGACATTCACAGACATGACTAGGCATGATGGGAATTGTGATTCCTGAACAACTGGGGGGCTGTAGTTTGGAGACCCCTGGCCTAAGTAATTGAAACCTTGTGGATGTACTGGCAACCAAAGAAATGAAGATTTGACTTCTGCCTTAGTCAATAAAGCACCACGTCCCTTCTGCGTCAAAATAACAAGAGCCTTGTCAAAGGAAGAATAGGACACTGGAGCTTCTACATCAGAAACGTCATCATTCAGTGATGACGCATAGGAAAGCTGATATATCAATCGAAAACAGCCACTCTCCTTTTTAGGAAAGATACCCAAAGGGGAGAGCCTACAATTTTCAAATGGTGGGGAAGAAAAGGGGCTAGCTATCTTACTTTCAGTAATTTCTTTGGAGATTTTATCTTGTACCACAGACTGATGTACATAAGCAGATTTTAAATTGTTTACCATATTGCAGCCCGACCAGTTAAAGGAGGAACCAGAAAACCATCCCTGAAACCATTAATTAGCAGAGTTGCCATCCTGCGATCTGGATAGCGTTCTAACCAGGGAAGTATTCTTACTGATTTCACATGGCATGGACTCTTTAAAAGAGGATTCGCCAATCATAGCAGCAGAGGGCCTCAAAGGGAAGGAGGGGTTAACTAGCACTGGGGAGTTAAGGGGTACTCTAGAACGGGGTAAAATTCCATTATTTACCACTTAAAGCAGGTTCACTCAAACCTTGCCACACAGAACCCATGTCTGCCATATAATCAGCAGAATGAAAATGTTCCCCTATATCAGAAACCTTATTGTTAATGCTCCACGCACCAATAACCTGTGCTCCTTCCAACTCCTTAACATTGGCACCAATAGACTGCTCCTTTAAATTGCTGTAATACATTAAAGATGTAACCAACATTGACAGTTCAGAGACATTATAATCAGAACAGGTCTCACCACCAATATTAGATGCTGGATGCCCACTGCTGGCCGCCACAGGGACAGGCTGAGTAGCACTGGCTCTGCCTCGAGTAAGGTGCACTCTTTCTTACAGAACTGATGGACCCCTCCGCAGCTTTCAGAGGAGACGCATTAGTCTTTAGGCATTTCTTTTTCCTGACGGGCTTCTGACACGTCCCACTCTTGAGTGGCAGTCTCTTACTCTTCATTAGGGGTTGTAATGGCCACCCTCACCAGTGGAGCCAAGCCTTGTCCTCCTCCAGACACTACAGCAGCCATTCTTCACCCCCTCACCCTTGGCTTTCTCCAAAAGGTGGCGTAGGAGGCTTTCCCTTCTGCCTGGAGAACGGTGCTTCATAGCTGCAGAGGGCTGGAGTTGCGGTCCGGTCCGATGGCTAGTGACTGCCCTCTGCTCCTATTCTCTGCTCCCTCCGTGCAGGCTTTACACCCGCCCATTCTGTCCAATCCACTGCTTGATACCGTCAACCAATACCATGGCTGTTGCTGCCCAGGGATACTGCCGCAACCAATCACAACCTGTGAATACAGAAAGCGAGGAGAAGAGATCTGCAGACCCCCTTTGAGCTATCCCATGTTGGCCCCGCAAATTGCTATGACCTTTCATTCGTGACATGAAATTATGAAATCTCGAAATACAGCACACATTTTCTTCTTTAATGGGATAATAATGAAGCTGTTTTGCTGGTGATACTGATGGAGTTATGGCAAACTAATTTTCAACATTTTTTTTTCTAGTGATATCAAGAATATTATGCTTGTTATTTATTTTTTTTATGCATATTACCACAACACCATTATCCCGTAGTTTTTAAGATCAAAGATACAACTATGTTGGTGTCTCTTGTTAATTTTACATTGTATTTTTTTATTTTATTTAACTTCCTACTCCCAAACTATCATTTGAAGTAAAACACATGGCCAAGTATTATTCTCCACAATTTTTTTATTGTGCATTAAAAAAAGAAAACAAATACAATTAGACATATTATCTGCCAATAGAACAAAAAGTGCATTCAAAAATAGAAAATATACCAAATCAAATCATTATTCAACCAAAAAATTAAATAAAAGCCTCATGCATGTGTCCTGCTTCTTAAATTGGGGAAGTCAACAATGCCAAGAGTTGATGAAAGCATGGGTCTGTCATCCGGAGAGAATTCCGAAAATAATCTGGATTATTCTCCTGGAGCTCCCGCAGCAAAGGCATATGACATAATTGGTCACAATTAATAAAGTAACCAATTTTTGGTCCAAGAAATCCTTCTCCTCATGTTCCTAGACTAGACTTGGGTCAAAGCAATAACTCCAGGGCCAATAATAAATAACACGTTCTCTCCTCCGATTCCGCAACATGGCTGGTTGACAAATGGAAAAGCGCAAATTGAAAAGAGAGAAATGAAAAGCGCGAATCAACACTCACCAAACTTCTCCTAACATGAAATTAGCAGAAGGAGCCCAAAGGGTGGCGATAAAGAGCTGAAAAACCACATAGTATGTCACTACATTCGTGTTTGTTGGCTGACAATTCCTTGCCGTTTGTATGCAAGACAAATTCCTGGCCAGCGCCCTTTGGACAAAAGTCAGAGCTTGTGTTTGCAGAAAATCCAATCATGTGTACGAGGCTTTAGACTGGGAGGGAATATTGGCATCAATGGACACAAAACAGAAATGGGAATTCTTCAAAGTGACTATATGTAAACTCACTGAAAAGTATATTCCCATGGGCAATAATTTTAAAAGGCTAAAAGTAAAACCTATGTGGTTCACAGCCAAAGTTAAAATTACTATAAATAATAAAAAAGAGCTTTTAAAAAATATAAAAATTAAGGAACGTTATTTAAATGTTGCAAAGAATATAACAGAATATGTAAAAAGGAAATTCAAAAGGAACAACAGATTGCAAAAGATAGGACAAACCCCAAAAATTCTTCAAATATATTAATCGCAAAGTTAGGTTTGAGCATGTTGGCCGTTTACGAAATAATCCAGAGTGTGTGACTGGGGACAAAGAGAAGGCAAATTTATTAAATACTTTCTTCAACTCTGTGTATACAAAGGAGCATGGGGGAGCTCGTGTCCATAATGGAGGTGGTAGTGACACAAAGCCATTGTATCTAGTTTTTAGGTACTCATTAACGACTGGAATAGTAACACTAGATAGGGCCAATGCGGTGCCTATATTTTAAAAGGGTTTAAAGTCTTTACCAAGTAACTATAGACCTGTTCGTTTAACTTCTATAGTCCGGAAGATACTGACGAGTTTAATAAAAGACCACATAGATGAGTTCTTGTTGTAAAAAAAATATTTTAAGCAACAGACAGCATGGATTCATGAAAGATAGAAGTTGTCAAACAAATCTGATTTATTTTTATGGGGTAAGTAAAATCTTGGACAGAGGGGTGGCTGCTGACGTGGTATACCTGGATTTTGCAAAATCGTTTTACACAGTTCCCACACACGGCTCATGTGTAAGGTAAAGTCTACAGGCTTGGAAAGATCAGTTTGTAAATGGATAGAGAACTGGCTAAAAGACAGAATTCAGAGAGTATTGGATAATGACTCTTACTCTGGATGGCCTAAGGTTACCAGTGGTGTACCCCAAAGTTCAGTGCTGGGACCCTTACTTTTTATTATCTTCATAAATGATACAGAGTCTGGGATTAAAAGTAAAATTTCTGTCTTTGCAGATGACACTAAGCTATGCAGTGGAATAATGTCCTTACAGGATGTCTCCAATTAAATTTTTCAGTCAACCTCAATGCACTGTTAAATTGGGCAACTAAGTGGCGAATGAGGTTTAATGTTGATAAATGTAAAGTTATGCACTTGGGGGCTAAGAATATGTATGCATAATACATACTAGGGGGAGTGCAACTGGGGGAATCAATGGTGAAGAAGGATCTGGGGGTTTTGGTAGCTCATAAGCTCAATGATAGCATACAATGCCAAGCTGCGGTTTCCAAAGCGAGCAAAGTCCTTTCTTGTATTAAGAGAGGTATGGACTCCAGAGAGAGAGAGAGAGAGAGAGAGAGAAATTTTGCCCCTGTACAAATCATTAGTAAGACCTCATCTGGAATATGCAGTTCAGTTTTGGGCACCAGTTCTCAAAAAGGATATCTGGGAACTGGAGTGAGTGCAGGGAAGGACAACCAAACTGATAAGAGGCATGGATGAGCTCAAATATGAGGAAAGATTAGAGTAACTTAATCTATTACCTCTTGAGAAGAGGAGATTAAAGAGGAAGTAAACCCTGATGAGTTTACTTCCTCTTTCATTCCCTGCAAAGGCAAAGCATAATGGATTACTATGCATCGCATAGTAGTCCATTATGTGTCACTTACCTGACACAGGAGCCAGCGATGTCCCTGCTGTCCCCTGTAGTCCGGCGCATCCATCTTCTTGGTGGGGTCTCGCTGCTCCGCCGCTGTCATTCCGCGAAGCTGCGATGACGTCACTCCCACGCATGCGCACGGGAGCCATTACGCGCGGCATCTTCGTCGTTGACGTGCTGCGCTCAGTGCGCCTGCGCGCCGACGTCAGCGCGTCGCTCAGTCCTACGAGTTTCATAAAAAATGACGTCATCCAGGGGCAGGGCCCCTCCAGTGCCCCTGGATGATGTAATTTTTTACGAAACGCGTAGAGCTGAGCGACGCGCTGACGTCACCTCGTGTGAAGGAGTGTATGTCCAGGAAGGACGGGTTTGTCCGTTTGCATCTGGCCAGCACAGCGGACTGAAGGCTGACGTTTTTCTTGTATATTGCAAGTGCAATTTATTTTATATTTGGATCCAATTAATAAAGGGTTTTATACTATTGGAGCTTCATCTCTTTTCCATGCTATTGGCGTATATCCTCAAGTTTTTTTAAGCACACGGGAGATGTTTTGAGGAAGTGCATCCAGTAACCTATTTATGAAAGCAGTGGTGTGAGGAGAGCAACAAGGATCCTTTTCGGAGTGGGGGATAATTGCATATCTACACGCTTTCTGTGACCCTCTGTAGTGGAGGGTCATGAATCTCTGGTAAGAAGTAAATCTAGACATATGGTGGTGGATCAAGCACTATTCACTTGTGGAGGACTACATCTCTTCATTTATATTCAATTTGATTTGAAAGGACTTTTTCCGTATTTTGTTTTACATTTATATTTTGTTTTACATTTATATACGTTTTCTTAATCAATACACTGGGTGTTTATTACACTGTTTTTGGATCACTGTTCACGATTAATTTTGAATTCTCTTTTTTACCCACGTTAGGGGTAAGATAAAGTTTACATGATATTGTCACAATATTTGTGAAGTATATGCACGGTAGGCGTTAGCCTTGTGGTACATTTATGGTTTAGCGCAGCTGAATTATTTTTCTAGTACTTTAAAGTTTCTCTTTGAACTTAGCCCAACACGTTCTCCGCATTGTTTTGCTAGCCCTCTTCTTAACCCCCCCATTCCATCTCTCCATCTTTTCGTTCTCTCCCCCCACCCTTTTACAACCCCCCCCCCCCCCCCCCCCGGTTTCATCTTTTTTCTTTCTTACTCTCTTTTTCCTGTTCTTTTCTCGTCTTTATTTTTGCATCACTTTTTTATTTTTATAATTATTTAGATTTCATCTATTATTTATTATTTTTTATTTCATTATTTCCCCATTTATACATTTTCACTTTGCTTCTTGCTCTTTGCTATTATTTATAATTTCTTCACCATTTCTTCATCATTCTCTGTCTGCTTTTCTCGATTCGGTTTTCATGATCCCACTTCTTTTCTTTTTCCTTTTCTTTTCACTTTTCATCGTTCCTTTCTCTCTTCTCACTCATACTCTCTCTCTGCTCTATTTCGTTCTCACTACCTGGTTTCTCAGCCTGTGGCTGCTTGCTTGTTTTGCATTATACATCTCTCACTTCTAGCCCACCTCGCTCGATTGGACATATCCTGTTCCAGGGGCGGGGTCCGCCGACCTCACTAGTTTCCATGACATTGACAGCCCTAGCACAGTAACGGCCTGCGTTACTTGATGGCCTTCACTACTGCATGCACGATCGGCAGTGGCTGTTGTAAACCCAGCATACGCTGGCTATACTACGGCACTTCAGCACCCCTGGTTGCCCTGGAACCGGCCGCTGCATTACGCAAGCGCGGCCCACAATCACTGCTGTAATCTGCCCCACAACCACCGATCCCTCCACTGGCACTGATCCATTGAAGGATCGTGTGCTGTATCCTGATGTTCCTTGACAGCTGGTTTGTCCCCACAATGATTGGGGACCAACACCACAATACTGTTAAAAAGATAAAAAGCAAGAATGAGGGTAAGGTTGTGCTATGGAGCAGTTTAGTATAATTGTGGTCTGAGCGGCCTCTATTAAATTTCCACCCAGTATGGGTGAAACAACTAGTGAGGTAAAAAAGCAAATAGAGACTTCCGGTTCCGGCGCCACATGAGGAGGAGGTGATCGCCCTCAGCTCCCGCGTCCCTTCTCGCAAATCTTGCCTAAATAACCGGCACAGGCCTCGGGGAGAACCTTTATTACCTCGGCAGACGGGTGAACCATCCTGGATCGCTTCATAGAGCGATCGTACACTAAAGCGGCCTCGGCGGGCCTCCCTCCAGCGGGAGAGACACACGCGGCCAACATGGCGGCCGCGCCGCACCTTCAGGACCAGGCCCCGCCACCTCCGGAACCACCGAATCCAGCGGCGCCTATACAGGCAGACCCTGCGTCGCCCGAGGGCATAGCACACGCGGTTGTGCTCTTGCTGGGTCCCACACTCGCTGCTACAGTAGACGCAGCAGTCAACAGAGGGCTGGAGCAACTACACCTGGAAGTACGGGCCCAGGCACAGAGACTGCAACAGACAGAGGACCGTATTTCGGCTCTGGAAGATGAATCTGCAGGTACGTCTGCCACGATAGCTAGGGTCCTTAACACCCATAAAGAGATCTGGGAGAAACTGGACGATTTGGAGAATAGATCAAGGAGGAACAATCTCCGCATTATAGGTCTCCCGGAATCGGTTACCTCAGCCCAGCTATCAGCGCTATGCGCCATAATGATCCCGCAACAACTGGGCCTCCGCACACCGTGCACGATCGAACGGGCTCATCGTATCGGACAGCCGTCCGAATCGCGCTCCAAGCCCCGGCATGTCATTGTCAAGTATCTAAACTATGCTGATAAGACGGCAATCATGCAAAAGTTTCGCAGCTCACGTTCTTTGATGATTGATGGGGCTAAATTGCTCCTTTTCGCTGACTACTCAGTGGAGGTTATGAACAGACGCAAGGCCTTCTCCCCGGTGTGCACCGCCCTATACAACAACCGTATCAAATTCTCCTTGTCTTATCCGGCCACGATATGCCTCCAAACGAACGAAGGGGACCAGCTCACCTTCACCACGCCGGGAGAAGCAGAACGATACGTTGAATCCATGGGCTCTGCTATGGAACATTCGGCCGTGACCGACGTGTCGTCTTCACACTCCGCGGGCAAATCGGCTATGCCTTCTAAGCCTCACCGCAGTCCCACTAACCCTCCGCACAAGCGCATCAGAGTCACGCCCAAGGACGATCGTTCAGGACACCGCTGACAAATTTACCTTTCCAAAGCCTTATGGACAACCAGGGGGTGAGGATATACTTTAGTTTGGGATCTCCCTCTCTCTCTCTCTGGTCCTTCTGGATACCACTGGCCCAAAATATGGGCCCGAAGAATTGATGGCAGGAGGCCCGGCCTCCAAAACATAGCACTAGGACATCGGCCCTCCTTTTGCTTCTATAAGCAATTGCAATGTTCTTTACAGGTTGCCTTTTTATTTATTTATTTTTTACGAGGTTTTCTGCTAAATGGTTTTGAGTATTACCTACTTGGGGTTTGCAGCTTTCAACTCGGCTCACCCACCCTATCCATTTCCCCCATGCAGGTGGGTCTTAGTCACCGGCCTATAGAACCTCACTGGAGTCGGGGTCCTTTGTTTTTATCCCCCGTCGAATCCACCCATGTACCCCTGCAGGGTTACTAGGTTTTGCCCGCTGCCCAGTATAGCTATTTTTGTTTTAGTTTTTTATCTTCTTTATTCTCCTCTTTTCTCCAATTTGATACGTCTCCCCTTATGGCCCCTTCACTGCCATCAGAGGAGGGGCGGGACGGGGCTGGTAGCCGAGTCTGAAAGTTGTGACTCATGTGGAAAAAAGGAAAGTCCATATATGCTGTTATGTTATTACACACATTGTGTTTTATATATATGCTCAGTTATGTAGTTTATGTAATTGTATACCAGATACAGGTACCTAATATAGCTGTAGTACCCTTGGGGACTGAGGCCTATTTGTGGAGACATATACCCGCGGGGACGCTTGAGCACAGCAAGGCTGTCCCTGCACTGACCACTAGTATTCTTGCCCAGCTAACTTTATTGTGGCATTACCAATTAGTGGACACGACGTGAATGTTGTCTCATGGAAGGTCAAGGGGCTTCGATCTCCATGTAAACGTATGGCTGTACTGAGACACTTGAAGCGCCTCCGAACAGACATAGCTTTACTGCAGGAGACTCACCTTACGACGGATGACCTGCAACGACTACGTAAACTATGGGTTGGGAAGGTTTATGGCTCGCCAGCAGCTGGACGCAAGGCTGGTGTTGCCATATTAGTACATAAAAACCTACCGCATGAAATGGTGTCTATTAGAGCTGACACAGAGGGACGTAAGGTGACAGTGCAGATACTACTAGACTCAACCCCCATGGCCATCACCAATGTTTACGCCCCTAACTCGCCGAGCACGCCCTTCTTTCAGGAAGTAATCCAGTGGATTTTAGCCTTCCCTGAATCAAAACATCTAGTTGGGGGAGACTTTAACTCAGTGATGTCCACCATAACTGACCGTTCAAAGACTGATACTCGTAGTGTAACTCCTCTGACCACCACTGCACCCAAACCCACTCCATTAGCCCAAGCCCTAACCTCCATACATTTCACTGATATATGGCGACTGCAACACCCGACTAGCCAAGAATACACCTTTTTCTCTCCACCGCACCAATCCTTTTCGTGCATAGATTATTTTTTTTGCCTCCCCCGCCCTCCATAATAGATTCGGACATACTAGATGCCAGGATATCGGACCATAGTCCGGTAGTAGTGCATTTATCGCTGTCGGCAGCCCCTCATGCGCCGAAAACATGGAGGTACCCCTCCTACCTAGCTGACAGCCCAGACTTCCAGAACATGCTTCGGACTGCATGGACTGACTATACTACCACCAATAGCGAACATATCTCGGATCCTAACTTGTTTTGGGAAACGGGAAAAGCCTTTATGAGAGGCAGGATAATATCATACACCACGCAATTGAAAAAACATAATAGGAATCAGTATAACGCTACTAGTAAAACGCTTAGTGCGGCCCATGAGCGTTTGCTTCTGAACCGTATGCCAGAAAATATACAAAGCTGGACTCGAGCTAAAAGGGCGTTTGACCTCTGGGCTGAGCAGCAGGAGCTGGCCCAACTGGCCTATTCTAAACTATATTTTCACAGATATGGAAACAAATCGGGCAAACTCCTGGCGAAACTATGCGCAGGGCCCAGAAGACCCACTCACATACATTCCATGAGGGATGTCGACGGCTCGGGGACCTTAGCCAAAGAGAGGATCAATGACATTATCACCAATTATTACACGAACCTGTACAAAGCTGACCCAACTGACATGAGCTCGGCGGACGCCTTTTTGTCCACTGTCAATTTACCGACACTGCAAGACGAACACCTCACTTTACTTAATGCCCCCATTACTCTGGAGGAGATTAAACAAACTATCTCGTTCATGTCCACGGCCAAAGCGCCAGGGCCGGATAGCTACTCGGCGGAATTCTATAAATCTACTGTGGAGTACATACCCTTCAACTCGTTTATGCAGGCATGTGGCAGGGTGGGCCTTATTTGCCCACAGGTTCACATGCCTTCATAAAACTTATTTCTAAAAAAGGTAAAGATCCCACTATGCCTGGATCGTATCGCCCAATTTCTCTCATTAATGTGGACTCTAAAATTTTATCCAAAATAATTGCCGCTAGGCTAGCCAAATTTCTCCCCTCGCTACTCCACCCGGCCCAATCAGATTTTGTGACTGGGCGCTCAGCTACCCTTAATATTCGTAAAGTCCTACTGGCCCTACACTATGCCAAAAACCATCCCACCCAAGACGTAGCAATAATATCACTAGATGCGGAAAAAGCTTTTGATAACGTTAGTCTACCTTGGCTGTTCAGAGTACTGAAGCAGTTTGGTTTTCAAGGTCCGTTTATGCAATTTATCCAACAGATGTACTTGTCCCCCACAGCTCGACTGGTCAACCCTGACTTCATATCTGATCCAATACCTTTGTCCAAGGGTACCAGGCAGGGGTGCCCACTGTCGCCGCTATTATTTAACCTAGCGATTGAACCTCTATCTAGATTGCTTAATTCGCGGGATGGGATCAGTGGTCTACCAATAGGTCAGCACACGCTGCGATCCGCTCTATTTGCGGACGATATCCTGTTGTTCACCACTGACCCCATCTCCGACTTTGCCAAGTTACAGGGCATCTTTGCCACTTTTCAAAGCTGCTCAGGTTTTCAAATTAATTTTGACAAGAGAGATATTATCCCTGAATCCCAGACTGTCCCACAAATGGACGCATCAGTCCCCATTCACCATAGCCAAACACCACATCACGTACCTAAGCATACGCATAGGGCGAGAACCGACCTCATTGTATGGGTTGAATTACCCCCCCCTTATTTCGAAGATTGTACAGGAATTAGATCTATGGACAGCCCTGCCTATATCGCTCTTCGGGAGATGCCATTTGTTTAAAATGATATTATTTGCTAGACTACTATACCCCATGCAGACCATACCCCTTCTGCTAAAACACGCAGATGTCCAGAAAATATACAAGGCACTATCAGCCTTTCTGTGGTCTCGTAAGAGAGCACGTATAGCTCTCCATAAATTATGCCTCCCGAAGACCGAGGGCGGTGCTGGGGTGCCCAACATTCGCTTTTATAACCTTGCATGCCTACTACGTCAGGGTCTGGACTGGATCTCAGGCACCTCTAGATATTGCAATGTACGACTAGAAGGAGCTATGGCTTCTCCATACTCGCTGGCAGCAATTCTTCATTCCCATTTACACGCATTGCCACCTCATCTTAAATCTAATTTGCTGGTCAGAGACACTGTCATTGCCTGGAGAGAAACCCGCAAACTACTGGGTTTACCGGCCACCATCTCGAGTCATCTTCCTATACAAGGGAATCCCATGTTTATCCCGTCCACTCTACACGCAATCTATGAGCAATGGAAAGTAAAAGGTCTCACGTCCACAAAAGCTTTCTATCAATCTGACTCTCGCACATTTAAATCGTTTGAAGTCTTATCTCAAGAATTTTCACTCTCACCGACCCATCTCTTTTACTATGGTCAGCTGATCGCCTACTTGAGCTCCCAATGCGGTCCGCAGACGGACCCTTTCCAGCAGTCTTTCATAGACACGGTATTGAACTCGGGGGAATATTCGATAACCAACCTCTATTCTTATCTTATCCAACACCAAACTGACAAATACCATCTCACCCCATTCCAGAAATGGGCAACCCTTCTACGAGATGAAGCTATTCCTGACAAAATATTGGATGGATACAGGCGAATAAGGAAACTCACGCTTTCTGAAACATGGCGCGAAACGCAATTTAGGATACTTCACAGAGCCTACTACCCCGCGTGCGTAGATAAAAATAATGGTAACTTGAAAATATGTCCATGGTGCTCTGTGCCTCACCCCACGCTACTCCATCGACTATGGGACTGTCCTGCCATTGAAAGCTACTGGGACGCAGTAACTACCTACGTTGGCTCGATATCTCACCAACAGATTCCGAAGGATATTGTGCTTTGCCTTTTTGGCTATGTTCCTCAAACCCCACCGTCGGGAGGTCGAAGCTGGACCCCAGTTTCTCAATGGGCTCAGCTGGCCCTTCTTGTTGCTCGCAGGACCATTATGCAATCCTGGATTTCCAAGACACCACCTACACTACCCATGTTACAAAAGGCTATCGAATCGCTCTTCTACCTGGAGAGATTGGATACCATTACCAGGAATCCTAAACCTACCCACCACTTTTTTGCGAGGTGGCGTAAATATATGGAGGCCACACTGACACACTCTGACATTCAGATGGCCATGCAACCGTTTCGCTTCACGGAATGGTATCTTCACCACAACCTAACTGGATCTCTGGGTAGACTTAAACTACTTTCCCGTGGGGATCCGGCTAACTTTAAGCCTCCTTGACAACATGGACCTTTAACTGTGCTATTTTTTCTCTCCATTCGTCTCTCCCACTATAGAAGATAATCACCCAAGGGCTACGAAGTAGAATTGTTTAGCTGGTATACTTAGGCCGTTTGAATTTTTAGGACCCTTTCAGGTCCGAGTAACACAATACAAGAGGTCTACTAGTACTCTATTGTTTGCTGTTAATTGTGCAGAAATATGTATCTGTAAAACTATACGGCTATGTTTTGTGATTTTTGTTTGTAAAACCAAATAAACATTAAAAAAAAAAAAAAAAAAAAAAAAGACCATGTAAATATTCACCTTTTCTGCTGCCTGTATTGCACAGCGGAATGTCACTCCTGTCCTGGGAAGTCATCTGCTGAAGCCTACAGGGAAACCAAGTTGTATTTTTCAAGAGTGTCAATCTACCTGGTTGCCAATGACTACCACTAGTTTACCTAACTGGCCTCCATGTCACTAAAGCACACAGTAACAAATGTTGTGCACCAAATAACTGTCTGTATACATAAAGCTGCTGTTGTGAAAAAAAAAAAAAAAAGCAAATAGACTTGGCGCTATACCTTTGGTTGATAAAAAGTGAAAACTAATTTGTATACATTTTCCAGCTTGCTGGTAAGTGATAAAAAGAACCTATCTATTTATAACAACCAATAATCTCTAGTGGTTTTATATATATATAAAAAAAAAAAAACATATGCACCTATATAAATGCCGTAAAGTTCTAATCAAACAAACCATAAATAAACATACAATTGCTATGATTGGTAATAAAGTGCAAGTGACAACCATGCAAAAATCCTAAGTGGAGTTTGAGCTTTAAAATTTCAAAAACCTTTGGAAAAAATATATTCCTAAAATTAATTTTCAGATTAATATCATATATCAATTAGTGAAAAATCTTACTATTTCATAATCAGTGTACTGAGTGACATGACTAGATAGCATGTGACTGATAACCAGTGAAAAATTAAAAAAAGGAAATAAGATATATATATAAGTGAAAAAAATGAACAGTGAAAAATCTTCCGTGAGTGTCTTCAAAACTGTGTCTGCAACTGCTGCTCCCAGTGCACAGGGACTGCTAATGCGATTGCTCTCACCAGAGGTTTTTCCCCATCCGGGGTGGATCAGCCTCCACAGTATAAGCCACTGTGTTGCTCTTTGGCTTTGATCTGCTGTGGTCCTGGGAGTCCCCCGTTCCTCCGTTGGTGTAGCGTGCCACGTTATATGCAACAAGGAAGAGGCATATCCATAGTGTAGTACGTATAAAAAGGAGTTTTATTTGTAGAACAACTAAAATTACTCACAAACATTCGGTGATCAATCGCTTTGTGGTAACAGAGTTTAAAAATCCCGCCCGGCCGTGTTGCAGTCTGTGCAAGAAGTGTACGCTGTCTGGCGCTGTGGGAGGTCCCATAGCAATGGCAACTGAAGGAAGGGAGACAACAATAAACAGGAGGCCAGAGGACTCATACTGCAGCCTGCAATATACTGCGCCCAAAGGCAATATCCTCATGACCTTTAATATTGATTTGATAAAATCAAATAAACGTATGAACCAAAGACCAAGTCGCCGCCTTACAGATCTGAGCCATAGAGGCCTGATGATGCACCACCCAAGAGGCACTAATCGCCCTGGATGAGTGTGCTCTAACATAAGAAGGAAGGAAGAATTTTCTTATTTAAGCTGAAGCTTGAACAATGACTTGACAAATCAATTTGGAAAAAAGTGGATTTTGACGCTGCCTGTCCCCATTTTTGGACCTTTTGGCAGTACAAACAAAACATGTGTTTTGCGAACCTGAGTGGTCACCTTTAAGTAGACTCTAATCGCTCTTACTAACATCAAGGGAATGTAGTGCCTTTTTTTTTCCTAGATTGAAGCTCCGGGAGAAAGAAGGAAGAATAATATCTTGGTTTAAATGAAAACCTGTTACCACTTTTGGTAGGAATTCAGGATGAGGACATAAAACCACCTCATCCTTATGCATGATCAAATATGGCTCTTTGCAAGACAGAGCAGCTAGTTCTGATATTCTTCTAGCAGAAGAAATGGCAACCAGAAATATTATCTTTCTTGTCAAAAAGAACCAAGGGAATTTCTCGTATAGGCTCAAACAGCTGATTGAGCAAAGCCGATAAAACAAATTTTAAATCCCAAAGATTTAGAGGTGCCTTGATAGGGGGATTAATCCGTGTTATCCCCTGAATAAGCTACGCACCAAGAGTGCCGGGATCTGGCTTTTGATAAAAGTCAAAGCCAGCTTCATTTCAGATCCCATATGCAGGAAATCAGGGATCCTGCCTATGACATACTTCCTGGGGTGCCAACCCCTGAATCTACACCAAGAAACATATGCCTTTCAGACTCTATAGTAAATGATTCTGGAAGCCGGCTTCCTGTCATTAATCAAAGTGGACACTACCGAAGGAGATCACCTACGATCTTTTATAAAGTGGGATTCAACAGTCAAACCTGTTACATTTTTCGTCTGTAAGGTAGGATGAAATACTGGACCTTGTGCGAGAAGTTCTGGTTATAATGGCAGAGTCCGTAGGACTCCTACTGCCATCTTTATGATCTCTGTAAATCAAGATCTTCTGGGACCCACTGGGGCCACCAGAATCACCTCCTTTCATTCCTGCGTAATCCTGCGGAGAAGGTGTGGAAGTAGCAGAACTGGAGGAAATGCATAGATCAGTGAAAACTGATCCCATGGGAAAACATGCATCTGTTCTGCCTGCTAGCGGATCCCTTGTTCTTGACACAAAGTTGTCGACTTTGTTGTTGAATCTGGACGCGAATAGGTCCATGTCCGGTATACCCCATCTCTGACATATCGCTAGGAAGATGTCGGGGTGAAGAGACCATTCTCCCAGAAATAACTCAGCAACTCAAGTAGTCTGCCTGACAATTCTCTATTCCTGAAATTAAAATTCCTGATAGCCAAGGGATGTTGTGTTCTGCCCAAGCTAGAACATTATTCACCTCTCTTTGGGCTGCATGACTACTCGTGCCTCCCTGGTGATTGATGTAAGCCACCACTGTGGCTTTGTTGGACTGAAACGTGACAGGACAGTCCTGTAGTCTGACTGTCCCAGGTTCTAGGGCCAGACGTACTGCCCGAATCTTCCAAAATGTTGATAGGCATGGTCCTCTAACCTGGACCATCTCCCCTGGACAGAAACTTTTTCCAGGGCTGCTCCCCAGCCTAGAAGGCTGGCATCTGTTAATTTCCAGGATACAGGTAGAAAAGATTTTCCCTTTTGCTGGATAACAACCAATGTAGGCTCTGACTTACGTCGAGAGCCAAGCGTATTGGAAAAAACCAAGGCCTGAATCTTTTTATTCCAGACCGACAGGATGGTTTTGAAGCAGTTTTTGAGTGAAAACTGCACGTAAGGGATGGCCTCAAAGAAGACCACCATTTCCCCTAACAATCTCATGCACAGCCAAATGGAAGCATTTTTCTTTGTTTTGAGAAGTTGAATTAGTCCTACAATGGAACTGATTCTTATCTGGGGTAATACCACCTTCTTCTATACAGTATCTATAACCAGCCCCAAGTACTGTAATCTCCTTGATGGTTTTAAGGAGGATTTTCCTAGGTTGGGTATCCAACCCAGAGATTCCAGGTAGTTACAGCTGTGATCAGACTCTGGTTTAAACCTGAGACTGAATGATCTATTAAAGGTAGGTCCAAATAGGCTAGGACCGTTATGCCTTGAGCCCTTAATTTGGCTAAAAGTAGGTGCCAGAATCTTTCAGAACACCTGTGGTGCTGTGGCTAAACCGAATGGCAGGGCCCCAACTGACACATGGAGATATGCATTATTGATATTGATTAAAGCCAAAAACTCCCCTCCTTGCAGGATGGACACAACCGATCTGATTGTGTGAAAGGATCGGATGTTTAAGTGCCAATATAGATCTTTGAGATCTAGAATGGGTCTTACCTCTCCGTTTGGTTCTGGAACCGTAAAAGTTTGAACCAAACCCTGTGCCCTGGTCCACTAAGGGAACCTCTGATATCGCAGACTGGGATAATAGATGATCCAGAGCCAGAAAGACTTCTGGGGAACATTTTCCCTTAGAAAAAACAAGGAGATGGAAACTCTCAGAACTCTAGACGTAACCTAGAGAAAAAACTGCAGAAGCCTACCATCTCTCTTGACATTGTTCCTGCCAGATCTTAAGAATTGCAGGAGCCTTCCCCCCATCGGAAGGAGCAGGGGTGCCCCTTCATGAGGAGGCTTTAGCATTCTGCTTTGTGGGCTTTCTGCCCCAAGATATCTTCTGACCCTGGTGCTGCCCTTGGGGACTTCCCCTTGAACCTGACGTTTGAGGCCGTCGAGACTGCCTAGAGGCTGATGCCCCCGACACAGGAGAGGCAGTACGGTTAAAGGAGAAATATTTGAATTTCTTCTTTACTGGTAAAAGAGAGCTTTTCCCATTCGAGGTCCTTTGGATGTACTTATCCAGATCGTCTCTAAATAGCCGTTCTCCATGAAAGGGAAAACTTGTTAAGAGCTTTTTACACGGCTGACTTCAGCTGACCAATTTTTCAGCCACAGAACTCTGCAAGAATGCACTAGTCCAAGCATAAGCCATAAGGCTTAAATGATAGAGTTGCTCATAGCATCTACTGTGAGACATAGTGCGTCTGATACACCAGCCCATTGCTGGGCCTGCTGATCAAGCAGAATTTCAAGTATGTCCACAAACTGTTGCTTAATGTACTGAGATACACCAATTGCAGCAAGAACCAGCTGTGCCACTGAACTTGCTAAAGACATATTGTTTTTAGAAAGGAGTTCCAACTTTTTATCTGTTGGATCCTTTAACATCAGTGCATTATCCACCGGATATGTGAGATTCTTGCTCACTGAGGTGATTGCAGTATCAATTGCTGGAATCCCCCATTTTCTTCATAGAAATCCTCTTCCATAGGATAAAGTGTGGAGAATTTCTTGGCCAGCGAAAAGGCTGAGTAAGGGAGTACATAAGCAACCTATCTTGTGATGCTACTCTTTCCATATTAGGATCCTCAGAAGAGGATAATTATCTTCCAAATATTTGGGAAGTTCTCCCTGATCCCCAGACTCCAGCACCTTAATAAGAGGGTCCCGAGCACTAGATGGGAATCTGCTATGTTTAGCCCCACTATGGAGAGACATCATAGCATCAATCTTCTTTCTAAATTACAAATGGTAGAAGAAAAAAAACTCTTGTATGATATATACAGGGACTGAAGTGTTTATGCAACAACAGTTTCCCCTGATGGCTCAATCTGACCAGCCGCATCCCTGTCAGAGGAGGATGACATTCTTTTGGAAATGGATTTAGTTTATAGTGAAAACCATTGACTCCTTTAGAGGAGTTCCTGGTCCCATTACCACTCATAGCCTGAAGCATAAAGCAGAGGCACTATCAGCAAAAGAATGTACAATGCTAGTCTATAGTCCAGCGCCATTAGCTGCTATTAATCCTAGCCTAGTAAAGTATAATGTGTCAAAGGGAAATGCCTGTGTCACTAACCTGAACAAGCCATCGTCCTCATGTGTCCCTCCACAGCCAGCAGCTACACATACACAGCGCTTAAACATTTCCTCAATGTGTGGTCGGCGTCTGATGCCGTTAGCCACGCCCCTGCGCGAATTACAGCCCCCCTCCTGAAAGGAATGTGCTTTCCCTCATGAGCGGCGGCTCAGGCATCCTGTAAAAACAGCCATGGCAGCGGTGGGGAGGGGGGTAAATCCTCCGCTGAGTGGCCATGCGTTCTGTCCCTTTTTTTTTTAAAGGGAAAAGGATCAATATTGGGGCTGCAGGAGACGACCCAGACCCCCCTTTCTTACTGGAGAATCTGTTGTGGCCGGAGGAGAAGGAGAAATTAAGGCTCCTGTGCTGTTTCCAGCATCAGGTCAGTGAGTGCTCAATACAGCCCCTAGTGGTGACAAATAGGCATGACAGCATTATACAAGGAGAAGGAGAAATTCCAGATAAAATTCCCCTTACAATTTCCTCGCAGCAGGGTTATCTGAGATAAAAACCCAATCATGTAGGGTTAGAAAGAAAACGAACAAAAAGCTAACCAAGTTTAGTTCATCAGTTAACGGCAGAGAATATGAGATTAAAGAACTAATAAGCTGCAACAGTACTCATTGTGACCTACGTAATAGAATGTCCATGCCACAAGCAATACGCAAACTAGACAGCTATGTGTCAGAATCCATGAGCACATAACTAACATAAAAAATGGCTTCAATAAACCCAACGTTTCAAGACACTTCATCTACTACCATAGAAAAGACCCAACCTGTACGACTTTCTATGCTATAGACAAAATAAAAAGGACACTGGAGAGGCGAGAACAAAAGAAAAAAAAATTCACAAAACTAAACAAAATGGATTTTCCAACTAGACACTTCCGCCAGGAGGAATGAATATTGATGTGGACCTAAACTGCTTCCTTACAAATTTCTGATTTGGGAGTAGTTCTGGTAAACACATTTTAAAGGAAATTTCTTCGAGGGGATTCTGTAAAAAGATTTTGAAAAAATTATTTTGCATATTTTTCTGAGATATTCAACCATTTTTAACCTAAAACTGTTTCCTTATGGGGGCGTGGCCTGAAGCTGCATGGCGTAGGACGCTTCTAGTGTGAGCTCCGGCTGCCTGTTATCCTACTTTTATCCTGGAGGACCGATTCTGATTTCCCTGGGGGCAATTCGGACTACTTACCTTCGGTGCATACCCCGGTGGCATGTCGCCGACCAAGAGGGCCCAGAGCGCGATCGCGAAGCTCGGGAAATTCCGGGCGGACGGTCCGGACCTCGTGGAGGAAGATGGCGCCGCATCAGGCCCGAGCGAGGACACCGCGCCATCGGGCGACACCGCGCGGATTCTGGAGGCTGTTACGCTCTGCCGCACGACTCTTACCTCCAGAATTGAGGAGGTGAAGGTGGACATCTCCCTTATCCGCCAGGACCTACATAAGCTGCGGGAACGAGTCAGCGAAACGGAACGCAGGATTGGGCAGGTGGAAGATGACATCCCCCCCCTCCAAGTTACCACGGAACGGCTGCAGCATCAGCTTCAGGCTGTACTGAGCAAGCAAGATGACATCGAGAATAGGCTGCGCCGGTGTAATCTCCGTTTTGTGGGGCTGCCGGAGAGGGCTGAAGGAGCGGATCCTCCTGGGTTTCTGGAACGCCTGCTTGTTGCCACGTTTGGTAGGGAGGCCTTCTCTACTACTTTTGCGGTGGAGCGAGCGCACCGCTTGGCCTCTAAACCCCCGCCGGCAGGAGCCCCTCCCCGCACATTCATTGCGAAGATGCTTAACTACCGCGACCGGGATGCTGTCTTGCGCCTTACCCGGGAGAAAGGCAATATCCCCTTGGAAAACCAGCGTATTGCAGTGTTTCCGGACTTCTCCTCCGAGGTACAGCGGCGGAGGGCACAGTTTTCAGAGGTGAAGCGCCGGCTCCGAGCCCGGCATTTGGTATATGCCATGCTGTTCCCTGCTAAACTACGGATCATCCGGGATGGAAAAGCGCATTTTTTTGAAGATCCCAATGCGGCGCTCTCTTGGCTGAAGCAGGCCCCTGCAGTTGTCCCAGAGTGAATTGCTGCTCCCGAAGGATGTTTGTTCGTCTGCTGCACTATGCCCTTAGGCTGTGGAGGGGGAAACATGTTACTCACTGTGTAAGTTACCCGTGACTGTTGCCCCCCTGAGATGGGCCCTTATGACTGCCTTGGTTCCTGATGTTGCCTGTCCATATGTGGCTCCGTACTCCATGATACTTACCTTGGCCCTATGTGTAGGGTGGCAGCGGGGGGTCTTTCTCATACCTGTTCCCCCCCCCCCTCCCCCATTATTTTGTTTTTATTTTTATCCTTTATCTTCTCCCCCCCTTTTTGATTTTTACAATTTTACACACTGGATCGGTCCCCCCCTTTTTCACAACCGTTTCTGACAGCCGGACACTTGCACCCCGTCCTCTGTTGGTGTTGGATGCCGTACGCCATCACCCGGCTGTGCAGCACAGTTAACTTTTGTTCGTCCCTTTTGCCGGTGGCGCACGCATCGGGCCCTCATCTTTATTTGTCATCCGGTGCCTTCCACGTAAGCCATTGTGGACCGATGCGGGCGTCACAGAATGTTCAAGATGAGTTTCCCTGGCCGGCCTCGGCCCACGCGGAGGTGGAGGGTGGCGTGGAGCACGAGTTGTTTTGTCGGTCCAGAGTTGATAAAGATATTTTTGCACTGTTTAGATCTTATAAGTCTGTTTTTTTTGTTTTCCTAAGCACTGTATCTGACTGCTGCTCAAGTGTTATGTGGTTGCTATGTTGTTTTACCTGGTGTGGGAGGGAAATTGAGGTGGGGAGGGTATGGCTAGCTCCCTCTGTTCGGGTGCATATCTGGGCCTCGAGGTGGGGTGACCCGCAGCTGGGGCTCTGGATCTGTGTGAGTCGACTGAATAGTGATGGGAACTTTTAAGCTGGTCACCTGGAATGTGAGGGGTTTGGGGACCAGACGGAAACGAGTGGCTGTCCTCTCGTGTGCTAAGCAGATGAGGGCGGATATAGTGGTTTTGCTTGAGACTCACATGACGGGTCAGCTACAGTTATCCCTCAAAAGGCCGTGGGTGGGGTGGGCATACCATACTTCATACACGAGCAACTCTAGGGGGGTGGCTGTCCTGGTGGCCAAGGGTACTCAGTTTAAACTACACAGCCTGCAATCGGATAGACATGGGAGATACTTATTTTTGCATGTCACGGTGGGGGGGTTGGAGTTCCTCCTGCTTGCTTTTTACATACCCCCCCCCTTTCATTTTGGGGTACTTCAAGAGGGGGTCCATTATATGTTGCAACACCCTGCGTTGCCTGCTATATGGGCAGGTGATTTTAATGCGGTGATTGATCCGGCCCTTGATAGAGTCACTCACTCTGCTGGTCACTCGTCCCGTCCATCACTCACTAGATTTGGTAAGTTTCTCTCTGAGCTCGCGTTGACGGACACATGGAGGTATAGGCACCCTACTGATAGGGCGTATTCCTGCTTTTCACCAGCGCACAATGCCATGTCCCGTATAGATATGGTCCTGCTCTCCCCTGCCCTGCTCCCGCAGTTGCGGGAGGTGGGTTTTGGAGATAGGGCCCTGTCAGACCACTCGCCCTATTGGGTCCGTATTGGAGTGCCATCTGGCTCCGCTGTTCACCTGTGGAGGATGAGCCCATTTTGGTTAACGGTCCTCCCGGATCTGGAAGAGATTCAGCGGGAGTGGGACTACTATTTTCAAACCAACGTGGGTTCAGCCTCGTTTGGCTCAGTTTGGGAGGCCTTTAAATTGCATGCCCGTACGATTTTGTCTGCCCGTATTAACCGGCATAAGGCCTCCTCGCGTCTGGTGTTGGGACAGGCTGAGGAGACACTGAGGGAGCTTGAAGAGGAGTTTGTGGCGAATCCTACGCCCTCGAACTCTGCCAGGTTGCGCCTGCAGTCCAGGCTTACAGCTCAACTTCACTACGAAAAATCGGACAGGTCCATATTCTATAGTAAACAAAAAACCTATGAGTATGGGGAGAGAGCGGGGAAGATATTGGCCTATCTGGCTCGAATGGACCATAGCCCCCCAGTAGTCGTTCAGTTGACTTCGGCTGCGGGGGAACTATTGTCTGATCCCGTGGAGGTGGCGGGTGCGTTCCGTCGCTTTTACATGGATCTTTATGCCTCGGGAGCTGACGGCTCTCGAGAGCAGTTGGATACCTTGTTGAATGAGATAGATTTGCCTGTTCTTACGGACTCGCAGGTTGAGCTCCTGGATGCCCCCATCACTGAAGAATGTATTGCGGAGGCCGTGGCGTGCTTTGCGCCGGCTAAGGCTCCGATGGCCTCCCTCGGGAGTTTTATTCCCAGTTCCAGGAGGTATTGATTCCCAGGCTCCAAGCGCTTTATTCCCATGTGTTTGCGACCGGCTCCCTCCCCCGCTCCATGAGTGAGGCCCTGATTATTCTTATCCCGAAGCCCGACAAAGACCCCCTCTACCCCGAATCGTATAGACCGATTTCCCTATTGCAATTGGATATTAAAATATTAGCCAAAATTTTAGCCCTTAGACTTAATAAAGTAATTCTCCATCTTATCCATACAGACCAAACTGGCTTTATGCCTACGAAAAACACGGCGTTTAACCTGCGGAGGCTCTTCATGAATCTACAGGCTCCTCATGACAATGCCGGTGCCAGGGTGGTGGTTAGCCTGGATGCCGCAAAGGCGTTTGATTCTGTGGAATGGGAGTATTTGTGGGAGTGCCTCCGCAGGTTCGGATTCGGCCCTAAATTTTTTCGCTGGATTCAGCTTCTTTATCAGGCCCCTACTGCTCGTATTTTGGTTAATGGACAGATGTCCGACTCCTTCCCGTTATCCCGCGGCACGCGCCAGGGTTGCCCTATCTCGCCTATGTTGTACGCGCTGGCTGTGGAGCCTCTGGCTATCGCCATCAGAGCTCACCCTGACATCCGGGGTCTCTGTAGGGGGCGGGTGTCAGAGGTTCTCAGCCTTTACGCTGACGATATGCTGCTGTACCTGGAGGATGCTGGCCCCTCATTGGAGGCAGCATTGGAGTTGATTAAGAGATTCGGAAACTTTTCGGGCTTACGTATAAATTGGTCTAAATCCCAAATCCTCCCCATAGATATGACTGCCCCCACGTCGGTGCAGGCGGCGCTTCCCCTGGTGCGGACGGACCGGATTAAATACTTGGGAATACAGTGCTCCCGCTCCATTGCGGACTATCTCCGTTTGAATATACAGCCACTCTTCCCCATCCTTAAACATAAGACTAAGGTTTGGTCTAGATTGCCGCTTGGGGTTATGGGACGGTTGGGGCTTGTGAAAATGATCCTCCTCCCTAAATTACTTTATGTCTTCTGGCATGCTCCGGTATCTATCCCGGCCCATGTTTTCCGTGATATGGAATCTATTTTAAACTCCTTTATTTGGGGGTCTTCCAGGCGCAAGTTGGCTTGGCAGACTCTCAAATGTCCTGTTCATCTAGGTGGGGTGGCGCTTCCGGACCTGGTGGCTTATTACATGGCTTCCCAATTGTCCCACCTTTTCTATATTAACACTTATGATAGACTTCGTTACTCTACTCTGGTATGTACGCCGGTAACGGACGTGGTTGCGCACCCCTTTCAGATTCTATTTTGTAGACATCGGGGGCTTTCCCGCTCGGGGTCGGGACAGCTCATGCTTTTACACCATAGTAGAATTTGGAGTGGGGCCCAGAGGGCGACTGCGGCTCCCACCCTACATGCCCACACACCTCTCTGGGAGAACCCTTCTCTGCCCGAGATGCTGAGGGTGCCGGATTATAAGCTGTGGATATGCAGAGGGATAGTGTATTTGTCCCAGTTGTATGGGGCTCAGGGCATTAAGACTTTTCAGCAGCTAAAGGAGGAGTATGACCTTCCGAACTTTATGTTGTTTCGCTACCTGCAGGTCCGGCATGCGGCTCAGACCCAATTTGGGCGCTCCTCTCCACCACTGGAATCCACAGCCTTGGCGGATTTGGTGTTTGGGGACGACTCGAGGAAATTGATTTCCTGTTTCTACCAGATTCTCATTACCCCCCAGGCCACGGCTAGAGCATACAGGTTGAAAACACGCTGGGAGGTTGATGTTGGGGCCTTGGAGGATGACCAGTGGAGTGACGTCCTGAATGTATCTAAGGTGGTGTCTCCGAGACTGTCAGATAGGCTCACGCATCTATACATGCTTCACCGCACTTATCTTACCCCTGGCCGCATATCCAGGTTCAGGCCAGACTTTGACCCTGCTTGCCCCCGCTGTGGGGACACCAACAGTTCTTTCTACCACCTCATTTGGGCTTGCCCGCTTGTCCAGGGTTTCTGGGAACAAGTAATTAAGTTCCTGCATGACCACATGGGCTCCCCCGTTGCCCTATGCTCACGGCAATGTATCCTGGGTCTTCTTCCTCTTCCTGAGGAGGACAAATACTTTAGGACATTTTTGCAGGAGGTCCTCTTCACTGCTCGTATGCAGATAGCCTGCTTGTGGCTTAGGCCTACTCCCCCTACGATACAGCAGTGGAGGGGGGCAGTGAATAGTGTCTTACCGTTTAAAAAAGTAATGTATGCCAACCGGGGGTGCCCAGACAAATTTGGTAAAGTGTGGGATAGTTGGATGGAGAATGCAGATTGCAGATAGCTGCTCTGGTTGAAGAACACCTACCATGCCATTGCGGGGCCCGTCCTCCCCTCTACTCCCCTACGCTACCATGGCCTCTAGGGGCATTTGTTCCTGATCACATCGGTTTAAAATGCTTGTATGTGCAGCAGTCAAGATGTTTCACTTTTGTATGTCAGACGTAAGATGTTTATGTTATTGGGTACTATGTATATTGGTGCTTGTTGCACCAGGGCTTATATATATGTATGATGACATTTTTTATTTCTATGCTCAATAAACTTGATTTTGGTTAAAAAAAAAAAACAGTTTCCTTATATATCCTTTAGAATTTACCATTCCTCCTCCCCTATACCGCTATCCATTCAAATAAGAAATTCTTGCATAGATGGAAGGTCTATTTTCATTTTATCCATTTTCCTTCCTTTTTTTTCCTTTGTTCCTTCTTTCTTTTTATTGATTCAATCTGAGCCAAGACTTTTTACCATCTAACTATTCTCCTAGTTATGCAGGGGGAAATTATATTGCATTTTCCTTGAGTATTGATTCCACTTCAGAGTCTTCATTATGAGGAAGTTTAGGCATTACTACGTTTTTTACCTAAGGGGACATTGACACAGGTTATGCTTTTTGTCAATCAGTAATCATAACTACTCCTTAGGGCTTTCTTCTGATCCAGTAGGAAATTTGGAGTACAGCAGGAATTTTTTTTTCTCTATTTGGGAAATTTAAATCATTGCCTACAAAGAGGGCACCCTAGATAGGAGATGTATGGGTCTCTATCTGGGGTAGGGAGGATCTATATAACCTGCTAAGATTTCTCTAGTAGAATATTTATTTTTTATTCATTTTTATTTTTTCATCTCTAATTTTAGTTTATTTACTTTATTTTTTGTTAATTTAATTTAAATATTTTGTGCTAAATATAAATTTTCATTCATAAAAACATATGTATTATTTAGGGATAATTTTCTTATTTTAAGTGGAGAGACAGCTTACTCTTATTTTATTATATTTTCATATCTAGTATTGGTATTCCTCTATATATTTATTTTTATATATATATTTTAATACATATTTCTATAAAATTTTACACATTTAATAATAAAGGTAGATTATTTTAATTTATTTTAAGTTAGGGGTTGTGTTATTGGAGGTGCGGTGATCCTGGCAAGAATTCCAATCTATATATTTAATTTTAAACAAATTATTACTATTATGGATATTATCATTACCTATAATAAGCATATTGCACTAGGACTTTTAGTCCGGACCTCATTAGATATGCAATGTACAATCAAGAACATATTTATCCATGTAACCTCCGTAAATAAGGAACAGGACGACACTCTAGTCTCCAGTATTATACCCAGAATGGATGCCATTTGTTTGGAGCGAGGGCTTTGCTCTCTGTGCATTCTAATAGTCGCTCCATTGGTTAAAACAGGGGTTTGGATTTCGGTCTGCAAAATCACAGCCAAAATGACTGGCACAACTTCTGGCGCATGCGCCCTGGGAACACCTCACACTATTTTAACTAAGTGTAGCAATATGGACGTTCCAGTCAACGTCTGATGACGAAAGGCGTAGAACGCCATTATGTCACTTCTAGTCAGTATAGACAAGTAGAGGGCATCTTTAAAAAATATTGGCCTATACTATTAAAAGATCGAGACCTGTCCTCAATTCCTAAAAAACCCAGATTCATTTATAGGAGGGCCCCGGGTTTGAGAAACCAAATGGCTCGTAATATACTAGACCCCCCCCCCCAAAAAAAATGGTCACTTTCTTGGATGGATCCGGTTTTCACTTCTGCACCAGATATAGAGCGTGCAGACTGACTAGGGAGCCGGGGACACCCAAGAAGGTGTCTCAGTTTCGATCATGTGTTACAAAAGATGAATATAAGATCAAACCTCTTATTACTTGCAATTCAGATCATGTTACGTATGTATTGGAATGTTTTTGTTCAATGCAATACGTAGGCCGTACAACTAGACAATTAAAAATTTGAATCAATGAACACATGACAATGATTAAAAAAGGATTTCCCAATCATAGTGTATCAAGGCATTTCAAATCACACCACAATAGTGATCCCACACTGTGCAGGTTTTATGGTACTGATAAAATTACATGACACATGACACTGTATCCTCTGAAGCAACCATTCCTTGTAGAAGAATTATTAAATCTCTACTGTCCTTAATGTATGAAGGACTCTGGGAGACCAGCGGTTTAAAAAAAAAAAACAACATCTAGATACTCCCCTAGCCTACAAAAAAGGGAATCTATCCCACTAGATATCGGTCGTCCTGGGGGAAAGTCTTTATTTTTGTGTACTTAGGGTAATGTATACCTCACCGGGATTTTGGGCGCATGTAGAATGAGATACTCAGCTTCTTTCTGGTTTAAAATTTGTTTGTTTATTCCTTCTGACACCCAGTCATTTAATAAAATTTTACATTTTTGAGTGGGATCACCCTCAAGTTTTAAATAAGTGGTTGATTCTTGGAAAAAGGTTATAGTCCAGAGACATTAATCAGGGATTTGGATAAGGTGTCTAGGATGGATAGGCAATCCTTATTGATTACCAAGCCTAAACCTGAATTCAAGGGAGAATTGGCCTTTGTAACAGGGTTTAATAGGCAGTATAGACAAGTAGAGGGCATTTTTAAAAAATATTGGCCTATACTATTAAAAGATAAAGACCTTCTGTCCTCAATTCCTAAAAAAACCCAGATTCATTTATAGGAGGGCCCCGGGTTTGAGAAACCAAATAGCTCGTAATGTACCAGACCCCCCCCCCCCCAAAAAAAAATGGTCACTTTCTTGGATGGATCCGGTTTTCACTTCTGCACCAGATATAGAGTGTGCAGACTGACTAGGGAGCCGGGGACACCCAAGAAGGTGTCTCAATTTCTGTCATGTGTTACAAAAGATGAATATAAGATCAAACCTCTTATTACTTGCAATTCAGATCATATTACGTATGTATTGGAATGTCCTTGTTCAATGCAATACGTAGGCCGTACAACTAGACAATTAAAAATAGTGTATCAAGGCATTTCAAATCACACCACAATAGTGATCCCACACTGTGCAGGTTTTATGGTATTGATAAAATTACATGACCCTGGAGAGGGACACATATGAGGAGAGAAATCTCCAAAAATGAAACGAAATGGATCTACAAATTAAAGACTTTGTAACCGTTCGGAATGAATATTGAACTTGACCGTAACAGTTTTTTTATCTAATGATTAATCAAATTTGTATCTATAAATCCCTCCCTCTGCTCCTCCCTATATTTTTCTTCTATGTTCCCCCTCCCCCTTTTTTTCTAGTTTTCCCCTTTTGTAGAGATTAGGGGGAGGTCATCCGCTATTGAGTGTTGAGTTGGGAATAATGGAGAAAAATACTAGCAAGATATTGTGGTCTTTTTCCTAATTTGGGGAGTGTGGGTTTTATTTTTGAATTATATCCATTGCCTGCCTATAGGGGATCAGGTATGGATACGGGCATTGTGTAATAAAATATTGGATTATATATTTATATATTTTTCTATCCTTAACTGATCGATGGGAATGTTTGGCATAAACATGGGACTCATTGGAAAGGTATAGGTTATTGAAGGAAAAAAAGAAGATATAATTTTTGAAGTATGGGAATAATCCAATGTGTGAAATATCTGTATTTATAATTAGTGTTAGGCTTGGGATGTGATGTTAAATTTTTTTAATTTGGGAACTTGTTTTTGAAAATAATGTACATTTGATAATGATTTAACATTGTATTATGAATTTAAATAAATTCTTATGTAAAATATTGTTTTAATGTTTTGTTTTTATAAACTTGGTAATTGATGTTTCCGTACGGGCAGAGGCAGGAATGGTATTAGAGTGTTCGTCTTCCTTAACTGCTTGAACGGGACCGAGGCTGCACATAATCTGCCTTTTCTATTGGCCCTGGCCCTTTATTGGTAACTTAAAAGCACTGACCCCAGTGACCAGGTACGATTCCTGAAGACGTCAATGACGAAACGTACGTCGAGGCGGTACCTGGTCACGCTTTTCTTGACGCCATTTAAATCAGGTTACCTGGTTGTCGGTCTGACGACTTGGAATGCACGCCATATCAATGGTATAGAGTGGAAACACTTCACCCATCGAATCTGCATTTTGAAGGCGAGCAGCCCCAGTGCTGGGTCGGGCACATTACAATGTAAGGAGCCATTTGGCTGTTTTTTAAACCCTTTTTAATAAAAATAGTATTACGCTATGGATGATTTTTGCTCTTTACTATATACCGCTTGAGACTGTGAAGAGGGAGATTTTGTCCTATGTATCCATGTCAGAATTCAGGTGAACAAATGGGCCCAGCTAAGACTAAGGCTATTGCCGAAACGCGTCAGTTTATTGTTTTACGGTCACTCTGATGTACCAATAAACGACACTTCAAGGATTACAGTGTTGCCGACTCTTCTTACTACTGTTGCATTGGAGTGTGTTGGGACACATTGAGCCTTGGCACCTGTGAGTGGACCTGGTGTATGGATTGTGTTGTCCCTGCAGAGAGCGCTGTTACTTTTCTTCTTTTCCTCTTCAAAAATTTTGACAGTCCTCGTTTCAATTAGGCCAAACAACTGGATGTCATGCATTGTTAAAAGCCTAATGCTGAGGAGATAAGGGATTAGCTCTGGGAGACGCTGCGGCATAACACAGTGCAAATCTCATCACCTGATAACTCTTTGGTTTGCCGATTTCTCGACACAGACTCTTGGAACGCAAGGAACGTGCGCGTCACTTCCAGCCATTGCTAGGTCACCTCCTGACGCGTTTCGTCGTCACGACTTTCCCAAAGGGTGTGGCCTAGTGACACGACGTCCCGCTTTATATCCGATTTGTCAACTATCAGAATTAACTTTCTGGTTTCCATCATGCCGCTACTCTGTACACACAGGTAGTCAACAAAGAGAGCAGACAGAATGTCACTCGCAAGACATCCAGTTAATGGCGATTAAAATTAAAATACATTCTAATAACAGCATACAGAATTAAATCATATACCTATTAAACAGGTTTAAGGTGCACTTATAATAAGTATTCCATGACAACTTTTAATGAGTTGTTTCTTCAGACACAAGGCCCGGGTACCATCCATTTAGCCCACGAAAGGACATCAGAACGGATCCGGTCAGCATGGTTAGCCCCAGCAGGGAAGCTTCCAGTGGAGCTCAGCAGAGCTTCACTCGTGACCAACACCTTAGACCCTGGAAAAAAAAACTGAGGACTCCCAGTAGGAGGTTATATAGGGAGTACACCTCTTGCCTTAGGTGATGGACACTGGCACGCCCTATCAGTGGCCCTATAACCCACATAGTAAGTACAATGGCTCCGTGTCCCCTTATGTAAGAAAAGTAAAATGAGCAGAAAATCTGATTGTGTATGGGGCTTAAGAGTCCAAATTAATTAATTGCCATTATGTTAAAAGACAGCCAACATGTTTTGGGGTTAAAACGACACACTGTGACCGCCTCTTTATGGACCTGATTCACATATCTACGTAGCAGGCTGTGAAGCGGCTTGCACATGAGTTCTGTGCTTCTTTGGCTCAATTTCAGGCAAAAATTTGTCCCGGATTTGTCCCTGAAATGGAGAATAGGCATTCACTGGACCCCCTGCTGCGAGCCGCATCCAGCAGCAGTGTCAACTTAGCCTAAATCGGTGCAAATATGCTGTATCTGCATCATAAACCAAAATAAGCTAAAATAGAACCTCATCTCCCTTTTGAGACAGGGAAAAGAACTGAACTGAGGACACACATTTCCCAGTCCCTTTCTCTGCAGCCTCTGCTGCACTGAAGATGAATGGACAGGAGATCCTGTTCATTCATAAACTGAAAAATCGTAAACACAGTTTTAGGATGCTTAGTTATGAATGGACAGAGTAAGTGATCACTGACCTGTTTACTGGCCCTTCTTTGCTCCCCATCATGACAGATCCAGGACAGCAGGGACCAAGAGGACACAGAGGACAGTAAAGACGATCGGTGCGGGGAGTTACAGGCATCAATCTCCCTGTATAGCTTTCAAAAAAGCAGTTGACAACCTTGGGAGGGAGAGGAGAAGTGGCTGTCAGCTGCTTTATTGAGAGCTATACAGGGTGCCTGTAACTGCCCAAACCAATCACCTGTGAGGCTGTCTGGCCCCCCTACTATGCTGAGGACACAGGTATCTGATTAGGCATCGGTGCATTTGCACGAGTACAAGTACTCATGCAGTCACTCGGTATCGGTGCGACCGTATGGTTGACTGAATAACAGTGACAGAATAACCTGTGTGACTAGAAATGCTGGGGTATGTTTCTGACACTCTAAATTGAGGAAGCTACCCGTGACATCTTCAACATTAAAAAGGCATTACACACTTAACTAGGCATCAGTGTATTTCTATTTCCTGCTTCTTTTTGTTTGTCTTACTGTGTAATGATGGCTCATGTTGTGGTAGTATCACGGCTTATCGATTCTTCAGGCATCCCGGTCCAGTTCCACAAAGCATTTAATACATGTTTCGCCATTTAAAAGTCAGGTACACATTCGGTAGCTGCTGACTTAATAAAAGGACAATTGCCTGTCCAGGGATCATGTGCTGTCCTTATCCGGGCCAGTTCTGTGAGGCGTCCCAGAAGGTTGAAGGCGGAGATGGGGGGTGGAGAACCTTTAGTGGAAACAGTAAGGCAATTCCTGCGAAAGTGGGAAGGGGGGGGGGGGGGAGTACATAAATTACAACTTTATCTTTAGGGTGAAGTTCTGATTTAAGAAGCGGCAGTGCAATGCTGTAAGTCTTATATATGAACACAAACAAAAATTGCAGGGACAGAATGTGACACTGTACACTACCTATAGGCTATACATATAGGGCAACACCAGGAAACTACACTTGATCATTGTACAGCTTAAGCAGGTGAAACGCACAGTAAAAGGTTTAAAGTGGTCCTTTTTACCTAAAATAAGCATGTTATTCTTACCTGCTCTGTGCAATGATATTGCAGAGTTGCCCCTTACCATCTCTTCTGGGATCCCCCGCCAGGTCTGTCCGCTCTTCTGTTTGTGACTCCATAGCAAGCTGTGTTCTATGGGATCATGCATGTGTGTTTGCTTCCCGAGGCGGGCTGTGTGCGTCCATAGACACACACAGCTCTACTTGCCTCTGCCCCCTGCTCATAGGATTAGATTGACAGTAGCAGGAGCCAATGGCTCCATCTGCTGGCTCTTTGAAAACAAGAAGGAAACCCCTATAAATGAATATTCATTTCAATTATCCCAATCATGTGGAAAATAAATTACTCTTTACTTGTTTCACCTGCACATCACTGGATAACTAAAGTGAATAGTCAAACAAGTTATTGTCTGAAGGTTCTCCAATGTAGTGAATCAGCCCAATATCGTAACACATGGTATATTGTATCGTATTGCAAACGCTGAACAGAATTGTTTGCACGTAAGAAAAATGTAAAGACTATCGAAAACAAATAGATTTACAACAGTAACTTTATTTGAAATCTAAAATAGAATCTTACATACTTTACATAATTGTGCAGATGGTGCCATCTCACGCATACATAGTGCAGATACATGACTGAAAAAACGAAAAAAAAAAAAAAAAAAAACGAAGGAAAACAAAAATATTAAGGCTTTTTATTTTCTATAAAATTACTGTGTTCTTTTTGATTTCCCAATCTGTTAGCCAACAATTTTTTTGTTTCAACAAATTGATATCTGGGGTGCAGCTTTCACCGTATACAGTTTAGAATGATAAGGAAAAAAAAAAAAAACACACACACACACACACAGTGCTTAGCATTAAAATATGCTCATTTTACAATGTATTCAATTGTTTTTATTTTGCACTTAATATAGATCATGGTTTCTCAACCAGTGCTATGTGAACCCTAGAACACTCCTGACAGGCTCAGGGGTACTTCTGGCCATTCAAGCATAATCAAAATACCAGTTTAGTTTAGAAAACTGTAAAATTCATATAAAATAGATATGATTTTTTAAAACGATTGAGATGGGGGTGGGGGTGGAGTACATACCTAATGAACACATGCCAAAGAGCAAACCCTAACAGGGGTATATTTTCTGTAAACATTCCCATTGTTTAGATAAGTCAATCACATCTTTGAATAATGTTTATGAACCAAGTGTAGTTTTTTTTTTTAATATAGATTCACGTGGAACCTCAAGCAGTACTGTTTAAGTGCAAACAAATCTAAAACCTTTGATTTGTGGTTAGAGTAGAGAATGGTTGTAACCCCTTGTAGTTTTTTTTTTTTCTCCTTGTGTGCATCTGATATTTCCCTTCACATCCTATCCTGGCGTAACAGTGAGAGAAAATCTCCCTTGGAAACTTGTTACTAAAACGTGTTCCCATTGCAAGATTGCCCCTTTTGGTTTTTCCCTCACTTTCTGTCCAATGGTCATTATGGACAAAGATGACCAATCAAAGCCCAAAAGGGTTACTAATCCTTCCCCACTATATGCAAAACTATAAGCTTTAGATACACTTTACATTAACATTAAAAATGAAAAAAAAAAATTTAAGCATACTTCTCTGGGTAGCGCCACAATATAGCAAATATGCAATATACTATGCAAAAAGATCTTACACTGTGAAAAAATATATAAAAATAAAAAAAATAATCCCAGCTCTTCCTGGTCATATGTTCCCATGCATCTAGATGCATCTTGATGTCACTGGGTTTCCTCTCCCTAATCTGCTTATCAACTTGATTTGAAGACCAGATTAGGGTATAAGCCCGATTACAACTTTCTCCAAAAATGTGTAGGCTTTTTTTTTTTGTAGTATCTATTGCATGTCGGTATGTGGTAGAGCTACTCATGAGATACAGTATTGATTACTCTTATAATTGTTTGTCTTTTCTGTAACAAGTGCTGCGCTACCAATATGAACACACATCATCCATTATTGCCTATGTGAACGGAAAATAAAAAATAAATGTATTGGTACAATTAATTCCAATTGTATTAATAAGTCTATTTTTTGCTCACTTAGGCAATAATTGATGTCTGATGTGTGGTCGTATTGGTAGCACAGCAGTATAGCACATTTTTGGTGTATATATATATATATATATATATATATATATATATATATATATATATATGTGTATTAATAATTTGCAAAGGAGGACTGACGCACTTTTGACTGGAGGACATGCAGCTCACAAAATGTTAAACACATATCCAATATTTACTTCATAAATTAAAAGATATAAATGTCAAGATCCATGCTTTGCACTTCAGCATTCCAGACCCTTTTAACCATTTACAGACTGTTCAGGCTGGGCGCTGCCTCTTAATTGCAAGATTTTAGAGCCAAAATCACCTCTCTCATAGAAGGTATGGGTGTATGCAATGTGTATATATATCTTTATAAATAATTCTAAGGGATATTGTGGATTGAATCAAAACTGCAGACAATACAAAATTATTTTAATTTCAGCTTCATTTAACATTACAGAGTCATGATTTTTGGCACTTTAGTAGTGTTTGAAAGCAAATTGTTATAGGATGGAATTTCTATTTATATAGAAATAGTTCAGGCAACTCAAACTGTATAACCAAAACACACAAAAGTATATGTCAGTGTCAAAAAATAAAACACGTTTCAACACTTTGCAATAATAAAATAAAATGTTAATCTTCTGAACAGTTTTAAATAAGATGTGAGGGAGAAGATAATACTAATAAAATATCCCTGAAAGATATTAATCTTTTGGGAATGGTTCAATGGAGTTCCCCCCCCCCCCTCCTTCGATCTCCTCTACAGGCTCTATACATGTCTAAATGGGTGGTAAATGATAGGTACATTTCTAACAGCTGATCTCAGATATATACTGTAGAAGCAAGTTACATGGTGCCATCTTCTGGCTACAATCAAGATCATGTGCCCATGACATATGTCTTAGATCTTGAAAAACCAAGCTTAAACGTGCAAATTATCAGAACATGCTTCAGTATATTTCTTTAAGGGTTTTCACATTAGTTTGCCTCTTTTTTTTGCATCTTGTGCCAAAAAAGTTTAACAAAATATATTTTTTAATAACCACACTAGAAGATATTGCTGTCACTATCATACCAGTATATTATGGATGGGTCACATAGCCACTGTTGACTTAATCAGATATTTCATGGATTTAAGATACTGTAAATCCTGTTGGATAACAATCAGGGGCAGCTCGTCCGTTAAGGGCGCACAGGCACCGTCCCCTCTATCCACGCCACCCCCTATATGGTTAATGGATAGATTCATGCCTAGCATGAATCTATATACGGCCGTGGTGGCCACCCCTATCCATGCATCCACATTGGAAGAGGAAGAAGGGACTCATTCGAAACGCGTCAGCCAGCAGTGGTCCTGTGGTCTTTCCCTCTGGTTTCTGGAGACTGACTGTTCCAGGAGATTGCCACACACAAGTGTTTTTTACAGGCTTTCATTCATCATATGTATGCGAGTCGTTTTCTATACGGTTTTATACAAATAAATTATCTTGGGCTAATGCACAAGGCTGGTGCACCCTCTTCTTTTTATCTTTTGTGACCACTAGGATATCCCCTATCCAGGAGGGCAGCAGGGCCAAAGACACTACCCCCTTGAGTCACTGATCACCCGGTCATCACATTAATGTGCAGGAGTTTTTTGTTTGATATCAAATAGTATAGGTGTTAGCAGGGGGGAGGAAGCATTTTGAAGACAAGTTGGGCTTTAGAGTAGAGTATGGTTTTACTGTGCATGCGATATAGAGCTTCATTTATAGGTAAAGGAAAATTCACCTGATTAATAAAAGATACTGCATCTGCATTTAGAATTTATTTTAAGTAAAAAATAAGTGTGGCTAGTCCTTCCAAGACTTCCAAAATTGATCATGTGTTCTTTCACCATTGTCATTGAATGCACATCTCCCTAGGGATAGAAGCCTAGCCAGATAGTGATACACATGTGAATTTCTGCCACACCGATACAAACCCTCCCACCCCAAAACCATGAGTAAAAAAAAAAAAAAAAAAAAAATGTAAAGCAGAACTAAATCCACTTTAAAGAATTCCAAAAAAAAAAAAAACCCCACAGCATTCAACGCATGCCTCTGCTGATAATGATCAAAATTGCCACTGTATTTATGTTCACAGTTGATCAGGTGTGCTGCACCATAGCAACTGCAGATCTAAATTGAGGCTAAATGTTGCAATAAAGGCATCAAGGACTATACAAGTGGGGAAATGAGGGAACCTACCATTTTTGACCACTTTCCAAGAACGCTAGTTGGCTGGCTATTTTGAATCTCAATTCTTTCTGGATCAAGCATATAAAAATAAACAAAGTAAAGTTAGAGTTTCAGATCTGCATGCTCGTTTGGTTTAGTGGCAGCGAAAGAACTAATGTCTCTGAATCCACATGACAATCAGGGATCTAGCATTTTTAGCAAGAGGATCAGCATGTTCTTTCAGTGCAAGTTAATTTGAAAGTTCAGGAGCAAAAGGCTCCCTACAATGGAGCAGAGATTTTTGGGGGGAGGTGTGTCATTAAAAGGGGATTTTTTTTTATAGAACATTTCCGTGGTTACATACATTTGTATTAAATACATTAGCAAATTTCCAATTAACTGTACAAAAGGAACCTCTGAAAATCTTATTGTTCAGTTACTAGATATAATTTTTTTCCCAGTCATAGGAGGAAACCTAGGACAGATGAAAAACTGATCACCAGCTACTTAAAGCAGAGTTCCACCCAAAAATGGAACTTCTGCTTTAAACACTCCTCGCCCCATTACATGCCACATTTGGCATGTGATTTTTTTCGGGGGGGGGGGGGGGGCTTCGTTAGGAGGGGGACTTCTTGTCCCACTTCCTCCTTCCACCCAGGGACCGCCAAGGTGACTCCTCCTTTCGCCTTCGGCAGCCCCTCCCTCTAGGCGATCTCCTGGGACCTGTGACGTGACAGGTCCCAGGAGATTGCCTGTACACTCCGGGAGCACAGCGTGACTCGCGCATGCGCCTTGCGTGCCCGACCGTGAAGCCAAAAGCGGTCACGCCCGGGTGCCCAGAGTGGCAATGGAGGCGCCGGCGGAGAGGAGCAATGCTTCATTCAGCCGCATCGCTTTAAAGTAAAATTTTTGTTAAATTGGTAAAGTGGGTTTCTATTTTTGTTTTTTTTCTTCTTTGTGTAATCAAATTAATCAGGGCACAAAAGACCCATTTACATGATCCCCCTGGCAGAATAGTCACACAATTTCACAGTTTACCTCTTCCGATGGCATTGGTGGTGTGGTACAACTCACCGTTACCACTGGTCATCTTTTTAGAGACCAGCTGGTGTTTTGAATCCCTGTCTTGCTGGACACATGCTGATAGTAAACAGAAAAAAATATATACTGCATGCCCATCTAACGTTCAAGGAACTGTGCCAGATCTGTGCACAAGGTATAAACAATTACAAGAGAAAAAAAAAATAATCAGGTTTGGACATACAGGTAATTTTTTTCACATTTCCATTATTCTGAACCACAAATGAAGGTATTATTACACAGGGCAGCAGACAATTCTCAAAGAGAAATCTTTGTGTTTGTTCTTGCAAGAAGCACTTTGAAAGGCGTTCTCCATCATACACTGAGGGTAAAGCTTCTTGTATATATTTTTTTTTTTACAAGTTATAAAGTATTCAATCTATTGACATCAACAGAAAACCACAAGCAACTACCGCTACTGTAAATAAAGCAAACAACACTTTTTCACAACTCATTAAATTATTGAGAAGGGGCCTAGTTAACTATATAATTTTTTTATGTCCATGTCTTGTATCTGCACTGGAAAATGGCACAAACAGTGCATCCTGTGAGAATAAGCTCTAATGTGGACGATATATTTTATGTTACCAATATTTATTGCAGCTAGTTATATACTTTAGATTATGAGGTAGGTTGCCTAGATCACACTGAAACAGAACTAAACTACTGCCCCTGCATTAATGTAATCTATATTTTCAATCCTTGCTGCTTTTTCTTAAGAACTGTAGGTGTAAGTAAACCCCAACAATGAAATTCTCGTATTTACTCCATTTCAGTCAAATATGCAATCAAAAGCATTTTTATTATAGGTGTCCCGTAAGTGTAAAAAATTAACCTGTTGATCCTGTCAGAAATATAGAGCTGTCCTTTTTACAATGCCTTTGTTATCTCTAGGAGTTTAATTAGCCCTCCCAATTCTTATCTTAGACTACAAAACAATTGATCCTTATGTTGTGGAGATTAGGAGGGATTATATAGTTTAACAAAAGATAAACTGAGCGAAGCTGACACCATTTCTAGCAATTTTACTCCAGAAAATGTATTGTTGTCAGCCCACAGCAGGAAATCAGGACAGACTGTATTTTTGAAGATTAATGCCCTGTACACACGGTTGGACTTTAAAAAGGAAAATGTGCGATCGGATCGTGTTGACGGAAAATCCGATCTTGCTCCATCTGACTTTTTCCATCGGAATTTCCGACACAAAGTTTGAGAGCTGGATCTAAAATTTTCCGACAACAAAATCCGATCGCTTAAATTCCGGCTGACAACGTGCCACGCATGTGCAGAATTATGAGATGAACGCTATTGGCTACTGGCCCATTTATGGTCCCATCATACGTGGTTTACGTCACCTCATTCTGAACGATCGGATTTTCTGACAACTTTGTGTAACCGTGTGTGTGCAAGACAAGTTTGAGCCAACATCCATTGGAAAAAATCCAATGGATTTTGTCTTCGGAATGTCTGACCGTGTTTACAGGGCATAACAGGTATTTTCTGTACTTGCATGGCCATCAAACTAATGGAAAAAAATGCATTCATTGCAAAGATAACCTGCCTATGTTTTTTTTCCCCCAACATACACTTTAAAAGGAATTTAGATCTTCTGGAGCTTTTTCCCCCCTTAACAAAAGAAACTGCTTGATTATTTACCACATGCTGCTATAGCTTCTGATATCTACCTACTGTGGTACATTGCTTTCCTTATATACTTTAATGTTGACCTCTATGTGAGAGAGATGTAACAAATTAGTTTTCTCTTCCCCCGATGAAATACAGTAGCCACTTGTAATAAAATATCAATTTGTATATTAGTATAAAAAAAAAAAATTTGTAGACCTTGCTGGTGAAGGATTGTGGGGAAGCGCTTTCGTATTTCTGTTTGAATATTTTGGAAGGAAGCACTCCTACATACAGCTGAATAAAGATAGTAGCTTAAAAAACAGCTGTTTATACTGAGACTTTAAAGTTACCTACAGACAAGCATGAAGTAGCCTTCATATGAGAGACCACTGTAGAAAAATCACTCGCATCACAGACACTTGCTATGGAGATGGGAAAGGGAAGAAGCACTAACAGGCAGATCAAGCCTTTCTTGGAAAATGGTAGCATTCGGCTGGGGAAAAGTCAAACTAAACCAAAAAAAAGAAAAAGAGACTTAAACAGGTGATTTTTAGGTCAGTCCCCAAACCAACTGTGTACATCCAAATCGGACAAACATTCATTAATATCTGTAGGCACCCTAAAAAGTATAACTAGGTAAACTAGTGTATCCTTTAGTGCAAAATGAACAGGCAACAGACAAATTTGTTTGCAAGTTTAACTTTCTCATTAAGAAAATCCTATACTAATTTGAAAGTTAATCTCAAAATTTACAAGAAAAGAAAAATCCAGTCAAGCCTGAGGCTTTTCACATCCAAAATTTGTCAGACAGACATTCTATTAAATAATGTTGCATTTGGTTAATACTGACGACAATAATAATTTACAAGTCAATGCCTTTAACACAAATTCACATGCAAGAAGAACTCAATATCCAGTGTTTTCTATTCTTCTGTGATGTATTTTTCAAAACGTCACAAATGCTCAAGTTCAGATAACTGAATAGTGAAATGGCAATGTACAAATGATAAATGAGCATTAAGAAAAGTAAATATTGATAATAACTTTCAAATATCTGAGAGCGAAAAAGCTTTGTAAAAGCAGTTACTGGCTGAGAAACTGCCCTTCAACTTTTTTCAAATAAGCCTTTATTGACAAAAAAAGAAAAATGTTCTGGCATAATGAAACTGAAGCAGCACTGGGCAATTGGTGGTACAATAGTTATCAGAATATTACCACATCCATAATTACTGGAATACCATCTAAGTGAAAATAGAAAATATATCCATCAATTCAAAGAATTAAAGGTTAGTCCAGCCAAAACTAAAATCTGATGGCTCCCTACATATCGAATGAAAAAGATATCTGCATTATTATCCCAGACATAGTCTGGTTTTGTCCCCCTACCTACCTAGGGGTTTTGGGTGTTCATACCCCATATTGCATTATCCATAATAAAAACAAATTGCAAAACTAACAAGAAAAGTGGGACCGCCTCTTAATAGCCACAGTATTGTTTGCAGATTTGTAATTTTTTTTGGGGGGGGGGGGGGGGGGGGAGTTCACATTCATTTTAAAATTGCATGCAACTATGGTAACCAAAATTGTCCACAGGTGACACTTTATAAACCTAAGCGTTAACTGAATGGTGGTTAAAGGATTAGTTCACCTTTTGTAGCATGTTACACCCTTAATATGGGTGTAACATGTAACAAATCCATTGCCCCCTCCCCAGGATCTTCTAACCCCACTCTCTGCCACAATCTGAAAAGAATGTGGCTGTGTGTGGCTCTGCCTACCCGGCTGCGCCATCCATTCACAGTGTTCTGTGAATGGAAAACTACAAGGTTCGACAGCCTTTGTGGCTTGTAGTTCTCAATGAACTACCACAGTCCTGTTGAACACTGTGGTAATTCATTGATGCTTCCTCTTAGTGTGTAATTGCCTGGCCATATGGTCAGTAAGAGCCCTGCGTTGCACCCACGATTTGCTAATTGCGGGTACAACGGTTTTTCAGGCAATAAAAAAAATGCACTTTTTTTACCTGCAAAAAAGATGTGCCTTTATTATTTAAAAAAAAAAAAGGTGTTATCCTTTAACTCTTAATCTCCGGTGTGTTGATACCTAATATGAGTAGCATGATCCGTTGCATTTATACATACACACGGCATGAATGTTTACATTCATATGTGCGGTTTTTGTGGGGGGCTTAAAATGTTTTCTTTTTTTCTTTTTTCAATAAATTTTAGGTTACTTCCATTTTTAAAACTTTAATTTACCTAAAGAGGTATTAAACCCCAAACAACAAAATTAATATACTGCAGCATAATTATTCAGTTTGGTAGCTGCATAAGTTATTTTTCCGGCTTTTACCCCTCTGTTCTCATCTGGTAATCTGGCCAGTAATGCCCTTCCTGTATTAGAGCGCCTCCACTCTTGATGAAGGAGCACAGAGGAAGAGCACTGTTCTTAATCTGGGGGGAGGGTGTGCAATATGTACTAGCAAATTTTAATTAAACTGAAGCCCAACTCTAGCTCACACTGCAGTTACAGCAACAGTTTTTATTTTCTTGGGATAAAGATTTCACATAAATAAAAGCTTATAATTTTAAGTGCTTACGGACCGCCTGTCATCATTATACAGCAGCTCTTTGAAGTGGAATATCGTTATGGCAGCAGCTAGCTATAGCTTCCGATATCCATCTACTGTGGTGTATTACTTTCCTTATATAATTTAATGTTGACCTCTATGTGAGAGAGAGGTAAAAAATGAGGTCTCTCCTCCCCTGATGAAATACAGTAGACACTTGTAATAAAATATCAATTTGTATATTAGTATAAAAAAAATTTTTTGTAGACGTTGCTGGTGAAGGAGCCACCGGCAGCAATGGAGGCGATCAGATCCTGTCCCCTGCTTACCTGGCTGCCGAGTGAGGGGGAAGATGGACCCATACCATTGGCCATAGCTCTTAAAGAGACTTTTTTGGGGGGATTTTTTCAAACAAAATATTTTTTTTTTATTGTATTTTTGTGTAAATATGAGATCTGAGGTCTTTTTGACCCCAGATCTTCTATTTAATTGATCCAGTCATGCTTTTTTTACGGGATGTTTACATTCCTTGAAACGGGAATAAAAGTGACTTTTTTTTAAAGAACAGTTTAAAAATAATAAAAATAAAAAGTAAAATAAATCAGAAAACTTTTTTTTTTTTTTTTTACGCGCCCCATCCTGCTGAGCTCGCGTGCAGAAGCGAAAATGTGTAGTGCCCGCATATGAAAATGGTGTTCAAACCACACATGAGGCATCACCCCGATCATTAGATTGAGAGCAATAATTCTAGCCCTAGACTTCCTCTGACTCAAAATATACAAACTGTAGAATTTTTTAAATGTTGCCTATGGAGAATTTCAATGATACAAGTTTGTCAGTATTTCACGAGCAGGCGCCATTTTGAAGAGTGACATGTTGGGTATCAATTTACTCGGTATAACATTATCTTTCACAATATAAAATAAAAATGGGCTACCTTTACTGTTGTCCTAATTTTAATTCAAAAAAGTGTATTTTTTCCAAAAAAGTGCACTTGTAATACCGCAGCACAAATACGGTGTGACAAAGTATTGCAACGACCGCCATTATATATATATATATATATATATATATATATAAAATGTTTGGGGGTTCTAAGTAATTTTCTAGCAAAAAAAATAAAAAATTTAAACTTGTAAACAACAAGTTTGAAAAATAGGCCCATAGGTGTGGTCCTTAAGTGGTTAAGCACTCGTCAGTAGGAAATGGTTTGCTTCATCACTTTTAACTGATACATTTGTAGGAGAGTTTTTTCTTTTTAAAAACAGCAGACTTACTGATCAGATGACCAGGTGAAAATGAAAGAAAGCCTATAAAAATTGAGTGTGTGTGTTTGGGGGGAGGGGGGGGGGCGGCAGGTGGAATTCAGCACATTCAGACCAGACCATTTTGTTGGCTTAAGACCAGACCACTTTTTGCGATTCGGCACAGCGTTGCTTTAACTGACACATGTGCGGTCATGCGACGTGACTCCCAAACAAAATTGATGTTCTTTTTTTCCCACAAATAGTGCTTTGTTTTGGTGGTATTTGATCACTCCTGCGGTTTTTATTTTTTTGCGCTATAAACAAAAATAGAGCGACAATTTTGAAAAAAAACGCATTTTTTACTTTTTGCTATAATAACCCCAAAAAATATATAAAACATTTTTTTTCCTCAGTTTAGGCCGATACATATTCTTCTACATATTTTTGGTAGAAAAAAAAATAAAAAAAATCGCAGTAATCGATTGATTGGTTTGCGCAAAATTTATGGCGATTACAAAATGGGGATAGTTTTATGGCATTTTTATTAATATTTTTTTTTACTAGTAATGGCAGCGATCAGCGATTTTTATTGTGACTGCGACATTATGGTGGACACATTGGACATTTTTGAGACCATTGTTATTTATACAGCAATCAGCAACAAATGCACGGATTCCTGTGTAAAGGGAATTGTAGGGGTTAAGTGTGTCCTAGGGGTGTGTTACTGTGGGGGGCTGGGCTGTGTGTTAGTGAACACAGATCTCTGCTCCAATCACATGGAGCAGAGATCAGTGTCACTTGTTGCTAGGCAGAATGGGGAGATGCTGTTTACATCGGCATCTCCCCGTTCAGCCTCCCCGTGAGATGATCGCGGGTATTCCCGTGGCCTTCGAGTCTGCGGGACCCGCACCAATATACGTTGGCAAAATGGCAGAGCAAACTGACCTACCTGTACATCAGTCCACAAAAGCAGCGTAGCAGGCGCGCTGCGATTGCGGCGAGGAGAGGCAGAACAGGGAAACGTAAACAAAGCATTTTCCTGTTCTGCCTAGTAACATGACAGATCTTCAGTCCCCTGTCATCGGGAACACTGATCTCTTGTCATGTCAGTGGTAGCCCACCCCCCTACAGTTAGAACATTCTGAGAGAACACACTTAACCCCTTGATCATCCCTAGTGTTTAACCGCTTCCTTGCCATTAACATTTATACAGTAATCAGTGACTATTTTTAGCTCTGATTGCTGTAGGTCAATGGTCTCAAAATAGCGTCAAAAGTGTCCAGCCGAAAAATGTTGCAGTCCCCATAAACGCAGATCACTGCCATTACTAATATAATTAAAAAAATACATAAATCTATACCCCATTTTGTAGATTCTATAACTTTTGTGCAAACCAATCAATATACACTTTATTGTGATTTATTTTATTTTTTTACCAAAAATATGCAGAAGAATACGTATTGGCCTAAATGTGTTTATATATATATATATATATATATATATATATAAAATATTATATTATATATATATATAATTTTTTTTTTTGGGGGGGATATTTATTATAGCAAAAAGTTAAAAATATAGCCTTTTTCCCAAAATTGTCTGTTTTTTGTTTATAGTGCAAAAAATAAAACCCCCAGAGGCAATCAAATATTACCAAAAGAAAGCTCTATTTGTGGGAAAAAAAGGATGTCAATTTTGTTTGGGTACAGCATCGCGCAACCGCACAATCGTCAGTGGTGCAGTGCAGTATCACAAAAAATGCTCTGGTCATTAAGGGGGTAAAATCTTCCGGGGCTCAAGTGGTTAAAAGCCTGTGCTGCTGCCAACTTTATATCAATGGAAGCAAAAAGGTTAAATCAAGCCCTCACTGACCTCTTTAGTTGTACTGTGAAGAAATTCATCCTCATGTTCACAACAGAAGACAGAGGCACTGAAAACACAGCTCTTATTGTAGTAGCAGGGACTTGTCAGCCTGCCTGTAAAGAGCAGGTGATGCAAGTTGTTCAAATCTAAACAGCAACCTGATTTCAGTATTTCTTATCTGTGAGGATGAATATTTTGTTTAGGTGCGTTTTTTTAAGCAGTATACTTACCTTTTTCTCTCGCTCTCCTGGTAGCCAGTGCTCTCCTGCATGGGGCAGACACCCATTGCCTTGCTGTACACTGCAGGACTGGTGAAGAGGAGTTGTTTCATTGGAGCAGTCACATGCCATGGAGGAAAGCTTAATGAAGGAATAAGGTGTTTCTGCTTATTAAGGGTTAATATCTCTCTACACATACAGCAGAATACGTAATGGAGCTACAAGAGAACAAGAGTTAAAAACCCTGTGGGAAATCAGCCAATTGGCTGCAATGCTGATCAGTGTATTTGTATTCTGACAGCAGAGTAGTCCCACTGTCATAATAGCACAGCAGGGGAGATTACTCCCATCCACTTTGTGTGGATTCAGGATTTTGGCTGAAAAAAAAAACAAACAAAAAAAAACAAACAAACAAAAAACTGTATGTACTCCGCTTTATTGCACTAATGCCATTTTAAACAATACTGCCTATGTCCTCATGTAGACAAGTGGACAGGGTTTGGGATTGCTGGAAATCCCTATGTAGGAGGCAAATCTGTAGACAATGAAGTCTTCCCGCCTTCACAAAATATTTACCTTTTTTCCTCTAGGGTTTTTTAATCTACAGTTGGCCCCCAGTATTTCAATTTTTGATAAATGCTGCAGAAATAACTAAGAAGAGCATCATGTCTCTGAAGGACTCTGGAGAGGAGATATCAATGCCTAAGTTCCAGGATTTGCATAGCTGCTACTCTCTCTTCTAAGATTTACATTCAATTTTTGGAGTACACCCCAGTTTGGAAAAAGAACACCCCTGATGATTGGAAGGAACGTTAACAGCACTGGTCAGGAACACAGATAGGAAATATGATACAGAGATCTTGCCACTGCATTCCCTAAGTTATAAAAAGGCAGCAGGTGACATTGCACAACAGACTAACATATCTCTTCTTGGTGCACTCTCCACTTAAAAGAGAACAAATATTCAATAGTGTAGTGTAACATTACAACTGACACTGGAGGAACCAACAGAGCCTAATGGAAGGCACCATGGAGGTGGTGTATACAGCATTACAGTCAGTGTAGTGTAAAGCCACTTTGCCCCCAAACCCACAAGGAAATGAAAGAACACACAGAAATGTGTAGTGTGTTGACTATAAAGTATATCACCCCCAAAACAAAAATGTAAAATACTGCAGTTTATAAGTCTATAGATGTAGTGGCTAAAATTGCTCTTTTTTTTTTTCCAGGTGATGAACATTTTTGTCAAGTACAGAAAAGCCCTGTTGCTGTTTCCATGAGAAAAAAAAGCAGTATCCCTGTTACTTCTAGTGAACTTAAAAATAAAAACCAAACATGGTTATTTTTTTCTGCAAACTATATATGTCCTAAAATTCCTCTTTGTAATAGAGATGGATAAAGTAAATACTTTTAAAGGTCAGTCCGTGTGACAACTATGATGAAAATGCATGCATATTCATTCTGTGCAAACAAACCACAGATTTTGCCCACATAGGGGAAAATAAAAAGTTCTTAAGATATTTTCTTTTCTGGTCAAATGTTCTTCAAATATTATAAACAGCAGTAAAGAGAGGCTCATTTATAATGAGCAGACTGAATTGGGAAAATACTGCATTATGGCCACCAAACGGAGCTGAGGATTTTAGAAAATAAATACAATTTAGTAAGTAGTAATATAATGTAACAATTCTAGAGAACACTGGAGGGGATTTTACACATAAACAGGATTTTGGTAGTAGCACAGTTTAATCGTTTTTTTTTTGCAAATTCCCTTCAGTGTTCTTTTGCATTGTATCTTCTTCCAAAAATAAAAAGGAATTCTCATGGTCCTCAGCTCTGCTGTGTGGCCATGATGCAGTATTTTTCTGATGTTAAAATGTACCCATCTTTACTACAGCCCACAATATTTGAAGAAATTCTTTAAGAAAACTGCCTAAGAACATGAGATTTTGCTCCATTCTCACAACAGATGGTTAGTTGCCACAGAAAGAATATACATACAATTTTGCTGAATGAACAACAAGGTGTATGACATACAAGTTCATGTGCTTTATTACATACCCTACCTCTGTCAGTTATTGCTACCTTCATTTAAAAAAAAAAAAAAATATCAACCCATACAAGGTGTATTTGTTTAATAAGAATCAAATGGCTAGATAAAAACAAAACAAAGTTATGTTATAGGCTGCTGTTGACCAAAACCATCAGCTGGAATCTTGGCCTCCTTAACTGCATTAAAAAGGGAATAGATGGCAACCGATTGCTATGGACAAACACTTTCCTTTATATACCAAAGAATGCAGATGTCCTTAAATTAGAATTTTTAAATGAATTTAATATGTTTCTTTGAAATCTATTACCAAGCCAGGGCAATTTTATCACTGAGATGACAATTGTCTTCTTGAGCATACCTGTGGTTTAAATAGACAATATTTGGAGTGGAAAGGTATCAATCGTAGTGTTCATCACCTGCAACTGAATAGCCCAAGTTTATTTCAAGAAAAAAAAAAAGTTTATATTCTTTTTAATCTGTAAAACAAAATCTACTGCTGGCATGAAGTTTTGCTATAAAATGGAATGTTTTCAAGTCACAGATCATTAAAAACAGAATTTGCTCTTTTTTAAAAATATTGGCAGAACGTGTACACTCCAGCATGTGAACTGCCATGTAGATTTCTAAATCACATTGCTAAAACACAATCTATAATGTTTTTTTTTATGTACATCCAGTTATAAGAAAATCCCAGTGACTTCTTTAAAAAGTTTTTCTTATCATAAGTGTGAATATAAAGCCACACTATAATATTCACAAACCACTTGGGATCAGCTAGCAGAGCAGACAGGATATGTGCTTGTTTCTTTAACATCATTACAAACCAGCTGACCAACCAATCCCATGGAGGTTGGAAACATTTTTGTTAGTGGATAATCTGAGTAGGATCTATAGTTTATTATGTAGAAATGTCCTACAGAGAACAGATTAGAGAGCATTCTTTCATGGCAGTGACTGGTTATGTACATTTTATATATACCACAAATGCACAGCAGCCAAGCTCTATTCATCACTGAATGTACACAGGCATTATATTCCATTTCAACAATTGATCTGGTCACAAATTGTGGGACAATTTACACCAGTTTTTGGGTACTGGCAGCACAGCTATTTATAATGTAGGCTATGTCTGAGACGGTGGTTGGCCAAAATGCTTGGAATCCACTCGAATGCATTTTGAATCCTAGCTTAAACATATCCTTTAGAATAAAAATTGATTTATTCTTCTTAACATGAGCTGCAACTTTCCTTGACTGCTGTTTTTGAAACACATCTTTTTGTTTTTTTTTTCATCGCAACCAGGAAGATGGAACCCACTGAGGCTCTGTGTCCAATTTATTGATTATCCGAAGTAATTCCTGATAAGCCTTGTCTAGGTCAGTATTTACAATGGCTGTGTCAAAGTAATGCCCGTTATTTTGCTCCATCTCTCTTGCTTTTTCAATGATGTCTCTTAGTTCCTCTGGCTGCATTAAACAAAAAAAAAAAAAGTTATAATCAACAATGATATTAAAGGTGTGGACACATTTAATGCAAACTCAATTTTTTTTTTACTCTGCATGAAAGGGAAAGGGCAAAGAAAACCACTGGATATGTGTATCTAATATGTATCTAGGAGGTTGGGCACTAGCCAACTCAAAAACTCCCTTGTACCCACTATACATGCTAAGTAAGCAAAGAAGTTAGACAATAAAAGAAACAATACGACCTTTTCAAAAACACATTTTTAACCATGAGAACATTCCTACTAAACAGCATAATAAGAGTATATATAAATTATATAAAAAAAATAATGCCCCCTACTGCACTTTTGAACAAAAGAATTAGGCTTTACATGTAGGCTCACCTACATGTAAAGATTGCCATTTTTTGTTAGAAAATGACTCAGAACCCCCAAACATTATGTTTTTTAAAAGAATGGTCATTACAATGTCACACAGTATTTGCAAAGTTATTTTTCAAATGCACTTTTGTTAAAAATACACTTTAACCACTTCCGTACCGCCTACCATCATTATACGGTGGCTCTTTGAAGTGGAATATCGTTGTGCCATAACCCCGATATCCATTTCTTCAGTGGGCGGTCCGCTTTAGGATAAAAGTTTTTTTTCCCCAATAGAATAAAAGTTTTATCGGTGGCGGGATGCTCCGTCGCTGGCATCAGCAGAGGCAATCAGATCCTGTCCCCTGCTTGGCTGGCTGCCGAGTGAGGGGAAAGATGGCCCCCACCCAGCTACATACCACTGCAGGGCGGAAGCGACGTCAAAATGCCACTTCCACCCATAGTTCTTAAAGGGCCTTTTTTTTTATTGTATTTTTGTGTAATTATGAGAGCTTTTTGACCCCCAATCTCATATTTAAGAGGCCCTGCCATGCTTTTTTTTCTATTATAAGGGATGTTTACATTCCTTGTAATAGGAATAAAAGTGACAAACAATTTTTTTTAAAGAACAGTGTAAAAAAATAAAAATAAAGGTAAAATAAAGAAAAAAATCCCGTCCCGTGGAGCTCGCGTGCAGAAACTCACATGTGAGTAGCGCCCGCCTATGAAAACCACCAACCTTGTAAGACCACTGCGCAAATACGGTGGGACAGAAAGTACTGCAACAACCGCCTAAATGATTTTAACTTGTAAACAAGTTTAAAAAATGGGCCTGTTAAGTGGTTATTGAGTAATGCAGAAAAAGAAAAAAAAAAAAAAAGAAAAAAAAAAAATATATAACCCAATTTCCTGGTAAATTATAAAAGATGTTATACCGCGTAAATAGATACCAAACAGGTCACGCTTTAAAATTGTGAATGCTCGTAGCATAGTGCCAAATTACGGTACTTAAAAAGCTCTATAGGCACTATAATTATTGCTATCATAACGTTTGCAGTAAGTTTGCAGTTCACATGTGGTGCGAACACCATTTAAATATGTAGGCGCAACTTACGTGTGTGTGTGTTTGCTTCTGCATGCCCATTCCAGGAGATGGGAGCACATAAAAAAAAAATTTTGATCACTTTTATTCCTATCGCAAGAAAAGTTAACATTACTTGTGACAGAAATAAAGCATAACAAGTCCTCTGTAGAGACCTCTGAGGTCTATAGCTTTGAATGAGAAAAAATGAGAAAAAAAACAAAAACATTGCTCTCTGCTTTCTAGAAAAAAAAAAATGGCAGTGTTTACATCTGTCAGAACCTCAGGACGTTGCTTCCGGCCCCCCCAGGATCATAGAGATGGCTGGTGACCATCCAGTCTTCAACGAGCATTTTGGTAACCCGCCACGAGATGGGACCTCAGGCTCTCCGATCGCATGGAAGAGCCCAGAGACACAGCGATGGGATGAGCTAATCATCTGCTAGGATGGCTTTTACACTAGAGGGAATCAATGGCTGAAAACAAAGTTATCTGGCTGATGCCTGTAGCTGCAGGCATCATCCAGATATTGCCACTTCAAGTCCATGACGTCATAAGTCATGTGGACAGGAAGTGGTTAAAATAAATACACCCCTTGAGTGTGAAGTATGAAAAGCATTGTGAGTATCTAATGTAAAGAATCTTTCATAAAAGGAGTTTCTAGTAGACATTATCATAGAAGTCTCTCTTACCAAGGCATGAAAACGTGCCTTATGCTATTGGCAGATGCTCACAAAATTTCTAAATGTCTAGCAATCCTGGATATTATACTCCAGCCCCTCAAGTTTGACAATTTGTTGCCTACCAATTGTAAGACAGACTACTGTGACCTCTGGGATTTTCCCCCACCCCCTTTCTCCCTTCTTTTCACTACAGCTGACCTACACAATATCTCTATTTGATCACTCTCTTTTCTATGGCTGCCTCCTACTCTATAGCTGCAAACTACAACTGGGCATCTGCTGTTTTATAATAACGACAGAACTGAACCCAGCGCATTTTTCTTATACAAACCTTGAATTTATGACATTTTGATACTCTAAGAGACTGCGAATCTTCCCTGAGAAGAGATGTAATTTTTCTGTTATATTTTGCTCCACTGATAAAACTAGTCACTATATACAAGAGGCTGGCTTCTTATGATTTTTGTTTATATTCTCTGTACATGCTTTGCACCATTGAAACTGACAACCTTTTGTAAAGACAAAGATCCTTTCACTTGAGAGGCTCCCAAAGACCACAAATGTTCCAAGAGACAACAATAAAAAGTTTAAGCTAATACCATATTGAGAAATTTACAAAAATACCTCAAAAAGTTGCCCAAAAATCTGAAAGTTAAATGGCACATCATTACAAAAAGCAGGAGAGTGCCTGTGAGACAAAAAAAAAGGCCTTGCTAAACTGAATAAAAATTGAGTAGTAATACAACATTTAGAGGTATATGTGAGATGTCACAGAGGCTAAACTTGTTTAGATTTAGAATATATTGATAAAAAAAATAAAATAAAAAAATAAAAATAAAACTAGAGATCAACCCCATCTAATCTCCACATGAAAGTACATAGTCTCACCTGAGACAAGTCAATAGTGTACAAAAAGTGACCTGACCTTTTACTAATTTTGGTAACAAATTAGTATATTGTGTGCATGTTCAGACTCCAAAAATTAGATTTTTTGCTACTCACGGTAAAATCCCATTCTCTGAGATCATTGACAGACACAGCTCTTCTGAATCTTGACCACAGGGTTATATTCCCACCAACAGGAGTGGGACACTAGGCAGAAAAGAAGCAGCACTGACTATGGGCAGTCCTAGCTGGTATAAAACCCCCTCTGCTATAGGCAATCCAGTTCTTAAAGCAGTGTCAGAGGGAAAACTCCAGAGGGTGGGTGCTGTGTCAGTCAATGAACTCAGAGAAAGGGATTTAATGGTAACAAAAAAAAAAATCCCATTTTCTTTTGCGTTCATTGGACAGACATCTGAATCTTGACCATAGGGATGTTCCAAAGCAGTGTCCCAATAACGGGTGGGCAAACCAAAAACCAACTGGAAGAACAGGCAAACATGCCACCACCCAAACAACCCTTGAAGGGGCAAACAAGGAACCCTAAAGAGCAGCCAGCAAAACCTTTGCGGCCAAACATTCGAAAATGCCACTCATCAACTTTGTAAAAGTGTACACAGAAGACCAGGTAGCCACTTGGCCAACCTGAGACACCGATGGCAAAAAGCACAGAAGGTACCAATTGTCCTAGTGAAGCATGCTGGAATGGGGAAGGGCCCGCATCTTAATAATGTATGCCCGAACAAGCATCTGCCAGATCCAACAGGAAAAAAAGGCAGAGGAAGCCATCAGGCCTTCCCCTGGGTTGTCTGGGAACATAAAATAGAAAAAAGAGTTCCGGCAGTAGGTAGCAGAAGAAGCACCACCTGGAAAATATCCAATCAGTGCAATGCAACCTACTGAGGCTGCAGGCACAAGACAGGAGGACAATGTCTTAAGGAAGGTGAGAATCCAACAGGGCCTATGGTAGGGAGTAGGGGCACAGATGAAAAAACACCTTTAACCTTGGTAAAACCAAATGGGGACGTTTACAAAATAAGGCCACCAGTTCAAAGGCCCACCGCGCAGCAGTAATGTCAACGAAAAAGGCAACATTTGTAGAAGGAGCAAGCAGGGGAATGCCCCAAAACACTCAAAGGCTGCTGGAAAACTAAAATGTAATTCCCAAGTGGTAACAGGAAGCGCACAGTGGATGCCACACAAGCTCCTGGAAGAAAGGAGCGAGCAGGAAGTACATGGCTAAGGGACGCTGAAAGAAAAAGGCAGCGGGGGCAGAAAATTGGACCAGCAATGGTACTCAAGGCAATCTTTGGTCAATGCCATGTTGATGTAAAGGCCAACCCAACCAAGCAGGGATATGGGTGGACACCCAGAGCCTTGCACCAGCCAAATTAAGTCATTCAGGAGCGACGTTATAGCTTTGAGCCTCCACAACCTACTGTTCCTCATTGTCAAGCTGTCAAGAGCCATGGAATCAAAACCCAAAACAGAAAGCAGGCCTGGAGAGAGGACCGCCAGGAGACATCCGACCAGCTGCACCATTACAGAGTACCACAGACCAACCTAGAGATACCATAAACCCTTCAGCCTACAGCCTACGATCCTGTGCAGCAGGAGAGGAAGCAGAATGGAGAGGGGGGAAGGCGTAAAACTATACTGGTTTCGCAATACTTACCAGTGCTTCCACCGCATCCGCCATTGGAACCGCACTGATGCCGCCACCACCACAGGTATATTGAAAAAAGTTATAGCGTCTACAAACTATGAGTTAGATTAATGGACTATATATTTTTTTTTTAAACATCAATTTCATTGAAGTTTTCATAAGATAACAGCACAGTAGGTTGAGATAGGTAGTATATGAACATTGCTTAGCAGGTAATATAGCGTACATTAGCAACCTGCATCAAGGGTAACAGATGAATACATAACCACGTTGTGTTGAAACTTAATTAATTAGATACAACATGGGTGTTTTTCCAATGGGGTCGGTGCCGTCTCCACACCCCCGGCACCCCAATTTGGACGCTCACTATGCCATGGGATGGGAGGCAGCCTCAACAACCACCAGCTATCAACACCCAGATAACTTGTATAACTTATAACAACATATGGCTGCAGAACTTAAAACTTATGATCAAAGAAAACTGGTAGACCTGCTTGGTAAATTACATTTCGCAGTAATGAGTCCCTTCTTGATGAGCACCTGGCAGAAGTGTACCTATGTGGAGCAGTCATTTAGTTGCGGAGTGCATACAATATGTATGTATTATGTGTGATGGGTGTAACATGCCGAGTTGAAGATTGGTAGTACCAAAGGGTTCTATTTTTTGAAGAGGTGAAGCTTACTTTACTGCTGTGCTTCTCAGGTCAGTGATCCAGGGTTCCCAGTTGAGGAGAAACGATGCGGTAGTTAAGTTAGCTTTGGCCAAGGAGGCCTCCATTTGGTAGTGATTGTTCAGAGTGACAAGATCTGACCTGGTGAGAGGCTGTGGTGATTTCCATTTTCTCGCTAGTGCTAAATGAGCTGCGATTAGGATGTGAGTTGCCAATGAGAGGCTGTGGTGATTTCCAATTTGTCGCTACTGCTAAATGAGATGCGATTAGGATGTGCGTTGCCAAAACCTGACAGGGTTCAGCCAATTGGGGATATTGAGACCCAGAAGAAGGTCCAGCGGGGTTACTGGTAAAGGGACTGCCGTTGAGATGAGGGCAGAGACTTCATGCCAGTAGCCAGTATCTTTGGATGTTAGGGCATTCCCACCAAATGTGTTGCAGGGTACCCCTTCCCATGCAGTTCCTCCAACATTGAGATGAAGTAGATGGGTAGATTTTAGCCAATCTGGCTGGGGTGAAGTACCATTTATGGAACAATTTTTGTGTGGATTCCCAGTGGGTGATACAGCATGATGCTCGAAGAGGAAGGGTCAAGGTTTTGTGCCATATTGGGGGCGGTGGTGGGGAGTCCGTGAAGAATCGTTGTCAAAAGTTTATATATCCATACGATACCTTTTACTGCTGGGGTAGGAGTGTCGTAGAATTTCAAAATGCCATCTAGAGGAGCGTTGTCTTCTATGATATCCAGATGGGAGAGGATGGATCGAAGTCAGAGGTAGAAAAAAAAATGTAGTGGTAGGTCGAATAGTTGTTGCAGTTGAGAGAATGGGTGGGGCCCTGAAATGGACATGAGTTGCCCTAGGTTGGTGAGCCCTTTTTATATTCAGGCTTTGAGGGGTAAGTCTGGCGAAATCAGTGCCAATGCTTGAATGTGGAGTATGGAGAGGATAGATTTGGGTATTCCTTTGGATCTCGTGCAATGGCCAACCACACTCGTAACACTGCAGTTACAGATTGTAGAAAGTGATGTTGTAGTTTCAAGGTGAGCACGGCAGCCCTCATAGTATGTTTTGGGTTTGCACAAAGCCACAGATACAATTTGGGTCCATGTCTTGTTTGAGATAGACAACCACCATTTTCGTAGTTGATCCAGTAACATTGCTTTGTAGTATGATTGGATGTTGGGGGCTCCCATCCCTCCATTTTGTACAAGGGATAGGAGAAAGGTTATTTCTGTTGCCAAATATGTGCATTGATTATCCTCTGTAATTGCGCTATTTGTTTGGGTAGCAAAGGTAAAGGGAGTGTACGAAACATACAAAATATGGGGCAGTAGATACATTTTGACTTGAGCTATTCTGCCAGCCCAGGAGACAGTATGATTATTCATATCTTTGGAAATGCGCAAAAGCTTCTCTTGTAGTTTGGCATAGTTCACTGAGATCAGCGACTTGCTCAGGAAGGTTAGGTGAATCCCTAAGTATAGGAGAGATGAGCTCTTGGACCATGAGAAAGGTGTTTCCTTCGATATATGTTGTGTGGTTTGAGGATCTATCCCCAAGTTCAGCATTGTGGATTTACTGTGGTTTATTTTGTAAAGAGAGACTGAACTGAATCATTCCAGGGTTTTTTTAACACTGGGAAGGGAAGATTGAGGGTTTGTTAAGGTGATGATAACATCATTCACATAAAGACCTATTTTATGTTCAACATCTCCTATTTTGATGTCCGAAATTGCTGATGTGGATCTGATGCTTTGTGCAAGTGGTTCCATTACCATGCAAAAATCAACGGTGAAAGTGGGCACCCTTGCCTTGTGCCATTAGTGATATGAAATGGATCGGATGTTATCCCTGATGTACAGACTCAGGCGCTGGGGGAGGAATATAGATTGAGTATAGCTGTGAGGATGTTCCCTGTGAGTCTAAACTTGTACACGACTCTTTCCATGTATTTCCAGTACACTCTATCAAACGCCTTCTCAGCATCCAGTGAAAGGAAGAGAGAAGGCGTTTGACTGTGCTCCACCCACTGGATTAAGTCAATGAGGAATCTAGTGCCATCTGATGCTTGTCTGCCAGGTACAAATCCGACTTGGTCAGGATGTATTTGGGGGATGATCCGGGATAGGCGTTGAGCTAGTAGTTTCACATATATTTTGGTATCAGTATTCAAGAGTGAAATGGGGGCGGTAGTTGGCTGGGTTGTCAGGGGGTTTGCCTGGTTTGGGTAAGGTGACTATTAGGGCTTCCAGGGATTCCTTGAGGATTTGGCCTGTAGAGGTATACTGGTTAAAAGTATTGCATAGGTGTGGGATGAGCAGGTCAGAGAAAGGTTTATAGTACCTGGGGCCTTGTGGCTGGGGTAATTGTTTAATAGCTTTAAGAACTTCCACAGGAGAGAAGGGCATAGAAATGGATTCTAGTTGCACGCTGGAGAAAGGGGGGAGGTGAAGAGACGAGAGAAATGCATCTATGTCTTCAATTTTAGGGTTGGTTACTTGTTCTGAGTCATTAAGATTGTAGAGTTTGGCATAGAATGCACTAAACTTGTTCGCTATATGTAAAGGATTATGTAATTGTTTGCCTTGGGAATTGGTCAGGAACTGAATCTTGTTATTGGCACAATGTTTTTTCATTTATTTGGCCAAGAACGCCCCCGATTTGTTGGCCGAGGAGTAATAATGGAGCCTAAGGCGTTTTATATAATAATCAAATTATTTGTGTAGGTGTTGACTGAGTTGGTATGAAAAGTCCGTAAAGGAAAATCCCAAATACAAAGTGAAGATGTCTGGGGAACAATCCAAAGGTGCTTCTTCCAAAAAATTCACCCAAGTGCTGATACCACCACCTTAACGAATGCAGGCTTACCAGATATTATTGACCCAAATGAACAAATATTCACGAGGTCGCAAGTGCTTGTTGCTCCAATTTGGGGCACAGACTTTCAAATCGCTGAACAATTAGTCACACCGTAAGGATAGCCTTTCTCCAATTCTTGGACACATGTAATCAGGACCATTAAAAAGAGATCTCCGACAGCCACCGAAGTCAACATAGGATAGAAAAATATGGCCAAAATAGCATAATACCGTTTAAAATAATATTTAATAAAAGTATAATAATGAACTCACATTTAAGTAGTCATTCAAGCACTTAATAAAAACTGAGCAGTAGCGGAGTCTTTCCGACGCGTTTCATCCGCTAGATCATCATCTGGGGTGTACTGCCACTACTGCTACTCTCCTTTATATAGGGTACACACCATAAAGCAGCCAGATTCCATCCGTCTGTGTCACCAGCGCTGACTTCCGGTTTGTGTGCGAAAATGGCCGATTGGCGTGCGTTCCACGCCTCTATCCCATACTATGATGTGTTCCACCCATGAGTAACATATTGTATTAAGCAAACCTTATTAATCAAAATGGTGACCCGTTATATAAGCGGATTATATTGCACTAGCATGAATATGGATCAATATATTTTTTTGGAGCAAAAATGTGTGCGAACTGACCATCGGAAGCGACGCTGTGTATGTATCTACGTCACTTCCGGGACCACGCGATGTGTAATCTAAGCGGCACTGTAAATACAACACGTCACTTCCAGGATTGCGCAATGAAGCGGGATCAAAGAGAGGCTTGGGCATCGAGCCTCGATCTCGCGCACAAACTAAATCACCAACACTGGAAGTGAAATCCTGTCACTTTCGGAAGAACGCCCTCAGGCAGAACCAGAAGGAGGCTTGAATTCACCCCCTCAGTGGTAGTCATAACCACAATACCGACATCACCCCCGGGCACACAGGCAAACAGCACATGTGTGCATGGACCAACAGACTGGGGGCAATTTGGAAGACTATCAATGGCAATTTAAGAGATTATACAGGGGGAGAATATCTATATTTAGACACCCATATCTCTCACCACCAAGATGTTAATGAACAAAAATGTCTTGAAAATAGACCCACAAACCAAAGCAATAAATAAACCCCTATATTGCCCTAAATAACGGGTAATACTACAAATGCCACAAAATAGAGACAATCTGACACCAATATACATAACAACCATATTTTTTTCTTTTTTCCCCTTTTCCTTATTTCCACATTTTTCTCCCTTTTTCTTTCACCAACAAGAGGAGATGTCCATTTTGGACAAAGGTCTTAAATATGCACCTCCCAATAGATTGAACAAATTTAGTACCTTTATCGACATACAAAAGTACATACGTAAGAGTAATATTCAACGGTATTCGATATCCAATCCATTTAGATCAGACTATCAGGCAACTTCATCAGGAACAGTACACTCTGGATTAGCCAATCCTTCTCTCTTTACACCCCGAGTACCCACTGCTCCGGCAGTAAAAATCTTCAAAGAATTGGTACTTAATGATTTGGCAAAACTCCCCGTGAAGAAGCAATACCCTCCTCCTAGGACTGGCTTCCAGTCATTGTGTGATCAGAAAGAAGTCATTATACGTCTGGCGGATAAGGGAGGAGGGATTGTTATTCTTGATAAGGTGAAGTATGAGAATGAAAGGTTTAGGATTTTAAGCGAACCAGGAACTTATAAGACACTAGCCAATAACCCCAATAACCCCACTAATGCCTATAAGAGACACTTGAAGGACCTCATTAATAAGGGCTATGAACAAAAAATTCTGAATAATAAAGAGCTTTTTTAGTCCCCCTATCTCCACGGATACCTACCATTTATTTTTTGCCCAAAATCCACAAGGATCCAGTTAACCACCTGGTAGACCAATAGTTAGTGGTATCAATTCACTAAATTCACGCATAGGTCGTTACATAGATTTTTATTTACAGCCCCTCATTAGAAAAACACCATCTTATCTTAAGGATACAGGTGACACTATCAGAAAATTAGAAGGTGTCCATTTACAGGGCCAATATATTATTGCCACTGCGGACGTGTATACCACAAGGGAGAGGCATAGAGGCTGTACGTTATTTTTTGGATCAAGAGCAATCTCTTGCATCATTTCAGCGTGAATATATTATTGAATTGTTGGAGTTTGCGACCTGCCATAGTTATTTTTGGTTCAACGGCCAATATTATTTACAGCAAAGGGGTGTCGCTATGGGGGCAAAGTCTGCCCCCAGTCTTGCAAACCTTTTTATGGCCAAATGGGAGGAGGATGTCGTCTATGCCCAAAGGAACCCATCATTGGTTCTGTGGGTTAGGTACATAGACGACATCCTCCTCCTATGGGGTGGCACCCCCCAAACACTATCTGAGTTTTTCAAATTCTTGAACTCTAACGATAGGGGCATTGTATTGACTTACCAAATGAGTACTGATAAAATTAATTTTCTTGATCTAGAAATAGGAATAACCGATAAAGGTTTTGTATTCAAAACACACTTCAAATCCACTGATCGCAACAGCTTTATTTCTATGGATAGTTGTCACCACAGAACATGGTTGAGTTCAATTCCCCAAAGTCAATTTATTAGACTTCGTCGGAATTGCACCAACCTAGAGACTTTTTTGTACAGGCGGATATTCTAAAACAACGGCTTCTAGATAAAGGATACGAAGTAGCCATCTTAGAGAATTACAAAAGGTTGCTCAAATTAATAGAGAATCTTTGTTGGAGGTTAAAACCCCACAAGAGTCGGATGATAATTACAAATGGGCCCTGCTTACTACATTTACCATCCAACATAAACAGGTCAAAACCATTTTGAATAAACACTGGGACATCCTTAAAAACGATTCCATCTTAGGCCCCAAACTACCTAAAAAAGCTAGAGTCCTTTTCAGAGGTGGACCATCTTTACAAAGCAAAATTGCACCCAACATTATTAACCCACCAGTCCGCCCCTCTTTCTTTCATAATTTAATTGGGTATTTCCCTTGTAAGAGATACGTCGTGTGTCACCATAACACGTCTGGGAGACAGAAGACTCTAGAATTCAGATCATCAGTGACTAATAAAAAATATTCAATTAAGACCTTTTGTACGTGCAGTACTCGATATGTAGTATATCTAATTACCTGCCTATGTAGCAAACAATATGTTGGCCGTACGACAAGAACCTTTACAATCAGGGTGGGAGAACATATCTCTTTGATTAAAAGTAAAGATTCCAAACATACTGTCCCCAGACATAGGGAGTTTCATAATAGCAATACAGAGGGTTCCCAGTTCATTGTGATTGACAAATACACTCCGTCTTGGAGAGGGGGTGCTATGACAAGGGGGGGTCGCAAGACTTGAGAAGTACTGGATTTATGAGCTCCAGTCCCACTCCCCGTTCGGTATGAACGTGGCGTGGGACATTAATGCTTTCATTGATGATTCCTGATATACATATTTCACTTACAGGGTTAATCATTTTAATTATTTATTTCTTTCCCTAATTGTAAACGGGATCCATCTCTGTGTCACCCCAGTGCGACGACTCTCTAATTCTGGTTGTAAAGACCTGGAGAATTTCCTTCAAAAGAAAAGGGAGATAAGAGAGAAGGAAAGGAGAGTAAGAAGAAACGTTGGTGAAAGAAAAAAGGGAGAAAAATGTGGAAATAAGGAAAAGGGGAAAAAATTAAAAAATATGATTGTTATGTATATTGGTGTCAGATTGTCTCTATTTTGTGGCATTTGTAGTATTACCCATTATTTAGGGCAATATAGGGGTTTATTTATTGCTTTGGTTTGTGGGTCTATTTTCAAGACATTTTTGTTCATTAACATCTTGGTGGTGAGATATATGGGTGTCTAAATATAGATATTCTCCCCCTGTATAATCTCTGAAATTGCCATTGATAGATAGTCTTCCAAATTGTCCCCGGGCTGTTCGTTGGTCCATGCACACATGTGCTGTTTGCCTGTGTGCCCGGAGGTGATGTCGGTATTGTGGTTATGACTACCACTGAGGGAGTGAATTCAAGCCTCCTTCTGGTTCTGCCTGAGGGCGTTCTTCCGGAAGTGACGGGATTTCACTTCCAGTGTTGGTGACTTAGTTTGTGCGCGAGATCGAGGCTTGATGCCGCTTCATTGCGCGATCCTGGAAGTGACGTGTTGTATTTACAGCGCCGCTTAGATTACACATCGCGTGGTCCCGGAAGTGACGTAGATACATACACAGCGTCGCTTCCGATGGTCAGTTCGCACACATTCTTGCTCCAAAAAAATATATTGATTCATATTCATGCTAGTACAATATAATCCGCTTATATAGTGGGTCACCATTTTGATTAATAAGGTTTGCTTAATACAATATATGTTACTCATGGGTGGAACGCATCATAGTATGGGATAGAGGCGCGTAACGCACGCCAATCGGCCATTTTCGCACACAAACCGTAAGTCAGCGCTGGTGACACAGAGGGATGGAATCTGGCTACTTTATGGTGTGTACCCTATATAAAGGAGAGTAGAAATAGTGGCAGTACACCCCAGATGACGTCCTAGCGGATGAAACGCGTCGGGAAGACTCCACTACTGCTCAGTTTTTATTGATAAGCGCTTGAATAACTACTTAAATGCGAGTTCATTATTATATTTTTAATAAATTTTATTTTAAACGGTATTATGCTGTTTTGGCCATATTTTTCTATCCTATGTTGACTTCAGTGGCTGTCGGAGATCTCTTTTTAATGGTCCTGATTATATGTGTCCAAGAATTGGAGAAAGGCTATCCTTACGGTGTGACTAATTGTCCAGCGATTTGAAAGTCTGTGCCCCAAATTGGAGCAACAAGCACTTGCGACCCCGTGAATATATGTTCATTTGGGTCAATAATATCTGGTAAGCCTGCATTTGTTAAGGTGGTGGTATCAACGCTTGGGTGAATTTTTTGGAAGAAGCACCTTTGGATTGTTCCCCAGACATCTTCACTTTGTATTTGGGATTTTCCTTTATGGACTTTTCATATCAATCTTCTTTATATTTACTTTACATTTACTCAATTCATTCATTTTGCTATGTATTATGTAAATTTTGTGCACGTATTTAGTTGTGTGTAATGTTATAAGGGGGGAACATATATAATTTTTTCTCTTTTTGTTTTGTTATCAATATTTGGGTTCACAGATCCTTAATATTATCACCCAGCGCTACACTTTATAATTTATTTTTTTACTACATTTGTGCTAAAAATATCCATGCTTAGCGTGTAAGCTGCTAATTTTGGACAGCGCAGTGTCACATTGGTTGTATAGGTGTTCGTTTATTGGCATGTTCTAGTGGCCTAATTTGTTGTAATAATTTTTCACTGGCGGCTGCGTGTTTTTTAGCTTGTGCTCCGGATTTTATAAAAGGGCCACGTTAGAAAGCTTTATGCGCATGCCAAATAATAGATTGGACATCGATAGAATGCAGGTTATCAAAGTAGGTCTCAATCTCGGATCGAATCTCTCTACAAATGGTGGGTTGGTGAGCAGGGATGTGTTTAGCCTCCAAATATTGTGTTGTGTAGATTTTCTGCAATTGAATAATGTGATGGATATTGGCGTGTGATCAGATTAGGCGATTGTGCCTATGCGCGGTTCAGTGATCGATTGAAGGAGAAATTTATCTGTTAGAAACATGTCGATCTGAGAGTAAGACTGCTGGGAGTGAGTGTAAAAGGTGTAATCTTGCTCCATATTGTGTGTGCATCTCCAAGGGTCCTATAGGTCTTCATTGTGCAGAAGAGAGGACAGGGTGGAAGGCCTTCGTTTAGTTGGGTTGGATGTGTCTAGGGAGTTGTCAATAATTTTGTTGAAGTCCCCACACAGTACCACTAGGTTGGACTTATACGGAGCCATTTTGAAAATCGCGGTTTTGTAAAATTTATTTTAACCAGTGTTAGGTGCATAAAGAATCACTAGGGTGAGGTGTTGGTTCTCGACGTGGAGAGAATCGGATACCTACCGTCTTCGTCAGCCTCGCAATGGTGTAACTGAAAGGAGACATATGAGCTAATTGCAATCATTACCCTTTTTTTTTTTTGGCGGGGGTACTGGCAAAAAAAAGCAGCGTGGATATGATTTGTGCGTGCATTTTGGGGGATTGTCTTTGGTGAAATGTGTTTCTTGTACACAAAATATGTCAGCATGAAGGTATAGCACCTCTTTCCATAGGAGGTTGCGCTTGAAGGGGGAATTCAGTCCTTTGACATTCAGTGAGGTGGATTTTGACGGCCATGGTATTGGAGAGTGCCCTGGGATGGTGACGAAGGGAGCAAGATTCCACCCACACTGTACTCCAACTATGTATGAGGAAAATAACTGAGTATGCAAGTACAAAAAGTAGGTTTACTATATGTAGAACTTTACCAGATATACCTTTTGGAGCTATATGAGATTGCCAAAGGTATCACAATGTGGCAGCAGGCAGTTCAATCCATAAGAAAAACAGATAGTGGAAAAAAAAACTGAAAAAAAAATGAAGAAGATAAAATTAACAACTAAAACAACAATATCAGTGTGCGTGGTACACTATAACCTGAGGGAGTGGATTTGATTCTAAGAGTGCGCCCAGATGGGATCCTGTTAATGCGGAGGACCTAAGGTCTTCATGTTGTTGAAGGTATCGCCTTGCTCATGCATCCTGTTTCCGGGATGGCGGTGGGTGTGGGCGGGAGCCCCAGTTTCCGGTCTCAGTGGCAGAAAGAGGAAGAAATCCCAAATTGTTTAATTTTTTGTACCCATCTTTGGGAGTAAGGATGGGAATTATTTGTTGCTGGTACGCTACCAGGAGCTTGGGCAGAAAACCCCACTTATATGCGATTTTCTTTTCCTGTAACCGCGAGGTTATGGGGGTGAATGCTCTTCTCCATAGTGGCTTTGGAGAGGTTGCTAAACAAGAGAACATTCATGTACGGTGCTGGTAGCGGTTTAGTGGACTTGGTCACTTGTAGTATTTGTTACTTAACCACTTAAGGACCACCTCACGCCAATATACGTCGGCAGAATGGCACGGCTGGGCACAGGCATTTACAGGTACGTTGCCCTTTAAGAGCCCAGTCTGAGCTCCGTGACCGCAGGACCCGATTGCTGCCGGTGTCCCGCGATCGGTTCACAGAGCTGAAGAACGGGGAGATGTAAGTGTAAACAAACCTCTCCCCGGGCTTCCTAGTGAGCCTCTCGCTGATTGTCTCTTCCCGGTCATAGGAAAATACGATCAGTGACGTCACACGCCAAGCCACGGCTCCCTACTGTAAGAAAACACACACACACACACACACTTAACCCGTACCTGTAAATGCCTGTGTCCCCTAGTGGTTAACCCCTTCACTGCCAGTGACATTTTTATAGTAATCAGTGCATTTTTAATCGCACTGATGGCCATATTAATGCCAATGGTGACAAAAACGTGTCAAAATTGTCAGACGTGTCCGCCATAATGTCGCAGTCACAATAAAAATCACTGATCATCGCCATTACTAGTAACATTTTTTATAAAAATGCCATAAAACTATGCGCTATTTTGTAGACGCTATAACTTTTGCGCAAACCAATCAAACGCTTATTGTGATTTTTTTAACCAAAAATATGTAGAAGAATACATATCGGCCTGAACTGAGGAAAAAAACGTTTTTTTAATATATTTTTTGGGGATATTATAACAAAAAGTAAAAAATATTGCCTTTTTTCAAAATTGTTGCTCTATTTTTGTTTATGACGCAAAAAATAAAAACCACAGAGGTGATCAAATACCACCAAAAGAAAGCTCTATTTGTGGGAAAAAAGGATGCCAATTTTGTTTGGGAGCCAAAAGCGACGCAGTGCCAAATCGCAAAAATAGGATTTTTTGTACTCACCGTAAAATCCTTTTTTCTGTAATTCACCAACTGACACAACTCCTCTATGTAACTAAATTAGAGGTCGACCGATATGGGTTTTTCTCTGGCCGATATTTAGAAATCATGGCGGCCGATAGCCGATATATGATGCTGATTTTTTTGGGCCAATATGTTAGGCTGATTTTATTTTATTTATTTTTTTTTTTCCTTTTTTATTTATTATTATTTTTTTTTTTAATCCCCCTTGATCTAACACACCTTTCCCACTGGGGCGTTTTTCAGGCACTTTTGGGCTAAAAATAGCGCCTGTAAAGTGCCTGCAAAATGGCTCCCCTGCAGTCTGTGTGAAAGACAGAGTGCTTTCACACTGAGGCGATGCGCTGGCAGGATCTTAAAAAAAGTCCTGCAAGCAGCACGTTTGGAGTGGTGTAAACCGCTCCTCCACCACTCCTGCCCATTGATATGAATGGGCACCACTGCCGAAGCGCATGCAATGCGATTTGGCAGCAGTGCTTCATGGGTGCATTTAACCTCTTCCTTGGCCTCTAGCTGGGTTATATGTGCCCCACTAGCAGCCAAATAGCACCGCTAAAATTATGGTAAAGAGCCGCTAAAACTTGCGTTTTACCATCAACGCCTGCCCGCTCCAGTGTGAAAGCAGCCTTCATAAGTGATACAGAAAATTTCTTACATTTAAACATTTATTAAACAAAACAAACCTCCAATCAGTTTACTTGTATGTATGATTTAGATAAAAAAAAAAAAAAAAAAAAAAAAAAAAAACAACATATATATTAAATAAAAAACAGGTAGTCAAAACTTTTGGACGAAAAAAAAAAATGGGCTAACTTTACTGTTTTTATTTTATTTTTATTTTTTAAATAGTGTATTTTTTTCCCAAAAAAATGCATTTGAAAGACCTCTGTGCAAATGCTGTGTGACATAAAATATTGCAACAACCGCTATTTTATTCCCTAGGATCTCTGCTAAAAAGATATATATCATTTTTGGGGGGGTCTAAGTGATTTTCTGGCAGAAAATACAGGATTTCTACTTGTAAGCAACAAGTGTCAGAAAAGATTTAGTCTTTAACCACTTGAGATCCGCGCTATAGTCAATTGACGGCTACAGCGCGGATCTCCTTTTCCGGGACTACGTCTATTGACGTCGTCCCGTGTACGAGCGCCCTGCGCGCCCCCTGAGGGGCGCGCGCGGCGCGCTCTGTGATTGGCGAGTCCATGAGACTCGCCTGATCACCGATCCGTGCAAGGGGTCGATCCCGACCCCTTATCACGTGATCAGCTGTCAGCCAATGACAACTGATCATGTGATATAACGGATTATTATTATTCCTCCTCGCGCTGACAGCGCGAGGAGAAAAAAAAAAGCCGATCACCGGCGGCCGTGATCGGGACATCAGTCCCGATCACGGCCAGCCCTGCTAGCGACCACCTGCCCCCTAACAGTGCCCACCTGCCCCCTGCAGTGCCCCACTTAATAAAAGTAAGTGCCCCCCGTCAGTGCCACCCAGCAGTGCCAGTAGTGCCACCCAGCAGTGCCGGTAGTGCCACCCAGCAGTGCCCACAGTGCCACCCAGCAGTGCCCACAGTGCCACCCAGCAGTGCCCACAATCTGCCTCAAAGGTGCTGCACCCCAGTGCCGCCCATCAGTGCCCAGCAGTGCCACCCATCAGTGCCCAGCAGTGCTGCCCATCAGTGCCACCTATCAGTGCCACCTATCAGAGCCACCTATCAGTGCCACCTATCAGAGCCACCTATCAGTGCCCATCAGTCCTATCAGTGGTGCCCATCCGTACCCATCCGTGCCACCCATCCGTGCCACCCATCCGTGCCATCTTATCTGTGCCCATCTTTGCCCATCAGTGCCGCCTTATCTGTGCCCATCGGTGCCGCCTTATCTGTGCCTATTAGTGCCGCCTTAACTATGCCTATCAGTGCCCACCAGTGCAGCCCATCAGTGCCCACCAATGCAGCCCATCAGTGCCCACCAATGCAGCCCATCAGTGCCGCCTAATCAGCGCACTTCAATGAAGGAGAAAAATTACCCGTTTGCAAAATTTTATAACAAACTATTAAAACATGATTTTTTTTGCATCTTTTTTTGTTTGTTTAGCAAAAAATAAAACTCCGAGCTGTAACTAAATACCACCAAAAGAAAGCTCTATTTGTGGGGAAAAAATGATAAAAATTTCATTTGGGTACAGTGTTGTATGCCCGTGCAATTGTCATTCAAAGTGCATCAGCGCTGAAAGCTGAAAATTGGTCTGGGACTGAGGGGGGTTTAAGTGCCCAGTAAGCAAGTGGTTAAATGGTTAAACTGAGAACTTCTACACACAGAGATGACTTCATTCATAAGTGTAAACATTGTATCTTTCTGTTCTTTTCTTGGCAGCCTGCCCAGAGAGGAGGAAAGACGTTTCTATGACGACTCAGGCAACTTACACTGACTTCTATTACAGAAGTCATTTCAAAGTCCCGCTGTAGTTCTAAATCGGCTTTTTATCAGCACAATCGGCCGATGCCGATTAATTAAAAAACTGCAAATATCGGCCGATATATCGGTCGACCTCTAAACTAAATGGGTTGTATAGCCTGCCATTAGGATAAACTAGGCAAAATTGTTACACAATACACGGAACTTTAATTGAGCCCCGTGCTATCAACCCTTCCCACTGCTCCTAGCAGCTTCAGTACGTCAACAAGCAGTATAACGTAGAAAAAAGGAGGGGTGGGTGCTGTGTCGGTTGGTGAATTACAGAGAAAAGGATTTTATGTTGAGTACAAAAAATCCAATTTTTCTCTTATATTCACCGACCGACACAGCTGCTCTCTATAACTAAATGGGACGCCCCCAAGCAGTGCCAAACAAGGGGTGGGAAAAACAGCATAAAAACTTAATCCACCATGGCAAGTGGGAACTAGTGAAACTAAACCCACAAAAAAACAGCAGTGTGTGGAAAAACACCACTATATAACCGGTTATCCTCAACAGGAGTGATCCCCAAGACCGCAACATTGCAGAAGTAATGCAATAGTGCATTAACCAAAACAGTACTGTGTTTTTATCGAAAAACCAGGAAAAAATTAAATTGCAACTACATGGCCGCCTGCAAAACTTTGCGGCCAAAATAGGCATCAGCCGATGCACTGACGTCTACCTTGTAGAACTTGGTAAACGTATGGACAGACGACCAGGTCGCCGCCTTACACACCTGAGCGACAGACGTTTGGTGTCGGAAGGCCCAAGACGTTTCCGATTGCTCTTGTAGAGTGGGCCGTGACTGGAAAGGGGGGCACCTGCCCCTTCAAGGCGTAGGCTTGGACTACAATCTGTCTGATCCACCTGGAAATGGTGGCCAACGAGACAGCCATGCCTTTCTTAGGACCAGCCACCGAAACAAACAGCGAGTCTCAAATTCTCAAATCATATTCTCAAACGGCGGCTTCTGAAGTGCCAACACCTGGTTCAAATCCCACGGAGGACGCACCGGAGGGACTACATGTCGCAACCCCCACACAAAGGTACTCACTAATGAGTGAGACGCCAGGGGTCTTCGAAAAAAAAGACAGCAAGAGCTGAAATCTGCCCCTTGATGGTGCTCAACGCCAACCTCTGGTCTACACCTTGCTGAATAAACAGCAGGATCCTGGATATAGAGAAGGAGCGCGGATGCCACCCTTGCTCCTCGCACATGGAGATGTAGGCCTTCCAAGTATGATGGTATATCTTCCTGGAAGAAGATTTCCGAGCCCTCAGCATAGTTGGAATCACAGAGTCCAACAGACCCCTGTTCCTCAATACCTGGCTTTCAATAGCCAGGCCATTAAAGCCAGTGATGGTAAAGCAGGGTGAAGGATTGGACCTTGAGATAGGAGGTCCTCTCTCAACGGCAGTCGCCAGGGAGCATCTGCCACCAGGCGCACCGGGTCTGCGTACCAGGCCGCTGAGGCCAATCTGGGGCAACCAGGATTAATGGAATCCCCTCGGCTTCCACTCTGTGAAGCAGACGTGGCAACAGTTTCAGCGGAGGAAAGGCGTAGATCAGCTGGTATTGATCCCACGGAGCCACCAGCGTCTGACGCGTCTACCCATGGATCTCTTGTCCTGGACACAAATCTCGGCACCTTTCGATTGAGCCGGGAGGCCAATAGATCCACATCTGGTGTGCCCAATTTCAGGCACAGCCACCTGAATATCTCCGGATGCAATGCCCATTCTCCTGGATCCAGCATCTGACAGTCCACCTGCCAATTTTCCAACCCCGGGATGTAAATGGCCGACAGGGCCGGAACGTGTCGCTCTGCCCACCGAAGTATGTGAGTGACCTCCCGAGCAGTGGCTGAACTTCTTGTTCCCCCTTGATGATTTACGTATGCCACAGCTGTAGCGTTGTCTGACTGTATCCTGGTCAGACACCCTCGAAGACACGCCGACCATGTGTGGAGGCACAGCCTGATCGCTCTCAATTCAAGCAGATTTATTGACAACTTGGATTCCTCCGTCGACCAGAGGCCCTGAGCCGACTGAATCCCCATCACTCTATCCCAGCTGGACAGACTGACGTCCGTGGTGACCACCGTCCATTTCAGAGGAACGAACGATTTTCTGGCCTGAATCACCGCGGACCTCAACCACCAGATCAGGGAGTCCCTGACTGGCTGGCTTACCTGGATCTGCCGATCCAGGGACAATGGAGATTTGTCCCATTTCGTCAAGATCGCCTTCTGCAGGACTCTGGTGTGGAACTGGGCATAAGGTACTGCCTCGAAGGAGGCTACCATAAGCCCCAGCACCCACATGCAAAAGTGGAGTGATGACCACTTGCGGTTCAACAGTAGTTTGACCGCAGATCTGAGAGTCAGCAATTTGTCTGAGGGGAGAAAAATCCTCGCTTCCCTGGAGTCCAATAGTAACCCCAGGTACTCCAGACGCTGAGTCTGTACCACCACCAACTTCTTTAGGTTCAACAGCCACCCAAACGCTTGCAGGGTCTGCAAGGTGATTGCCACATCCTCCTCTAATTCTGAGGCGGAAGAAGCTCTCAGGAGAAGATCGTCTAGGTAACCCACAATCTCAAAAAAGCCAACACTGGAGCCAGTACTTTGGTAAAGACTTGGGGGGCTGATGCCAGGCCAAAGGGAAGAGCCACAAACTGGTAATGGGCTTCCCGACTGCCAAACACAGAAACTTTTGATGCCGAAGGCATATGGGTATGTGCAAGTAGGCATCCTGAATGTCCAAGGACGCCAGGAAGTCCCCTTGATGGAGTGCAGCGACTACTGAGCGAACTGATTCCATTCTGAACCTCTGCACTTTTACAAAGTGATTGAGGGCTTTCAAGTCCAAGATTGGACGTACCCCTTCCTTCTTGGGAACCACAAACAGATTGGAGTAGAACCCCTGGAAGCGTTCCGATTCCGGAACTGGTACGATCATCCCCTGATTCAGCAAGTCCCTCAGTGCCCCTAACAGGGCCTCCCGGCAAACCGGGGACACGGGTATGCTGGAGGTGAAGAATCTGTTTGGCGGCCAAGAGAGAAACTATCTTGTAGCCTGTAGAAATCAGGTCGCAGACCCATTGGTCGGATAACCGGGAGATCCAACGGGCTGCAAACTCCCGAAGGCGACCCCCCACCCGAGATGTGGGTGGGGGCAGACCTTCATGCGGTAGCACCTTTGTTCGCAGGCTTGTTAGGCTTGCGGTTCCAGGGACGCTTCTGACTGTCCGTGGGCGTCCTGTGGGGCTGGGGTAGTTTTTCTGAAGCACCAGGCGGACGAAAAAGCAGCTTGTGAGCGGAAAAGGAGGGCCCTTGCCTGCGGTGTGGCTCCTTAGCCTTCATGGCCTGTGGGAGTAGTGTACTCTTACCACCTGTGGCATTTTTAATAATGTCATCCAACGAGGCTCCAAAGAGCCGGTCGCCAAGGAAGGGAAGATCCGTCAGGGCTTTCTTGGATGCCTGGTCAGCGGACCAGCATTTCAGCCTAATAAGGTGCCTCAGCACCACAGCTGACACTGAGGCCCTGGATAACAGAGGGAGAGTATCCAGGGCCGTGTCACATACACGTACTTAAGGTCATGCACTAGTTGGTGTGCCAACTTCACGCAGACAGGGGAGGCATTCTGCTCTCCTAATTCACGGTGCAAACGTTTTTTCCCACTTAGTCAGTGTCTGCAACACCAGTGCGGATGCCAGTACAGGTCGCACGGCTGACCCCACAACCGTAAACAAGGAACGAGCCACTGCTTCGGCATTCCTGTCCGTGGGATCCTTGAATGCAGGAGTCCCCTCAACCGGGATCGTGGTTACTTTATTTAACCTGGATACTGGGGGGTCCACGACCGGAGAAGCTGACCACTTTTTGAGAAGGCTTTCCTCAAAGGGGTAGCGCACCGCCAAGTTTTTGGGGACCGAAAAAGTCCATTGCGGGCGACCTCATTCCCTGTAGATGAATTTGTCCAAATAAGTCAAATACGGGAACACCTTAAGTGAACGTGCTGGCTTGTGGGACCCAAATGGGACCGGTACATCAGCAAAGGAATCCGCTGGCTCCCGAATCTTCAGGGTATCACGCACAGCTGTGATAAGTGCTCCAACAAACGCCTTGTCGTGCCCGGACCTGGATGGGGAATCATCCTCACTGTCCGAATGGTCCTGGTCAGCCACGTCTGATAGGTCAGAGCAGGGGTCTCCAGCAGCAGCATGGCCCAAGTCTGCATCAGAGCTTTCCCCAGATGACTGGGGGGGCAGGGGCCTCTTACGTGCACCTTTCCTGCCACGTGCCGCCTCTATCTTAGCAATATAAGAGTCAAGGAACGCCGTCAGGGTGTCCATGCGCACCACACTAACCGTAGGTGACCCGGTTGCTATAGCCTGGATTTTGGGGGAAGAAACACTAGTTTCTTAAGCCATGCTGACCCTATCCTGTCTGACACCTGCAAGGGGACTTAAGACAGTGAAGGTCCCACCCTACTGCTGCCACTGCGTGGGGGGGGGCACTTAGTGCTAGACTCACCACCCCGGGGTGTTCTGTGAATGCCAACAATAGTGTCAGTAGTCCCTAGGAGGTTCCCAGATGCAGAGAGGAGAAAAAAACTGTCAGCAGCAGCAGCAGCTCTAACAGCAGTGCAACGGTCTGCAGAACAGCTTCAGCGTTCCACACAGAGCCATCCAGTGTCCCTCACACACAGGGAATACAGGAAGTGACAAGAGAAAGCACATTGCAAGATGTTACAAGAGGCCAACAGTGAAGAAAGCATTTTTTTTTCACAAAATGGCTGCCAATGCAATCCATAGGAATCTTAGGGAAAATGGCTGCTAAAGCTCCATAGGGGAATCTATAGCTTCCCCAAATCCAAGATGGCCACCGGAATAGCGCCATGAGGTGAAAAGAAGCAAAAAAATAAAAACGAACTGCCTGCTGACACACAGACATCCTCCACAAAAACTTTTTGGACCCCCAGACCTGGACCAGGACTGAACAGTAACCGCACAGAGCCCCACAGGTGAGAAACAGCGACCCACACACACACTGCCCGCAGTGCATGCAGACACGCCCCTCAGAGGGGGGAAGGAGGGGTGATAGGGACTTGGGAGAGAAGATAAGGAGGTGAGGTGGCCCCCGAATCGACCCCCCAGGGAATGCCCAGCTGCTCCCCCCACCGAAGCAGGGAGAGCAGTACTTACCAGTCCTGAAGAGCTGGAGACATTCCGTGGTAGCCAACTCCTGCGCAGTTACAAGGAAGGTTACTGGCCCAGTATACTGTGATCCAGACATCAGTAGCCCCGGAGCATTGAAGATCACCGACCACCTCTGGAGCATGAGGTATGTCGTGGCCTGCCGAGCCATAGCTGCGGCCTGCTAACGCTCGATGGCTGGACTGGGGAGACTACAAGGATTTCATTAACCAGCCTGTCACCCAGCCGGCAGTTGATAGAAGATCCCAAGATCGCTAATCTTGCGCAAAAAGCAGCAAACCTGCAGTAAAAACATGGACCGAGAGGCCCGCAGGGTTTCCTTCCATTCTCCTTGCTAGGCAAAATAAAAACTGAAGCTGCTAGGAGCAGTGGGAGGGGTTGATAGCACGGGACTCGCCCCCCTGGGTGGGATTAAAGTTCTGTGTATTGTGTAACAATTTTGCCTAGTTTCTCCTAATGGCAGGCTATACAACCCATTTAGTTACAGAGAGGAGCTGTCGGTCAGTGAATATAAGAGAAAAGGGGCCTGGTCCTTTAGCTGGAAAATGGTCTGGGGCTTAAGTGGTTAATATGCAAGTAGTGCACTCTCGCTAGAATTTCCCTTGGAATGTCAGGGGAGAGGTGTGCAGGTTTGGCGATTCTGTGCGTCCTGTTGATTGTGATGACTCGTGCGTTTAAGCAGGCTAACAGTCGTGAGAACAGCTGATGTAGATAAGGGGCAATTTAATTTGGTTTGACAGTCTCGGGGACACCTCTAAACTTTATATTGTTCCTCCTGGAATGGTCTTCTAAAGCCGCCAATTTCAGCTTTATATGGTGTATTTCAGATGCATGATGGTCATGTGCATCCAATAATTCATTATGTGCTCTGACATGATCATGCATGTTTTCCTCAAGCACCCTTGTTCTCCCCTCAAGGCAGTCCATCCTGTCATGCATCTGAGAGACAGAAAGTTATAATTCCATGTGCAGATCTTTTTGTAATGTGAGGAGCATGGATTTGAGCATAGATTTTGTCATGGGGTTGTCTGATGCAGGGATGGCCGCTAGAGCTGGGGAGTGTGCTGTGTCAATGTCTCTGTCAGCCCACTGATGTCTCTTGTACTGTGGTTCTTTGCTGGGGGGATGGCTGGGAAAGATGCCAGTCTCTTACCTCTGTCTGCGCTGTGCTGAGAGGATGAGACATCTGGCGATGACAAGGTATGCATCTTCCTCCCTGTTATTCTCTGGTGGCTGGGCTGGGTGATCCTCCTGCGGGGAGACTGCTCGCTGTGCCTCAGTGTCTAAGCGGGATGTCCCTAAGGTAATGTTCCCAGTGCCAAGAACGTACCTGTACGTTGGTTTGAGCAGCCGAGCCACCTTGCCACAGTATATATGCAGAAGGGGGTCGACAAGTGGTTAAACATGTCCAGGTGCAGGGACCGTTTCCCCTAATCCAGCATTGGACAACATGCCTGCCAAGTCTCAATGTCAGAAACATGCATGGCGGAGAGCACCAGAACGTGCTGTACCACCCACTGCAAGAAACAGGAAATGTCCAGTGGGGACGGCAGGAGGAGAACCCAAAGGAACCAACCACCAGAGTACCTGCACCCCATTTGCACCCGGGAAGGTGAATCTACTTCCCCATCCTCGAAGGTTGCAGGTACCACTCCCAAGAGAGATCCACCTCACCACCAAAGTGGGGGGGGGGGGTCTGCCAGCCAGGGTACTGCTGTGACCTGGACATCAGGAGCCTGGACATAAACGCCCCAACTAAACATTTAACTTGCCAGCTGCCCCAGTCCAGAATGGAGCATGTTGTGGCCGAACCAGCACTAAGCTAAAAGTCTGCACGTGCTCGCTGGCCAGGCTGGGGTGACCACTGGATCTAGATTATCCAGCCCGGCTGTTGATTGCAGATCTCCGCAGGAAAAAGCCCAGGAAGAAAGAAAAGAAAAAGGAAAAGGAAAAAAAACTTGTGGAACCAGGAGGTCCTCAGCAGGGACTTACTCCTGACACTAGGCAGAAAGAACTGGATTGCTTATAACAGATAGGGGGTTTTATACCAGCTAGGACTGCCCATAGGCGGTGCTGTATTTATTTTCTGCCTAGTGTCCTACTACTGTATAACCCTATATTCGAGAGTGTCCGTCAATGACACAAGAGAAAACAAACAACCCACTAAATAAAAGTAATTAACTAATGTGCAGTCTTGAAAAGGAAGTGGGGGCAAAAGCCACTTGAAAAGGTCCAGAATCCATTAAGCTGCTCATCACTACTGAACAACTAAGCCTACTTTAGTCGACTATCCTCCTGAGCTGGAAAGGAACCTCAGGGCCCACCTGGCTTCAACAGATTAATAATAGCTTACCTCTATATAAGCTCACCTATGAGCTACAAAAGGACATAGACTTTGACAAATTATTGAGTAGTTGGTTATCCAGCCCTCTTACCCTGATGTCCTTAGGTCTTAGAAGACTAGTCTATATTGCTGCTGTATGACTCAGTGACCTGAGGTATGCTGCTGCATCTCTGACATTTGTGAGATCTGAATGCTGTAACCATGTTCTTATTTATGTACACTTTGCATGTGAGACTTAGGAGGCACAGTCTGGTTTTTGGCTGCGGTTGTAGCCTTTGTTAGTTGTTCATGAGGAATTTTCAATAAAACATATTTAAAAAAAACAAAAACAAACTGCTTTAGTCGTATTTCCTAATTTTGTTTTGATTTAAATTTTTTACTTTGACCTGTACAAAGTGAATGAACTATTTAAATGTTCTAAAAGGAAACAAAGCCTTTGAAAAGCCATGTGTGCTTAGAAATCGGTGACCGATGCCTCAAACTTGACTTGATTCAAGCTCTAGGGCTATCATTCTTATATTTGCTTTACCTGCTCAGCAATGTGCTTATCCCAGTGTCCAGTAATAAAAGAAGCATTAAAATGGCATTACAGAAACATGCAACCTCAATTACAGGTCAGCTATGGCAGGTCACATACGTTTTTTTTTCCGTTAAACTCAAAACAAAAACACTCACCATCTCTTTTTCTATAAGAATTAAAAAATGCTGGTCATACTTCATTTGACATTCATTGCATGCATCAACCTGAATTGTTGCTTTTACATAATGTGTTGTATTGATTTGCACTGTACAACATCCAAATACAGCACGGTTCACATTGGTGCAACATGTGCTCTGACCGAGAGCATATTGCTCCAACTTAGGAAGCGGTTCCTGCTCTACTTCTGGTCAGACTTCGGCATGACGACTTGCATTGACTTTATGCCGAAGTCGCACTGGGATGTTGGCTTCAAAGTTAAGGAAGTGTGAACCGGGCCTAACTTGGAACCTGTAAAGAAAACTTTCATCTTGTGCTCAGAGACCTCATACTGCAAGTCATCTAAAAGTGCTCAATTATTATTTAAATTTTGGAACAAATCTGATGCAAAGTCTGCATTGGAAACCCACCATAAACCTTTTACTGAGAGCAAATAAATTCTATTAACTATAACTTATTTTTCTGCTGTTTTACTAAAACAGGTTGCCCCATTTCATATGCAGCACTGAAAAGTCTTAGTTAAGACTTACCTTTGGATTTCTGCCTTCCTTAGCGAGTAATGCACGCAATCTCTCCTGGGAAGGTGGAGCAATAAATATAATATATGGCTTTAAATCTGAATTACGCAATGATTTCAAAGCCTGGAAAAAAAAAAAATGTATAAACATCAATGGGTACTAATATTTGGGATCAATTTTATGTGTTTTTAAAGCTGAACCTCAGGTAGAATATTTATTAGATGTGTATAAAGGTGATTCCATAACTTTGAATAATTTCTTCTTGTTTGTATATAAAGTCATCCAGGCAGTGAGAAACCAGGGCTTTCCCAGATGCAGTTAAATCCCTCCAATTCCTTAATATCCAGTTTATAAGAACGGTGGCTGCTATGCCTGCTATTTCCACAGCCACCGCTCTTATACATTTCCCACTGTAGTAATTTAAAAAGGGAGTAGTGTATTAAAGGAGGTTCATTCTGCATTCCCGCGACCCATTTTAAGACGGTTCAGACTCCGGAAAGATCCCGACCATATGGTTGGGATCCACCCAGAAGTGTGGACTGGCACCTTGCTCAGCCTTTCAGTGATCTGCTGAGAATCTGTGTAAGCCCCTCCCATTCCCTTCATAGTCCAGCACTCCAGTGAACTCTGGAGGAGCAGAGCAGAGAGATGGAGACTGACATTCATGCCTCTTTGCTCAGAGCAGAGGGCAGAACCGAGTGCTAAGTGGTCCATATTACTTTTTAAATACATCGCAGCTCACTGTAGTGGGTGAACCCAGAAGCCTCAGACCTTCCAGTGTAAATCACTCAGAGTCTGTCACAATTCCTATGACCGTACACTGACAGGCCAGGAGTCTCCTGGTCTGTCATGGTTCCTGTGGCCACACCCACATGCCACCTTTTGTGTATACAATTTCCACAGCATGATGGGAAATTTTAGCCACAGTAAGTGGCAGTGAACACCACTAGTTAATGACATCTCCACTTCTGTGAGTGTACCAGGGCTTTGTGGATAATTTATATCAATGGCTTAACCGGTTTTAAAACAGTGAGTTTATATAAAGCTATGCCTTATATATATATTATATATATATATATATATATATATATATATATATATATATATATATAAAAAGCGCAAATATTTTGATTTGCTAATGGGTCAGAGCCATAGGACAGGTTCTATTACAATCCCAGAGTTCACTTATCTGTTCTATTCTTATACATACAAAAACATTTTTTTTCACAGCTACCTCAGACTGGGGTGAAGGTTCGTCTTCCAACAGGACAACGACACTAAGCACACAGCCAAGATAACAAAGGAGTGGCTACAGGACAACTGTGAATGTCCTTGAGTAGCCCAGACTTGAACCCGATTGAACATCTCTAGAGAGATCTGAAAATGGCTGTGCACTGGCGCTCCCCATCCAACCTGATAGCGATTGAGAGGTTCTGCAAAGAAGAATGGGAGAAACTGCCCAAAAATAGGTGTGCCAAGCTTGTAGCGTCATACTCAAAAAACTTGAGGCTGTACTTGGTGCCAAAGGTGCTTCAACAGAATATTGAGCACAGGCTGTTAATTAAATTCCCTTTAAAAAGTATTCATACCCTACAACCAAAAATTTTTATTTATTGGGATTTTATGTGATAGACCAACACAAAGTGGCACATAATTGTGAAGTGGAAGGAACATGATAAAAGCTTGGTGTACATTTGCATTCAGCCCCCTAACTATAATCTAGTGGAACCAATTGCCTTCATAAAGTCACCTGATTAGCAATTAGAGTCCACCTGTGTGTAAACACTTTGAACCACGTATTTTACTTATTACTAATAAAAAATTAAAGGCTTTGGGGAACAGTCTCTCCAAGCATTTTGCCCACAGACACAACAGGGACCCTTCTTCTCTGGAAGCAGTCGCAATTGAAAAAAGCACTCCCATAATCGAGGGGGAGAGATCTGAGGAGACTTATCAAGACATGAAACCTGCTGGATTTGACCTACACATTTTTCATCCTTAGGGTCTCAACGTCGAGTGGGATATTAATTATTTTATTAATAATGGTTGACATTGTTTCTTCTCCCACTTTGTGCCTTCATTTGTTAAATTTCTTTACATACTGCTCATATTTCTTTTTATGGATTATATTTATAAAGTTGTCACACATCCATATAAACTCTTAAAAGGATATGATTTACATTTGTCCAGGAGTTTTTGACTTACTTATACAGGGTGTAGAAATAAATTGGTATTTTTATAATGGTATTATGTCACTCATCGATTAAGATAGTAGTAAATCATGTGACCAATTGATTTTATTAAATATTTTTTTATCTAATTTTTTTAAATATTTTTTCATTTTTTTTAATTATAATGAATGTCCTTTTTGTACATCTAATAGCTTTCATAATGTGAGGCGTTATATTTAGCCAGCATTTTATGCGATGACACCTGGACAACATGCTTTACATTTGCCTTCCTGTGTCTAGGCCGCTGTAAGATGAGTGACAGACATCCAAGCTCCGTCCTTCATTCCCAGATGCCTTTCACAGGGAAGGGAGGAGACAGGAGTTGACGTCACCATGTTCCGGACACGCCGGTGCACCTTGCGGTCAGATTTTCTCTCTACCACTAGATGATACTTTTATCTTGTAAGTGCAATATTTTTAGCTTTAATAAAAGAGTGTGAATATACTGTATGATGAGCCTTCCTCTTTTTTACATATAATACCTTTACCACGACCCAAATAAAAGGGAGAGCTGACTCGTGGTTTAAAACAAGCTCTGATACACGTGTGTGGAGGCTGGGACACTGATCATCGAGCATATGATCCATTCCAAACTAGTGCTGTTGTGAAAACGAGATTTGTCTGTTCACCCGCTATCCCCTCATCTTTGGGACTGATTTCTGATAGCAGAAAGCACAATCTTTTTTCACATTTACACTTTGGTGGGTGCCAACTACTTGACAGTCAGTAGTTCTGAGTGGGAGCTGTTACATTTAGCATTTTAAGAGTGTTCTCTTCAGGGAGGTAAAAAAAAAAATCTGTGTGCAGCAGCCACCTAAAACTTACCTAAGCTCCCTTCTTGATCCAGTGATGTCCAGGAGAGCCTTGCCTCTCTGGAGACTCGCACTCCTGAGTGGCTTTTGGCAGCAGCAGGAGACATTGGCTCCGGGTGCTGTCAATCACAGCCAATGAGCTAATCAGTAAATGGAGGGGGCAGGGTGGAGCCGAGCCACAGTGCATGTGTGAATGGACACAGAGCAGCTGCTCAGCGTGGGTGCCCCCATAGCAAGCTGCATGCTGTGGGGCACCCGGCTGGAGGGGCCAGGAGTGCTGACATGGGACTCAAGAAGAAGAGGATCCTGGCTACTCTGCGCAAAACCACTGCACAGAGCAGGTAAGCATAACATGTTTGTTACTTTAAAATAAAATAAAAAGCAAGACTTTAATATCACTAATTCAACAACCTTTTCCTGAGGTTTGGTGGCTGCATATTAGAGGAGCAGAATTATCAATTTATCTCTTGAATATATGTCTTTTTTAATGCATAATAATTTGCTAGCTTCTTTTAGCTGTGGCTTGGCATTGAATGCTATGGCTGATCTACAAGCACCTCCAGATCCTTTCCATCACTAATTTTCTCAGGAAAGCACATGGTCTTCCTGTAATGATGCTATATCCTGTAGCAAAGTTATTTCCCTGCAAATATTTTGTTTCGTCAGCAAACAATAAAATTGAGCTCTTCATTCCAACCTCTGTACCATTAATAAACAAATCAAGCAGCATTGGGGTGCACCACTTACAACCTAACACCATTCAGATTATCAAATCATTTATCACTACTCTTTGGACCCATTCAGGTAATCAGTTCCCTACCCATGTACATACATTTTCATCAATTCCAACAGAACTTTATAGATTAAAGATTATAAGGTACAGTATTAAATGCTTTGGATAAACTATGTCCACTGGACTTCCACCATCCAATTTCTCAATTACTTACTGACATATAATTCCATAGTTATGCAGCAGCAAATTCCTCAATTAATTCAACAGATTAGTCTGACATTAATTTTTTTTTTTTTTTTTAATAAACCCATGCTGGTTGTGACTTATACCTTAGTTGCAAAATGTTGTTTTGGCCACTGGAACCTGCTTAGGCATGCAACTTGACTTGTAGGTAGCTGCATTATGCTATAGAGGTCCAGGGCTTTGCTCTATTCCTATTCTCAGACCCTGAAGAACACTCCGGGGCTATGCCTACCATAACAGGAGAAGCCTGAACCCTAATCACTTCAATACCGGGCCATAGTCAAATGACGTCCACAGATGGTATCTCCCATCCTGGGTAGGTGTCATACGACGTCCTCAGTATCTCCCTCGGACACAGCCCATCCCCGATTGGTCTCCCTGATTCAAGTGACAGGCTGTGTCCAATCACAGCCGGTCACATGTACTGTCTATATGCACAGCGCGCATGCACGCCCCTAGGGCCTGTGCAGAGCAGGGATCGGGGACGAGGCTTGTCACCCTGACACAGCCCAACCCCGATCCTCCTTGCTCGCTTCTGATTCGGTACCGTTTGGACTCTGATCTACCTGTGTATGACCCAGCTTGCCTAGACTATGCTTTGCCTGCTTCTACTGTAGTACCCTCATCTGCAGCAGTGGACTACAAGGTCCAGCAATCATCTACCCTCATCTGCAGCAGTGAACTACAAGGTCCAGCAATCATTTACCTTGTGTTCATTTTCTTTCCACATTTTCCAAAGACTTGTGGAAAAAAAAAGGAACTGTTTAAAAGACTCATTATTCCTCATAGAATAGACATTGGGGTGTTTGCTTTCCAAAATGGGGTCATTTTGTGGGTAATTCCACTGTTGTGGTGCTCCAGGGCCTTCACAAACTTAATAGGTCGTTAGGAAATTAGAGGTGTAATTTATGCTCCTAGAACCCCCGACGGTGCTCCCTGCATGTTGGACCTCTCTGTGTGGCCAGGCTGTGTAAAAGTCCCACATATGTGGTAACGCCGAGGAGTAGCAGAATGTATTTTGGGGTGAAATTGGAAGTACGCATATGCTGTGTGTGAGAAATAGCTTGTTATGACAATTTTGTGAAAAAAAAAAAATAGTCTTCATTTTCCCAAGAATTGTGGGAAAAAATTACAACTTCAAAAAACTCACACCATGCCTCTTACTAAATATCTTGGACGGTCTACTTTTCAAAAAGGGGTAATTTGGGGGGGTATTTGTACTTTGCTGACATTTTAGAGCCTCAAAAATTGAGATTGTCATCAGGTGTGATGAGATGTGATCAATTTTCAATGATTTGCACCATAGCTTGTAGACTCTATAACTTTCAAAGAGACTAAATAATATCCACTAATTTGAGTTATTTTTACCAAAGAGATGTAGCAGTATACATTTTAGCCCAAATTTATGAACAAAAATTACTTATTTGCTAAATTTTATCATCGAAACTAAAAAAATAAAAATAGTATTTTTTTCAAAATTTTTGCTCTTTTTTCACTTATGTCGCAAAAAATAAAAAACCCAGTGGTGATTAAATACCACCAAAAAAATAAGTAAAAAAAAAAAAGCTTGATTTGTATGAAAAAAAAATGGTAAAAATTTTGTTTGGGTACAGTGTTGCATGACTGAGTAATTGCCAAAGTGTGAGAGCGCTGAAAGCTAAAAATTGGTCTGGGAAGGAAGGGTGTATAAATGGCCTGTATTGAAGTGGTTAACCACTTACAGACCGGACCATTTTGCTGGTCAAAGACCAGACCACTTTTTTGCGATTCGGCACTGCATCGCTTTAACTGACAATTGCGCGGTCCTGCGACTTGGCTCCCAAATAAAATTGACGTCCTTTTTTTTCCCCACAAATAGAGCTTTCTTTTGGTAGTATTTGATCACCCCCGCGGTTTTTATTTTTTGCACTATAAACAAAAATAGAGCGACAATTTTGAAAAAAAAAAATCATTATTTTTTACTTTTTGTTATAATAAATATCCCCCAAAAATATATATATATAAAAAACATTTTTTCGCCTGAGTTTAGGCCAATACGTATTCTTCTACATATTTTTGGTAAAAAAAAAATCGTGATTATTGATTGGTTTGCGCAAAAGTTATAGTGTTTACAAAATAGGGATAGTTTTATGGCATTTTTATTAATATTTTTTTTTTTTTACTAGTAATGGCTGCGATCAGCGATTTTTATTGTGACTGCGACATTATAGCGGACACATCGGACATTTTTTACAAATTTTTTGGGACCATTGTCAGTTATACAGCAATCACTGCTATATAAATGTGGGTGGCAGTGTAGGGGTTAAGTGTTCCTAGGGGTGTGTTATTAACTGTGGGGGGCTGGGCTTTCATTTAGTGAACACTGATCTCTGCTCCAATCACATGGAGCAGAGATCAGCGTCACTAGTTGCTAGGCAGAATGGAGAAATGCTGTTTACAATGGCATTTCTCCATTCAGCCTTCCCGTGAGACGATCGTGGGTATGCCCGCCGCGACTGGACTCACGGGGGTCCCGACCAGCACAGTTAAGGACCAGTGTTCACTCTGTTATTGTACCATTACTGCAGCCTTAAGTATGAGATTTTAATATCTCGCTACTCGCTATTTAATGTCTTCGCTACTTGCAATATGCCTATTAGAGTCTCCTGAATAGTGTTTGTTAACTTTATAAATCAGGATATCAGGGACTGTCTTTGATTCACTTAAGCATTTATATGTTCAAACTTGGCGGTAAAATTACTAATTCACAATTTCAATGACGGCAAGCTACCATTCAGAACCTAGTCACAGGTAGACGACCAGGTGTTGGACTACACACACACACACACACACACACACACACACACAAAACACAGGTCACACCGTTACCACCGCCGTCTAACCAGAGCCCTCTATAAAGAAAAAAACAAAAACAAAAACAAACAAACAAACAAAAAAAAACACGGTGCTACTAGGAGACTTCCATCCCTGCCTCCCCATTTCCATGAGGACTGCTTCAATCTGCTGATAGTGGATGCTTTAAAGGCTGCAATGTAAAAAAATAAAAAAATAGGATTTTTATAACAGCCTACCTGTAAAATCCTTTTCTTGGAGTACATCACAGGACACAGAGCCTCAGTAATCACTGATGGGTTATATAGGCACCTCTAGGTGATGGACACTGGCACACCCTAGACAGGAAGTTTAGCCCCCTATATAACCCCTCCCCTGTGATTAACAGGTAAGCTGTTATAAAAATCCTATTTTCTTTATCGTACATCACAGGACACAGCGCCTCAGTATTCACTGATGGGATGTCCCAGAGCAATGCCACCTGAGGGGAGGAGACACAAAAAAAGTAGAGAGCCATCAGACCCGAGGGCGCTGTACTACGGCCTGCAGTACACTGCTCCCAAAAGTGATATCCTCATGTCTTTTCACGTCCACCTGCTAGAATCTGGTCAATGTATGGACTGAAGACCAAGTTGCGGTCTTACAGATATGAGCCATGGAGGCCTGGTGATGCACTGCCCAAGCCCTGGTGGAGTGTGCCTTGATTTGAAAAGGTGGAAATTTCCCCTTAAAAACATAGGCTTGAAAAATTACCTGCCGAATTCATTTAGCAATGGTGGATTTCGACGCTACCTGTCCTATCTTAGGACCTTCAGGCAACAAAAACAAAACATCCCTTTTGCAAACCTGAGCGGTCGTTTTCAAATAAGCTTTGACCGCTCTCACTACATCCAGAGAATGTAGCAACTTTTCTTCCTTAGAACAGGGATCCGGGAAGAATGAAGGCAGAACAATATCCTGGTTTTAATGAAATTTGAAACCACCTTCGTAAGAAAACTAGGACGAGGACGTAAAACCACTCTATCCTTATGAACAATTAAATATGGCTCTTTACAAGAAAGAGCCGCCAATTCTGATACCCTTCTTGCAGAAGAAATGGCTACCAGAAAAACTAGCTTACTTGTCAACAAGACCAAGGGAATATGTCGTATCAGCTCAAAAGGCTGTTTCTGTAAAGCCGACAGAACTAAATTCAAGTCCCAGGAGTTGAAGGGGGCTCTAACCGGTGGATTAAGCCACATTGGCCCCTGAATAAATCTTCGGACCAAGGAATGATAAGCAAGCGGACACTGAAACAATACCGACAAGGCCGAGACCTGGCCCTCAATAGTACTCGGGCCAATTTCATCTCTAATCCCATTTGCAGTAAGGAAAGTATTCTCCCTGTGACATACTTCCTGGGATGCCAACCCCTGGATTCACACCAGGAGATATAAGCCTTCCAGACTCTATAATAAATGACTCTGGAAGCTGGCTTCCTTGCATTAATCAAGGTAGAAGTTACTGGGCCTGAAAGCCCATGACTCTTCAGAATGTAGTTTTCAATAGCCAAACCGTTAAACTCAGCGTTTGTAAGGTAGGATGGAACATTGGTACATGCGACAGCATGTCTGGATGTAGTGGTAGGGTCCATGGAGACCCTACCACCATTTTTACTATCTCTGCATACCAAGATCTTCTGGGCCACTAGAAGCACCAACTTCTTTTCCTGCTTAATCCTGCGAAGAAGCCATGGTAGCAGCAGAATAGGAGGGAACGCATAAATCAGTAAGAACTGGCGCCATGGTATCACCAACGCATCTGTCCCCATGCAAGTGGATGCCTTGTTCTTGACACAAAGTTGTCAATCTTGTTGAACCTGGATGCAAACAGATCTACATCCGGGATCCCCCATCTTTGACATATGGCCTGGAAGATGTCGGGGTGAAGAGACCATTCCACTGGGAAAAACTGCATGGCGACTTAAGTAGTCCGCCTGCCATTTCTCTACCCTTGGAATGAAGACTGCCAATATGCACGGCACATGCTTCTCTTCCCAGATTAGGATCTGGTTTACCCTTTTCTGGGCAGCACCACTCTTGGTACCACCCCCTTGGTGTATGATACAAGCAACAGCTCTGGCAGTCGAATTGGATCCTGACAGGACAACCTCGCAACGCGAATGTGCAGGCTTTTAGGGCCAGGCATGCTGCACGAATTTCCACAATATTGATGAATCAGGTCTTCTCGATCCTGGACCATTTCCCTTGGACAGTCGCCTCTTCCAGAACAGCTCCCCAGCATAAAAGGCTGGCATCTGTTGTTACCAACTTCCAGGTGACTGGTAGAAAGGATTTCCCTTTGTGCAGATTCTCGGGTACCAACCACCAACTGAGACCTTGGCGCACTATTGGAGATAAGTGCATTGGAAAAGTCAAATGAAATTGGGCATAGGGAACTGCTTTGAATGAAGCCACCATCTTTCCCAACAATCTCATACAAAGACGAATTAGAAGGACTCTTTGTCCTGACTAGGTTGAACCAGCACCTTTATTGCACACATTTTTGCCTGGGGTAAAACCACCATTTTTGGGTTGTATATATGATCAGACCCAAGTACTCTAGCCTTCTTACTGGTATTAAAGAAGATTTCTCTAGGTTGAGAACCCAACCTAGATATTTCAGGTAGTTGACTGTAGTGACCAAGCTTCAGTTTAAACGGGCTACCAAACAGTATATTAAGAGCAGGTCGTCCAGGTACGCAATAAGCCCTTAATCTGGCCAGAGGAGGAGCCAGGACCTTTGTGAACACCCGCGGTGCAGTAGCTAGACCGAAGGGCAAAGCTACAAACTGGAAATTACAATTTTCCACTTCGAAACACAGATATTTCTGATGAGCGGGAAAAATAGGTACATGCAGGTAAGCATCTCTGATGTCTATTAATGCCAGAAGTTCTCCTCATAGGATGGCGACTATAGATCGGATTGATTCCATGCGAAAGATCGAATCTTTAGAAACCGATTTAGATCCTTGAGATCCAGGATGGGTCTGACATCTCCATTTGGCTTTGGCACCATAAATAGGTTTGAAAAAAAGCCCAATCCCCGCTCTTGCATGGAAACTGCCATGATTACTTTTTGCGACAGAAGTTGATCCAACCCTTGGAAGAAAGACTTCTTTTTCTCTGGATCTTTGTGGACATTTGATCTGAGGAAATGAGGAGAAGGGAAATCTCTTAACTCTAGTTTGTAACCTGATGGCAGAGTCAGTCGCGACTGCCTGGAGGCTGATGCCCCAGGCGCTGGAGAAAGAGTCCTTTTACATGAAGGATGTTTACTTAAATGGCAAGAGGGTACTTTTCCCACTTGATATCTTTTGTATACATTTGTCCAAGTCCTCCCCAAACAGCCTTTCACTGTGAAAAGGGAACCCCGTCAGGAGCTTTTTGCATCGAGTTTCGGCTGACCAATTTTACAGCCTCTACACATATGTATCAGCCCAAGCGCAAGACGAGAGGTCTGAAGGACAGAATCTCTGATTGCATCAACTACAAAACACAACGCTGCTTGCAGCTCGGCCAATTCCTGGGCCTGCTGTTCAGCACCGGTTTCAAGTGATCTCTTAAGGACTGGCAAACCCTAATTGCCGCCATTGCAGGTTGAGCTACCGAACCTGACAAGGCAAAAACGTTTTTCAATAGAAATTCCATCTTTTTATCAGATGGATCCCTAAGCATTTGAGCGTTGTCAACTAGACAAGTCAAATTTATGTTCACAGAAGAGATAGCGGCGTCAATTGCCGGTATACCCCACCATCTTTGTGAATTTTTCCTCCATAGGATAAAGAGTTGAAAACCTTTTAGGAGGGAAAAATGTTTATCTGGGTGATCCCACTCAGACTATATAAGCTTTTCCAGCAGGGAATGAACAGGAAAAGTATGTACAGCTTGAGGAGGCTTAAGTGAATCCAAACTAGATGTGGGTCTCTGAAGCGGCTCAGATACGGGCAACCTAAATGTGGAGCGGACCCTTTCACTAAGAGATTGCACCAGCAATCTTTCAGCTTGTGAAGCCGGAGAGGGACCTTCCTCACTAGATTCCCTGGAAGAGGAGTCATCCTCATCCCTATCAACAGAGGGAGAATCATCTCCCCTTTCCCACAGTTCCTCTGCTTGAGGATCCTGGGTAGAAGGGGATCTAATGCGCTTTCTTCCCCCTAGTGAAGATGTAATCACGGCCATTAATCTTTCCTCTAATCCATTTAAGGTTGAGGAGAAAACCTCCTGAGTGATAAATACAGGGGCTGAAATGACAGCAGCAGATGTAGCCCCTGACGGCTCATCCTGACCCGCCACCCTAGGTTCTTCAGGAGGAGATGGTGCTGCGGGGGGGGGGGAGGGGGTTCCTCAGAGCCTGAGGGAGATTCCCTTGAGCCCCTAATTTTAGGGGTACCCATACCTCTTCTGCCTATAGTGGCAAGAGCACAAATGCAGAGGTACAACAAGCAATGCACGTACCACAGAGCAATAGTCCAGCAACTACTGCTGCTATAGAAGGCTCAGTCTGGTGCCAAGTAAATTCTGCCTGGGAATGCCTGTGTCAGCCACACTTACATACCTCCATCCGCTCTGTTTCCCTCCCAGAGCAGTGCACCTGCAAAGAGTGCATCTTATATGCTTACTAGCCCTCGTTGTGGGTGTCAGCCCACGTTGGATGCTGCGCTAACGCTCTGCCCCCTTACTCCAGGCCCCCATACCGCCCCTCCCCTTTCAAACAGGCCCTGCTTTCCTGCGCTAGCCGAGGGAATTCCGATCATGATTAGATCACCGTGGAGGGGGGCTGGGGCGGAGAATGGAGAGTAGGTGGAAGAAAAAAACACCATAACAGCGGCGGAAGGTGGAGCGGGTACGGCTGACTGCCCTTAGTATAAAAAGAGCCGTGGGGATATATTTTAAGCAGAAACAACCCCACCATACCACAATCCTACCTGCAGCCTGGGCTGGAGGAAGCGTGCAGCATGATCACAGAGACAAGAAAGACAAGCATGGAAGGTACGTGCTCTCGACAGCCCCCGGTGGCGACATTAGGCATAGCAACATTACTTAAAGGAGAAAGACCATAAGAGAAACTGGAAAAATTCCTTAGGAATCTCCCTTACATTATTCAGCCGCAGGGTCTGTGGTGACAGACCCAATCTTCGCCTCTCAAGGTGGGCTCTGTTTCAAAAAACCTTCAGGGACTAGGGCCTCCTTAAAAAAGGAGGATCCTAGCTCTGGGACTGTAAAGCACCCCGCCAGGAATGTAGCTAAAAAAACCAAATACTGGATACTGGGGTGCAGCTCTCTAAAAAGGGAAGAATTACAGCCAGAACCTCATTTCTTCGGACACGAGGCATGGGTACCATTCAATTTGGCCTAGAAAAAAGCACTTTGATCCGGTTGCACGGCTTGCCCCAGTAAGGAAAATTCCAGTGGAGCTCAGCACAGCACATCTTTACTTGCGACCAACATCTAAGACACTGGCGAAAAAACCGAGGTACTCCAAGTTAGGGGAGGGGTTATATAGGGGGCTAAACTTCCCATCTAGGGTGTGCCAGTGTCCCGTCTAGGTGCCTATATAACCCCATAATCAGTGAATACTGAGGCTCTGTGTTCTGTGATGTACGATAAAGAAAATAAAATAATAAATGCACATACCTGCAAAAAGATGTGCATTTATTATTTTTATTTTGTGAACTTATCCTGAGCACTCTAATTGGACAGGATAGCAATCTTCTGGGCTTAAAGAGGAGCTCCAGTGGTTTTTGTTTATTAAAATTCAGTAGCTACAAACGTGTAGTTGCTGACTTTTAATAAACACACACTCACCTGGTCCCAGGATCCAGTGATGTGGTCACTCGAACCGTAGCTTCTCTCCCTCTCCTCTCCCCGGCATTTCAGCTGTGGGCACCCAGCTGTGACAACTTGCGGCTTCACAGCCAGGTGCGCACTGCATATGGGCGAGTCACACGGTTCCTGCTGAATGGTCAGCTTCTAGGACCTGTGATGTGTCCCAGAAAACTGCAGGAAAGGAGGGGGAGAGGAGAACTTCCACTCAGATTGCCTAGGCGATCCAAGCAGAAGTGGGAGCGAGTACCTGTCAAAACTAGGTAACCCCCCCCCCAAAAAAACAAGCCAAATGTGGCAGGGGAGGGGGGGGGGGTGCTTAAAACGGAAATGTTCCCTTTTGGGTGGAGCTCTGCTTTAACCACAAAGTATGGGATAGCAGGCAGGGCCGGTGCTACCACTAGGCAACCTGGGGAGCCGCCTAGGGCACTCAGCCACTGGTGTTCCTACTCTGTTCTCTCTGCAGCAAGCAACTAAGTCTCAGCTAGGGATGCACCGAAATTTCGGCCGCCGAAACATATCGGCTGAAAATGGCCTTTTTGGCAATTTGCCGAAAGAAAAAAAGTCCGATAATGGAGCCGAAAATAGGGCGTGGCCTGGGTCCTGCCCATCATGGGGGTGTCCTGTAGCGCAGGAGAGCCGCCTCCGACGCCTGTTTAATCACAGCGTCGGGAACATCACAGCTTTCATTTCAATAGCTGTGTGTTCCCGGCCGCGCCGTCACACACAGCCCCTCCCCCCTGTCCGGGCACTTTGATAGACGGATCACCCGCAGGATTGGAAGGATCATCTGTCCATCAAAGTGTCCGGACAAGGGGGAGGGGCCGTGTGTGACGGCACGGCCGGGAACACACAGCTATTGAAATGAAAGCTGAGATGTTCCCAGCGCTGTAATCAAACAGGCGGCGGAGGCAGCTCTCCTCTCCCTTTCACAGGCTGGTTGTAATATGGGACACACTGCCTGCAAAAAGGGGGCACACTCTGGCTCCAATGGGGGACACCTCCTGTACCACGTCCCCAGTCTCGGACCATCTCCTGTACCACGTCCCCGGTCTCGGACCATCTCCTGTACCACGTCCCCAGTCTCGGACCATCTCCTGTACCACGTCCCCAGTCTCGGACCATCTCCTGTACCACGTCCCCAGTCTCGGACCATCTCCTGTACCACGTCCCCAGTCTCGGACCATCTCCTGCACCACGTCCCCAGTCTCGGACCATCTCCTGTACCACGTCCCCAGTCTCGGACCATCTCCTGCACCACGTCCCCAGTCTCGGACCATCTCCTGCACCACGTCCCCAGTCTCGGACCATCTCCTGCACCACGTCCCCAGTCTCGGACCATCTCCTGCACCACGTCCCCAGTCTCGGACCATCTCCTGCACCACGTCCCCAGTCTCGGACCATCTCCTGCACCACGTCCCCAGTCTCGGACCATCTCCTGCACCACGTCCCCAGTCTCGGACCATCTCCTGTACCACGTCCCCAGTCTCGGACCATCTCCTGTACCACGTCCCCAGTCTCGGACCATCTCCTGTACCACGTCCCCAGTCTCGGACCATCTCCTGTACCACGTCCCCAGTCTCGGACCATCTCCTGCACCACGTCCCCAGTCTCGGACCATCTCCTGCACCACGTCCCCAGTCTCGGACCATCTCCTGCACCACGTCCCCAGTCTCGGACCATCTCCTGCACCACGTCCCCAGTCTCGGACCATCTCCTGTACCACGTCCCCAGTCTCGGACCATCTCCTGTACCACGTCCCCAGTCTCGGACCATCTCCTGTACCACGTCCCCAGTCTCGGACCATCTCCTGTACCACGTCCCCAGTCTCGGACCATCTCCTGTACCACGTCCCCAGTCTCGGACCATCTCCTGTACCACGTCCCCAGTCTCGGACCATCTCCTGTACCACGTCCCCAGTCTCGGACCATCTCCTGTACCACGTCCCCAGTCTCGGACCATCTCCTGTACCACGTCCCCAGTCTCGGACCATCTCCTGTACCACGTCCCCAGTCTCGGACCATCTCCTGTACCACGTCCCCAGTCTCGGACCATCTCCTGTACCACGTCCCCAGTCTCGGACCATCTCCTGTACCACGTCCCCAGTCTCGGACCATCTCCTGTACCACGTCCCCAGTCTCGGACCATCTCCTGTACCACGTCCCCAGTCTCGGACCATCTCCTGTACCACGTCCCCAGTCTCGGACCATCTCCTGTACCACGTCCCCAGTCTAGGACCATCTCCTGTACCACATCTCCAGTCTCGGACCATCTCCTGTACCACGTCCCCAGTCTCGGACCATCTCCTGTACCACGTCCCCAGTCTCGGACCATCTCCTGTACCACGTCCCCAGTCTCGGACCATCTCCTGTACCACGTCCCCAGTCTCGGACCATCTCCTGTACCACGTCCCCAGTCTCGGACCATCTCCTGTATCACGTCCCCAGTCTCGGACCATCTCCTGTACCACGTCCCCAGTCTCGGACCATCTCCTGTACCACGTCCCCAGTTTCGGACCATCTCCTGTACCACGTCCCCAGTCTAGGACCATCTCCTGTACCACATCTCCAGTCTCGGACCATCTCCTGTACCACGTCCCCAGTCTCGGACCATCTCCTGTACCACGTCCCCAGTCTCGGACCATCTCCTGTACCACGTCCCCAGTCTCGGACCATCTCCTGTACCACGTCCCCAGTCTCGGACCATCTCCTGTACCACGTCCCCAGTCTCGGACCATCTCCTGTACCACGTCCCCAGTCTCGGACCATCTCCTGTACCACGTCCCCAGTCTCGGACCATCTCCTGTACCACGTCCCCAGTCTCGGACCATCTCCTGTACCACGTCCCCAGTCTCCGTCCATCTCCTGTAACACGTCCCCAGTCTCCGTCCATCTCCTGTACCATGTCCCCAGTCTCCGTCCATCTCCTGTACCACGTCCCCAGTCTCTGATCATCTCATGTACCACGTCCCCAGTCTCTGACCATCTCCTGTACCACGTCCCCAGTCTCTGACCATCTCCTGTACCACGTCCCCAGTCTCTGACCATCTCCTGTACCACGTCCCCAGTCTCTGACCATCTCCTGTACCATGTCTCCAGTCTCTGACCATCTCCTGTATAAAAATATTTTTCTTAAAATATGTTTTGGTATCAGTGCTGTTTCGGTATCGGTTTTCGGCCTAGTGTATTTTTCATTTTCAGTATCGGTTTTGGCACCAAAAAAAAAAAAACATTCGGTGCACCCCTAGTCTCAGCATCAGCAGGCAGCAACTGCTCCGCATCGGCGGTGGAGGACTGTGTGTTCTGACTCCGGAATGAATGGAAGCAAGCAAACATTCATTGATGGGTGCTGGTATGCTGCATTTGATGTGCGCTTCATTAAAAAGGTGGCGTTTACATGGGCAGGGAAAAAAGGGGTGGAGGCAAAATGAGGTTTTGTCTAAGGTGTCAAAAATCCTTGCACCAGCCCTGATAGCAGGTGCTAGTTACAAACATTTAAAATATTTAAGACAGAGATTTATTTTAAAGTAAACCTGTCACAAACCCGCCCCCCCCCCCCCCCAAAAAATAAATAAATAAAAAAAACCCACAACGGGGAGACCTGTGAATAAGTGAAATCAGATTTGCATATAATGTAGGTTACCAATCACATGTTCAAAAGTAATTCCAGGATTATGCATCTTTGGAATATATGCTCAATTTGAATTGCCCAGGTTTGTAAAAAGGTTTACTTTCCAGTTAATGAGCATTTTCTCTTAGAACTGCAATTGTGGAATGTTTTGTCATCAGCATTCTTGGGCAGCGATTCCTCTTCATTAATTGAGAAAACTGTCACAGGTTAGCTGACATAAGTCATTCCATCCTAGTTTGAGTGTTACAATACTCTTCAAGTGGGAGACAAAATCTCTGACTTTCATAATAAACATCCTGCTTATAATACAAACTTATACTTCGTTCAGTCTGTGGGTTGACCAGGGATAATTCAGGTTTAATTAAAAGGCATTTAACTTTACAAAAGGAATCTGGAATATTAACCGTATCATACATGCAAAAATTCCCACTCTGCAAGAAAATGCAATTCACATTTTATTTCATACACTATCACATTTAAACTAGCTTTCATTGTTTGAGAAATCTTTTCCTACCTAATCAAAAATTTATAAAACCTGAATTATTGCAAACATAATTTTGATGAAAGTGACCAAACTAACAACTCTACAAAAGTACAAGCATCTTGGAGTTTTTTTTTGTTTTGTTTTTTATGTTAATCAGGACTCTATTAGAGAGATGTTTCCTCATTTACTATATTGGTTACAACAGTCCCACCAAAGTGGTAGAAAATCTGCACCACCACCACAAACAGAAATAAAAAAGGTTTTACTTAGTGGAGTAGGGGGGAGGTAAAAGTGAAACCATTGTTACTGTGACATTAAGTTAGAGAAAATATTTCTAAAGTAAATACATAATAGTGACATATCCTTCCAACACACACCCCCCAAACGACATGCAAAATGAATGAAAAAAAGACTTGGCTGGACATACATACACTCTGATACTTAAATCCATTTCTGAACACCTGAGAAGCCTATGGATCAAAGCTGCAAACTATGCAGAGGACCCTCGCCTCCTGTTCATATGAAACCGTAGAGGAACCTGCTCCAGGCTGGGTGGGGCTTTACATACAAGTCAGGAAGAAGTAGAATTCCTTAAAGAGGAAGTAAACCCTAATGGGTTTACTTCCTCTTTGTCTCCCTGCAAAGGTAAAGCATAATGGACTACTATGCATCGCATAGTAGTCCATTATGTGTCACTTACCTGACACAGGAGCCAGCGAAGTCACCGCTGTCCCCTGTAGTTCCGAGCGTCCATCTTCTTGGTGGGTCTCGCTGCTCCGGCGCTGTGATTCGCCGGAGCAGTGATGATGTCACTCCCGCGCATGCGCACGGGAGCCGACACTCGCGGCATATCGCCACGGTCTGGGGCTTGCCCAGTGCGCCTGCGCACCGCTGTCTATGGCACATGCGCCGTAGACAGCGGTGGCTGTCTTCAGGTAAATATCTCCTAAACCGTATAGGTTTAGGAGATATTTCTTGGACCTACAGGTAAGCCTTAATCTAGGCTTACCTGTAGGTCAAAGTGGTTTGTAAGGGTTTACAACCACTTTAATAGTGTTCTTGTGACATAGGCCACATTATACACGGTTTTAATTTACATATCTTTTGGACATTTCTCCTTTTCCATTTTATTACAATCCTACTCTGGCTTGCAAAGCTTATATTCCCTTCAATGTCTCTCCTAGCATCACAAGTTAACCACTTGCTGACCACACTATAGCACAGGTGTCACTAAATGGCAGATCGCGGTCCGAACCCGGACCGAATGACAGTCCTATCCGGACTGCGGCTCTGCTGGACAGCAGCATTGGTGTCCTCTCTCATCGATAACAACCTTCCACTGCTGTTGTTGCTGGCAGATAGAAGGCACGGCACGATGGTCCTGCCCAACCCCCCTAGGCCGACACGGGGCAGTCCCAGTAACCAATCGCCTGTACCCCAACAGGGAAACCCAATCACCCACCCCTGTCTAGATGCACCACACCCCCGCCCACCAATCACAGTGCAAGGTAGTATTGGAAATGTTTTAGACAAGCTATGTGAAACAAACTGGTTAACAAGAAAGTGGCGGGTGGGCTGCAAAGGGGACTCTGGAATACAAGAAAGTGGGGGGGGGGGGGGTGTGAAGGGCACTGGCATAAAAGGGGGAGCTGTGAAGGTGAGTGGTATACAAGGGGGGCCGTCAAGGGACTAGTATACAAGAAAGGGGAGGGCTGTGAAGGGCACTGGCATAAAAGAAAGGGCGAGCTGTGAAGGTTACTGGTATACAAGGGGGGGGGGGGGGGGCTGTCAAGGGACTAGTATACAAGAAAGGGGGGGGGCTGTGAAGGGGACTTGTATACAAGTGGGAGGCTATGAAGGGGGGCTGTGAAGGAGGAGCTGTGAAGGGACTGGTATGCTAGAAAGGGGGGGCTGTGAAGGGGGTGCTGTAATGTAAAAAGGGTCTGTATCGTAAAGGGGGGTGCTGTGATGTAAAAGTGAGTGCTGTAATATAAAGGAGGTCTGTATTGTAAAGGGGATTGCTGTGATGTAAAGATTGAGTTCCTGCAATGTAAAAAAGGGGCGCTGTGGTGTAAAGGGGAGACCTGGTGAAAGATCTGGTTCCTACCAAATAGGAGACTCGGTCTCCTGAAACAAAAATTTTACTGACCAGACCTCTGTGAATTTTAATTCCATACCCTTACTATAGCAATTTTACTGCTACAGGGCGGCAGCTGTGTGCAGGACCATATATTATATATATATATATATATATATATATATATATATATATATATATATATATATATATATAGACAGCGTGTGAGAAGGGAGACATGAACCGCTGTGAGATCTCACAGTGGCTAGTGTAAAAAAAATTAAGTGCCCATCTGTCCCCACTGCCACCTGTCCCCAGTGCCAGGTATCAGTGCCAGGTATCAGTGCCAGGTATCAGTGCCACGTGTCATCAGTGCCACGTATCAGTGCCACGTATCAGTGCCACGTATCAGTGCCACCTGTCATCAGTGCCACCTGTCATCAGTGCCACCTGTCATCAGTGCCACGTATTAGTGCCATCTGTCATCAGTGCCACGTATTAGTGCCATCTGTCATCAGTGCCACGTATTAGTGCCATCTGTCAGTGTCATGTGTCATCAGTGCCACGTATTAGTGCTACCTGTCATCAGTGCCATGTTGGTGTCACGTGTCATTGTCCTGGTGCTCCAGGGCCTTCAAAAGTGTAATAGGTAGTCAACAAGTTAGATGTGTAATTTATGCTCTTAGAACATGTGACGGTGCTCCCTGCATGTTGGGCCTCTCTATGTGGTCAGGCTGTGGAAAAGTCCCACACATGTGGTATCGTAATACTCAGGAGGAGTAGCAGAATTTATTTTGGGGCATTATTTGTGGTATACACATGCCACGTGAGAGAAATAACCTATTACAATGACAATTTTGTGGAAAAAAATTAAAATAAAATATCTTCATTTTGCAAAGAATTGTGGGGAAAAATTACATCAAAAAGCTCACTATGCCTCTTACTAAATACACTGGAATGTCTACTTTCAAAAAAAGGGGTCATTTGGGGGGTATTTGTACTTTCCTGGCTTGTTTGGGTCACAAGAAATAAGATAGACCACCAGTACATCAGATGTGATCAATTTTGTGCGTTTCGCACCACAGCTTGTGGACTCTCTAACTTTCACAAAGACCAAATAATATCCACTCATTTGGGTTATTTTTACCAAAGCTATGTAGCAGTATAAATTGTGGCCAAAATTTCTGAAGAAAAATTAATAATTTGAAAAACTATCACAGAAACAAAGAAAAATGCTTTTTTTTTTCAAAATTTTCGGTATTTTTTCATTTATATCGCAAAAAAATAAAAAACCACAGAGGTGATCAAATACCACCAAAAGAAAGCTCTATTTGTGGGGAAAAAAAGGATAAAAATTTCATTTGGGTACAGTGTTACATGACTGAGTACTTGTCATTCAAAATGTGAGAGCACCGAAAGCTGAAAATTGGTCTGGACAGGAGGGGTGTTTAAGTGCCCAGTAGGCAAGTGGTTAAACAAAAATCGTACGTTCTGGGATTGTACGAGAAAAACGTTTGGGTTTGTCCCTTCGGATAATTTTGCATGGACTGTCTAAGGCCGCGGACACACGGGCGGATTGTCTGCCCAACTAAGTTCGTCAGACAATCCGACAGACAGTCCGTTCAAAATTTGCATGAACGGACTTGACCACACACGATGAGCAGACAGTCCGCTGAAAGCGTGCGCGATGACGTGTACAGCACGTACGACGGGACTAGAAAGACTACGTCCTATACACTGCAATGCAACCTTCGGCCGTGTAAATCCTTTCTGAGCATGCGCCATACTTAGTCCGTCCAACTTGCCTACACACGAGCGGACTGTCCGCTGAAACCAAGTTTGGACGGACAAAACCAAGTTTGAACGGACTGTCTTACGGAAATTCCGTAAGACTTTGTTCGTCAGATTGTCCGCTGAAAAAGTCCGCTGAAGCCCACACACGAGCGGATTGTCCGCTGAAACACGGTTCAGCGGACTAAGTTGGACAGACAATCCGCCCGTGTGTACGCGGCCTTAATCAGAAAGTGGTGTTTTCGTCCAATTTTCTGATCACATGTTCTAGGCATATGACAGGATAGACTAAGGCCTTGTACACACGGTATGAACATCAGAAGGGAAAAGTCTGAAGATGAGCCATCTGCGGATTTTCAGACAAAAGCTGAATGTGCAAGTTTTAAAATTTTTGTTGGATGTGAACTCAACATCGGATTTTCGGATGGTCAGTACAGATATCGTCACACAAAAGTCAAAAGTACAAATACGCATTGTAACACCAGGGGTTGTTTTAGCTTAAGGGTAGAGCTCACGAGTGAGCTGAGTCCACGCCAGATATGCAGTTTTAAGGGCTTGTAGGTCCACTTTTAGTAAAGAAAGAAAAGTCTGATAACAGAAGAGTTGCCCACACAGGGGTTTCAGCTTTCCAAAGCAACAATGTAAGTAAAACCAAAAATACCAAGCCACCTGGCTCTTTAGCAGCACTACTGCTCAGACTTATGCTTCAGCCCTTTCGGCTCTATAACAGAGTTCCTGTACACCCAGTACCTCAGCACTCTTTTCCAGCTTCCTTTTTCAGCCCACAAGCTTGGACCCTCGGTCTGCTCTGACAGACCGACCTGTGCAGACATGCACACTTCTCCCTTGCTTGCCTGGACGACTCGGGAGGGTGGAGCCCAGAGCCATGGTCAGGTGTCTACAAATAGCCCAGCACACACCTGACCAGTCAGTATGCTGGTGGATCTCAAACCCAGGACACAGGACTGAGGATTTCATCCCACCCGGATCGCTACGAAATCCCCAGGCTCTAGATCCCAAAACGGATTTTGGTGAACAATGAGGAAACTGAAAAGCCAGTTTTCTCCCAAATAAGCAAATAAACTGAAGCCCCTCAACCTGCCTGGTTGAGAATCCTCTGTCCAAATACTGCTGGGGTACCTCACTACCACAGCATGCTCGGAATCAAAGAACTACTGGGAAGAGTTTTGTCTTGTAAACTACCGGTCATAATCTACAATTAACATTCGTGATATGGCAATCGATGAAATGTAGAAATGCAGCACACATTCTCATCTTCATTAAAGGGATAATGATGAAGCTGCTTTGCTGGTGATACTGATGTAGTTATGACAAACGTATTTTAACCGCTTCAGCCCTGGAAGATTTTACCCCCTTCCTGACCAGAGCACTTTTTGCAAGTCTCCACTGCATCACTTTAACTGACAATTGCGCAGTCGTGCAACATTGCACCCAAACAAAATTGATGTCCTTTTTTTCCCCACAAATAGAGTTTTCTTTTGGTGGTACTTGATCACCTCTGCGGTTTTTATTTTTTGCGCTATAAACAAAAAAAAGGCATTAATTTTGAAAAGAAAAGCATTATTTTTTGTTATAAATATCCCCCAAAAATATATATATATATATATATATAAAAATAAAAAATTTTGCAATAAGCGTATATTGATTGGTTTGTGTCTAAGTTATAGCATCTACAAAATAGGGCATAGTTTCATACCATTTTTATTATTTTTTATTATTAATCTGCGATTTTTATTGGTACTGCGACATTATGGCAGACACGTCAGACAATTTTGACACATTTTTGGGACCATTGGCATTTTTACAGCGATCAGTGCTATAAAAATGCATTACCAGTCGGGCAGAATCGCATGACAATGGAAATCACATCTTCAATGGTATCCATTCACATCAATGCAACACAGCATGGTGCAATTTTGGAAAAGCACTAAATTTCACTGAAAGCGAGACCAAAATCTGATTGCAGCAGTGTAAACCTAGCCAAAATAACAGGTGATCTTGCGTTGAAGGTCTTTCTTCATGTTATAGGACGACAACTGTGCTCCTCTACTGTCTAATCACATAGGCTTTTAATACAGACCACAACTGATCATTTCAAGGCACATTACGCAGTCATGGTCAACTGTTGTTGCTTCCCTGAGAAATGCCACACAGCCATCACTGTAGCACATGCATGTAGATAGGAAGGTGTTACAAAGAGACCACGGGAAATTTGCAACACCAAGATATCCAACATAAAACAAATATTTTAGTAAAAAATAAAAAACATGGGGGTGTGTCCAAGACGGCCAACTGAGTGGACGTGCTTTCTGGAGCTCTGCTGGACCTGTAATCCGTATTTTCTCCTCGGGGTGATCCCTTGCCTCTGGGTGCAGTCAGCTTTACCCTGCATGCCTACTAAAGCCTCTGGAGTCAAAAAGGATAAGAAACTCCGGTTTCCTCTGTGTGCGGCTACTCCACCAGGCCCTGTGTCTCTGGTGGTGGCCCTTCCACCACGCCATTTCAATATGGCGGCTGCTTCTCCACCACCGGGCATTCCAGAGGTCATGGTGGCTATTACCTCCTGCCACAACCTGCTGACTAGCAAGATCAATGCTGTACAGCTTGGTAATGGCCTCATCTGGCAAGCTCTAGACAAGATGAGAGCCCGGCTCACAACTGCGGAGGTATATTATGTACCTTTAGGAAAGAATCCAGGCCTTTCTTAAAGCAATCTACTGGCCAGTACCACCTCTGGAGAGAGCCTATTACACATTTTTATAGCTCTTACTGTGAAGAAACCTTTGCGTATTTGGAGATGAAATCTTCAAGAGTGCCCCCTTGTCCTCTGTGTTGACCTTAAAGTGAATTCAATTTCACTATGTGGACCCCTTATACATTTGTACATGTTGATCTTATCCCCCCCTTAATCTCATCTTCTCAAGAGGGAATATTTCAGTTCCTCTAATCTTTCCTCATGGCTGAGCTTCTTCATGCCTTTTATCAGTTTGGTTGCCCTTCTCTGCACTTTCTCCAGTTCCCCTATATCCTTTTTGATAATGGGTGCCCAATACTGAACTGCATATTCCAGATGAGGTCTTACTAATGATTTCTAGAGGGGCAAAATGATATCTCTCTCTGGAGACCATACCTCTTAAACACTTCAGCCCAGGAAGAGGATACCCCCTTCCTGACCAGAGCATAAGGACTCCAATTTCTTGTCAACAGGGTCTTTCAAGCCCTGTGCATTGTCTACTGGACAAGTTAAGTTCTTATTTAAGGAAGAGACTGCTGCATATACTGCTGGCATGCTCCATTTTTTAAAAACCTTTCACTCATGGGATATAAAAGGAAAAAAAACTCTTAGGAGGAACAAAAGTCCTGTCAGGATGTTCCCAATCAGCGTACACCGCCTGTTCCAACAGGGGGTGTAGAAGGAAATTCTATCGATCTGAAGAGGCCTCAGAGGATCCCAAAGAAGACCAAGGGGAGTCCGGATCAAAAGCCTCTGCGACAGAGAGGCAATCTTATCTTCTTGTCCAGAGTGCTTGGAAGCAGGCTCATCTGCCAGGCACTCCACCCAATCCTGAGCTTTAAGCTCCTCCCCATCCACAAACCATCCCTGCTCCAGACTAGGAGGCTCCCCAGGGATACGACTAGGTTCATCAGGAACTACTGATGACATAGGTGTGCCCTTCCCTGTGGTGTTAGTCCCACTCTTCTTTTTGGAAGACATTTAATAGCCACAAAGAGTACTTGGGTGTAGTATTAAAACACCTCAGAAGGGAGACTCTTTAATTGGGCTCACCAAGCCCCTATGCAACAACCCTGCTAAGCACCTTTAGCCTGCCAAGCAACACCCGGTGACTCACGTGACCCAGGTAAGGAAAGAATGAACCACTGCAAGTATCTGTTCAGAGCCTGCTCTGTGTCCCACAGCTGCCTTCTGGAAGCACCACATGCTTGGTCTACACAGTTTAAAATAAGCTGGGTGTGCGCGAAGCGTTCTATGCATGTGCACACATATGCGTGGTCCTGACGAACAGGCGTGCCTGTATTCCTGTACAACACAAATCTTCGTGCACCCAGATAAAGGCTACAGTGCATATGTGGTGGAGCCGCATGCGCCATGGCCCCCCAAGCTGAGTCTATTGTTTTACTCTCTACACTGTTTGGCAGAAACTGAAGGAAAAGTGTATTATATGGTCAACTCTGCCTCTAAATCTCATGGGCCGCAAAAACATCCTTAAAATTATATTTCTTCTGAAATTGAATTATATTATTAGGAATTGTCCTGCCTGGGTAGGTGGGATTTTTTCCTGGGAAGCCAACCTTTTCTATGGCATGGTACTAACACTTGTTTGGCAAAATCTACACTTTAGTTGCCAGTTCAGTATGGGGGCCTAGCTCTACCCGATCTCAAGATATATTACTGGACAGCAATCCTGGTCACAGTTAGGTGGTGTTATACGAGGTTGAGAGCGAATGCTGCAATCTGTCTTGAGGCTGCCATTTTGGTCTCTCTTACTGAGCTGGCTAATTTGGTGTACATAGGGGGCTTATGTCACTCTCCCTATTCCTACTATAATTACCCTCAGGGCCTGGACTGTGGCTAGGAAGTGGTTTCCCTATAATCCCTTGTGGGGTAATACCACCTTGACACACTTTAGAATGATTCCTTATCCTCAGGTTTGGGCACGTTAGGGTGTTAGAATTCTACAAGATGTTATGCCAGGTGGTACTCTGTTGTCCTTTTTCGGACCTGTAAGGTATGGGTTACCTTGATGGATGCAATTCTGTTACTACCAATTGCATCATGCAGCTCGATCACAGTTCCCCGACTCCTCAATTTTGGAGACTGATCTGGTGGAAGACCTACTTGCACAGGAGCAGCTCTCTAAACCTCTTTCAATGTTATACTTGACTCTCTTGTGTGTGGAGTCCCCTAAGATGGTAAATTTATGGGGAAAGTGCAGTGCGGCTATTCCTGTTTTGAAAATAACTGTAAATTAGCCATCTCCGCTAAAAGATAAGATGATTCAGGTTAAATTTATGAACCGTGTGCGTGTATTACACACCCCATAGATAGCATCAAATTTACCAAACTGGGCCCTCTGAATGTACCAGATGTCATTCCTCTATTGGCACATTCTTTTATATGTTTTGGACATGTCCCAGGGTGGCTCCGTTTTGGAAGGAGGTCTTTGACCTTGTTCATATACGACTGCAGTTGTCCCTCCCTATATCCCCAGAGCTGGCTCTTCTGGGAATACAAGATGATAAACAGAGACCTAGATATGCCAAGTTACTGGTTTCTTACTTATTGTATTATGCAAAGAAGGAAATTCTTTATAAAGTGACCACACACACACACACACACACACACACACACACACACACACACACACACACGGGAATCTACCATTAAAACGGTGTGATCTTTGTACACATTGAACAGAAATTGTCATAAAAAAGATCTGGCAACGATGTTTATTATAAATGTATTTACAGTGCATTGCCAAAGTATCCACCCCCTTGGAATTTTTCATGATTTGTTGCCTCACAACTCACAATTAACATGGATTGTTTGAGGATTTGAATCATTTAATTTACATTACATGCCCACAACTTTGAAGATGTTTTTTTTTTATTGTGAAGCAAATAGGACAAAATAACAGAAAAATTCAATGTGCATAACTATTCCCCAACCTAAAGTCAATACTTTGTAGGGCCGCTTTTGCCGCTATCAGAGCTTCAAGTCGCTTTGGATATGTCTCTGAGCTTGCCACATCTTACCACTGGGATTTTTGCCCATTCCTCCTTGCAAAACTGCTTCGGCTCCTTCAGGTTGGATGGTTTGCGCTTGTGAACAGCAATCTAAGTCTGACCACAGATTTTCTATTGGATTGAGGTCTAGGCTTTGATTAGGCCATTCCAACACATTTAAATGTTTCCCCTTAAACCACTCAAGTGTTGCTTTAGCAGTGTGCATGAGTCCATTGTCCTGCTGGAAGGTGAACCTGCGTCCTAGCCTCAAATCACACACCGAGTGGTACAGGTTTTGCTCAAGAATATCCTTGTATGTAGCACCATCCATCTTTCCCTCAACCCTGACCAGTTTCCCAGTCTCGACTGCTGAAAAACATCCCTACAGCATGGTTCTCTGGGCTTTTTTAGGTGATGTGATGGGTTTGCACCAGACATAGCCTTTTCTTTGATGACCAAAAAGTAAAATTTTTAGTCTCATCAGACCAGCGCATCTTCCTCCATACATTTTGATTGTCTCCCACATGCCTTTTCGCAAACTCAAAACGTGCCATTTTGTTTTTTTGCTGAAAGTAATGGCTTTCTTCTGGCCACTCTGCCATAAAGACCAACTCTATGGAGTGTACGGCTTATTGTCGTCCTATGTACAGATACTCCAGTCTCTGCAACTCTTCCAGGGTTACCTTAGGTCTTAGTGCTGCCTCTGATTAATACCCTCCTTGCCCAGTTTTGGTGTGAGGCCATCTCTTGGCAGGTTTGCTGTTGTGCCATGTTCTTTCCATTTGGTTATGATAGATTTGATGATGCTCCTAGGGATCAAAGATTTGGATTTTTTTTTTTTTTTATAACCTAACCCTGACTTGTAAGTCTCAACAACTTACCTTATTTGCTTGGAGAGTTCCTTGGTCTTCATGGCAGTGAATAGTGGTGCCTCTTGCTTAGATTTTGCAGCTTCTGGCGCCTTTCAAAAAAGTGTGTATATGTAATGAGAGATCATGGGACACTTAGATTGCACACATGTGGACATCATTTCACTAATTATGTGACTTCTGAAGGTAATTGGTTGCACTAGAGCTTTTTATGGGCTTTGTAACAAAGAGGATGAATACATACGCACATGCCAATTATCAGTTTTTCATTTCTGAAAAATAGTTTTAGCTATATTTTTCTATTTTTACTTCACCAACAGACTATTGTGTTCTGAGCCATCACATATAATTCAGATAAAAAAAAAAAAACATTGAACTAAAGGCTGTAATGTAAAAAAATAGGTAAAAAGCCAAGGGGGTGAATACTTTTGCAAGGCACTGTATATTTTAATTTTGCTTTGGCGAACATTTGTGGTTCCCTTTGTATGGTTTTGTATTGGAAGTCGCCTTGTCTACCTCTGACAATGCATGTACAACTACTTTGTGCTGATATATTGTTCTTTTATGCTTGTAATCCATATTTTTTCAATAAAAGACCAATCCTTGTTTGAATAAAAAAAAAAAAAAAACATGCCAATTGTTTATGGTAAACAGTGCTTTAACAAATTCAATATCATTAATCAGGGTAATTTTTTTAATGAAAGAAGTACATTTTGCAGAGTTCAGGTCACTATTTCTACTATAAGAACAATCCCACTTACCTGTGTACTAAGACTCAAAAGGCAAATCTTTCCAGAATTAATAACTTGTCTCACTGAATCAACACTGGTGCCATATAGGTTTTTCTCAAATTCCCCATGCTCAATGAATTTGCCAGCCATGATATCAGCTTCAAATGTTTGTCTTGAAACAAAGTGATAATCACGACTTGCCACTTCATTATCTCTCCGACTTCGAGAAGTATCTGCCAAAACAAAGCACAGAAGTAAACCATCAAGTGAATTTAAACCAAATCATAGTCTATGTACAGTAACAAGCCCCATACTATTTACCTGACAAGGCCCTCCTCCTCCAAAAATGTAAAGATTATATATTTGATGAATTGCAACGCTCGCGATGCTATGCAGCCATGCCAGAAATTAAATCCCTGTCAAACAAGACCCATTCAAATGAATAGCGGCACAGAGGCAATATCTGCACCCCCACCATAAGCCATCCATACAGATGGCTCACTGTATTCACTCATCAAGGCCCCTTCCCTTCCCACCATCCTGTGTGCCCTCAGCAGCTGCCGGTGGGAGAATTGAGGAGGGAAAACAGCAGCACTGCAGGGGAAAGGGTCGCACAGGAGTCCCAGGCAGCAGGGGGGGCGCAAATAGAACTGATCCCCCTGCAGTGCAGCCAGAGGAATCCTCTTGAAAAGTATAAAATTAAAAGTGAAGACATTATTAAATCGGCATATTGGGATAAGGTCATTGATCTATGGCAGGGATCTCCAAATTACAGCCCCTCCAGCTGTTGCAGAACTACATGTCCCATGAGGCATTGTAAAACGCTGACATTCACAGACATGACTAGGAGAGATGGGAATTATAATTCCTGACACTGAACAACTGGAGGGCCATAGTTTGGAGACCCCTGATCTAGGAGAATACCACTTCTTAATTAACGAACTGTATAAGCACCCGCCCTTTTACCAGCTTCCTAAAAATGCACAAAGACCTCGTTTGTGCCCCACCCCCCTCTCCCGGGAGACCGCATGTCGCAGACATGGAGAGCCTGACCAGTGGTCTCTCCCAATACGTGGACTCCTTTCTCCAGTCCATAGTCCAAACACTACCCTCCTACATACAAGATTCCTTACAGCTATTGGATACCTTGTCCCAAAATTCTTGCGATAACTATTACACCTGGCTTTCCCTTGATGTAACATCTCTTTACACTTCAATTACCCATGAGGTGGGGCTCACTGCAGTTGGACTTTTCTTAGCTGAAGACCCCCACCTTCACCACAGACAGGCCCAGTTTATCTTGGATGGCACACGCTTTTGCCTGGGGACACTTATTTCTAGTCCTGGGGGGTTATAACCTCTAGGTGGCATGGCACAGCCATGGTAGCCTCCTTTGTGCCATCTTGAACAAATTCTCTGAAAAAGGCTATGACACCAAGCTAGTCCATCAAGCCACCCTCAACTGCAAGTCTATTCTTCCTAGAGCTGGCCAGAAATACACGATGGCTTCTTTAGAAGTTAAATTTATCACACAGTACCACTTTAGGCATAAACACATGGAAAATATCAAACAACATTGGGACATCTTGCTGCAGGACCCCAAACTGGGCCCAGTATTGAATGAGAGACCTAGAATTATATACAGTATCTCACAAAAGTGAGTACAATCCTCACATTTTTATAAATATTTTATTATATGTTTTCATGTGACAACACTGAAGAAATTACACTTTGCTATAATGTAAAGTAGTGAGTGTACAGCTTGTATAAACAGTGTAAATTTGCGTCCCCTCAAAATAACTCAGCACACAGCCATTAATGTCTAAACCGCGGGCAACAAAAGTGAGTACATCTGCAACGTTCAGTTTACAGTTTTTTTAAAAGTCAAAAATGAAAAAACAAACAAAATAAATCTAAAATAAAAAATCCAAAAATAGTTGTATTTCTCTTCTCTCTATTGCTCTCTACTGTCCGCTCACTATTTCTCTATATCTATTGTTCTCTCTCTGTTTTATTGTATTTGCTTTGCAAGTATTGTATGTTATACTGTAATGTTTGTTTTATTGTGAACCATCATTTGCTTAGCAGGTACGCCATTCAGCTGCAACATGGGTTTATCTTGACAGCAACAGCGTTTGCTCCCATGATACATAAAGCCGTGACTCCAGTGCTGTTGGAGGTGATTTCACCACCACAGTTATAAAAAAATAAATAAAAAAGGAGCATATATGCCGAAGCATGGGGGCTGGGGTGGAGGAGCTATTTGCTCCTAACAACCGGGGGGGGGTTTAGGCACAGATTGCAATGTTTTATTTTTACTATGTTTTATTGTATTTGCTTTGCAGGTATGGTAAGTCTTACTGTTATACTGTAATGTTACTTTGTTTTATTGTTAACCATCATTTGCTTAGCAGGTACGCCATTGAGCTACAGCACAAATTTATTTACCTTGACAGCAACATCGTTTGCTCCCACAATAGTTAAAGCCGTGACTCCAGCGCTGTTGGAGGGGATTTCACCACCACAGTTAAAAAAAAAAATAAAAATGTAAAAAATGGTGCATGTATGCCCATCATTAGAAGTGGGTGGATGAAGGGTGGTATTCTAATGGTGGGCATATCCACAGATCAAGCTTTTTTCGTTCAGCCCACAAGCTGCATGAAAAAAAAGAACATTACAATGTATGCCCAACAAGGACCAGCAACATTCTGGTATGTTGCTGGACTTTGAGTGGTTATACCTGCAGGTTTAGGTATCTTTTGGTATTATTTTCAGACAGCGGTTGGCTTTCATATAAAAGCAATCCTAGGGGCTAATTATCCTCTAGACTGCTTTTATAGGCAGTGGGACCGTCCCACCGTCTTCCATGGTTTTCTCGGGCTCTCCTGTCACTACCTTATCATAGGGAATATTTACATTCCCCGAGATAATTAAAAAAAAAGAAAAAAAAATGAAAAGGAACAGTTTAAAAATAAAATAAAGCAAAATAAATAATAATAAAAAAAAAAGAAGAGCACCCGTGTCCCCCCATGCTCATGCACAAAGGCAAACGCAAGCGTCGGTCTGGTGTCATATGTAAACAGCAATTGCACCATGCATGTGAGGTATCACTGCAAAGGTCAGATTGAGGGCAGTCATTTTAGCAGTAGAACTGCTCTGTAAATCTAAAATGGTAACCTGTAAAGGCTTTTAAAAATGTATGTAGTTTGTCGCCTCTGCACGTTGGTGTGCAATTTTAAAGCATGACGTGTTTGGTATCCATGTACTTGGCATAAGATCATCTTTTTTTAGTTCAAACATTTGGACAATATAGTGCATTAAAATGAAAAAAATTTGTTTTTCCCAAAAAATTGTGTTTGAAAAATCGCTGCGCAAATACTGTGTGAAATTTTTTTTTTAACACCCAACCATTTTAATCTGTAGGGCCTTTGCTTTAAAAAAAAAAAGTATAATGTTTGGGGGTTTAAAGTAATTTTCTTGCAAAAAAACAAAAAAGTGTCAGAAAGGGCTTTGTCTTCAGGGATTAGAAGAGTGGGTGATGTGTGACATAAGCTTCTAAATGTTGTGCATAAAATGCCAGGACAGTTCAAAACCCCTCGAATGACCCCAAGCTATTTGCTGATAGGCATGTTGAGTCCATGGATTATTTTATATTTTGTCACAAGTTTCGAGAAAATTACACTTTTTTTTGCACAAAGCGGTCACTAAATAGCATGGTTATATGTGGAATACATACCCCAAAATACATTCTGCTGCTTCTCCTATGTATGGGGATACCACATGTGTGGGACCTTTTGGGAGCCTAGCCACGTACAGGACCCCAAAAACCAAGTACCGCCTTCAGGCTTTCTAAAGGCGTAAAATTGTGATTTTACTCACTACCAAATCAGTTATGGATGTCCTGAAATGTCCAGATAGCACAAAACCCCCCAACTTACCCCATTATGTGGGTGGGTGTGTGGGTCTGTGGGTGGGTGTGGGTCTGTAGACACTATAACTTTTGTGCAAACCAACAAATATACGCTTATTGACATTTTTACCAAAGACTTGTGGCCTAACATGACTTAAATTGAGTTTAATAAAAAAAAATGTATAACAAAAAGTAGAAAATATTTTTATAATTTTCAGTCTTTTTCCGTTTATATCGCAAAAAACAAACACAGAGGTAATCAAATACCATCAAAAGAAAGCTATATTTGTGGGAAAAAAGGACGCAAATTTCATGACCGCGCAATTACCAGTTAAAGCAGCGCAGTGCCAAATTGTAAAAAGTGCTCTGGTCGTTAAGAAACCAATTCCTCCAAGGCTGAAGGGGTTAATGGCTGTGTGTTGAGTGTTTTTGAGGGGACAGCAAATTTACACTGTTATACAAGCTGTACACGCACTACTTTACACTGTAGCAAAGTGTCATTTTTCAGTGTTGCCACATGAAAAGATATAATAAAATATTAACAAAAATGTGAGGGGTGTACTAATTTTTGTGAGATTTAGGAGAGCGCATATCAAAAACATAGCTGCCCCTAGCAAAATCCAACAACTAAAGCCCACCTCTTCTCACTCTTTAGCCTCATTCTATAATCTCATGGGTATGTTTCAGTGTAAAATGTGTAAGTTTGTCCAATAGAGATGGGCTCGGGCGTCTTCGAGATTCCACCTGCCAGATCCCACCAGGAAGCCGACACTGCACTAGCTAATCACCGGCAGTGAGACATTTTCCAATCTGTGCAGCTGCAGACTGGAAAATGTCTCTCTGCCGGTGATTAGCCATGTGCAGCGTCGGCTTCCGGGCGGGATTGGGCAGGTGGGATCCCGAAGACACCGTAGCCCATTCCTAATTTCCAACAGCGGCAAAAAAACTTCAAGGATACTTCACATAGAACATATGGCATCAAGAAATTCTATACTTGCTCTACTGCCTGTTCTGCCCTCTATGTGGGTCGCACCATACATGCTGTGAGGGCCCGGTTTGGGGATCACAGAAGGTTCATTGAAAAAGGGTGAGAAAAGACCAGTGTCCTGAGACATTTTCTTACACACCACCATCAGGACACAGAGGGTCTGAGAGTTTGGGTTATAGAGTCCATTGCTCTCCGACTCTGAGGCTGAGAGATTCCAGAGACTCTGTCCCAGGGTGACCTACTGGATCTTTACTTTACACACTCTGGCCCCTGGAGGGCTGAACAAGGAGTTGGAGGTTAACCCCATTGCCGAGATATTCTGCCGTTGTCAATATACTCAATTATCTAGATATTCCAGTATTTCTAATTATAACTGGGTAATTATTTTTAAGTATTAGACACACTATGTCGCAGCAAACTAAACCGTAAGTGGGAGCAGGTACCTTTCAAAATCAGTTACTCGCTCCCCCCCCCCCCAAAAGGTGCCAAATGTGGAAGTGGAGGTGGCCAGACAAGCAAAGCTTCCCTTTTGGCTCTGCTTTAAACATCATTTTATGTGTATAGCCAGCTTTTGTCAATACCACGCAAAATGTATTAGCACAGGTACACTTTATTGAAGTGTCTGAGAATACTAAAAAGGTGAGTGCCACTACTTTGATTAAACATGCAATTTCCATAAAGGTCACATAGACTTCCTCCTTCACTTGCTACAGAGTCATTGACCTGGAACAAGTATGCATCCAGTAAAGTCAAAACTCCAAATATGAAAACTTGTTCTAAGTCAGATACTGTAGCCATTGGATCTGCATTACAGCCTGGTAAATAAGATTTTCAGGAGAAGGTAAGACAAGTTAGGACTAGCAATATCAGTAGGAGAAGAAAGATAATATGATTTTTGTACTTACTGTAAAATTAATTTCTTGGGGTTTGAGGGACAGACTATTTCAGACAGTTGGGTTATACTGCCACCCACAGGAGGGTTAGACACTAACAAACATAAATGGTGGGCTGGCACAGTATAACCCCTCCTACCCCTAGCATGCCTCATTTTTGTGAGAAAAGCAAAACCAAGACTATGATCATAAACAGTGGTTGAACCCCTTAGCTATGAGGAAAGAAAGGAACTTAGTTTATTCTCTCAAGAAGAGGAGATTAAGGGGGATATGAGCAACATGTACAAATACATAAGGGGTCCATATAGTGAACTTGGTGTTGAGTGATTCACTTTAAGGTCATCACAGAGGAAAAGGGAGCACTCCATAGGTCTAGAGGAAAGGAGATTTAATCTCCAAATACGGAAAGGTTTCTTCACAGTAAAAGCTGTGAAAATGTGGAATAGGCTCCCTCCAAAGGTGGTTCTGGCCAGTTCAGTAGATAAAAAAAAATGCCTTGATACTTTCCCAAATGTACATAATATAACTGCAAAAAGTGCTCTGGTCAGGAAAGGGGTAAATTCTTCCAGGGCTGAAGTGGTTAAGATCCTTTGCACAGTGTCCGCTACAGTGCCTTGCAAAAGTATTCGGCCCCCTTAAACTTTTCAACCTTTTGCCACATTTCAGGTTTCAAACATAAAGATAAAAAAAATTTAATTTTTTTGTGAAGAATCACCAACAAGTGGGACACAATTGTGAAGTGGAACGAAATCTATTGGATATTTTAAACTTTGTTAGCAAATAAAAAAACTGAAAAGTGGTGCGTGCAAAATTATTCGGTCCCTTTACTTTCAGTGCAGCAAACTCACTCCAGAAGTTCAGCGAGGATCTCTGAATGATCCAATGTTGTCCTAAATGACTGATGGTGATAAATAGAATCCACCTGTGTGTAATTAAGTCTCTGTATAACTGCACCTGCTCTGTGATAGTCTCAGGGTTCTGTTGAAAGTGCAGAGAGCATCATGAAGACCAAGGTACACACCAGGCAGGTCCGTAATACTGTTGTGGAGAAGTTTAAAGCCGGATTTGGATACAAAAAGATTTCCCAAGCTTTAAACATCCCAAGGAGCACTGTGCAAGTGATCATTTTGAAATGGAAGGAGTATCAGACCACTGCAAATCTACCAAGACCTGGCCGTCCCTCTAAACTTTCAGCTCAGATAAGGAGAAGACTGATCAGAGATGCAGCCAAGAGGCCCATGATCACTCTGGATGAACTGCAGAGAACTACAGCTGAGGTGGGAGAGTCTGTCCATAGGACAACAATCAGTCGTACACTGCACAAATCTGGCCTTTATGGAAGAGTGGCAAGAAGAAAGCAATTTCTCAAAGATATCCATAAAAAGTCTCATCTAAAGTTTGCCACAAGCCACCTGGGAGACACACCAAACATGTGGAAGAACGTGCTCTGGTCAGATGAAACCAAAATCGAACTTTTTGCCCACAATGCAAAACAATATGTTTGGTGTAAAAGCAACACAGCTCATCACCCTCAACACACCATCCCCACTGTTAAACATGGTGGTGGCAGCATCGTGGTTTGGGCCTGCTTTTCTTCAGCAGGGACAGGGAAGATGGATGCAGCCAAATACAGGACCATTCTGGATGAAAACCTGTTGGGAGTCTGCAAAAGACCTGAAACTGGGGCGGAGATTTATCTTCCAACAAGACAATGATCCCAAACATACAGCAAAATCTACAAAGGAATGGTTCACAAATAAACGTATCCAGGTGTTAGAATGGCCAAGTCAAAGTCCAGACCTGAATCCAATCGAGAATCTGTGGAAAGAGCTGAAAACTGCTGTTCACAAACGCTCTCCATCCAACCTCACTGAGCTCAAGCTGTTTTGCAAGGAAGAATGGGCAAGAATTTCAGTCTCTCGATGTGCAAAACTGAGAGAGACATACCCCAAGTGACTTGCAGCTGTAATCGCAGCAAAAGGTGGCTCTACAAAGTATTAACGCAAGGGGGCCGCATAATTTTGCACGCCCCACTTTTCATTTTTTTTATTAGTTAAAAAAGTTTAAATTATCCAATCGATTTCGTTCCACTTCACAATTGTGTCCCACTTGTTGGTGATTCTTCACAAAAAATTTAAATTTTATATCTTTATGTTTGAACCCTGAAATGTGGCAAAAGGTTGAAAAGTTCAAGGGGGCTGAATACTTTCGCAAGGCACTGTATAGGTAAAGTTGATCCAGGGTATATCCAATTGCCTCTCGGGGGATCAGGAAGGAATTTTTTTCCCATGTTGTAGCAAATTGGATTATGCTTTGCTGGGGTTTTTCGCCTTCCTCTGGCTCAACTGTGGGTAAAAGGATTGTGTATATGAGATTGTATGATTTCTTTTTAAAAACATTTTTTTTTTTAATTGGTTGAACTGGATGGACTTTTTTCAACCTATGTAACTTATGCCCCTCAATGACCTGCCAAGAAACGGATTTTGCAGCAAATACAAAAACACAATTTTCTATTTTATTGTGATACACAAGAATTCAGAGACTGTCAGGACATCCAAAAGCAGTCTGAGAGGTGGGCAACAGCAACAAAACTCCAACATGTCCACACAAAAATAGAAATGGAGACTGCTTGCAGCTCAAAGGTCCTTCAGGCAAAGTATGCTTTGCCTGAAGGACCAGTGGCTGTGAGGAAATTCTGCACTATACAAACCAGATCTTAGCAATGGAAGGAGATCCCCTACCGATAAACTGAAGCAGGACAGTGGGATGGATAAAAAATGTCCCGGTGAAAGGCGAAAAACTACTTCACTAAGGAAGTTCTGGCCTTCACTACCACTTTTTCGCTGTGTAAGGCCGGAAAGGACTCTTTATAGGGTAATGTCAACAGCTCAGACACTTAACACACAGAGGTGATGGCAAGCAGAAAAAACATTGTGTGAACGTGTCAGGAGAAAATTCCCTTGATCGGGTCAAACAGCAGTCTTTGGCATGCCTAGAAAAGCAAATTCAGAGCCTATGCCACAGGGGGCCACGTGTGAGGTACTTTGCACAAAGATTTTAATCACAGAGTAGGACGCCAGTGGTCTCTAAAACAAGATAGCAAATGCCAAGATCTGAACTTGATGTTGTTATGGGCCAAATACTGGCATCCAATCTCGGGTGTAAAAAGGCCAGGATTCATACTATGGAAAATTTATTGGCAGGAAGCAAAGTATGCTTTCCATGTGTGGCGATATACCTGTTAGTAGACTTCCTAGCTTTTAGCATTGTGGGAGTCACTGATGGAGACCTGTCTTCGTCTCTCAGAACACAGGCTTTAACAGCAATGCCAATAACCTGTAAGCAGCAAGGTAAAACAATCCTTGAGACAGAAGATCAGTGGGCTTTGAAGATATGGAAAATCTTCAAGGAGAGTACTCAGGTCAAAGTAAGGCATTCGTCTGTATCAGTCCAGAAATGTGAGATTCACTGCAAAGCCACACCTCTCAATCTTTAAGAAAATTTGAAGGTGGTGTTTAGGGGAAAAATGATCCCCCAGAGCATTCACTGCTTCTGCTAGGGGATCCCTGTCCTTGGAGAGAAACCTTTCCTGTTTGTCAGTGAACCTAGAAGCCAGGAGATCCACAGCAAGCATCCCCAACCTGTGACACAGGTCCAGACATCTTCAGGTATAGAGTTCCTTCCCCAGGCTGAGGAAAGCCTGCCTGACAATCATCTATGCCTGGGATATACACAGTGGACAAGGCTGGAAAAACGACGTTCTGCCCAGGGCAGGATTCATTCTACCTTGTTTTCCATAAGGGACTTCTGGTTTCTGCCTTCTGGTTGATGTAGGACACCTCCATTGCACTGTCCAACTGAAATGTCCAAAATAGCAGGGGCAGCCAGACTGCTCAATGTTACAGCATGTTGATTGATGAGGGGCCTCTCCCACTCTAGAGCAGCATTACAAATAACAGAATTTTGCGCTGTTGGGTTCTGAAGTTGACCAGTCTCGAAGGAGGCTACAACCAGTTTAAAAACACTCTTGTAGAAGCCAAGAGTTGGGAAACTCCTGGACTATAGAGTCCAAGATCAGAGAGCTTGACGTTTCTCCCGGTGAAGAAAAAACTCTGGCCCGGATATTCCAAGCAATGGGTCAGTTCCAGATATTAAATTCTAAAAGGTTGAGAACCCCTCGTGAACCTATGCAAAGTCTGGACAGTCAAGGCTATGTTGTTCGCTAGCACCTGTGGTGTCTGTTCCCTCAACAGGAGATAGTCTAGTAAGGCTAGTACAGCAGCCAACACCTTGGTTAAATAGGCCAAGTTGCAGGGGCACAAACTGGAAGTGCAGGAGACATAAAGCAAAAGCGTAGGAATATATAGACATCCACTCTAGCATAAATCACTAAAGCGTAGGAATCACTGATGTGCTGGAAAGATAAGGACATGCAGGTTCACATCCTTGATGTCCACAGAGGTCAAACACTCTTCTTGATAAAGGGAGGCTAGAACAGAATTGTAGGGCCTGAATGAAAGGGCCTTGAGTACTATGACCAGGATGGAGTAGGACCCTTGTAACTACAGTACCACATTGACAGGGATCAGATAATTAAATTCTAGATTGTAGCCACTGGCAACTACCTCTAGCACACCTGAGATGTTGGTTATTTAAATGTCCACAAAGGTTAACAGCTGCCCCCCCTCCTCTTTGAAAAGTACAGACTTGTCTGAGGGTTTGGGAGACTTGGCAGTCCAGGATTTGTGTCCAGACTTTGCCTTTGTAAGTTGAGGCTCAGGAGCAACGATATCAGAGCGGATCCACCATATACGCTCACTACGCAAGCTGCATAGGTCCCTCCCACTGCTGAGGGGGGGGGGGGGGGGCACAAGGTGGATCGGCTCTGCTCCTGGAGCTCCAATCTGCTTGGACGACCCCCAACAGCAATCCCAGATGGCCTCTCCGTCATCTTCCCCTCCCCCGGGCGGGCCCCCGATGGAGGCGGGTGGGGCCCCTGTCACTCAGCCACCCGCTGGGCTTTCGGAGGTTACACTGGGATGATGCCCGCAGCTGCAGGCATCATCCTGGTACCGTTGTTTAGAGCGGGCGATTGGCTTTCCAGGGATAACAACCGATGCGGCTAAAAGACGTCCCTCCTCCCACCGCTCTAAACGGGCCTCCCATTCCACAAGAAACCCGATCCTTAGTCCGCCACTTCTGGTGGTTAGGGACACATTGGCACGAAGCCGGAAACTGCTTTGTTCCCGTCTCCTGATTGTAAACACGGAAGCGACATCACAACGTCACTTCCCGTTTACTCAGGTGCCAATGGCGCCGGTTTAAAAAAAAAAAATATACAGTATTCAGAATCGCAGAAAAGGGTGATCTGAATACTTTAACGTGCAAAGGAGGGATTGGAGGTCTTTTAGTCCCCCGATCCCTCCATAAAGAGTACCTGTCACCACCTATTACTGTCACAAGGGATGTTTACATTCCTTGCGACAGCAATAAAAGTGATCAAAACTTTATTTTTTAAACACAATTTAATTATATAAAAATAAATAAGATTTTTTTTTTTTTAAAGCACCCCCGTCCCTGCGAGCTTGCACAGCAAAGAAAACGCATACAGAAGACACGCCCGCATATGTTAAAGGTGCTCAAATCACACATGAGGTATCACCGCAATCGTCAGAGCAAGAGCATTAATTCTAGCACTAGACCTTCTCTAAGCATCGCCTATGGAGATTTTTAGGTACCGTAGTTTGTCGCCATTCCACGTGCAATTATAAAGCGTGGCATATTTCACATTATACAAAAAAATTGGGCTAACTTTATGGTTTCTTTTTTTGAAATTCATGAAAGCGTCCCTTTTTTCCAAAAAGTTGCGTTTAAAACACCGCTGCACAAATACCATGTGAAATAAAATATTCTAGATTCTCTGCTAAAATATATAATGTTTGGGGGTTCTAAGTAATTCCCTAGCACAAAAAAACGGATTTTAACTTGTAAACACCAAATATCAGAAATAGGCTTAGTCATGAAAAGGTTAAAGGAGGGAGGATTTTATTGGGAGCACTGAAGTGTCAGGTGTGGCTGTGTGGTAATGGCAAATGGTTTACATAGCTCATGGCATCACAGGTGAGGTAGAGGGCCCCTTAGCCGAATTTTGCTTAGGGCCCCAGGGAGGTCAGGATCAGCACTGAATGATATGAACTTATTTTGGCCTCTCAGGAGGAGCTAGTCTTCCCCCAGGGTAAGACTTATGGTTATTCTGCTGGGGCAGATGTGTTGAAGGCTGATAGCGGTCTTCAAAGGCAAACTACTGTATAGGGTTTTTATGGTCCCCATAAAGGATAATTTGTCAACAGAGGGCTGGCGGTGTTTGGGACCCTAAATGAGCCTCAACAGTGGTTCGGAAATGGATAATCAAGGAGTGCCATCCACAAGCATATGCCAGACATCAACTGTCACCTTCGTCCATCTAAACCCAGCAACAGACATCTGCCACGTGTTTCTACATGCAGTCACCCCACTCTGGCCATACACACACACTTCCTGATTGCCCTTTTCTAAACCATATTGCTTTGATGCGCATAGTTCTTCTGATATATACAGGTACATAAAAATTAGCACATCATAAAAAAGTTATTTTTTCAGTAATTCAATTCAAAAAGTGAAAGTCATATTATATAAATTAATTACACACAGAGTGATATTTTCAAGCATTACTTTTGAGGATTATGGCTTACAGTTAGTGAAAACCCAAAACTCAGTATCTCAGAAGATTAGAATATTTAGAAAAAATTCAATATTGTAGACTCATGGTGTCGCACTCTATATTAACTCAAAGCACCTGTAAAGGTTTCCTGAGCCTTTAAATAGTCTCTCAGTCTGGTTTAGTAGGTTACACAATCAGACTGCTGACTTGACAGTTGAAGAAGGTAAGTCACAGGAGGCGATTGCTAAATAAGCTGGCTATTCACAGAGTGCTATATCCAAGCATATTAATGGAAAGTTGAGTGGAATGAAAAAGTGTGGTAGAAAATAAAAAGGGCACAAGCAACAGGGAGGAAAGGATTGTGAAGCAAGGGCCATTCAAAAATCTGAGGGCGATTCATAAGGAGTGGACTCCAGCTGGTGTCAGTGCTTCAAGAGCCACCACACACAGACATATGCAGGACATGGGCTACCGCTGTCGCATTCCTTGTGTCAAGTCACTCCTAAACCAAAGACAATACCAGTAGCCTCTTACTGGGCTGAGGAGAAAAAAGGACTGGACAAGGAACTCCCGATGCTGGTTTTGCACAGCCTACTCACAAAGTGAGTCTTCAGCTACAGTGTCTTATCTGGGGCTGCGCCATAGCTCTAGACTTGGAGAGCACTTTAAACTTAGGTATAGATAGAACCACATGCACAACAGCCCTGTGCCCAAAAGGTCAAACTAGCTTCTCAATTGTCCAGTCCAGCAGGATCTGGGAAGGGCCTCCAAAACGTAAACTGAAAAAAACATGCATTCAGGAAAACAGCATAATAAGACCAGCTCAGCAGCGATTTAACAGGAACCATGATCGAAGAAGATTACCTAGCCGTTAAGTTTGACTTTTTCTTGGCAAAGCGAGGGCATCAAAGGACAAAACTGAGGCATCCTGGTAAAAGGGGTTATTCTGCACTGGCATACAGTTTTTTTTTTTTTCAGTGTCCAATCGTGGAAGTATAACCTGAAGTCAAAGACTTCCAGTGTCCGTCAATGGCAAGTAAGCAATTCATCTAACCAGAACGTGATAATGATGCATCCATACACCCAGAAAATAAAGAATTTCATAATCATTTCAGTAGACTATTCTTTTTTTCTACCCTTTAAAAAACTAAAGTTTTTAAAGTGTTTTAATGCATTGAATTAAAAAAATTAATGCAATGTTTTGCATGTGAATTATACCTGGTCACCAGAGAAAAAAATGATGCGACTCAAAAGAACACTTAAAATGCACCTTAGTGCATTTTTGGTACGTTTATATTGACTATTATGAAAGGTGCAAAACAGGGCACAAAAGATGCAGCATACAGGACTTTTTAAAATGCAGCAAACCAGCATCGCAGTGATGTGAACAGTTACAGAGGCTTTAAAGGGGCCAACTTTTTATTACGTTTTTGTTGAACTTGAAAGGTGTGTTTTAGCACAGAAAAAGTGCACCTGTGTGGACAAGTCCTAAGGCATGCTGGGAGTAAGGGGTAATACTGGCCTGGCTCAATTTGTTTGCCAGTGTCCATTCAACCTGAAAGTGGCAGTATAACCCAACAAACTCTGAATTCCTCTGCCCCTGGATGAGTGAGCATGGGATTGCTTTCATGTAGGTTCTTATCAGTTTCTGCTTAAACTGCTTTTGTAAACTATTATTACCCATTAAAAATGAAAAGAATACATACGAGGTACAGCAGTGCCAAAACGATCAGCCTCACTGTTCAACAAGCGCAAACGCAGCTCATTTTGCCCACAATTCTGTGGTCCTATAAGAACTATGGGCCGCTTTCTGTTCGCTGGTTGGTGGTAAAGGGACATTTCTTCATATGTTAAGATCTCCTCATTATCGTAATCTGGATGAGAAAAGAAGAATCCCAGAACAAATTTCAAAAAGTTTCTTTCATGTTGTTCCACATTTATTACAACAAAGTAAAATAAAAATATAGGATGATCATCAAGCATAACACACCACTGGCTCACAGACAATAAGCAAATCTGTCAATATGCAGTAAATAGGGGTGTTAACATTTAGCTAAAGAGTGATCTCTGCAGAGGATTCAGATGAAGGAATCTTACTGAATGAAGGGTAATTCCACTTTTGCATCCAAAAATGAGAATGTTGCTTAAACATTCTCCACACTCCTCCGAACGCTGCTGGACTTTCATGCTATTTACCAAGTTCAGAGTTGTGCACATCTGATTTACTGATCTGTACACACAACTGAAGGCAGCGCTTCAGGAAAATACTGGCAAAGGCAAGTGGCGACTGGTCTGATTTAGAAGCCGAATGAGAATCGATGTTTCTGCCCCAGAAGAAGGAACTGATTTCTCATTGGTGAGCATGGTCACAGGACTGAGTTGACAAATCTCAGCTTGCCATTGCCAGTATTCTGATACACAGGCTCTGGGACTGCGAATGGATCGCAAAATCGGCAGATGTGGGTTGCGGTGAATACAAAGTGGAATTACCAGTAAGACAATTTATTCCAAGAATAATGGCATCTACTGGAAAAAAATATTATTAAACTTTCAAATACTTGCAAGCTTACCATCATTTTTGTTGGCATTGTATAACACCTTTTTTCTCTTTTTTTTGTTCTTCTTTGCACACCACAATTTTCCTGCAAGAACAACACGTTTTAATTTGGAAGGCAAATACTTGCGATATGAGGACAAAGAGCACAAAGGAAAAAGGGTCACTGGGACAGAAAGGCACAAATAATAAAACCTAACAAAAGGATTAGCTTTCCCCCACTGTACTAAAATAGAAAGATTTTATTGCTGTGTCATCACTGGAGAGATTTCCCATCATGCTGACCCCTTTTTAATGGAAGTGAGCAAGAAGTGCAGGGAAAACTTGATGGATGAAGATATGGAAAAAAGTAAAAAATTTACAGGAGGATCAAAACCTTACCAACGTTTCCAAAAACATTTTTTAAGCTGGAGTTAGGCTCAGTTTTCTGTAGATGCCAGCAACTTGCATAACTACACCAAAGCTTATTCTCTCTCTCATAGATTCTGGTAGTAAAGACTTATGTCTACCTTCTATAATCCTAACAGAGCATCAACTCTTCCTGCTGACCTTTTAATTTAAAATGTACTACAGCAAAATATTTAATAGGGATACAATCAGGCAGGTAGAGCAACATGGGGATAAGATAAGAGAGATAAAATAAGCAAGTTGGTATACATGTTTTCAACGTATACAAAAACTATCAGGTCAAAAGAATATTGTTAAAAAAGTATTTACGTAAATATATTTATTAAATCGTACATTATGGGACATGACATGAAATATTCAGGTATACTGTATTATGCTGCTATCTTCAGGATATTGGACACAGGAAGACAAAAACTAAGGACAGCCTAGTAAAATCCCTCCCACTCTTAGCAGGCCTCAGTTTTTTGCTAGGGTTCTCAAACAGACAACTCTTCTCTGAAAGAAACAAATTCTGTTTCTACATTTTTTCAAGAATGTTTTTCATCTAGCAAACTTCTACAATACCTGTAGAACGAAAATGGGCTCATTTTGCAGCTTTCCAGATCAGGTGACCCTTGGCATTGTTACAGTAGCTGTAACCAGACCTTGCTAAAAAGTGAAAGTGGGGGTGGCCTGTAATATGTCATGGGCATTCAACTCTGCTGAAGGCACTCACTTAGGCATCTGTGTGCAAAGTGTGGAGCAGCCACAGAATACTTTACAGCTTCAAGGAGGTGGGGCACCTGTTTTTCTGGGTACCCTGTGTCTGAAGATTCCTGTGTGGGAGTCGCGGGGTTTGTTTAGAAACAAAATTTGCGGGGGGCGCATGCGCGCGATCGCCGAGATGGCCGCTTGATCTCAGCGCTCCGCGCCACCGGCCGTCTCACACCCGGCTAGCACGGCACCATTACGGCTTAGGCACCCGACGATCAGCGCCTCAGGCACCGGACACCGGCGGGCTCCCGCGGGAATGCACCGCTCGCAGAAGGGCAGGCAGAAGACCCCTAAACAGCACAAGATGCTACCAGCTGCAGGGAAAGGCAAGATGGCGCCAGAGCCTCACGAGCCAGATGACACCACGAGGCTCTCCGCAGCAGCTCCTGCGTCGCCCACTGATAGTCTGCTACAGTATCCTTCGGATCTGGTAAGCCCTGATCAACAGACTTCAGAGGACATGCTAACCAGGTTCAGGTCCATAGTGAGAGATGAAATCTCAGTAGCCGCACGGAAACTTTCCTCTGACCTCATGCGAGGTCTTAAAGAGATAGGCCATCGCACCAACCAGCTTAAGCAAAGGATGGACTTAACTACAACAGTGCTAGAGGGCCATGAGGAGGAAATTGATAGACTGACTGGTGAGCTAGAGGGACTGCGGGATAAGCTGGAGGACTCTGAAAATAGAGCCCGCAGGGATAATTTGAGAATCCGTGGGATTCCTGAGGCCATTACTGATTTGCAAGGTACGGCCACGGCCTTTTTCCAAGAGTTGGCCCCGGAGATTCCTGTCGACCGGCTGGAGTTTGACCGCATTCATCGGTCCTTGGCCCCAAAACCTACAGAAGGCCCCCCCAGGGATGTCATTATTAAGTTGCATTACTATCGCACGAAAGAAAGGCTCCTGCAGGCAGCGAGAGAACGTCAGGACCTTAGCTTTCAGAATCTTTCCCTCCAGCTGTTCACGGATCTGTCTCCAGTAACAATTGCCAAGAGACGGGCTCTAAAACCTTACCTACTGATTCTGCAAAATCAAGGCATAAAGTATAGATGGGGATTCCCCTTTAAGTTGTCTTTTACATATCGTGGACACCAAGTTCACGCTTCCTCTGTGTCCGACCTGAAACGTCATTTACAAGACTTACAGTTGGATCTCCCTCCATCTCAGAGTGACCCACCTGTATCGTCCTCCCGCACCAGACAGGGGCACCCCCCCCCCCGCACTTCTTCACAGGCTTCTCTGCAGGGATCCCAGGCCCTGCGATCGCTTCAGGCTCAACGCTACCAGGATGTCCCTACAGGATGACGTTTGTTCTGCCTATGACCTGGTCATTTTTCTGCTCGGCACTGTGAACGGATTTTTTTTCTTTTGTGTTTTTTGTTGCATCGTAACTTAGTTCACTGCTATTTTTCTCTACATTTTACCTCCAATTTAATTTGGAGATGCGGTTATTACCCATCATGCCCTATGCTCCAGGAGCGATTCTGGGAGGGCATGTTGTGGGCACTGTGCCCTTTGGCGAGGGGTAGACCCCCTCTATTTTGATTTATTTTCTTGTTGTGTGCGGGGTGGACTTTCCCCGGGTTCCTCCGGGGCCCACTGGTTACTATCATTTAGGTGCAAGGGACCACTTTACAGTTTATCAAATGTAATATGACTGATGGCTGCAAACTAGGGGTTGAGGCCGCCTCCGTCTTCGGATGGCGGTCACCTCCCCGGGCTCATATTGGTTCTCCTGACAGGTTCATTGTCACGGGGTTCTTGTAATTATTACCGGAGTTCTTGATTATTACACTGTTCTATTTTTGTTTGCCAGGCTTGGTTTTAGTCTCAACTGTTTGTGTCTGACAAAATAACACGTTTTGTGAATTATTTTTTTTTTTTTTGGTGTTTGTTATATTTATAAATTTTTTTTTTTAGATATGCCGGGTGGGCCCGGTGGACCATTGCGCCCCTCCTGTGTCGGTACTTGCGTGGGATCATGGTCCCGCCCAACTGCCGATCTTTAGGTGGACCCACCGGTCCACGCTTAGTGGCATTATTGCTTCATTTTATATTTCTCATCCGAGCTTCTCTCGGCTCCATTCTGTCTCTGTTTTCTCTCTTCTTCTATCGCTCCTTCTTGGCCCTCCTGGGCTTTCCTATTCCTGTTCTTTTTCCTCTTTCCCCAGAGTCCAGGGGGGTAGCGCACAGAGCATATAATAAGCCTCCCTTTCCATACGCAAAATGACATTACACTGGCTGTCTCTGAATGTGCAAGGTATGAACTCGCCACAGAAAAGGGTTAAAATATTTAAATATCTTAGAAAACAACGTATTGACATAGCATGTTTGCAGGAAACTCACTTTTCCTCTACCTCCTGTCCTAAATATTTTGATTCCCATTATCCCCAAGTCTTTCAGGCCAATGGTCAGACCAAGCAACGGGGAGTTTTGGTTGCTTTTCGTAAGACAGTCCCGTTTCGCTGTGATAGACAGATAGCCGACCCCGCTGGTAGGTATCTCCTGCTTTTAGGGAGCATTCAGGACACCGAGGTTACTATTTTGACTTATTATGCCCCCAACTCTAACCCAGGCCCTTTCCTCTCCCATATCTGTGCTCTATTGACATTGCACCAGAGAGGGACCCTATTGCTAGCGGGAGACTCCAATGTCGCCCTAAATCCAACCTTGGATAAATGTCCCTCGGACAAGCTGGCCCCCTCCCCGGCAGCTAAAGCGTTTTCCCGTTCATTACGCTCCCATGATTTGGTAGATCTCTGGCGAGAATGCCATCCATCAAGCAGGGATTATACTTACTATTCCCATCCGCACCATTCACACTCCAGAATCGATCATGTCATCATGTATAGAAAACATCTTCCTTTAGTAGAGTCGGTGTCTATTTTAGCAGCTCCCTGGACAGACCATGATCCCCTGTTAGTAGTTTGTCGGTCTTTATTGCATAATCCGCAACCATCCCCCTGGGTCATGAATGACTCGTTATTATCTTTAAGAGATATTCAGGACAGCTTAACGGAAGCGTCTACTGAGTACTTTCGCCTTAATTCTGCCTCGGTTTCTTCCCCAGTGACCCTATGGGAAGCCTACAAAGCTGTTCTAAGGGGCCGTATTATCCAGTTAGCATCAAAACGCAAAAAAGAAAGACAAAAGTTGCAGAGGCAGTTGGAGTCCCGCCTGGACTCTGCTTCTGCTATTTTTAAAACTACCCCTTCTCGTGCTAACCGTAAGCTCCTGGACCAGGCTCGCATGGAATTAGACCTTTGTCTGACTGATCAAGCTGAACGCACCTTGCGCTGGTCTCGTCAACGCTGGTACGCCAGAGCAAATAAACCCACTGCGATGCTGGCTAGGAGATTACGGACGTTTGATTCTAAACCAGCCCCTATAGCCTTGCGCACTAGACATAATCAACTCACGAGTAACCCGGTACGTATATTGGATGAGTTCCGCCATAGACTTTCTGTTCTGTACTCCGCCCAGGACTCTGGATCGGAGAAAGATAGGACAGAATTTCTTCAGCGAGTTACACTCCCCTCCTTAACAAGCACCCAGAAAGGCCTTATGGACTGTGATATTCGTGAATCCGAGGTTAGGCAATGTATTAAGGATCTAAATTGGGAAGCGTCCTGGCCCGGATGGCTTTACGGCCCTTTACTATAGGAAGCTAGTCGATGTGGTGGCAGCCCCATTGACGGCAATGTACAATTCCATTAAGAATGGGCGGAACCTTTCCCAGGAGTTGCTCACAGCTAATATAGTGATGTTACCGAAGCCTGATCGTGACCATACCTCCTGGGCGAACTTCCGTCCTATTTCCCTAATATAGACATGAAAATTCTTACAAAAATATTAGCTAATCGTCTTAATTCTTTCCTTCCCCGCCTAATTAAAAAGGACCAAGTAGGTTTTGTTCCGATGCGACAGGCTGGGGATGCGATCCGGAGAATTATTCAACTGCAGCATATCGCCCAAAGCCGATCATTACATTCTATGCTCTTGTCGCTAGATGTGAACAAAGCTTTTGACACGCTATCCTGGCCGTATCTTATGACCGTGCTCCGCCATTTTGGCTTTAGAGCTTCATTTCTGCGTTGGTTGGCAGCACTGTACGACGCCCAAGCCAAAATTAAATACTATGGGTTTGAATCACCCAAATTCCCTATTCGAAGAGGCACTCGTCAGGTCTGCCCACTTTCGCCCCTACTATTTGTCTTGGCCATGGAACCTCTAGCGGAGGCGATCCGTTCACATCCTGACATCAAGGGCATTGAAGTGGCAGGTTTTCCACATAAAATTTCGCTATTTGCGGATGATATTTTGTTCACTTTGACCTCACCCAGACTTTCCCTACCTACCGTAACTTGTTTTCTCTCTTAGAGACTTTTGCGTCCCTATCGGGTCTAAGAGTTAACCCTACTAAGTCCAAATCTATGTCGGTCAATCTTTCATCTCTAGAATTAGCCTCTATAAAAGCAAATTTCCCTTTTCAATGGCTTCCTTCATTGCCCTACCTGGGTATTCATATCACCCCTAGGTATGATGGTTTGTACCAGGCCAATTTTCCTTCTCTTTTCCGCAAACTAGATGCATTGCTGTCCTCTTGGTCCTACTGCCCGATCTCCTGGTTTGGCAGAATTACCGCGGTCCGTATGACCTATCTCCCTAAGTTATTGTATTTTTTTAGGGTTCTGCCCATCCCCATTGCCCCTCACATACTGCGAATTTATCAGCGTAAGCTTCTGAAATTTATATGGGGGTCCTCTCGCCCTCGTATTAACAAACAGACATTATATGCCAGACGGATTGAGGGGGGCCTGTCGGTCCCTAATCTTCGGGCGTACTATCTGGCGGCGAATATAGCCCCAATCACTCGCCTCCACGATAACTACCAAATGCCATTGTGGGCCACTATTGACCTGGTTGACTCACACCCTACGCCCATCTCGTCCATCCCCTGGCTTCCTCCAGCGAAGCGCCCGAAAGGGCTTGGACCGTGTATGGTCCATTCGCTACGCCTCTGGGACTCGATAAAATATTCAGCAAATCTTATATCCTCCCATTTGCCTTTACTACGTCTGGCGCACTGCCCAATGTTCCCCCCTAGTTGCGATAATCCGGGTCAGTTTTCTTGGTGGGCGGATAGGGGCTTCATAGATGTTTATTCACTGCTTACCCCCATGAAAATAATCTCTTTTGAAACGCTTCGTTCTTCCCATGACATTCCTTTGCGGGAACATTATAGTTACCTACAAATTAAGCACTTTCTCCAGCGACTCCTTCGGGCCCAGCCTACTCCGTACACTCTGACCTCCTTTGAAAGGATATGCAGGGCTACTCCTCACTCCCCGGGGACTATATCCCTACTATACTCTTCTATCATTTCTATCAGCAAACCCCCCGTAAGCAAATATTATCTTCAGTGGGAGAAGGATTTGGCAGACTATGACATTAACTCTCATGAAAAGTTCAAGGAATGTCCTTATTCTTGAAAATGCTTATAAAGTTTTTTATAGGTGGTATTATACGCCCGACAGACTAGCAAGATTTATCCCCTCTTATTCTCCTCATTGTTTTAGGGGCTGTCTGACAATAGGGTCTATGGCACATATTTGGTGGACATGCCCAAAAGTTTGTAGACTCTGGGTTAGGGTCTACGCGCTGCTACGAAATAGGTTTCATACCAACCTGAAAAGAGATCCATATGAAGCCCTGCTTTGTAAACCTATCCAAGAACTTCTTCGCTCAGAGCGCCAATTAGCCCAACATCTTTTCAATGCAACAAAATTGACCATTGCCCGCTCTTGGAAAACTCCTGTACTCAGTTTTGAAGCAGTTAAGAATCGCATGAATGATATCATGGTTAATGAGAAACTAACGTCTTTAACCTCTGACACACACAACAAATTTCTTAGGACCTGGAGTCCCTGGATATCTTGTAACCCGACCTCCAGGTTTGATGGTCGCTTGATGTCAATCTAAGGGCTCTGTGCGCCCCCCCCCCTCCCTTCGTGGAACGGACTCTCTCCCCTCTTTTTCTCTTGGTCTTTACTATCCGTCGTCTTTACTCTTCTTCTGTCTTTTGCTTCTAACCTATTTCTTCTTTTCTCTTGTCTATATGTGCTTTCCTTCCTTTGATTTAGTTTGGGAAGGACCCACATTTGTCTTGCTGGTTATGATGGTTGGTAATAGTCAAACCCGACAGATTGCACTATATTTTCATTAACGTCCTTTTGATTTACTTTTATGTGATTGTTCATCCTGGGTGCGTTTGTTTTGCATCGCTTCTTAGTACTCATGTTGCTGTACACCATGCTAAACATGTAATATTCAGCTGTTGGGAATTTTTTTTTTTTTTTTTTCCTCTCTGTTATGGATATTTATTGTAACCAGCAACTATTTGGATATTCTTGTTATGTTTTATTTGTTAATAAAACTTTTGTAAAAGAAACTAAATTTGCAGTAAAGTAGGGCTTTTCCCTTAAAGCCTGCTGGTCCTTACTTTGTCCCAGGCTTCCCCTAAGGGATTATTTGGTGGTACTATTTATCACGTGGCCAGGAGTGGGTCTATATCTAGCATATTTAGTATGGTGGAACAAAGGCAGTAGCCCTATGGCGCCCTGCCTGCTTAAATTTTGAGTCAAGGGGTCTCCCATTGTCTGATACCTGACTCTTGACATTTATTTGTATCTACCCCTTTATAGTAACCCCATTCCTTGCTTTTTCTTTTAAGGAGAAATTCTCCGCTACAATTTCTGAATTTATGAGAAAATTGCAGCCATAATAGCAGATGGGCTGTAAGCAAGTTTCTATGTCTAAGTTTCTAATGGCGGCACAGTGGTGTAGTGGTTAGCACTCTCACCTAGCAGTAAGAAGGGTCGCTGGTTCAAATCCCCAACCAAGACACTACCTGCCTGGAGTTTGCATGTTCTCCCTGTGCCTGCGTGGGTTTCCTCTGGGTACTCCGGTTTCCTCCCACAATCCAAAGACATGCAGGTAGGTTAATTGGCTTCTGTCCAAAATTGACCCTAGTATATGAATGGGGACCTTGGATTGTGGGCTCCTTGAGGGTAGGGACCGATGTGAGTGTGCAATGTACAGGGATAGGGACAATTGTAGACACTCACTCAGGTTGAACTGGATGGACTGGTGTCTTTATTCAACCTTACTAACTATGAAACGATGTCCCTCTCTTAGACTTAGAACTTCATGCATTAGCTACACCTAAAGTTACAAGTCTAAGTTCTCTAAGTCAGTGGTTCTCAACCGCAGTCCTCAAGTACCCCCAACGAGCCATGTTTTCAGGTTTTCTTTTACTTTGCACAGCTGCTTTAAATCAATATCAATGACATGGGAAGTTCCCAAAACATGGCCTGTTGGGGGTACTTGAGGCCTGAGGTTGAGAACCACTGCTCTAAATAACCCTCATAGCCTGTCAAGATTTCCCCAGTACGTTCCCTATTGGAGAGTGATTGACCAAACCCTGATAAAGTCTTTGGTCCCACCAAACCTTTGCCCATAGAGGAGGGGCTCAAAAAAAAGTGCATCACCCTGGTAAATGACTGTCCATTTCTTGTGTCTTGAAAAGACTAACAGTCCCTGTAGAGGACATCTAGTATCAAAAAGACAATGATGGGGGCACAAATTAGCATCACTGCTGGGCACAGACTGCCATGACTGCTGGGCACTGTTAGGGCTGCAGTAATAATGATAATCAGAACCCCGATTGTATGTACAGTTCTCCCCTGTGAGGAGATGCCACTGATCGGCTCTTCTCTCTTCACGCTCTGTCAGTGTGAGGCAAGGAGAGCCGATTACCGATATTTTTGTGTTTACATGTGATCGGTTGTGATTGGACACTGCAATGGGACACCGCACACCCCCACAGGCACATGATCGCGGTGAGACTGGCTGACGTCAAACAAGAGGGTATCCTGCCCATTGTTAATAGTCTATACAGAAGGCGGTTAAGAAGTTAACAGTGTATACTTAGCTGCTCTGTGCAATGGCATTGCACAGAGAAGCCCCAAAAACCCCTTTTCTGAGGTCCCCCCAGGCTATGGTCACTCCTCTTCTTCAAGTGACCCCATAGCAAGCCGCTTGCAAGTGTCTATGGACAAACAAAGCGTGGTTTGGCCCACAATATGCTCTCTTCCCACAGGATTTGACCGATAGCAGCAAGAGCAAATGATTCACACTCCTGCAGAGTTTCGTGTGAGCAGAAAGACGGGAGAAGAGCTGTTGCAGAGGATCACAGTGCTGGATCGGGATTAGGCTCAAGTAGGTGTTTAAGGGTGGGTTTGCAGTGAGCAGATTTTGAAAGATTTTAATATATTATTGCAAAGACTGCATTAGGATAAAAAAAGTTTTCCTTTAGAACCACTTTAATAAAGGTGTCTAGTGACCCACCAAAGAGTTGCTCCCTGTCAAACAGACAGGGATCAGTCAGCATCAATATGGGGCTGTGCACCATGTGCTCAGCCCAGAATGCCAGAGTCTGGAAAATGGCCATAGACACAAACAGTTGAATGGCTGAGCTCAACTGAGCAAGAGAGACTTTAAGGAGAGTCTTTTGTCATCTTTTTTAAAAAGCATGACTGCTGTTATGGAGGGGTCTGGCAGTGACACGGCAGGGAACGCTGACTGGCAGCACTTACGCTTTGTGCATCCTGTGGTGTCTATCAGAGACTTTCCCCATTACGTCTGCCATAAAGGTTAAAAATTCTTGGGCTGTGAGAGGGGTAGGGGGGAGGAACCCACATAGAAAGCAGCAAAGCCCTGTACTCAACACATGAAGGGTACTCGCTCCTTTTTCAGAGGAGAACCCTCCAGGTATGAATTCCCCACTTCTCCCGCCTCAATAGAGCATACCCTCTCCTCCTTGGAGGGTCTTCAGGGACTAGTACTAGCAGGATATGGCTTGCCACAGCTCTAAACCTTTAGAGCACTCTGCAGCTAACCGCACAGTATTACACAACTTTGTTTACCAGTATCCTCACTTGAAAGTGGCAGAAAATAACCTATGGTTAAGACTTAAAGGAGCCTGTGTCCTGTATTGTACAAATAACCACATTTACATTAAAGAAACTGTCAACTAAATAAAAAACAAAAAAAATTTTGCTGTTGTAGGTATAAAGTGCAAGCCAATAAGCTTAGCTTCCCAAACCATCTTCTCATAGCTGAATACCGGTCAGCCAGTCTTGACAGGAACCCAGACACTTCACTATGATGGGCAGCCTTTATCCACTTCAATACCTCAGGGAGTCATATGACATCCTTGAGTTTGTGAGGGGAAATCTGACTGATGCCTGTAGCTACAGGCATCATTCAGATATTCTTTCCAGCCGGTGATTCTGTGCATGATAAGAACCATCATGGTGGCAGTTCCACCACTTGATCTTTCGTATAGACAACAGGAGGGGCCCCCCCCTCCCGCCGCCATCCGGGCTCTACCGTGCCATCGGGGGATGACCATCAGAGGCCCAGGCATGATGTCATATCGGGTTCCCGGAAGTAAACAAAGCCGCAATCGCGGCTGTCAGCATGGAGGAGAGATGCGGGGTCTTATTGACCCCGCATCTCTCTATAAAGAGGACCTGTCACAACAGATTCCTATTACAAGGGATGTTTACATTCCTTGTAATAGGAATAAAAGTGATAAAAAAAAAATTATTATATATTTAAAACGCCCCTGTCCCCGGTAGCTCGCTCTCAGAAGCAAACGCACATGTAAGTCCCGCCCACATATGTAAACACCGTTCAAACCAATCGTGAGGTATCGCTGCGTGCGTTAGAGTGTCTAGCACTAGACCTTCTCTGTCATTCTAATCTGGTAACCTGTAAAAATTTTCAAAGCATCGCCTATGGAGATTTTTAAGTAGCGAAGTTTGGCAACATTTCGTGAGTGTGCGCAATTGACATGACATGACATGTTAGGTATACATTTACTCTGCGTAACATCATCTTTCACATTATACAAAAAATTGGGATAACTTTTGTTTTATTTTTTTAATTCATGAAACTGTTAAAAAAATAAAATAAAAAATAAGCTGTTGGAAAAATTATTGCGCAAATACCGTGCAAGATAAAAAGTTACAGTGACCGCCATTTTATTCCCTAGGATGTCTGTATGCTAAAGAAAAATGTATAATGTTTGGGGGGCTCTGAGTATATTATATATTATATATATATATATATATATATATATATATATACACACACACACACACACACACACACACACACACACACACACACACTGATGTGTCCAGCGCTGCTGCAACACCAGTCTACCTTGATGGCTCACTCTGACCAGCCACATCACTCTCAGAGGAGGGTGACATTTTATTGGACATTGTTTTACAACCATCTAAATCAATCGATCCCCTAGAACCCTTTGAGGAGTTTGTGGTCCCCCTTCCACTGATAGCCTGATGCACAAAGCAGAGGCACTACCAGAAGGAATGCATACACTGCTAGGCTATAGTCCAGCAATATATTGCTGCTATTAATGCCCAGCCTGAAGTAGTAACTACGGGTACCTTCAGACCCAAAGCGAGCATGGTGCTGGGGGTTTACAAAAAGCTGTCAAGTGGCTGCTGCATTTCCCCCCCCCCCCCGTTTTCTTCACCCCCCCCCCCCAGAAACATGAATCCAGGCTCTTATACCCCCTGAGGGGGGGGGATCCCAGCATAGGGGGGCCACAGGCGGGGAGACAAATCCCCTTTTGCTTACTGGAGGATCTGCTGCTTTGGCCGAGGAAGAAAGAGGAAGTGTTCAGCTCCTGACACAGCGCTGTTTCCAGCATGAGCTTGTGAGTGCTCAATACAGCCCCCAGTGGTGACACATAAGCATGACAACATTATTTACTTAAAGGAGACATTCATAAGAAAATTCTAAAATATTTCTTAGAAGACTCCATTTACCTTCCCGCCTCAGGGTTTTCTGTGGTAAACCAACAGACCCAATTTTCAACCTTCACGGTGGGCTGCGTAAACCTTCAGGGCAGGGGAACCTAAAGGCAACCCACAATCCTGCACCTGCAACAGCACCTTGCCAGTAAAGCTTTATGGCCTCACTACCAAAAAGTACTGGATACCAGGGTCAAGCTCTCTAAAAAGAGAAGCATTCACAGGCAAAACCTTGTTTCTTCGGATACAAGGCCTGGGTATCATTCAATTTGGCCCAAAAAAGGACACTGAATGGATCCGGTCAGCATGGCTAGCCCCCAGCAAGGATTGCTCCAGTGGAGCTCAGAACATCACATCTTTACTCGTGACCAACACCTTAGACACTGGCGAAAAACCTGAGGTACTCCCAGTAGTGGGAGGGGTTATATAGGGAGTGCACTTCTTGTCTTAGGGTGTGCCAGTGTTCATCACCTGAAGGTGGCCTATAACCCACATAGTAACTACTATAGCATAGCCAGAGAAGTGACCAGTGTGTGCTCTCCTGCTTAGTTCGGTCAGTTTAAAAAAAAGGAAAGCAGGGGGACTGGTAGGAACATCAGACATTTCACACAAAGGAAGCTGTACAAAGAACAGGATACTTTATGATACAAGTACATGGTACAACAGGCACAAATCAGGAATATGAATTTTTGGGGTAACCAATGCTTAAGTAATGAAAATGTGGCTGTACCATATACATGTATAAATATTTACAGACTCGTTTAAAATATTCACATTAAAAATAATTAACACCAAGCTGAATCTAAAGATCTTACACGTAAATTAAGACACTTGACCAATTTGCTTTCAAGTAGGAGCAAAGCAGCACAGCATGGAGATACTATATTTTACATTCACCTGATTTTTCAGGCTCCTTATCTTCTTCTATTGTCTGCTTCATTGCTTCCCTCTGCTGTTGGAAACTTTTCCCTGTGAAAACAAAAAAGTAAATAAAAGATCCACATGCAGAAGCTGTATAACAAATGAGTAAAAAAAAGGAAGAAGGTATGAAGACAGGAAAGTGCAATCTTTGGGAGTGTTTTCAGGCTTCAGGAGGCCTACAGCAAATTTGGTCAAAGTTTTTTTTACCTATAGACCCTTAACTGCAAAGGCAGTTTTTTGTTAACGGGGAACTAAGTCTTTGATGGTATATTTAACTGACAAAAAGGTAGGAGCAGGTTATTGTTAAGGTTTACAAAACACTATCACTTCTATACCAACCCATAACACCCTTCCATTACCAGGCCATTTCTCAGCACTGTGATAGTTTGACAATTACGCTGTTGTGCAAACACTGTACCCAAATTAGTTTAATATAACCCCCACCCCTACTATTTAAAAAAAAAAAAAAAAAAAAAAAGAAATTAAAGAAAAGAAAGACCATTAATTAAAAAAAAGGAACAGTTCCCCTTTTTTCTGGTAAAATACAAAGCATGCAAGAATGCTACAAACACCCCCTAAATTAAATATATAGATATGCATTGTGCCCAAACTGGGCAGGTTAACTCTTTCTCAGATTGACACATTGGATTGGAAAAAAAAGCAACATTTCACACATATTGATTGAGGCCAGTAAGGTCCCATTCACTTGCTGTTACATTATTGACCTGCAGATTTAAAACTCGCTGCCTCTAACGTTTGAAGTCACATACGCCAATTTGTATATCACTGCCTACAATCAAAGTTGTGAAATTTAATGTGCATTTCCTCCCCTTTTATATGAGGTGTTCTTTATTCTTTCTATTTATGGGAGACAATTGCAATTATGTGTCAATCCCATAAGGTTTTGTATAATACCCTTTTTTATTGGAAAATAATAAAGATTATTGGAAAAGAAAAGAGATTGGTGCACTAGATACATTATTGTACAGGTGATAACCAGAGGGAGGAGGCGGTGAAGAGGTTAATGTACTGGTCAGATACAGTGGCAGGTTGAAGGTGAAGGGGTTAATGTTCAAAAGGGCAGGACCAGGGAGGTGATGGGTTAATAGTACGTGTAATAGTAGTGTGTGTGGGCCATTCATAAATAACACAAGTTTTTGCCTTCCCCTATAGTAAGGGGAAGGGAATAGACAAGCAAATTTAACACTACCAAGAGATTAGTCATCACAGCGAAACACATGGCACCCAGCCCCTCGGATCGGCGGAGTACATTATACGATGTTCCCTTTACTTATTCACATGGAGAAGCGGTTATCTAGGTGCCCCTAATGTTAAAGGGGGCTTCCAGATTCTGATATAATCCCTGCCCACAGACCGCCACAACCAACAGGCCAGAGTTATGGGAAGAGGCCCATTTACCTCATCAACATGGAGACAAGGTGCCTTGCCCCAAGTTACCTATCCCTCCATGTTGAGGGCACATGGCCTAGTAGGTTTCAGGATGTGGGGCGGTACACTCATCCCCACTAAGTTTTTTGCCTGCCAGGCTGCTCGGATAGGGGTCCGGTATGGAATTTAGAGAGGGCCACATTCTGGCCACATGGTGGCTCCTTTAAAAGACGTAGCAGGCGTGCGCCAGCTGCACAGTGGAGGCTCCACTGCGCATTGGCCGGTGGGCGCGATCGCCACAGGCCACCTGCGATTGCGGGCACGAGAGCCAGAACCGGGATTTGTGTGTGTAAACACAAATCCCGGGTCTGACAGGGGAGGAGAGCCAGATCGTCCGTTCCTACTAAGTAGGCTCCTCCTCTAGTTAGTCTCCTCCCCTCACTGTTAGAAACACATCTAGGGAACACATTTAACCCCTTGATCGCCCCCTAGTGTTAACCCCTTCCCTGTCGGTGACATTTACACAGTAATCTGGGCATTTTTATAGCACTGATTGCTATATAAATGTCGATGGTCCCAAAAAAGTGTCAAAAGTGTCCGATCTGTCCACCGCAGTCGTGATAAAAATCGCTGATCGCCGCAATTATTAGTTAAAAATTAAATAAATGATAAAAATGCCATAAATCTATCCCCTGAGGAATGGAAACATGTATATGTTATTCACAAGGGTTCCATAAATGTATCTACCCAGGAGAGTAGATATAAGATATTCTCTAAATGGTATAGAACCCCCGACAAAATTCATAAATTCTTCCCTAGTTTCCCTTCTACATGTTGGCGTTGCAACACAGCATTAGGAACTCTACTCCACATATGGTGGGAATGCCCACTTCTGCAACCGTTTTGACTAGAAATCCACAGACACATCGCCAAAATAACATACACCCCTGAATTCACTCCTGCCCAATTCCTTTTACACTACTCCTCCGCTTCCAAGAGAGCATATGCTAAATCCCTCACAATGCATCTCATTAATGCAGCCAATCAGTGTATTCCAGTTCATTGGATGAGCCCCTCTCCTCCTACACTGACTGAATGGGTGACACGGGTGGATAAGTTAGCGGACATGGAAAGTCTCATTCACCAGGCGAGAGATGAACCCAATAAATATGGGGAAATTTGGGCATGTTGGAAACACTTCAGAGATTCCTTTAATTCTGGGAACCACAGTAACAACCCATAGATGTGCCCTCAGTATTCTTCTTAACAACCACGGTTTCCGGTTACCTTTAGATCAGTCTTCCCCCTCCTCAATGCACAAGTTCTCAAGCTTTTTTAACCCTGTACTGTGACTCAATGTGTCCTGTACTTTCAACCTCACAATCCTGATTCTATTATGCCCCCAGATACACTTACACCCTTTGCCTCTACTGGGCTCTTCTTCTCTACCTTAGACCTATACTATTATAGGGTCAAACTCCCTTATAAGTTATCTGATAAAAAAGCAAGCTAGCAGATTCCGGCATTAACTGACCCTTCCCACCTGCTTACTCTCCTCATTCAACCACCGGTCACCGCTAGATCCCTTTTGGGGTGTCCGGTGGTCTGAAAGTAATGTCCGGTTTTTGAAGCATATTGCACTGATACGCTGTTCACTCATGTTCATTAGGAAGTTATATAGAAGTGGTACATTCCCTTATTAACAAGATGGGTTTGCACTAGCTGATGAAGGCCTCTGGCCTCTTTATTTGATATGTTCTTTTATGATCCATTTGTGTTAAACTGTTTTTGTTTATCTTTGCGCTGTATACTGTCATATAGCCAATCTTTACCTGTATAATAAAACATGTACTTTTTGCCTAATTGTATTAACGCAAAATTCTAATAAAAATGTATGTGAAAAAAAAAAAAATCTATCCCCTATTTTGTAGACGCTATAACTAGCTATAAAGTACACTAGCAACATTTAAATCAGTTTGAGATTTAAAAAAAATAAGGGGCAACTAAACCATAGTAAGTTTATTTTTTTTATATGTTCAAATACAGTTGCATTTTAACCACTTGCCGACCGCCTCACGCCGATGTACGTCGGCAGAATGGCACGGGCAGGCATAAGCACGTACATGTACGTGATTTGCCTCCCGCGGGTCGGGGGCCCGATCGGGCCCCCGCCCGGTGCCTGCGGCGGTCGGTTTTCGTTCGGGAGCGATCCCGGACGAGGGGACGGCCATTCATTCATGGCCACCCCCTCGCGATCGCTCCCGACGAATGGAAATCCCCGGTGACATCACTTCCTCTCCTGTAATGTAAACACAGGAGAGGAAGTGATGTATTCTCTCCTCCGTGTCGGTATTTTTCGTTCCGACACGGAGGAGAGCGGATCAGTGAGTTGCACCAACACATCCCACACACAGTAGAACATGCCAGGCACACTCACACCCCCCCTTTACCCCCCGATCACCCCCCCAATTACCCCTGCCCCCCCAGTCACAGTGACACCAATGTCATTTTTTTTTTTTTTTTTTTTTTTTTTGCATTGGTGTCATTTGTGACTGTAATAACTGTTAGGGCAGTTAGGGTTAGCCCCCTTTAGTTCTAATGTACCCCCCTAACCCCCCCAATAAAGGTTTAACCCCGTGATCACCCCCCGTCGCCAGTGTCACTAAGGCTGGGTTCACATTGCAGCGGTTTATGAGAACGAATGTGATTCGCACCGCACTGCAGTGCAAATCACATCCGATCTCTGTGCGATTCGAGTTCAGCCATTCGCCGCACCCGCCGCACCCGCCACACCCGCCGCACCCGCCGCAAATTCGCACGGGACCCTTTTTTTGGCCCGCAGCAGAATCGGATCGCATGGGTGTTCACACCATGCGATCCGAGTTTGCAGATCGCACTGCGATATGCGAACTGATCTGGGGGTGTCAGTAACATTTCACTGACACTCCCAGCAGTTCGCATAGGGCAGTGTGAACTGCCGCCGGGAGGCATGCGATGCGGGAACCCGCCGCGGATTCGCGGCGTTTCCGCATCGCTCCAGTGTGAACCCAGCCTAATAAGCGATCATTTTTCTGATCGCCGTATTAGTGTCACAGGTGACGCTAGTTAGGCAGGTAGGTATTTAGGTTCGCCGCAGCTTTTTATAGCGCTAGGGACCCCCATATACTACCGCATAAAGCCCCCTGATTGCCCCCTAGTTAACCCTTTCACCAGTGATCACCATATAACTGTTACAGGTGACGCTGGTTGGTTAGTTATTTTTTTATAGTTTCAGGGCACCCGCCATTTATTACCTAATAAAGGTTTAACCCCCTGATCACCCGGCAGGTGTCATTTGTGACTAATAACTGTTAGGGCAGTTAGGGTTAGCCCCCTTTAGTTCTAAGGTACCCCCCTAACCCCCCCAATAAAGGTTTAACCCCGTGATCACCCCCCGTCGCCAGTGTCACTAAGGCTGGGTTCACATTGCAGCGGTTTATGAGAACGGATGTGATTCGCACCGCACTGCAGTGCAAATCACATCCGATCTCTGTGCGATTCGAGTTCAGCTATACAGATAGTATGGCTGAATTCGTGTCGCACCCGCCGCACCCGCCGCAAACTCGCACGGGACCCTTTTTTTGGTCCGCAGCAGAATCGGATCGCATGGGTGTTCACACCATGCGATCCAAGTTTGCAGATCGCACTGCGATATGCGAACTGATCTGGGGGTGTCATTAACATTTCACTGACACTCCCAGCAGTTCGCATAGGGCAGTGTGAACTGCCGCCGGGAGGCATGCGATGCGGGAACCCGCCGCGCATTCGTGGCGTTCCCGCATCGCTCCAGTGTGAACCCAGCCTAATAAGCGATCGTTTTTCTGATCGCTGTATTAGTGTCACAGGTGACGCTAGTTAGGCAGGTAGGTATTTAGGTTCGCCGCAGCTTTTTATAGCGCCAGGGACCCCCATATACTACCGCATAAAGCCCCCTGATTGCCCCCTAGTTAACCCTTTCACCAGTGATCACCATATAACTGTTACAGGTGACGCTGGTTGGTTAGTTATTTTTTTATAGTTTCAGGGCACCCGCCATTTATTACCTAGTCTCACTAGTGTACCCCTAAATTTAGGGGTGTCTACTTTCTAAAATGGGGTCATTTGGGGGGGGGGGGGTTTGTGCCATCTTGGCATTTTATGGCCTTCAAAACTGTAACGCCCTTAGAAAGCCTGAAGGCGGTGCTTGGTTTTTGGGGCCCCGTACGCGGCTAGGCTCCCAAAAAGTCCCACATATGTGGTATCCCCGTACTCAGGAGAAGCAGCAGAATTTATTTTGGGGTGTCATTTCACATATGCCCATGGCATGCGTGAGCAATATATCATTTAGTGACAACTTTGTGAAAAAAAAAAAAAGTTTGTAATTTTCCCGCAACTTGTGGCAAAATATAAAATATTCCATGGACTCAACATGCCTCTCAGCAAATAGCTTGGGGTGTCTACTTTCTAAAATGGGGTCATTTGTGGGGGTTTTGTGCCATCTTGGCATTTTATGGCCTTCAAAACTGTAATAGGTAGTGAGAAGTGAACTCAAAAAATTACGCCCTTAGAAAGCCTGAAGGCGGTGCTTGGTTTTCGGGGCCCCGTACGCGGCTAGGCTCCCAAAAAGTCCCACATATGTGGTATCCCCGTACTCAGGAGAAGCAGCAGAATTTATTTTGGGGTGTCATTTCACATATGCCCATGGCATGCATGAGCAATATATCATTTAGTGACAACTTTGTGAAAAAAAAAAAAAAAAAAAAAAAGTTTGTAATTTTCCCGCAACTTGTGGCAAAATATAAAATATTCCATGGACTCAACATGCCTCTCAGCAAATAGCTTGGGGTGTCTACTTTCTAAAATGGGGTCATTTGTGGGGGTTTTGTGCCATCTTGGCATTTTATGGCCTTCAAAACTGTAATAGGTAGTGAGGCGTGAAATCAAAAATTTACGCCCTTAGAAAGCCTGAAGGCGGTGCTTGGTTTTCGGGGCCCTGTACGCGGCTAGGCTCCCAAAAAGTCCCACATATGTGGTATCCCCGTACTCAGGAGAAGCAGCAGAATTTATTTTGGGGTGTCATTTCACATACGCCCATAGCATGTGTGAGCAATATATCATTTAGTGACAACTTTGTGTAAAAAAAAAAAAAAAATTTTTTTTTTGTCATTATTCAATCGCTTGAGGCAAAAAAATAAAATATTCAATGGGCTCAACATGCCTCTTATCAATTTCCTTAGGGGGTCTACTTTCCAAAATGGGGTCATTTGGGGGGGTTTTGTACTGCCCTGTCATTTTAGCACCTCAAGAAATGAGATAGGCAGTCGTAAACTAAAAGCTGCGTAAATTCCAGAAAACGTACCTTAGTTTGTAGATGTGACAACTTTTGCGCAAACCAATAAATATACAATTATTGACTTTTTTTTTACCAAAGACATGTGGCTGAATACATTTTGGCCTAAATGTATGACTAAAATTGAGTTTATTGGATTTTTCTAATAACAAAAAGTAGAAAATATCATTTTTTTTCAAAATTTGCGGTCTTTTTACGTTTATATCGCAAAAAATAAAAATCGCAGAGGCAATCAAATACCATCAAAAGAAAGCTCTATTTGTGGGAAGAAAAGGACGCAAATTTTGTTTGGGTACAACATTGCATGACCGCGCAATTACCAGTTAAAGCAGCGCAGTGCCAAAGTGTAAAAAGACCTCTGGTCATTTACCAGCAAAATGGTCCGGTCTGAAAGTGGTTAAATGGCAGCTGTGCATAGCAACCAATCAGCTTCTATCTTCGGCTTGTTCAGTTAAACTTTGAAAATGAAAGATAGAAGCTGACTGGTTGCCATTCACATCTGCTCCAGATCGTGGCTGCTCCTGTTTAAAAAAATTTCCCTCAATGTATTTATCGAATTAAGCAAATTATCTTTTAACTCCTTCAGATCCGCGATATAGCCAAATGACGGCTACAGCATGGATCTATTTTGCCGGGAAGCCGTCAATAGACATCCTCCCCTTTGCACGCTCCCCTCACGCCCCCTGCAGGACGTGTGCTGTGATCGAGTCAATGAGACTCAAGTGATCACAGATCGGAGTAAGGGGCTGATCCCAGAAAGTGCAGCGAGCATGCTCTGTAGGGAACTAACTGTAAAGCCGAAAGGCTTCGCTGCCAGTTTCTCTTACCACGAATGGCAGTATCAGCACCCAGAGACGAACAGAAAATCGTCTGGGGTGCGGACATCATGGGATCGATGGACAGGTAAGTATCCTAATTTTAAAAGTCAGCAGCTACAGTATTTGTAGCTGATGACTTTTCATTTTTTGGTGGAAGGTGGTGTGCTACTCCTCTTTAATAAATTTTATACAGATAGTCTCATTTCATCAAATACAAAAAAAGTAAAAGCAAAAAGTTAATGAAAGTAATCTTCAATGATGCACGAGGATCACCATCCAGTGCAAACGAATGTGAAATTTGGTGTCGACATAAGGTGAAATTAGGCCGCAGGGACTGTATGGTATTAATGCAACCAGTTCGTTCACTTGTTCTGCCAGTCTTGTTCTGCACGGGTTTCCCGCCAGCTTTCTTTTGTTATAATCACTTTTTCTTTATTAAATATACTTTTGAAAATACTATTTTCATGCCCTATTTAATGTTTTAATTCAATATAATCTCACTCTTTCATTTTTATACCTCTCCACCTTTCATTTTAATCTACCCTTCTTTCTGCGATTCCATTACGTGTTGCCCATCCCGTGCCCAATTTACTATTATAACTTATTCTCTTCCTTTACAGTGGTTGTAAACCCACTTTGAAAAAAATAAATAAAACGAACACCTGCAAGACAGAGGCATAATGAGCTAGTATGCATAAAATAAAAAATAAAAAAAACACACCATTACCTGGTACAAGCCCTGCAAGAGGCTGATTATCTTCATCTCCATCCCTGTAAGCCTGCCACCAATTGGGGTCATCCTGGCTGATGATATGAAGAATATCTCCTTTCTGGAATGATAGACCAAGTTCTCGGCATGGCACATATGGGTCATCAGTAGGGTCATAGTCAAAATGTGCTTTCACGTGTATCTTGGGAAAAAATAAAGTTTTATTATATAGGCATAATGTAAGAAAGTGTAAAGTAAGGGTAGAATGTAACACTGTAATTAACTGGTAAATCTTAATTGCAATTTAGTTTCTACACAAAGGGCAAATCATGAAATTTACCAATGCAGATCTTGTACACATAAGCTCTACAAAAGGAAGCACTCATCCACAATTATAGTAAGCTGTAAAGTCTAAAAGCAAATCCACAGCAAAAACTTGATTTGTGGTGCATTAAAGAGAACCCCAAAAGCTCAAACACATATGTATGTATGTATATATATATATATATATATATATATATACACATACACACACATACATACACACACACACACACACACACACACACACACACATATATATATATATACATACACATATACACACACACGATGGTGTCATAAGGGCAGAGATTGGTGTAAGGCAGTTGCAATAAAAAAAAAAAAAAAAAAAAAAGGAATTTTTTCTTTGGTGATATATCACGGGTCTAAATATTGGAATATTGGAAATATGCACCACATGGGGTGATTAGGACCACGCCTATGGTTATTATTATTATTCAGGATTTATATAGCGCCAACAGTTTGCGCAGCGCTTGGTTCTTATCAATTTCTAGTAATCTATAGCATAAAATGTGGCAAAAACTCAAGCAGCTTTATAAAGATGTTATATATAGTTACAGTATATAAGGAAGATTTAAAAGCTTATCAAAACAGAAGGTAAAGATTTTATCGTGGAAAAAGATCATTTCCTAATATGGGACTTTTTGTCTAATAGTGTCAGAAACCATAAAACAGACCGAGACAGAAGTACAATTAAATCACACTTGCTTATTAAATAAAAAGGTAAATAGAGAAAGCGTAGTCAAAGCATAGCCAAAGTCCAGTAACCGGATTGAGTAGTCAGCCAGTCCAGAGTTCAATAACAAGATCGGGTAATCAGCCACGCCAGAAGTCAGGGATCGAAGTAGAGCAACAGCAAGCAGGATAAAGCGCCAGAAGGGATGTTAGCAATCCAATCTTTGAACAGAACCGCTGGAGATGGTTTCTTGTGATGTGACCAAGGCAAAGGTAGATATGAAGAGAGCTGGACAGCTTTAAGTAGGCAGCTCAGACGAGCTGGATAAGGAACAGCTGGTAACTGTGGAGAGAGATGGGAGCTGGCAATTAGCTGACCAGCCAGCCCAGAGAAGGAAGGGCTAAGCCAACCATGACAGTACCCCCTCCTCAATGACCCCTCTCCCTCAGAGGGCCACCGGCTTGAGGGGAAAAACGCCAATGGAACTCGCGGAGGAGGACAGGGGCATGTACGTCCGAGGATGAAACCCAGGAGCGTATTTACGGACCGTACCCCTTCCAATGCACCAGGTACTGTATGTGCCCACGGAACCTACGGGAGTCAACAATGGATTGTACCTCATACTCCTCATGGTTCTCAACCTGAATAGGGTGAGGACGTGACACCGAGGTGGTAAATCGGTTGCAGACCAAGGGTTTCAATAAGGAGACATGAAACATTTGAGATGCACATACGAGGAGGAAGGTCCAACGCGTAAGCCACTGGGTTAATTCTGTGAAGTATACGGAAAGGCCCAATAAACCGAGGTGAAAACTTCAGTGAGGGAACACGAAGCTGGAGGTTGCGAGATGACAGCTAGACCATGTCCCCAACCTGGTAGGAAGGTGCAGGCAGGCGTCTGCGGTCAGCATGGAGTCTGCATGACGCAGAGCCTCCTGGACTTGTACCCAAGTGGAACGAAGACCACGGAGATGCTCCAACGCAGGAATACACTGCGGAACAAACGAGTCAGGCAACATGGAAGGCTGGAAACCATAATTCGCCATAAATGGAGACAATCGGGAGGCAAAATTCAAGGCACTGTTGTTAGCAAACTCTGCCCATGGTAATAGGTCTGACCAGTTGTTTTGGTGGTCAGAAATATAGCAACGTAGCAATTGCTCCAAGGACTGATTGGCTTGCTCTGCAGCCCCATTAGACTGCGGGTGTTACGCAGAAGAGAACGCAAGCTGGATTCCCAACTGTACACAAAAGGCTCGCCAGAAACGGGAGACAAACTGACTGCCCCTGTCTGAGACCATCACCTTGGGTAGCCCATGTAAACGAAAGATCTCCCAAGCGAAAATTGAAGCCAGTTCCTTAGAGGTAGGCAACTTCTTAAGTGGAATACAATGACACATCTTTGAGAACCGGTCAACCACAATAAGGATAATAGTGTTGCCTTGGGAGCTGGGCAACTCCACAATGAAATCAATTGACAGGTGAGTCCAGGGCGTCTCTCCACTGGGTATGGGTTGTAGGAGGCCCACTGGAAGGTGTCGTGGAGTCCTACTCTGAGCACACACAGGACAGGCAGCTACCAAGGCAGTAACATCAGCCTGTAGACTAGGCCACCAGAATTGTTGGGAAATGGCCCAAATGAATTGATTGTTCCCAGGATGGCCAGCTGCCTTGGGAGAATGGCAAGTCTGGAGCACAGTAGTACTGAGACTCTCTGGGACAAAGCAGCGGTCACAAGGTTTCTCAGGAGGAGCATGGACCTGAGCAGCAAGAATGTCACCCAAAGGAGAAGTAGCCAAGATACGATCAGGAGGAATTATAGGAACCGACTCCGACCTGGAAGTGGAGGAAAATTGTCGTGACAAGGCATCAGCCCTTACATTCTTAGTATCAGGTAAAAATGAGAATGTAATTAAAGCTCGACAATAAAAGAGCCCATCGCGCCCTTCTGGGAGAGAGTCGCTTAGCCTCAGACAAGAATGTAAGATTCTTATGGTCAGTAAGAACAGACACAGTGGTACCTTCAAGGAGATGTCTCCATTCTTTCAGGGCTAAAATGATCGCCAACAGCTCTCTGTCACCAATCTCATAATTGCACTCAGCAGGTGACAATTTCTTGGAAAAGTAGCCACACGGATGCATAGCACTCTCAGAATTAGGATGTCGAGACAGAAGGGCGCCAACTCCAGTCTCAGAAGCATCAACTTCTAGGATAAAAGGCAACGTAGGATCAGGATGTGGCAACACAGGAGCAGAAACAAAGGCAGCCTTGAGAGACTCAGAGGCCTTAACGGACTCTGGAGACCAACTCTGTGGGTTACCGTTCTTTCTGGTCATATCAGTCAGGGGCTTGACCAGAGACGAGAAGTTATGAATAAACTTCCGATAGTAGTTGGCGAAACCCAGGAAACGCTGCAGGTGACGTAAACCCACGGGTCGAGGCCACTGTAGGACTGCCGAAAGTTTCTCTGGTTCCATTGAAAAACCAGCAGTGGAAATGACATAGCCCAGGAATGTAACCTGTTCACGATGGAACTCGCACTTCTCCAGTTTACAATAGAGATTGTTCTTAGTTTCTGAAGCACACGACAGACATTTGTGTGGTAGCTCTCCAGGGACTTGGAAAATATGAGGATATCATCGAGATAGACCACCACACACAACTGCAACAAATCTCGGAGGACATCATTAATAAATTCCTGGAAAACTGCCGGGGCGTTACAAAGGCCAAAAGGCATTACCAGGTATTCATAATGGCCTGTTCTGGTATGAAACGCAGTTTTCCCACTCGTCGCCTTCCTTAATGCCCACGAGATTTTATGCCCCTCTCAGGTCAAGCTTCGTGAAAACCATTGCTCCCTTGAGGAGGTCAAATAACTCTTTAATCAATGGAATCGGGTAGACATTCTTAACCGTGACAAGATTGAGACCCCTATAATCTATACAAGGTCTCAGTTCACCGCTCTTCTTCTTCACAAAGAAGAAGCAAGCACCAGCAGGAGACGAGGATTTGCGGATGAAACCTTGAGAAAGTGCGTCAGAACATACTCTTCCATGGCCTTATCCTCCAAGACCAACAAAGGGTAAAACCGGCCACGAGGAGGTATGGCACCAGGTTGAAGGTCAATTGCGCAATCATAAGACCGGTGTGGAACTACTGGCTTGACCTTTATCAAAGACATCGCTAAAATCGCGGTACTCCTCTGGCAGGGAGGGGAGTGAAGAGGTGCACAAGACCTTGGATACCTTCAGGAAGCATGTCTCACTGCATTGTGGTGACTAGGAGAGAACCTCAGCATGGAGCCAATCAAAAGGGGTTGTGCCTCTGTAACCAAGGATAACCAATAACCAGCGGAAACCTGGGTGAGGAAATAACTTGGAATTGGATTATCTCATGGTGAAGAGCCCCTACGGCCATGGACAACGGAACCGTCTCATGAGTCACATGGGTAGGCTGTAAAGGTCTCCCGTCAAGAGCCTCAATGGCAAGTGGAGTGTCATGCAGCTGCAGCAGAATCGAGTGCTGCAAAACAAATGCAGCATCAATGAACAGGCCTGCAGCCCCAGAGTCAATTTGAGCCTGTATCTCGATGGACAACTTAGCCCAAGCAAGGGTGACCGAAACCAGGGGCTTATCCTTCTGGATAACTGGGCACGAAACAACGCCACCTAAGGCCCGTCCATGACAGGACCTCAAGGTCTGGGCGTTCCCTGGACGGGTAGGACAAGACTTCAAAAAAGTGACCTGCCTGGCCACAATAAAGGCACAATCTCTCCCTCCTCCTAAAGGCTCTCTCATCCGCAGAGAGACGCGTGAAGCCCAGGTGCATGGGTTCCTCTTCACTGACCAAATCGGTACCAGGAGGCATGGGAGGTGAGGGAGGCATGGGTGAGACTACAAAGCTCGGAGGCAAACGTACAGGAGGCTTCCGCAAGCGCTCCTTAAGAGAAAGTCTTTCTGAGTCTTGAGTCAATGAGGATGGCAAACGAGATCAAACTCTCTAGCTAAGTGGGTATATCTCGGGCTGCTATCTCATCCTTGATGGAATCCAAGAGACCATGAGAAAAAGCAGCCACAAGGGCCTCATTGTTTCAAGCAACCTCTGTTGCCAGAGTACGGAATTCAATGGCGTAGTCGGCAACAGTTCTCATACTCTGATGGACAGGAGGCACTTGGCAGCAAAAGCGTAGCGCGCAGGAACGTCAAATATCCTTTTAAAGGAGGCTAAAAATAGAATGATCTAATGCTAAACAATACGTTTTTTTCCTGTACTGCAAATTCCTGTGTAAACCTCTCACGTGCACCGGCTCTTCTGTGTCCTGTGGCAGCCTTGCTTCAGCTGCTCTGATAGACACTGTCTGTTTCCCAGAGTATCAGCGTTAAGCTTTTTCAGGTGTGAGCCTGATTGTCTATGTGCCACGTCCTTTCCTGTGCTTTAGCAAGAGTCACCTCAGAGGGGAGGCTGGTGGCGGTGGAGGGGGGGAAAGGGATTTACACAGCCATTTTATCAGCTTTTCAGATTTATGCTTGTTTAAACATAACATATTTCCCGTATTTTTCTGTATTAGCACAGATTTAAACAGGGTCTATACTAGAGATCGACCAATATATTGGCCGATACTTGGCGTTTAATTAATCAGCATCGGCCAATTGTGCTGATAAATAAAGGCCGATTAGCGCGACTTGCAAAAGACTTCTGTAATAGAAGTCAATGCAAGTTGCCTGAAGTCAGTGGAGCAACTTGTTTCCTCTCTGGGCAGTCTGCTAAGAAAAGATCAACAAGATACAATGTTTATAGTTATCTATGTTAATGAAACAAAATTCATATATTAACCAGTTGCTTACTGGGCACTTAAACCCCCCTCAGTCCCAGACCAATTTTCAGCTTTCAGCGCTGATGCACTTTGAATGACAATTGCGCGGGCATACAACACTGTACCCAAATGAAATTTTTATCATTTTTTTCCCACAAATAGAGCTTTCTTTTGGTGGTATTTAGTTACAGCTCGGAGTTTTATTTTTTGCTAAACAAACAAAAAAAGATGCAAAAAAAAAAAAAAATCATGTTTAATAGTTTGTTATAAAATTTAGCAAACGGGTCAATTTTCCCCTTCATTGAAGTGCGCTGATAGGCTGCACTGGTGGGCACTGATAGGCATAGTTAAGGCGGCACTAATAGGCACAGATAAGGCGGCACGGATGGGTGGCACAGATAAGGCGGCACGGATGGGTGGCACAGATAAGGCGGCACGGATGGGTGGCACAGATAAGGCGGCACGGATGGGTGGCACAGATAAGGCGGCACGGATGGGTGGCACAGATAAGGCGGCACGGATGGGTGGCACAGATAAGGCGGCACGGATGGGTGGCACAGATAAGGCGGCACGGATGGGTGGCACGGAGGGGCACTGGTAGATGACACTGATGGGCACGGATAAGTGGCACTGGGGTGCAGCACCTTTGAGGCAGATTGTGGGCACTGTGGGTGGCACTGTGGGCACTGCTGGGTGGCACTGACGGGGGCACGCACTTTTAAAACATTTGGCACTGCAGGGGGCAGGTGGGCACTGGCAGGGGGCAGGTGGGCACTAGCAGGGCTGGCCGTGATCGGGACTAATGTCCCGATCACGGCCGCCGGTGATTGGCTTTTTTTACCGGCTCCGTTATATCACATGATCAGCTGTCATTGGCTGACAGCTGATCACGTGATAAGGGGTTGGGATCGACCCCTTGCACGGATCGGTGATCAGGCGAGTCTCATGGACTCGCCGATCACAGAGCGCGCCGCGCGCCCCTCAGGGGGCGCGCAGGCCGCTCGTGCGCGGGACGACGTCAATAGACGTAGTCCCGGCAAAGGAGATCCGTGCTGTAGCCGTCATTTGGCTATAGGGCGGATCTCAAGTGGTTAACTTATAATACACACATAAAATATTAAACGAAAACTTACCACAGTTTCCCTTGCTGGTGGAGGTTTTGACTGCTGACTTGGAATGAGTACAAAAGATAGTGCCCCATGCATTTCAGCCTTGAAAAAAAATAAAAATGAACAGAATAAATATTTAGCACATTCAGTCTTAAATCCAGAGAAAGGTATACTTAGGACTGTCACATGGCAATGATCGTGGTTTAAAATTGTCTAGAATTTTATTTTTAAATTACAAACATGTCATACTTACCAGCAGCCCAAAACATGGAATAACAACCCCTAAATTTTTCCTGAAAAGAAAAGACTTGTTTCGAACAAGAGATCAGAAACACACAAACTTGGAAAGTTGATTATGTTCCCCTATTTTTTATCCATAGGTGGGAGGTAATTTGTTTGGTGATTTGGGAGACTAAAGGCTGGCACGCACAGGCCAAATATTGGCCAGTTTAACGGAAACCGGCTGACATTCAGCCAGTGTGTACAGCATGTACACTGCATTAGCACTGCTGGATCACTTAAAGTGGAGGGCCACCCTGAAAAAAAAAAAATATATAAAAAATTACAAAAAAATAAAAAAAAATAAAAATGAAAAAAATTTTTTTTTACTTACCAGAAGTGCCTGTTGCTAGGCACATAATCCTAATCTTCCTCTTCCTCCTCCGCGGAGATCTTCTGTCTTCTCTCCTCCGTGCGGCGTCTTCTGGGTAATGAGTCGCGCTGTGTTCTGGGAACTGTGTGTTCCAGAACACAGCGCGTCCCATTCACAAAGCGCTGCGAGACTCGCGCATGCGCAGTAGGAAAAAGGCAGTGAAGCCGTAAGGCTCCACTGCCTGTTTCCCTTACAAGGAATGGCGGCGCCGGGACCCGAGAGCCGGGTCGGCCTCGGGCGGCCGACATCGCGGGCGCCCTGGACAGGTAAGTGGGCTGATTAAGTCAGCAGCTGCAGTGTTTGCAGCTGCTGACTTTTTTTTTTTTAAACGGCCCTCCGCTTTAAGGCTAGCCATTATAGCTGGCTTGGAAGAACAAGAGGTCTTGCTGAACTCACTAAAACTGTGCACTCTTCTACACTGACCTAGCAGGTTTGGAGGAAGGCAAGTGCTCTTATCTATGGCATTCTTGATGATCTCATCAAGGATCAAAAAACAGAAACTAGACCGAGGATTTTAAGAGGCCTGGTCAGTTTGCCAACATTTCAGCTAGATAATGCTGTGGACGAAGGAATTCCCCCTTACGGGACTTTAATGGCCCAAATAGTAGTACACAAAGGGTACGTAAAAGGAATACACAAAGTTTATTGAAATATAAACATTAAAATTTAAATCAAATGGGTGGCTATTGACATCTTAATTGCATACACATCGCAGAAAACAGAAAGACCAAACTCTAGAGGGGTCTTGTAAAAGCCAGAAAGCCATGTCCCAACAATGATCCGAGCAGTGCAGCCAAAAACCTCCAGATGGAAACAGTAGTGAGCAACCAGCGAGACCAGCATGGAGTAAAGCACAGCCATGTGGTGCGCTGCGTTGGGAAAAATATAGCAGGTATGTTTTTATGCACATTCTGGGGCATTAAAGTGGAAGTAAACTCCCCTATCGTTTCCAGCCAAGGAAGCTGGCATCTTTGCCTCGGTTTAATCATCAACTGCTATGGTGCTGCACATGTGATTCGTTATGACACCAGCCATTGGATGGTTTGATAGTTTGGCTGAGAGCACAGCCAATGTGCAGTTAGCATTCCCGGCATGCCTTTTTTTTTTTTTACTGTTTAAATCGATGGGTTTACTTCCACTTTAATGTAATACATATTAACAAATTAAATAATGTGGGTTAACCACTTAAGGACCGCCGTATTGCCATTGTACGTCATCACAATGGCACAGGCAGGCACAAGCACGTACATGTACGTGCCTGCCTTCCAGCGGGTGGGGGGTCCGATCGGATCCCCTCCCGCTGGATACGGCGGTCCGGTTCGCTGCAGAAGCGATCCGTGATGAGGGGATGGCCGTTGGTTTCTGGCCACCCCCTCTGGATCGCTCCTGGCCAATGACGAACTTCCTCCCACTGTGTATTGTTTACACAGGAAGGAGGAAGTGATGTCATTCTCCTCGGGGCGGTCTTTTTGACCGGACTACGAGGAGAAGACTAAAAGTAAGTGTGCACCAACACTACACTGACATGTAGATACACACAGGCACACAAACCCCCCCCCGATCGCCCCCCGCCCCCCTCCCCCCCCCCAGTCACAGTGTCACTGATTGCATTGATCATTTCTTTACTGATCAATGCATTCAGTGTCAGTTGTAACAGTTCAAACTGTCAGGGCAGTTAGTGTTAGGTCCAGGGTAGCCCCCTATCACCCCCCAATAAAGATTTAACCCCCTGATTGCCCCTAGAGTTAACCCTTTCACCCCCTTTTGCCAGTGTCACTAAGCAATCATTTTTCTGATCGTTGCATCAGTGTCGCTACTGTCGCTAGGTAGCTAGTTATTTTTTTAGGTTCACCACCAGGTTTTTATATCGCTAGGTACCCCGATATACTACCCAATAATGGTTTTAACCCCCTGATTGCCCCTAGTTAACCCTTTCACCCCCTTTTGCCAGTGTCACTAAGCGATCATTTTTCTGATCGCTGCATCAGTGTCGCTAGGTAGCTAGTTTTTTTTTTAGGTTCACCGCCAGGTTTTTATAGCGCTAGGTACCCCGATATACTACCCAATAATGGTTTTAACCCCCTGATTGCCCCTAGTTAACCCTTTCACCCCCTTTTGCCACTGTCACTAAGCGATCATTTTTCTGATCGCTGCATTAGTGTCGCTAGGTAGCTAGTATTTTTTTTAGGTTCACCGCCAGGTTTTTATAGCGTTAGGTACCCCCCATATACTACCCAATAATGGTTTTAACCCCATGATTGCCCCTATTTAAACCCTTTCACCAGCGATCACAGTATAAGTGTCACTGGTGACGCTGGTTAGCCAGTTAGTTATTTAGGTTGCCCATCAGGTTTTTATATAGCGCCAGGGACCCCCATATACTACTTAATAAAAATTTGAACCCCCCGATTGCCCCTAGTTAACCCTTTCACCACTGATCACCGTATAAGTGTTACGGGTGACTCTGGTTAGTTTGCTTTTTATAGCATCAGGGCACCCACCATTTATTACCCAATAAAGGTTTAACCCCCTGATCACCCGGCGGGTGATATCAATTAGGTTTTAGGGTCAGGGTCTGCGTCGCCCCAGGCAGGGCTAGGTTAGTGCCAGTACCGCTAACACCCACACGCAAAGCATAAACCTCCTGTAGTGGTATAGAATCTGAACAGATCAATATCTGATCAGATCTATACTAGCGTCCCCAGCAGTTCAGGGTTCCAAAAAAACGCATTGTTAGCGGGATCAGCCCAGATACCTGCTGGCACCTGCATTTTGCCCCTCTGCCCAGCCCACCCAAGTGCAGTATCGATCGATCACTGTCACTTACAAAACACTAAACACATAACTGCAGCGATCGCAGAGTCAGGCCTGATCCCTGCGATCGCTAACAGTTTTTTTGGTAGCATTTTATATTTAAATCCGGAAGGCAGTGCTTGGTTTTCGGGGTCCCGTACGTGGCTAGGCTCCCAAAAAGCCCCCCACATGTGGTATCCCCGTACTCGGGAGAAGCAGCAGAATTTATTTTGGGGTGTAATTTGACTTATGCCCATAGCATGTGTGAGCAATATATCATTTAGTGACAACTTTGTGCAAAAAAAAAAGTTTGTAATATTCCCGCAACTTGTGGCAAAATATAAAATATTCCATGGACTCAACATGCCTCTCAGTAAATAGCTTGGGGTGTCTACTTTCCAAAATGGGGTCATTTTGGGGGTTTTGTGCTATTTTGGCATTTTATGGCCTTCGAAACTGCACCCTTAGAAATCCTGAAGGTGGTGATTGGTTTTCGGGGTGCCGTGCGCGACTAGACTCCCAAAAAGTCCCACCAATGTGGTATCCCCATACTCGGGAGAAGTAGCGAAATATATTTTGGGGTGCAATTCCACATATAACCATGGCATGTGTGAGCAATATATCATTTAGTGACAACTTTTTGTAAATTTTTTTTTTTTTTTTCTGTCATTATTCAATCCCTTAGGACAAAAAAAAAAAAAATATTCAATGGGCTCAACATACCCATCAGCAATTTTCTTGGGGTGTCTTCTTTCCAAAATGGGATCATTTGGGGGGGGTTTGTACTGCCCTGCCATTTTAGCACCTCAAGAAATGAGATAGGCAGTCATAAATTAAAAGCTGTGTAAATTCCAGAAAATGTACTCTAGTTTGTAGATGCTATAACGTTTGCGCAAACCAAAAAATATATACGCTTATTGACATTTTTTTTACTAAAGACATGTGGCTGAATAAATTTTGCCCTCAATGTATGACTAAAATTTAGTTTATTCGATTTTTCTTATAACAAAAAGAAGAAAATATTTTTTTCAAAATTTTCGCTCTTTTTCCATTTATATCGCAAAAAATAAAAATCGCAGAGGCAATCAAATACCATCAAAAGAAAGCTCTATTTGTGGGAAGAAAAGGACGCAAATTTCGTTTGGGTGCAATATTGCATGACCGCGCAATTACCAGTTAAAGCAGCGCAGTGCGAAATTGGAAAAAGACCTCTGGTCCTTAAGGTGTTTATTGGTCCGGGGCTGTAGTGGTTAATGCAACACATCTAAAGTCTGGTTTATTTTTTCACTGTCTGTGTCCCACTGGGGAGATTTGCCTTCATTTCATCCAGTCAACATGAAAAAAAGGAGAAATCCCCTTTCAGACAGTTGCCATTCAAACTGTTCAGTCACTTTGGAAGACTTTCCCTCAGTTCTGTTGACATGGATAATATTTTGCATTTCCATTGCCCTGTGGCACAGTGGTAATTGTCACCATGATAAACAAATAAATAAAAAAAAGTGAACCTCCCCAGAGAGGACGCAACATTAAAATCAGAAAAAGGGTTTTTCATTTCACAAAATGGCTTTAGACCAACTTTAAACCTTTTAATTTCATTCATTCAGATCCATTTCAAACTTACCAGTAGCTCAAATACATCATTGACGTCTTTTCCTCTAATTTCAATACCATTTATTTCTAAAATTTCATCTCCTTCGTGAAGAAGTCCACTCTTTTCAGCTGCCCCTCCTTTCACTATGCGGCTGATGATGACAGAGTCTAGCTCATTCCGTACTGTGGCACCCTGCAAAAAGCAAGCTAGCATCAGAATGAAAGTGTATTATGAAGAAAATGTTACATGCAATAGCTAAAGTAAACCTGCCGTCTGTGAAAATAGATTAAAAATTAGTTTTGTCTAAAATGCATGCCACTAGATGCATGCACAAGCATCTGGTGACATCTTCAAGAGTTGGCCTGCCTGCTCCTACATCTCAATTGATCCATCATTGTAATGAGCATTCTTGATCTATACAATGGGAAATTACTAAATCAGCTTCTAGGTTTTACTGTCAAAGTTGAAGTTAGAAGCTGATTGGGTACTATACACAGCTGCACCAGATTCTGTGTGCACCAGTTTTAGTCAATTTACTCACTGAATTGTACGGGGAATGGCCTTCCAGACATTAGACATTTGCACATTAACCAGTTCCCGACCAGCGCACGCCGATGTACGTTGGCAGAATGGCACGGGAAGGCATACTGGCGTACAGGTAAGTCCAATCTTTAATGCCGCCCTGTCGCCGTGCCGGTCGGGACCCCCGTGAGTCTGGTCGTGGGTCCCGCGGACTCGATCACCGCGGGCATACCCGCGATCGTCTCATGGGACGGCTGAATGGAGGAAATGCCGTGTAGACAGCATTTCCCCATTCTGCCTAGCAACTAGTGACGCTGATCTCTGCTCCATGTGATTGGAGCAGAGATCAGTGTTCACTAAATGAAAGGCCAGCCCCCACACAGTTAGTAACATGCCCCTAGGAACACTAAACTCCTACACTGCCAACCACTGGTTAACCCCTTCACTGCCAGTGTCATTTACACAGGAATCACTGCATTTATATAGCAGTGATTGCTGTATAACTGACAATGGTCCCAAAAATGTGTCAAAAATGTCCGATGTGTCCGCCGCAATGTCGCAGTCACAATAAAAATCGCTGATCGCCGCCATTACTAGTAAAAAAAATAAAAAATAAAAAATTAATAAAAATGACAAAAAACTATCCCTATTTTGTAAACGCTATAACTTTTGCGCAAACCAATCAATAATCGCTTAGTGTTTTTTTTTACCAAAAATATGTAGAATAGGACGCATCGGCCTAAACTGAGGGAAAAAATTTTTTTATATATATTTTTGGGGGATATATATTATGACAAAAAAGTAAAAAATAATGCGTTTTTTTTCAAAATTGTCGCTCTATTTTTGTTTATAGCGCAAAAAATAAAAACTGCAGGGGTGATCAAATACCACCAAAAGAAAGCTCTATTTGTGGGAAAAAAAGGACGTCAATTTTGTTTCGGAGCCACGTCGCGCGACCGCGCAATTGTCAGTTAAAGCGACGCAGTGCTGAATCGCAAAAAAGTGGTCTGGTCTTTGACCAGCAAAATGGTCCAGTCTGTAAGTGGTTAAGGTAGAATTTGTAAAAAACAGAGCACCTCATTTGTTTTAAAGCTCACGATATACCTAAATCCTCAGAAACTTGGACCCTCAGCATTCCAAGGCCATTAATTTCATCCTCTCCTAGGCACTGCAGGCAGAAGCCAGGGATCGAGGTGTGTGTTTTACGCCTTTCTCTTTAAATGTATTTTTGGAGTTAACATATTTACTACACAAGGTTTTATGCACACAGCTTGTAAAAGCACCTCTATGTTTGCCTATACATCAATGCACACATTACAGGCATTTACAGGCATATTTGAAGAGGAGGCTTAAAAAAGAAAAAACAGGCATCTGCTTTTGAGCAGAAAAAAATGCTTCAAAACTGGAATGCGTTTAGCGCTTGAGCATTCATTGCAATGGCCACAATAAAATGAATATTCTGCCGAATGCATTCCATTAGGGAGGAGAAAAGGGCCTAAACCAGGGATATGCAATTAGCGGACCTCCAGCTGTTGCAAAACTACAAGTCCCACCATGCCTCTGCCTCTGGGTGTCATGCTTGTGGCTGTCAGAGTCTTGCTGTGCCTCATGGGACTTATAGTTCTGCAACAGCTGGAGGTCCACTAATTGTATATCCCTGCCTAAACCATGAATGAATAAGAGGAGCTTGAAATTTAATGTAAGGACTGTATAACGGCGTAAATATCTCTGAGGGGGTTGCGGATAAGACATGCAAGCCAGTTATGAGTCAGGGGTCAACAGTAAATGCAGGGAGAATGGAACTAACTGGAAAGTATTCACACTGCTTCACTTTTTCCATATTTTGTTATGTTACAGCCTTATTCCAAAATGGATTACATTCATTATTTTCCTCAAAATTCTATAAACAATACCCCATAATGACAACATGAAAGAAGTTTGTTTGAAAGCTATGCAAATAACAAAAAAAAACAAAAAAAAAACCCATGTACATAAGTATTCACAGCTTTTGCCATGACACTCAAAATTGAGCTCAGGTGCATCCTGTTTCTACTGATCATCCTTGAGATCATACATGAGTTCACCTGTGGTAAATTCAGTTGAGTGGACAGGATTTGGAAAGGCACATACCTGTCTATATAAAGGTCCCACAGTTAATGGTGCATGTCGGAGCACAAACAAAGCCATGAAGTCCAAGGAATTGTCTGTACACCTCCAAGACAGGATTGTTTTCAGGTGCAGATCTGAGGAAGGGTACAGAAAAATGTCTGCAGCATTTTAGGTCCCAATGAGCACTGTGGCCTCCATAATCCATAGATGACAGAGGACTCTTCCTAGAGCGGGCCGCCCAACCAAACTGAGCTATTGGGGGAGAAGGGCCTTAGTCAGGGAGGTGACCAAGAATCAAATGGTCACTGACAGAGCTCCAGCGTTTCTCTGTAAGGAGAGGAACCTTCCAGAAGAAACTATCATCTCTGCAGTACTCTTCCAATCAGACCTGTATGGTAGAGTGGCCGATAAAGAAAATCCTATTTTCTTTATTGTACATCACAGAACACAGTGCACCATAGTAATAACTATATGGGATGTCCCAAAGCAATGCCACCTGAGGGGAGGGACAAAGCAAATAGCCGCTGCCAGGCGTGAGGACCCTATGCGGCTGCCTGCAGCACACTGCGCCAGAAGGTGGTGTCCTCCTGCCATCTTACATCCATTTGATAGAATCTCGTGAATGTATGTATGTACTAACGACCAAGTAGCAGCCTTGCGAATCTGAGCCACAGAGGCTTGGGGATGCACTGCCCATGAAGCACTGACTGCCCGGGTAGAGTGCTCTTTAATCTGAAATGGAGGAACCTTTTTCAGGACATATGCCTGAGTAACCACCTGACAAATTCACTTAGCAACAGTAGATTTCGATGCTGCCTGACCCTTTCTAGGGCATTCCGGCAACACAAACAAAACATCAGTTTTCCGTATCTGAGCAGTCGCTTTCAGATGAAAAAACTAGACACTACCTTTGGTAAAAAGTTTGGGTGTGCGGACGCAGCACCACCTTATCCTTATGAATGATTGAGTATGGCTCTTTACAAGAGAAAGCAGCCAATTCTGATACTCTTCTTGCAGAGGTTATCGCGACTAGGAAAATCAATTTGCTTGTCAAAAGAATCAAAGGAATATTCCTTATAAGTTCAAAGGATTTTCACTGCAACACCAACAAAACCAGATTCAAATCCCATGGGCACAAGGGTGTTCTGACTGGCGGATTTATCCGAGTTACTCCCTGCATGAATACCCGGACTAAAGAATGGGAAGCAAGCAGCCTTTGGAAAAACACTGCCAAGGCCGAACTCTGACCCTTGATTGTACTCAAGGCCAGCTTCATTTCTACTCCTATTTGTAGAAAGGCCAGAATTCTTCCTATGACATACCTACGAGGATGCCAACCCTTGGTTTCACACCAAGTGGCATAAGCCTTTCAGACCCTGTAATAAATGGTCCTGGATGGCATCTCTCTGTCATCAGGGTGGTTACTACCAAACCAGAAAGCCCCCTATTTTATTAGAATGTGAGCTTCAATAGCCACACTGTTAAATCTAGCGTTTGCAAGGCAGGATGGAATACTGGTCCCTGCAACAGCAGATCCGGGCGAGGTGGAATAGTCAAGGACTCCCCTATTGCCATTCTCACGATCCCTGTATACCAGGGTCTTCTAGGGCATGCCGGGGCCACTAGGATTACCGGCTTCCCTTCTTCCCTGATCCGGCGAAGCAGCCGTGGTAGCAGCTGAACTGAAGGGAATGCATAAATCGGTGAAAACGAATTACACAGGATCACAAACGCATCTAATCCGAGTGCAAGTGGATCCCTTGTTCTTGCCACAAAGTTGTCCAACTTCTTGTTGAACCTGGACGCGAACAGATCTACATCTGGCGTACCCCATCTTTGGCATATGGCCAAAAAGACATCAGGATGTAGAGACCATTCTCCCAGCAACAACTGTTGACGGCTCAGAAAATCTGCCTGCCAAATTTCCACTCCTGGAATGTAAACTGCAGATAGGCAAGAAACAGGACTCTGTCCAAGACAGAATATGGTCCACCTCCCTTTGGGCTGCGTGGCTTCTGGTGCCCCCTTGGTGATTGATATAGGCCACTGCTGTGGCATTATCGTATTGTATCCTGACAGGAGCATTCGGCAACCTAGACGTCCAGGCTATTAGAGCCAGATATATTGCCCAAATCTCTAGCATATTGATGGGCAAAGTCTTCTCGGACTCTGACCACTTCCCTTGAACAGCGGCCTCTTCTAGAACTGCTCCCCAGCCCCATAGCCTGGCATCAGTTGTTACTACTTTCTAGCAAACTGGAATGAAGGATTTCCCCTTCTGTAAATCCCTAGCTATCAACCACCAATTGAGACTCTGGCGTACCTTTGGAGCCAGATTCATTCGATAATCCAAAGTTTGGATCCATTTGTTCCAAGCAGACAGAATACTGTGTTGCAACAGTCTTGAATGAAACTGGGCACAGGGAACCACTTCGAAGGAAGATGCCATTTTCCCTAGTAATCTCATACAAAGGCAAATGGAAGGACCCTTCCTTGCCTTGACCTCCTGGAACAGCTCTTGGACCGTTGACCTTTGAGGCAAGAACACCCTTTACTGGGTTGTGTCTATGACCAGGCCCAAATACTGCAGTCTTCTTACCGGCTGCAAGGATGATTTCTCTAGGTTGAGAATCCAACCCAGGTGTCTCAGATAACTTACTGTTCTGGACACCCCCTGATTTAACCCTGCTATTTACCGATTTACCAGTAGCAGGTCATTTAGGTATGCTATTATTGCTATACCCTAGCCCTTTAGTCTTAATAGTACAGGAGCTAACACTTTTGTAAACAGTTGGGGCGGTCGCTAACCAGAAAGGCAAGGCCACCAACTGAAAGAGGCGCTCCTCTACCACAAACCACAGAAACTTCTGGTGAAAGGGAAATATTGGGACATGTAGATACGCATCCTTGATATCTATGGATGCTAGAACCTCTCCCTTGGGTGGAAACTAACCAAATTGACTCCGTTTGAAAGTAGCGAATGTTAAGGAAGCGATTCCTGAGCTGGGTCCAGCATCTTCATTTGGTTTTGGTACCATAAAGAGATTTGTATAAAACCCATGTCCCTCTCTTCTGAGGGAACCTCTATTACTACTTCCTGATACAGTAATTGGTCCAGTGCCAGAAATAAGGACTTTTACTGGGCCCTTGGGAACGTTTGATACTAGAAAACGCGATTGTGGAAACTCTTGGAACTCTAGTTTGTAGTCTAGGGCTACTACAGAGAGGACCCATTTGTCTTGGATTTCCTCTTGCCAAGTTTCTGAAAACCCCAGCAGTCTTCCCGCCCACTCAATCGAGTGGGGGCGCCCCTTCACAAGGAAGCCTTAGGACTCTGTTTTGTGGACTTCTGACTCCAGGGATTTTTGAAGCCCTGTGTCTGATTATGAGGCTTATCCTTTACCCCCTGACGGTAGAGGCAGTCGAGACTGCCTGGAGGCTGTTGCCCCAGACATCTAAGGAGGTGGTTACAACCTTTCTCCATGAAACGGAAACCCAGCCAAGAGCTTCTTGCATGATAACTCGGCTGGCCAGCTGTCTAGCCACAGAAACCTGCTCATATGCAACAACATGAGCGCAAGGCAAGATGCCTGATGGATAAAATCCTTAAAAGTGTCTACTGCAAAGTATAGGGCCCTAGATAGCTCAGCTAAACTTAGGGCCTCCTCAGTTTGAGCAGGACCTTTTTTTTTTCATTTTTTTTTAAAAAAAACCTGCTTGACAGATACCTATTGCTGCCACTGCAGGTTGTACTACCGCACCAGCCACAGCAAATGAGGCTTTAAGTAGAGATTCCAACTTCTTATCAGCAGGATTACCAAATACTTGTACACTGTCCACTTGGACAAGTAAACTCCTGTTCACAGAGGAGATAGCCGCATCTACCACTGGCAAATTCAATTCTTTATCCTATGGAGAAAGTTCTCAAAGAGATGGAAAGTCTTTTGGGAGGAGAAAACGGCTTAATTGGGTGATCTCAATGAGCATAAATCAGTTGCTCCAGTAACTAGTAAATAGGGAAAGCACGAGAACCCTGTGGGAGTTTTAGCGAACCCAAAGGAGGAGAAGGAAACATCCTCCACTTCTGCAGGAGGCAACTTATATCCAGAATGAGCAACTTTGCACTCCACCCTGATGAATTACCCCTCCTGGGGGAAGATATAGTCCAAAGTACAAAAAAGCAGAGTTACTAAAGTGCCTCTACTGCCAAGCTTTAGTCTAGCAATTACATAATATTCTGCTATAAATGCTCAGTCTCAATGCTGAGTAAAACGTGCCCCTTAAAAATGCCTTTATCCACACACCCATACAGCTTACATACCACTTGTATGCTCTGTGTCCCTCTGTCAGCAATACACTTCCAGAGTGCAAACTTTTTAAGTCAGTGAGCCTTGCGCCTGTGCAGTGTCTCACGTGCACTCCGATCCACGTGCATGACGGCGACGTCTAAGCCATGCCCCTCGCATTCCAGAACCTCCCCCTTTTAAAAAAATAAAAAAATAAATTCCCTTTCCCACGCTGTGTGCTGTGGAGGGTAGGTCTCAGCGAGGGGGGAACTGGACCTCTGACAGAGCAGGAGAAAATAGCAATACTGCAACCTTTGCTAACACTTGAGCACACACAGGGGAAGCATGGAATGTTGGAGCCAGGCATCTAGCTTTTTCACCCTCGAGTGGCTAAACACAGGCAAGGCACACATACTCACACCAGAAAGACCAAGTGAAATATAAAAATATACATTCCTTGTCATCTTTCTGACTTACCTGATCCCACTGCAGGACTGCTGGAAATAATCACAGACAGATCCAGCCTTCCCCCATCACAGCGGGACGTGTCATGCCAGAACTTCAAGGATCGGGTCCCCTTTTACGGGTCCACTCCATCGGACCTGTACAGCACCCTGACAGAAAACTCTTTGGTTGTATCAACATGACCATGACTGCGCAATTGTCAGTTATAGCGACGCAGTGCCATATCACAAAAAATGGTCTGGTCATTAAGGGGGGAAATCCTTCAGGGGCCGAAGTAGTTAAAATACTTTTTATTGTAGAATACATGCATGTACTGTATAAATAGCAGGTCAACCTATATACTTTACATAGAATGCAACAAAACTATTGTACCTATATATGCTTCAAAATCTACATTTTCTGGATATGACTATTTTCTTACCAGTGGTATATCTTTTGCCTTCTCTATTCTTACAATTTTAACCATTTCATCTCCATATTGCCCAATGTTTTCATAAAATGCATCTTCAGAAATGGACTCGGGCATCATTTCCTGCTCTGCCACTTTGTCATGTGCCAAAAGGAGAGCCTAAATGGAGCGGAAAAATGGTTACAGAACAGAAAGTATATTATATTTAAAAAGAACATTCCTCAAAGCTCAAAACGTCTTCAAAACTTACAGATGACAGAAAACAAAAAGTTATTTAACATATAATATAACATAATAATTTAAGTATATCAACAGTTTCAGGCTGTTTGGTTGTCACCAGTGCAGTATGAAGTTTGGAATAAAACTTATGTTTAAAGTCTTGTTACAAGGCGGCTCTACTGTGCTTTGTACAAATTAAGAAGCTGTTTGGGATCCTTTTAGCTCAAGTCATCATAATCTTAAGCCCCATACACACTATCAGTTTTTCTGCTGAGTTTTTCCTTCAAATTTACCAAAACCATATAATATGAGGGCAAACCTTAGGAGTTTCAGTTTGTATGCAATCAGGCAGGCCCTTGTACTATATGGTTTTGGTAAACCTGAAGGAAAAACTCAGCAGAAAAACTGATAGTGTGTATGGGGCTTTGGTGTACTACCCATTAGATCAGTGGTTCTCAACCTTGGGGTCAAATGATTTGCCAGGGGTAACTGAATCCTGGGCTGTTCCTGAAGCCCACGCTGCTCTCCCAGCCTTTTTGAGGCCGCCCAGCTGGGCGGTTCCTGGAGCCTGCAGCCACCCATTCAGTTCACGGCATGGCTGGGGGGCAGAGACTAGAGGTCAGCTGACGGGTGAGGAATGTAAAGTGGGAGGGGCTGAAGGAGACCCTATCTCACGATTTCGGCACAGGTGTCATGGCTACGAGACACCACAAAATCGGAAACACACTGAGTAACACTACCTGTGATTATAGTTGCCATTAAAAATTCCCCACTACAATACTCAGATCAGCAGATGACTTGATCAACAGCACCCAAGTTGGCTGATCAGAACTCCCCCAGCACTGCCACTGCCCCTCCCCCCCCTCCAGCACTGCCACTCATTTCATGGGATATGCTGACCAGGGACACAAGAAGCCAACCCAATGTCCTTATTCAAATGAAAATCCAAAGACGGAACTATGTAAAAAAGGGTGAAGCACCACCTTAACTTGAGTAAGGTGAATGGCAAGATAACGCCACCATTCACGATACCCTGCAAGTAGATGTGATAGCCACCAAGAAGCCATCTTCTGAGACAGAGTAAGCAGTGGAACCTTCCAAATATTTTGAGAGAAAGATAGAGAGGCCTTTTGGAGAACCGAAAACACCAAGTTAAGATCCCATGGTGGTGGGAGAAACCTCCCCAGTGGAAACAGACGCCTAACCGCTTGAACACAAAGGCATGCACCAGGGAGTGCGAGACCAGGAGACTCTGAAGAAGACCGCCCAGGCCAACTGGCCCTCAATGGTACTCCAGGCCAATTCCTGTTCATCCCTCTATAAATGTAGGTCCAAAACAGAGCCACCTAAAAGGAACGCGGCAAATCTGATGAAACATGGCCCAGAGAAGGTCCCACCCCGTGGCCCAACCCTAGTCAATTGAGGTATCCATCTGACAGTGCTCACTCCTGGTATGCGTATGGTCGGAAAAGGGCCGGAACTAGACATTCTGCCCACCGGAGGAGGATACTGGAATCAGCCAGGGTCACCCAACTGCCTTTTTGGCCCACCATGGTGAGGGACATAAGCCACTGCTGTTGCCTTGTCTGACTGGATCCGTACTGGGAGCCCCCCTTAGTCAAGCTGTCCAGACCTAGTCTGATCAATTAAAGTTCCGGGATATTACACGGTAGCCCAGATTACACGCATGGCCTACGACCTCGAGCCAAGCTCAGTCCCAGGACATCTCCCCACCAGGACAGACCGTTATTGGTGGTCACCCTGTTCAATACAAGGGAAGAAAGGATCTTCCCCACTGAAGAACTGGAGAACAAAGCCACCAGACTAGGGAACCATTGATTTATTGATTGAGCTGAATCCAATTGTTCAGAGACCTTGGGTATTTGTCCCATTATGCCAGGATCTCCCAAAGGGAGCCTACATAGAACTGTGCCAACGACCTTGCCTCAAAAAAGGGCAGATACCATCAGACCCAACACCCACATGTAGATACGCAGAGGAGCCCACCTGCCGGTTAGTAAATGATAAAAACACTGCATGCCACTTGTGAACACCTGAGGAGTGGTGGCAAGATCAAAGGACCATACCATGCGCCGATAATGCTCCTCACCCACAGCAGAGGAGGAAGTGCTGGAGTGGGGCACATGATTATTTTCATAATCGATTAATTGCCCGATTATTGTTTCAATTAATCGAAAAATCGGTTAATAACCTTAAAAAAAGCGTGGTGTATAATATAATTATGTAAAGTTTAAAAAAAAAAAAAAAGGGCAATTTATTCTGAAATCTCTATGCAGTGGTAAATATAAATAACCAACTATATGGTTAGGGAGCAAAATACAGTGAGGTCCATAAATATTGGGGCATCGACACAATTATAATCCTTTTGGCTCTACACACCACCACAATGGATTTGAAATAGAAACTAACACGATCTGCTTTAACTGCAGACTTTCAGCTTTAATTTGAGGGTATTTACATCCAAAGCAGGTGAACAGTGTAGGAATTACAACAGTTTGTGCCTCCCACTTTTTAAGGGACCAAAAGTAATGGGACAATTGGCTGCTCAGCTGTTCCATGGCCAGGTGTGCGTTATTCCCTCGTTATCACATTTACAAGGAGCAGATAAAAGGTCCAGAGTTCATTTCAAGTGTGCTATTTGCATTTGGAATCTGTTGCTGTCAACTCTCAGTATGAGATCTAAAAATCTGTCACCATCAATGAAGCAAGCCATCATTAGGCTGAAAAAGCAAAAGACAAACCCATCAGAGAGATAGCAACAACATTAGGTGTGGCCAAATCAACTGTTTGGAACATCCTTAAAAAGAACGAACGACCGGTGAGCTCAGCAAGACCAAAAGACCCAGAAGACCATGGAAAACAACTGTGGTGGATGACCGAAGAATTCTTTCTCTGGTGAAGAAAACACCCTTCACAACAGTTGGCCAGATCAAAAAAAAATCTCCAGAAGGTAGGTGAATGTGTGTCAAAGTCATCAATCAAGAGAAGACTTCAGAGTGAATACAGAGAATTCACCACAAGATGTAAACCATTGGTGAGCCTCAAAAACAGGAAGGCCAGATTAGAGTTTGCCAAACATCTAAAACTCCTACACAGATCTGGAACAACATCCTATGGACAGATGACACCAAGATCAACTTGTACCAGAGTGATGGGAAGAGAAGAGTATGGAGAAGGAAAGGAACTGCTTATGATCCAAAGCATACCACCTCATCAGTGAAGCATGATGGTGGTAGTGTCATGGCGTGAGCATGTATGGCTGCCAATGGAACTGGTTCTCTTGTATTTATTAGTGATGTAACTTCTGACAAAAGCAGCAGGATGAATTCGGGCATTATCTGCTCATATTAAGCAAAATGCTTTAGAACTCATTGGACAGTGCTTCACAGTGCAGATGGACAATGACCCGAAGCATTCTGCGAAAGCAACCAACGTTTTTTGAAGTGGAATGTTATGCAATGGCAAAGTCAATCACCTGACCTGAATCCGATTGAACATGCATTTCACTTGCTGAAGACAAAACTGAAGGGAAAATGCCCCAAGAACAAGCAGGAACTGAAGACGGTTGCAGTAGAGGCCTGGCAGAGCATCACCAGGGATGAAACTGGTGATGTCTATGCGTTCCAGACTTGAGGCTGTAATTGACTGCAAAGGATTTGCAACCAAGTATTAAAAAGTGAAAGTTTGATGTATGATTGTTAATCTGTCCCATTACTTTTGGTCCCTTAAAAAGTGTGAGGCACATACAAACTGTATGTGCCTCACATTTGTCATTCTTGCATCGTTCACCTGATTTGGCTGTAAATACCGTCAAATTAAAGCTGAAAGTTTGCTAGGGCTGAAACAACGAATCGATAACTAATTTCATAATCAATTACTATTTTCATAATCGATTAATCGGCCAGTAACATAATGGGGTTAAAAAAACAACTAAAATTAGCCCTTTATAGTACAACAATATAAACACTACTGTAAATATTACTTTCACTGTTCTACAATAAAAAAAAATGAACCCCTTCCAGTAGTGATTATCTGCTTTTTTGTACTACAAAGGGCTAATTTTAGTCTTTTAACCCCATTATGTTACTAAACATCTTAGGCCTGGTTCACATCTATATGTTTATTGATGATTTTTGCAGAAACGCACTACAGTTCATTTACATGGTTTTCTATGGGACACGTTCATATTTGTGCTTTTTCCAGCCGCTGCATATTTGGAAAGGGTCAAGGACTTTTTACGCAAAATGGTGCTTTTTTGGTTCGATATACTTCAATGGAGAAGCTACAGAAAAGCATGTAATGCGTTTTTGCAGCAATTAGTTTTTTTTAATCTGCCCAAAAAAAAATGCAAAAATGCAAATTGCAGTAAACTCACGTGTGCAAAAATCCAAACGCACAGCAAAAAGCACTGCAGAAACAGTTCAAAAGTAAAAACTGCATAGGTGTGTACCGAGCCCTATGCTGGCCTCTCGGATCAATTTTCAGGTGAGAATATTCAGATGAAAAATCTTTGTACATTTGCGGAATGAAAGAATTTTGTTTGAATTTTTCACTTCATTTCTAAACAAGAAACACATACACTGTCTGAAAATTCCTTTGACCAAGAAGTTCTCTATTGTTTTCAAATTTTCCCATCACTGTGGTTGAAAATTAACGTCAATTAGACTCTTTTTTTCTTTTTTTTAAGATTATTAACCGATTAATCGAAACAATAATCGGCCAACTAATCGATTATGAAAATAATCGTTAGTTGCAGCCCTAAAGTTTGCAGTTAAAGCACATCTTGTTCGTCTCCATTTCAAATACATTGTGGTGGTGTATAGAGTCAAAAAGATAATTGTGTCAATGTCCCAATAATTATGGACCTGACTGTATCTAATCCACTCTAAGAATAACTGACAGAAGAGATACACTGTATATACTATTAGAGGAGAACTACTGTATATACTATTAGAGGAGTTCTACTGTATATACTATTAAAGGAGAGATAGTATATACAGTATATATCCTCTAATTGTATATTAAAGGGTGAATCTGGTAAATAGACTCAAAGATACAAAAAAAATATAAAAAAAAAACAATGTCTTCATTAAAAAAAAAAATAAAAAAAAAAGTAATTTTAAGAATGTTTGCTCGATTTTATAATCGTTAGTGGGTTCAAATCGACGTTTTTTCAACCACAGTGATGGGAAAATTTGGAAATGGAAAACTTCTTGGTCAACAGAATTTTCAGACAGTATGTGGTTTTCGTTTAGGAAATTACATTCATTTTAAAAACAGAATGTTAGAAACAAGTGAAAACTTCAAACATTCTTTCATTCAGCGAATGTACAAAGATTTTTCGTCTGAATACTCTTGTCTGAAAATTGATCCGTGTGGCCATAAGGCTCGGTACACACCTATGCAGTTTGCTTTTGATCTGTTTCTGCAGTGTTTTTTGCTGTGCGTTTTGATTTTTGCTCACGTGATTTTGCATTTTTTTGGCCAATTTGTTGTTGGGCAGATTAAGAAACACAAATTGCTGCAAAAACGCATTACATGCTTTTTTGCAGCTTCTCCATTGAAGTATATTGAACCAAAAAAAACACAGTTTTGTGTAAAAAAAAAAAAAAAAAAAAAAAAGTCCCTGACCCTTTCCAAATATACAGCGGCTGAAAAAAAGCATAGATGTGAGTGTCCCATAGGAAAACATGTAAATGAACTGTAGTGCGTTTCTGCAAAAAGCACCAGAACAAAAAAAAAAAAAAAAAAACACAACATAGATGTGAACCAGGTTAAAGGCGTTTATTAACATAATGGGGTTAAAAAAAAATAAACCGAGTCCTTTATAGTACAAAAAAAAAGCAGATCAAAAATCACTCCTGTAAGGGGTTCTTTTTTACTGTAGAAGGGGCTCATTTTAGTTTAAGACCATTATATTACTGGCCAATTAATCGATTATGAAAATAGTAAATCGATTAATTTCATAATCGATTAGTTGTCGATTAATGGATTCGTTGTTTCAGCCCTACTGAACTCATGTACTCACACAAGGCAGGTCAAAGCCTTGAGGTCCAGAATTAGATGTACCATGCCCTCCATCTTTTAAACTGTGCACAGGTTTGAACAAACCCACCGACACTGTTCCCAGCACAGAACAAGGACAATCACACTCTGCAGCAACGGACTTGCATAGCGTTCCCCCCCCCCCCCCCACGCGGAGAACAGCATGCAGTTTGGCGACAGACGACCATTGGAAGCAACAACCGTTTGGAGGAACACAGCTGGAAAAATATCTTACAACCGGACAAACTCAAGACGCGGCATGAAGTCATTCAGAGTAGCCCCCCAAAATGCATGTCTAAGCACCACTGAGGCAACAGACTCAGCAACCAGGGGAACCTGGTGCCAAGAGGCATAGCGGACAAACCTCAGCGCCTACCCAATAGGTCCCCAGCAGCAAAGGCAGGGGAATTCTGCCCCCCCCCAGGTATGCCAGCTGGGCTCTTAGAAGCCAGAGAAAGATTCCTCTATCGGAGCCATAGTTGCCTCTAGCAGCCTAGAGACAGAGGGGTTCACTACTGGTGTAACAGTCTCCCCAAAGGGGCACCTTACAGCCAGCATTTTTGGAAATGCAAAAGGCATTTTGGACACTAACAATCTGCATGGACAAATTGTCAAAATGGGGGAGAGAGAGAGAGAGAGAGAGAGAGAGAGAGAGGGGGGGGGGGGGAGCGCTTTAGCCATGCGAGACATAACAATTGTGACGCACAGGCGCTGAGCGGTAGTCCAGTCCTACGACCAAAAGTACAAGTGAATGAATATATATATACCGTATATACTCGAGTATAGGCCGACCCGAATATAAGCCGAGGCCCCCCAATTTACCCCCAAAAAAACTGGCAAACTTATTGACTCGTGTATAAGCCGAGGGTGAGACATGCCTGTCCATCCCTGTGTTTGTGTCCGTCCATCCCTGTGTGTCCGTCCATCCCTGTGTGTCCGTCCATCCATCCCTGTGTGTCCGTCCATCCATCCCTGTGTGTGTGTGTGTCCATCCATCCATCCATCCCTGTGTGTGTGTGTCTCCATCCATCCATCCATCCCTGTGTGTGTGTGTGTCTCCATCCATCCATCCATCCCTGTGTGTGTGTGTATCCATCCATCCCTGTGTGTGTGTGTGTGTGTGTGTGTGTGTGTGTGTGTGTGTGTGTGTGTGTGTCCAGCCTACCTGTGTCCCGAGCCTTTGTCCCGAGCCTCCGTCCCGTGCCTTGCCTCCTTGCCTCCGTCCCGTGCCGTGCCTCCGTCCCGTGTCGTGCCTTGCCTCCGTCCCGTCCCGTGCCGTGCCTTGCCTCCGTCCCGTGCCCTCTTCGTCGGCGCCTCGGCGGCCATTGTAAAATTCAAAAGCCGCGCCTCCGCCTTCGCCTGTGATAGGCGGAACACTGAATTTCCCAGCAGCCTGTGTTCCGCCTATCACGGACATCGTATCATCCTCGTCCGTAGTACGAGGATGATACGATGTCCGTGATAGGCGGAACACAGGCTGCTGGGAAATTCAGTGTTCCGCCTATCACAGGCGAAGGCGGAGCCGGAGGCGCGGCTTTTGAATTATAGAATGGCCGCTGTCTGTCTGCTCGACACGCTGATCGAGCGGGCAGACAGCGATGACTCGAGTATAAGCCGAGGGGGGCACTTTCAGCCTCAAAAAAGAGGCTGAAAATCTCGGCTTATACTCGAGTATATACGGTATATATATATATATATATATATATATTAAAAAAAGGAAAAAGTCCAATAGCGCTATATTGCTAAAAAAAAAAATAATAATAAAAAAAAGGAGGTTTTATTGGAGGGTGATGCACTTGCACTGCTGCATGTAACGAGATGATGAGCGGCATTGCCTGACTCACCATGAATGGCAGCCAGAGCTCCTGATTAGAAATGTAAATGATGGGTCCTAGTGACTGCTTGCTTTTGATCGGACACATCTGGTTGATGTGCCCAATCTATACACGGACGGCATGCATGCGGGCTGTATTTCGCAATATTAGGGATTTAGTGCCCCTGCCTGCTTTAGGTTACTTTGATGCCTTTTCGTTTCTTAAAGTTTTCTGGCGGGATTCTGACGTCATATTGACGTCACAGGGTGGAGGTGTTACCATTTGTTCAATTTTTGCATGCTCCGTTTAGTGGCTAATGTATTTATATTCTGCTTCCACACTGTTGCACTTTATAACATGCCTGACGAAGGGGCCCTTCATGGCTCCGAAACATTGCACTTATCTCTGTGACTAGGGATGAGCTCCGGCGTGTTCGCACAGCCCACATGCAGAGCCCGCCAGGAAGTCGGCACTGCGCTGATCACAGGCAGCGAGACATTGTTCCAATGCGCGGCTGCAGTGATCGGGAAACATTTCACTGTCTGTGATTAGTGTAGTGCAGACTTCCTGGCGGGCTCTGCACGTGGGCTGTGAGAACACACACCGGAGCTTAGCCCTGCTTCTGGCCACGCTCCAGTCTCAACACCTCACAGGCTCCACCTGTCTGCTGATACTACAAGAGCACATCAGCTGTACTCTGGAACCTCCTGCATACAGTCCAGCAGGCGACCCATGCTACTTCGGGCCTGACCTCTCCTGTACCCACCCTCAGGGGGGTCTGGAACTTAGCCGCCAGGGAGGCCCTCGCTCTCCATTGGAATCTAGCACCAGGTACGTGATAAGCATTATGTCCGCAATGACAAGAAAAGAGGCAACACACACATAAGGGAAAAAAAAGAATGCCGAGACCTTCAAATGACCTCATCTTGAAGATGGATAAAGCCGGCCATAGATGGTGCAATTTTATTTCCTGCAAACATAGGTTGCAGGAAAGAAAAACGCCCAATTTATCCATCAACGCAGTCAGTGCTGATGGGGGAATCCCACTAACCCCTCCCCCCACCCCCTGTGAAGCTATTGTGTTTCCCTGGAAGGGGGTGGGGGTGATGGAGTGCAGGGATCTGTCCCTGACAGGAAATCACAATCATTATTGAAAATTGATAGATCAACTCAGCCTGCCCTTAGATGGTTTGAATCTGGGCGGATCCCTGTTGAACCTTATATCTATGGCAGGCTTAAGACAGAGAAAAGGGAGGGATCTCTTGCAGTGGGTTAAAAGTAATCCTGGATAAATGTCAGAACTAGCGAATGAGAGGCCTTCCAGTTAATGTGCAGAAAAAATCTGCCCCAAGACTCAAGACATCAAGGACACACTGGCCTGCAGCAATAGGCAAGTACCTACATATATCTTTAAAAGGAGATCCTGTATGTGAAATCACAGAATGTGTACTGAAAATGGTGAAGATGAACATGAAGATAAGGGTCTCCAATATTTCAGGCCAAAAAACTCCTGCTCCTATCTTCTGCCAAGAGGACATTTGCTAGATGAAGAAAGGCCAAGAAAGTCTTTATAAATATCTTGTGGAACCCAGGACTTGAAACGTACAGTTTTGATCCTTGCGTCCTATGCTTTAAAACTCAACGGTCAGAGATCAAGACGCTGTGTCCTTCAATGAACAAAAGTCCACTGTTATGCTGTAACAGATTATAATGCAGCTGTTGCAATTTCTACCCCTCTTTTTAAAAAAAACAAACGTCTAATCTCTGAAGTATTAAACAGAAAAAGAAGAACAAAAAAAGTCAACATTGCATTATTAGTGATGAACATACAAAAAAAAAAATAAATAAAATAAAACTCATGTATCAGGCTAAAACTGGCCAAACATGGGGGAAATCACAACGTTTATTTACTAATACTCTCACAATACTTTCATACAGAAAACACAACTGTTAAAAGAAAGTCATATAAAATATCTTTTATGAGCAGAAAAACATAGGGAAGCGTACAAATATTTCAAACCAGCAGGATGTACTGTTTATTGAGTTTGACATTATGCAATAATAGTGTTATATAGTAATTCTTAGGTTTCACACACATATGTAGCTTATTGCTAACACCAGTATGTCCTCCACTGCTGAAGCAGGACAAGATAAAGCTGCAATCTGTTCATGAAGCCAAACAGAATAAAAAAACCACTGTATTAAAAAGAAGCACTTTGCACAGGGATAATGAAAACACAAATAATAAAGATAATGAAAAAGAAATGCTTTTAGAATTTAACTCACTGTTAAAATGTACCCCTTATTAAAGCTTTGTGAAAACACAACTCCAGACAACTTTTGGGGAAGAGTTACAATTTCTGACAGCTCTTTCTCTTGTAGGCTCACTGGGGAGATTTTCTCACTTCCTGTCCTTGGGATGCATTGCCCGTAAAATATGTAGGTATTAAAATAAGTCAGTTATAGTCAAGTGAGGTGATGCCGCTACAATTGACCTGAGCATCTAGGAATCAATGACCTCTGGTCATGAAGCCAACTGAGTTATACAGAACCAAATTTTGATGCCAATAAAAAATAAAGAGAAAGCCGTATTCAAGATCTGAACTTAAGACTATTTCCTTTGGTAAACTATATTCGGGAACAAAGTGTATATTAAAAGTGTGATACGTGAGCAGCTGCCTTCTTTTTCTTGTCTTCTTTCATAAATGGCATACCAAAAAAAAAAACTAGATTACAGCAGCTGCCTTACCTGAATGTGTGGTGTGCTTAGTAAATCATTAAGTTCTTGACATTCTTTCTGATGGCCTGTCTTGAGAACATGCTGTACCTAGTTAAAAAGAAGACAAAAAAAACAAATAGAATAGAAAATAGAAAATAGAACTTTTTTGTGCTACATTTTCTATTACGGTACTTTGATTTGTAACAATGAAAAACTTTTTTTTTTTTTAATACCATATTTTTCTGCGTATTAGACGCCCCCATGTATAATACAACCCCAATATTTTAAACATAAAAGAGAACACATTTCTATTTAGTAATTACCGCAGGTAACATTTACATACCCGTAGTACGTTATCATGCATTATACTTCGCTTTGAGCATATCACTTTATTCAGCCTCTGTATGACTGCTTTCTTCATCAGACATATCAAATTCAACTTCTATTGTATCACTGCTGTCTTCTGAGTCACTGTATTTGTGAGATCATCCTCAGTATCATCCATGGTATTGATGATTCCACATTTCTTAAAAGACTTCACAATCACCTCTTGTTTGACGCCATACCATGAGTTTAGGACCCAATTGCAAACCTCAGTAATGATTGGTTTATTCACCTTTCCCGTCGGTGTCAAGTTACCACCTGCTTTTTGCATCCAACTACTCCATTCTTCTCTTATCAGGGCTTTAAATGGCTTGTTGACTGAAACATCTAGTGGCTGTAGCTGACCTGTAAGTCCACTAGGAATAATTTTTAGGTGTTCACAAAACCAATGCAACCCCTTTTGGTCTTTTCTGTTAAATGTGCTCAGAACTGATCAAAGACAAGCAGAGCTGACTTCTTTTAAGAGCCCTCCAGGTCTTCGGGACCAAACCATTACAAACCAAATGGCCATAAAGTTTTCATTCATCCATCCCTTCTCTTGAAGTTGCACAATAATGCCAGGTGGTATGGTCTCTTTAGTATATGTTTTCCTCTTAAAAATAAGCGTAGGATGCAGTTTATCTGCACAGCATGAAAGCACAGCAGTATAGTGAGTCTTTTTATGGCCACTTGTTTTGATTGCCACAAATTTGATTCCTTTCACATCAACAATTCTGTTTGAAGTTTCCAGGTAAGCAATCTGGCTTGGTTCAAAATTATATTTTTTCCGAAGGTGTATGACATATGAGTGAAATTGTTAGATTTTATCCTCAAACTGGTGGCATTATCCGAGCTAGCTTTTTTCATGCTCTCATGGCCAATCCTGGTCTCCTCATGAAATTGAAGCACCATTTTGCTTTTCCTGTAAAATCAACAATCTTCATTTTGCTTGCAAACCTACTTGCCTGACTTTGTATAAGCTGGGCTGACACACCTAAGCCACTCTGGCGCTGCTCCATAACCCAAGTCTTAAAGCGGTTGTATAGCCGCGGAAGTTTTTTTTTCCTTCCTGACCTGCAAAGGAAAAGGCATAGCGAGCTAGTATGCACTGCATACTAGCTCATTATGAAATACTTACCTTAGAACGAGGCCCCGACATCTGGCCCAAGCCACGCTGAGGGAGCCGACATGTTCCCTCTGCGTTTCTTACGGGTATCGTGGCTCCGGCCACGTGGGAGATGTCTTCCCGACAGGGACCGGCATGTGCCGGGCTTCCAGCCGAGAATCCCCTGTCCAGCCGAGAATCCTCGGTGTGCATGCGCCGCTGCATTCAGCAGGGCATTGTGAGGGGAATAGCTCCTAACCCGTACAGGTTTAGGAGATTTTTTTTTACCTACAGATAAGCCTTATTATAGGCTTTCCTGTAGCTAAAAAGTCTAAAAATTTACTATACAACCACTTTAAGCCATTGCTCCAAGTTTGGCCATTTTGTTGCTTTTCCTCTTAAGGCTGCCTTCTTTTTTGTCATCTTAAGGAGTAGTTCTTCCTGTTTTCTCCACTGTCTGATCATACACTCATTGGGAGGAGGTCCAAACTGTCTCTCTGCAGCTCTATTCCCATGCTCTTTTGCATAGCTGATTACATTCAGTTTGAAATTTGCAGAGTAAGCTATTCGCTTACCGGTATTTAATTCTTTATTTTTTTACATCTGGGCTTAGAACGCGCCAGTCTGTCGCATTAGGTGCACTCTCCGCCTCCAAAAAGGGATCCCATCTGCGCACTCTCCGCCTCCAAAAGGGATCGCATCTGTGCACTCTCCGCCTCCAAAAGGGATCACATCTGTGTACTTTCTACGTCCAAAGGGAGCGAATTCTCCGCCTCAAAAGGGATTGCATCTGGGCACTCCCTGCTTCCAAAGGGATCACATCTGCAAACCTCCAATTGGTTTGTTCATCATCAGCTTGTGATTGGAGGAAGCCAATCACAATGGCGCGGTTCTCTCCTCAGCTGACTTCTGTGTATAAAACTACCCTGGATTTTTAGTCTAATGATAGACAAATGTATCGTCTTATACACGGAAAAATACGGTACTTGTATATTTCTAGAATTTTCTTATTTCAATTCAATTATTTTACTTGTAATTGGTTCATTTGCAGGTTACTGGTTAAAGTTCCCAAACTGCTAAATAAATGCCTGAAAACAAATCTGTTTATGGTTTTACCTGTCAAAGGGTTTGTAATTGTGTCCATCCATTCACACACAAGCTAGTCAAAAACAGCACTCTGCTATGTACGGATTTAGCATTACTGCTTCCTAGGTTGGCAAAAACTGAAACTTGATAGTTAGGAGCAGGGTTATAAGGGTATTGCCCTTTATCACTTTTTGTGCTTGCCAGTGTCCATTGCAGCAGCTCTGAAGGGGTTATAAATAATTTTATTTTTATTTTGCCTTTACATTGCATCCGAAAAGTATTCACAACGCTTCCCTTTTTCCACATTTTATGTTATATTACAGCCCTATTCCAAAATAGATTAAAATTAATTATTTTCCTCAAAATTCTACAAACAATATCCCATAATGACAAAGTGAAAGAAGTTTGTTTGAAATATTTGCAAAAGTAACAAAAATACAAAGTGAACAAAAAAACATTGAAAAAAAATAATCCTGTTTCCATTGATTATCCTTGAGATGTTTCTACAACTTGATTGGACATGATCTGGAAAGGCACACACTTGTCCATATAAAGGACATACAGTTAACGGTGCATGGCAGCGCACAAACCAAGCCATGAAGTCCAAGGAATTGTCTGTAGACCTCAGAGACAGGATTGTATCAAGGCACAGATCTTGGGAAAGCATTGAAGGTCCCATTGAGCACAGTAGCCATCATCCGTAAATGGAAGAAGTTTGAAACCACCAGGACTCTTCCTAGAGCGAGCCACCCTGCCAAACTGAGTGATCAGGGAATAGGGCTTTAGTCAGTGAGATGACGAAGAAACTGATGGTCACTCTGACAGATCTCCAGCCTTTTTCTGTGGAGAGAGAACAGTCCAGAAGAACCACAATCTCTGCAGCATTCCACCAATCAGGCCTGTATGGTAAAGTGGCCAGACAAAAGCCAAAACTCAGTAAAAGCCACATGACAGCTTGCCTGGAGTTTGTCTAAATAGACCTGAATGACTCTCAGACCATGAGAAATAAAATTGTCTGGTCTGATGAAACAAAGTTTGACCTGAATGGCAAGTGTCATGTCTGAAGGAAACCAGGCACCACTCATCACCTGCCATTCCTAAAGTGAAGCATGGTGGGGGCAGTATCATGCTGTGGGGATGATTTTCAGCACAGGAACTGGGAGACTAGTCAGGATCAAGGGAAAGATGAATGCAGCAATGTACAGAGATGTCCTTGATGAAAACCTGCTCCAGAGCACTCTGGACTGGGGCAAATGTTCATCTTCTAACAGGACAATAATCATAGGCACACAGCCAAGATAAAGTGGCTACGGGACAACTCTGTGAATGTCCTTGAGGGACCCAGCCAGAGCCCGGACTTGAACCTGATTGAACATATCTGGAGAGATATGAAAACGGCTGTGCAACAATGTTCCCCATCCAACCAGATGGAACTTGAGAGGTCCTGCAAAGAAGAATTGGAGAAACTGCCCAAAAATAGGTGTGCCGAGCCTGTAGCCGTAATTGGTGCCAAAGGTGCTTCAACGAAGTATTGAGCAAAGGCTGCGAATACTTCTGTACATTTGGTAATATATTAGAAAGGGGTAATTGGCGCTACCTGATAAATAATCCTATATCTTAAATGGTAAACTAAAAACACATACATAGGTTGCCAGTGCTTCAGATCGAACGTCTCACCGTCAGGCTGATATCCTCTCATGTCACTGCCTGTCAGTAGAGTCCTGGATGTTCGTCTGCTCCTGTTCAACCTCACCACTCGCGTGGCCACGCCCTGGCGCGTTTCATGATTACGTCTTCAGAGGGCGATATTCAATTGTGTATAATTAATTTTTGTGAATGGTTATATTATTCCATAATAAAGTGCAGTATAATAATAAAGTGCTCAATAAAAAAGTGCAATTAATGCTTATGTACCCTGTACGTGCTACAGTATAGTGTGCCCTAAATGACCAAAAAATATATATATATGAAATTAGTGACCATAAAAATAATATTACAAATAAATATAAAAATAAAAGAAGAAAAAAATCAAGTTATACAAAAGAAAAAAAATTAAGGTATACAAAAAATACAATAATAAAAAAACTTCTGTACATTTTATTTTATTTTTTTATTTTTAATACATTTGCAAAGATTTCAAACAAACTTCTTTCAAGTTGTCAATATGGAGTATTGTTTGTAGAATTTTGAGGAAAATAATGAATTTAATCAATTTTGGAATAAGGCTGTAACATAACAAAATGTGGAAAAAGTTAAGCGATGTGAATACTTCCTGGATGCACTGTACATGCAGATTAAAATTAGCGAGTAGTGACTTACCTCTCGTGTTAACTCCTGGGCATTTGGAATAAGTGGATATGGGGGACTAGCTTTGTTCATGTGGACAGCAACAGCATTGTGAATCCTAAATGCATTCTGAAAGTCTTTATTTTGCACTAGTTGTAGAAGTAAAAATAAATCTTCCTGGCTCTGTGAATCCACCAACGTGTGCTGGATCTCCTTCAATGAACACAGCAGATCTTCCACTTCTGTAGGTAAAAAGAAGCAGAAAACAGTAGTTCACAACAGAGGAGACAACATGCAAAAGAAACGTAAAATACAGTTTTAAAATACACTGTCACTGACCTGAATGGAGTATATGAATAAAAACTTGTGACATTTCTCTACGTGTACAAAGTTACTTGTTAAAATAAGGAGGTACAATAAAGATTTGTAGAGATATCATGGCTGATTAAGAGAAACAAGTCAAGCCATCTGGGGGAATCATTAGGGACAGGAAGTCCAACAAGAACATGATTCTCTCAGGTTATCCTATCGTTTCCCTCCAACCACTTGGTCACTTAAAAAAAAAAAAAAAAAAAAAAAAAAACGGGGCATACTAGAATGAATATTAATTTTTATATACTCATTGCATCTCTTGAAGAAGCAGACATTCCATTCTACTAAACGTGTCAAGCACAGCACCACCCACTCTTCACTGGACTAAATGTATTGTGTAGGATTACAAGAGTCAATCTAATTTGTAATGAAAGGTAAACAATTGATACAGGGACTTATGCGTGGAACAAAAAGCAAATAACTGGCCTCCAGATTGCATTACAAAATTATTTATAATGGGATCATTTTATGGAATGGCAAACATGGTCAGTTTATTTTAATGGAACTTTATATAAATAAAATCAAATTTCTTTTTTTTTAATATGGCTATCAATGTAGCACTAAAAAGTTCCTTAAATGTTTGTGTATTATCACTTCTATAATGTTTAGAATGTGGTGTACGTAAAGATAGTGGCTGGCCCAATCTATACACTTGTACAGTTGTCTAAAGCCCTCTTGGTCCCAAAAAACAAAGGCTTCTGTGAATGGACAGTAGAGGGGGTGGGTGGGCAGAGTGGATGCTATAAGATTTAGCAGCATCACCCTAATAAGAGAGCAGTATCACTTCTATCAGCACACTAGGAGTATAGTGATAGTTTAATAAAATTGTCAGTTGTTAGTAAAAGAGATTAGTCCATGATGTGGCATGCAGCTTGCTAAACGAAAGCAGAGCTACACCCAAAAGGTGAAGCTCTGCTTGTTTGTACCGCCTCCTTACCCTGCAGTCTTCTGGGACCTGTGATGTGTGGGAACCATTTGCAAGGCACAGCGTAACTCGTGCCATGTGCAGTAGGAAGCCGGCTGTAAAGCTGCAAAGCTTCAATTGCCGTTTCCCTTACCAGCAACTGCACCTGAAGCAAAAAATTAAGAATTGGCTTGGGTGAGGACATCACTGGATCCTTAGACAAGTAAGGGTCCTCATACCAAAAGTCACCAGCTACAGTATTTGCAACTGCAGACTATATTTTTTTTTTCCGGGAAGCCTGGGACTCCACTTTAACTCATAGTAAGCCTGCACATGTTAAAAAGTGGCTGAATTTCTAGACAGTTTGAAGGGAAAAGGCCAAAAATATTCAACTGTACAGATCATGCATTGCTCCTCAAATTGTTGTCTGCATGAATTGGCAATTTTCTAGTTTATCATCAAGAGAGACCTCACAACGATATTTCACATTAAAATGCGTCAAGTATTTCCCCGGACAATGCCTCCAGCAAATTATAGATCCATATATTTCTGTTAGAAAAGTTTTAAATTAGAAAAACAATAACCCTGAGACTGATTTTTAAAAATAGGATTTTTAAAACCGCTTACCTGTAAAATCCTTTTCTTTGATGTACATCAGGGGACACAGCACCATTGTAATAACTATGTGGGTTATATCGGACTATCAGGTGCTGGACACTGGCACGCCCCTTAAGGTGTGAACTTCCCCCATATAACCCCTCCCATTACTAGGAGTCCTCAGTTTTGTAGCCAAGCTATCAAAGTGTAGAAGAAGGGAGGGACCACTGTGTCCCCTGATGTACATCAAAGAAAAGCATTTTACAGGCAAGCTGTTTTAAAAATCCCATTTTCTTTTATTACATCAGGGGACACAGCACCATAGTAATAACTATGTGGGATGTCCCATAGCAATTGCAACTGAAGGGGGGGGGGGGGGGGGTTGGGAGACAGAATCAAGGAAACAGGAGGCCAGAGGACTTATACTGCAGCCTAAAGTATATGCTGTGCCCAAAGGCAATCTCCTCATGACCTTTAATATCTTTTTAAAAAAAAATAAAAAATCAGATAAACGTCTGAACCAAAGACCAATGTTGCGGTCTTACAGATCTGAGCTATAGAGGCCTGATGATGTATCACCCAATAGGCACTAATTGCCCTGGATGAGTGTGCTCTTAATATGAGAAGGAAGAATTTTCTTCTTTAAAGAGGAAGTAAACCCTGATGGGTTTACTTCCTCTTTTTTTCCCTGCAAAGGTAAAGCATAATGGACTACTATGCATCGCATAGTAGCTCATTATGTGTCACTTACCTGACACAGGAGCCAGCGAAGTCGCCGCTGTCACCTGTAGTCCGCCGCATCCATCTTGGTTGTGGCGTCTCTCGCAGCTCCGACGAATGACAGCGGAGAAGCCGCGATGACGTCACTCCCGCGCGAATGCGCACGGGAGTCGCGTCTCGGAGCTCCGACGCTGCCATTCGCCGGAGCCGCGATGACGTCACTCCCGCGCATGCGCACGGGAGTAGACAAATTTGGCAAATCCATTCTTGGACTTGCCGCATTTAGTGCGCCTGCGCGCCGCTGTCTACGGCGCATGCGCCGTAGACAGCGGTGCCCATTTTCGGGCAAATATCTCCTAAACCATATAGGTTTAGGAGAGATTACTTGGACCTACAGGTAAGCCTTAATCTAGGCTTACCTGTAGGTCAAAGTTGTTTGGAAGGGTTTACTTCCATTTTAAGCTGAAGCTTTACCAATCACTTGACAAACCCATCTGGAAAATAGTTGATCTTAACGCTGCCTGTCCCTATCTTGGACCCTGTGGCAGTAAAAACAAAACCTGTGTTTTGCAAACCTGAGCGGTCGCCCTTAAATAGATTCTGATCGCTCTTACTACATCAAGAGACTGTAGTGCTTTCTCTTCCCCAGATTAAGGCTTCTGGGGAGAAAGAAGGAAGAATAATATCTTGGTTTAAATGAAAACCTGTTACCACTTTTGGTAAGAGTTCGGGATGAGGACATCAAATCGTCCTTATACATGATGAAATATGGCTCTTACAAGACAGAGACGTTAGTTCCAATACTCTTCTAGCAGAAGAAATGCAAGCTAAAGATTATCTTTCTTGTCAAAGAACCAAGAGAATTTCTCATAAGGTTCAAACGGCTGATTTAACAAAGCCGACAAGACCAATCTTAAATCCTAAGGATTTAGAGGTGCCTTGATAAGGGGAATAAACCGTGTTACTCCCTGAATAAGCTAGGCACCAAGAGTGGGAAGCAAGAGGCCGTAGGAAAAGACATCGAAATCGGCCTGGATCTGGCTCTTAATAAAAGTCAAGGCCAGCTTCATTTCAGATCCCATAAGCAGGAATCCTGCCTATTGACATACCTCCTGGGGTGCCAACCCCTGGATCCATACAGAGAAACCTATGCCTTCCAGATTCTATAGTAAGTGACTCTGGAAGCCAGCTTCCTGGCATTAGTCAAAGTAGACACTACTGAAGGAGATCACCCACAATCTTTTATAGAGTGGGATTCAACAGTCAAACCTGTTAAACTCCTTGTCCGTAAAGTAGGATGAAATACCAGACCCTGTGCAAGAAGGTCTGGCTATAATGGCAGAGTCCAAGGACTTCAACTGCCCTCCTTATGATCTCGATAAATTCAGATCTTCTGGGACCAGCTGGGGCCACCAGAATCACCTCCTTCTGTTCCGGCTTAATCCTGAGGAGAAGGCACGGAAGTAGCAGAACTGGAGGAAATGCATAGATCAGTGAGAACTGATCAGCTGGGAAGACTAATGCGTCTGTTCCACCTGCTAGCGGACCCCCTGTTTGACAAAGTTGTCGACCTTACTAATGAATGTGGACGTGAATAGGTCCATGTCCAGTGTACCTCCTCTGACCCTGACATATTGCTAGGAAGATGTCGAGGTGAAGAGATCATTCTCCTGGAAATAATTGTTGGCGTCTCAAGTAGTACGCCTGAAATATTAAAATTGCCGATAGGCAAGGAGTGTTGTGTTCTGCCAAAGCTAGAACATTATTCACTTTTTTTTTATGTAAGCCACCACCGTGGCTCTGTCAGACTGAATCCTGTCAGGACAGTCCTGTAATCTGACCGCCAAGATTCTATGGCCAGATGTACTGCCTGAAACTTCCAATAAAGTTGATAAGCAAGGTCCTCTAACCTGGACCATCTCCCCTGGACAGAATCTTCTTCCAGGGCTGCTCCCCAGTCTAGAAGGCTGGCATCTGTTGTTAACACCTTGCAGGATAAAGATTTTCCCTCCTGCTGGAGAACAACCACCGATTTAGGCTCTGACTTATGTCGGGAGCCAAGCATATTGGAAACAAACAAACAAGGCCTGAATCCTCTTTATTCCAGACCAACAGGATGGTGTCTTGAAGCAGTCTTTGAATAAAACTGCGCGTAAGGGACAGCCTTGAAGGAGGCCACCCTTTCCCCTAAAAATCTCCTGCAGCCAAAATGAAGGAATTTTCCTTTCCTGATAAGTTGAATTAGTCCTACAATGGAACGGATTCACGACTGGGTTAAGAATTCTTCCTCTGTATGGTATCTATAACCAGCCCCCAAGTAACCTCCTTGATGATTTTAAGGACTATCTTCCTAGGCTGAGAATCCAACCTAGAGATTTCAGCTATCTATAGCTGAGATCAGACTCTGGCTTTAGACCTGAGACTGAATGATCTATTAAATTTCATCTTCTAATAGGCTAGGACCGCTATGCCTTGAGCCTTTAACCTGGCTAAAGGTGGTGTCAGAATCTTTCAGAACACTCATAGTGCTGTGGCTAAGCCGAATGGCAGTGCCACGATTGATAAAAATAATTTTAGATTTCAAACCGTAGAGATTTCTGGTAAGCGGGAAACTTTGGCACATGGAGATATGCAACTCCCCTCCTTGCAGGATGGACACAGCTGATCGAATTATGAAAGCATCGGATGTTTAGGTGGTGATTCAGATCTCTAAGATCTAGAGTGGGTCTTACCTCTCTGCTTGGGTCTGGGACCTTAAAACCCCTGTTACACTAAGGGAATCTCTGATATTACCGACTGGGATAACAGCTGATCCAGAGACCAGAAAGAGACACTTCTCGTTTCTCTTTCTTTCTCCTTTTTTTTTTTTCTTTCTCTGGAACCTTATGAGCATTCTTCGAGGAGACGGAACTCTTGCATAAGACTGCCACATCAGCAGCCCCAAGATCCCACAGGCAGCACCCAAACTGGACCAGAACCCTTGAATCGAAAGCCGACTGGGCCATCCGGGCTCTTGAAACTCTAGATGTAACCTAGAGAAAAAAATTGCTGAAATCACTCTGCTCTTAACATTGTTCCTGCCAGACTTTGAGAATCGCAGGACCTTTCCCCTTACTCAAACAAGTAGGGGTGCTCCTTCATGAGAAGGGCTTAGCATTCTGCTTCATGGGCTTTCTGCCCCCAAGATCCTGGTGCTACCCCTGGGAACTTTCTACTGAACCTGACAATTGAGATCGTCGAGACTGCCTAAAAGGCAGATACCCCAGGCATAGGAGAGGCTGCATGATTAAAGGAGAACTGTTTGAACCTCCTTTTACTGCCTTTTGGATGTACTTATACACTCTAAATAGTCGTACCCCAGGAAGGGACACAGACTGGCTTAAGGGTTTTCACCTGGTGCTTTAGCTAACCAATATCTCAGCCACCGACCTCTGCAAAAATGCACTAGTCCAAGTATAAGCCATAGGGCTTAAATAATCAAGTCCTTCATAGCATCTGTGAGACAGTGCATTAAATATACCAGCCCCTTGCCACTCCTGCTGATCAGTGAGAACTTTCAGGTATCTCACACCTGGTCCTTAACCCCTTGGAGTCCACATTCCAATGCATTGGCGTGACTCAAAATGTGCTCCACCACAATAGTTCAGCAGACGTTAAAGGGTTAATGGACTGAGCCACTCCAATTGCAGCCAGAACTGCAAAAGACATCTTGTCTTTAAAAGGAAAATCCAACCTTAACTTGCTGGATCCTTTAACATCAGTGCATTATCCACTGGACATGTGAGACTCTGCTCACTGAGGTTACATAGTTAGTAAGGTTGAATAAAGACACCAGCCCATCCAGTTCAACCTGAGTGAGTGTCTACAATTGACCCTATACTTGTATATTGCACACTCACATCGGCCCCTACCCTCAAGGAGCCCACAATTCAATGTCCCCATTCATATACTAGGGCCAATTTTGAGCAGAAGCCAATTAACCTAACTGCATGTCTTTGGAGTGTGGGAGGAAACCGGAGTGCCCGGAGGAAACCCATGCAGGAACAGGGAGAACATGCAAACTCCAGGCAGGTAGTGTCGTGGTTGGGATTCGAACCAGCAACCCTTCTTACTGCCAGGTGAGAGTACTAACCACTACACCACTGTGCCGCCTGGTATTTGCAGCATTAATAGCTGGAAACCCCCCCCCAATTCTTTTATAAAAATTTTCCCATTCAGAATACATAGTTATGAATTTTTTGTGCTTTTTGCATCTTGCAGATTTGCACTACAGAACCTGTTCAATAGGACACCATGTTAAATGGACTCCACAGTGGGGGAGGTTCAAATTAACCCTATTAGAGGTAGATGCCTCAAGAGCCTGTGGTAGACAACAAAAGGGTTAAGAGATTAGACTAACAACTGACTTGTGTGGCTACTCCCTCCCTGTTAGGATCCTATGAAGAGGAAAATAAATATCTTCAAATATTTGGGAAGATCTACCCGATGCCCAGCCTCCTGCACCTCAACAAAAGGGCCCAGAGGACTAGATGGGAATCTGCTATGTTTAGTCCTAATATGGAGAGACATCATAGCAATAATCTTTTAATGGTAGGAAAAAAACCTGTTTGTATGAAATACAGCGACAGAAGTGTTCTACCCTTGACAGCTTCATCTGACTGGCCGTATTTTTCTTTTTACCTCTCGGGGAGAAAGACAGACATTCTTTTGGAAGGGTTTTTAGTTTGTTGTATACCATTAACCCCTTAGAGGGGTTCCTGGTCCCTTTGCCACTGATAGCTTACAGTACAAAGCAGAGGCAGTACCAACATAAGAATGTTACACTTGCTAGGCTATAGTACAGTACAATAACTGCTATTAATCCTAGCTATAACAGTACAATGTTGTCAACAAAAGGTAGATGCCTGTGTCACCAAACCTGACCAGCAACCACGCTGCTCTGTCCCTCCACCGCCAGACTTCAGCTTTTTCTGTAAAGCTTAAAAAACTTCCTCCACATGTGGCCGGAATCTGACGCCGTTTAGCCGTTCCCACCCCCCCCCCACACACTAGGGAAGTGTATGAGTGCTGGCAACATGGCGGCCGGCAGCGGGGGTGGTTAAAACGGCCGCAAATACCCCAACATTTTTTTTTTTTTGTTTCTTTTTTTAAGAAAAAAAAAGAGGCAGCGAGCTGGCATCCAAAGGAACAAAAAACGCCACTCTGGGGCCCAGGAGGTGATAAGAACCCCCCTTCATACCTGAGGGCCTGAGCTGGCTTAAACGGAGAGGAGAGTGAAAGCTTCTGCTGTTTCCAGCGTCAGAACGGTGAGTGCTCAATACAGCCTCCAGTGGTGACACATAGACATGATATGACAACATAAATACATGGAAGGAGAGATTCCTTGTAGAAAATCTCCCCTACCTTTCCGCCGCAGGGCTTTATCAGAGATAAAAAGCCCAATCTTCGCCCTTCACAGTAGGCTCCGAGACCTTGAAAGGAAACCTTCAGAAACGGGTACACTCAGGTAATCCCACAATCCTGGACCTGCGAGAAGACCCTGCCAGTAAACTTTTATTGGCCTTACTACCAAAAAGTACTGGATCCCAGGGCCCAGCTTAAAAGCATTCGCTAGCAAAACCTTGTGTCTTCGGAAGACGAGGCCCTGGTATCACTTATTTAGTCCATTACGGAGACATCAGAACGGATCCGGTCAGGATGGTTGGCTCTCAAAGAATTACTGCCCGTGGAGCTCAGTACACACATCCTTACACGTGCCCAATACCTTAGACACTGGCAAAAAAAACTGAGGACTCCCAGTAATGGGAGGGGTTATATGGGGAAGTACACGCCTTAAGGGGCATGCCAGTGTCCAGCACCTGATAGTCCGATATAACCCACATAGTTACTACTATGGCGCTGTGTCCCCCGATGTAAGAAAATAAATGACTTCTGAGCATGTTGTGTTAAACTTGCTGTATTGTTTTGCTTTAACGCCTTATTAAGTTGTAGGATGATTAGGCTTAACCATATATGGTAGGACAAGACTGTACAGGAAACACCAATTAGCCAAATAAAGTACCATCCATGCTATATCTGTGTTTCCTCAGCCACTAGAAGTGTTAAGGCTATATTATTGTAGGTATTAAGAGGGGGGTTGTACATCTCTTTGTGTGATTCTTACTGCATCTTTTGGCTTGTAAGCTTCATCCTTTTGTGTGACACATCAGAAATAAATTGTCTGCTTCTCATTACACCTGGAGTTTGACTGATCACAAGAGAAGAGAAGAATCATTTTTGGTCCTTCTACGCTGGAAACAACTTTTTGGATCGGATGGTCCCAACAAAACTTCACTGAGTACTGGACTTCGAAGCTCGCTGAGAATTAAAAGTCCCCCCACTCAACGTTAGTGGTGAAATAGGGGCGGGGGCCTAAGATCCGGATCCGCTGTTTTTCGAACTTGCGTGATCCAGTCCTCTGGTGTTTGAGCAGTAAGATAATTAAAATTATTCTTAATTCTTTCTTAGAGTCTCTTCTTCTCTGTTTGATTCTGGTTTAATGTGTTGTAATTACCGACATTGGTATTGATCGTATAATATCTGGATGATCCAGTGCTCGTAGACAGACACTTGGGGACGTTGTCCGAGGTAAAAAATGACGTCACCCGCTGTCCGGACAGACAAAAAAAAAAAAAAAAAAGATTTGAGGTATACTGAACGTCAGAGGTTGATTGCCTGATGCCGTCAGAGGTTGAAAGTCAGACGATTTAAGCGCTATTTAGTTAAGTGATCTAGAAAGATAGCAAAGCTTACTTTTTTCTGTGTGTTTATTTTCTCCTTTCTCATGTTTAACCACTTACAGACCGGACCATTTTGCTGGTCTAAGACCAGACCACTTTTTGTGATTCGGCACTGCGTCGCTTTAACTGACAATTGCGCGGTCGTGCGACGTGGCTCCCAAACAAAATTGACGTCCTTTTTTTCCCACAAATAGAGCTTTCTTTTGGTAGTATTTGATCACCCCTGCAGTTTTTATTTTTTGCGCTATAAACAAAAATAGAGCGACAATTTTGAAAAAAACGCATTTTTTACTTTTTGTTATAATAAATATCCCCCAAAAATATATAAAAAACATTTTTTTCCCCTCAGTTTAGGCCGATATGTATTCTTCTACATATTTTTGGTAAAAAAAAAAATCGCAATAAGCGATTATTGATTGGTTTGCGCAAAAGTTATAGCGTTTACAAAATAGGGATAGTTTTATAGCATTTTTATTAATAATTTTTTTTTTTTTTTTTTTACTAGTAATGGCGGCGATCAGCGATTTTTATTGTGACTGCGACATTGTGGGGGACCCATCGGACATTTTTGGGACCATTGTCATTTATACAGTAATCACTGCTATATAAATGCAGTGATTCCTCTGTAAATGACACTGGCAGTGAAGGGGTTAACCAGTGGGTGGCAGTGTAGGGGTTAAGTGTTCCTAGGGGTGTGTTACTAACTGTGGGGGGGGTTGGGCTTTCATTTAGTGAACACTGATCTCTGCTCCAATCACATGGAGCAGAGATCAGCGTCACTAGTTGCTAGGCAGAATGGAGAAATGCTGTTTACACTGCATTTCCTCCATTCAGCCGTCCTGTGAGACGATCGCGGGTATGCCCGCGGCGATCGAGTCCGCAGGTCCCGCGACCGGACTCACGGGGGTCCCAACCAGCGCGGGAGCACGCCGGCGGCGGCGCGCTCCCGATTGCAGGGCGGCATTGAATATTGGACGTACCTGTACGCCAATATGCCTGCCCGTGCCATTCTGTCGACGTACATCGTCGTGCGCTGGTCGGGAACCGGTTAATCTCTCTGTTGATGTTGCAACCTTATTGAACAACAGTACTGCAGAGATAAGTTTTAATTATTTGTTGATTCTCCCTATAGTGTGGGGAGTGCTGATGTTTATATTCTTCTTGTATTCCTATTGTTACCGTGAGCCGAGGGTCACCATCCCAGTGTTTTATAGGTTAATGAGAGACCCGACTAACGCTGACAATGGGGAACAGTCTATGTAAAAGAATGCCTTGTGCTTTCTTATGCTGCTGCTGTATCCCTAATGTGCCATTAGAAGGACATAAGAAATGTATGCATAGCAAAGACCCCAAGTCCGTTCAGTAATGTGCTAAATTGGAGGGGAAGTTTGGTTTCAAAAGTAAACTGTAAAAAAAGTGTCAGAATTTGGTGGATTTACTTAAATTGTTAGGACCCAAAGATCAAAAAAAAGGTATGGGTTGATAATAGGAGTTTAAATAACCAGCAAAAAAAATAAAATCATTCTTCACGTTCTCATGTTCTGTGTCTGTAAAACTTGCAAGTTAGACACTGAACTCACTCCCCCCTCGTGTAAGGGAGTGAAGTGCTCCTCCATTTCAGATTCCTGTGTGAAAGATTGTGTCTGTAAAAAAGTTAACTCTTGACCAACTATGACAATACAGAAGGGTTATATTGTAAATATTGAAACTTAGCATGACAAAAAAAAAAAAAAAAAAAAGAAAAAGGTACACTGATAATGCCAGTTTACTTTATTATTTTAGTACGTCATGATGTTAAAGGAAGCACATGGCAGAAATTGTTGGTTTGAGGAGGTAGATGGGAGACATGAAGGTGGATTGCACTGTGGAGTGAACAGAATGTTGTAGAATTATTATCAGGTGGCTTGATGAATGTGAGAAAAGAAAAGGCTGAGGATGTTTTGGATTACTTTAAATGTGTCCAGTCCAGAGACAGTATGTGACTGAGTGCGAATTTTACTGCCATAAGGAAACAAGGATTTGAATGGGCTTTGCCAACAGAAGTGTGCAGTAGAATTGAAGCCTAGAGAGAGGAGAGATGGTCAAGAAGGTAGGAAACAAGTAAATGCAGATTGCCTGACAGATGTAGCAGAAGAGAGGGAGATGATGATGGTTAACTAGTAGGGCAGCATTAACCCTTAGAACACACAGAGGTTAATTTGTGCATATGTGAAAATATTAGGACTTTCGTGGGAAAGAAAGTCTGAATAATAGTCTTAAAGTAAATATTTCTTGGATATGTTACTTTTAGAATTCATAGACTTTCAACTGTGAAGTGTTAATGATGGAATGCTGTTTATATTTGGGTACATTTATAAAGTTAAAAGGCTAAGTTCTGAATCAGAATATGTGTTTAGGCAAAAAAAAAAAAAAAAAAAAAAAAAAAAAAAAAAACACCATGTGCATACTTGGTGGACTTATGAAGTTATATTTGAATAAATGAAAGAATATTGTTTTTAACTCCAAGGTAAGGAAGGCGTTTGGTAGTTTGACCTGTGATCCTGTGCTCATTCATGTTAGATAAAGAGTATCCATTTTTCCCGGGGCCAATTCAAGTGCAGATCTGACACCCCCACCCCCCCTCCTTCTACACCACCTGAAGAATGCGGAGGGCTCATTTTTATGGGGTACGTGTCTACTGATTACATGAATGAATACAAAATTGAACCTTTAGGGAGGTATTTTAGAGTTTAAAACATTAAATGAAGGTATGAAATAAATGTAGACTACACAGTCCTTAGAGACAAAGACAAATGATGTCCTCCTTGGGTATGACACATTTTTGTAGGGCCTGGATTCCCGGGTATTTCATGCTGATGGCCCCTTTGGTTCAGGCAATACATTGGAGACCTATGGCCCCCCAGGATGCTATAAAATGGAGTGAGAAAACAGACGGCTTTTAAAGAGGAAGTAAACCCTAATGGGTTTACTTCCTCTGATTCCCTGCAAAGGTAAAGCATAATGGACTACTATGCATCGCACTTACCTGACACAGGAGCCAACGATGTCACCGCTGTCCCCTGTAGTCCGGAGCCTCCATCTTCTTGGTGGGTCTCGCTGCTCTGGCGCTATCATTCGGAGTCACGATGAAGTCACTCCCGCGCATGCGCACTGGAGCTGCCACTCACGGCATATCGGCGTTAACTGCAGCGCGCTCAGTGAGCCTGCGCGCCGCTGTCTACGGCGCATGTGCCGTAGACAGCGGTGCCTGTCTTTCGGCAAATATCTCCTAAACCATGTAGGTTTAGGAGATATTTCTTGGACCTACAGGTAAACCTTAATCTAGGCTTACCTGTAGGTAAAAGTGGTTTGTAAGGGTTTACAACCACTTTAATGACCTAAAACAAGTCCTTTCTAGTTCATCAGTGCTAGCCTTACCAAACAAACCTTTCGAACAAACAGTAGACTAAAGGGAAGGTCACATGACATCGGTACTTACACAGTCACAAGGCGGGCACCAGAGGCCAATTACTTACTATTGTACAAAACTAGACAGTGTAACTAGAGCACTTCCACCCTGTGTACAGGCAGTGGTAGCTTAAGCAGTTAAGGCCTCTGCATCTATAATGCTATATCACCCGATGACACTTGAAGTACCACATGCAGTATCTGTTATCCTTTTACAACAAAAGATATCACATTTGAGCCCAGCACAACACCTTTCCTGTATGACGATTTTTGACATCTCACTTAATACAGAGATGTACTACATTAAAACCATCCACACTAACAACACTCCCTTGTGATGGTCCTAAACATGACTGTACTGCTGCCATCGCTGAAAAGGTACTGCCACAAAGTGATTTGAAAGATGTACCATTGCATGGATTTATCTTCTCTCTTTTAAAGCATTGTCTTCTTTAGGTATACTGAACTTCCACTATATAGACAAAAAAACGTTCCCTGTGACACTGCGCTATCCAAAAAAACAGAAAAAAGCTGCTAACACAATCACAAGGATAAAACAGTGAATAATTAACAGATATCAAAAACGTAGTGTAGCGCTAAACAAAATTATGAATGACCTAGTTAGTGCATCATCATACAATAATTAACCCAAAACACCTTAAGTGTGAAGATTCATGTAAAAAGTTATATATAAAAATGAAATTACAATTCCAAAAAATATAAATAGAAAAAGTCTCTATGTAAGATGTTGATCCAATCCAAACGTGAAATACGGGTCACCATCCAAACCAAACATGAAATACGGGTCACCATTCACCGTCTCAAGATGAAGCTAGCATGCAGACACCCTGTGATATTCCCGTCACCTTTAGAAATAAAGGCTTACCAGATAATATGGATCCAAACGAATGTATATTCGAAGGATCATGCAAGCTTGTACACTTAGAAGACGAGATTATAGATGTAAAATATCCAGGGAAGTAACAAGTCAGACCCCACATAGAGATGTCCTCAACTGGTTGTTAAATCCTCATCGGTACACTCCAGCACAAAATGTTGAACTCATACAAAGGAAAATAAGGAGCCACAATAGTGTAAATCCATTTAGAAGAAAAAATTTTAATAAAAAAGTAATGAACTCACATGTACCAAAGGAAATCAAGCGCTTATTCCATAAAAACAGTGCTACAGCAGTAGTCCCGACGCGTTTCGTCCTCTACGGACGTCATCTGGGGTCCGTAGAGGACGAAACGCGTCGGGACTACTGCTGTAGCACTGTTTTTATGGAATAAGCGCTTGATTTCCTTTGGTACATGTGAGTTCATTACTTTTTTATTAAAATTTTTTCTTCTAAATGGATTTACACTATTGTGGCTCCTTATTTTCCTTTGTATGAGTTCAACATTTTGTGCTGGAGTGTACCGATGAGGATTTAACAACCAGTTGAGGACATCTCTATGTGGGGTCTGACTTGTTACTTCCCTGGATATTTTACATCTATAATCTCGTCTTCTAAGTGTACAAGTGTTAAAATTTTTTCTTCTAAATGGATTTACACTATTGTGGCTCCTTATTTTCCTTTGTATGAGTTCAACATTTTGTGCTGGAGTGTACCGATGAGGATTTAACAACCAGTTGAGGACATCTCTATGTGGGGTCTGACTTGTTACTTCCCTGGATATTTTACATCTATAATCTCGTCTTCTAAGTGTACAAGCTTGCATGATCCTTCGAATATACATTCGTTTGGATCCATATTATCTGGTAAGCCTTTATTTCTAAAGGTGACGGGAATATCACAGGGTGTCTGCATGCTAGCTTCATCTTGAGACGGTGGATGGTGACCCGTATTTCATGTTTGGTTTGGATGGTGACCCGTATTTCACGTTTGGATTGGATCAACATCTTACATAGAGACTTTTTCTATTTATATTTTTTGGAATTGTAATTTCATTTTTATATATAACTTTTTACATGAATCTTCACACTTAAGGTGTTTTGGGTTAATTATTGTATGATGATGCACTAACTAGGTCATTCATAATTTTGTTTAGCGCTACACTACGTTTTTGATACTGAACTTCCACAACTTTAGCTCGTCATCTTTTATCCCTTTTCCATCTCTCTGCGAAGCACACGGTATTCCTCAATCGGAATTGTTCCGATACTTGTAAATAAAAAATTTCTTCACACCCAATACCTTTTCTGATGTACCTTTGATCCACTCAACCAGTTTTGAAACCACATGCAAGAACAACCCACATGCCAGACGACGAATTTCCTCCCTCTACTCTCAATTACTAATAAACTCTGATAAAGATATACCTACTTATGTGTGAAAATGGGAGGAGGACTTGGAATACACTCTAGACGAGGCAGAGTGGATGAAAATCTGGTCCACAATTAAATCTTCCTCCCCTAATGTACTAGCCATGGAAACCAACTATAAGGTGGTACTTAGTACCTGCCAAAATCTCAAAATGTATCCCTGGATACTCAGATCACTGTTTTCGGAAGTTTGGAAAAAGGTACATATAAACACATTTGGTGGTTCTGTCCAATAGTACAGACATTTTGGAAAGAAATATTTACATATGCCTCCAAAATGTTCAATATTATCCTTCATCCTGACCCTACAACGACACTATTATGCCTAAAACCAGAGTGTCTACTTATGCCCAATTTAAACTATTTGTATTTTTGCTCACAGCAGCAAAACAAACTGTGGGGAAAGCTTGGAAAACCCCCTCTTTAGAGTTGTCCGAGACCAAACAAAGAATGAATAATTTTATGATACACGCTAAAATGGCTGCTACCAAATACCTAAATTTCGTAAAACTATGGCAGCCTTGGTTAGAACATTATCATTCAATGATATTGTTTTAAGGCCATGGTAGATGATTTAAACACATGCTAACAATACTGGTTGGACTGTGACTTCTGGATCGACCCGGTGGACCCCTCTTTTCATTTATTTTACCTTTTTCACTCTTTACTTTATTCTTCCTCTCTCTACTCTGTCTCTCTTTACACCTTATGATTCAGCTATACCTTTGGTTACAAAGAAATCATTAGTAATGTAACATATTTCATTATATCAAGATTATTCAGGAAATCTCTAGTTTTTACATACTCTTAAATATTACATTATATTTGAATGTCTTCATCAATATTGGTTTAGTTCATAATCATAATTGTTAACTAATTACTTCAATTTTTCACAATGCTTTACCTCACGATCAATTCTATAATTGTAAGCACATATGATTACTATACAAGTATTCTGAATTGTACAATACTCACTATTAATTTATTAAAGTGGGGTACCCCCTAAAAAAAAAAAATTAAAAGTCAGCAGCTACAAATACTGCAGCTGCTGGCTTTTAATAATCGGACACTTACCTGTCCCGGGTTCCAGCGATGCGGGGGAATGAAGCCCCCCCCTCGCTCCCCGCTCCGCTCGCGGCGCCGTCATGCATACTGTGGGCACCCGGCTGTGGCTTCACAGCCGGGCACCCACTGCGCATGCGCGAGCGGCGCAGGGCGCCGTGATACGCCGTACAGTCACCTGGGACACGTGACAGGTCCCAGGTGAATGTGCGGCGCGAGGGGAAGTGATGTCACCAGCCCGGGCAATGAAGAAGGCAGACTACGAGGGACCCCCTAGCAACCGGTATTTAGAGGTGAGTAAAAAATTTTTTTTTTGCCAATTATTTATTTTTTATTTTTTTTAAGATTTTTAAGTAGTTTTATTTTTTGGGGGGCAACTCCACTTTAAGTTCAATGAAATTGAGTACAATAAAGTATTTTTCACAAGAAAGATGTACCGTTATCTAACCCTGACATGACACTTTTTGTTGATGGCTCCAGTATGAAAAATCCAGATGGTACAAATGCAAATGGATATGCAGTAGTGACAGAGGACGACGACATTTTGGAAGCTAGGCCATTACCAAAACATTATTCAGCACAAGTAGCAGAACTTGTAGCACTGACAAGAGCATGCATACCATCAGAAAGAAAATCTAACCATATACACTGACAGTCAATATGCCTTTTCAATAGTACGTTTTGCACAAAAATGGAAAAACAGGGGGATGGTCACCTCCAGTGGTAAACCAATTTCACACACGGACTTAATTCTAGAACTCCTAGATACAATACAGTTACCAAAAGAGCTTGCAATCCGCAAATGTCAAGCACACACAAAATATACAGACCCCATCCCAAAGGGAAATAAAATTGCAGCACAAATAATGACAGAACAAGAAATCCATAGAGATAGATCATACAGTCCTTACTGATATGCAGCAGAATGCACCACCCCCCCCCCCCCCCCGGGAGAAACTATATTTAACAATAAAAGGTTGCACAATAATAGAAAACATCTACATGTCACCTGATTGAAAACCGGTATTGCCAAAATCCTTATTTAGGTATGCAGCAGTATTGACACATGGAGTAACTCATGTGTCAAACAGGGGGATGACTGAGATGTTTATTTAAGGTATGTACAGCCTATGCCTTCACTAACTACTAAAAAAAAAAAAAAAACTTTTTTTCTCTCAATGCATTATATGTTCAAGATACAATGCTCAGGGAGGCATAAGACCACAGAAAGGGAAGTTTCCACACCGCAATATCCATTGCAAAACATTTGGATGGATTTTAGTGAATTAGACAAATGTGAAAGGAAGAAATATTGTTTGGTAATCAGACACCCTGACCAAATGGGTGGAGATATTCCCGGCAGGAAGGGCAGATGCACAGACAGTGATAATGGACCCCATTTTGTAAATAAAACCATACAACATTTGACAGCAGTGATGAGAATTAAAGTGAAATACCATTATGCTCATCATCCCCAATCAGCTAGATTGGTGGAAAGACATAATGGCATTCTAAAAAGCAAACTGAGAAAAGCTATGGAAGAAACAGGTAAAAATTGTACTACCTACTAGTAGCTGTGACCAGTATGCATATCACACACACAAAAGAAGGGTTAAGCCCATTTGAAATGTTACATGGAAGGCCATATAAAAGATAACCTTACAATCAAATGAAACACCTACTGAGCAGTCTGAGCACACACTAGCAGAATACATGTCTAGGTTGTTAAGACAAAGCAGTACTAATGATTTGGTTATGTCCTAGAAAGGTCCAATTCAAGAAGATTAAAAGGTGCACGTGGGAGATTGGGTCTTAACAAAAAGTAATCAGAAAAAGCAGTGGTACTCTCCAAGGTGGGATGGTCCTTTCAAAGTCCTCTTAACTACCCCTACTGCGATAAGGATTACAGAGAGGTCTACCTGGATTCACCAGTCCCATTACAAAAAAAAGGTTTTACAGGCAGAATAGGGCCAGTTGGCTGCAAGAGTTTCAGAAAATCCAGCTACAAATGGGGGGGAGGGGGGCCCACACAAGGTGGGACTTGTCTCAAACCGATGAAGTCTCCCTCCCCTTCCAACTCCCCTACCCTATCCGGTGGAACTCTGAAGCTGGTTAGGATGAAAGGGACAGTAATTATCCTTGGGTTACTGGTGACTCTTGGAGAGGCATCCATAAGAGGGGTTATACGTTATGGAAGAGCAGAGGAACCTTTGGATTGGGAAAGAACAGGAAAAGCATTGAATCTAACCTTTATAGAGGGAACTAGCACTATACTGGTAGACTTCTGTCAGATTGCAGATTGTGGGGATACATCTGGGGCTAGGGGACTTCTATTGGCAGAGAAATACATTTGCTGGCTCTGGAATAGGGCAGGATGTCAAGCATGGAATCAGGCCCTGTGGACCATAGCGTATTAAGATTGGGGGCATAATCTACCAGGGCCTAAAAAGAGTGGAAGGAAAGACTCAAATACAGAAGCGGCCAACTCCCCCTGCACACATAGTAAGAACTGTAACCAATTATTGATAACATTAAAGGAGCTGAGGAAGGAAGATCAGCAGTTGTACTCTATGGGAGCATGTGTGTCAGGAACTGACCCCTCGGGCAAATTTTTCCTTGAGGTATTACCACCTAATAAAACCAAACAGGAAAAGGTAGACACAGAAGGGAAAGAAGAAGGCCATACTAAAATAGAAGTTCTGAGTAAAACATAAGACTTGCTAAGCTAACAATAGAAGATGCCATAGCTTTGGAGACGGGTTACCAAGAAAAAAAAGAAAAAAAAAGAAGGAGTGGTTAGAATGGTTAAGGTACACGGTTAAAACTCTAAAAAAAAGGAAAATTATTTCATACAGTACAGATACCTCAGATATCTCCAGCGGTTACTGTTTATCCAGGCAACTTTACTTGTTTTGCACTCCCAGGGAACCGTAGCAGGGTGTATCATGGGTCACTACGCGATGACTACTGTGGGTAGAGGATTAACACAGACAACGGTGACTGGGTTGAACGTGACATTCAGAGAGCTGATGTCTGGTGGATGTGTGGGGATAAAAAAAACTGTGAGCTAGGATACTGGCCAATGCCCGAGGGGATTGCGCTATGGTCCAGCTGGCTATGCCCCTAAGGATCCTGTCAGAACACCCGTGGATTAAGAGCCACCAATAGTATTGGAGCGACACCTCTCCCATAGGGTCATTTGACTCTCAGATCTACATAGATGAGATTGGGGTTCCTCACGGGGTGCCGGATGAGTTTAAGGCCAGGAATCAGGTGACAGCTGGGTTTGGAGTCTCTTCTCTGGTGGGTGACTATAAATAAAAATGTTGACTGGAATAACTATATATACTATAACAAAGATTTGTAAACTATACTAGGGATGCTGTGAAGGGCCTAGCAGAACAGTTGGCCCCCACATCTTTAATGGTATGGCAGAACCGAATGGCCTTAGATATGGTCCTAGTTGAAAGAGGAGGGTATGCAAAATGTTTGGTAGCATGTGTTGCACCTTTATCTCTAATACAGTTCCTGGAGGGACCGCGACCAGAGCCTTGGAAGGACTGACTGCTCTATCGAATGAATTAGCGCAAAACTCAGGTATTAATGATCCATTCACAAACTGGCTTGAAGGATGGTTCGGTAAGTGGACTGGACTTATCACATCATGCTTGATCTCAATTGCTGTGGCTTTGGCCGTTTTGGTCACTTACGGATGCTGCTGCATTCCCTGTATTCAAGGACTTTGCCAAAAACTGATTGAAACCGCAGTCTCAAGAACAATGTATCAAGCCCTTCCCACCTCTGAGGAGATCTATGTGGACATTGAAGCTCAACTTAATGACATACAGTCTGAAAGTGTATAACGCAGGGACTATCAACAAAATGTGTGGAGATAAAATAGTCACACAAGAGGAGGGAATGTTAGAAAAGTTTTAAATGTTTATTGTGTGACTATTAGAAAAGTTATTAGAAAAACAATAACCCAGAGACTGATTTTTAACCACTTTCAGACCGGACCATTTTGCTGGTCAATGACCAGAGGTCTTTTTACAATTTGGCACTGCGCTGCTTTAACTGGTAATTGCGCGGTCATGCAATGTTGTACCCAAACAAAATTTGCGTCCTTTTCTTCCCACAAATAGAGCTTTCTTTTGATGGTATTTGATTGCCTCTGCGATTTTTATTTTTTGCGATATAAATGGAAAAAGATCGCAAATTTTGAAAAAAAAAATGATATTTTCTACTTTTTGTTATTAGAAAAATCCAATAAACTCAATTTTAGTCATACATTTAGGCCAAAATGTATTCAGCCACATGTCTTTGGTAAAAAAAAAAGTCAATAACTGTATATTTATTGGTTTGCGCAAAAGTTGTCACATCTACAAACTAAGGTACGTTTTCTGGAATTTACGCAGCTTTTAGTTTACGACTGCCTATCTCATTTCTTGAGGTGCTAAAATGGCAGGGCAGTACAAAACCCCCCCCAAATGACCCCATTTTGGAAAGTAGACCCCCTAAGGAAATTGATAAGTGGCATGTTGAGCCCATTGAATATTTAATTTTTTTGCCTCAAGCGATTGAATAATGACAAAAAATTTTTTTTTTTTTTTTTTTTTTTTTTTTTTTTTACACAAAGTTGTCACTAAATGATATATTGCTCACACATGCTATGGGCATATGTGAAATGACACCCCAAAATAAATTCTACTGCTTCTCCTGAGTACGGGGATACCACATGTGTGCGATTTTTTGGGAGCCTAGCCGCGTACGGGGCCCCGAAAGCCAAGAACCGCCTTCAGGTTTTCTAAGGGCGTAAATATTTGACTTCACTCCTCACTACCTATTACAGTTTTGAAGGCCATAAAATGCCAAGATGGCACAAAACCCCCACAAATGACCCCATTTTAGAAAGTAGACACCCCAAGCTATTTGCTGAGAGGCATGTTGAGTCCATGGAATATTTTATATTTTGCCACAAGTTGCGGGAAAATTACAAACTTTTTTATTTTTTTTATTTTTTTCACAAAGTTGTCACTAAATGATATATTGCTCACGCATGCCATGGGCATATGTGAAATGACACCCCAAAATAAATTCTGCTGCTTCTCCTGAGTACGGGGATACCACATATGTGGGACTTTTTGGGAGCCTCGCCACGTACGGGGCCCCGAAAACCAAGCACCGCCTTCAGGCTTTCTAAGGGCGTTACAGTTTTGAAGGCCATAAAATGCCAAGATGGCAAAAACGCCCCCCAAATGACCCCATTTTGGAAAGTAGATACCCCTAAATTTAGGGGTACACTAGTGAGACTAGGTAATAAATGGCGGGTGCCCGGAAACTATAAAAATATAACTAACCAACCAGCGTCACCTGTAACCGTTATATGGTGATCACTGGTGAAAGGGTGAACTAGGGGGCAATCAGGGGGCTTTATGCGGTAGTATATGGGGGTCCCTGGCGCTATAAAAAGCTGCGGCGAACCTAAATACCTACCTGCCTAACTAGCGTCACCTGTGACACCAATACAGCGATCAGAAAAACGATCGCTTATTAGGCTGGGTTCACACTGGAGCGATGCAGGAACGCCACAAATCCGCGGCGGGTTCCCGCATCGCATGCCTCCCGGCGGCAGTTCACACTGCCCTATGCGAACTGCTGGGAGTGTCAGTGAAATGTTAATGACACCCCCAGATCAGTTCGCATATCGCAGTGCGATCTGCAAACTCGGATCGCATGGTGTGAACACCCATGCGATCCGATTCTGCTGCGGACCAAAAAAAGGGTCCCGTGCGAGTTTGCGGCGGGTGCGACACGAATTCAGCCATACTATCTGTATGGCTGAACTCGAATCGCACAGAGATCGGATGTGATTTGCACTGCAGTGCGGTGCGAATCACATCCATTCTCAAACCGCTGCAATGTGAACCCAGCCTTAGTGACACTGGCGACGGGGGGTGATCACGGGGTTAAACCTTTATTGGGGGGGTTAGGGGGGGTACCTTAGAACTAAAGGGGGCTAACCCTAACTGCCCTAACAGTTATTACAGTCACAAATGACACCCGCCGGGTGATCAGGGGGTTAAACCTTTATTAGGTAATAAATGGCGGGTGCCCTGAAACTATAAAAAAATAACTAACCAACCAGCGTCACCTGTAACAGTTATATGGTGATCACTGGTGAAAGGGTTAACTAGGGGGCAATCAGGGGGCTTTATGCGGTAGTATATGGGGGTCCCTGGCGCTATAAAAAGTTGCGGCGAACCTAAATACCTACCTGCCTAACTAGCGTCACCTGTGACACTAATACAGCGATCAGAAAAATGATCGCTTATTAGGCTGGGTTCACACTGGAGCGATGCGGGAACGCCACGAATCCGCGGCGGGTTCCCGCATCGCATGCCTCCCGGCGGCAGTTCACACTGCCCTATGCGAACTGCTGGGAGTGTCAGTGAAATGTTAATGACACCCCCAGATCAGTGCGATCTGCAAACTCGGATCGCATGGTGTGAACACCCATGCGATCCGATTCTGCTGCGGACCAAAAAAAAGGTCCCGTGCGAATTTGCGGCGGGTGCGGCGCAAATTCAGCCATACTATCTGTATGGCTGAACTCGAATCGCACAGAGATCGGATGTGATTTGCACTGCAGTGCGGTGCGAATCACATTCGTTCTCATAAACCGCTGCAATGTGAACCCAGCCTTAGTGACACCGGCGACGGGGGGTGATCACGGGGTTAAACCTTTATTGGGGGGGTTAGGGGGGCACATTAGAACTAAAGGGGGCTAACCCTAACTGCCCTAACAGTTATTACAGTCACAAATGACACCAATGCAAAAAAAAATAAAAAATGCAATTGGTGTCACTGTGACTGGGGGGGGGGGGGCAGGGGTAATTGGGGGGGTGTGAGTGTGCCTGGCATGTTCTACTGTCTGTGTGGCGTGTTGGTGCAACTCACCGATCCTCTCTCCTCGGTGCCGGAACGAAAAATACCGACACGGAGGAGAGATTACATCACTTCCTCTCCTGTGAGGAGAGGAAGTGATGTCGTGGAGCATTTCTATTCGTCGGGAGCGATCGCGAGGGGGTGGCCATGAATGAATGGCTGCCCCCTCATCCCGGATCGCTCCCGAACGAATGCCGACCGCCGCAGGCACCGGGGGGGGCCCGATCGGGCCCCCCACCCGCGGGAAGGCAGGGACTTATATATACGCCCATATGCCTGCCCGTGCCATTCTGCCGACGTATATCGTCGTGCGGCGGTCCGCAAGTGGTTAAAATGACTTCTGAGCACGTTATGTTAACTTGCTGTATCGTTTTGCTTTAAACGTAAAAGTTTAAAGTAAGTTGTAGGATGATTAGGCTTAACCATATATGGTAGGACAAGACTGTACAGGAAACACTAATTAGCCAAATAAAGTACCATTTTGTACCAGGCACGCTGTTTCCTCAGCCAATAGAAGCGTTGAGGCTATATTATTGTAGGTATTGGGAGGGGGGTTGTACTACTCTTTGTGTGATTCTTACTGCATCTTTTGGCTTGTAAGCTTCATCCTTTTGTGTGACACATCAGAAATAAATTGTCTGCTTCTCAATACACCTAGAGTTTGACTGATCACAAGAGAAGAATAATCCTAACAATTTCCCTCCTTGGAAAGTTTTGTCATAAAACGTTGAAGCTCAGTGGATTTATTTATGAATTTATTTTTCAACACTTAACAGAAATTAACTCTTTCACATCATCATAACATTTCTTTAAAGTGATTTTTTTTTTCACTGTAATTTTCATTGTAATAAAGACAATAACAGGTTACATAATTGAATGCCCCTTTAATGATACACTTAAATCATCATTTGAATAGCCAATTATTTTCATAAAAGATACAATTATAAAAAATGAGATCACTTCTGTGTAGTGTCAAGGGTCATTTTAAATAATTTTCAATTGCAGTACCTGGAGGGTCCTATATATCCTTGAGTGCCCCTGCAAAAAGCTCTATGTGGGGAAGACCAAGTGTCAGTTGCGCATCCATATCAGTGAACCTTTGGCCAGCATAAGAAAAAAAATAAAAAAATAAAAATCGAAAGAATCCAAAAAGTAAGGACAAGTCTGCATGCCCTCCTATAGCCCAACATTTTGACAAACTCCATGGGACATCTGTTGAAGGCCTTAAAATGAAGGACATTTTTGCCCTCATTCTCACTCTGATGGTCCTCCTCCGTAAGGAAAAAGAATGGATATTTTGTTTAAAAACAATGTACCCTAGGGGCCTCAACACCAAGTTAGGCTTCATGCACACGAGACGCAGATGCAAACTCTGCTGGACACATGTTTTTAAAAGCTGAAACCGGCGTTTAGAAACGCGCGGTTTGCAGCGATTTTTACCGAGATTTAGCGGCGTTTTACCGCGTTTGCGTCTAGAAGCGTTTAGTTAAGCTAACATCATAGACCCGCCCCAGCTCAAAAAACAGTATTATTAACTATTTCAGCAATTTTGTGAGACCAGAGTGAGTAGCAGCAGCTGTGAGAGCTGCAGTGTACTTGTATTTAGCGTGTCACTTGCCACGGCACCTGCCACAAGTTGTGGATTGTCCACTTGCCACGTCACTTGCCACGTCATCTGCCACAAGTTGTAGATTGTCCAACTGCCACGTCACCTGCCACAAGTTGTGGATTGTCTACTTGCCACATCACCTGCCACAAGTTGTGGATTGTCCACTTGCCACGTCACCTGCCACGTCACTTGCCACAAGTTGTGGATTGTCCACTTGCCACGTCACCTGCCACAAGTTGGGGATTGTCCACTTGCCACATCACCTGCCACAAGTTGTGGATTGTCCACTTGCCACGTCACCTGCCATGTCACTTGCCACAAGATGTGGATTGTCCACTTTCCATGTCACCTGCCATGCCACCTGCCACAAGTTGTGGATTGTCCACTTGCCACGTCACCAGCCACAAGTTGTGGATTTCCACTTGCCACATCACCTGCCACAAGTTGTGGATTGTCCACTTGCCACAAGATGTGGATTGTCCACTTGTCACATCACCTGCCACGTCACTTGCCACATCACCTGCCACGTCACCTGCCACAAGATGTGGATTGTCCACTTTCCACGTCACCTGCCATGCCACCTGCCACAAGTTGTGGATTGTCCACTTGCCACGTCACCAGCCATATCACCTGCCACAAGTTGTGGATTGTCCACTTGCCACACTACTTTCCACATCACCTGCCATGTCACCTGCCACAAGTTGTGGATTGTCCACTTGCCACGTCACTAGCCACATCACCTGCCACAAGTTGTGGATTGTCCACTTGCCACGTCACTTGCCACGTCACCTGCCACAAGTGGATTGTCCACTTGCCACATCACCTGCCACAAGTTGTGGATTGTCCACTTGCCACGTCACTTGCCACGTCCCCTGCCACAAGTGGATTGTCCACTTGCCACATCACTTGCCACGTCACCTGCCACAAGTTATGGATTGTCCACTTGCCACGTCACATGCCAGTCACCTGCTACAAGTTGTGGATTTTCCACTTGCCACGTCACCTGCCAGGTCACTTGCCGCGTCACCTGCCAGGTCACTTGCCACGTCACCTGCCACAAGTTGTGGATTGTCCACTTTCCACGTCACTTGCCACAAGTTGTGGATTGTCCACTTGCCACATCACTTGCCACCTGCCATGTCACTTGCCACAAGTTGTGGATTGTCCACTTGCAATTGCAATTGTTTAAAATATTTTTCTAATGGTTTTTCATCATTTGCAATCATTTTTGAAATTTTTAATGTAAAAAAAAAAAGGTCACCTTTAAAAGCTCTTATAAACGAAAACGCGGCAAAACGCGGTAGCGGCGTTTTGCGCCTGAAACGTGGAAACTTTTGCGTCTGAACCCATTTTTTTGCTTCTGGAAAAACGAGGTTAAACGCAACTGCATAAAAACGGCAAAAAACTAGACTATGTGCATGGATACATAGGATAACATTGAATGAGTTCAGGAGCAGTTGAAAAAAGTGTCCAACTGCCTCTGAACACGCGTTTAACTGCGTCTCGTGTGCATGAGGCCTTAAGGTTACAGCTATTTCTGGAACCTTGATATATTGCTAAATGGCTGTGACCCATAGTGTTCAATTTCTAGGGCCAAAATATATTTGTAGATTAATTTTCTGTTGGTCTCTCTCCTGTCTATTTAGGCCTAACTCTATATACAATCAAACTATCATCATCTGATAGAGCGAACTGTCCTTATTAATTGCCATTTGGGTTTATTTTTAACTAAATTTATTTACATTTCTTTCTGCTGTGGATATCAATAACCTGTAATGCTAATAAGTATGGATGTTTGTATGGGAGGCTTCTAAATTAGATTTATATATCTTCCACGCTTTCACTATATATGTGGAAAATAGCATAATGTAATAAATCAGTACACGTCTTGACTAAATTAGCAACTGATTGATAGTTGCTAGTGTAGCAAAACAACCTATTTCCATGAATGATTAGGAATGTACTTTGGCATGACTCTAAGACTGTTGCAAGTAACGGAGACAATTCAAAAAGGGGAGCAACTGGTATAAACTCCAGTAATAGACTTCCACAGTGTCCTGATGAAACTCATGTAACATGAGTGAAATGCATCAATGGCACGTTGTCCTGTGACCCTGCTTCACCTTCATTCATACGGCTCCTTTCTATCTGCCGTCCCTCCTGAACAACTTTCAGCACACAGAGATACTTGCTTGTACGTTGCGTACTAAGCCTCAGTGGCTGTGAAGATTTAGAGGTAGCATTTACCTTCTATACAACTTGATCCCTGAATTGGCTCTACTGCTATTTTGGAGATTTGGGGAATTTGGAAGGTTAACAGACTAGAGGGATAGCTACCATTGAGAACAATCTGCCTGTGAGGATTGAGCATCTAAATTAGTGCAAATGGTTGACTGGAGGTGTGCAAGTGGGCAATGCATGTGAACCCAGATCCTTATTCTTTTATTTGATTTCTGACATTGTCTCAAATCAAGTTTGTGATAACCATACACTACTGTTTTCTTTGGAATAAATTTTTCTTGGTTACTCTTTATCCAAGGCCCCCTTTTCTGTTCAATTGCTACCTAACTCTGGGATCCCCCACCCTTCAACAGGGGTGAGTCGGTGAATTTCACATAACTTGCAAGTGTTGGCTCTCCCTTTTTATAATCATTACACTCATTTTAACCACTTCCAGACCGGCTCACACAGATATACATCGTCACTTTTCACGATACCATAACCCAGATATCCTCTTTTTCATTGAACGGTCCAGTTTCAGATAAAAGTGGTCACTGCAGCAGATTCGCTGCAAAACAACTTTTATCGGCAGTGGGAGAGGCCCCCCTCCCGCTGCTCTCCGGTGCCCTCAGCCGGTTACCGGAGCCGTCGGTAGCGGAGGAGGAGATTGGGTCCTCTCCCAGGCTTGGAATGGAGACAAGTGAGGGGTAGATGACCCCCACCTGTCTCCAAACCATTGCAGGGTCCAAGCGACATCAAAACGTCACTTCTGCCTGTAGCTCTTAATGTTGCTTTAAGAGCTATTTTTTTTTATTGCACTTTAGTGTAAATATGAGATCTGAGGTCTTTTTGACCCCAGATCTCATATTTAAGAGGTCCTGTCATGCTTTTTTCATTACAAGGGAAGTTTACATTCCTTGTAAAAGGAATAAAAGTGCAATTTTTTTTTTTTAAACAGCGTAAAAATAAAAAAGGTAAAATAAATAAAACATTTTTTTAAACGTGCCCCATCCCGCAGAGCTCGCGTGCAGAAGCAAACGCATATGTGAGCAGCACCCGCATATGAAAATGGTGTTCAAACCACATATGTGAGGCGATCGCTGCGATCTGTAGCGCGAGAGCAATAATTCTAACACTAGACCTCCTCTACCTCAAAACATGCAACCTGTAGATTTTTTTTTAAACGTCGCCTATGGAGATTAAGGGTAAAAGTCTGTCGCCATTCCACGAGTGGGCGCAATTTTGAAGCCTGAAATTATCTTTCACAATATAAAAAAAAAGCAAAATAGGGCTAACGTTACTGTTGTCTTATTTCTAAATTCAATTAAAGTATTTTTTCCAAAAAAGTGCTCTTTTAAGACCACTGCACAAATAAGGTGTGACACAAAGTATTGCAACGCCATTTTATTCCCTAGGGTGTTAAGAAAAAAAAACATATATAATATTTGGGGCTTCTAAGTAATTTTCTAGCAAAAAAAAAAAAGTTAACTTCTAAACACCAAATCTCATAAAGAGGCACGGTCCTTAACCACTTCCCGACCGCCGCACGACGATGTACGTCGACAGAATGGCACGGGCAGGCATATGGGCGTACCTGTACGTCCCTGCCTTCCCGCGGGTGGGGGGCCCCGATCGGGCCCCCCCCCCGGTGCCAGCGGCGGTCGGTATCCGTGCAGGAGCGATCCGGGATGAGGGGGCGGCCATTCATTCATGGCCACCCCCTCGCGATCGCTCCTGACGAATGGGAGTGAAGCATTGCATCACTTCCTCTCCTGTAATGTAAACACAGGAGAGGAAGTGATGTAATCTCTCCTCCGTGTCGGTATTTTTCGTTCCGGCACCGAGGAGAGAGGATCGGTGAGTTGCACCAACATGACACTTCACAGTAGAACATGCCAGGCACACTCACACCCCCCTTTACCCCCCGATCACCCCCCCCTGCGATATGCGAACTGATCTATGGGTGTCATTAACATTTCACTGACACTCCCAGGAGTTCGCATAGGGCAGTGTGAACTGCCGCCGGGAGGCATGCGATGCGGGAACCCGCCGCGGATTCGTGGCGTTCCCGCATCACTCCAGTGTGAACCCAGCCTAATAAGCGATCGTTTTTCTGATCGCTGTATTAGTGTCACAGGTGACGCTAGTTAGGCAGGTAGGTATTTAGGTTCGCCGCAGCTTTTTATAGCGCCAGGGACCCCCATATACTACCGCATAAAGCCCCCTGATTGCCCCCTAGTTAACCCTTTCACCAGTGATCACCATATAACTGTTACAGGTGACGCTGGTTGGTTAGTTATTTTTTTATAGTTTCAGGGCACCCGCCATTTATTACCTAGTCTCACTAGTGTACCCGTAAATTTAGGGGTGTCTACTTTCCAAAATGGGGTCATTTGGGGGGGGGGGGGGGGGGTTTGTGCCATCTTGGCATTTTATGGCCTTCAAAACTGTAACGCCCTTAGAAAGCCTGAAGGCGGTGCTTGGTTTTCGGGGCCCCGTACGCGGCTAGGCTCCCAAAAAGTCCCACATATGTGGTATCCCCGTATTCAGGAGAAGCAGCAGAATTTATTTTGGGGTGTCATTTCACATATGCCCATAGCATGTGTGAGCAATATATCATTTAGTGACAACTTTGTGTAAAAAAAAAAATTAAAAAAAAGTTTGTAATTTTCCCGCAACTTGTGGCAAAATATAAAATATTCCATGGACTCAACATGCCTCTCAGCAAATAGCTTGGGGTGTCTACTTTCTAAAATGGGGTCATTTGTGGGGGTTTTGTGCCATCTTGGCATTTTATGGCCTTCAAAACTGTAATAGGTAGTGAGAAGTGAAATCAAAAATTTACGCCCTTAGAAAGCCTGAAGGCGGTGCTTGGTTTTCGGGGCCCCGTACGCGGCTAGGCTCCCAAAAAGTACCACATATGTGGTATCCCCGTACTCAGGAGAAGCAGCAGAATTTATTTTGGGGTGTCATTTCACATATGCCCATAGCATGTGTGAGAAATATATCATTTAATGACAACTTTGTGTAAAAAAAAAAAAATAAATAAATTTTTTTGTCATTATTCAATCGCTTGAGGCAAAAAAATAAAATATTCAATGGGCTCAACATGCCACTTATCAATTTCCTTAGGGGGTCTACTTTCCAAAATGGGGTCATTTGGGGGGGTTTTGTACTGCCCTGCCATTTTAGCACCTCAAGAAATGAGATAGGCAGTCGTAAACTAAAAGCTGCGTAAATTCCAGAAAACGTACCTTAGTTTGTAGATGTGACAACTTTTGCGCAAACCAGTAAATATACAGTTATTGACTTTTTTTTTACCAAAGACATGTGGCTGAATACATTTTGGCCTAAATGTATGTCAGTTTATTGGATTTTTCTAATAACAAAAAGTAGAAAATATTTTTTTTTTCAAAATTTGCGGTCATTTTACGTTTATATCGCAAAAAATAAAAATCGCAGAGTCAGTCAAATACCTTTAAAAGAAAGCTCTATTTGTGGGAAGAAAAGGACGCAAATTTCGTTTGGGTACAACATTGCATGACCGCGCAATTACCAGTTAAAGCAGCGCAGTGCCAAAGTGTAAAAAGACCTCTGGTCATTTACCAGCAAAATGGTCCGGTCTGAAAGTGGTTAAGTGGTTAAAGTGGTTGTAAACCCTCATGGTTTTGCACCTTAATGCATTCTATGCATTAAGGTGAAAAACCTTCTCATGCTGCAGCCCCTCAGTTTTACTTACCTGAACGCTTACCTGAACACAGATGCAGGACTCGGGAATGCGCCCGCATGGGTGTCCACCAAGGAAAGCGCTTCTCTGACGTGGACACTCGATGCGGGGAGGAGCCAGGAGAGCCACTGAGGGACCCCAGAAGAGGAGGGCCAGGGACACTGTGCAAATCGAACTGCACAGTGGAGGTAAGAATTACTTTTTTTTTTAAACAAACAAGCTTTACAATCCCTTTAAACATGTTTTTTTGGCTGTCGATTGGCAACTCAGTTTCAGCTCCCTCCATAAATTTTCTATAGGGTTAAAGAGGTGGTCCAGCCCTCCCACAAATACTATAGCTGCTGACTTAATATTAGGGCACTTACCTATCCTGGAATCCAGGCATGTCAGCACCCCAGCCAAAGTTTGCATTGGCTCTCAGGTGCTACCACCGCCATTGCCTGCGAGGTAACCCGGCAGCGAAGTATTGTGGCTTCATAGCCGGTTCCCTACTGCGCATGTGCGCTTTAAGGTCTGGAGGCTAGGCCACTCCATGAGCTCAATGTGCTTTTTCTTGAGCCACTCCTTTGTTGTCTTGGCGGTATGTTTTGGATCATTGTCATGCTGGAAGACCCATCCACAACCCATCTTTAGTGTTCTGGCTGAGTAAAGAAGGTTCTCATCCAATATTTTACAATACAAGACCCCATCCATTAATCCCTCAACGTGGCAGAGTCGGCCTGTACCTTTAGCAGAGAAACAGCCCCAAAACAAAATGTTTCCACCTCCATGTTTAACTGTAGGGATGGTGTTCTTAATCAGCATTTTTCTTCCTCCAAACACAGCGAGTTCCCCTCCTCAAGAAGGTACATGTACAGTCATGCCAATGAACATCTAAAATTATTCGGAGAAGGATTAGGAGAAAGTGATGTTGTCAGACGATAACAAAATTTAGCTATTTGGCAAGAACTCGACTTGCCGTGTTTGGAGGAAGAGAAATGCTGACTATGACCCTGAGAAACTCATCCCTACAGTCAAGCAAGGAGGTGGAAACATAATGCTTTGGAGCCGTTTCTCTGCTAAAAGGTACAGGCCGACTTTGTCACATTGAGGAGCCCAAGGACAAGGCCATGTATTGTAAAATCTTGAATGAGAACCTTCTTACCTCAGCCAGAACATTGAAGATGGGTCAAGGATGGGTTTTCCAGCATGACAAAGACCCAAAACATCCCAAGGCAACAAAGGAGTGGCTCAAGAAGAAGCACATTAAAAAGGTGTTGTAAACCCTTGTGCTTTTTCACCTTAATGCATCCTATATAATTGACAGCAGAAGCTAATCAGCAAGTCCCCAGCACTCTATGACCTCCATCTCTTTCCAATAATCCGTTATGTCTATGTAAACAAGGTATATCTCAGTTGTGATGGGGGGGGGGGGGGGGGATATGGGTGATCCTGTTTCTCTGCAAAGCAGAGATCGGGATCACTCTCTTCCCCTAGGTAAAGCAGCAGTAATCACTAAGACAATGGCTAGGCACAGTTAACTCTTTGATTGCCCTAGATGTTTAACCCCTTCCCAGCCAGTGTCATTAGAACAGTAACAGTGCATATTTTTAACACTGAACACTGTATTAGTTCACAAAAAGTGTAAAAAGTGTAAAATTAGTGTCCGACAGTCCCCCACAATATCACAGTCCCGCTACAAATCACTGATCGCTGCCATTAGTAGTATAAAAAAAAATTTAATTCCATAAATATATCCCATAGTCTGTAGACACTAACGTTTGTGTACACCAATCAATATATACACTTAGTGGTACTTTCTTTTTTTTTTTAAAACCAAAAACCATGTATTAGGATTGATCAAAACTCATGAAGACATTTTATTTTATTTATTTTTTGTCAAAATTGTCACTCTTTTCTCTATACCACAAAAAATAAACGCAGGGTTGATCAAATACCACCAAAAGAAAGCTCTATTTGCGTGGGGAAAAAAAGGACATACATTTGGGTACAGTGTCAGTGCAATTATCAGTTAAAGTAACGCAGTGACGTATCACAAAAAGTAGCCTGGTCATGAAGGGGGTAAATAATTCGGAGGTCAAGTGGATAATTATTGTAGACTATACAAGGCACTTCCTGAATGGCTGATATATCACGTGGCTGACTCCATTTCTTTCCAGCCACACAAGAGAAGTCTGTAGGCTGAAAACAAAGCATGGCTTACTGTATGCAGCCCAAGCTGTTAAACTGTATTATGGAAAACACAGCAACAGGACCGTTCTGCCACAGTAAGTAATCATTTCAACCAAGCCAGCCCAAACTAAAAAAAAATTTAAGTCACTGGAAATATGGAGTTATGATAGCATTCTATAATTGTGTAATGTACCATATTTTTCTGTGTATAAGATGACCCCCACTTTTCCAACCAAAAATTACGAAATCAATATTTTAAACATAAAACAGAACACATTTCTATTTAGTAATTACCGCAGGAAACATTTACATACCAGTATTATGATATTATGCATCACACTTAGCTTTGAGCATATCACTTTATTCAGCCTCTGTTGCATCACTGCTTTCTTCTTCATCAGACATATCAATTTCTTTAACTTCTATTACATCACTGCTGACTTCTGAGTCACTGTCTACTTGTGAGATCATCCTCAGTTCCATCCATGTTATTGCTGATTCCACATTTCTTAAAGGACTTCACAGTCACCTCTTGTTTGACGCCATACCATGAGTTTAGGACCCAATTGAATACCTCAGTAATGATTGGTTTATTCACTCTTCCTGTCGGTGTCAAGTTACCACCTGCTTTTTGCATCCATCTACTCCATTCTTCTCTCATCAGGGCTTTAAATGGCTTGTTGATGTAAAAATCTAGTGGCTAATGCCGACCTTTAAGTCCACCATGAATAACTGCTAGGTGTGTTAGCAAATCCGATGCAACCTTTTTTGTCTTTTCTGTTAAAAGTGCTCGGAACTGAGGATAGGTTCGAAAAAAAGACAGTAACACCCCAATAAAGGGTCAGAGGGCGCTGATCACCCCTAGTGTATAAAAAACTAAGAAAAAGAATATAAGTGGGGTTTAACAGCATATATTACCTGTAAAGGCTAATGGGTATACATAGTAGAAATAACTACTGACATATGGCAGATGGTTTGTAGTACAGATATTTATTAATAAAAAAAAGAGGATTAAACAGGTGACACAGTGGTCAAGGACTGAGCTCCACTATGTGAATAAAATGTTTTACACTTACATATAAGTTTCCCAGTTTCCCTTCCTTCTACACATTATCCGGGTGAAGCTCCTGTCTCTCCTTATAGAGTGGGCAGTACCTAATCAGCGCATTTTCTATATACATATATTTTTATACTCTTTTTATATTTTATCCTACTGTAGGGTGTCCCCTTTGACCTCTGGCTGCCTACGCCTATACTCCCCTCCATATCACATATTGGAGGTGGAACTAGGGATGTGATCCCTTGTAAGCCATCCATTTTTTGGACTCCGTTTCCCTGCCCTCCCCTGTTGGTAGGGCACAGTGACTAATTCCAGCTACACGAGTCTGGGCACATCTATGAAGGACATGAGAGAAGTGGTGGAGTTTACTGTTGTCTTTTAAAGAAGATCTCCCCTGTGGATCATATAGGTATTTACCTGTGATGTATACTAATTGATAGTTAATTATATAATATTAGATGTATACTCTGCCTACAGCAGACTATTTCTAGTATACTATAACGTACAATGTATGGATATATATTCATGTTTGTCTTTTCTTTTATAATAGATAAAACCTTCTGAAGAAGACCCCTGAGAGGGTCGAAACGCGTAAAGGGCTAATATTATCTATTTTTTACTGTGTATACAGATATTTAAGGGTTTATGTGATACAATCAAGTTCTGTCCGTATATGTACTATTATACATTTTATTCACATAGTGGAGCTCAGTCCTTGACCACTGTGTCACCTGTTTAATCCTCTTTTTTTATTAATAAATATTTGTACTACAAACCATCTGCCATATGTCAGTAGTTATTTCTACTATGTATACCCATTAGCCTTTACAGGTAATATATGCTGTTAAAAAACCCCACTTATATTCTTTCTTTGTTCTTTAGGATAGGTTTTCCTCTTAAGGCACCTCATCCACGTTTCCAATCTGACTTTCCAATCATATTTTCTCCCAAGTTGTATGATTTTATCCTCAAACTGGTGGCATTTCATGCTCTCATGGCCGTCCCTTCTCTCCTCATGAAATTGAAGCACCATCTTCATTTAACTTGCAAACCTTGCTCGACACTGAATAATCTTGGTTTACACACAAGCCACTCTGGTGCTGCTCCATAATCCAAGTCTTAAGCCTCTGCTCCAAGTCTGGCCATTTTGCTGGTTTTGCTCTCAAGGCCGCCTTCTTTTTAGGCCTTTTAAGGGGTAGTTCTTCCCGTTTTCTCCACTTTCTGATCATACACTCAGTGGGAGGAGGTCCAAACTGTCTCACTGCAGCTAAATTTTCATGATCTTTTGCATAGCTGATTACAATCAGTTTGAATTTTGAAGAGAAATTCCTTGTACACATGGTCGGACATTCAGACCACAAAATCCATCGGATTTTTTCAGACGGATTGTGTCCTAAACTGGTGTTGCATACACATGGTTGGACAAAGTTGCCAGAAAATCCAATCGTTCAGAGCGTGATGACGTTTGTTACGATGGGACTACGTTGAGGCTAGTAATAGCTTTGCTCTCATAATTTGATCTGAGCATGCGTGGCACTTTGTCCGATTGGAATTCTCTACAAAGGATTGGAAAAAGTCAGATCGTTTGTCGGAAAATTTGAGATCCTGCTCTCTAATTTTTTCCCATCGGAATTTCCGAAGGAAAAAATCCGATAGAGCCCACATACGATCGGATTTTCCAACAACATAATCCGATCTGACCTTTTCCATCGGAATTTACGACCGTGTGTACAGGGCATAAGATATTCGCTTACCTGTATTTTTCTTTTTTTAGTTTCCGACATCTGGGCTCAGAATGCTCCGGTCCCTGTCACATCTGTGGCCTCTCCGCCTCCAAAAGGGATCGCATGTGCAAACTCTCCGCCTCCAAAAGGGATCGCACCTGCAAATGCTCCGCCTCCAAAAGGGATCGCACCTGCAAACGCTCCGCCTCCAAAAGGGATCGCACCTGCAAACGCTCCTCCTCCAAAAGGGATCGCATCTGCAAACGCTCCGCCTCCAAAAGGGATCGCATCTGCAAACGCTCCGCCTCCAAAAGGGATCGCATCTGCAAAAGCTCCGCCTCCAAAAGGGATCGCATCTGCAAACTCTCCGCCTCCAAAAGGGATCGCATCTGAAAACTCTCCGCCTCCAAAAGGGATCGCATCTGAAAACTCTCCGCCTCCAAAAGGGATCGCATCTGAAAACTCTCCGCCTCCACTTGGTTTGTTCCGTATCAGTTGTAATTGGAGGAAACCTGTCTGACAAGGTATGGGCAGCTTCGCAACCGTGTGGTTCTCTCCACTAACCACCCCCAATTTGTTGTCTGATTTTAGACAACAGTTTTGTCTTATCCATGGGAAAATACGGTAGTATCTGGAAGTTCCAACTTCCTGAAAGTCAGTATTGTAGCATAGACCACACCATAAAGATAAAAGTACACTTTAATGGAGATGATTAAAAAGTCAGAGGATGAATAAAAAACATTTCCAAGTCAGTGAATATCGCTTGTAATACAGTTAAAGCGGGATTCCACCCTAAAGTGGAACCTCCGCTGATCGGATCCCTCCCCCCCTCCGGTGTCACAATTGACACCTTTCAGGGGGGAGGGGGGTGGAGATACCTGTCAAAGACAGGTATTTTCACCCACTTCCGGGCATAGACTCCCGTGGGAGTCTACGCCATTTCCTGCCCTGCCGTGCTGTCTGCTGGGACACACAGGGGTCCCAGTGACAGCGCGGAGATTTCCTATTGCGCGGCGCGGCTCGCGCAGTAGGGAACCAGGAAGTGAAGCCGATTCGCTTCACTTCCTGATTCCCTCACCTAGAATGGTGGCGACAGCAGCCGAGAGCCGAGCGATCGATCGATCGGCCTCGGCATCGCTGGAACCCGGGACAGGTGAGTGTCCATTTATTAAAAGTCAGCAGCTGTAGTATTTATAGCTGCTGGCTTTTAATTTTTTTTTTGGTGGAATCCCTCTTTAAATAATTAAGAAATGAAAGAAAAAAAGTGTTTTCACTTACACAATGATGTGTGTGTCTAATTTACTGTAGTAGCATTATAATAGGTGGTGCTGTGTTTCAGCAGAAGAGTCAATGAGTGCTTCTCCAACATTCAGGAGAAGCCTTGTATTTTTATCAAGAATACCAGGCTTCCTCTGATTGGCCGATGTGGAAATTGTGAATCATCTGTTATAGTCACTGCACTTTTTGGCAACCTCAAACCTGTAAAATAAAATTTTTTGCTAATTTGCTAATTTTGGACCTCTTAAACCTGACTGGGCTTTACCTTAAAAACTTAAGTCCAAAAGGTTTTTTTTTTTTTTTTTTTTTTATATTGCAGTTTACCAATGGTAGCTGCACAAGGTTTCTGTTTTGAGGGGGTAAAAAGGCTGAAAAAAGGAAAATTAAATGCAGTTACCACATCGGAATGGTAAGCTGCAATATATAACATTTTTAATTTTGGGTTTAATACCACTTTGGGCTTATAAAGGTTCTTCAACTAGTTTGACACAAAATAAAAGCAGCTACAAAAACTCCCAATGGAATTGCCTAGGTGATCCAACCAGAAGTGGGAGTAGGTACCTGTCTACCTCTGCTCCAAAAAAAAAAAAAAAAAGTTTCCAAAGAAGAAGGGGGGGGGTGCATAAAGTGATAAAGTGCAACCTCCCCTTCATGGTGTTGTTCCACCTTAACCACTTGGCGCCCATACTACGTCTATTGACGTCATGGGCTTTCGGTGGTTATATCTGAATGATGCCTGAGGCCACAGACATTCAGATATTGCCGTTTTCAGCCGGCGATTCCCTGCACCATAAGAATGATCATAGCGGCTGTTCCACTGCTTGATCGTTCTTACGGGAGGCGGGAGGGGACACCCCCCCTCCCGCTGCCCTCCGGTGCTTGTACCGACTCACCGCTTCCATCGGTGAGTCGGTCACAGGATCCGCCGGCCCCAGCAAATTACTATAGAGCTTTCCGGCGGACCAGATCGTCCCGAGTCTCTAAGATCGTTCGGAGGCCGGGCGCGATGTAAAGCGTCCCTGTCCCCATGAGCTCATACACAGAAGCGAACGCATACTTAAGTCCCGCCCACATATGAAAACTGTGTTCAAACCACACATGTAAGGTATCGCCACGAACGTTAGAGCGAGAGCCATAATTCTAGCTCTAGACCTCCTCTGTAACCCAAAAAATGTAACCAGTAAAAAAAATTTAAGTGTTGCCTATGGGGATTTGGCGCCATTCCACGAGCGCGTGCAATTTTGAAGAGTGACATGTTGGGTATCTATTTACTCGGCGTATCCTCCTCTTTCACATTATGCAAAAAAATGGGGCTAACTTTACTGGGTTTTTTTTTTTGTTTTTTTTTAAGCATGAAACCTTTTTTTTCTGAAAAAAACGTGTTCGAAAAATTGCTGCACAAATACCGTGCGAGATAAAAAGTTGCAACGAGTGCCATTGTATTCTCTAGGGTCTTTGCTTAAAAAAAAAAAAGCATATATAATGTTTGGGGGTTCTATGTAATTTTCTAGCAAAAAAAAAAAAATAGGAATTTTACATGTAGGAGAGAAATGTCAGAATTGGCCTGGATGCGAAGTGGTTAAAGCAGATCTTAACCCACTTTCTCTTCTTCCCCTCCACGGTTGAAATTGGGATTTTCACAGCATTTTTTCTCCTTTTTTTTTTCACAAACTACTTTAATATAAGCTAAGAAAATAAAAATATATGTATCCATTATTGCTACCAAATGAAAGCCCTATCTGTCACGAACAGTTTATAAAATAACTTTAGAGCAATTTCCCACTTTTTTTTTTTTTTTAACACAAGCAACTGAAAAGCTAAACAAAAACTTTAAAATCAATAAATGTGTTCACACTTGGTCAGTAAAAAAAAAAAATCCTACTTGCAGCATCTTTGAAGCATGTTTGGGGAGTTTAAACAACCTTGCCACTGAAAGCAATGGAAACGTGGCAAAAACGTGAGTCACATGTACAATGTATAGTATACAGTATATTTCTGTCCTTAATCACTTCCCATCTGGGTCAATTCTGGCACTTCGCTCCTACAAGTAAAAATCTTATTTTTTTGTCCCTAGAAAACTACCCCCAAACATGTTTTTGTTTTGTTTTTTTTCGCAGGGATCATGGGGTCATTACAATTTTTTATTTCACACGGTGTTTGCATAGAGATTTTTCCCTTAAAAAAAATAAAATAAAAAATAAAGTTTTTTTTTTTTTTTTAATTCATGAAAGAAAAAAACAGTAAAGTTAGGCCATTTTTTTTTTTCAACTCCAAAGGCAATTTTTTCAATTTTTTTTTTTTTTTTTACAGGTTTCCTGTTTAAAGCAAGAGCCCTTTCACACTGAAAGCACCCAGGCGTTGGCGATAAAGAAGCTCTATTTGTAGCACCGCTTTACCGTTGTTTTAGCGCCGCTGTTTGGCTGATAGTGGGGCAGTTTTAACCCCCGCTGTTGGCCTAAAAAGGGTTAAAACTGCCCAAAAAAATGCCGCTGCAGCAGTGGTGCTGCCCATTGCTTGCAATGGGCAGGGATTCTATAGGAGTGGTGCATTCACTGCTCCTACAGTCCTGCAAAGAAGTTGCTTGCAGGACTTTTTGTGATGCCCTGCCAACGTAGGCTAAGGGAAATCTCTGAATTTTGTCACATTTTTGTTATGTTTTGTAGAAGATGCCTAAGGCCACTTACACATGGGGCAGATACGTTTTGATGGACTCAGCTTGCTCAGTGGGGATCGCCTGTCAGAGTCCCGCTGTCTTCTATGGGGGGACTGGATGAAAATGGAAAACCTGTCAGTTTTCATCCGATCCCACCCACTGGACAGATGGCAAACGTAATGCCATACGTCTGTTTTCAGTGCATTTTGTAGGATTAGAAGCCAGGCGGGTGTCAGTGGACACATCGGCTGACATCCACCTCCCCACAGAGGTAAATGGATGGCCCTATCGGCTCTGCCTGAAAAGCAGACAGGTGGACCTGATCGATCCGAGCGTGTGAAATGGGCCTAAAATCTGACCTTTATATTAATAGAGACTTCTGGGAAAATCAGTTAATCACAGAAGCAGAAAATATGATTCCTGGGGGTGTTCTGTACAGCATCTGGGTATGAAATGCATGCAGTTTGCCAAATTTCATCCAATTCAAAAATGACAGCACTTCAGATTGAAAAAGAAAGATCACTGAATATGTATGTATATTATTTTTTCATTGCAATATTGTTGTCCCAAAAAAGTGCAGTTACAATTTAATGCAGAGTTTACAAATATAAAAGGAGGGAGCTGTACAAAATTAAGATGGTATAAGCACAAACTCAAAATGCACCACAAGGGCTCAAAATTAATATGGTTCAGAAGGAGAAACAAATGTGGAAACAAGGTAGAATAAAACAAATGGACCAGGTGGTTTACAACCAAACATTTGCCATGGTTTCTTACCAGTTTTCAAACGCCATAGACTAATAATTGGCTTAGTAACAATGGATTGGTGCAAGGGAAATGTGCTGAAATTTGATCACAAACAAAAGTATGAGAAAACAATATAACACCCAGCACAAATTCACCAAAGACAAGTTGTCATATGCAATTCTGTTTAAAGAGATGTAAACAAAATGGATGGCAGTGGATTTAAAATACTTTGCAAACCAGAATTTTTCCTTCTCCCCTGCAATTTGCTGTCCTGATCCTGAGTTTTTTGAGGTCGAAAAATACGTTTTGGTACCTGCTTTTTCTTTTTGACCGGGAAGGATCTCTTTTTATCGGCTGTCCTGTCAAGAATATTATCGAGGTCAGGGCCGAAGAGAAGGTCCCCTGAAAAGGGTAACCCACACAGCTTGTTCTTTGATGCCGAGTCACCGGGCCAGGTTTTAAGCCATAAGGCTCTTCTTGCAGCATTAGTTAGAGCTGCTGACCTGGCTGACATCTTAATTGCCTCAGCTGAGGCATCTGCAATATAAGCAACTGCCGCAGTCAGGGTAGGAAAAGAATCTAAGATTTCCTGTTTGGGGGAATCTGCAGCTATATGTGACTTTAACTGGTTAATCCAGTATTCTAAATCTCTGGCTACACACGTTGTGGCCATTGCTGGTTTTAAATTGCTCATAACTGATTGCCATGATCTCTTGAGAAAAAGATCCATGCGTTTGTCCATCGGAACCTTCAAAACTCCCATGTCTTCAAAGGACAGATCCGTGGACCTTGAGACCTGGGAGAAGGCGGCATCCAGTCTGGGCACCTTGTTCCACACTGCTGCAGGGTCCTCCTCAAAAGGAAAACGCCTTTTGTGGGCTTTGGAGAAAAAGGGCTTTTTCTCTGGATCCTGCCATTCTTTCCTAATGGCCTCAGAGATGACCGGATGAACTGGGAACGTCCGGCCCTTAGGCTCATCCAACCCAGCATACATGCGGTCATGGAGTGATAATTCCTTTCTCTCCTCACTTAAGCCAAGCGTAGCATGAATGGCTTTAAGGAGCCCATCAACCTCTTCAAGGGACAGTTTGAATTTAGAGGGGGCTACCTCAGACTCCTCCAACTCCTCTTCTGACTCGTTAACGTAAAGAGCAGTGGACTGCTTTTCCCTATCTGAAGGGTCTTCAGGCAGAGATTCCAATACCGGGATAGAGAAAGACCCCTGGGAAGACTCTGAAGTGGAAGGCTGACTAGCAGTCGGGTTTACTAGTGAGTCACGAAAATTCTGAACCGTGGCGTATAGCTCCTTCTTTACAGAGGCAACCAGATCCTCGCATACAGAGGCTGATTCCTCTTTAACTAAAGAAGAAATGCAGGCACTGCATAGGGTTTTCTTCCAATTTTCTCCCAGCTTGGCCCTGCAAGACGGACATCTCTGCTTTGGGTCAGAGCACTTAGCCTATGAAGAAAAAGACAAAAAAGGGAAAAAAAACAGGGAACCCTTAGTGAGACCCAGTCTCAGCCTTGATAGGGATCACCACACAGGTGCACTGAGAAGAAACCAGTCAGCTTCTAGTGCCCAGACAGGCCCCTTGCCACCAGGGGGGAAAGAAAAAAAAAAAAAAAAAGACAGAGAGACCAAAAGCCAGGAAAATACGAGAAAAAAGGCAGACTTTAACCGCTGCCTCCTACCTGGGCTTTGCTGGTGCCCGTGCCTGTCCCCACCGCTGCAGACGCTGAATCTTCCATAACAGGCGTGCAGAATTCCACTTGTGGCTACACGCCGCCTCCGGACTCCCATAATGCATCTGCACCAGACCGGAAGCGGAAGTAGGCACCAGCTACTGTCCTCCCTCCTCCCCCCTGCGTCCACGCCGGAAACGTTTCAGCCGACCCAGTGACCCGCTCTGTCATTTCCGGCGCGACCGCCGAAAAAAAACATGGCGGCAGCACGCGCGCGCCGCCGCGCCTACGGACGTGCGGGCCACCGAATCTTCGGCTCTCTCCGAGCACCAAGAGGGGAAGAGGAGCCCGCTTGCTACCGCTGCCGAGGCCTGGGTAGGTCGGGAGGACAGCGGGTCCCTTAAGGAGGAAAAAAAGGGAAGGAAGCCTTGTCCCTCAGGAACACCCAAGAGATCTGACTCCCTCCCAAAAGATGTTCCCTCCGGGCCGGAGGAAACACAATAACTGAGGTGTGGTAGGGAGGAAGGTGTTTCCTAACGAGGAGGGAGGAGTCGCTATCTCTCAGGTGCTGTCCTGAAAGACGCCTTGGGAAAAGGGGTTTAGCAAATAAATTCAGGGAAATGTGGGAACCACGGCTGACACTACCAGGTTTGACATCATTCATTTTGGGATCAGATGGAAGCATAAGGGTTATTATACCATCTACTAGTTAGAGTAGTTAAAGGGGTTGTAAAGGTAAATGTTTTTTCACCTTAATGCATTCTATGCATTAAGGTGAAAAAACATCTGACAGTGCAGCCATTGGCTCGCGCTGCTGTCAATCACATCCACTGACGCGGCGGGGCAGGGCCGTGTGATACAGCGAGCGGCTATAGCCGCCGGCTGTATCACGGGAGCGCGCCCGCAGATGCTTCTCACCATGCGAGGGAGCTCGCATGAACGTGAGAAGTACCTGCGGGAGGAAGCAGAGACAGCCGCCAAGGGACCCCAGAAGACAAGGGCCACTCTGTGCAAAACGAGCTGCAGAGTGGAGGTAAGTATAACATGTTTGTCATTTAAAAAAAAAATATTTAACTCTACAATCCCTTTAATCATAGCTCAAGAAAGGAGGATTGGTATGGGGGGGCTCATGGGGAGGGGTGGAGGAAAGGGAGAGAAAATTTATATATATATTTTTTTGCTCTTCTTGCTGTTATTTTCTGTTGTCTTTAGTTGTATAGAATATAATGTTATTGTTGTATGTATTCTGGAATTTTTCTGTGTTTCACGATAACAGATAAAAAAAAAAAAAAAAAAAAAAACACACACACACACACACACACACACACACACACACAGAGTTCAATTTTGTTCTCATCTGACTAGACTATATTCTCCCAGTATTTCACAGGCTTGTCTAAATGTTTTGCAGCACATTTTAACTACTTAAGGACCGCCTCATGTATATATACGTCGGTACTTTGAAGAGGGATATCTCGGTAATGGCAGAAGCTGCTGCCACAACCAAGATATCCCTCTTTACAGGAGGCGGTCCTGTGTACGATAAACGGTGGTCTCCATGGCGGGTCCACCGCGAGATCACCGTTATCGGCGACGGGAGAGGTGCCACCCCCCTCCCGCGCCCTCGGCCTTTTACCAGAACCATCGGTAGTGGCAGAGGCGATTGGGTCCTATTGATGGCTGGGTATAGAGACGAGTGAGGCTAAGATGGCCCCCACTCGTCTCTATACCATAGGAGGGCGGAAGCGAAGTCAAAATGTCACTTCCACCCATACCTCTTAAAGGAACATTTTTTCAAATGACTTTTTTTTCTTTTTTTATTGCATTTAAGTTCAAATATGAGATCTGAGGACTTTTTGACCACAGATCTCATATTTAAGAGGACCTGTCATGTTTTTTCTATTACAAGGGATGTTTACATTTCTTGTAATAGGAATAAAAGTGATCCATTTATATATATTTTTTTAAAAAGTGTAAAAATAAATAAAATCATGTAAAATAAATAAGAGAAAAAAATATATATTTTTTTTAAACCCCCCCCTGTCCCCACGAGCTCGCGCACAGAAGCTAACGCATACGTGAGTAGTGCCCACATATGAAAATGGCGGTCAAACCACACATGTGAGGTATCGCCGCGATCGGTAGAGCGAGAGCAATAATTCTAGCCCTAGACCTCCTCTAACGCAAAACATGCAACCTGTAGAATTTTTTAAATGTCGCTTATGGAGATTTTTGAGGGTAAAAGTTTGACGCTATTCCACGAGCGGGCGCAATTTTGAAGCATGACATGTTGGCTATCAATTTACTCGGCGTAACATTATCTTTCACAACATAAAAAAAATTGGGCTAATTTTACCGTCTTATTTTTTTATTCCAAAAAGTAAATTTTTTTACAAAAAAGTGCGCTTGCAAGACCGCTGCGCAAATACGGTGTGAAAAAAAGTATTACAACGACCGCCATTTTATTCTCTAGGGTGTAAGAAAAAAAAACTAAATATAATGTTTTTGAGGGTTCTAAGTAATTTTCTAGCAAAAAAACTGTTTTAAACATGTAAACACCAAATCTGAAAAAGAGGCCTGGTCCTGAAGCTTCAGCATGCTTTTTCTTCAGTAATGGAGTCTTGCGTGGTGAGCGTGCATACAGGCCTTGGCGTTTGAGTGCATTAATTGTTTTCTTTAAAATTGTACCCAATTACAGGTTTTTCTGGAGCTCTCCACAAGTGTGCCTTGGCTCTTGGATAACTTCTGATAATTCTTTTCACTCCTCTGTCAGAAGTCCTGCTATGAGAACCTGGTCGAGGCCGGTTTATGGTGAAATTGTGTTCTTTCCCCTTCCAGATTATGGCCCCAACAGTGCTCATTGGAGCATTCAGAAGTTTAGAAATCCTTCTGTAACCAATGCCATAAGTATGTTTTGCAACAATAAGGTCGCGAAGGTCGAGAGAGCCATGATTTTACCCATCATGAAATGTTTCTTGTGTGACACCTTAATAATGAGACACCGTTTTATAGGTCATCAGTTGAGACTGAACCAGCTGATGTTAAATTTGAACTGACAAGGGGCAGGACTGCTTTCTAATTACTGATATATTTCAGCTGGTGTCTTGGCCTTCCATGCCTTTTTCCATCTCCCTTTCTTCAGGCATGCAATACTTTTTTTCCTGTCTCATTCCATTTTATTATACATAACTTCATTTATGAAGTCATTTGTTCTGGTTCCTTTGTATGGATTGCATGGGTTGTTACCAACAGGTGGTGAAAAGGTCATGTCCATAACACCTTTAGAAATATATTTACCTAGAAAAATGGTAATGTGTTCAATACTTATTTCACCCACTGTATGTGCTGCATATTGGTCCTTTTAAAAAATGAAATAAATACTACAGAAATAGGAGTTTCCAGGCAGAATTTTGTTTGTGCATACTCACAAGATACGTCTGAAGCTCATACATTAATACAGTGTGCAAAAGGCCTAAAAGTTAGGTATGCTGTGTGAATGGGAACACAAACACGTAGTGGAGTTTTTTCAAATTTCACACTTGAAGTTAAAATATACAAAGGTTCTACAGCAAAAAAGAAAAAAAAAAGAAAAAAGGACGTAAATGGATAGAATACACATTCAAAGAGTAGTGATTAATGACTCACAGGTTTACATACAAGTGGGTATGTCAAGGATGAAGAGGGATCTGGTTGTTCTGGTAGTTCAGAGACTTAAAGCGGAAGTAAATTCCTTCCTTAAACGCCCACAGGTAAGCTTTTTATGACAGAAGAGACTCTGTTTCTTCTCTGTTAAATGCCTCTTTCTGGTTGTTCGTGTGTTCATGTCACATGTGCAGCTTTGTGTACAGATTGGTACAATTCTGTGCAAGGACAAAATTAACTCACATGCTCATGTGTGAGAGTTACACCATCCCAGCCCAGCCAATTAAAATCAACCAATAATTTAGAAGACAAAAAACGTATGAAGATGGAAGCAATTGACCATACAAGGAAGCACAGAAAAATGTAGCTCTGAAAAGGATCGCTTTGCTGGGCAAGTGTGCAAATATGTGGGGTAGGCATGCATATAAAAACCGGAGTTCCACCCAAATATGGAACCGCCGCTTTAACCACTTCAATACCAGGCACTTAAACACCTTCCTGCCCAGACCAATTTTGAGCTTTCAGCGCTGTAACACTTTGAATGACAATTGTGCGGTCATGCGACACTGTACCCAAATAAAATTTTTAGCATTTTTTTCCCCACAAATAGAGCTTTCTTTTGGTGGTATTTGATCACCTCTACGGTTTTTATTTTTGGCTAATAAAAAAAAAAAAATACAGAAAATTTTGAAAAAAAAAATGTATTTTTGGTTTCAGTTTCAAAACTTTGTAAATAAGTAAGTTTTCTCCTTCACTGATGGGCACTGATGGGCACTGATGAGGTGGCACCAATGAAGTGGCACTGATGGACACTGATATGTGGCACTGATAGGTGGCACAAATTTGCACCGATAGCTGGCACGGATTGGCATGAATGGGCATGGATAGGCGGTACAGATGGGCATGGATAGGCAGCACAGATGGGCACTCATAGGCACTCATTTGCGGCACGGATGGGCACTCATAGGCGGAACTGTATTATATTATACTGTACTAATGGATGGCAGTGCCAAACAATGCATGCCAATCAGTGATGCCCATTGTGGGCACTGATTGGCATCCATTGTGGGCACTGACTGGAATCCCTGGTGGTCTAGGGTTGCATACCTTGTGCTGGGCATCCCTGGTGGTCCAGTGTGGGCATCCTCGAGGGGGGGGGGGGCTGTGCTGATAATTGATCAGCACAGACCCCCCGTCAGAGGAGTAGCCGATCGGCTCTCCTCTACTTGTGTCTGACAGACGCGAGGAAAAGCCGATCACCGGCTCTTCCTATTTACACTGTGATCAGCCGTGATTGGACACAGCTGATCATGTGGTAAAGAGTCTCCGTCGGAGACCCTTTACCGAGATCGTAGGTGCAGGGTGTCAGACTGACACCCCGCAACAACGATCACCCAGGGGCACGCAGCGGCTCACAATCCTGATCACGTCATATGCCGTCCGGTCAGGATTTGGAAACCACTTTGCTGCTGTGTTTCTGTTATAGGGCAGGCGGCAAGTGGTTAAGTACTTGTGACCCCCTGAGATTCCACATTTGGCACGTTATTTTTTTTGGGGGGGTGGGGGGGGGGTGGTCGAGCAGGTACTTCTTTTTCACAGGACCTCAACTCCTATTCCCTCTCGTGGTGCCGCCGAGCGGAAGATCACCTCTCCCCCCCTCCCTGCAATCTTCTGGGAGAAGTTACAGGTCCCAGAAGATTGCCCAGCCATTCACAACAAGCACCGCAGCTGCTTGCGCATGTGCAGTGCGTGCCTGGCTGCGAAGCCACGGCTGGGCGCCCACACTTGCAATGCTGACGCCGCATAGAGGAGGGGGAGAGGAGAGAGGCTTCAGGTGGCCGCATCCCTGGACTGTGGGTCAGGTGAGCGTCTGTAGCACTTTATGTAGCTGCTGACTTTTAAACGGGTGGAATTCCACTTTAGACCCAAGAAGTTCTTGGGAGGTCTACATTCGTTCTGGCAGTTTAATTTCACTTTAAAGAGAATCTAAACTGTGCAAACAATGCTCAAAAAGGTAAAATGCCAAAAAGACAAATAACTTGTCACCAGTATTAACTGTGCTCTTTCTGCAGCTTAGCTTTTCCCAAGCCTGACATATCCATTCTGGTGTCTTTGTGTAAAGGCGGCCATCTATGCAAGGATAGGAGTCATTTCAGAGGTGCCCTAATTGCTAATGTGATGACTAATAGAGAAATAAGCAAGAGGCAGGAGATAAGCAGAAATGATAAACTCACAGGATGAAGGAAGCAGGCAGATCCTTATATCACAACCTTCTCTTCAGCAAGGAGAACAGTGAACAGCACAGTGGTATCAAAGGGGTGTCTAGGCACATGGAGTGCATACTATTTTTCACTGTACTGCTTAAGTACAATTAACATTTTGTATATGCTCCCTATAATAGAGCAAACCTTTAATTTTGGAGTTCACATTGACTTTAATAACAGCATGAAATGCCAATCTGTAGCTTCTAGAGAAGAGAAGAAAAAAAATAGAAAAAAGAAAAAAAGGATACCCCTAATCTAAAAGTAACATAAAGCTAAGTGACAGAAAAATAAAAAATAATAAAAAAATACCATAAATCTAGCCCCCATTTTGTAGACACTAACTTTTGCGCAAACCAATATACGCTTACTATAATTTTTTTACCAGAAATATGTAGAGTAATACATATCGGCCTAAATGGAGGAAAAATTATCTTTTTTTTATTTTATATATTTATTATAGCAAAAAGTAAAGATATCGTATTTTTTCAAAATTGTCGCTCTTATGTTTATAGTGCAAAAAATAAAAACCATATCAAATACCACCAAAAGAAAGCTCTATTTGTGGGGAAAAAAGGATGTAAATTTTGTTTGGGTACAGCGTCGTACGACCGAGCAATTGTCAGTTAAAGCGACGCAGTACCGCATCACAAAAAAGGCCCGGTCAGGAAGGGGGTAAATTCTGTGTGGTTAAGTTATGAAGGGGGGGTGGTGCTCGCCGATTACCGATAACTACCGCTAATTTTTTGTTTACATTTTGCGCTCTTTTCAACATGAGACATGTAAATATATGTTAATGGTGTAAAAATATTAACCAACAAAGCAAAAAATAAAAGTTTTAATTATTAAAAGTTTAAAAATAGAAGTAAAACTACTTAGAAGGAAAATGGAGTCAATCAGGCTGATTACAGTAAATTAAGGGTTAATAAGCGGTTGAACATTTTTTTTTAATGAAAAGTATTTTTGTACTTGACATGGTTGCTATAAACTGACTTAATTTGCAGATCGAAGTTCATTCCTTTGATGAAGTTATAAAGATTTATTTTTAGGTGTCCCCTTTCAGCGAGCAATGTTGCTGATGGGGGTGGAATCGAGATGGCAATCTTTTAATGATTAATTGCACAGCACTACTAACTATGAAAATTAAACAAATATTGTACATGCCCATCAAGTTGAACAAGAAGCATTCTCAAAAATCTAAACCCTCTTACCCCTCCTACCCCAGGCAGTAAGTAACCACCTAGGGACTTTGGTGTAGTAACAGCTACGCTTCAAAGATTAGATACCTGTTTGAACAAGGTTCTGCTATTGACTACATGATCCCACCCCCCCCCCCCCCCCATACCTTTATTCAACAGCTATGCATTCCCTTTGCCTCTGACCCAACCCAGACTATTCTTTCAGGCTCTTCCTCCTCCCCTGCCCCCTTCCGATTATCTTTGTGTTTTCACCCTCTACCCTCCCCGATTTGCCTCTCCCCTAAACTTATATTCCATTTATTAGCTTTCTTACCCATGACCTTTTATTCCCTCCCAATTTACACTTATACCAAAGCCTTCTGTGTCGCTGAACACCACAACAGCTTAGAATTTGCAGAGCCATGTCATCATACACAGACTCCCGTATCTTAGCTGTTGACAGCTGACAGCACTCCCTCCTCTCCCCTGCAGGAGCTGTTCACAGACACAGAAAAGGGAGAGCTGCAGGATCATGTGACTGGACCAGAGTGGACTTAAAAAAAAGGTTTTTTTTAACACAGAGTGGGCAGGATAAGCAGGAGAAGGGAAGGATGAATACTGTGTTAGGCTTTAATTCCACTTTAAAAATCCAATAAAGATGAGATTTAATATAAACAAAAGATTTTTTTCATACTACTTTCACACAAAACTCACAAAAAGTATCACAAAATGATTACTAAAACAATCCTTACCTAATACTTTTACAGCACGACTGGGACTTTCTAGAACAAGTCCTTCATCGGTGTCAAAAATAGGGTTATCTATTCCAGTTTTAGGAAATGTTTGTGCCAATTTCTTAAGTCTCATTGAAGAATTAACATCCAGATCCTGTTTCTTTCCTTCTTCCTCACGTCTACGGCGCATGTCTTCCTGCTGCTGCCGAATTCGTTCAAGCTGTGCACTTCGACGTATGGGCATTGCCCGTGTACCCAAGTCCCCTGGGCAATCTACTGCCATCTCTCTGTGCTTCTGCGGCTCTTCTGGAGAAAGCTCTGCACTATGCTTCTCACTATCAGAATCTTCTGCTACATGACCATTCACATGAGAAGTGGTCATGGCTGCTATACAAGCACTTTTGCACGTGGCTTTATTTCTGAATGTTTGTCCAGTAATCTAGGCAAAGAAATCCCATTGTGGCTAGCAGTCTCCAGGATCACAGGACCAGATTGTATGCAATAATTATGAACCTATGAACAAAAAAAAAAAAAAAAAAAAAAAACAGCAGAAGATATGATTTAGAGCTTGATCTCGGCTATCTCTATACAAAAATAATGACATAGCATTCAGATGCAGATAAGTAGATAATAGCTAACTTTGACCACTAATCAATAAGCTTGCTTCATTTAGTCCTAAGAGGCAATGTCAAACACTAAAACAGTATAAGATAATTTGTACCCTGTATAGTGGAACGCTTGAGAGGTCCTGAGGATGTGACAAAAAGGAAATTAGGCCAATTTCACACTGGGGCGGCGCGGGTGTCGGTGGTAAAGCGCCACTATTTTTTACATTACATACAGTCTCCTGTATGTAATCTGTTGGCGCTCGCCCCATCCCCCTCCCTCCAAGGCTGCATTCATGGCAATGGTGAGGCTGCATTCATGGGCACTGATCCTTATTTTGCTTTACAGTTCTCTATTTAAATTTTTTTCCCCTGAAACTTCCCTCTTAAAGTGAAGGTACATGTTATAAGCCGATAAATACAGCATATCCAAATAACATGCCCGAGCTCATCCTTAGTCCTGAGCGGCGCTCAGGGATTCGTTGGTGGCCGCAAGAGATATATTATATATATGTCCATCCAAAGAACATGCCCAAGCTAGAGAATTCTTGTTGGGCAGTGTATTAGTGCTTGGACGAACACAATTAAACCCAAATGTAATGGTTCAAAGAATGTCAGACAAAATGGGCGGCCCTCACGCATGTTCACTTCATCAAATCTGGCTCTCTTTGAAAAAAAATAAAACATTTTGGACACCCATGGTTTAAACCAACTAAATACATTCCATCAACAAAAGGTAAATAAAGTCTTAATTTGTTTTGTTTAGTAAGCAGAGATAGCCTGAGTATAAAAGCCTTTCTCTGGCCAGTATGCTGTACAGAATACCCCCTGCCCACTCTGAGCAGGCCTCAATGTAGGGGTCCAACAATCCCTCCTGCGCAATGATTTATAAGTTTTGCAGCGCATGAACGAAAGCAAAAAATATTTTGCAGCAGTAAAGAAATTACAAATGGGGCAATTAATAAAATGTGTCTGATGTCTCGTACACACAATCTGATTATCGTACGACGTATCATTTGCATTTTGTTGCATAAGACTAATATCGAATACAACAGTGCAAAATGTTCTCTACGAAAAGTAAGTTTTTTGTCGTACGATTCTGGAAAAACCTTCCGGTGTGCGTAATTATGTATCGGAAATGATGTCAAATACGGGTGACCCCTGTGTCTGCCATGCCTTTTGGATTAAGAAACATGTTCTGATTTAACAATACTCGGCTTGCTTTATTGTTTTTCTTCTTTTTATATTGGTAAAAATAATTGGATTTCTTGACATACAGCAGAAATTATTAAAGTGTAATCAAAACATTATATAATTATATCCTTTTCATGGAACAGAGCTGATACATAATTAACTACAGTAATATTATCTGTTCATCGATTGCTGAGGAATATTGTGATCGGTTACAAGCAAGTTTCTGTTCGTATGTTGGGGCATTTTCACGGTATGAACATTGCTTACATTCGCCCATCACTTCTGGGTTATTTTCGAGTTTCCGATCATGTGTGGTGTACGACTATCGATTTTTAGTGGACATATACTGTACTGGCTAAACGATTGTCGTACTATGGGCTGTCTCTGAGCAAAGTTTTTGTGTTTGTCCCTTTGGATTTTTTAGCAAGATTGTAATTCTATGCCTACGAACAATACATACGTCAAATAAAATAGCAGCGACGTCTGCACCAGCTTCACATGAAGAGACTGACAGTGATGTGGGCGATTAGCTTCTGAGCTGCCTATTGTAAGCTTATTAGGCTGCATGAGTGGGACATACAATGGCCCTGTTCTTTGAAACCACTTGTCTGCGTACCTGCTGCCTACTCAGACTTGAGACACAATCATGCAATTACCATCTTCATTAGCTGCCATACAATAGTTTTTAGTGCAGGTTTGTTATGGCATTGTGTTTCCATAAATGGTGAAGCAATAGGCTAAAGGGAAATTATTAATTTGGAAATGGCTTTTGGAGGCGAGCGCCTTTTTTTTTTTTTCTCCTTTTCAATGCAGTGCATCACAGTGTTGTCGTCTCCTATAGTGCAGGTGCATTGCCTGCTGCTGTAACAGTGCATTGGGATGCCATACAAAATAAATTATGGTACAGGAAAAAATACCTTTTTAATGCAGACCTCAACTGTTTCTGAGCACCACAAATAGAAAACACTATTTATTTTCCAAGCAAACTTACCCATCCATGTCTCCACACTTTATTATTTCGAGAACTCACTTAAAAAATATTTACCTAGCAGATCTAGTTGTGGCACCTTGAGTAAGAGCAGACGATTCATATAGCATTTACTTTTTGGAATCCATCTGCCTTTTGCTCAAGCAGGCAGGAGGGTGACAATTATATTTCTGGTATAATGAAGTTTATGTGCCCCCTCTTTTATACCTATACAGTCTCTGACATTTGTGAACTGTGCACTCAGTCTTCAGACTCCTTTTACTTTTTTCAATTTTGCTACGTTGCAGCCTCATACTACAGTTGTTTAAATGTATTTTCTCATTAATCTACACTGCTACAATGGAAACTATACTTTGTAGTATGCAAACATTCTTTGAGTTCAGTTGTAAGTATCGCTTTGGCCATAAAGCTTCCAATAGCCTTTGCCCACCACCTTACCAGCAAGTCAAACTTTTAGTAACTATAAAAAATAAGCAAGTTTCAGAAAAATACTCTCTCTATTTTCTTATGCAGAGCAATTTAGATCTTTAAAATTGCATATTTTCCTAGATTTGTTGCGATTTTTTTTCAAGCTGCCAATAGTATGATCTTCTAAGCCAGAATAGGTTGTTGTTGATGACCTTCCTTTATTTGGATTATTAGGAGTCATGGAAAAGTACTGTATGCCTCAACCATTGATTTCTTTGACATACTCAAGTGGCACATGGCTACTGTTCTCTTGCCCTGGGGTTAAAGCATAAAATTGTTATGCTGGACCCCCCCCCCCCCCCCCCGATCCTTAAACCTGAAGTTGATCCAGATGAAGACCAAAATAAAACCCTATAAAACACGGACCAAATTGCACCGACTGACTTGGAACACAATACAAAAGTTCATTCTTAAATGAAATTGGATGCTTCTTGGGCCAACATTCTACAAAGCTGGAGAAAAATGTAAAGCAGTAGTAAACACGCTAATGTTTATTTTTTTTTTACCACCTGCAAAGCAAAAGGCATAATGAGCTAATATGCACCGCATACTAGCTCATTATGAAATACTTACCTTAGAACGAGGCCCCGACATCTGGCCCGATCCACACTGAGGGAGCTGACATGCTCCCTCTGCGTTTCTTCCGGGTATCGCGGCTCCGGCGCTGTGAGTGGCCAGAGCCGCATGCGCGCGGGAGATTTCATCCCGGCCGGTCGGCCACTGCCGGATTTTTAGCCGAGAATCCCCTTGTGCCCATGCGCCGCTGCAGTCAGCGGCGCATACCGAGGGGAATATCTCCTAAACCGTACAGGTTTAGGAGATTTTTTTTACCTACAGGTAAGCCTTATTATAGGCTTTCCTGTAGGTAAAAGTAAAAAAAATAAAAAAGAATAATAAATAAATAAAAAGAGTATACAACCACTTTAAGTTACAGCTTTCCAGTGACACACACACTTTCCAAAAGGAAATACAGGTATAGATTCAAATAAACCAGTCATGTAAAATATCTAGAAGGGCAGCAATGTAACACATGATATGCCCAATGTATCTAGCATATGTTTACCATGCTGATCGAAGGCAATATTTTCCTAATGAAAAGAAATGGTTGGATATCTAAGATAGAGTAAAGAAATCTCTCCTTTAACCCATTCCCACCGAGCGTACGCAGATGTGCGTACTCAGCTTTCGGAGGTTATACTGGGATGATGCCCGCAGTTGCAGGCATCATCCCGGTACCGTTGTTTAGAGCGGGTGATTAGCTATGCAGAAATAACAACCGTTGCAGCTAAAAGCTGCTCGGCTGTTATCCCGGAGGATCAGGAGGGGACACCCGATCGACAATCCACCACTTCTGGCGGCTATCGACAGACTGGAATGAAGCCGGAAATGGCTTAGTTACAGTCTCCTGATTGTAAACATGGAAGCGACGTCACAACATCACTTTTAGTTTACTCAGCTGACAATGGCGCCGGTTTTAAAAGAATATACAGTAGTCAGAATCACCAAAAATGGCAATCTGAATACTTTGAAATGCAAAGGAGGGATTTGGGAGAGTACCTGTCACCACCTATTACTGTCAAAAGGGATGTTTACATTCCTTGTGACAGCAATAAAAGTGATCAAAACATTATTTTTTTTTAATCGCAACTTAATATAAAATAAAGATTTTTTTTTAAAGAGCCCCCGTCCCTGCGAGCTATTGCAGCAAAGAAAACGCATACGGAAGTCATACCCGCATATGTAAATGGTGTTCAAATCACACATGTGAGGTATCGCCACGATCCTCAGGGTGCGTGCAATAATTCTAGCACTAGACCTCCTCTGTAACTCTAACCAGGTAACAGTAAAAAAAAAATTTTAAAGCGTCGCCTATGGAGATTTTTAGGTAGCGTAGTTCGTCGCTATTCTGCGAGTGCGTGCAATTATAAAGCGTGACATGTTTGGTATCCATTTACTCGGCATAACATCATCTTTCACATTATACAAAAAAAGTGCTATATTTATGGTTTCTTTCTTTTAAAACGAATGAAAGTGTTCCTTTTCCCAAAAAGTTGCGTTTAAAACACTGCTGTACAAATACCGTGTGACTTAAAATATTGAGACAATCGCCATTTTATTCTCTACTAAAAAAATACATATAATATTAATATAAAATACAGATTTTAACTTGTAAACAAACACCAAATGTCAGAAATAGGCTTAGTCATGAAAGGGTTAATTTTGGCTCAGAACTGTTTACACAGGTATGATGATGCGAAGTACCATTCTGAATGACCCAAAGTCTTCCACAGAAGGTAAACAGGCTCTTGAGAATTAAAGTGGAATGTGTAGCATGTGAAGAATTCTGCTGCCCTGACTATGGCCCAGAGTGCCTGACACTGTACAGACTTATGTTTACGAAGAAGCAAGTTTCCCAAAAAAGTGTGCAGCCCAGATTCTGGGTTTGAGTTCCCAAGGTCTGCAGTGTACTGGAAGCCATCAGAAACAACCGAATCTAAACAAGATAGGGAGTACATCGGGCAGGCTTTAGGGGTGCAAGTACACTAAACTTTATTTTGGAAAATGTGCATTTTGGCCCCCAAGGAACCTCAATATGTCAAAGGTGACTCTAGACTTAAACTATTGTAGGTAAATAAGACCCCTTTCACACCACACCACCCATAGCGTCGGCGGTAAAACGCCGCTATTTTTACCGCCAGATATGCAGCGCATTTCGGCCGATAGCGGGGTGCTTTTACCCCCGCTAGCTGCCGAGAAAGGGTTAAAACCGCCAGCGTTTTTCCGGCGGTATTACAGCGCTGCCCCATTGATTTCAATGGGGAGCAGCGGTGGAGTAGCGGTAAACACACCGCTCCTTCACCGCTCCAAAGAAGCTGCTGGCAGGACTTTTCCCTGATGTCCTGCCAGCGCACCGCTGTAGTGTGGAAGACCTCGGGCTTTCACACTACAGACAATGGTGCAGCTTTTTTAGGGCGGATTGCAGGCGCTATTTCTAACGCTATAGCGCCTGCAAAACGCCCTGGTGTGAAAGGGGTCTTAGTGTAACTGTACACCTTTTTACATCTTTTGCCCCCTTCATGACCAGGGCAATTTTTGCTATTCACCACTGGGCTATTGCTTGGCCATGCAAAACTGTACACAGAAAAAAATAAAATAAAAAATCACACAAAATAGAGCTTTCTTTTGGTGGTATTGGAGAAACACTCGGTATATTTTTTTCCTTTTTTTGCTTTCTATGAAACAAATCCAATAATTATTTTTTTAAATCAAAATTTTTTCATAAATTTAGGCCAAAATGTATTCTAGTATATATGTTTGGTAAAAAAAATTTAAAATAAAATAAAGAAAATCCCAATAGGTATGTATTGATTGGTTTGTGTGTAAGTTATAGCGTCTACAAAATGATGGCATACAGAGTGCCTTGGAAAAGTATTCATATCCCTTGAAATTTTCCAAATTTTGTCATGTTACAACCAAAAAATGTAAATGTATTTTATTGGAATCTTATGTGATAGATCCCAACATAAAGTGGCACAAAATTGTTAAGTGGAAGGGAAATGCTAAATGGTTTTCAAAATTTTTACAAATAAATATCCGAAAAGCGTGTCGTGCATTTGTATCCATCTCCCTCCTCAACTCTGATAACCCCCCAACTAAAATCTAGTGGAACCAATTGCCTTCAGAAGTCACCTAATTAGTAAATAGTCCACCTGTGTGTAATTTAACCACTTCCCGACCGGCGCACGCCAATGTATGTTGGCAGAATGGCACGGACAAGCAAATGGGCATACAGGTACATCCCTTTAAATTTGCCGCCGTGCCATTGCGTGCGCCGGTCGGTAAGTCCAGCGGACTCTATCACTGCGGGGATAATCGTGATCGTAAGAAGCCATAAGAAGTGGCAGTTGCAGTTTGTGAGAAGCCATTAAAAATTACAGTGTTTCTTTTTCGGAAAACTAACACTGCACATCACCCTGAACACACCATCCCCACCATGAAACATGGTGGTGGAAACATGTTGCGGAGAGGTTTTTCTTTAGCAGGGACAGAGAAGCTGGATAGAGCCAAACACAGGGCAATCTTAGACTATAACCTGTTAGAGTCTGCAAAATGCTTGAGACTGGGGCAGAGGTTCACCTTCCAGCAGGACAATGATCCTAAACATACACTCAGAGCTACATTGGAGGGGTTTAAATCAAAGCATATTTATGTGTTAGAATGGCCCAAAGTCTAGACCTACATCCAATTGAGAATCTGTGGCAAGACTTGAAAATTACTGTTCACAGACACTCTCCATTCAATCAGAGAGCTTGAGCTATTTTTCAAGAAGAATGGGCAAAAATGTCACTCTCTAGATGTGCAAAATACCCAAAAAGACTTGCAGTTGTAATTGCAGTGAAAGGTGGTTCTACAAAGTATTGACTCGGGGGGATGAATACAAATGCATGCCACACTTTACAGATATTCATTTGTAAAAAAAATTGAAAACCATTTATCATTTTCCTTCCAATTCACAATTATGTGCCACTTTGTGTTGCTCCATCACATAAAATAAAACCAAACATTTATTTTATTGGTAACATGACAAAATATGGAACATTTTAAAGGGATATGAATACTTTTTCAAGGCACTGTATACTGGAGTTTTAATTTTTTTTCTACTGGTAATAGCAGTGATGAGAGACTTGGTGCAGCGGGCAACTGACACTGGATGGGAACTGCCACTGACAACACCAGTGACAATAATACAATGATCAGTGCTAATACTATACACTAATACTGACACTGACTGGGAAGGGGTTAACAACTAGGGACAAGAAATCAAGGGGTTAACTGTGTGCCTAATGATGTGCAATATGTGTTGCTTTTATTAATCTATGTAGCTGATTTTTAAACAGCCACATCACTGCCCCATGTACAGAGCCCAGCATCATTGGTAAACACAGGGCTCTGTACTGTGATTCACTAAGCCAATCAATAGGTCCTGGCCATAAATTATTGCCCGGGACCTGCTGACAAACTCGTGCTGTACCAAATCACACCACAGATGGGGCAGTGGGCACACGTGGGCCCCCTACCCAGAAATGGCAGATCATGTACACGTATGTGACCTGCCACAGTAGGACCGCCCTGCCTCAGTAAAAAGGCAGTGGGAGGTCCTTTAGTGGTTAATTCAGTAAAGACACCTTTTTACCCCTTATTTCTGTAAATGTCTATTACTTCCCTGGAGACTGCTTTACAGATATTTAAAGCTGTTCTAAAGGCAGTTTTTTTTTTTTTTTTACCTTAATGCATTCTCTGCATCTGTGTGCATTTCCTCCCTTCAGCACCGCCTACTTACCGGAGCCCGATCACGATCACGATTCAGGTCTGTGCCCGAAAGCAGCAGCTATCTGTCTCGTCACAGGGCAGACTGATAGCAGCGGGAGCCATTGGCTCCTGCGGCTGTCAATCAAATCATGTATAGAACAGGCAAGTAGAACGTTTATTACTTAGAAAAATACCCCTTTCAATCACTAACCAAAAAACACCTCCTCATATTACTGTATGCCTGCATGAAGAGCTTATACAGTGCCTTGCGAAAGTATTCGGCCCCCCTTAAACTTTTCAACCTTTTGCCACATTTCAGGCTTCAAACAAAGATATAACATTTTAATTTTTTTCTGAAGAATCACCAACAAGTGGCACACAATTGTGAAGTGGAACGAAATCTATTGGACAATTTAAACTTTTTTAGCAAATAAAAAACTGAAAAGTGGTGCGTGCAAAATTATTCGGCCCCTTTACTTTCAGGGCAGCAAACTCACTCCAGAAGTTCAGCGAGGATCTCTGAATGATCCAATGTTGTCCTAAATGACTGATGGTGATAAATAGAATCCACCTGTGTGTAATCAAGTCTCTGTATAAATGCACCTGCTCTGTGATAGTCTCAGGGTTCTGTTGAAAGTGCAGAGAGCATCATGAAGACCAAGGAACACACCAGGCAGGTCCGTAATACTGTTGTGGAGAAGTTTAAAGCCGGATTTGGATACAAAAAGATTTCCCAAGCTTTAAACATCCCAAGGAGCACTGTGCAAGCGATCATTTCGAAATGGGAGTATCAGACCACTGCAGATCTACTAAGACCTGGCTGTCCCTCTAAACTTTCAGCTCAAACAAGGAGAAGACTGATCAGAGATGCAGCCAAGAGGCCCATGATCACTCTGGATGAACTGCAGAGAACTACAGCTGAGGTGGGAGAGTCTGTCCATAGGACAACAATCAGTCGTTCACTGCACAAATCTGGCCTTTATGGAAGAGTGGCAAGAAGAAAGCCATTTCTCAAAGATATCCATAAAAAGTCTCGTCTAAAGTTTGCCACAAGCCACCTGGGAGACACACCAAACATGTGGAAGAAGGTGCTCTGGTCAGATAAAACCAAAATCGAACTTTTTGCCCACAATGCAAAACGATATGTTTGGCGTAAAAGCAACACAGCTCATCACCCTCAACACACCATCCCCACTGTCAAACATGGTGGTGGCAGCATCATGGTTTGGGCCTGCTTTTCTTCAGCAGGGACAGGGAAGATGGTTAAAATTGAGGGGAAGATGGATGCAGCCAAATACAGGACCATTCTGGATGAATACCTTTTTTTAGTCTGCAAAAGACCTGAAACTGGGACAGAGATTTATCTTCCAACAAGACAATGATCCCAAACATACAGCAAAATCTACAAAGGAATGGTTCACAAATAAACGTATCCAGGTGTTAAAATGGCCAAGTCAAAGTCCAGACCTGAATCCAATCGAGAATCTGTGGAAAGAGCTGAAAACTGCTGTTCACAAACGCTCTCCATCCAACTTCACTGAGCTCGAGCTGTTTTGCAAGGAAGAATGGGCAAGAATTTCAGTCTCTCGATGTGCAAAACTGATAGAGACATAACCCAAGCGACTTGCAGCTGTAATCGCAGCAAAAGGTGGCTCTACAAAGTATTAACGCAAGGGGGCCGAATAATTTTGCACGCCCCACTTTTCATTTTTTTATTAGTTAAAAATATCCAATAGATTTCATTCCACTTCACAATTGTGTCCCACTTGTTGGTGATTCTTCACAAAAAATAAAAATTTTATATCTTTATGTTTGAAGCCTGAAATGTGGCAAAAGGTTGAAAGTTCAAGGGGGCAGAATACTTTCGTAAGGCACTGTAGCTTAAAGGGGTTGTAAAGTAAAAATTTTTATTTTTTTAAAATAACAAACATGTCATACTTACCTCCACTGTGCAGCTCGTTTTGCACAGAGTGGCCCCGAACCTGCTCTTCTGGGGTCCCTCGGCGGCTGTCTCTGCTTCCTCCCGCAGGTGCTTCTCACGTTAATGCGAGCTCCCTCGCATTGGTGAGAAGCACTGCGGGCGCGCTCCCGTGATATAGCCGCTCGCTGTATCACAAGGCCCCGCCCCCCGGCGCGCTGCATCATTGGATGTGATTGACAGCAGCGCGAGCCAATGGCTGCGCTGCTTTCAATCCATCCACTCCAGCCAATCAGCGGCCAGGCTGAGCGGCGAAGAGGACGGCGGGGGCGAGCGCGGGATTTTCGAGGGGTCAGGTAAGTAAAAGGGGGGACTGGGGGCGCCGGCAGTGTGAGATGTTTTTTCACCTTAATGCATAGAATGCATTAAGGTGAAAAAACATTTACCTTTACAACCCCTTTAACTCTACGGTTAATGTCCCATTAAATACTTTGTTTGGTCCAAGCTGGTGCAAAGGAACTATTAGCTGTACTAATAGGTGTGCTTAGCTGGGAATGCTGTATGAACTCTGTAGCCTCAGGCAGGGCTTGAGAAATTTGCTTTGAATCTAGGAGCCAGCTAAAAAGTTAGGTAATGTTCCCCCAAATCCCTCCTCCTAACGTAAATCTTCCCCCCCAAATCCCCCCCCCCTCCTAGAGTAAATCCTACCCCCCCAAATCCCCCCCTCCTAGCATAGATCCTCTCCCAAATCCCCACTGGTAGCGTAAAGGTTGAGAGGCGGACTGAAGACACCACATAACAGATGCACTTGCTGTGTCTGCTGTTAGGGCCGTACAGTTCATTTGGGACAACGTGGCATTAAAAGTGGAGTTAGACTTTAATAATTTCAACCCATTTCACAACCAGAAGTTTAGCACATTCCGGTTTGTCTGTCTGTCTAATGGACTTGAAGGTCACGGCAATGGTAACATCTACATTGAGCTCTATGCCAAGGTCATTTCTGCCTTTCGTTTATACTTGGAAATCTCCCACCCCAAACTCCCTCTTGGAAGGCCTTCTATGTTCCCTCACAGAAGATCATGCAAGGATCTTCCCCTTCCATCCATCAGCATACAAGACTGACACTTTTAATACAATTCTCACTTTGGTTTTCAGCATTGTTTAGCAATTCCATCAGACAAAAAAATGATTTTTTTTTTTTTAACTTGCCTGCAAAACTAATTTCTTTAGATATAGCGCAGGGCACATGCAGTGTTGTAAACGACTGGGTTATACGCAGCTACCTTTAGGTGATTGGACACTGAGAAACAGCCGATATAAGCCCCATAAAACCCCTTCCACGTCACAGCAATCCTCAGTTTTTACTGTACTCCATGAAATGGATTTGCCAGGTCAAAAAATATTTTTTCCTGACTGTACATTATACAACACATAGCTGTAGATAGCTGGGGTGTCCAAAAGCAATACAACAAGGTGGAGTGGGCAACACAGCAAAAATAATTCCAACAGGCCCACAAGAGTATAGGACCCCCAACTTAGAAAGCAGATTGAAGCCTCTTGTACCTCCACCTGGCAAAGATTTGCAAATTTGTGAACACAGGATCTGGCAACAGCCTTGCAAAGCTGTGAAAAAGATGCCCAGTACCGAAAAGCCCAAGAAACACCCACAAATCTAGTGGAGAGTGCCTTATTAGGGAGGAGAGGAAAACCTATTCTTCAAACAATAGCATTGAATCATGTTATGTCTAATCCAACTCTAATCCACCTCGAAATGTCTGATTACCCCCTGAGCTAGTTTGGTGCCAAGAGGATCACCGGCAGGCCCTCTGCTTCAAATGGACAGCACAAATGTAGAAAAATATTTAAACAGTGGAGAATTGTGGATTAGAGAGAAGTTATTTCACAGGGTCACCATCACATTCCACAGAAAAGACTTGAGGAGCCCTGGACCTGGTGAAAAATCTGTCCAGTTTGTGGCAGAATCTAGATGCCAACAAGCCAACATGGCATCTACCATCTGCAACAAAGGGTCTGAAATATTCAGCGTTCAGTCAATTCTAACATCTCGTGCACAGGCAGAATATTAGGACTTAACCAGAACCCACAGCTACACCTGTAAGCGGCTTTACCATTTAAAAAGTAAACTCATTGTTGGTTATTAAGATAAACCTCTGCACCAGGCTTTCTATATATTTCAATTATATATTATATTATTTTAATTGTCATTATTTTTAGCCTTGGGCTGTGGGTTTATTTTTTGTTCTCTATCCATAAAGCTTTTAAATTGCCTCCCTATACAGTTTGTCCAGCTATTGTAAGCATCTCCCAACTTATTCAAGAAATTACCTTCCTGACTCCAACACCAGACTGGAAATCCACCATGCCAGAGTTAGGCTCTGGTAGATAGACACACAGGGTGGTTAAGAGACCAAGTTTGCTTATTCCACGCAGTGAGAAATTTGAGTTGCAGCGGCCTGGAGTGGAACTGAGCACAAGGCATGGCCTCAGAAGAGGCTACCATTAACGCCAGCACCCTCATGCAAAAGAACAGAGGGACATCATCTTGACTGAGAGAAGGACAAGATATTTTCTGAGGAAATAAAGCCCAAAACTGGATTGTGACAAAAACTAGATGCGGGTAGTCCAGGCAGGGATTTGAATCCAACACAGACTTCTAAAAGCAGAGGATCCACCAGTAGCTCTGTAGCATCTGAATTGTGTGTTGTACATTGTCAGTGGGTATATGGACGAAGCACTCTTTCAACGGCAGGTTGTAGCCCACAGTGTGGACACCCTGGGAACGGGAATCGGAAAGTAGAGCCAAGGAAAGCGGCCAACACTTTATTGAAGAAGGGAAGGTACACGGCAGAGCGGCAAAGTGATGACTGCCCACCTTAAAAAGCACTGGTGATTGCTGAAGTGCAGGCAGGCATCCTATATAGGATAGGATAAATGCCTCTCTTGGCATTCAGAACTATACACAGGTTGGAGTAATAACCCTGAAACCACTCTCTTGCAGGAATAGAAAAGGCGGGACAGAGTGAGGGAGTGAAATACTAATCTGTACCCTATGGAATACAGCATTCTGGACCCACTAGAAGAAATGGGGCAACCCTTCACTAAGTGTAGGGCTTGGCACTAGAATTACCTGGTTTGAAAGTTTTGGGTTTGCCACAAAACCAGGCACCAGACTTGGATTTTGAGGAGCAAGAAAGAGCACTTTTTTATTATTTTAATTCCTCCACTAGGAATACCTAGTACAAATTCTAAGGCCAAGGCCCTCGTCTACCAACCAACAGGAATTGCAGTGCTGCAATATTTAAGTGGGAATGCAGCACGAGGATGCAGGATCCAGTGCCTGAAATTACTTTACAGGCCTGCAGCAAGCCCAGTGTAGTCCCAATGCCATGATTAGAAGACCAATCTAGAAGTGATGCCATTAGCTGGAGCAACTGGTACATGGAGAAGGAATCTAGACAGGAAAAAAATTCAGGAAGACCAGCAATTTTTCACAATAGAGAAAAGAGATCCATCATTTAAGGTTATATGAAGGGTCCTAACAGTTCTGTTTGCCAGTGTTTAATCAACTGGAGGTAGCTGCATATTACTTAGTTGTTTATGACTATGCCTGTATCCTATGTTCTAAAATCCAGAAAATGGTTTTATAGGCAATTACAGCAAATAGAAACATGATTTAATGAAGCTATCATTTAAAGTAATATTAAAGCTTCGGAATTTTTTTGCAGTAAAATAAACACGTTACAGTTACCTGCTCTGTGTAATAGTTTTGCACAGAGCAGCATCGATCCTCTTCTTCTGGGGTCCTGCACCGGCACTCCTGTCTCCTCTTCAGCAAGTACATCAATAGAAAGCGGCTTTCTATGGGTGCACTCCTGCTGGTTTGCTCCTGAGCCACCTTGTCTGCGTCTATAGACCGACATTGCAACCTGGCCCCACCCCCGGTCACAGAATTTGATTGACAGTAGCGGGGGCCATCAATCTGCCCAGTGAGAAGGGAGAGAGCAAAGAAAGCCGCTGCTCTCTTGCACAGTGCTGGATGGAATTCTGGCTCAGGCAAGTATAAGTATAAGGCTGCATTTACACCACAGCGTTTTACAGATTTGTCATGATTTTCCTCGCGATTTCAAAGCACAAAGGTTTGAATGACAATTCACAAAAACGCACATTTGAGAGGTCATTCCTTTGAATGGCACCTAAAATCGCAGTGCGATTCTTCCACGATTGCAGCGAGATTTATCATGAAGCTTCTCCCCCACTACTTGTGGGCAACATGCTTCACGCGATGCCGCAATTGCAGCGCGACAATCACAGCAGAACTGCACAGCAATTTTAGATGCCATCTCAAATGTGCATTCTGCAATTTGTCTTTCACACCTCAGCACTTTAAAATCGCAGGCAGAAACACGGCAAATCTGAACTGTGACTGCAACCAGTGGTGGTGGGGGGGAGCGGGAGTGATCCTGTAGCACAGGAGATATTTACTAAAGTCTTTTTTTGTTCTTTCTAAAAGAACAAATATCTTCTATTTACCTGCTCTGTGCAAAACCACTACACAGAGCAGTCCAGATCCTCCTCTTCCTGGGTCCCAATCGGTGCTCTGGGTCCCAGCCCTCCTGTCCAGGTGACCTCACAGCAAGCAGGCACACTCCCGAGCGCCGTCTCCATTCACACATGGAGCTGTGGCTCGGGCCTGTCCCCTCCATCTCCTGATTGGCTCACTGGCTGTGATTGACAGCAGTGGCATCCAATGCTCCTGCCAAAAGCCAATCAGGAGTGCGAGTCCCTGGAGAGCCAAGGCTGAGTCAAGTATGGGGGGGGGGGGGGGGGGGAGCCTATGCTGGAAAACATGGATTGCGATACTGGTTACATACCGCAGCGCATGCCAGAATGAGAGCGATCATTTTAGCACCAAACCTCCTTCGTACTGCTAAATGGATGACATAGAATGCATCAAGGTAAATAAAAAAAAAAAAAAAAAAAACAACTTGTGCTTTTACAACCACTTTAGGCCGGGTTCACACTATAGCGATGCGGGAACGCCGCGAATCCGCGGCGTTTACCCGCATCGCACACCTCCCGCCGGCAGTTCACACTGCCCTATGCGGATGGCTGGGAGTGTCAATGTTATGTTAATGACACCCCCAGATCCGTCGGCATATCGCAGTGCGATCTGCCGACTCGCACAGGAATCGGAACGCATGGTGTGAACCCCCATGCGATCCAAATCTGTTGCGGACCCAAAAAAGGGTCCCGCGCGAGTTTGCTGCGGGAGCGCTGCGAATTCAGCCATACTATCTGTATGGCTGAACTCGCATCGCTACGGAGATCGGATGTGATTTGCTGTGCGAATCACATCCGGATCTCCCCCCGCAGCGGTGTGAACCGGGCCTTAAGGTAAAAAAAAAAAAAACGTATGGCTTTAGAACTGCTATAAAGCCTCTTGCACACTGCAGCTTAAAAAAGCCGAGTACAGCTTTTTTTTTTTCTTCTGAGCTAAAATATAGCCCATTAATTGTAATGTGCCTATGCACACAGGCACGTAAACAAGCGCTGTGCATTCTTCAGTAAAAATAAAATTAGAAAACTGATTTTTAGGTCAGTAATTTACACCTCATTCCTTCCAATTCTATTTACATATTGTGCAGAATGAGAACAAGTTTTCACACATCTGGCAAAAAAGTTAGAAATGTGTGCAAATACATACACAAAAAAGTCAGGAAAAAGTAGATGCTCAAACAGGAGTATCATGGCCTAAAACAAAAAATAAACACTCTCTTGAATTTATAAACAGACTTTGATGTGATCTTTAACACTTCTTAACAGTGACCAACTGCATGAATCCCCCACCAGTTGTGCCCTCACCTTATTCTTTTGACCCACATACAAACTGCAAGGTCAAAATGGAATGTGTCCCTTTCCCACTCTGAAAAAGGGTTTGGCCACTTTAAATGCAATCCTATCACTTCACATTACCTTACTTATTTATCAGCTCCCAACCAGGATATTTACAGGTAAGCCAAATACAAAAAAAACAAAAAAAAAAACAAACTACGCAGTGCTTATATCCTTTTTAACCATTTATGTTCACATGCCATTAACCTGCCCACCATCCTTCCAATGCTGCTGCAGGTAGGTATTTGTTACGATATATTTGCGCAATTCTCCTTTAACCACTTCAGCCCCGGAGAATTTGGCTGGCCAAAGACCAGAGCACTTTTTGCAATTTGCCATTGCGTCACTTTAACTGACAATTGCGCGGTCGAGCAACATGGCTCCCAAACAAAATGGACGTGCTTTTTTTTCTACACAAATATCGCTTTCTTTTGGTGGTATTTGATCACCTCTGCTGTTTTTATTTTTTGCACTATAAAACAAAAAAAATAGCAACAATTTAAAAAAAACAAAAAAAAACAAACATACTTTAACTTTTTGCTAGAATAAATATCCCCCAAAAATGTCTAAAAAAAAAAAGTTTTTTCCCTCAGTTTAGGCCTATACGCATTCTTCAAAAAAAATATGCAATAAGCGTTTACTACATGGTTTGCGCAAAATAGAGGATAGTTTTATGGCATTTTATTAATAATGTTTTTTTTTTACTAGTAATGGTGGCGATCAGCGATTTTTATCATGACTGCGACAATGGCAGACAGATCGGACACTTTTGGTGCTATTTCGAGACCATTCATATTTATACAGCGATCAATGCGATTAAAAATACACAGATTACTGTGTAAATATGATTGGCAGTGAAGGAGTTAACCACTAGGTGGCACTGTAGGGGTCAAGTGTGTCCTAGGGAGTGATTCTAACTGTGGAGGGGGAGGTCATCATTGTGACCAAGTTTCGACCTGGGCCCCCCCCCCACCCGAATGCTCCCCACACCAGCATATCGGGTGCCGCCGAAAAGAGAGGAGAGCTATGTCCACTCCCCTTCTAGTTGTTGACCCAGACGTGACATGTGACGACATTTCCCTGTTGACAGTTTCCCGTAATGCAGTGCACTGTATTACATTTAATGGAGCACAGGGGATACATGCAGGGTCTTTTAAACCCCAGATGTATGAAAGAGAACCTGTCACAAAAAAAAAAAAAAGAAAAAAAAAAACACATCACATATGGGACTTATTGCTCCCCATGTGATGCGGAAAACATAAAATATGTTTAAGTGTAAAAAATGTAAGTTAAACTAAAGAACAAAATCCCCCTCAAAAAATTTGAGTCCCCCCCCCCCCCCCCCACATATACGCACAAACTCAAGCTCACGAAGCGAGGCGCCTATGCCTGAAAACATGGATTGTGATACATGTTACATATCGCAGTGCACGCCAGAATGAGAGCGATAATTCTAGAACCAGACCTCCTTCGTACTGCTAAACTGATGACTTATAAAGGGCTTTTAAAGTGTCACCTATGGAAAAAAAAAAATAGGGTACTGACATACACAGTGCAGCCTCAGCTTTTATATTTTACAAAAAAATTGGATAATTTTTTGTGTTTCTGTGCCCCCCTAAAATTAACTTTTAATGTGTTTTTTTTTTTACTGAATTTTTGTGTTTCCTAGACCTTTGTGGTAAATATTGCGTGACATAAAAAATAGCAACTACCCCTATTTTATTCTCTATTGTGTCTGCTTTCAGAAAATATTAGGACTGCAACTAATGACTATTTTAATGATCAATTAGTTGGCCATATATGGTTTTGATTAATTGACTAATTGGATAAAAGGCCAAAAAAAAAAAAAAAAGGTGTATAATTTAGTTAATATGCAAAAGTTAAAAAAAAATAATAATTATTCTTGAAATTGCCCAGCTATATGGTTGGGGAACAACTACCTAATCTACTGTGAGAATGACAGACAGAAGACACATATGTATTATTAGAGGTTGAATCTGGTACATATCAGACTCAGAGGTCGGAATTTTTATTTAACCACTTAACAACCGGCCCCATACCTGAATGACTGCTACAGAGCAGTTCCTTCACTCCGAGAGGCCGTCATATGACGTCCTCCCAGAATTACGCTCTTGCGCGCCCCCCTAGGGAGCGCACATTCGAAAGCATCCGTGACCGCCGGGTCCACATCGCTCTCGTTTACCACGTGATTGCTCCGTCAAATGAGGAGCGATCACTTGTAAACAAACCGGCGTCATGTTAGGATGCCAGTTCCTCCCTCCTATCTCTGTACCGATCGGTACAGCGGAGGGGGAAGAGATAAGTGTCAGCAACACTGTGGGCTCGATCTGCAGTGCCCACAGTGCTGCTCACCAAAAATTATTCCCTGCCAATACCCAACAATAGCCAATACTCTGCAATAGCCTGCCATAAATTGCCATACCCAGCCATAGTCGGCGATACCCTGCAATACCCAGCCATATTCATTGATACCCTGCAATACCCAGCCATACCCTGTGATGAGGGCAGGACTCAAGTTGGTGGGGGCCCCTGGGCTTGAGTCACTTGCGGGCCCTACCTTCTATACATTACCTTATTTATCGGCGTATAACATGCACCCAAAGTTTAGGAGGGAAGTTTAAGGAAGAAACTTTTAAATGCCCATCAATGCAGCCTTATCAGTGTCCATCTGCAGCCTTGCCCATCCATCTGCAGTCTTGCTCAATGTCATTGCAGCCTTGTCAGTGCAGCCTTGTCATTTGCAGCCTTGTCGTTTAAAAATGCCGCCGCCAAGAGGCTCCCGGGTCCTCTAGCAGTCCCGAGTGGAGCCGAGAGTAGCCGAGTGTACTCGGCTCACAGTCACACCCAGTCCCTGTGTTATGTCCATCATAGGGCAGGACTGGGCGTGATTGTGAGTGGAGCCAAGTTGAGTACACTCCGCTATGTATCTCAGCAGGGCCCACGGGGGCCCCCTACTGGACGGGGCCCATGGGCTTGAGCCCAGTCAAGCCCAATGGTAAGTCCAGCCCTGCCGGTGATACTCTGCAATACCCAGCCATACTCGGCCATGCTCAGCCATACTCAGTGATACCCAGCCACGCTCGGCCTCTGTATGTGGCCAGGCTGTGGAAGTCTCACACATGTGGTATCGCCGTACTCAGGAGGAGTAGGAGAATCTATTTTGGGGTGTAATTTTTGGTATGTACATGCTATGTGTTAGAAATATTGTATAAAACGGACAACTTTGTGTTAAAAAAAAAAAAATGCATTTTAACCACTTCCCGCCCGCTGTCATACGATGTCCTTGACTTTGTGCTGGGATATCTGAATGCCTGTAGCTACAGCTGGCAAGCAAATTTGTCAAGCTCTGGTCTAAAGTTAACCTGGGAGGTGGTTGCTTCTGCTCATGAAAACTGAGTTTTTAGCACGTTACCATGACCTAGTTTCTGCCACATGGCTTGCTTATTAGACATTAAACCATTTCATAAAAGGGATTTGAAAAGCCTAATAAAAATGTAAGAAAAACATCTTGAGTAGTAGATTAATTACAGTTACATACAAATCCATTAATTTAAACACAAATCTGACAAAAAAAGTTTTCAGAAACCCTTGTATTTTTTTTTTTTACAAGTGTCCAGCATGAAAACGTAATACTGAAGCAAACCTGTAGTTCCCTTTTTGGTTTCCCGATGTGCAACTGACACTGAGATCGCCAGATGGGAGTTCTCCATCTTACAAAAGAGATTAGCATTCCACAAGCATTCCTTAGGTCAAGACCATTAGTTCCTATAGCAACTACTGGGCAAGCCTGGGAAAGCGGTACAAATACCGATATAGAAACACACCACATAAATAAAAGGGAGATCATGCACACATGTTGATATTGTTTTTATGGATACATTAAAATGTTTAACAAGAAAAATACCTTGACAAATTCTTTAATAATCATTTATCTACTTTTGCCTGTGCCAACAGAGTTTGCCAAATTATTTGAGATAGGCTGCTCATTATGAAGCACACACTTTGGCATATGAACCTTAAAAAGGGGAGTTTCCATTAAAAAAAAAAATTAAAAGTCAGCAGCTACAAATACTGCAGCTGGCTGCTGACTTTTAATAAATAGGACACTTACCTGTTCCAGGGCCCATGAGGGGGGGGGGGGGGAATCGAAACCCCGCTCGTTCCCCCCCTCTGCTCGGCGGCACCGGCATTGCAACTGTGGGCATCCGGCTTCACAGCCGGGCACCCACTGCGCATGCATGAGTGGTGCCGCACGCCGTGATTGGCCACGCAGTCATCTTGGACCTGTCACGTGTCCCAGATGACTGACAGGAGGGAGGGGGCAGAGCTGAGTTCTTCCTGTGCCGAGGGGAAGTGATGTCAGCAGCCCAGACACTGAAGGAGGCAGACTACGAGGGACCCCCTAGCAAGATGCATTTAGAGGAGAGTAAAAAAAATATATTTTTTTTAGGAATTTTTATGGGTTTTTTTTCTGTGCAACACCACTTTAACAAGCAGTCTCAATAACTTTTGATGGGATTCAAATGAAAAACATTGTGTGTTTTGGGCGGGTTGTGTGAAATTCACTGTCCAATTTCAGGAGACCTGGACCTACAACATACAAAAAAAAAAAAAACAAACACACACACTGCACACTTTTTTCCAGGTCCACCATGCAGAGAGTATTGAAGCTACTGGATTAACTTGGCAGCTTTATACATTGAGTAAAGTATTGAACATGTCACTATTTTTCTAGGTAAATAGATTTCTAAAGGTGCTATTGACATTTTCACCACATGTCAGTGAAATACATGCAATCCATACATACAAAGAAACCAAAAAAAAGGGGTTTAAAAATTAAGTTATGTGTAATAAAATTAAATGACACAGGGAAAAAGCATTGAAAACAGAGAAAGGGAGGTGCAAAAAGACATAGCAACCCAAGACACCAGATGAAATCAGTAATTAAAAAGCAATCCTGCCTCTTGTCAGTGCAAATTAATATCAGCGGGTTCACTTTCAATTGATGGCTTATAAAAAGATGTCTCATTACCAAGGTGTAACACAAGAAACATCTCATGATGGGTAAAAGCAAAGCGCTCTCTCAAGACCGTCGCAACCTTATTGTTCCAAAACACACCGATGGCATTGGTTACAGAAGGATATCTAAACTTCTGAATGTTCCAGTGAACACTGTTGGGGCCATAATCTGCCCACGACCAGGTGCTCCTCGCAAGATTTCTGACAGAGGAGAAAAAAAAAAAAAAAGAAGAAGGATTTATCAGAGTAAGTAAGAGCCAAGGACCACTTGTGGAGAGCTCCAGAAAGACCCGATCGTCTCTCCTCTACTCTCGTCTGTCAGACGCGCGTGAAGAAAACCAGATAAAACGGCTTTTTCCTGTTTACATCGTGATCAGCCTTATACATACAGTGATCAGCTGTGATTGGACTGCCACACAGAATGATCGCCATGTTGCGCACCCCCGCACCAGCTTGTTATCCTGATCACATCCAGTCAGAACACAACCACTTTGCACACCTCATATTGCTATATGGCGGGCGGGAAGTGGTGAAATAGCTAGCAGGTAAAGTTATAGACTAGGAGGACAGTCGCAAGCTACTAATCATATAAGGATCAATCTTGATACACAAAAAGAAAATAACGGTCCCCCTAACAGGTAAACAAGCAGAAAGTCATAGCAATCAATTGCATAAGATTGCACAATGATCCAAAATGTATGCCATTTGTGTACCTCAGTCTATATAGCAGCCACGTCAAACTGATGCTTTAAAAAGGGCCACATGAGGACCCTTCACTCCATTTCAAGGTTTTATGGCCCCCTACTCAGACTAAATTCATAGTAAAATCCTTTTACCGTATATCACCAGCCATGATCCACCACTTCTGGGGTCTCCCACTGGTGTTCACAGCTCCTTCTGCCTTCCAGTATCCCCCAAACAAGCTACTTGCTCAGGGGGTTACTCATGAGGACTCGATCCCGAGCCATACTGCATGCATCGACTGACAGTGTGGCTTGAACCCACCCCCTTGTCACTGGATTTGAGCGACAGCTGCAGGAGCCATCTCATGGAGTTTTGTGGCGGGGGAGGGAGCGAGCGAGAGAGATAAAGTGAAGGAGAAAAATTACCTGTTTGCAAAATTTTATAACAAATATGAAAAACTTTGTTTTTACATTTTCATCCTTTGCTTAGCAAAAAATGAAAAAACCTGTTGGTGATTAAATACCACCAAAAAATGCTCTATTTGCGTGAAAGGAAAATGATAAAAACCAATTATATGGGTACAGTGTTCCATATCCACGCAATTGTCATTTGACAGCGCTGAAAATTGGCCTGGGAAGGAAGGGGTATAAGTAAGTGGTTAAGTAATGTAAATCTCTATTTACTATTATGTAAATTATGTCTATTTGTAAGAAAATAATGTTCTAAGTAAGTTTGTTATTTTCCCATCATTGGTGGGTCAAATCTACGTTCATTTTCAGTCACAGTGACGAAAATTCGAAGGAGCAGGAAGGAACATTTTTTAAAAGGAATTTCTAACAGTGTATGGGGTGTTGATTCAGTAAAGTACATTCATTCCAAAAATCTAATTGGATCTTAACCACTAGCCGACCAGCTGCCGCAGTTCTACTGCGGCAGGATGACTAAGCAAGGCAAATCATCGCAGCTGTAAGTCGCTCCTTTAAGATGACGCACTGCATGTCCCCGGGGCCGATGCAAGTGCCCGGTGGGCTCAATGACCGCCGGGCACCTGCGATCACTCGCGACAGAACGATAACCGGGATCTGTGTGTAAGCACACAAATCCCGGTTCTCTCGGAAGAGGAGACAGATCGTGTGTTCATACTAAGTATAAACACCGACCTCTCTCCTCCCCTAGTCAGTCCAATCCCCCCTAGTTAGAACACACCCAGAGAACACACACAACCCCTTGATCGCCCCCTAGTGTTAACCCCTTCCCGCCAGTGTCATTTATACAGTAATCAATGGCTATTTTTAGCTCTGATCGCCGTATAAATGTCAATGGTCCCAAAACAGTGGCAAGAGTGTCCAATCTGTCCACCACAAAGTCGCAGTCCTGATAAAAATCACAGATTGCCACCATTACCAGTAAAAAAATCCCTTATCCCCTATTTTGTAGACTAACTTTTGCGCAAATTAAACATATGCTTAGTGCGATTGTTTTTACCAAAAATATGTAGAATACATATTTTCTTCTACATATTTAGAAGGCCTAAGCCGAGGAAAAAATCATTTATAAATAAAAAAAAATTGGGATATTTATTATAGCAAAAACTACAAAATATTGTTTTTTGGAAAATTGGCACTTCTTTTGTTTATAGCACAAAAAAATAGGATTTTATAACGGCTTACATGTAAAATCCTTTTCTTTTGAGGTACATCACAGGACAAAGAGACTCAGTAATTACTGATGGGTTATAGGGTATCACTAGGTGATTGGACACTGGCACACCCTAGACAGGAAGTTCAATCCCCACCCCCTACTGGAGGTACCTCAGTTTTGTAGCAAAGCAATATAAGTGTATTAGAAGAGGGGAGGGACCTCTGTGTCCCGTGATGTGCTCTCACTACATCCAAAGAATGTAGCGACTTCTCTGCCATAGAGCAGGGATTTGGAAAAAAGGAAGGCAGAACAATATCTTGGTTTAGATGAAAAACTGAGACCACCTTTGGTAGAAAACTAGGATGAGGGCGTAACACCACTCTATCCTTGTGCATTATCAGATACAGTTCTTTACAAGAGAGGGCCGCTAATTCTGATACTCTTCTGGCAGAAGAAATGGTCACCAGAAAAATTAGTTTCCTTGTCAACAGAACTAAGGGAATTTGATGTATCGGTTCAAAATGCTGCTTCTGTAAAGCTGACAGAACCAAATTCAAATCCTAGGGGTTCAGAGGCGCCCTAACTGGAGGATTAAGGCACGTTACCCCTTGTATAAAGCTTTGGACCAAAGTATGCAAAGCAAATGGGACGTTGAAACAGAACCGATAAGGCCGAGACTTGGCCCTTGATGGTACTAAAGGCCAGTTTCATCTCTAACCCACTTTGCAGAAATTCAAGGATTCTGCTTATGGCATATTTTCTGGGGTGCCAACCCCTGGATTCACACCAGGAGACATATGCTTTCCAGACTCTGATAAATCATTCTGGAAGCTGGCTTTCTTGCATCAAGGTAAATATCACAGGGCCCGAAAGACCATGATTCTTCAGAATATGGGTTTCAATAGCCAAACCGTTAAATTTAGCATTTGTAAGGTAGGATGGAATACCAGGTCTGGACGGGACAGTAGGGTCCAAGGAGAGCCTACAGCCATCTTCACTATTTCTGCATACCAAGCTCTTCGGGGCCATGCTGGGGCCCTCCCTGAGCTGCACAACTCTCGGTGCCCCTTTGGTGATTGATATAAGCCACTGCTGTGGCACTGTCAGACTGGATCCTGACAGGGCAACCCTGTAACCTGAGTGTCCAGGCTTTTAGGGCTAGATACGCTGCACGAATCCCCAGAATGTTGATGGGTAAGGCCCTCTCAGTCTTGGACCAACTCTTTTGGCCAGTCGACTGTTTTAGGACTGCCCCTCTAACCCGAAAGACTGGCATCTGTTACCACTGTTCAGGTAACTGGTAAACAGGATTTTCCTTTCCGCATATTTTCAGGTATCAACCACCAGCTGAGGCTCCGACGCGTTGTAGGGGACAGATGCATCGGAAAATCTAATGCCTGAACCTTCTTGTTCCAGGCCGATAGGATACCGTTTTGCAGTAGCCATGAATGAGACTGAGCATAGGGAATGAAGCCACCATCTTCCCCAACAACCTCATACAAAGACGAATAGAAGGACCCTTCTTTGCCCTGACTACCTGAATCCGTTCTCTAGCACTGATCTTTGCTTGGGGTAGGAATACCCTCTGCTGGGCTGTATCTATGGCCAGACCCAAATACTCTAGTCTTCTTACTGGTTTTAAAGAAGACTTCTCCAAGTTGAGGACCCAACCTAGGCATTCCAGGTAGTTGATTGTGGTGACCAAATTTTGGTCCAGGCGGGCTACCGACCAGTCTATCAAGAGCAAGTCGTCTAGGTATGCTATTATTGTTATACCTTGGGCTCTTAATCTGGCCAGAGGAGGGGCCAAGATCTCTGTAAACACCCAAGGTGCAGTAGCTAGCCCAGAAGGCAGAGCTACAAACTGAAAGTGGCGTTTTTCTACTTCGAAACGCAGGAATTTTTGATGAGCAGAGAAAATGGGTACATGCAGGTACGCATCCTTGATGTCTATTGATGCCAGAAGTTCTCCTCCTTGTAGGATGGAGACTATCGTTCGGATCGATTCCATGCGAAAGGACCGTATATTTAGAAATCAGTTTATATCTTTGAGATCTAGAAGGGGTCTGACATCTCCGTTTGGCTTTGGTACCGTGAAAAGGTTTGAATAAAGCCCTAGTCTCTGCTCTTGCATGGGAACTACCATGATAACTTTTTGCGACAATAGTCGCTCCAACACTAGAAGGAGAGACTTCTTTTTCTCTGGGTCTCTGGGTACATTTGATCTGAGGAAACGAGAAGGGAATTCTCGGAATTCTAGTTTGTAACCTTGAGTTACACCCATTTGTCCCGAAATTCCTCCTGCCAGAGCCCTGAGAACTTTAGTAGTCTTCTACCCTACTCGAGTGAGCGGGGGCGCCCCTTCATAAGGAGGTCTTAGCGTTTTGTCTTGAAGACCTTTTCCCCCAGGACTTCTTTTGTCCCTGGGGTTGACTCAGTTTTAAACTTTAAGCCTGATGGAGGAGGCTGTCGTGATTGCCTGGAGGCTGATGAACCTGGCACTGGAGAAAGTGACCGTTTAAAAGGAGGAACGTTTACTCCTTTTCTTGACTGGTAAAAGGGTGCTTTTCCCACTAGAGATCCTTTGGATATAATTGTCCAAATCCTCTCCAAACAGTTTTGCACCCTGAAAGGGAAATCCCGCCAGGAGTTTCTTACATGGTGACTCGGCTGACCAATTTTTCAGCCATAAGATTCTACGCACGTGTACCAATCCAAGCGTAAGGTGAGAGGTCTGAAGGATAGAATCTCTGATAGCATCAACAGCAAAACACAAAGCCGCTGGTAGGTTAGCCAACCCCCAGGCTTGCTGTTCAGGTAAAACTTTAAGCACCTGTTTAAAGCGGAGGTCCACCCTAAAGTGGACCTTCCGCTCATTGGAATCCTCCCCCCCCTCCGGCGCCACAATTGGCACCTTTCAGGGGGGAGGGGGGTGCAGGTACCTGTACAGTAAAGGTATCTGCACCGACTTCCGGCATAGCTATCTGCGGAAAGGGTGCTTTCCGAAAGCCCCCCGCTGCCTGCTGGGAAACACACGGATCCCAGAGACAGCGGGACCATCCTTATTGCGCAGCGCGACTCGCGCATGCGCAGTAGGAAACCGGGAAATGAAGCCGAAAGGCTCCACTTCCTGATTCCCATACCCAAGATGGCGGCAGCAGCACCCGAGAGACGATCGAGAGATCGGCTTCGGGTGCCGACATCGCGGGCGCGCTGGGCGGGTAAGTGTCCTTATTTTAAAAGTCAGCAGCTGCAGTATTTGTAGCTGCTGGCTTAAAAAAAACAAAAAAAGCAACCAAAAAAAAAAACAAAAAAAAAAAAAACGGTGGAACTCCCGGCGGACTCCCGCTTTAATATGGTCTCTCAAATATTGACAGACTCCAATTGCTGCCACTGCAGGTTGAGCTACTGAACCTGCCAAGGAGAAAACATTTTTTAATAGGAATTCCATTTTCTTATCAGTTGGATCCCTAAGCAGCTGAGCGTTGTCAACAGAACAAGTCAGGCTTTTGTTTACGGAGGAAATGGCGGCATCAACTGCCGGTATACCCCACAAATTTAGTACATTTTTCCTCCATAGGATAAAGTGTAGAAAACTTTTTAGGAGGAAAAAATTTTTTATCTGGGTGATCCCACTAAGAATAGATAAGCTTTTCCAGCAAACCACAAACAGGAAAAGCATGTGTCAATAAGTATTGCTTTTTGACTGCTGGTGACTGCTGGGTTGCATTTTTAGGTTCTTTTGGGGCTTTTTCTTGTAGCTTTTTAATACCCTTCTCTGACACTTTTTAAATAGTGTTTTTTTTTTTTTCTCCTTCCCTTCCTTCAGCCTACTAATTAAGGGGAGGGTTTAATTGGGCACAGATGCTTGAGGTCTATATAAAGTTTGGGTAGAACTCATCTGAGCCTGCTCATCTTGAGCCTGTGAGAACTCTGTCTAAGTGGAACTGGTCTAAGTGGTGAGTTAAAAACCAGAGTTAGTGGAACTGGTCTAAGTGGTGAGTTAAAAACCAGAGTTAGTGGAACTGGTCTAAGTGGTGAGTTAAAAACCAGAGTTGAAAACAGGAGGTTATAACAGGGGTCATAGTAGCTGTGTAGTGTGAGTACCTATGTGTCTGAGTAGTGTGTGTCTGAGTAGTGTGTGTGTGTGTGTGTGTGCGCATATCGTTAGTACTTGTGCATTGTGTGTGCACGCTGGTCTGTGAGTACCTGTGTACTGTCTTGTTGAGTATTAGTGTCAGGAAGCTAGTTGTTAGGTAATTTGGACTGGGTATAATCTCTAATCCTCATTAAATTAATAGGTACGATGACTGGCAGGTGTGGAGAGGCGACTCGGTGTACATCTTGCGGCATGTATGCGTTCCTTGATCATCTGATCGAGGGTGAATACTGCTGTGCAAAATGTAAGCACATTGTTTCCCTGGAAGCCCAGGTTCTGAATCTGGGGAAGCAACTGTCAGCACTGAGAGGCCCCTCCACCCTAAAGGAGAACCAGGAACGTACATGGCAGGTGCCGGCAGGGGCCAGCACAGAGGTGGGTGGAGACAAGGAGGTGCAGGCACTAGCAGAGACTAGATGGGTGACAGTCAGGAAGGGTAGAGGGGCAAGTGCCAGGGAGGCCGATCCAGGGCTGGAGCATCCCAATAAGTACGCTCCATTGAGTGACATTGGTTATCCCAGTCAGGGACCAGCACTGCTGGAGCTGAGGTATTCTAGCTGCCAGGAGAAGAACTCCTCCAGTGAGAGTGGGGGGGGGGGGGCGAAGGGAAAGGAAAGACAGATTCTGGTGGTAGGGGACTCAATTCTTAGGAGGACAGAGGCCAATCTGAAACAATAACCTGAAGTGCCGAACTGTATGTTGTCTGCCGGGCGCTCGGGTTCGGCACATCACGGATCTGGTGGACAGATTACTGGGAGGGGCTGGGGAAGACCCAGCTGTCATGGTGCACATTGGCACCAATGACAAAGTCAGAGGCAGATGGAGTGTCCTAAAGAATGATTTTAGGGACTTGGGAGCTAAGTTGAGGAAAAGGACCTCCAAGGTAGTATTTCTCAGGAATACTACCAGTACATCGAGCCACACCAGAAAGGAAGAGGGAGATTAGGGAAGTAAACAAGTGGCTCAAAAGCTGGTGTAGTAAGGAGGGGTTTGGGTTCCTGGAGGACTGGGATGACTTCTCAGTCGATAACCGGTACTATAGAAGGGACGGACTGCACCTAAATGAGGAGGGTGCAGATCAGCTGGGATTAAGGATGGATAAAAAGTTAGAGGGTTTTTTAAACTAGGTGATGGGGGGGGGAGGGTTCAGAGATGGAGCTAGTTAGCGTGGAGCATATTCCAGAGGGTAATATTAGGGGCATTAGTGGTAGGGTAACCAAAGCACATAAACCCAAGGTAAATATAGTAGCAAGTCCTAGTTGTAATCTTGGAACACCCAAGAGGATAGTATGTGACCGGTCAAAATATATTAATACATTAAAATGTTTGTTTGCCAATGCCAGAAGTCTGCCGAACAAAATAGGCGAGTTGGAAGCTCTGGTGCATCAGGAGAGCTATGATGTAATTGGTATTGCTGAAACTTGGCTTCATTCCTCACATGACTGGGCAATTAATATTCCTGGCTATGCAGTCTTTCGGAAAGACAGAGTAAAAAGGAAAGGTGGAGGGGTCTGTCTGTATGTGAGAAATCTCAAAGCGAGTGAGAAAGAAGACCTGGCGGACGGAGAGTGTGATGAGTCTGAGGCATTATGGGTGGAACTGCATACAGTTCAAAGTTAATCATTGGAGTTTGTTATAGACCACCCAATGTTAATGAGGAGGTGGAGACTCAGCTCCTTGCACAGATAGAAAGGGCTGCAAGGGCTGGGACAGTGATAATAATGGGGGATTTTAAACTACCCAGAAATTGACTGGGGTAATGGCACTGCTGGGACAGATAAAGGGCAAAAATTTGTAAACCTATTACAGGACAATTTTATGGTACAGTTTATTGAGGCCCCAACTAGGAATGATGCTCTGTTGGACCTGGTAATCTCAAACCACGCAGAACGTATTACTAATGTTCAGATAAAGGAACATCTGGGTAGTAGTGACCATAACATGATTTCATTTGATGTTAGCTGTAAGCAAAAATCACATACGGGAAAGATAAAAACACTTAATTTCAAGAGAGCAAATTTTCCAAGGATGAGGGCTGCTCTCCAGGACTTAGACTGTGAGAGAATATTGGCACCAATGGGCACAGAACAGAAATGGGAATTCTTCAAAAAGCTTGTTTGTGATCTCACAGCAAAGTATATTCCCATGGACAATAAGTTTAAAAGGTTAAAAATAAAGCCGATGTGGCTCACGGCCAAAGTTAAAAAAGCTATAAAACTATAAAAAAAGAGCTTTCAAAAAATATAAAAATGAAGGAACGCTAGTGTCATTTAAATGTTACAAGGAATATAACAGAATGTGTAAAAAGAAAATCAAGGATGCAAACATTCAAAATGAAAGACAGATTGCAAAAGACAGTAGGACAAACCCCAAAAAATTCTTCAAATATATTAATAGTAAAAAGGTTAAGTCTGAGCATGTAGGCCCTTTGCAAAATAATCTGGAGTGGGTGACTGGGGACAAAGAGAAGGCTAACTTATTAAATACTTTCTTCAGCTCTGTGTATACAAAGGAGCATGGGGGAGCTCATGTCCATAATGGGGGTGGTACTGACGCAGCCCCAAATCCACAATGGCTCATAAGTGATATGGTCCAGAAACATTTGGACAGAATAAAGGTGGATAAAGCACCTAGACCTGATGGCACCCACCCACAGATCCTAAAAGAATTGAGCTCTGTAATTTCAAAGCCATTGTATCTAATTTTTAGGGACTCATTAATGACAGGAATAGTACCACTGGATTGGCGCAGGGCCAATGTGGTGCCTATATTTAAAAAGGGAACAAAGTCTTTACCAAGTAATTATAGACCCGTTAGTTTAACTTCTATAGTTGGGAAGATACTGGAGGGATTAATAAAAGACCACATAGATGAGTTCTTGCAGGAAAAAAATATTTTGAGCAACAGACAGCATGGAATCATGAAAGACAGAAGTTGTCAGACAAACCTGATTTCTTTTTATGAGGTGGTAAGTAAAACCTTGGACAGAGGGGTGGCGGTGGACGTGATATATTTGGATTTTGCAAAAGCGTTCGATACAGTTCCGCACACATGGCTCATGTGTAAGGTAAAGTCTACAGGTTTGGAAACATCAGTTTGTAGATGGATAGAAAACTGGCTAAAAGACAGAATTCAGAGAGTAGTGGTTAATGATTCTTACTCTGAATGGTCTAAGGTTATCAGCGGTGTACCCCAAGGTTCAGTGCTGGGACCCTTGCTTTTTAATATCTTTATAAATGATATTGGGTCTGGGATCAAAAGTAACATTTCCGTCTTTGCAGATGACACCAAGCTATGCAGTGCAGTAACGTCCTTACAGGATGTCACCAATTTACAAGCTGACCTCAATGCTCTATCTAATTGGGCGACTATGTGGCAGATGAGGTTTAATGTTGAGAAATGTAAAGTTATGCACTTGGGGGCTAAGAATATGCATGCATCATACACGCTAGGGGGAGTACAACTGGGGGAATCCATAGTGGAGAAGGATCTGGGGGTTTTGGTAGATCATAAGCTCTATAATGGCATGCAATGCCAAGCTGCGGTTTCCAAAGCGAGCAAAGTCCTTTCCTGTATTAAGAGAGGTATGTACTCCAGAGAGAGAGAGAGAGAGATCATTTTGCCCCTGTACAAATCATTAGTAAGACCTCATCTGGAATATGCCGTTCAGTTTTGGGCACCAGTTCTCAAAAAGGATATTGGGGAACTGGAGAAAGTGCAGAGAAGCGCAACCAAACTGATAAGAGGCATGGAGCAACTCAGCTATGAGGAAAGATTAGAGGAACTGAATTTATTCACTCTTGATAAGAGGAGATTAAGGGGGGATATGATCAACATGTACAAATATATAAGGGGTCCATATAGGGAACTTGGTGTGGAGTTATTCACTTTACAGTCAACAAAGAGGACAAGGGGGCACTCTAAGTCTAGAGGAGAAGAGATTTCATCTCCAAATGCGGAAAGGTTTCTTCACAGTAAGAGCTGTGAAAATGACTCCCTGCAGAGGCCAGCTCAGTGGATTGCTTTAAGAAAGGCCTGGATTATTTCCTAAGTGTACGTAATATAACTGGGTACTAAAATTTATAGGTAAAGTTGATCCGGGGAAAATCCGATTGCCTCTTGGGGGGGATCAGGAAGGAATTTTTTCCCTTGCTTTAGCAAATTGGATCATGCTCTTCTGGGGTTTTTTGCCTTCCTCTGGATCAACTGTGGGTATAGAATTGGGTATATGGGCTGGTATGATATTATATATTTTTTTTTTTTTTTGGTTGAACTGGATGGACTTGTGTCTTTTTTCAACCTTACCAACTATGTAACTATGTACAGTTTGAGGAGGTTTCAGTGAACCCAGAGAAGAAGTGGGTTCTGACTGACTCAGGTACGGGTAACTTAAACGTGGAACGGACCAATCCAGCAAGAATTTACACCATCTTCTCACCCTGAGAAGCTGAAGAGGGCCCTTCTCCACTAGATTCCTCAGAAGTGGAATCATCAGTCTCCTCCCGATCCTCTGAGGGGGATTCCTCTCCTTTATTCCAGAGTTCCCCACTCTGAGGGTCCTGGGTGACAGAGGGGGGCCTAGTGCATTTTCTTCCACTGAGTGAAGATGTGATTAAGGCCACTAATCTTTCCTCTAACCCATTTATGTTTGAGGAAAAAACCTCCTGTGTAATGGACACAGGGGCTGAAGTGCCAGAAGCAGCTGCAGCCTCTGACCCCGACGGCTCTCCCTGGCCAGCCTTCCCGGGTCCTGTAGGGGGGGGGGTCCTCAGAGCCGGAAGGGGACCCTTTAGAGCCCCTATTCTTCGAGGGAACTTGTACCTCTTCTACCCATAGTGCAAAGCAACAAAAGGTAGAGGTACCATAAAAAAATGCACGGACTGCTGAGCACTGTAGTTCAGCAACTGCCGATGCTACCAAGACTCAGTCTGGTGCCTAAGTAAATGTTGCCTGGGAATGTCTGCGTCTTCCACACTCACATGCGCCTGTCAGCTCTGTGTCCCTCCATAGGCTGCGTGCATCTGAAAAATAGTGCACTTTAAAGCCTGTGTAGCCTAGTGCTCTGCCCCCCTCCTCTGACCACTTACGCCCCACCACCCCCGTTTTTTTTTTTAAACTAGTGTTTCCCATAGGAGCAGAGGCTCTAACCCTGCTGGCAAGCATGGAGGGGGGCTGGGGCAGAGGAGAGGTAAGGGCCGGTGGATGTGAAGCCGCTGTAATGGCAGCGGCGAACTGCGGCGGGTGGTGCGGTATGTTACCGTTCTCTGCCCAGGCCTGTCTCAGTCCCCTAAACCGTGGAGGGAGAATCCCAGATGGGAAAAAAAAAAAAACCCTTACCTTCATCCTTCCTGGAGCATGGCTGGAGGAGCATAGAGCGTGGACACCAAGCAGAAATTCTGGAGGAGTCTCCCTTACCTTATCCAGCTGCCGGGTCTGAATAATAGACCCAATCTTCACCCCTTATGGTGGGCTCCGTTAGGAAAAAAAAACCATCAGAGACTGGGGCCCCCTTGAATAGGGGTATCTGCAGTTCTGGGCCCGTAAAGCACCCTGCCAGGAATATGGCTAAAAAACAAAACAAATGCAGTGTCCCAGGGTCCAGCTCTCTATAAAGAGAAGCGTTACAGGTACAACCTCGTTTCTTCGGACACAAGGCTCGGGTACCATCCAATTCGGCCTGGAAAAGTCACTTTGAATGGATCCGGTTGCATAGCTGGCCCCAGTAAGGATATTCCAGCGGAGCTCAGCACAGCACATCTTTACTTGTGACCAACACCTAAGACACAGGTGAAAAAAACAGGTACCTCCAGTAGGGGGAGGGGTTATATGGGGGATTGAACTTCCTGTCTAGGGTGTGCCAGTGTCCAATCACCTAGTTATACCCTATAACCCATCAGTAATTACTGAGTCTGTGTCCCGTGATGTACGAGAAAGAAATAAGGTGATCAAATACCACTAAAAGAAATCTCTATTTATGGGGGACAAAAAAAGGGACGACAATTTTGTTTGGGTACAATGTCGCACGACCGCGCAATTGTGAGTTAAAGCGGCACAGTGCCGTATCGCAAAAAATGGCCTGGTCAGGAAGGGGGCAAATCCTTCCGGGGCTGAAGTGGTTAAAATATTATTTCGATGTTTTGAAAATGTTCTGGGAATTTTCGAACAAATTTTCTTAAAGACTTTTCCTAAGGATTTTCATTCAAAATTCTATCCATCTACGGCCAGCTTTAGTCCTCTAATTGCAGCCCACTGTTTCATTTCAGTTTGTAATGCCTGCTCTATAGGGAGCTTTTTGTTCTATATGCATAGCAATTGGTAGTGATTCATCTCTATAACAATTTTAGTTCACAGGCTCACATTTCTAAAATTCAGTGAGCTCCTAATCTCCGGCTCTATTTCACATTTTCTTCTTCATCCTTACCAGTGTTTTGTAAAACGCCTGGTTACAGATCTCATCAGGTCAAAATGAAATGTATACATTCCAGTGGACAATCAGAGGAATTACTCATCCTTTACTGGAAAGCTTCAAAATTTTTAGTTAGACAAAGTGAGCCAAAAGACAGACAACTGCTGCTGCACAGTTTATTAACTGGTCGGGTTTCTACAATTTACACAATTTCTTACATGCCTTAAAAGTTTGTAAAAGATTCTTCTCCCCCTCTCTCAAAACATAAAAAAAAAAAAAATAGGATTTTTGTACTCACCGTAAAATCCTTTTCTCTGTAATTCACCGACCGACACAGCTCCTCTCTGGAACTAAATGTGTTTGTTAGCCTGCCATTAGAAGAACTAGGCAAAATTGTAACAATACACAGAATTGTCAGTACCACCCAGGGGACGGACCCTGTGCTAACAGCCCTCCTTGCTGCTCCAGCAGCTTCAGTACTTCAACAAGCAGTAGAACGTAGAGAAAAGGAGGGGTGGTAGGTGCTGTGTCGGTCTGTGAATTACAGAGAAGAGGATTTTACGGCGAGTACAAAAATCCTATTTTCTCTTATATTCACCGACCGACACAGCTCCTCTCTGTAACTAAAGGGGACATCGCCAAGCAGTGCCAAACGAGGGGTGGAAAAACAGCATTAAAAACTTCATGCACCACGGCAAGTGGGAACTAGTGAAACTAAACCCACAAAAAAACAGCAGTGTGTGGAACTCCACCACAAAACCGAGCATCCTCAACAGGAGTGATCCCCCAGACCGCAACCTTGCGGAAATAATGCAACAGTGCAATAACGAAACAGTACTGTGTTTTTAATCGAAAAATCAGGGACAAAAACTCAATAGCAACTACACGGCTGCCTGCAAAACTTTGCGGCCAAAACCAGCATCACCCGATGCACTGACGTCTACCTTGTAGAACTTGGTAAATGTATGGACAGGCAACCAGTTCGCCGCCTTACACACCTGAGCGACAGACGCTTGGTCTCGGAAGGCCCAAGACGTTCCGATTGCTCTTGTAGAGTGGCCGTGACTGGAAAGGGAGGCACCTGCCCCTTCAAGGCGTAGACTTGGACTACAATCTGTCTGATCCACCTGGAAATGGTGGCCGACAAGACCGCCATACCCTTCTTTGGAACAGCCACCGAAACAAACAGTGAGTCGGACTTCCGAAAGTGAGCCGTGGCAGACAAGTACACCTTCAGAGCCCTAACCACATCGAGAGTGTGAAGGGCCACCTCTTCGGGGTGCTTCGGCTTAGGACACAATGATGGTAATTCATACAATGTCCTCATTGATATGAAAAGCCGAGACAACCGTCGGTAGAAAGGACGGTTGCGGACGCAACACCACCTTATCCCTGTGAATAACCAGATAAGGCGACTTGCATGAGGCCGCAAATTCCGAAGCCCTCCTGGCCGATGCGATGGCCACTAGAAAGACCACTTTATGGGAAAGAGTCAACAGGGAAATCTCCCTGATGTTTTCAAATGGCGGCTTTTGAAGCGCCAACACCAGGTTGAAATCCCATGGGGGTAACGGTGGGCGCTACATGTCGTACCCCCTGAATGAAGGTACTCACTAATGAGTGAGACGCCAGGGGTCGCTGAAAAAAAAAAAGAAAAAAAAAAAGACAGCCAAGGCTGAAATGTGCCCCTTAATGGTGCTTAACGCCAACTTCTGGTCTACTCCTTGCTGAAGAAACAGCAGGATCCTGGATATAGATAGGATGGCATCCGTGCTCCTTTTCTCCTCACACATGGAGATGTAGGCCTTCCAGGTACGATAGTATATTTTCCGTGAAGAAGATTTCCGCACCCTCAACATAGTTGGAATCACAGAGTCCGACAGACCCCGGTTCCTCAGCACCTGGCTCTCAATAGCCATGCTGTTAAAGCCAGCGATGTTAAAACAGGGTGAAAGATTGGACCTTGTGATATGAGGTCCTCTCGCAGCGGCAGTAGCCAGGGAGCGTCTGCCACCAGACGCATCAGGTCTGCGTACCAGGGCCGCTGAGGCCAATCTGGGACAACCAGGATTACTGGAATCCCCTCAGCTTCCACTCTGCGAAGCAGACGTTGAAACAGTTTCTGTGGGGGAAAGGCGTAGATCAGCTGGTACTGATCCCACGGAGCCATCCGCCCGTCTGACGCGTCTGCCCACGGATCTCTTGTCCTGGACACTAATCTTGGGATCTTCCAATTGAGATGGGAGGCCAATAAATCCACATCTGGTGTGCCCCACTTCAGGAACAGCAGCCTGAATATCTCTGGATGCAATGCCTATTCTCCTGGGTCTAGCATCTGTCGCCTCAGATAGTCCGCGTGTCAATTTTCCACCCCTGGGATGTAAATGGCCGACAGAGCCGGTACGTGTCGCTCTGCCCACCGAAGTATGTGAGCGACTTCCCGAGCAGCAGCTGAGCTCCTTGTTCTCCCTTGCTGATTTATGTATGCCACAGCCGTGGCGTTGTCCGACTGTACCCTGATTGGACCTCCTTGAAGACAACAACCATGTGTGGAGGCACAGCCTGATCGCTCTCAAATCGAGCAGATTGATCGGCAACTTGGATTCTTCCGTCGACTAGAGGCCCTGAGCCGACTGAATCCCCATCACTCCACCCCAGCCGGATAGGCTGGTGTCCATTGTGATCACAGTCCATTGGAGAGGGAGGAACGACTTTCCTGACTGAATCATCGGGGAACTCAGCCACTATAGCAGGGAGTCTGACGGACTGGCTCACCTGGATCGATCCAGGGACAACAGAGATTTGTCCCATTTTGACAAAATCTTTCTGCAAGACCCAGGTGTGGAACTGGGCATACGGCATGGCCTCAAAAGCGGCCACCATGAGTCCCAGGACTTGCATGCAAAAGCAAAGCGACAATCGCTCGCGATTCCACAGCAGTTTTATCGCGGCTCTGAGGGTCTGCACTTTGAAGGGAGAAAGACTCTCGCCTCCTTGGAGTCCAGCAGCAAGATTAGGTACTCCAGACACTGGGTCGGTACAACCACCGACTTCTTTAGGTTCAACAGCCAACCAAATTCTTGCAAAGTCTGCATGGTGATCGCAACATCCTCCTCCAACTCTGAAGCCACGTACACACGGGCGGACTGTATGGCCTACTTAGTCCGTCGAAACACATTTCAGCGGACAGTCCGCTCGTGTGTGGGCTTCAGCGGACTTTTTCAGCGTGCAGTCTGGCGTACTAAGTATTTCGGAATTTTCTAAATACTGTCCGTCATACTTTGGTTTCAGCGGACAATCCGCTCGTCAGTAGGCTAGTTCGACGGACTAAGAATGGCGCATGCTCAGAAAAGATTTACACGGCGAAAGGGTGCATTGCTGTGTATTGGACTTCCTATTTCTAGTCCCATCGTACGTGCTGTACACGTCATCGCGCAAGCTTTCGACGGACTGTTTGTGCATCCGTGTGTGGTCAAGTCCGTTCATTCGAAAGTAGGACGGACTGTCCGTCGGATTGTATGACGGACTAAGTAGGCCATACAGTCCGCCCGTGTGTACGCGGCTTGAGATGCTCTCAGGAGGAGATTGTCTAGATATCCCACGATCGCGATCCCGTGTTGTCTCAGCAACTCCAAAACTGGAGCCAATACCTTGGTAAAGACTCGGGGGGGCTGATGCCAGGCCAAATGGTAGAGCCACAAACTGATAGTGGGCTTCCCCAACTGCAAAAAAAAAAAAAAAAATAAAAAAAAAAAATCGCAGAAACGTTTGATGCCAGACATATGGGTATGTGCAGGTACGCATCCTGGATGTCCGAGGACGCCAGGGAGTCCCCTTGATGGAGTGCAGCGACTACTGAGCAAACTGATTCCATCCTGAACCTCTGCACTTTCACAAAGTGATTGAGGGCTTTTAAGTAGGGATGCACCGAATGGGTTTTTTGGTGCCGAAACCGATACCGAAAATGAAAAATACACTAGGCCGAAAACCGAAACCGATACCGAAACAGCACCGATACCGAAAATGACTGTTTTTAAAAAATATTTTTATACAGGAGGTGGTCAGAGACTGGGGACACGGTACAGGAGGTGGTCAGAGACTGGGGACACGGTACAGGAGATGGTCAGAGACTGGGGACACGGTACAGGAGATGGTCAGAGACTGGGGACACGGTACAGGAGATGGTCAGAGACTGGGGACACGGTACAGGAGATGGTCAGAGACTGGGGACACGGTACAGGAGATGGTCAGAGACTGGGGACACGGTACAGGAGATGGTCAGAGACTGGGGACACCTTACAGGAGATGGTCAGAGACTGGGGACACCTTACAGGAGATGGTCAGAGACTGGGGACACCTTACAGGAGATGGTCAGAGACTGGGGACACGGTACAGAAGCTGGTCAGACTGGGGACATGGTACAGGAGATGGTCAGAGACAGGGGACACTGTACAGAAGATGGTCAGACTGGGGACATGGTACAGGAGATGGTCAGAGACAGGATGTGGTACAGGAGGCATCCCCCATTGCAGCCAGTGTGCCCCATTGCAGCCAATTGCAGCCAGTGTGCCCCATTGCAGCCAATTGCAGCCAGTGTGCCCCATTGCAGCCAGTGTGCCCCATTGCAGCCAGTGTGCCCCATTGCAGCCAGTGTGCCCCATTGCAGCCAATTGCAGCCAGTGTGTCCCATTGCAGCCTGTGTGCCATTTTGCAGCCAGCCTGTGCACTGTGTGCAGGGAAGAGAGCCGCCTCCTGTTTGATAACAGCGCCGGGAACATTACAGCTTTCATTTCAATAGCTGTGTGTTCCCAGCCGCCCGCCGTCACACGCAGCCCCTCCCCCTTGTCCGGGCACTTTGATAGACAGATCATCCGTCCAATCCTGCGGATGATCTGTCTATCTAAGTGCCCGGACAAGGGGGAGGGGCTGTGTGTGACGGCGCTCGGCCGGGAACACACAGCTATTGAAATGAAATCTGATGTTCCCCGCGCTGTGATCAAACAGGCGGCGGAGGCGGCTCTCCTGCGCTATACACCCCCCTTGATGGGCGTCACCAGGGTCGGGGGCGGAGCCCCCCCCCAGGCCACGCCCCATTTTCGGCTCCATTATCGGCCGTTTTTCTCTTTCCGCAAATTACCGAAAAGGGCATTTGTGGCCGATATGTTTCGGCGGCCGAAATTTCGGTCCATCACTACTTTTAAGTCCAAGATTGTAGTTCCCAAGAAGCAAGGGGTACGTCCAAACAGATTTGAGTAGAATCCCTGGAAGAGTTCTGATTCCGGAACTGGTACAATCACCCCTCGACTCTGCAAGTCCCTTACCACCCCCAACAGGGCCTCCCGGCGAACCGGGAACACGGGTATGCTGGAGGGGAAGAATCTTTTTGGCTGCCAAGAGAGAAACTGTCTTGTAGCCAGTGGAAATCAGATCGCAGACCCATTGGCTGGATAATCAGGAGGACCACCAGGCTGCAAACTCCCGAAGGTGTCCCCCCACCCCAGACATGGGTGGGGGCAAACCTTCATGTGGTAGCACTTTTTGTCGCAGGCTTGCGATGCCAGGGATGCTTTTGTCCATCCATGGCCATCCTGTCAGGCTGGGGACGCTTCACCGAAGCCCTGGCCGTACGAAAAAGCCGTTTGTGAGCGGAAAAAGAGGGCCCTTGCCTGTGGCGTGGCTATTAGACTTCCTGGTTTGCGGGAGTAGAGTACTCTTACCAACGGTGGCATTTTTAATAATGTCATTCACTGAGGCTCCAAAGAGCCAGTTGCCAAGGAAGGGAAGATCTGTCAGGGCTTTCTTAGATGCCTGGTCAGCAGACCAGCATTTTAACCAAATCAGGCGCCACAGCCTCACAGCTGACACTGAAGCCCTGGATAACAAGGGGAGGGTATCCAGGGACATGTCACAAACGTACTTGAGGCCTTGCACTAGTTGGTCCACCAATTCTACGCAGACAGGAAAAGCCTTCTGCTCTCCCAATTCGCGGTGCAAAAGTTTTGCCCACTCAGTCAGTGTATGTGACACAAGTGCAGATGCCAGTACAGGTCGTATGGTGGACCCCACAACCGTAAACAAGGAACGAGCCACTGCCTCTGCCTTCCTGTCCGTGGGATCCTTGAATGCAGGAGTCCCCTCAACCAGGATGGTGGTTACTTTATTTAACCTAGATACTGGGGGGTCCACGATCGGAGGAGCCGACCATTTCTTGAGAAGGCTTTCCTGAAACGCACCGCCATGTTCTCGGGGACCGAAAAGGTCCTTTGCGGCCGACCCCATTCCCTGTAGATAAACTTGTCAAAATAAGTCAAATACGGAAACACCTTAGGTGAACGTGCTGGCTTGCGGGACCCAAAGGGGACCGATACATCAGCAGAGGGATCCGCTGGCTCCTGGATCCTCACTGTCCAACTAGTCCTGGTCAGCCTCGTCTGATAGGTCAGAGCAGGGGTCACCAGCCACAGCAGGGCCGGAGTCTGCATCAGAGCTCTCCCCAGAGGACGGGGGGGGGGGGGACTTTTTAGCGCACCTTTCCTTTCACGCACTGCCTCTATTTTAGCAACAAATTAGTTAAGGACCGCCATCAGGGTGTCCATGGGCACAGCGCCATCCGCAGGTGACCCGGTTGCAATAGCCTGGAGTTCGGGGGAAGAAACACCAGTTTCTGAAGCCATGCTGACCCTACCTTGTCTGCCACCTGAAAGGTGACTTAGGACAGTGAAGGTCCCACCCTCCTGCTGCCGCTGGCTGGGGGGGCTCCTAGAGCCAGACTCACCACCCTGAGGCGTTCTGTGACGGTTACTAGCCGTGCCTGTAGTCCCCAGGAGCTTACCCAAGTGCAGAGTGATGAGGCTGTGTTGGCAGCAGCAGTAGAAAACGGCGCTGAAGCGATCTGCAGAGCTTGCACCAGCGTTCAAGAAATGGCTGCTCAGCGACCTGTATACACAGGAAAACGCAGGAAACAGCATGTGATAAGCACATGGCATGCTGTCACTAGAGAGCTGCGGTGAAAAAAGGCGCTCAGGCTTCAAAAAGCCTGAGCGCCGGGGGGGGGGGGGGGAAGGAGGGAAGATAGGGACGTAGGAGAGAAGAGAAGGTGGTGAGGTGGCCCCCGAATCGACCTCCCAGGGAATTCCCAGCTGCTCACCCCACGGAAGCAGGGAGAGCTGTACTTGCCAGTCCTGAAGAGCTGGGAGACATTCCATCACAGACCCACTCCTGCGCAGTTACAGGGTGGCTGCTGGCCCGGTATACTGTGATCCAGACATCAGTAGCCCGGTCATATGTATACCCCGGAGCATTGAAGCTCACCAACCACCTCTGGAGCTGAGGTATGTTGTGGCCTGCCGAGCCGTACCTGCGATGTGCACACGCTCGATGCCCGGACTGGGGGGGGGACTACAAGGATAACTTAACAAGCCTGTCACCCAGCCGGCAGTTGATAGAAGATTTCAGGATCATTCATCTTGTGCAAAAGCATAAGTCCTGCAGCAAAAAAATGGACCAAAGGGCTCGCAGGTTTCCTAGGTCATTCTCCTTCACTAGGCAAAATAAAACTGAAGCTGCTGGGGCAGCAGGGAGGGCTATTAGCACAGGGTCCGCCTCCTGGGCGGTGCTGATAATTCTGTGTATTGTGTTACAATTTTGCCTAGTTTCTCCTAGTGGCAAAGTAACAAACCCATTTAGTTACAGAGAGGAGCTGCGTCGGTCGGTGAATACAAGAGAAAAAAAATTTCTGAAGGCACAGAATGTGTAGGATGAAAAAAATGTGCACGTTTATCACATTTTCAATAAAAGTACCCTAAAATTATTATTAGCGCAAAGAAAATCTTCCAAATTTCTACTAATTTTCAACATAACACTATGTTAATGTGATTTTTTTTAATGGGTTAATATTTTATTGTACTGGTTCAAATTAAAAATTTGAATAAAAATAAATAAATAAAAATAAAAATAAAAATGTAAAACAAGAGACTTGTATTACATTTTCTTTAGGGCTGGTTCACATCGGAAATGTTCCGGTACCATTCACATGCAGTTGTGTGGTGCAATTCAGCCCTTTCATTTTGAATGGGCTGAAATTGTGCCACACCGAAAGTAGTGCATGCACTACTTTTGGAAGCTCACCTTCTGTACCATGCAATCCGGGGCAGGCACACGCACTGTTTATGCGACCTGCATCTGGGATGTCATTAGCTTAATATTGACACAAGCCGCAGAAAGCAACTGCAGTACAACTGAACGTTGTGTGGGAAAAGTGCACGGAACGTGGGTTTTTCAGCACTGCGTTATGGAGTGGAGTGAACTGGCCATTATTGGTTCCCCGTATTAAGCATTATACCAAAGACGCCGCTAATATTTCTAAACTTTGCACAGGGATATTCTTAGGTGTTAGGGTTTATATGTGCATCATAACAAACCCTAGAAGGTCCTGTGATCTTCCACCCCGGTGGTTTCTGTTGTGATGGCCAGTCTACCTAAAGGTAGTAAAGTCAATACAAAAACTCCACATGAAGCCCAATACCACAATAAACACATAGGAACATCATATCAGCGATCTATTTATGTAGCATTGTTATATTGCTGCCTTCTGGTTGTAGAAGGCACCATCTTTGCGTCAATCTCCCGATACCTTGCTCCTCAGTACCAGTGACTTTTTTCAGATGTCATGGAGGTAATCTTGAGCATGCACAATACAAGTACATCAAGCCTCAACTTCATCTAACATTACCATGGTGGCCCTAGGCAGGCCAATGATGATGCATTTTTTTTCATTCAAAAAACGATTTCATTTATCCATCAACGCACTTGGTGTTGCTGGAGGAATCCCTCAGCGAGACTATTGTATTCTGACAGAGGGGAGAGTTCCTCACTGTCACAATACAATGATCAGTGTCGCCTGCTATAGCTGGTGGCATTGATCGAGAGAAAAAAAAAAAAAAAACACAAGCTGGTTTTACTAAACAATCAAGAGATTGATTTCTGTATATTCAGCCTGCCCATAGATGGATCAAAATTCAGATGGTCCCAGCTGAACCGGCCAATTTTGATCCATCTATGGTCAGCTTAAGCCCCATACAGCCAATCAGAACACACATGTAACTTAGGAAGAAGAAGAAGCCACGCTAATAAAGTCCAGTTGTAAAGGTAAAAGTTTTTTTTCATTTTATGCATTAAGGTGAAAAAACATCCGACAATGCTGGCACCCCCAGCCCCCCCGTTTTACTTACCTGACCCCTCGAAAGTCCCGCACTCGCCCTCGATGTCCTCACTGCTGCTCACCCTGGCCCTTGATTGGCTAGAGTGGATGGATTGAAAGCAGCGCAAGCATTGGCTCGCGCTGCTGTCAATCACATTCAATGACCCCAGCGTGCTGGGGGGTGGGGCCGAGTGATACAGTGAGCGTCTGCGGCCGCCCGCAAGCACTCCACACTATGTGAGGAAGCTCACATGAAGTTGTGGAGTTCTTGCATGAGGGAGTCCAGACAGCCGCCAAGGGACCCCAGAAGAGCAGGTTCGGGGCCACGAACGAGCTGCACAGTGGAGGTAAGTATAACAGGTTTGTTATTTTATAAAAAGAAATATATGTTTGCCTTTAGTGATCCTTTAACACATAGTCGATTGTAGAAATGGAAACCATCGCTCATATAACAAGAAATGTGGGATATTTATTGAATCTTCAATTAACACCACAGTGAGTTCATTCAATAAGTGTGCCACCACCTTAAGAAAAACTTGCCCTCACCTCTACCTGGCACCAACAGATAGGCAAGCGAAGTCCAAGATACACAGCAGGGGGGGTGCATTCAGGTTGTGTGGAAGCAGACGGCAGCAATGGCGCTAGGACAAAAATTTCTTGTCGTCTAGGTGACCTGACGCCTGCAATTTATCAAACCCTGCACTGATACGTAGTCAGTAATTCTAGCTGCAATCATCTCTCATCCTAATGACGTAGGCACTGGCGTAATGACAGAGAAAAGGAGTGGTGACCGGAATATTGAAAAATAGCAAGTAGAGTGGCTTAAAGCGGGGTTCCAACCTAAAGTGGAGCTTCCGCTCATCGGAACCCTCCCCCCTTCGGTGTCAGTTGGCACCTTTCAGGGGGGATGGGGGTGCAGATACCTGTCTAAGACAGATATTTGCATCCACTTCCGGGCATAGACTCCCCCGGGAGTCTATGCTGTTTCCTGTCCCGGCGCGCTGTCTGCTGGGACACACTCGAGTCCCAGAAACAGCGCGGACCATTCCCATTGCGCTGCGCGACTCGTGCATGCGCAGCAGGGAACCGGGAAGTGAAGCCGCAACGCTTCACTTCCTGATTCCCTCACCGAGAATGGCGGCAGCAGCAACTGAGAGCCGAGCGATCGATCGGCCTCGGCTGCCAACATCGCTGGACCCCGGGACAGGTGAGTGTCCATTTATTAAAAGTCAGCAACTGTAGTATTTATAACTGCTGGCTTTTAATATTTTTTTTTTTCAGTGGAATCCCTCTTTAAGTGGACTGGTCATCACAAATGGATCCCGTAATAAACACTTTCAACACTCAGCAACATTAAGAAAAATAAAGAAGAAATGAGTGGGAGGAGGGGAGGTATTTATTTTTTTTAAAAGCTGGGCAAAGTTGAGCTTTACTTTTTGTCAAACTTTTTTATTATTATTAATTACTGTCATTAGAAGGCTAACAGGACAAAGTTTTTCTTTTGTAATGTGCCATAGCTCTAAAGCCTGTTTTCTTTTCGAGTTGCTTTCCAATCCCTGCATTCAGTGTGCATTTCCACATGCACACTTACACGGGTTTAGAACGTTTGGCATCATTTTTTGTTCATGCATGGTTTTCTCTCATTTATGCATGTTTCATTGCAATTTATATGCATTCAAATGCGAAAAAAAAAAAAAAGAAAGAAAAAAGAAAAAAGAAAAAAAAAAAAAAAAAAAAAGCATGCCAACTGATGTCAACTGTTGTAAAAAGACGCCAATTCCCATTTAAAGCACTGACTTTGCTCAAATTATTAGCATAAAGGAGGCCATTCCTATTCAGATATTAGTCAAAGGTGACATTTAGACATGCAGCCAACAATGCAGTCCCTTTGAAAAGCAATCCACATCGGATGGCCTTTCAGAGGAATTTGACATTGGCATTTTAACCCTGTAAATGCCACAGCTCTGTGCCCAATTAACATGAATGTTGCACGTTTGGTGGGCAGTGCCAGGAGTATAATTAGCGTAACCTCTAGTATGCCACTAATGTTAGTTTAGGTAAATTGAAGCTTATGACTCAAGCCAAGTTATACGAGTCTAATTGGGTCGTGTTACTGCAGATCAGGCTGGGTGGCTCTACAGATGCAAAGAAGCAGAATGTCCTGGCAGGGTGGCTAGGTTAGCACTGGTAGAGTCTATGGGAAGGGGGGTTGGGCTTTGCCTCCAGGCTGGCTGGGAAGAATCCTTTTTAGCATCCAGTTGGAGAAGGAATCTTGCCTAAACGCGGCAGGGAGCAAGGACCGAGTAAATACATCAGCACACCCAGGGATTCACAAGGGGAAGGACTGCCACATGTAGCAAGCTTTAAAAAAAAAGACAGCGCTGTGCTTAACCCTTTTATCCTGGGAAATGTTTTGGAGCAGCCAGGTGGGCTGGTAGTACCTGCAGGCAGTGGAGCTGGGAGCAGTTCTACAGATGAGGATATACACCTACATGCAGTTTTGGAATATTTTTTGCTATTTTCCAAAGGGAAATAAGAGTTCCTAGCTAACAAGGGAATTTTGCCATTGATCTTTAAAGGTTGATTGTGGAGGAAGGAGAACAGTCCAGGATCTTTTCTCTGTTCATAGGAAGGAAGTTGTCCCTATCCGTTTTAGTCAAGTTTGGCATCCGTAACCCCTCTACCCCATCTGAATTGTTATTCATAATTAAGGCAACAAAAACAAACCCACTGACTGTATTCCTTATGGCTGGATGCAAGTGGAAAAATAGGATTTTTGCACTCACCGTAAAATCCTTTTCTCTGGAGTTCATTGACAGACACAGCTCCTTTAATTCTTGACATTAGGGTTATCACGCCACCTTCAGGAGAGAACTAGGCAGAACATGTAATACATGTAAAAACAGCAAGACTGCACAGCACTGCCCATGGGTTGGTCCCACTGGCTATAACCCCTCACCCTGCAGCTCAGTTTGTCAAAAAGCACTACAAACATAAATAGGAGTGGTGGGTACTGTGTCCGTCGAACTCCAGAGAAAAGGATTTTATGGCGAGTACAAAAATCCTATTTTCTCTTTCGCTCATTGACGGACACAGCTCCTTTAAATTCTTGACCTTAGGGATGTCCCCAAGCAGTGTCAAAAAGCAAGGAGTGGAAAACGGCAAAAAATAACCCACAAGAGGAAACGCCCGCCATTAAAACCTGCGGCCAACTTATGCATCTAAAGATGCATTCACAACAAACTTGTAACCTAACGAAAGCGTGAATTGCAACTTTACACAGCCGCCTGCAAAACCTTGAGGTCAAAGCAAGCATCTGAAGATGAGCTTACGTCAATTTTGTAGAATTTAGTGATAGTGTGAATGGACGATGTCGGAAAGCCCAGGAGGTTCCAATTGCCCTGGGGGAATGAGCCGTGACAGGAAAAGGGGGCATCCGCCCCTTTAAGGCATAGGCCTAAACCACGATCTGTCTGATCCACCGAGAAATGGTGGTCGACCAGACCTCCAGACCTTTCTTCGGACCAGCCACCAAGACAAACAGTCTGACTTCCGGAAAGGAGCCGTAGCAGATAGATACACCCGTAGAGCCTGGACCACGTCCAGGGAATGTAAAGCCCCATACACACTATCAGTTTTTTCTGATGAGTTTTTCCTTCAGATTTACCAAAACCATATAATATGAGGTCAAACCTTAGGAGTTTCAATTTGTATGCAATCAGGCAGGCCCTTGCACTACATGGTTTTGGTAAACCTGAAGTAAAAACTCAGCAGAAAAACTGATAGTGTGTATGGGGCTTCAAGCAACTTCTTTTCGGATGTCGGCTTAAGACATAGGGATGGTAATATGATATCCTCATTTAAATGAAATGCCGAAACCACCTTTGGAAGAAATAAGGGCTGCGGACGTAGCACCACCTTATCCTTGTAGATGACCAGGTAGAGGAAAACTTGCATGACAAGGCCGCCAACTCAGAAACCCTCCTGGCAGATGTAATAGCCACGAGAAAGAGTTAAGGGAATCTCCCTAATGTTTTCAAACGGCAGTTTCTGAAGCACCGATAGCACCAGATTGAGATGCCACAGAGGTAGTGGTGGTCGAACCAGAGAGACTACATGTCAAACCCCTTGCACAAAAGTACTCACCAATGAGTGAGTCGCCAAGGGACGTTGGAAAAAGACAGTCAAAGCGGATATCTGCCCCTTGATGATGCTTAAGGCCAGTTTCTGATCCACTCCTCTCTGCAAAAACAGCAGGATCCTGGAAACGGAGTATGTGCGCGGACGCCACGCCATCTTCTCACACATGAAGATAATAGCCTTCCAAGTACGATGGTAAATCTTCCAAGAAGATGACTTCCATGCCCTCAGCATAGTGGAGATTACCGAGTCTGGCAGACCACGGTCCCTTTCAACAGCCATGCCATTAAAACCAGTGGTGATAAAGCAGAATTAAGTATCGGACCTTGCGATAAAAGGTCCTCTCGCATCGGCAGCCGCCAAGGAATATCAGTCACCAGCCTTACTAGGTCAGCGTACCAAGGACGCCGAGGCCCATCAATTACTGTAATTCCCTTGGCCTCCACTCTGCATAGCAAAAGTGGCAGGAGCTTTAGTGGGGGGGAGGCATAAAATCAGCCAATAGTGCCCCCATGGAGCCACCAAAGCGTCTGATGTGTCTGCCCAGGGGTCTCTTATCCTGGACACAAACCTCTGCCCCGATTAAGCCGAGAGGCCAAGAGATCCACATCTGGTGTTCCCTACTCTAGGCAACGGAGCCGGAATACATCTGGATGCAACGACCATTCCCCTGGGTCCAGCATCTGACTGCCAGTTTTCTACACCCAGAATGTATATGGCCAACAGGGCCGGCACGTGCCGCTCTGCCCACTGGAGGATGAGGGACCTCCCGTGCTGCAGCCAAGCTGCTTGTTCCTCCTTGATGGTTGACGTATGCCACCGCTGTGGTGTTGTCTGACCGGATCCTGACCGGACACTCATGTAGCCTCTTTGACCATGTGGAAAGGCACCGCCTGATCTCCCGAAGCTCGAGAACACTGATCGGCAGTTGGGATTCTTCCCGTGACCAAAGGCCATGGGCCGACTGTATGCCCAAACCTCCCCCCCCACAATGGTCAGCCTGGCGTCCGTTGTGATCACCATCCAATGGAGAGGAAGGAACGATCTCCTGGACCAAAGGGCCAGAGACCTCAGCCACCAGAGAAGGGAATCCTCGACTAGCTGGCTCACCCGAATTTGACAATCCAGGGATAACGGAGATTTGTCCCATTTTGACAAAATACTCCTTTTGCAAGACTAGAGTGTGAAATTGAGCACTTGGAAAGTGGCTACCATGAGGCCCAGAACTCGCATGCAGAAGCACAGTGACCACCACCTACAGTTAACCAACAACTTCACTGCAGCTTTAAGAGTCTGCAGCTTGTTTGAAGGGAGAAAAACCTCTCGCTTCTAAAGGGGGCCAGCAGTAAGCCCAGGTACTCCAGGCATTGAGTCGGCACTAACACAGACTTTTTTTAGAATTCATTTTTTAGACTTCATAGAATGCATTAAGGTGAAAAACCTTAAGGCTTTGAAATGGTTGTTTAGAAAAAAAAAATATATATTATATTATATTATATTATTCTCTTTTATTAAGCCATAGCACACAGTGTACTAGGGCTGAAACAACTAATCGATTAAGCGACAACTAATCGACTATGAAATTAATCGATTACTATTTTCATAATCGATTAATCGGGCAGTAACATAATGGGGTTAAAAATAAATTAAAATTAGCCCTTTATAGTACAAAAAGAGCAAATAAGCTACTGTAAATATTACTTTTGTACTATAAAAGGGCTAATTTTTTATTCATTTTTTAACTTCATTATGTTACTAAACATCTTAGACCTGGTTCACATCTATGTGTTTATTTGTGCTTTTTGCAGAAATGCACTACAGTTAATTTACATGGTTTCCTATGGGACACGTTCACATCTGAAAGGGTCAGGGACTTTTAACGCAAATGGTGCTTTATTGGTTCAATATACCGGTACTTCAATGGAGAAGCTTCAGAAAAACATGTAATATTTTTTTGCAGCAATTTGTGTTTTTTAATCTGCCCAAAAAAATGCAAAAATGCAAATTGCAGTAAAATCACGTGCGCAAAAATCAAAATGCACAGCAAAAAGCACTGCAGAAACAGATCAAAAGCAAACTGCATAGGTGTGTACCGAGCCTTATTTTCAGATGAGAATATTCAGACAAAAAATCTTTGTACATTCGCTGAATGAAAGAATTTTGTTTGCAATTCTCACTTGTTTTTAACATTCTGTTTTTAAAATGAATGTAATTTCTAAACAAAAACCACATACACTGCCTGAAAATTCCTTTCACCAAGAAGTTTTCTAATTTTCAAACTTTCCTGTCACTGTGGTTGAAAATGAACGTCAATTTGACCCACTTTATTTTATTTTTTAAGGTTATTAACCGATCAAAACAATAAATCGGCCAACTAATCGATTATGAAAATAATCGTTAGTTGCAGCCGTACAACTAATCGACATCTAATAGATTATGAAATTGATTACTATTTTCATAATCAATTAATCGGCCAGTAACAAAATGGGTTTAAAGTTAATGAGTCTGATGATATTTACCAGATTGATCCTTTAATAGTATATCTCTCCGCTAATGGTATATAGAGTACATCTCTCCGCTAATGGTATATAGAGTACATCTCTCCGCTAATGGTATATAGAGTACATCTCTCCGCTAATGGTATATAGCAGAGATATGTAATTAGTGGACCTCCAGCTGTTGCAGAACTACAAGTCCCATGAGGCATAGCGAGACTGACAGCCACAAGCATGACCCCCAGAGGCAGAGGCATGATGGGACTTGTAGTTTTGCAACAGCTGGAGGTCCGCTAATTGAATATCCCTGGTATATAGAGTACATCTCTCCGCTAATGGTACATAGAGTATATCTCCTCTAATAGTATATGCAGTATCTCTCTCTTCTAATAGAATATACAGTATATCTCTTATAGTATATACAGTATATCTCTTATAGTATATACAGTATATCTCTTATAGTATATACAGTATATCTCTTATAGTATATACAGTATATCTCTTATAGTATATACAGTATATCTCCAATAGTATATCTCCTCTAATAATATAGACAGTATATATCCCCTATAATATATACAGTATATCTCTTCTGTCTGTTATTCTCAGAGTGGATTAGATATTTTGCTCCCTAACCATATAGCTGGTTATTTATATTTAACACTGCATAGAGATATTTAAGAATAAAAATGCCTTTTTTTTAAACTTTACATATTAAATTATACACCACACTTTTTTTTAAGGTTATTAACCGATTAATCAAAACAATAAATCGGTCAACTAATTGATTATGAAAATAATCGTTACCTTATCTAAGATCTTTTCTAGCCAGTTACGTGACCTCCGGCCGCTCTCCTCCTCCGATCTAAGGGCTACAGTGGGAGGGCTGAGATTCCCTTCTATCATCAGTTGGGGAGGTCATGTGATAGCTGTGCTGTGCATGTGACCGGGCCGAAGAGATCGGAGAGAAAGTAATTACAAACATTGCTTTACACAAACATGTACACAGTGTGTTATGGCTTGATAAATCAGAGGGGCTGGTAGTCATCTTCATTTAACTTTATTGCCAGCTACCAATAGCGGCAGGAGGGGAGGGGAGGGGGGCGGGGCAGAGGCGGCACACACAGGGCAGGCGGGAGAGGAGAGAAGAGAGCAGTGGATGATGGAGGCATGCAACCTGACCACGGTAATCATGGATCAGAAGCCATGATTACCAAGGTCAGTACAGAGGGGGGACATAACCGGGGTTTTTACAGTTTAGAAAGTGGCAGATTAGACAGCACAAGCACTGTGCTGTTTAATCTGCTATAAGGAAACAGTATCTTTTTTTTTTATTTATTTTTTTATTTTTTTTATTTTTTGGGCTACAACCACTTTAAGGTTGGTAAAACCATGGCTCAGCCACCTGGTTTTACAGCCATCCATTCTCAAGTGAGGCCTAAGTGCACATGGCGAAACAGCTCTGAACAGAGAAACAACAAATCTGCAACAAAGTCTGCTAAAATCCTTGAAATATACATGGGTGACCTAGGTGTGATTTTGTTCTCTGCTTTTAGGCCCGATTCACATCTATGCATTTTTAGTGCTTTTTGCATTTTGCACTACAGTCCATTTAACATGGTTTCCTATGGAACACATTCTGTAGAGCAAATCTGCAAAAAGCACTAAAAATGCATAGGTGTGAATCAGGCCTTATACCCAGGTGGCCAGACCATTTTTTTCAAATTTTAAATGTAAACCCCCCCCCCTCCCTTTACAGCAGTCACACTTCGTGAAAGCCCCCTCAAACCATACATTTTCTGAAAGCATAGGACCAGTAGATTAAAAAGAATGCGCTACTAGTTTTTAAGGCCCCATAATATTCGCATAAATAATATTTTTGCTATAAAGAAAATAAAAAAAAAAAAACACACACACTAAAATCATTGTTAGCAGATACAAACACAGCAAATTTTATAAAATTCCAGCTAAATTCCTATTACGCAAAACTGCAAATAACAACTTGCTCTAAAATTTGGCATTTTCATTTCTCACAGCTTTCAGAGTTGGTAAAAGACCCCTCTAAACCATACAAATTTCTTAACCACTTACGGACCGCCCACCGCAGTTTTATGGCGGCTGTTTGAAGGAGGATATTGTGGTTATGGAAGCAGCTAGTTGCCATAACCCCAGTAATCCTTCTTCATCAGGCGGTCCACTAAAAGATAAAGGTGGTCCCTGCAGTGGATTCACCATGAGATCACTTTTATCAGTGGCGGGAGAGGGCCCCCCCTCTTCCGGCCACAATCCGTTGCCTTCCGGCCCCTTGCCAGAGCTGTCAACAGCAACGGAGGCGATCAGGTCCTCTCGATGGCTCAATATGGAGACGAGTGAGGGGAAGATGGCCCCCACCTGTCTCCATACAATTGCTGGGCAGACGCAACGTCAAAACGTCACTTCCGCCCATAGCGCGTAAAGGGTCAATTTTTTTTAAATAAAATTTTTTTTTTTATTTTTTTTTTCTTATTGCATTTTTGACCTCAGATCTCGTATTTGAGAGGACCTGCCATGTTTTTTTTTCTATTACAAGGGATGTTTACAGTCCTTGTAATAGGAATAAAAGTGACTTTTTTTTATTTAAACAGTGTAAAAAAAAAAAAAAAAAAAAAAAAAAAAAAAGGTAAAATAAATAATAATAATGTAAACGTGCCCCGTCCTGCCGAGCTCGCGCACAGAAGAGAGCGCATACGTGAGTAGCGCCCACATATGAAAACTGTGTTCAAACCACACATGTGAGGTATCGCCGCGATTGTTAGAGCAAGAGCAATAACAAGACCTCTTCTGCAATGCAAAACATGCAACCTGTAGAATTTTTTAAACATCGCCTATGGAGATTTTTAAGGGTAAACATTTGTCGTCATTCCAGGAGCGGGCGCAATTTTGAAGCCTGACATGTTGGGCATCAATTTACTCGGCGTAACATTATCTTTCACAATATAAATATGCGGTCTTATTTTTTTTATTTAAAAAAATGCATTTTTTCCAAAAACTGTGCGCTTGTAAGACCGCAGCGCAAATATGGTGTGAAAAAAAAAAAAAGTATTGCAACAACCATTTTATTCTCTAGGGTGTTAGAAAAAAACAAAAACAAAAAAAAAACAATAAAAAAACTCAATTTACTGTTAAAAACAAGTGTAAAATGCCAAACTAAGGTGGGTGTAACAAGATGTTCGCTTGCCCCCTTCCCACTCTATCTTTACTGTGGGCGAGTGTGGGCTGTAGCAAGGTGGCGATGACAAAACGTCACTTCAGTTACACATTCTGACGAGTAGCCTAATCTGACAAAACACCAGCAAATTCCCAGGAAAAAACGGTGGCTGACCATAAGGCCGTGGTCTAAATTGTGGGATAACTCGGCCACGTGATAGGGAAATCCGGAACCCCAAGAGGGATGCTCCGCTGGCCTCCACAAACATTCCTCACACAGGTCAGAGGAGAAAACGTAAGGGTACAAGGCAGACTCATCGCCAATTCACATGCAGGCTGCAGCACGAGGGCATTTGAGCATCAAATTAAAAGGCTGCCATGCTTGCACAATTGCAGCTCGCATGTGATTCTAGCCTTAAGGCTTACATTTGGAGCAGATGCGCATTCATCAGCAAGTAGATGAATACTAAAGCAAGTAGAGGTGCACCAAATTATCGGCTGAAAACTATTAATTTAGCCGAATGGAAAAAACAAAGCCGATAAAGGGGGGCATGGTCCACCCCAGGTGCTGCCCATTGCAGGAGTGGCATCCTGGCGCGCCCAGTCCTCCACTTCCTCCTCCTCGCCTCGATCTCTGTGTTTCATGGAGCTGAATTTCCCAGCCGCAGTAACAATGTACTGCCTCCTGTGATAGACGGCACACTGATCCAATGGTGGGACACTGAATCAGCGTGACGCGATTACAGACGTGGGAAATTGTTACAGCGGCCCAAGCAATTCAAAGGCTTAAATCAAGAAAAATATAGTAGTTTTTAACTGTGGGGTTAGGGGGGTGGGGGCGCTGGCACTTTAGAATTTTCTGCCTCAGGTGTAAACCCTGCCCTGGCCCTTAGTTATTTAAGAATTGTCAGATGGTGGAGCAGTCCAGCGGCAGGAAACTTTGTCGCGCATGGAACACTTTTTTTTGGGGTCGGCAGTAGCAGTTGGCATGGTGATTGACGAGATCCACGCACATTTTGGCATGGGGTTACTCCTAAAATCCATACCAGATCCGAATATCAGATACCTGGTATGGATAGGAAGGACTCCCATGAAATGATTCTTTTAATTTTTTTTATTTTTTTTACAATTTTTTATTTGCCGGCAACTGTTTTTACATTCAGTTGTCAGTGGGGAAACCCGCTGACAGCTAATGAGTCTGGTTGTTAGGACACTGGCAGGTCCTGGCTTCTAACAACCGATGCAAAAAACAGGATGCAAAAAACAGAATGCAAAAAACAGAATGCAAAAAACAGAATGCAAAAAACAGAATGCAAAAAACAGAATGCAAAAAACAGAATGCAAAAAACAGAATGCAAAAAACAGAATGCAAAAAACAGAATGCAAAAAACAGAATGCAAAAAACAGAATGCAAAAAACAGAATGCAAAAAACAGAATGCAAAAAACAGAATGCAAAAAACAGAATGCAAAAAACAGAATGCAAAAAACAGAATGCAAAAAACAGAATGCAAAAAACAGAATGCAAAAAACAGAATGCAAAAAACAGAATGCAAAAAACAGAATGCAAAAAACAGAATGCAAAAAACAGAATGCAAAAAACAGAATGCAAAAAACAGAATGCAAAAAACAGAATGCAAAAAACAGAATGCAAAAAACAGAATGCAAAAAACAGAATGCAAAAAACAGAATGCAAAAAACAGAATGCAAAAAACAGAATGCAAAAAACAGAATGCAAAAAACAGAATGCAAAAAACAGAATGCAAAAAACAGAATGCAAAAAACAGAATGCAAAAAACAGAATGCAAAAAACAGAATGCAAAAAACAGAATGCAAAAAACAGAATGCAAAAAACAGGATGCAAAAAACAGAATGCAAAAAACAGAATGCAAAAAACAGAATGCAAAAAACAGAATGCAAAAAACAGAATGCAAAAAACAGATGCAAAAAACAGACCGTTTGCCCGTTGACATCCATTTAGGTCCACTTCAGTTTTTGTTTTTTTTTTGTTTTGTTTTTTAAAACAGACAAAGAACAGGGCCTTTCGTTTCAAAAAATGGATGTGTACACTTTATATAAATAAAAAAAACAAAAACAGTATGGACTTCTTTTTTTCCACATGTACAACTTGGCATCTCTCACCAGATCAGAACATGGTGACAACTGTAAAATACATTTAGTTACATATTTACTGAACTAGCAAAGCTTCTAGCAACCTTGAAAGAGAAAAAAAATAAAATAAAATAAACCCTTAGTTAGGTCTCAAAGAAAGGCTTGGCAAAATGCCCATGTTAGGGCAGGGAGTAGATTTTAAAATTAATCATTGCTTGTTAAAACATAACAGAGAAGAAACCAAAGCATTACCTGTCAGTCCAATAAAAACATACAAGGAATTTTGATAATCAGAAAAGTTTCAGATGTTTAAGGGCGGTTGCACTGTAAAAATAGGTAACAAAATGGAATTTTGTACTTACTGTAAAATCTCTTCTCCAGTAGTTAAATAAAAAAAAAATGTAAAGTCAGCAGCTACAAATACTGCAGCTGCTGGCGTTTAAAAATAAGGACACTTGCCTGTCCAGGGTGCCCGTGGTATCCTCACCCGAAGCCGAGCAGTCTCTCAGCTCCGGGTGCAGGTATCAAGAAGTGAAGCCTTGCGGCTTCACACCCTGGTTCAGACATGGCATAGTTTCGCTGTGGATTCTACATTTGTCAGAAGTGGGAGCAAATCCCTGTATTAAGACAGGTATCTGGCACCCCCTCCCCCCACCACCCCCGAAAGGTGTCAAATGTGACCGGTGGTGGGGGAGGAACCGGATCAGCGGAAGTTCAATTTCTTGGTGGAACTCCACTTTAAAGAGGTTTTAAAAGGCAGAGGGTTTTTTACCCTAATGCATTTTATGTCTGCGATCAGTTACGAGAGCTGACAGCTTCCCACTGCTGTCAATTGGGCTGCCTATTCACAACTAATTGTGGGAGCCTCCACTGGGGTTCTCACAGATGATCGCAGACGTGGTGCATTTGCAAGTGTGAATGTACCATTATTATTAAGTTGGGGGGACAGGACATTGACCTTTGGGCTTATATGCACCTGCCTCAAGGAGGATGAACACTAGGCAAATTTAAATGCAAAGCCATCTAGTGACTACATATATCGAACAACCTCAGCAGCAATCAGTAAACAGAAAGTAAAAACTCTTAAGGAATCATTTAACTATGGCAACAGAGAGAGAGCATGGTGAAGGGCATGTGTGTCCTCCATGGACTACTAGAGAACAGGATTTTACTGCAAAATCAAGAACCAACTTTCACTCAGGAAATGTCCAGAAGCAGTCACAAAAATTTAGAAGAAAAAAAGTTAAACTGCTAAGCAACTCTTAAAGTGGTTGTAAAGGCTGAAGGTTTTTTACCTTTATGCATGAAGTTAAATAAACCTTCAGCGTGCAGCTCCGCCCTCAGCCTCCCTAATACTTACCTAAAGCCCGGTCTTGATCCAGCACGAGTCCTGAGGGACTTCCAGGTATCTCCCTCCTGATTGGCTGAGATGCAGCAGGAGGAGCCATTGGCTCCAGCTGCTGTTAATCACTGCCAGTGAGGCCAGAGCAGGGGTGGGGCTGGGCTATGCTCTCTGTGTCTTATGGATGCACAGAGTCAGCTCGGAAACGAGCACTCACGAGTGCCCTCACAGCAAGCTGCTTGCTATGGGGGCATTTGACAAGGGGAAGGGGCCCAGAGCACCGTCAGGGGACCCGAGAAGAGGAGGGTCGGGATGAATAAAAGAAAATCACCACTCTAGGTTGGTTTCCACCTGTGTCACCTCCATTGCATGCTAGCAACTTGTCACAGGCTTAACAGTAGAAGAGAAGAATCTGGTCAGCCGCATATCGGGCCTGCTCTGCAAACCACGGCACAAAGCAGGCAAGTATGACGTTTACTTTATTTAAAAAAAAAAAAATTCCTTTACAAATCACTTTAAGTGTGTGGCATGATGAATCACACATTACTGCATGTAGGATCTTGCATCCACACAATAGATTTCTATGATTCACAACACACCTTGCATTCAGACAACATAACATGTTTGAATAGGGGAGGGGATACGGTTATCTACTGGCCTCTTCCCCATTCACATTGTTGTAGTCTATGAACATACAATGCAAGGATTGCTGTGAATGGAGGAGAGGATGCAAAGGGGTGGGCTGCCATCAGGACTTTCATTGTACTTCATTACATATGTTACAATCGGACTGCACAATCTCCTTTAGGTCTATCAAAACTTTGCAGTGCAAGGGCCTGTCTGATCGGATACACAGTAAATTGATTGGATAATTTAAGTAGGCTGTATTACATAGGTTTGCTAGACTGTACAGAAACTTTAGGATCAGGCTAACATGTATGGTGAGCCGAGACCCAAGTCTGTTAACCCATGCAGTACTGGAAGTTCAGGGCTCTGAAGAGAATCCATCTTCTCTGAATAAATTATTTCTATGCAAAGAAGTCATCAACAGGATGCCGAATTCACTTCACTACAGTTAAGTTATGTGACAGAAGCTGTACCCCAAAAAATATTTTTTAGGTAGTAATACTAATAAACCCAATTTTTGGCATTTTTTTCCTTTTTTTTTTTAGCTCAACACTTTGAGCACAATAAAATAAACATTTCTCAGCAAACCATTAAAATGATTACTCTAGCACAGTTATCAGCTTTCAATGTTGCTGGTTCCTGCTCTGAACTTCCAGACCTCACAGGAGTGTTAGATGGGTGACATGTTTACAAGGCTTACTAGGTGATGTGCGATGGCACAGCGATCACATGGTAGCTGGGCTGCTCACAGCAGCCCAATACCGAGCACCACAAACCGCTGTGTCCAGACACAGCATTTGCAGTTTGTACCTCTGCGCACCCCCAACATACAGCTACGTTGCGGTGCCTGGGAAAGCCACCAGCCAAAAAATTATGGTTGGCTGGTCAGCAAGTGGTTAAAATCACTATCGTGACCCTAAACAATATCCTTATTTGCAAAAAACAAACCATTAATAGCCACTATCTATTGGACCTGTAATCTATTTTTCTTAAAATCTTTTCTGTTTTTTATGCCTCCTTGTAACATCCTCTCTCTCTCTCGTTTGAAACAAGCAGTAAGTTAGTTGCTCTATGCACACTACATATTTCCCATTTCTTTTTGGGAGCAAGCAAGAAAGTGTACCTATGATCCTACATAAAGTGAGACCACGGAGAACGAAGCCAGCCACTTTTTAACAGGAAGTGAGATCACAGAAGCAAAAAATGAATTTAGAAGAGATCAAAAGAAGAGTTAAGAATACATACTTCAATATATTGTTGCAAGCCGCATCTTTGCAGCACTGTAGGAGTGGTGTATACACCGCTCCAAAAGCGCCCCTGCCCGATGAAATCAATGGGCAGAGGCACCAAAGCTCCATTGCAGCGGCGCTTTGCGAGCAGTTTTAACCCTTTTTCGGCCGCTTTAACGACGACGCCCCCAATGCCCCAGTCTGAAAGTAGCCTCCTAGTGCTCAGACTGTTGCTCAATATAGTTTGCAGAAGATAGCTGAAAAAGCCGCTAACACTGGTTAAGAATTCAGTTCAGACCACAGAAATTTACAAAGATGTAGAATTACGGACAGATCAATGAGTATTGTTTTACACTTTCAAAAAATGTATTTCTCCTAAAGAAATTTAGTGCTTGCACTATATCTTAGGACTTGTAAACTGCATTATTATATTTTTGTTCTTAAAGCGGGAGTTCTGCCGTTTTTTGTTTTTTAAAAGTCAGCAGCTACAAATACTGCAGCTGCTGACTTTTAAAATAAGGACACTTACCCGCCCAGCGCGCCCGCGATGTCGGCACCCGACGCCGATCTCTCGATCGGCTCTCGGGTGTTGCCGCCGCCATCTTGGGTATGGGAATTAGGAAGTGAAGCCTTGCGGTTCCCTACTGCGCATGCGCGAGTCGCGCTGGGCAATAAGGTTGGTCCCTGCTGTCTCTGGGATCCGTGTGTTTCCCAGCAGACAGCGGGGGACCCGCAGGAAGTGGCGTAAATACCCGCAGATTCTGCGGATATCTATGCCGGAAATGGGTGCAAATACCTGTACTATACAAGGGGAAGGTTTCCAATGAGCGGAAGTTCCACTTTAGGGTGGAGCTCCGCTTTAAGTTTAGATATATATCATAAAAAAGATGGACTATATCTATAGGACTTCAGTGAAGATTAGATTTCATTAGCAGCCATTCATACAGACATCTAGACAGCCTTTTTCAAACAAGGTTCCCAGGCACCCTGGCAAAATCCCTAAAAATTGCCCAACAATTGTATACAAACAGAGATTGGATCAAACCTGCCTTTCAGTTACAGAAAGCCACACGGTTTCATGGTGCACCATTACAACCTTCTATTCGCTGGCCTCCTAACAACCAATGACATCATCGGTTGATATAGAATAGCATCCTTGTTTGCCCCCGCCCTGCCCATCACTGTCCGCACTGGGGTCACATTAGACGAGCAAGGAAGAGAAACATTTGCATACTAGTCAGTATGTGCAAAGGTTTGTTTTGCTTTGGAATAATAAACCTCTGTTGGGTGCCCTACGTGTGTGGATGTTGCTAGGTTGTTATATAAAACTATTCGTTTAGTTTTTATCATTTTATAATGGGGTGCCACGACAAAAGTGATTGAGAAACACAGATCTAGAAGGATCCAGTCCATTCTCTCACAAATGCCACCTTTGCCGATTCACTAACCACTTCTGGACTGCCCCACGCAGATATACTGCGGCAGGGCGGCCCTCCTGTGCGAAAACACAATTGGACACAGCGAGAGCAAGTCAGTGGGCCCAGCAGACTCGATGCTCTCCTACACCTCGCGATTGCTCTGAGGAGAGGCAGACCACTGTTTTGTGAGAGGGGAAGATGGAGATCTTGTGTTCCTGCTAAGCTCTGGTTTCCCCCAGTCAAGGAACCCCCCCCCCCCCACATAGTTAGAAAGCATGCCCTAGGAGCGCATTTAACCCATTGATCACCCCTTATATTAACCCCTTCCCTGCCAGTGTCATTAGTACAGTGACAGTACTTTTTTTTATTAGCATCACTGGTCCTCAAAGTGTCACTTAGTGTCAGATTTGTCCACCTCAATGTACCAGTCCCGAACAAAAAAGAAAAAAAAAAAAAAACACCAATCACCATTATTACTAGTAAAAACAATAAAAAAATTATTATAAAATTCCATAAATATATCCCATAGTTTGTAGGCGCTATGACTTTTGCGCAAACAAATTAATATTTGCTTGTATGGATTATTTTTACCAAAAACATGTAGCAGAATACATATTGGCCTAAGTTGATGAGTACATTTTCCACATTTTTTTATTGGGTATGTTTTATAGCATAAAGTATAAAATATTGTTTTTTTTCAAAATTGTTGGCTTTTTTTTTGGGTCACAGCGCAAAAATAAAAACCAAAGAGGTGATCAAACACCACCAAAAGAAAGCTCTACTTGTGGGGGGGGGGAACAGTACATACATTTTATTTAGATACAGTGCCGCACAACCACGCAATTGTCAGTTAAAGTAATGTGTTGCCATATTCCAAGAAACGGCCTGGCCATGAAAGGGGGTAAACCTTCCAGGGCTGAAAAGGTTAAGCAAAGATTGGGAAACACAAAATAATCCTCATCAGTACAGTATGATGCAGAACCTCCCTGCTTAAAGCAGAGTTCCATTTACAAGTGGAACTTTCGCTTTAAGGCCTCCTCACCAGCTCCCGTTTGTGAAAAGGAACTTTTGGGAAGGAGGGAGGGGGGAGCAGGTACACGATTTTGACAGATACCTGTTCCCAGTTCTGGTCTGGTCACCTTAGGCAATCGGAAGCTCTCCCTCCTAAAGTCTTCTGGGATGCATGACAGGTCCTAGAAGACTTCGGGACCAGTCACAGAGTGCAGCACTGCTCACACATGCGCAGTGGGCACCCGGCTGTGAAGCCGCAAGCTGTCACAGCTGGGTGCCCATGGTAGAGAAGCCGGCACTGCCGAGGGAGGACATGAGGAGAACGAAGCGTGGGCGAGTTCACCGCTGGATCGTGGGAAAGGTTAGTGGACGTTTATTTAAAGTCAGCAGCTTTGTTGCTGCTGACTTAATAAACAAATATATGACTGGAACTCCCCTTTAAAAATTGTACAGGATAAAAATCAGTTACACATTTGTATGAAAATTTCCATCAGTATATTCGATGACAATGAATGTTGTTCCGAAGTACTTTCGAACGTTTGCTTTTAACATCTGATTTTGGAGTGACTGGATCTTCCCAAATTAAAAACACATTCAGCTTTAGAAATTTATTTGTTTGAAAAAAAGAAATGCTCCATCCTGCTCCAAAATTTACATGGAGTTTAAAAAAAAATGCCGATTCAAGCCCACTAACGATTAGAAAAATGGACATTCTTAACATAAAAATGTTTTTTCTGCTTCTCCTTCAGTGCTTGCCTGGCTCCTCTGTTATCCCATGACTGGAGGGGGATTCATGGTGGGCAGTGGCAGAATGTTGCTGATCTCCCTTTTATTGATCTTCCCTGTGCTGAATGAACAGAAAAGCACTTAGTTCTTAGAACTTTCAGGTTAACAGTTAACCACTTCAATACTGGGCACTTTCAGTCCATTTTTCCCCAAGCCAATTTTCAGCTTTTCAGCGCCATTGCATTTTGAATGACAATTGCGTGGTCACGCAACACTGTACTCATATGACATTTTTATCATTCTTTTTCACATAAATAGAGCTCTCTTTTGGTGATATTTAAACCACCACTTGGGTTTTTTTTTTTTTTTTTTTTTTGCTAAACAAAGGAAAAAATACTGAAAATTTTGAAAAAAAACACTAAAACATTTTTCTTAGTTTCTGTTATAACATTTAGCAAATAAGTAATGTTTTCTTCTTCACTGATGGACACTGGTAAGGCTACACTTACGGGCACTGACGAGGTAGCACCGATTATAAGTGTCCCGATTACCTATGCAAATTTCCCATCACACTTGCTGGTTACCGGCTCCCCTTTAATCGCGCTTTGACAGCACGTGAGGAAAGAAACGCAGAACACCAGCAAGTGCATTTACATGTGATCAGCTGTGATTGGACACAGCTGATCACATGATAAAAGGCTGCTGCGATTGGCCTTTTACCTCAATCTGATCAGCTGTCTCCAAAGGACACAGTGATCACAGAGCACATCTGAGGCATGTTATGGGAGGACGTCCATGGACCCCCCCCCCCAGAACAGAGCCGTGCTGTAGCCATTTTTCTTCTATGCCGTGGTATTGAAGTGGTTAAAGGAATAATAAACCTGTTTATCCATGGCCTTCCACATATTTCCAAAGTAATTTTTTAAGATGTTTCTCAGCTTCCAGGAGGTAGGGGACAGAGATCTGATGTCACACACAGCACAGTCTGAGTAGTCTGTGGGGACAGAAAGGGCACACCCTCCTCTATGCAGTCTCACTGACTGCACAGCTGAGGCTGTCAATTACCTGCTGTGTTGGGGGGGGGAATGTGCCTTCTCAAAGGATTACCTGGTGTCTGAAGAACTGTCAAATAGAAGAGGGGACACACACACACACACACACACTGCTATAGACTGAGGCACATACACATTATACGCTTTGTTCAGCTTGGTTTACAACCACTTTAATATCTTACTAGCAGCAACCATGCAAATCTGAGATACTCGATACCTCCATATAGAGTACATGTGTTCTTCCCTGTTGGACTCCAGAACACCTTTGTCATGGAGATTTGAAGTGTTCTTTAGTCCAGCAGGGAGAACTCAGGCATGGCTGAGAATACTGCTTGAAAATTCAGCATAGGCAGCTAATTACAGGAAACTAAAGTGGTATGAAAGCTTGATTTTTTAAAGGTATTTCAGATACTATTAAAATGGTTGTAACTTATTTTTTTAAATAAAATAAACATGTTATATTTGCCTGCTCTGGGCAATTGTATTACAGAGAGCAACCCAGAACCTCCTCTTCTGGTATCTGGTAATGCTCTTGGCTCCTCCTCTTCTGTGTGTGCCACCATAGGAAGATGCTTTCTATGGTGGGACACCTGTGGTCAGGATTTGATTGATAGCAGCAGGAGCTGCTGTCTCTGAGCTAAGGCTGCTTTCACACTGGGGCGGGAGCAGCGTCGGTGGTAAAGCGCCGCTAAAATTTTTTAGCGGCGCTTTACCGTCGTTTTAGCGGCGGTGTGCGGGCGCTAGCGGGGTGGTTTTAACCCCCGCTAGCGGCCGAAAAGGGGTTAAACCCGCCCGCAAAGTGCCGCTGCAGCGGCGCTTTGCCGGCGGTATTGCCGCGGTGTCCCATTGATTTCAATGGGTAGGAGCGGTTTAGGAGTGGTGAATACACCGCTCCTTCACCGCTGCAAAGATGCGGCTAGCAGGACTTTTTTCACCGTCCTGCCAGCGCATCGCTCCAGTGTGAAAGCCCTCCGGCTTTCACACTGGAGTTAAAGGGGCCGTTTTTTTTCAGGCGTTACACAGGCGCTATTTTTAGCGCTGTAACGCCTGAATACCGCCCCAGTGTGAAAGCAGCCTTAGAGGGAGAAGCTGTAACAGCACTGGATGGAGATAGGATTCAGGTAAGTATCAAGGGAAGTGAGGGGGCGATACAACTAGTGGAACACAGCTTAAGAGCACGCAGACACGGTGTGCCTCCATACCAAGTTGTTTGCTATGGGGACACATGTGGAAGAGGAGGTGCCAGGATCACAGCTGGGGGACCCAGGAAGAGGAGGATCAGGACTGCACAGAGCAGGTGGGTATAACACAGGGTGGATATAAATCAATTTTTTTTTTATCTGATTTTTTGATTTTAAAAAAAATCTGATTTTTTATTTATTTTTTATTTAAATCAATGTTTTTGACGTTTATCAAAATTATTTTAATAAAATGCTTTTGACATGAAAATCTATCTAAAGATAGTTTTCTATTTAAGATGCATTAATAATTTAGTGTATTCAGTATGAAATTGAGTTAGGTTATGTAGCATGCGGCTGTATATTCTCCAATATTTACATTTTTGGTAAACTCATTCAATGAATCCAAGCTCTGCAAGCTAAGATAACATGCACTGCATTGATGCATTCACACAATGGGGATTATTTACAAAAGGCAAATCCACTTTGCACTACAATATAAAAGGAATATTCCTGAACTTTGGTTTATCTCATGGTTACTTTGACATTGGGGTTAATTTACTAAAGGCAAAAAGGCACTTGGAAGTGCAGTTGCTGTAGATCTGAGGGGGACATGCATTTTTGCTTGTACACGATTGGATGATAAAATCAGCAGAGCTTCCCCTCATTTCAGATCTTCCCCTCAGATTTACAGCGACTGAACTTCCAAGTGCACTTGTAGTGAAAAGTGGATTTGCCTTTAGTAAATCAACCCCCATGTCACAGTAACCATGAGATAAACCAAAGTTCAGGAATATTCCTTTAGCCAATTGTTTTGCAAATTATGTACACTACAAACTGTATGACTGAATCGGTTCTGATATCGCTGTTTTACTAACCCAACAGCTCATTATTCCAAATGGGAAACCTTTATTTTGTTTGCAAATATTAAAGATTCTAACTAGCAGAAATAATAAGTCCTCACATTTAAAGGGCACCTGTAACTTCAGATTCATCATGGCAGTGCCTGTTAGCGGGCATCCACTCACAAGTTGCAGCCACCTCCCTCACCTTGTTGTGTCACTGCTGCATCACCAGATGTCCTATTAAAGTGAATGAGACTTTCGGTGAGTCAACAGCGGGTCAGAGGAGGAGCCGCTGCAGGACAGCGAAGACAGTTGCTCTTTAAAAAATATGATTTAAATCAAGCCTTTTTACTAGAGATATAAATCAAATTCACCCTGGTATAACATGTTTGTTATTTTAATTGCTTCCCGATCAACCGCCGCAGTTATACTGCGGCAGGTTGGCTCCCCTGCACGAGCCATCATAGCTATATGTCAGCTTGCGGGGTGGGGATAGCACGCACACGCCCTCGATGCACAGCGGGGGTGCCGATGCTCGTGGCTGACGGTCGCTGGCCACGAGCGATTGTGACCAGGAGACAAAGAAAAGGGACCAGTGTGTGTAAACACACACTTCCCTGTTCTGAGAAGAGTGACAGATCGTGTGCTCCTATTAGCTAGGAACTACGATCCGTCACTTCCTCTAGTCAGTCCCCTCCCCCTTCAGTTAGAATCACCTCCCAGGGAACACAGTTAACCCCTAATGTTAACCCCTTCACTGTCAAAAAAAAAAAAAAGTCCTGCAAGCAGCTTCTTTACAGTGCTGTAAAGAGGCTGCTTGCAGGACTTTGACGCCCTGCCAGCGCAGCGCCTCAGTGTGAAAGCACTCTGCCTTTCACATTGAAAGAAGCCACATCTGCAATCCCAGGCAGTTTACAGTCGATTTTTTAACGCTAAAGCGCCTGAAAAATGCCCCAGTGTGAAAGGGGTTTGGGAGCTAACGGCGTCGGCAGGGGACTGAAAAAGAAGCGGTAAGGGACCGTTTTATGTAATATTATTGAACAGAGCAGTTAAGTATATGCTCTTCTTTTATTTCGAAGCCAAAAAAAAAAAAAAAAAAAAAGGAGCCTATAGAATTACTTGTAAGCTTCGTTCTCACGGCCGTAAAAATGTTACTGCTGTTACTACATGTGCTTTCTAGGAGAAATGTTTCTGTGTAATGATCAGTAAATAACTTGCATATAGGTGCATTTAAATACATAAAGATGTGTATGTAAACATAATGATTTATTTTTTACCTTTGTTTAGACTTAATTTACGTGTTTACAAACGCATATACATGCATTTAAATGCAAAAAAAGTGTATAATCTTAGATGCAGATTTTAGGGGGGGGGGGGGGAAGCGCCCGGCTGCCAATAGTGTAGTAAGCCTGTTGGAGGAGGCATGGTTTGGCCTCCGAAACGCGTTCCCGATTAGCTACAACACCCAAGAACCTGACAACTACTGGCGGCCTTGTACCTCTCTGCCCCCCTTCCCCAACTGTTTTGCAGTGCTCAGGTCCCCAGCCCTCCTCAAAGAGGCAGCCTAACCTCAGCCAGCTGTGATATGATAGTAAGACACTAATTAGATAAAACCTAGACCGCCAAGATTAATTCCATTTCTCTGTCAATTACTAATTATAATTTTTTCTATTATATACGGTGGCAATTTATTGGTCAGTAAATATTTATAAATGATCTTAGCTTATTATAGCCACTATCCAACTATTCAATTTAGATCTTACAGATTTGTTTTTTTAATTTTCAGCAAGTGTACGGTTGATTTTTATTTTTTTTCGTTCATAAGTTTCTGCTCAAGACCTGCTTGGTACAGATCAAGACATGGCAGCACGTTCACCAGGCAGAGGTGGCAGCTCAGCGACTAGGCAGTACAGTCACCAGGTAGCGGTGACAGTATGGTGTAGCGCTGATCTTTTGTTTTCTTAGGAGTTTCTGCTCAAGACCCACTGGGTACATGGCAGCTCAGTCACCAGGCAGCGGTGACAGTATGGTGTAGCGCTGATCTTTTGCTTTCTTAGGAGTTTCTGCTCAAGATCTGCTGGGTACATGGCAGAGGTGGCAGCTCGGTCTACCCGGCAGCGGTGGCAGTATGGTGTAGTGCTGATCTTTTGCTTTCTTAGGAGTTTCTGCTAAAGACCTGCTGGGTACATGGCAGACGTGGCAGCACGGTCACCAGGCAGCTAACCAATTACATCAATTAACAACTAAAAGAGGATTATTGCGGCAGCTGCCTTATTAGTGAATGAAGTTCTGTGCCAACCTAACCTGGAGGCCTTCCATTATCTATATCCAGTATGATGGGAATGAATGACATGTACTGATAAAGGAGAGATTCCTGAGATCCCATCCCTCCTTCTCACACAGCCCTTCCTGGCACCTCAGAGGCCTCTCCCAGCACAGGCTCATCCCTGGGAATGGGAACTCCAGCAACAGGTTGCACACTTCTATGAGCTCCACACATCACAGCTCCTCACACACTACACAGGGCCAGTTCAGTAGACAACGGCCAGGCCCAGTTCTCTGCAAATGCTGGTATTTGTAGTTCCATTAAGCTGTCTCAATAGAACTACACCCTTCACACCCCCTTCACCTTTGTGTACAGGTTGTGTGGAGGAAGTCTCTCTGCCCCTAAGCCCAGCGGCGGACCGTACCTTGTATAGCCAGCAGACGGTCTCGTCACTTTTGCAATTTCGGTACAATAATGTTCCTTCTCCCTGCACGGAACGTCAAGACAGTGACGCGGGAGTATCCCAGACTTCACATACAGCTACTGCGCATGCGGTAACAACAGGGGAAAGCCAGGCAAAAGGACGCTGCGCATGCTCACAAGCCCTTGTAAGGTTCCGATACCGCGCATGCGTATTCTGTGGGGCTGGGAAGACCAGTTTATGTTTACTACTAGTGGTTGGAACCGGAATGACGTAACGCGGTTAGAGATCACGGGTGCTCCCGTAGGGAAGGCTTGACAACACGCATGCGTAGTAAAAAACGGCTACAAGACAGCGCTCCCTCTGCTGGGGAAAGCATAGATCTACAGTTCTTCTCAGGACTGAAACCGAGTTGCTTGAGGCATAAATGATTGTACAGTACTGTATTGCTACTGCCACAGCATTTTAAAACAGGTACATTTACTAAATCGGTGACCTGCAGCACCTATCCTCATTAACCACTTGGGGGGAAAAAAAATTTATGTTGCATAATTTTTGCAGTTTTTTACTAAATGCTTATTTTTAGGAAAAAATACACCTCATTTATTTTAAAGCCAACAAGTACAATATTGGACCCATTTCTTTCTAACATATAAATGATGGGACAGTTTTAGTGGTTCAACATCATACAACACCTAATAGATAAGGCACCACATCCCTGAAAATTGAAACATGAATCAAAAAACAAGAGAGGGAATTAGGGATGTTAACGGTGCAAATAGCGAATAGACAGTAAACATTATTGAATAGGATACAGAATTATAATACAAATATTTATTGAATTCAAAGTTAAAATCATTAACAAATTATGCTTGAAAAATAAAAACACAGGACAATGCAGTGCAGTGGTTGTTCTCATTAAACACACATAATCCCGACATGTTTCACAATAGGTTGCTTCTTCAGGGGATGTGTGAATATTTCAACAAAATCTTAAACCACTACGTAGATGATGGAGTAGGGAATTTGTCCACCTCAGGAGTTAACCACAACCATGCTGGGTCGCAGGGGGCTAAAAAACCAGCCAAAAATTGATCAATTGAATAATTGTGGAAATATGGGCGAGCATTGAAAATTTAGCACTCAAGAAGACAAACTACCGAAAGAGTACCAATGGTAGGTACAAGGTCTTGAGAATAAAGCGTCACCCTTGGCTAGCTGCAGATTTTAACTTTGAATTCAATAAATATTTGTATTATAATTCTGTATCCTATTCAATAATGTTTATTATCTAGTCGCTATTTGCACCGTTAAAATCCCTAATTCCCTCTCTTGTTTTTTGATTCATATAAATGATGGGGTTGTGTAGAGTAAAGAGATATCACAATATGGGTTCACACATATGCGAATTGGATGGTGATTTTCCAGCATCCAATTCGCATGACAAGAATGTGTGACCGGCTCTCAATGGAGCCGCTTCATCCATCTCAAGGGCAGCCGTAGTCGACATTGAAGAAGGGTCCTGTGCGTCTTCTGGTCCAATTCAGGTGCAAATTCAGGCAAAAATTTGCACCTGAATCGGTGAACAGGGAAGCACCAGACCCCATGCTGTGAGCCCCAGTTGCAGAATGTGTGAACAAAGCCTCAAGTTTTATAATTGCATATGCCTGTGGAGTCTCAAAATCTTATGGTACCCAAAACTGTCCATATGTGACATTTTAAAAGCCTTTACTCATCAGTTTAGAGCTAGCCCGAAATTCTGGCCCTAGAATTATTGCTTTCACCCTGATATTCCCATTGTTCATTCATTTGCAAGCAAAAATGCTGTTCTTTGATCCTTTCACCTTATTGGGTGAGTGGGTGAAACTTCACCACATTCACTAAGCTCTGGGGAAAATGTGTGCAACTGCACTTGCAAAGTGCACAGTCTATTTGCCTTTAGCAAATGAACCCTTTGGGGGTCTATTAAACCGCACAATGTCCTCCCTCCCCACCCTCCAATGCAGCTATTCAAACACTGATCATGTTTGAATAGCTGCATTCTCAGCTACACTAGCCTAGAAATGACAGCTATGACCCTGGAAGTAATGTGATACAAATCACTTCTGGGCAGTGTTGCCAACTGCCAGTAGATTTACAGGCAGCCTGTAAATTTAACCCCTTTTTCAGGCTGCTTGTAAAAGTCAGTTACGGGAACCAGTGCTCGTAAAAAAAGATTGGCGTGAGCCGACCAATCAAATGCGCATGCGCCGACACAAAGCCGGCCAGGCTCGTATGCGCTCGGCCAAGCAGTGCATGTGCAGCAATATAATTGCGCCGCCCATCGCCATTTTTGAATAGATCTAGAGAGACAACGGCAGCCGACTCCTGTCCTGCAATGCACTCGTCGGCAGAGGAGCGGAGCGGGGTGAGGTGAAACTGGGGGAATATCATTGCTAAAAGGGGACAGAGAGAGAGGAGGACATTTCTGGGAGCTGGAGGCTGAAGCCATGCCATGCAGGAAACAGAGACTGATGTGCTCTGTGACTGTCCACCTGTGCCCCTTTCACCTCTCCACAGGTCAGGGCAGCACATTGCTGCCCTGACCTGTGGAGAGGTGAGAAGGGTTGAGGAGGAGGACACAGCACACTGATGATGTGGACTGGAGAAGTAACATGATGGTGGGCAGAGGAGGAGGCTATTGTGAGGGGGTTAGGAGGTCACTATCACGTGAGCAGCATCTGTCCATTTCCTGTCGTTTGTCCGCAGCCTCTGTCCACCTCCTGTAGTTCGTCAGCAGACTCTGTCCACCGCCTGTAGTATATCCGCAGCCTCTGTCCACCTCCTGTAGTACGTCTGCGACCTCTGTCAACCTCCTGTAGTTTGCAGCCTCTGTCCACCTCCTGTAGTATATCCACAGCCTCTGTCCACCTCCTGTAGTATATCCGCAGCCTCTGTCCACCTCCTGTAGTATGTCTACAGCCTCTGTCCACCTCCTGTATCATGTCTACAGCCTCTGTCCACCTCCTGTATCATGTCTGCAGCCTCTGTCAACCTCCTGTATCATGTCCGCAGTCTCTGACCATCTCTTGTCCTTTATCATGTCTGTAGTCTATAAGGGGATCCAAGAAAGGAGTCAAGAGAGGGAGCACCGCCAGGATGGGGGTAACGGGAAGAGACAGACATGTATGGACTGTGGAGAGGAGACTATAGAATAAAACCAGAGACGCCAGGCTGGAGCCATCTGACTGAGCCCTGCACGGTGCACCTGAGAGGAGGTCAGTGACAGTGCCACTAGGCCAGACTGAGGGTGTCACTGATGTAAGGGGGGAGTGATATAAAGATTCCCCCCTATATTAGTAATCCCCCCTTACCTTAGTGTATTCACTCTGCGGAAGGTGGTCTCTGGTCCCCATCCTGCAGACTCTGATGTACTCTGATGTAAGGGAGAACTCTGTGCTGGCTGGGTTATAGTATCCTGACCTTCATGTAAATTGAGAAATATGTTTTTTAACTTTTTTTTTACTTAAAGCGGGATTCCATTGACCTATCGTTTTTTTTTCTGGGTGTTTGATAAACTTTGGTAATGGTAATATAGTACTCACTTTTTGTGTTTAATACCTCCCCCACTTTCCGATTTTGTCAGCAAGAAGTTATATAAATTCATCCTGGCAGTTTTCATTTTGCTTGTGGGCAATTGAAGCCCACAAGCATTTATTTCCGGGATGCTTCCCAGCATTCACTGCTCGATCCCACGCATACTCATTGGTAACAGCGAGCAGCACCATAAAATTCCGAGTTCCGAGATCTTGCATGGCGGTGGCGGTGTTCTGCACTAAATCTTGGGAAGACTGAGACTAAGCTCCCGGGGGACTTTACGGAGTCGGGGAAAGGCGATAAACATGCCGGAAGTAGAACTAATAATTAAAATTAAAGAGTAATTACGGCGATATTATTTTTTAAAGGGGCATTTGAGCATCAATGGCAGTAACAGAATGGTTTAAGATTTAGTTGAAAATTTGGGTACAACACCGCTTTAAACACATAGCTAGTAGCACTAGCTATGTGTTTATAGTTCATATATAGATATTTTCACTGTTTAGTACTAAAAACAGTAATTGTAGGTACTTTTTATGCAGTGCCAGTAAAGAATGTGGATCCGTCAGGAAATTTCACGATTTTGTGCCAGTAAAAAATTGGTGCTGTTTGTAAATGTTGGCGTTCTGCCAGTAAATTCCACTTCGGGGGGTTGGCAACGCTGCTTCTGGGGTCATTAGTTGCCGGAGGAATCAGGGAATGAATCTTCCCTAGAGTTTTCCCTGCTTTCACTGGGGAAGTAGTTACCCATGATACCAGGCTCACTGGAGGAACCGGAGAGCCTGGAAAACTACAGCGAGTGCTGCCAATGGGGCTGGGGAGGAGTCACCTTTTGACAGCCCTATAAAAGTGATCGGGGGGCTCTAGAGCCACTTGATCACATTTATCAGAAAGCTCACAGTTGCAGCAGCAGCTATGAGCTTGATTTAACCACTTGCCTACCATGCCATCTATAAACGTACCTTGGTAGACAAATGGTTAAGGGCTAAATAGTCACAATATTCAATATATGTAATGCAAGCAAAATCATGTAGTAAAAAAATACAGAGACCGCAGGCATGCTATAGTAAGGTGACTAACGTATTTTCGACACCATAAGGCACACCGGATTATAAGGCACAGTCTCAATTATGGGTACTATTTCTGTACTTGACCCATACATAAGGCGCACTGCATTATAAGGCGCATGCTAAAACATACGGTCTACAAAAAAAAGGTAATGGAAGCAAAACAGTGAGTTCACTTGTACTTTATTCCACTATTTAACAATATACTCGCATTAAGACCCCTTTCACACCGCAACCCCCTTTGCGTCTGCGGTAAAATGCAGCTATTTTTAGCGGCGTTTTACCGCCGGATTTGCGGCCGCATTTGTCCGCTAGCGGGCGCTTTTACCCCCACTAGCGGCCGAGAAAGGGTTAAGACCACCGGCAATATTCCGCAATAGCTGCGTTTTTCCGGTGGTATTACAGCGCTGCCCCATTGATTTCAATGGGGAGCAGCGATGGAGGAGCGGTAAACACACCGCTCCTTCACCGCTCCAAAGAAGCTGCTGGCAGGACTTTTTTTCTGACGTCCTGCCAGCACACCGCTACAGAGTGAAAGCCCTCGGCCTTTACACTACACACAATGGTGCAGCTTCTTTAGGGCGGATTGCAGGCGCTATTTCTAACGCTATAGCGCCTGTAAAACACCCTGGTGTGAAAGGGGTCTATTTGTTAATCAATCTTCTCCCACAAATCCATCAAAGTCCTCATCTTCTGTGTCTGAATTGATTAGCTGGTCAATTTCGCCATCAAGCATGCCGGGTTCCCTCTCCTCATTGTCATCATTGTCGGTATCAGTTTCGTTGCCAGGTGGCTGTTCAGCAATGATGCCGGCTTTCACAAAAGCTCAGACAACAGTTAAAGCAGATACCTTAGCCCAGGCATCCACAATCCATTCATATATGGTGGCATAGCTCGCTCGGCGCTGTCTCCCAGTCTTAGTAAAGGTGTGTTCTCCTTCTGTCATCCATCGCTCCCACGCCACTCGTAACTTCACTTTGAACGCCCTGTTTACACCAACGTCCAGTGGTTGAAGTTCTTTTGTTAGTCCTCCCGGAATGATGGCAAGCTCAGAATTCATTTGCTTCACTTGGTTTTTCACAGTAGTGGTGAGATGGGCATGCATGGAGTCGCAGATCAACAGGGACGGTGATGTGTAGAAAAAAAACATCCGGTCTCTTTACATACACCTCTCTCAGCCACTCTCTCATTTTCTCCTCATCCATCCAGCCCTTTTGATTGGCCTTAACGATGACTCTGGGTGGAAACTTTTCTTTTGCCAGTGTCTTCCTCTTAAAAATTACCATAGGTGGTAGTTTGTGTTCATTACCGTGGCAACCAAGAACGACAGTGAAAGCCAACTTCTCATGCCCCATGGTGCGTATCGATACCGCGCTGGTCCCCTTTTTCTCCACAGTATGATGCACGGGGATGTCAAAAGTGAGGGGGACCTCATCCATGTTGGTGATGTGCTTGGGCTGGATCTTTTTGTCGGTAAGCTTCTTACTGCAGTAGGTGCGTAAGATGGCCAGCTTTTCTTTGTAATCTGCTGGCAGTTGGTGTGCCACAGCAGTCCTGTGGAGAGATGACACCTTTTCATAAAACGAAAGCACCAAGACGGACCTCCTTGAAAGTGTTTGATTTCCATGTCTTGTGCTATAGTTATTGCCTTCAGTCGAATGGTGACTGTAGAGATGCTTCTCCCAGCTGTTCTTTGTTCAATAATCCATTGTTCAAGCTGGTCTTCTAATTGTGGCCACCTCACTTTGTTCCCACGGAAACTCTGTTTCATCTTCTTAACTTGGCGCAGTTAATTTTCTTGCCTCCTCCACTTCCAAACCATAGATTCATTGATGTTGAATTCTTTCGCAGCTGCTCTATTCCCATTTACAACTGCGTAACTGATAGCTTGTAGTTTGAATTGTGCCTCATAAGCATGTCTCTTGACCGGTGCCATTGTTGTTGGTAATGTAGGTAAGTGTACGTACTGCACTTCGTACGTACATATCCCTGCCAGCGTACGTCCCTGTGTCAGAGCAGGAAATTATTTGATTTTCTTTATTTTTGAACTCAGTGCACACATAAGGTGCACCAGCTTATAAGGCACACAGCCGATCTGGAGGAAAATATAAGGCTCTTAGGTGCGCCTTATAGTGCGAAAAATACAGTATATTTACCTAATGAATTCAAGGGGGCACCTTACGGACCACGCAACTTTTAAATCACACACACACAACCCTGCCCCCATTTTTGTAGCCACACCCACTAAATCAAACCCTTAAACAATTGGTCACAAATTCTTGTAAGAAAAGACAGATATTCAAGTTTTGAAGTTTAAATAAATGGTCAAAATATTTAAGTGTGTAGCACCCTCCTAGATAGGTGCTAGCATGGCATGGATGTTAAAGAAAAAACTCAGCATTAAAACAAAAAATTGGATTTTTACAAGAGCTTACCTGTAAAATTCTTTTCTTGGAGTACATCACGGGACACATAGCCATAGCAGTAACTATATGGGTTATATAGGCCACCTTTAGGTGATGGACACTGGCACACCATAGACAGGAAGTTTACTCCCTATATAACCCCTCCCCTTACCGGGAGTACCTCAGTTTTTGTAGCAAAGCAATACATGTGTATACCAGAAAGAGGGGAGGGACCACTCTGTCCCATGATGTACTCCAAGAAAAGGATTTTACAGGTAAACTGTTATAAAAATCCTATTTTCTTTATCGTACATCATGAGACACAGAGCCATAGTAGTAACTATATGGGATGTCCCAGAGCAATTCTATCTGAGAGGAGGGAGACAGAAACAAACGTAGGGTGTCATCAGACCTGAGGACCTATACTGCTGCCTGCAGCACACTGTGCCCAAAGGCAATATCCTCCTGTCTTTTTACATCCACCTGATAGAATCTGGTGAATGTATGGACTGAAGACCACGTTGCGGCCTTGCAGATTTGAGCCATGGAGGCTTGGTGATGCACTGCCCATGAAGCACTAACAGCCCTGGTGGAGTGCGCTTTGATTAGAAAAGGTGGAATTTTCCCTTTCAGACCGTAAGCCTGAACAATCACTAGACAAATTCACTTAGAGATAGTGGATTTTGATGCTGCCTGTCCTTTTCTAGGACCTTCAGGCAACAAAGACAAAACATCAGTTTTCTGAATCTGCGCAGTCACTTTCAAGTAGACTTTGACTGCTCTCACTACATCAAGAGAATGTAACAACTTTTCTTCCATGGAACAAGGTTCTGGAAAAAATTAAAGTAGAACAATATCCTGGTTTAGATGAAAACCTGACACTACCTTCGGTAGAAAGTTAAGATGAGGACGCAATACCACCTTATCCTTGTGAATAATTAAATATGGCTCTTAGGAAGAAAGAGCAGCCAACTCTGATACCCTTCTTGCAGAAGATATGGCAACCAGAAAAACTAACTTCCTTGTCAAAAGGATCAAGGGAGTATGCCGTATCGGCTCAAAAGGCTGTTTTTGTAAAGCTGACAAAACTAGATTCAGGTCCCAAGGTTTCAAGGATGACCTAACAGGCGGATTAAGCCGTGTTACCCCTTGTATGAAATTATGGACCTGAGAATGCAAAGCAAGTGGTCGTTGGAATAATACTGATAAGGCTGATACCTTTGATGGTACTCAAGGTCAGCTTCATCTCTAATCCCATTTGCAGAAAGGCAAGAATTCTACCTATAACATATTTTCTAGGATGCCAATCCCTGTATTCACACCAGGAAACACATGCCCTGCAGACTCTATAATAAATTACTCTGGAAGCTGGCTTCCTTGCATTAATGAAGGTAGATATTATTGAACCTGACAGCCCACAATTCTTCAGAATGTGGGTTTCAATAACCAAACTGTTAAATTTAGCATTTGTAAGGTAGGATGGAATACTGGTCCCTGCGAGAGAAGGTCTGGACGTGGTGGTAGGGTCCATGGGTCCCCTACTGCCATCCTTACAATCTCTAGATACCAGGACCTTATGGGCCACGCGGGGCCACAAGAACCACTGACTTCTTTTCCTGATTGATCCTGCAAAGACGACGAGGTAGCATCAGAATAGGAGGAAATGCATAAATCAGTGAGAACTGATCCCATGGGGTCACTAAGGCATCCATTGTTCTCTACACAAAGTTGTCGACTTTTTTGTTGAACCTTGACGCAAACAGATCAACATCTGGGACCCCCCATCTTTGGCATATACCAGGGAAATGTCGGGGTGAAGGAACCATTCCCCCGGGAACAAATGTTGGAGACTGAAGTAGTCCGACTGGCAATTCTCTATCCCTGAAATGAAGATTGCCAATATGCATGGCAGATGCTCTTATGCACAGGCTAGGGTATGGTTTACCTCTCCCTGGGTTGCATGACTTCTGGTGGTGTCCACTTGGCGATTGATATAATCCACTGCTGTGGCATTGTCGGATTGAATCCTGACCGGAAAATTCCGCAAGAACGTCCAGGCCCTTAGGGCTAAATGTGCTGCCCACATCTCTAGAATGGTGATGGGCAAGGTCCTTTCAGCCCTGGACTATTTTCCTTGGACAGTTGTCTCTTCCAGGACTGCTCCCCAATCCGAAAGGCTGGCATCTGTTGTTACCACCTTCCAGGTAACTGGTAAGGATTTCCCCTGCAGATTCTCGGGTATCAACCACCAGCTGAGGCTCTAGCGAACTTTTGGTGACAGATGCATTGGAAAATCTAGTGCTTGGACCTTCTTGTTCCAAGCAGATAGGATACTGTTTTGAGCATAGGGAACCTCTTAGAAGGAATCTACCATCATTCCCAGAAACCTCATGCAAAGGCGAATGGAAGAATCCTTCTTTGCCCTGACTACCTGAACCAGCTCTTTTATGGAACTGATTTTTGCCTGGGGTAAAAACACAATTTTCTGGGCTGTATTTATGATCAGACTCAAGTACTCTAGTCTTCTTAATGGTTTTAAAGAAGATTTCTCTGGGGGGCGTGGCCAAGACCGGCATGTGAGAGGACGTGCATCACGGAGCTCCCGCACTGATCCTGCAAAGATCCTCTTCCCAGCCAGCTAAAATACCCGAAATCGGGCTGAACTCAGCACAGGGGTCCCCACTGGTGTGCCTGGAGTCGCTGCCAAGGTCTGTGGAGATTATGATGACCCGAAAACACGCGGAGGCCGGAACGCCAGATTCCCAACATGGCACCGCAGCTCCTCTCTCACAGCGTGCTCGTGGCAAGGAGAAGCATAAAGATTCCGGTAAGGCTCCTAAGACCCCTACAAGTACAGTGAAAGACCCCCCGAGGGACATGCTATACTACGCTCAGAAAATAGTGCCCCAGACGGCCCAGGGGAGTGGGGAGGACATGTCTGCCACCCCTGCGGTGTTTCACACTCAGCAGGAGGGGAGCAAGGCACAGGGCCCTGTAGCATCCCCCAGCCAGAGCCTTCCTGACATGGAGGAGGAGGATGAGGGAGAGGAAGCAGTTCAGCCCTCCCTAGCAGACATACTAAGGGCAGTACAGTGATGCACAGCTTCAGTTCATACTCTGCAGGATCAGTTTGGTGGTCTGAAGGAAGAACTGGGGTTTATTAGGCATGATCTAATAAAGATCAACGAGGGAGCGCACCTCCGCAGCGCAAGGCCGCATCAGTGAGATAGAGCTGACACCCCTGCTGAGAGATGCGCAAATTACAGCCAGGATTGCTAGAGCAAATGAACTTAAATCTGATGAAATTGAAAATCGCCTGAGACGGAATAATATCCATATTGTGGGACTCCCCGAGAAGACGGAGGGTAGGGACCCCACAGACTTTGTTGAACAATGGCTATTGGAGGTGTTTGGGAAAGATGTGTTCACACCATTGTACTTGGTTGAACACGCGCACAGGGTACCGCCCAGGCCCATTCCACCAGGGCACCCGCCCCGCACTATGATAGCCAGGTTACTTAACTTTAAAGATAAAGAAATAGTGCTGCGCCAGGCAAGAGAGCGACGCAATGTCCAATATAACAGGGCACGCATCTCATTCTATCCTGACTACTCAGCGGAGATACAGAAGCGCAGAGCAAGATTCACTGATGTTAAAAAATGATTGCAAAGGCTTAGGCCGCGTACACACGGGCGGACTGTCTGACGGACTTGGTCCGCTGAAACGTGTTTCAGCGGACAGTCCGCTCGTGTGTGGGCTTCAGCGGACTTTTTCAGCGGACAGCCTGGCGGACTAAGTCTTTCGGAATTTCCGTAATATTGTCCGTCCAACTTTGGTTTCAGTGGACAGTCCGCTCGTGTGTAGGCAAGTTGGACGGACTAAGTATGGCGCATGCTCAGAAAGGATTTACACGGCCGAAGGTTGCATTGCAGTGTATTGGACGTCGTATTTCTAGTCCCGTCGTACGTGCTGTACACGTCATCGCGCAAGCTTTCAGCGGACTGTCTGTTCATCGTGTGTGGTCAAGTCCGTTCATTCAAAAGTAGGACGGACTGTCTGTCGGATTGTCTGACGGACTTAGTTGGCCAGACAGTCCGCCCGTGTGTACGCGGCCTTAGAGCGACATACGCCATGTTGTTCCCGGCGAAACTGCGGATTGCGGCGGGGGGCCAATCCCACTTTTTTGAGGAGGCGGCCGAAGCATCTGCGTGGTTGGATGCCAATGAACACATTATCAGAAAAGCGGGAAGAAATGCAGCAGGAGGAGACTGACCAGACCTCCATCTAAGCACGATCATATAGCGGTTATCATCACACAATTGGGCTGGGAAGCCATTACCTACTGTTATTCCACAAGCGATGAGAGCAAGTGAAGTTAACTTTAATACAGTTAAAGCGGGAGTCCACCGGGACTCCGCGTTTTTTTTTTTTTTTAAAAGCCAGCAGCTACAAATACTGCAGCTGCTGACTTTTAAAATAGTGACACTTACCTGTCCAGTGCACCCTCGATGTCGGCACCCGAAGCCGATCTCTAGATCGTCTCTCGGGTGCTGCCGCCGCCATCTTGGGTATGGGAATCAGGAAATGGAGCCTTTCGGCTTTATTTCCCGGTTCCCTACTGCGCATGCGCGAGTCGCGCTGCGCAATAAGGACGGTCCCCGCTGCCTCTGGGATCTGTGTGTTTCCCAGCAGGCAGCGGGGCACTTGCGGAAAGGGGCAGGCACTTGCGGAAAGGGGCGTAATCTACGCCCCTTTCCGCAGAGAGCTATCCCGGAAGTGGGTGCAGATACCTGTACTGTACAGGTATCTGCACCCCCCTCCCCCCTTAAAGGTGCCAATTGTGGCGCCGGAGGGGGGGAGGGTTCCGATGAGCGGAAGGTCCACTTTAGGGTGGACCTCCGCTTTAAGTAGCACTTTGGATTGGAACATTTAGTAGTTTAACCAAAGAGACATTTGGAGTTTTGGGTATGTTCAACCAACGTTTTTTTGTATACTCTTTATCTCGGTTTTCCCCCATTCACCTGAATGATACCTACCCCCTATTCTGTCGGCTGGAGAGACCACTCTCACTCTTTGGAGAGTGTTACCCTCTATGCACCCACGGGGTCTGGGAGATTTTTTGCTTAGCAGTTATGATTCTTATTTTTTTGATCTGTTATTGCAGCAGCTTCAGCTTGAGTAGGAACCGGCAGGCGTACAGGAGAAACTGTGTTTTATGCTGTTTCGCCTTTCATGCCACAGCGGACCCCTTTAATTGTAACTCAGGTATCACGATTTTGTCACACTTGGCGCCCCACACATATGCACACCCTAAATCGCCTAGGGTACACACGATGCCTTACCCTATCATGTCTATGAGTGATTATCTTAATGAGTACTGTATTTTTGTTGTCTTGGAACATTAGGAGCGTTCAGAATCCTCTGAAACGATCTATGGTAACCACTATCCTTAAGAAATACTCCCCTGCCATTTATGCACTGCAGGAGAATCACTTAGTGCCGGAGACGATCTCCTGCCTGTGATTTTTCTGGGTTGGTAGTGCATTCCATTCCACTCACACCTCTTATTCCAGGGGGGTGAGTGTGCTGGTGCATCGGGCCATAGATTTCCAACTGTTGGACAAATTGATAGATGCTGAGGGACGATATGTGATACTACTGTGTAAAATTTACCAATTGCATTGTATAATTGCTGCTGTATATGTGCCACCTCCTTTCACGACAGAGGTGATGAGGGTCCTGCTGATGTATCAATTGGGCCACTCGGATGTACCCTTTATTATTGTGGGAGACTTCAATTGCTACATGGATCCAGTTATGGATGAGCATCCGCCTCCGGCGGCTTCCAGCACGAGGGTTCGAATGGCACTGCGGAAGTTTACGGAGGAGTTTGGATGGGCTGATCCGTGGCGCAATCGTAACCCACTACAGAAACAATTTTCTTGTTTTTCGAAGACCCACCTCTCCCTGTCGAGAATTGATCTGTGTCTCTGCTCACCTCAAGCGGCACATTTATTGGAGGACATTAAATATCTGGTGAGGGGTATATCAGATCATTCGCCCCTATTGATTTCTTTGTTTGCCAAGCCGGCCACGGATTTGCTGAGGGCACCATGGAAACTCAATGCGTTTTGGCTTAATCTATTTCCTTCTCATGACAGGGTGTTGACTGAGATCTCTGAGTTTTGGAGACGACATGAGGACCACCTTGATTTAAGGCTTGCATGGGAGACGTTTAAAGCGTATCTCAGGGGACTCATGATCAATGAGGTGGCGGAAATTAAATCTAAATCACATGCTATCAGGGAGCAGACAGAAAGACTGGTAAGCCGACTAGAGGCAGATTACATTGCCGACCCCTCTGAGGCAGCTAGGGTGGCGTGGCTTGCCACGCAGGAGGCGGTTACCCGGATTTCCAGGGAGGCAGCTGACAGGAAAAGAGCAAACGGGCCGCCTTTTGGCCAAAATTGTTAAGGTCTCCCAGATGTCCCCGTCTATTGGAGCGTTGCGCACTGAGGGGGGGAGGCTGGTAAACACCCAGACTCAGGTTATGGCAGAACTGGTGAGGTTTTACTCTGATTTGTACAAATCCAGGGCGACTTATTCGACCACTGACTTAAGGGATTACCTGCAGGAAATTGAACTGCCTAAACTTTCTGACTCTCACAGAGCACTCCTTGACTCTCCAATTAGTCTGGAGGAACTGCAAGAGGCTCTTAGCCTCTTTCCGAACTCAAAGGCACCAGGGGACGACGGTCTCCCAATGGAGGTCTTCAAACAATATGGGGAGGCAATTCTGCCTCGCCTGTTGAGGGTTCTTAACTACGCAAGGGAATGCCAGAGCCTGCCTGACTCCATGACCAGGGCTAACATTGTTCTCCTCCTAAAACCAGGTAAAGACCCTTTAGACCCGGGCTCGTATAGACCGATATCACTTTTACAGAGTGATATCAAACTCCTAGCCAAGGTTTTGGCCTTGAGACTGAATGGAGTTATCTCCTCCATCATACACTCGGACCAGGCAGGTTTTATGCCCCAAAAGTCTACAGCCATTAATCTCCGTAGGCTTTACCTAAATCTTCAAACACAAGGAGAGAATGTGGGTGACAGGGCCTTGCTCTCTCTGGACGCCCACAAGGCGTTTGACAGCGTGGAGTGGGAATATTTATGGGCTGTCATGGATAAGTTTGGCTTCGGCGAAGGGTTTTTGTCATGGGTGAAGCTATTATACTGCTCACCTCGGGCGACTATCAGAGAGGTGGGACACATTTCCGCCCCATTCACCCTGCACAGGGGCACTCGGCAAGGGTGCCCACTGTCGCCCCTCCTTTTTGCCGTGGCCATCGAACCCATGGCATCCTTGATTCCAGTATGGGAGATTTCAGGAAAAAATCATGCTATACGCAGACGATACCATGCTACTTCTGGGAGACACATCTGATTCCCTGCGGGAGGCTATGGAGACAATAGGAACGTTTGGTGTTTATGCAGGACTGACTATAAACTGGACCAAATCCTCCCTGCTGCTCCTGGATGCCAATCCGGACAGTGGAGGTCGGATAATGCATGGCGTGCCGGTGTCCACGGGTATGAAGTACCTGGGTATACAGGTCACGTCGGAACCTCTTGACTATATTTCCCTTAACCTAACCCCACTTTTAAATAAAATTCAAAACAAAACTAAAATTTGGTCCCATCTTAAGATGTCACTGGTCGGAAGAGTCAACTTGATAAAGATGATCTTTATGCCCCAACTTTTATATATTCTGCACAATACTCCTATTGTAATCCCTCTGAAATTCTTTCGCATTATTAACTCAATTTTTAGAGCTTTCATTTGGTTAGATAGACCCCCACGGATTAAACTAGAACAACTACAAAGGTCCAAGGAGGCGGGGGGCCTCACCCTCCCTAATTCTTGGGCCTACTACCTGGCAGCACAGGCACAGCATATAGCAAGGGCTATGCAGGGGGGGACAGGGGGAGAGGAGGAGACCATATGCTTGGACCCAGTTAAGGCTCTGATGTGCCTGGCCTCTGGCCACGGTGATGTACCCTTGGGAATGGAGGCCTTGGCCTACACAAAATCAAATAAACAATTGCCCACCTATGCTCTTATGCAGAAAATCTGGAATAAATGATGACAAATACAGGGGGTGGAGGGCTTCACTGAGTACAGCCCAATGTGGGAGAATAGGCACTATGAGGAGCTACTACTGCTGGATTGTGGTGCTCGGTGGAGGAGACACGGGTTACGTATTTGGGAAAAAAATTTACAGCAGGGAGGCTGACTCCCTTCCCCGATTTGAGGGAGAGATTTCACCTACCGCAGTCCATGCTTTTCTACTACATACAACTGCAACATGCAGTGAAGGCGCAGGCGGGGGGGACCCCGTGGGCTCTTTCACCGACCCCGATCTTCCGATCTATGGCTAACGTAACACAGTTCCAGGGCTTTATCTCCAGAACTTACTCTATGGTCCTAACTGCCTGCCTCGGAGGATTCCCGCAGACGGCACTAAATAAATGGAAGAGGGATTATGGTACATTTGAGGATGAGCAATGGGAGGAGGCACTACAGGCAGTACAATATTGCTTGCTAAATGTGGCCCAGCGGCTATCTCAATTATATATTGTGCTCAGAGTACACTACACGCCTAACAGGCTGTTTAGGATGGGGGTGCGACAGGACCCAGACTGCCCCAGGTGCGCAAGAGATCACGGGGATTTGATCCACCTGCTGTGGAGATGCCCCAAACTACACCTATTCTGGACAGGGGTACTGGACACTATTAACAGAGTGTTTCAGATTACCATACCCTCAGACCCAAAACCATGTCTACTTGGGATCCTAGATGATGTTTCCATGGGGAACAATAGTGGCCAGGCCATGGCCAGGGCCCTGTTCCAAGCACGGAAGATGATTCTTCGGCATTGGAAGGCGACCGAGCCTCCAACACTGGGGGAATGGATCGCCCAAATGGGGGATACTATTAGGATGGAAAAGTTAATTTTTCAACATAGAGGGCGACCGGAAAAATTTGAGAAACTCTGGGCACTTTGGTTGGATACTCCCGGCCTTTCACCGGTTGATCTAGTTATGGACAGAATGCTGAGATAAGAGCAAGGGAAGTGAAATTAGAGTAGAGGGGGGCAGTGACTGTTAGACACGCACTGTAAATGATTCTGTATGGGTGAATCAGGGTACAGCTAGAATATAGGGTGCCAATATATGAGGAGGATGGGACGATGTGGCATGTGAAGTGGTGAAATAAATGTCTGCATATTCCTTTTGTAGAGGTGAACAAGTTTATATGCTGTGACAAAGATTTGTACTTGAGATGTAAGCTGCAAGTTGTACTCATATGTTTTGTTGTTATTCAATACATTTTCTCTGATTTAAAGAAGATTTCTCTAGATTGAGGATCCAACCTAACTATTCCAGGTAGTTGACTGTGGTGACCATACTTTGGTCTAAGCGGGCTACCGACCAGTCTATCAAGAGCAGGGCGTCTAGGTATGCCCCAATTGTTATACCTGAAGCCCTTAACTTGGCCAGAGGAGGGGCCAGAACTTTTGTAAACACGTGGGGTCCAGTAGCTAGACCAAAAGGTAAAGCTACAAACTGAAAATTTAGTTTTTCTACCTCAAAGCACAGATACTTCTGGTGAGCGGCGAATATAAGCACTTGCAGGTATGCATCCTTGATGTTGATTGACGCCAGACGTTCTCCTCCTTGTAGGATGGAGACAATGATTGGATTGATTTCATACGAAAAGAGCAGATATTTAGGAATTGGTTTAGATCTTTGAGATCTAGAATGGGTCCAACATCTATCCATTTGATTTTGGCACCGGGCAAAGGTTTGAATAAAGCCCCAACCCCTGCTCTTCCATGGGGACCACCATGATCACTTTTTGAGACAAAAGTCGGTCTAACGTTGAAAGAGAGACTTCTTTTTCTCTGGATCTTTGGGGATCTGTGACCTGAGGAAACAAGGGACAGAAACTCTCAGAACTCTAGTTTGTAACCTAGAGATATTGTGGAGACCACCCATCTGTCTCGAAACTCTTCCTTCCAGACCCTTGAGAACTGCAGAAGCCTTCCCCCCACTCAAGCGAGCAGGGGCGCCCCTTCATAAAGAGGCTTTAGTATTCTGTTTTGTAGATTTCCTGCCCCAGGACTTCTTTTGTCCCTGGGGTTGACCCTAACTTTTAACTTTTGAACTGGACTACTGAGGTGTTTGCGACTGCCTGCAGGCTGATGCCCCTGGCCCTGGAGAAGGAGCCCGTTTAAATGAGGGACGTTTACTCCTTTTCTTAACTGGCAAAAGAGTACTCTTTCCACGTAATATTTTTTGAATAAAATTTGTCCAAATCATCCCCAAACAGCCTTTCACCGTGGAAAGGAAAACCAGCCAGGAGCTTTTTTGCATGGCGCTTCGGCTAACCAACCTTTCAACCATAAGATTATACGCATATGCACCAACCCAAGCATAAGGCGAGAGATCTGAAGAATAGAATCTCTGATTGCGTCAATTGCAAAACACAAAGCCCCTGGCAATTAGGCTAAATCCTAGGCCTGCTGATCAGGGATAACCTTGAGCACTTGGTCTCTCAAGGATTGACAAACCCCTATTGCCGCCACTGAATTGAGCCACTGAATCTGCAAAAGAAAAAATGTTTAACAGGAATTCCAACTTCTTATCGGTTGAATCCTTAAGCAGTTGAGCGTTGTCAATTGGACAAGTCAAATTTTTATTCACAGTGGATATAGCAGCGTCAATATACAACATTTTTAAGTAAATTTTTCCTCCATAGGATAAAGTGTTGAAAACTTTTTAGGAAGAAAAAAATGCTTATTTGGGTGATCCTATTCAGAATACATAAGTTGTTCCAGCAATGAATGGACCAGAAAGGCCCGCAAGGTTTGAGGAGGCTGTAGTGAACCCAAACAAGAAGTTGGGGTTTCAGCCAACTCAGTTAAGGGTAGCTTAAATGTGAAGCGGACCATTTCAGTAAGAGATTGCGGTAGCAACACTTGCCGAACCCGATGGCTCACTCTGACCGGATTCTCACTTCCTTCATTGGAGGATGGTACTGTAGAAGCAAGACCAGGGTGCTCAGAGCCCGAGGGTAACACCTTTGGATTCTTTTTTGGGGTGTTTGCACCTCCCCTTCTGCCAACCATAATAAGAAACACAAACACAGAAGTACTGTCAGAAAAAATGCACCCACTGCTGAGCAGATATTCCAGCAACTGCCGCTGCTATTATTGCTCAGCCTGATGCTTAAGTAAATGTGCCTGGGGAATGCCTGTTTCACCACATTCAGATGACCCCGTCTGTGTAGCACGTCAACAGCCACACCCCCTCTGTCTTCTGCCCTCCCACTATTTTTAAAAGCGATTGTTTCACGTGCAAGCGGCTCACATCGGTGTAAGAGGAAGCAGAGCAGCATACCTCAAGCTCCTGGAGAGGGGAGACCTGATGAGTGATTTATGCAGAAGAAATCCCCCCCCAATATCTTACCAGAGGCTTGGGACAGGAGGAAGCCTGCAGCTTCTGCTGACACAGAACGAGATCTGACAAGCATAGAACAGGTACGTGCTCTTGACAGCCCTCAGTGGTGGCTTTAGGCATGACAAAGTTTACTTAAAGGCGAAAACCCATAAGAACTTAAAAACTCTTTAGGAATCTCCACTCACCTCATGGTGCTGTGGTAAACAAACAGACCCAATCTTCACCTCTCAGTGTGGGCTCCGTTAGAAAATCTTCAAGGACCGGGGCCCCTTTTTATCAGGGGTTCCACACCCTTGGACCCGTATAGCACTCCTCCAGGAAGCTATATGGCTGAAAAAGACAAAAGAACTGGATCCCAGGGTCCAGCTCTCAAAAAAGAGAAGAGTTACAAGCTAAACCTCATTTCTTCTGGCACAAGGCCCGGGTACCATTAAATTTGGCCTAAAAAGACACTTTGAATGGATCCGGCTGCATGGCTTGCCCTAGCAAGGATTACTCCAGTGGAGCTCAGCACAGCACATCTTTACTCGTGACAAGCACCTTAGACACTGGTGAAAAAACTCAGGTACTCCTGGTAAGGGAAGGGGTTATATAGGGAGTACAATTTAAAATCATCGCTCAGTGGAACTCAACATAAATACAATTAATGAATTAAAAATATCACATTAAATCAAAAGAGAAGCACAGAGGTAAAGTCATTAATATCCAGCACAACAGTGAGGGCTGTACTTATTGCACAGTCAAGTAAAAATCCAAAAGTAGGAATAAAGCAAAAGTAATAGTACACTGTGCCGCCTTCCTTCAGGAAACAAGGGGTTAACTCTCGGCTATAGATCTATTAACAGGTAGCCAAAGCATAGAGGACTCATAGCTCCATGTTGCAGTAACTTGGCAATTCACTTATCGCAGGCTGCTGTCCACTTAAAAAACATGTGCGCTATTTTAATCTCAAGTTGAGATGACCAGGAATCAGACAGCGCTGCACCAAGACAGTCACCAGAGTACCTATTCACGATGAGCAGCATCCTATAGTGTATGTCCGGGAGACATCAGATTGGCGTCCCATGATGCCCGCCATGTGGTGAAGAGGGGAGGAGCCTGAGTCAACGGGAACGTCCGGAAAAGGACAACCACTACCGTTCGGAAGGAAAGGGGGGTCAGTGAAGCTCAGTAAGTTGCCGTGACGACCGTGACTGACATGTTTCGCACACCTGCACTTTGAAGAGTTATATAGGGAGTAAACTTCCTGTCTAGGATGTGCCAGTGTCCATCACCTAAAGGTGGCCTATATAACCATATAGTTAATACTATGGCTTTGTGTCCCGTGATGTACAATAAAGAAATGATTGCACTGCAATGAAAAATAAAAATAGGAATAATGAATAATGTGATTGATAAAGTCCGTGTAATGACAGAATAAATCCCATAATTCCTAAAATCTAATAAAAGATTTTTTTATCATTTTTAATATATCATGTGAACCCCTTCTGCCATGTAGTTACCCACCCCATCATTTTATTGAGGTCTTCTTGTAAGGTTTCTATTCGAGAAGGTCTGAGCACCCCCAGTTCGGTTCATGCCAGAACTCTCTAAAAAGTTTGGTCCTGGGGGCGTGGCCTGGAGCCGTTCCAAGATGAACGCATAAGAGCCGAGCTCCCGCTCCACGAGGTCTGGCCTTACTAGTATACAGCGGCTTACGAGGTCAGTTATGGTGAGAACCGCCCGCAGTACCTCCGCCACCCGTTCCCCGCTGGGTCCCGACTCTGCTCAAGGCCGCCGTATCCCTGCGCTCTTCGGACCGTGGCCCAGAGACAGCACACAAGCCTCCCTGTCACAGGCCTCACAGGCAGCTCCACCTCAGAGCGCACGGGCTTCCAGCTGCAGCCCGCTCCGCTCTGGTGCTCGTAGATCCCTGGAAGCAGAGATGGAAGCCCCTCACCCCCCAGCTGTTAACATAGAGGACCTCCGCAGTGTGGCGGCGGACATTAAATCCACCCTAATGGCAGCCATCACGGACATGAGAGCTTACATGCAAGCCATAGCCATCAGGGTGGAAGAGGTGGAGGCCGCACAATACCGCCACGATACCACACTGTGTCAGGTACAACAACTGACTGAATCTCACACCATCCATCTGAGAGAGATTAACCGTCACATGGAAGATCTCGACAATCGCAGGAGACGACGAAATCTTAGGGTAAGAGGCATCCCAGAAACCATTGATCCCACCCAGCTGTCACAGTCAGTCACAGCCATATTTAATGAGCTTCTAGAAAGACCCCTTGAAACACCAGTCTCATTCAAACGAATCCACAGAGCCTTGCGCCCGCGTGGTAGAGACTCTGATCCAACTAGAGATGCTGTTTGCTGCCTTGTAGATTACCATCTCAAGGAGGAAATACTCCGTAAAGCAAGAAGCCGCAATCAGATATCCTTTCAAGGGGCCTCCATTAAAATCTACCAGGATCTCTCCAGCATTACCCTGCAGCGCAGAAGAGAACTGAAGCCTCTCCTAGAAGTTCATACGGGCCAAATCCATTGTTTATCGCTGGAAATTCCCCTTCTGCCTGTCTGTGACACACCAAGGCCGCACCGCAAACCTGAAAGTACCGGAAGACATCTGCGAGGTAGTGGGCATACCACCTGTTGAACTACCAGACTGGTATAGTGATTTTCGCCTACCTGTACCCAGGAGAGCTGCTTCTATAGAAGGTATTCACAAGGAGGGCAACACCAATGGCGGGCATAGAAGATCCCACCCTCCACTGCCCCACACGCCACCGAAGGATTTGAGTGCACCAAGAAATGGCAGTCCCTTTGCCTCACCAGCGCATCGTAGAGCACGTCTCCACTAACTGAAAATACGGATCCACCTAACCCAGGGAAGTACCCACTACCCGTGACTTGACACCTACCTACTGACTACCTATCTGCCATGGAACCGGGTTAAATCGAGATGTCTTGACCCCGTATTGTCTCTGTCCTTTACCACACCAGTGCCGTATACTGTCTTCTCCCTACGTAGGTTTTGACTGCGCTTGTTTTAGAAGAAATTACTTTTAGCTATACCCCCCTGTCGACATGACTTTGTCCTAGGGACCCGCTATTACTGCCCTGACAGGTTAGAACTGCTCCCCCTGAGCCTCATGATGTGCTTCCTTCAGACACTTGCTAACATTGCTTTGCTTTCAGCAAACTCTTTTTTCTCCAGTTCTGGATCAGCACATCCGTAGCAGAGATATTATGTCTTTTTTTTTTTTGCAGTGTTAGTTCACGATATTAAGACTCAAGGTCGATTAAGGCATTGGTAATCCATAAGCCCCTCAGATGCAATACGTACAATCCGCTTCACTAAGTGACCACAGGTTCTCTTCTGAGCAGGTCCCCATACCCGTAACTCCTCCTTTGCTAATTGGGTACTTCCCCCCCTCTCTGTTCTTTCTCTTCTTCTCTCTTAAACTACTTTTGCTCATCCTCTCCTGATACCCACTTACTCTCTACACTCAAATTCTTCTGCTCTTCCTACTTGTAAGTTTGGTAACATGCCTTTAAACAAGATATTTCTAAGCACGCCGTATGTTTTAGCATTATATGTATATGACTCCACATTAGCGGATGTAACAAAACCTATGGCGTACTATCACAGTTTTTTTTTATTCTTTTTTTTTTTTTTCGGCCTAGACTCGGTTGCTGGGAGGTGATTTCCTAGGGCAGTTACGTTTGCCCTCCTGATTGGACAGGTCCCTTTCCACATGGAGTGGGCTTCTCTACTTTATCCCGAAAGGACCTCCCACCATCCGATCCTACCATCATTGAGGCTGACTGTTTATTGTTATTATAACTGATGCACCTCTCCACAGGTTCGCACACCCTTCAGTAGAAACTTAAAATGTTATAACTGTTTTCACTTTTTTATGTGTTTGGCCTGTTCCGTTATATACACTAGTTTACAGGTATTTCAATGGTTTCATGACTATTTGCAACATACTATTGCCTTCACTGGTTTGTGAAATAATTGTATTTTACATTACATAACTACAACTATTCCTAGCTGTCACAAATGTCCTTATTTGAGATCCCATACACGCTGACTGACCCCCTCATACGTTTTGTTGGTAGTCCCACATGGTTTAATAGAGATCTACACTACCACACCAGGACCTTCCACATTCTCCCAAACTGTTGCCTCCGCCCTGAAACATATCCCCTCACCGCTCACCTCACACCTCTACCATGACCCCTCAGCTTCTCACCTTGACTGTACCTTCTCGACATGCTTCATGGCAAACCAGCCGTAGAGTTTAGCTCTCGGTTGGCTCCTAACCAGACTAGTATCCCATTCCATTCTATAAACACCTAGACCTCACAGGAACATGGAATTCACCCATCTTGTAGGGTGTATCCTACCACTCTCCCACAAAGCGGTCTCTACAGAAACCGCTGCCCTCATCGGCACCCCGTTAATATATAGTGGGGTTGCAGGTCAACTCCCACTTCCGATTTCTCCTGTGCTTTCTCAACCCGGGAAGGACTCCCTACCACTCTCCCCCTACACCACTTTCCTTTCCTTCTCCACATACCCATCTCATCTCCTGACCTCATCCACTTCCCCCCTTTTTTTTTTTTTTTTTTTGTCTCTGGCTCCCTCCAACTCCACTCCTTACTAATAATCAAATACATTCCTCACAAGCATGCCACCTCAGACGACTAAGACTCTAAACCAATCTCTGAAGATATTATCACTTAACGCCAATGGTCTAAATACACCTGAAAAATGCTCGCAATTGTTCTCGCTTCTACACGGAAAAAAGCTGACTTGGTTTTCCTACAAGAGACCCATTTTAGCTCCAAGAAAATCCCTAACATCATTAACAACCTTTACCCTCACGGGTTTCATGCAACCTCTCCCATCTCTAAATCTAAAGGAGTTTCAATCCTCATTTCCAAATGAATTCCGGTGCAGATAACAGACACACTGATTGACGAACAAGGCAGGTTTCTCTTCCTTAAAGGCCATATTGGCAAGAAACCAATTACGTTAGCGAATATATACAGCCCAAATTCTGGCCAAGTCCCTTTCTTTTGTGAAGTCACACGTAAATTACTATCCTTTCAAGAAGGAATCCTGATTTTTGGTGGAGACCTGAACGTCCCTCTTGACCCCTTGCTGGACACGTCTTCTGGCAGCTCACACCTACCTTACAGGGCACTCAAACAAATTAAGAAATGCCTCTGGGAGTTACTGCTACATGACTCCTGGTAAACCATTCACCCTACTGTAAAAGACTATACCTACTTTTCTACACCCCACAGCAAATATTCGCGTCTAGACTACCTTTTCGTCACACAACAAGACCTACCATCTTTGTCAACGGCTACTATCGAACCGACTGACTTTTTCTGATCATCATCCCGTCACTATGACACTCACCTTCCCTGACAAACTGGAGCATTCATACGTCTGGAGACTTGACCCGACTATTCTCACAGATCCCTCATTAGAACAACAGATTCGTGATTGCCTCACAAACTACTTTAAAGAAAATGACACTCCTGACATCTAAACTTACCCAATGGGAGGCCCACAAATGCGTGATTAGAGGCAAAATGATCTCCCTAACTGCCTCCCTCAAAAAGGAAAGAAAAGCCAAACTTGCAGCCTTGTTCATAAAATTAGCTAAACTTGAATCTTCACATAAATGAAAATGAAAATGCGGCGCTACCAAAAAAGTGCTAAATAAAAATGAGTGTATGGTAATCTCAAAATAAATGTGGATCAAAATGTTATTCACTAAATATAAATACAATGGAAAATAAATATATCAAAAATTCAAACAAATATGCGTGTATGCAAATATATGCAAAATTAGTGAATAAAAAATTGTGGAGAAATATTCAAACCCCTAAACAATCCACATAGACAATCCCAATCCAAACAAACATAATAAAATAACCATATGAAGAATAAAAAATAGTGAATATCGTGAAAAAATGAATATTTAGACATATGATGCAAACACGTGATAGTCCATAAATTTAAAGTGCATTAATGACTAATGCCATTGTAAAATTAATAAATAGAGTTCATGCAAAAGATGTGAAGAGGCGATTCCCACAAGTGATAGATCACTGCAAACTTCAGTGCTTAATGGGTGCACCACCTATTTCCCCCAGCCTCTCACCTCCAATATCTGGTATACAGGCACTGTGTACAAGGGGTAACTGCTGGCTTCTATTTCGTTCCCACTGCTTCACCGCTGATTAACTTTTCACTGTGAGGATAAATGTTACATGCCCTCCCAATAGCTCCAGGATATCCAGGCCATAAAGAGTGGAAAAACACAGAGGGCTCTCATGTGTAGTAACTTGGCTATTTTATTGAAAACAACAGTAAAATCCACACTTACATTTAAAATATCAGCAGAGTGTGCAGGTGTCCCTATCACCCTTTGAAAAAGTTACGTTCTGTAACGCAACGCGTCAGGGAAGGAATTCGGTGTCGGACCCATCACTTCCGGTTTACGTCCGAAACCGGAAGTCCGCGTCTGCTGCACACTCTGCTGATATTTTAAATGTAAGTGTGGATTTTACTGTTGTTTTCAATAAAATAGCCAAGTTACTACACATGAGAGCCCTCTGTGTTTTTCCACTCTTTATGGCCTGGATATCCTGGAGCTATTGGGAGGGCATGTAACATTTATCCTCACAGTGAAAAGTTAATCAGCGGTGAAGCAGTGGGAACGAAATAGAAGCCAGCAGTTACCCCTTGTACACAGTGCCTGTATACCAGATATTGGAGGTGAGAGGCTGGGGGAAATAGGTGGTGCACCCATTAAGCACTGAAGTTTGCAGTGATCTATCACTTGTGGGAATCGCCTCTTCACATCTTTTGCATGAACTCTATTTATTAATTTTACAATGGCATTAGTCATTAATGCACTTTAAATTTATGGACTATCACGTGTTTGCATCATATGTCTAAATATTCATTTTTTCACGATATTCACTATTTTTTATTCTTCATATGGTTATTTTATTATGTTTGTTTGGATTGGGATTGTCTATGTGGATTGTTTAGGGGTTTGAATATTTCTCCACAATTTTTTATTCACTAATTTTGCATATATTTGCATACACGCATATTTGTTTGAATTTTTGATATATTTATTTTCCATTGTATTTATATTTAGTGAATAACATTTTGATCCACATTCATTTTGAGATTACCATACACTCATTTTTATTTAGCACTTTTTTGGTAGCGCCGCATTTTCATTTTCATTTATCTAATTTTGGTGCAGAGAACACTTTTTTATGCTGGCTGCTTCCTAGATACATTACTTCCTCTCTGTAAGTTATCTTAGGTTGAGCGCACTAGCTTTCCCTATTTTATAATCTTCACATAAGCGTTCCCTAGCTCAAAAAATTCTTCTAGACCTTACTGAAACCCGCCAACTCATACGAGATGAACTGAATAGTGCCATTAAGAAAAATTATACTCTCTCCCAAAAATTATTTTATGAGTTCGGCAATAAAAGCAGCCATCTTCTCGCGCAAGCGCTATGCAAAAAAAGAGCCAACAACACCATTCATCATATTCAATCCCCTACAGGTAGCCAATTAACCCATAATAAAGACATAGCTACAGAATTTGAAAGGTACTACTCCTCGCTATATAACCTAAATCGTTCAGAACCCAAAATGCATTCAAATTCTCAACGAACTTCGGCCATAAACTCGTTCCTAGAACGCTTCGCCCCAGGTAAAATCTCAGCTGATGCGGCCACCAGCCTTGACTCGCCGATCACTGAACAGGAATGGAAAGACGCCCTAAAACAATCAAAAGCGGGCAAGAGCCCGGGCCCAGATGGCCCCCCTACCACTTATTACAAAACCTTTTCAGAAATTTTACAAACACCGTTTCTGCAAGCTTTCAACTCCATCTCCCCTCCAACCCCTTCACGCAAGGTATGCTAGAGGCCCATGTTGTTGTTATCCCTAAAGAAGATAAAGACCCCACCCTCCCATGTAACTACCGCCCAATTTCACTTTTGAATGTGGACTTAAAAATATTCTCAAAAATATTAGCTAACAGACTACTTCCCTACCTTCCCTCTCTCATATCACAAGACCAAGTAGGCTTTGTCCCTGGTCGAGAGGCCAGGGATAATACTGTTAAAGCCATCAACTTGCACCATCTTGTCTCCAGAACCAAACAGAAGAGCCTTTTTCTTTCGCTAGACGCAGAGAAGGCATTCGACAGGGTGGCATGGGACTATATGGCAGCAGTGCTTGAAGCGATAGGTCTTGGACCTCACATGACAGAAATGATTCTTTCTCTATACTCAAACCCAACGGCTAAGGTAAGAGTCAATCGCACCCTGTCGAATGCCTTCCATATCAGTAATGGAACGAGACAAGGCTGCCCACTATCCCCCATTCTTTTTATCCTCACACTTGAGCCTCTTCTCAGACAGCTTACACTCAATACGGACATCCACGGCATCCAGACACCCACCAAAGAATATAAATACGCCGCATTCGCAGATGACATATTACTATTCTTAACAAACCCAATCATCTCCCTTCCTATCCCATTACAAACGTTCCAAAAATTCCACGATCTGTCCAATCTCAAAATCAACTTTTCAAAGTCCTTTGCCCTCAACATATCCCTCCCGCAACACATTGTAGAACAATACAAGGCTAATTTCCCCTTCCTATGGAAACAGGAAGTGATCACTTATTTAGGGATTCAACTCCCCTCGCAACTTTCAGACCTATATACCAAAAACCACCTTCCCCTCCTTTCCAAATTAGAATCTGACTTTAAATTGTGGAATAAGTCAACAATCTCTTGGTTCGGTAGGGCCGCTGTCCTAAAAATGAATGCTTTACCTAGATTATTGTATATCTTGCAAACTATCCCCATAAGGATTCCCCCCCTCCTATTTCCAAACATATAACAGAATCTGCTCCAAATTCCTCTGGGGTGGCAGCTCACCTAGAATAAAATTTCTCACGCTTACTCGTCCAAAACATCTCGGAGGAATTGGACTTCCTAGTCTCTCTAACTATAATATAGCCGTACATCTCACACAAATTCTTGATTGGAATCTCCATTCAGCTCGAAAAGACTGGGTCAATCTGGAAGCATCCTTCACTGACCTACACTTGAATGCCCTTCCTTGGATACCCCTGAACCGCATCCCACGGGAAGTACACGAACACCCCTTGATTGGCCCGACCTTAATGTATTTTCACCAAACATGTCGAACAACGCTCCTATCCTCGTCTCCAGGTCCTATGACACCAATAAAACTAAACCCTGACTTTCCCCCAGGCATGCACAAACGCTACCTGACTAACTACTGGCCAGAGGCGTGCCCTAGGGCACATCAAATGTACCGTCGAGGCAAACTCCTTTCAGCGCATCAACTCTCTCTGACAGTGGAACGCCCGCCCATCCCCCCGTGGGACTACCTTCTCCTCACACAATACCTTAAATCCACAGAAAAAGATGCACAATACCCAAGACAACTATCTCCTTTCGAAAGACTATGTATGCAAAAAACGCCCCAATCTCACCTTATCTCTCTCACCCACAATCTCTTGTATGAGAGCTAACAACAGTAAAGCCTGCAAGCAATGGGAAAAGGATCTAGCGATCCCGATCTCAGAAGAGAACTGGGAGAAGATTTTCCTGAACATCCACAAAGGCTCGAGAAATGTGTATGCACAGGAAAATGGATATAAAATCCAATCCAGATGGTATCGCACACCGTCTCTCCTTAACAAATTTAACCCGATGGTTTCTGATGCTTGCTGGTGTTGCCAACAGTCGAAAGGCACCCTACTTCACATATGGTGGGAGTGCCCAGCCCTCCAGACATTTTGGAAAGCTGTCCATCAAACTATACCCACTATTGCCTGTCATGACATCCCGTTCACACCGGCACAATTTCTCCTTCACCACTCGACACTTCCTCATAAGAAGTATCATAAGTCCCTAACAATGCATCTAATAAATGCGGCGAAACAATGTATACCCCTACACTGGAAATCCTCACGCACCCCATCACTCAAAGAATGGATCAACAGAGTCCAGAAAATTGCTGACCTAGAATAGCTTATACATACTGCCCAAGATAATCCTACCAAATTTAGCAAAAAATGGGCTGGTTGGATATCCTTCCAAACAACAACAGCATTTGACGCTCTAAGTAACCCGACCACCTAGTTCAATTGGACCACTTAGGATATAATGGATAGGCCTTCGAAAACTTGTATGATCCATCTCATTAACGACATCCATAATATGCAGATCTCCTCCTCTCCATACCCATCCCATTCTAACGGACCTCCAGGCATCCGGTCCCGAAACGTATTCCTTTAAGTTAACCAAATAAAAGAATCTACCATCTGAAAGCAGCTACAAGGGAGTCAGAGACAAACACCCCATCCCCCCCCCCTTTTTTCTTTCTTTTCCTCCCTTTCCCATCCCTCCCCCCCCCCATTCCGACTGAACTGAATACTCACCATTCACGCTTCTATACACTCCACCAGATTACCTACACACAACCTTACATGTTGAGTTGGAAACACGAGTCATCGACAGCGCCATCTCCACATACACCTAAACGCTTCACTTAGCCAACTATACCATTTGATTCTCGAGTCCTCACACTTAAGTAATAGGAGATGGGCTTACTAATCAGCATGGGCTTAGTTTTATTACTTATACTTTTACAATGCTGACCTGGATTTTTGGTTTATGTACTCGTGTCAGTTTTCTGTGTTTGTTATCCCATGTATCAACTGTTTCTATAAATAAAAGAAATTTTATGGAAAAAAATAAAAATAAAGTTTGGTCCTGAATCGCAAACCCTATTAACCACTACCCGACCAGCCGCTGCAGTTATACCGTGGCAGGTTAGCTATATGTCGGCTCGCTTTCAGACCACTAGGGGGCGCGCGAGCACCGCTGAAGCTGATGCTGTTCCCTACAATCGTTCCACACTGAGACAGAATGGAGATCTGTCAATGTAAACAGACAGATCTCTGTGCTGTCAGGGGAGAGAAGACTGATCTGTTGTTCATACTAAGTATGAACAACGATCCGTCTCCTCACTCAGGTAGTCCCACCCCCACAGTTAGAATCACTTCCTAGGACACACAGTTAACCCCTTGATCGCCCCCTATTGTTAACTCCTTCCCTGCTAGTGTCATTTATACAGTAATCAGTGCACTTTTATAGTACTGATCGCTGTATAAATGTCAAGGGTCCCAAAAAAAGTGTCAAAAGTGTCTGATCTGTCCCCCACAATGTCGTAGTCCCAATAAAAATTGCAGATCATCGCCATTACTAGTAAATAATAATAATAATAATGCCATAAATATATATAACTTTTGGTCAAACCAATCAATATAACCTTATTGCGATTTTTTGACCAAAAATATGTAGAAGTATACATATTGGCCTAAACATTTGGGGGATATTTATTATAGCAAAAAGTAAAAAAAAAAATGTTTTTTTCAAAATTGTCACTTTTTCATTTTTGTTTAAAACACCACAGTGCAGAATCGCAAAAAATGGCCTGGTCATTAAGGGGGCAAATGTTCTGGGGCTGAAGTGGTTAAAGTTTATGGGACCCAAACTTGAAAAATCGAAAGTGTCCATTTTGAAGGCTTAGACCCCTTTCACACCAGGGCGTTTTGCAGGCGCTATAGCGTTAAAAATAGCGCCTGCAATCCGCCCTAAAGAAGCTGCACCATTATGTGTCGGGCTTTCACACTACAGCGGTACGCTGGCAGGACGTCAGGAAAAAGTCCTGCCAGCAGCTTCTTTGGAGCAGTGAAGGAGCGGTGTGTTTACTGCTCCTCCACAGCTGCTCCCCATTGAAATCAATGGGGCAGCGCTGTAATACCACCGCCATTGCAGCAAATTTCCGGCGGTTTTAACCCTTTCTCGCAAGTTTTTTTTTTTTTTGTAAATAACAGTTTGGGGAGCCAGTCTGTATGATGAGGCAACATTTTAGTGCACTTAGAACAAGATTAGACATTTTTTGGGTAAATTCTGGTGTATCTTTAGCAGGATAGACTTTGTATGGAAATATCTTACACTACAGTGAGCAAGCCTTATGTGAAGAAGCCAAATTATAGTACACTTAGATTTTTTTTTAGATAAAGTCCGGTGTCTCTTTCGCAGACTTTGGATAGAAGTAACAGGTGCGGAAAAATAGGGCTTTGGGTGTTGATGGTACCTTCACATTGTAACACTATAGAGGTATTCTTGATGAAAGAATTTGCCTTGCTGTAAAAAATTTAATTTGATTCCCTGGTCAAACAGCTGTGGAAAAATTGGTCTTTGGGTGTTGATGGTGCCCTCACCCTGTAACCTACTAGAGGTACTCTTCATAAAAGCAAGAATCGGCCTTGCTGTAAAAAAAAAAAATTTGATGCACCTGCCATACAGCTGTGGAAAAATTGGTCCTTGGGTGTTAATTGTGCCCATGAAACCTATACCAAAAAAATTACTTGTTAGAAAAGTTTTAAATGTTTATTGTGTGACTATTAGAAAAACTATTAGAAAAACAATAACCTGAGACTGATTTTTAAGATGACTTCTGAGCACGTTGTAGTATTAACTTGCTGTATCGTTTTGCTTTAACTAACTCCATACGTTGTAGAATGATTAAGCTTAACCATATATGGTAGAACAAGACTGTACAGGAAACACTAATTAGCCAAATAAAGTACCATTGTGTACCAGGCACGCTATCTGTGTTTCCTCAGCCAATAGAAGTGTTATAGCTATATTAGTGTAGATATTAGGAAGGGGATGTACATCTCTTTGTGTGATTCTTACTGCATCTTTTGGCTTGTAAGCATAATCCTTTTGTGTGACACATCTGAAATAAATTGTCTTCTTTTCAATACATCTGGAGTTTGACTGATCACAGGAGAAGAATAATCCTAAAATTTTTGGTCATTTGAGCCGGAACTAACAAGTGCATTTTGTGTCAGATGGTCCTGACAAAAACTTTGGTGAGTATTGGACTTCAAAGCTCACTGAGGATTAAGAGTCCCCCCACTCAACATTAGTTGTGAAATAGGGGCAGGGGCCTAAGACCCGGATCCACTGTCTGGTTTCGAGCTTTGGAATCTAGTCCTCCTGGTGTTTGAGAGGTAAGATAATTAAAATTATTCTTAATTCTTTCTAATGCCGCGTACACACGAGCGGACTGTATGACGTACTTAGTCCGTCATACAATCCGACGGACAGTCCGTCACACTTTCGACTGAACGGACTTGACCACACACGGATGCACAAACAGTCCGTCGAAAGCTTGCGCAATGACGTGTACAGCACGTACTACGGGACTAGAAATAGGAAGTCCAATACACAGCAAAGCACCCTTCCGCCGTGTAAATCCTTTCTGGGCATGCGCCATTCTTAGTCCGTCGAACTAGCATACTGACGAGCGGATTGTCCACTGAAACCAAAGTATGACGGACAGAATTTCGAAAAATCCGAAATACTTAGTACGCCAGACTGCACGCTGAAAAAGTCAGCTGAAGCCCACACACGAGTGGACTGTCCGCTGAAATGTGTTTCGACGGACTAAGTACGCCATACCGTCCGCCCGTGTGTACGCGGCATAAGAGTCTCTTCTTCTCTTTCTGTTTGATTCTGGTCTAATGTGTTGTAATTGCCGACATTGGTATTGATCAAATAATATATTGATAATCCAGTGCTCATAGACAGATACATTTGGGGACGTTGTCTAAGGTAAAAAAATGACGTCACCCGCTGTCCGGACAGGCAAAAAAAGATTTGAGGTATAACGAACGTCAGAGGTTGATTGCCTGACGTTGTCGGAGGTTGATTGCCCAATGATTTAAGCGCTATTTAGTTAAGTGATCTAGAAAGATCGCAAGGCTATCTTTCTTGTGTGTTTAGTTTCTCCTTTCTCATGTTTAACCTTTCTGTTGACGCTGCAAACTTATTGGAAAAACAACAGTACTGCAGAGACAAGTTTTAATTATTTTTTTGATTCTCCCTAGAGTGTGAGGAGTGCTGATATTTTTACTCTTGTATTCCTATTGTTACCGTGGGCCGAGGGTTACTATCCCAGGGTTTTATAGGTTAATGAGAGGCCCGACTGTCACTGACAATGGGGAATAGTCTCTGTAAAAGAATGTTTTGTGCCTGCTTATGAGGCTGCTGTGTTCCTAATGTGCCAAGTGGGAGGGGAGGTTTGGATTCAATAGTAAACTAACTGTAAAAAAGTGTCCAGAATTGGTGGATAAACTTAAATTGTTAGGACTCATAGGAACCAAACAGTTGGAGCTGCAACTTCAGGGAAAGGTGATCCAATAGTCATATCACTGATGGGTCGAGCAAAAGAGAATTAGACCAGACGCAAGTATTATCTAAATGTTTAACAAATATTTGAGAAGTAGAAAAATAGCGAAGTATGGTTGAGTGAAATAAATAAATAAATGTGAGAAATCATCACAGGGAGACTAAAGCCTGCAGTTTTTCCTCATTCCCTCCCCTCGTGTGAATCTCTTGTAAGGAGGGAGTGAAGTGCTCCTCCATTTCAAATTCCTGTGTGAGAGATTGTGTCCATAAAAAAAAGGTAACAATTGACCAGCTATGACATTACAGAAGGGTTATATTGTAAATATTGAAACTGAGCAGAAAAAAAAAAACGAACCGAACTTTGGGCTTTTTGGGTTCCGAACCCGAACAATTGACTGTATGTTCGGGTACGGGTCTGGTGTTGGGCAACGTAATGGCGCATTTTAAAAAGCCCTGCAGCAGCCAATCAACATTCGTTTAACTGGTGTGCCCTTAGAAGCCATCACAGCCATGCCTACTAATGGCATGGCTGTGATTGGCCAGTGCAGCATGTGACCCAGCCTCAATTTAAGCTGGAGGCACACAGTACAGCACGTCACTCTGCTTTAGACAGTGTAGGGAAAGGTTCCTGGCTGCTGCGGTGAGGGAGAGAATTACATAATAGGAGTCCTGATTCTGAAATCTATTCTAATTAGTCAGCGATCTACATTGATTTAGTTGTGTGGGTGCAGTGCACAAGCTTTTTACACTGCAGTGAGAGAAAAGATAGACAGTGTAGACAGTGTAGGGCAAGGTTCCTGTTGCTGCTTTGAGGGAGAGAGACTTATCTAGGAGTCCAGATTCAGAAATCTATTCTAATAACTCAGCGAACTACATAGATTTACCTGTTTGGGTTGCAGTGCACAGTCTTTTTACACTGCCATGAGCACAGTGCCAGAGAAAATATAACTTTTATCTGTAAGCTCAGTGCACCAGCACTGTATATGTTGCTGTGAGATACACCCTTTACATACTGTGGGTGTATTTTGCTTTTCCAAATACACCCATTTAGGGAAAAAAAATATTTTGTAGTGTTTTCTGCATATATGGAGGTGAGCGTTACACAATTTATAGTTTTCTTCTATTGTGCTATTCAAATAGAAAAAATCTAGGGCAAAAAAAATTTTTTGAATAGCATTTTCGCCATTTCTGTAGCTCTAAGATACACCGTTCACATACTCTCGGTGTATTCTGCTATTGCAAAAACACCCATTTAGTGGAAAAAAAAACAACAACTTTGCAGTGTTTTCTGCATATGTGGAGGTGTGCGTTACACAATTTATGTATTTTTCTTCTATTGTGCTATTCAAAAAAAAAAATGTTAGGGCAAAAAAAAATCTTTTGAATAGCATTTTCAGCATTTCTGTAGCTCTGAGATACACCGTTTACATACTCTGGGTGTATTCTGCTATTGCAAAAACACCCATTTAGGGCTAGATCCTAAATTTGGAAAATATGAGGAGAACGTCAAAGAAGGGATGTGGCTCCAGTCGTGGTGTTGCTGGTGGAGCTCCTGTTGCAGGGAGAGGACGTGGTCGATCTGTGCGAGCTGCACGCACAAGTGAAACACCTTCCTCAGGTGCGAGTAGGCGACAGAGCCTGCAGCGGTATTTGGTCGGACCTAATGCGGCTGTACGAATGTTGAGGCCAGGACAAGTACAGGCGATAGCAGATTGGGTTGCTGACAGTGCCTCCGGTTCTTTGACATTGTCTCCCACCCAGTCTCCTGATGAAAGATCAGAGTTGGCACCTGCAGCCGATGTCCATCAGTATTTCACATCACCCCCTTGCAAATCAGCCAAGCAGTCTGAGCCCCAAATCATGTAGCAGTCTCTTCTGCTTTTTGATGACTCTGTTAGCAGGGTTTCCCAGGGCCATCCACCTAGCCCTGCCACAGAAGTGGAAGAGATTGTGTGCACTGATGCCCAACCACTTCTGTTTCATGATGAGTACATGGGAGGACCATCGCAGCACGTCTCACATGATGACGAAACACAGGTGCCAACTGCTGCTGCTTTTGCAATTGTGCAGACCGACAAGGAGGGCAGGGGTGAAGACTGGGTGGAAGATGATGAGGTCCTGGATCCCACATGGAATCAACATCATGCAGGTGACCAGTGTAGTTCGGAGGAAGAGGCGGTGGTCGCACAGAGCCACCAGCACAGCAGAAGAGGGAGCAGGGTGCAAAAGCGGAGCGTCCGTCCCCTAGACAGTACACCTGCTACTGCCCAACACAGCAAGGGACCGAGTACACCAAAGCCAAGTCCAAGGAGTTTACTAGCGTGGCAGTTCTTCAAACAATGTGCTGATGACAAGACACGAGTGGTTTGTACGCTGTGCAATCAGAGCCTGAAGCGAGGCATAAGCGTTCTCAACCTGAGCACAACCTGCATGACCAGGCATCTAAGTGCAAAGCACGAGCTGCAGTGGAGTAGACATCTAAAAAACCAAGAAAGGTCTCTGGCTCCTCCTGCTTCCTCTTCTGCTGCAGTCTCGGCCTCTTCATCCACCTCTGTAGTGACAGTGGCACCTGCCAACCCGCAAACAGAGGATCTGCCAGCAACACTACCACCTGGGTCACCAACCATCTCCACAATGTCCCATGGAAGCGTTCGGCTCTCTATCTCCCAAACACTGGAGTGACAGAGGAAGTACCCCCCTAGCCACCCACGATCCCTGGCCCTGAATGTCAGCATTTCAAAATTCCTCGCCTTTGAAATGCTGTCATTCTGTCTGGTGGAGACGCAGAGTTTTAAAAGCCTGATGGCATTGGCTGTCTCACAGTACATCGTGCCCAGCCGCCACTACTTTTCCAGGTGAGCCATCCCTTCCCTGCACAACCAAGTGGGGTCAGGTGGGGTCAAAATCGGGTGTGCACTGCGCAACGCCATCTGTGGCAAGGTCCACCTAACTACGGATGCATGGACCTGCATGGACCAGTAAGCACAGTCAGGGACGTTATATCTCCCTAACAGCACACTGGGTAAATGTAGTGGTGGCTGGGCCTGAGGCGGATAGCAGTTTGGTGCATATCCTTCCACCACCGAGGATTGCAGGGCGCTTCAGTTTGCCTCTTGTTGCTAATGCCTCCTACTCCGCTTCCTCATCCTCTACCGCCTCTTCATCTGGTCAGCGTAACACATTCACCACCAACTTCAGCACAGCCAGGGATAAACGACAGCAGGCAGTTTTAAAACTTTCCTGTTTGGGGGAAAAACCCCACACCGCGCAGGAGTTGTGGAGGAACATGGAACAACAGACCGATGAGTGGTTGGTGGCAGTGAGCCTCAAGCCCGGCCTGGTGGTGTGCGATAATGGGCAAAATCTCATAGCAGCTCTAGGCCTAGCCGGTTTGATGCACATCCCTTGCCTGGCGCATGTGCTGAACTTGGTGGTCCAGAGGTTCCTTAAAAATGACCCCCGTATGCCAGAGCTGCTGCAGAAAGTGCGGGCCGTCTGTGCGCATGTTCGGCATTCTCACCCTGCTGCTGCTCGCATGTCAGTGCTGCAGCGTAACTTCGGCCTTCCCGCTCACCGCCTCATATGTGACATGCCCACAAGGTGGAACTCCACCTTGCATATACTGGCCAGACTGTGCGAGCAGCAGCAGGCGATAGTGGAATTTCAGCTGCAGCACGCACGCATGAGTCGCTCTGCGGAACAGCACCAGTTCACCACCAATAACTGGGCCTCCATGCGAGACCTGTGTGCCTTGTTGCGCTGTTTTGAGTACTCCACCAACATGGCCAGTGCCGATGATGCCGTTCTAACTGATGCTGATTACTGGGTGGCCACCCTGCTGGATCCCCGTTACAAGGACAATGTACCATCCTTAATTCCCTCACTGGAGTGCGATCGTAAGATGCGCAAGTACAAGCGCACGCTGGTAAATGCGCTGCTGGTGGCATTTCCACTTGACAGCGGGGGTACGGTGGAAGCACAAGGCGGAGGCAGAGGATGAAGAAGAGGTCGCCAACGCAGCCGGGGCACCGCCAGCACCTCAGAAGGCAGGGGTAGCATGGCCGAAATGTGGAAAAGCTTTGTCAGCATGCCACAAGAACCATCACCACCAGCTGAGATGGAACGTCTTAGCAGGAGGCAGCATTTCACCAACATGATGGAGCAGTATGTGTGCACACGCTTACACGTACTGAATGACGGGTCTGCCCCCTTCAACTTCTGGATCTCCAAATTGGGCACATGGCCTGAGCTTGCCCTTTATGCCTTGGATGTGCTGGCCTGCCCTGCAGCCAGTGTATTATCTGAATGTGTATTTAGCAAGGCAGGGGGCGTTATCACAGACAAGCGCAACCGCCTGTCCAGGGCCAATGTGGACAAGCTCACGTTCATTAAAATGAACCAGGCATTGATCCCACAGGACTTGTCCCTATCATGTGCAGAATAGACATGTATACCGGTGTTCTGACAAAAACTGTCTGGCCATCGGATAGTGTCCGGCCCGAGGACAAGGAGATTCCGAAAATCTTGAAAGATGAACGGCGCCTGCGCAGGGAGTGCAGGTTTAAGCCCCACCATCCAAGTGGACATACGATAGCGCATAGTAACAGGGCCCCTAACGGGCTTGCTTCGCTTTGGGTTCATTTTCGGAGATTTTCAAAATCCCCTTGTCCTACATACTGAGCAAGCACAGTACAGGGTGGACAGAAAAACAGGGGACAGAATTAGACACATCACCGGCCTTGCCCAGCTATTGTTGTATTTTTGAACCAGTGTTGGCTACCTCGACCTCCTCCACCGCCGCTTCCAACTACACCGCCACATCCACCGCCACCTCAACCTCCTACTCCATATGGACCTCGTCCTCCTAGGTCAAGATTATCATTTTAAATTTTTTACATTTCAAAGTATTTAATTTTCCTACTAGCTTATCCATTAAATTGAATAATTGTTTTCCAGAAAGGGCATATTCTGGGGCATTCCCACCATGTGTGGCATCGTGCCGTTGAGTTCCTGAGGTTCTTAATCACTTCCTGTACCTCTTCTTCTGAGAAGAGGGCCTCCAGCATATTATTTTTTTTTTAATGTTATTTCAAGTTATTTCCCTATCCACATTTGTTTGTAGAGCACGTATCATGCGCTTAACAACATTTTGTTGCCATTTTCAGCCCTCTAGCCCTTTCCATTACTTTTTTAGAGCCATTTTAGTCCTCAAAAGTTCAGGTCCCCATTGAATTCAATGGGGTTCGGGTTTGGGGTCAAGTTCGGGTCCAGTTCGGTCCCGAACCCAAGCTTTTTTCCAAAGTTTGGCTGAACCCGAACATCCAGGTGTCCGCTAAACTCTACTGATAACACCAGGTTGCTTTATTATTTTAGCATGCCATGGTAGGAAGCACATGGCAGAAATTGTTGATGGTTTTGAGGGGGTAGATGGGAGACATGAAGGTGGATTGCACTGTGGAGTGAACAGAATGTTGTAGAATTATCAAGTGGCTTGATGAATGTGAGAAAAGAAAAGGCTGAGGATGTTTTGATTACTTTAAATGTGTCCAGTCCAGAGACAATATGTGACTGAGTGCTAATTTTACTGCTATAAGGAAACAAGGAATTGAATGGGCTTTGCTAAGAGAAGTATACAGTAGTATTGAAGCCCAGAGAGAGGAGAGAAGGAATAAAACAGATTTGATGCTTTAATAGCACAAAAATTATGGTCAAGAAGATATTTCTCGGAAACAAGAAAGTGCAGATTGCCTGACAGATGTAGCAGAAGAGAGGGAGATGATGATGGATGACTAGTAGGGCAGCATTAACCCTTTGAGCACACAGAGGTTAATTTGTGCATCTGTGAAAATATTAGGACTTTCGGTGTGAAAGAAAGTCTGAATAATAGTCTTAAAGTAAATATTTCTTGGATATGTTACTTTTAGAATTCACAGACTTTCAACTGTAAAGTGTTAATGATGCAATGCTGTTTATATATGGGTACATTTCCAAAGTTAAAAGGCTAAGTTCTGAATCAGAATATGTGTTTGGATAGGAAAAAAAGAAAAAAAGCTCTGTTTTGGGACCCTGTAGGTTTCATTTGGGACCAGAGAATAAGGGGAACAATACAAAAGGGGTTCAAGTTTTCTTAAATTCTGCTAAAGTATTGGGGTCTGAGGAAAAAATATTCAGAGATATATGTGTATATGTATGTGTGTGTGTACGTATGTATGTATGTGTATATGTATATGTATGTATATATATATATATATATATATATATATATATATATATATATATATATATATATATATATATATATATATATATATATATATATATATATATTGTGACAGAGCAAGGCTCTGTCCCTATGAAATTAGAGGTAAAGGAGACACAGAGTTTGCATATCTATGTCTCTATGTGAGAAGTGATCTCAAAGCAAGTGTGAAAGAGGACCTGGTGGATGGAGAGTGTGATGAGTCCGAAGCATTATGGGTGGAACTGCATTTAGATGGGGGTAGTTCAAAGTTAATCGTTGGAGTTTGTTATAGACCACCCAATGTGAATGAGGAGGTGGAGACTCAGCTCCTTGCACAGATGGAAAGGGCTGCAAGGGCTGGGACAGTGATAATAATGGGGGATTTTAACTACCCAGAAATTGACTGGAGTAATGGCACTGCTGGGACAGTTAAAGGGCAAAAAATGATAAACCTATTACAGGACAATTTTATGGTCCAGTTTATTGAGGCCCCAACTAGGAATGAAGCTCTGTTGGACCTGGTAATCTCAAACCATGCAGAGCTTATTACTAATGTCCAGATAAAGGAACACCTGGGTAGCAGTGATCATAACATGATTTCCTTTGATGTTAGCGCTAAACAAGAAATACATACGGGTAAGATAAAAACACTTAACTTCAAGAGAGCTAATTTTCCAAGGATGAGGGCTACTCTCCAGGACTTAGACTGGGAGAGAATATTCGCTTCAATGGGCACAGAACAGAAATGGGAATTCTTCAAAAAGACTGTTGGGGACCTCACTGCAAAGTATATTCCCATGGGCAATAAGTTTAAAAGGCTAAAAACAAAACCTATGTGGCTCACGGCCAAAGTTAAAAAAGCTATAAACTGTAAGAGAAGAGCTTTTAAAAAATATAAAAATGAAGGATCACTAGTGTCATTTAAATGTTACAAAGAAATTAACAGTATATGTAAAAAGGAAATCAAGGATGCAAAAATTCAAAACGAACGACAGATTGCAAAAGATAGTAGGACAAACCCCAAAAAATTCTTCAAATATATTAATAGTAAAAAGGTCAAGTCTGAGCATGTAGGCCCTTTACAAAACAATCTAGAGTTGGTGACTGGGGACAAAGAGAAGGCTAATTTATTAAACACTTTCTTCAGCTCTGTGTACACAAAAGAGCATGGGGGAGCTCATGTCCATAATGGGGGTGGTAGTGACACAGCCCCAAATGATCCACAATGGCTCAAAAGGGATATGGTCCAGAAATACTTAGACAGAATAAAGGTGGATAAAGCACCTGGACCTGATGGCATCCACCCACGGATCCTAAAAGAATTGAGCTCTGTAATTTCAGAGCCATTGTATCTAATTTTTAGGGACTCATTAATGACGGGAATAGTCCCACTGGATTGGCGCAGGGCGAACGTGGTGCCTATATTTAAAAAGGGATCAAAGTCTTTACCAAGTAACTATAGACCTGTTAGCTTAACTTCTATAGCTGGGAAGATACTGGAGCGTTTAATAAAAGACCACATCGACGAGTTCTTGCTGAACAATAACACTTTAAGCAACAGACAGCATGGATTCATGAAAGACAGAAGTTGTCAGACAAATCTGATTTCTTTTTATGAGGAGGTAAGTAAAACCTTGGACAGAGGGGTGGCGGTGGACGTGGTATACTTGGATTTTGCAAAAGCATTCGATACAGTTCCGCACACATGGCTCATGTGTAAGGTAAAGTCTACAGGTTTGGAAATATCAGTTTGTAAATGGATAGAAAATTGGCTAGAAGACAGAATTCAAAGAGTCGTGGTTAATGACTCTTACTCTGAATGGTCTAAGGTTATCAGTGGTGTACCCCAAGGTTCAGTGTTGGGACCCTTACTTTTTAACATCTTTATAAATGATATTGGGTCTGGCATCAAAAGTAATATTTCTGTCTTTGCAGATGACACCAAGATATGCAGTGGAATAACGTCTTTACAGGATGTCTCCAATTTACAAGCCGACCTCAATACACTGTCTAATTGGGCGACTATGTGGCAGATGAGGTTTAATGTTGATAAATGTAAAGTTATGCACTTGGGGCCTAAGAATATGCATGCATCATACATGCTAGGGGGAGTACAACTGGGGGAATCCATAGTGGAGAAGGATCTGGGGGTTTTGGTAGACCATAAGCTCAATAACAACATGCAATGCCAAGCTGCTGTTTGCAAAGCGAGCAAAGTCCTTTCTTGTATTAAGAGAGGTATGGACTCCAGAGAAAGAGATATAATTTTGCCCCTGTTCAAATCATTAGTAAGACCTCACCTGGAATATGCCGTTCAGTTTTGGGCACCAGTTCTCAAAAAGGATATCGGGGAACTGGAGAAAGTGCAGAGAAGGGCAACCAAACTGATAAGAGGCATGGAGGAACTCAGCTATGAGGAGAGATTAGAGGAACTAAATTTATTCACTCTTGAGAAAAGGAGATTAAGGGGGGATATGATTAACATGTTCAAATATATTAGGGGTCCATATAGTGAACTTGGTGTTGAGTTGTTCTCTGTACGGTCAACCCAGAGGACACGGGGGCACTCTTTACGTCTAGAGGAAAAGAGATTTCAGCTTCAAGTACGGAAAGGTTTCTTCACAGTTAGAGCAGTGAAAATGTGGAATAGACTCCCACCAGAGGTGGTTCTGGCCAGTTCAGTAGATTGCTTTAAGAAAGGCTTGGATACTTTCCTGATGGTACATAATATAACTAGGTACTAACATAGGTAAAGTTGATCCAGGGAAAATCCGATCGCCTATTGGGGGATCAGGAAGGAATTTTTTTCCCCTGCTGTAGTAAATTGGAGCATGCTCTGCTGGGGTTTTTTTTCGCCTTCCTCTGGATCAATTGTGGGCATAAAATTGGGTATCTGGATTGTACGATTATTTTTTATTTTATTTATTTGTTTTTAAGGTTGAACTGGATGGACTTGTGTCTTTTTTCAACCTGGCTAACTATGTAACTATGTAACTATATCTGTGGACTGCAGGACTACAGAGTGTAGAGTTTAAATGGAGAAAAGTGCTCTGTCAGTTTTCTCCAGGTTTTGCTAGCTCCAGATGGGATTCTGTAGTTTGGAGATCCCTGAGAGTCATGGGTGGGATGGGATCTCCAACCCTGTGTCCGGGTCTTGAGGATAGCAAGCAGGGTGTGTGCCCAGCTGCACACAGCCCATATAATGAGGGGCTGTTGGGAGGATGGTGGAGTGTAAGCAGCTTGTTGCTGCTGGTTGAAGACAAACCTGTGTTGGAGAGTGGTCTGCCCTGTGGGAGACTGTAGTCCGTGTAAGGGACTGGGAAAGGCTGGCCTGCCTTGAGAGTCGGGAAGACTACGGAAGCCAGTGAGTCCGGGGGGCTGGAAAGAATTGATAAGTCTGTTGGGAGCAAGCAGAGGGATTGCTGACAATTGAGAGCCAGGTGGCTTGGTATGTTTTTGTTTGTGTGCTGAATGAAGTTAAACCCCCGCGTGGGATTCCTGGATGGACTATTGTTTTGTTTTTCCTTTAATAAACGTGGGCTACTAGGTCCTTAACTATAAATGCCTGCCTGATGTGGACTGAAAATGCATCTAACCACTTGAGCTAAACACCCCAATGTTACAATATATATACTGTATATATTGAATCAATATGTCAAATAATGAAAATGATGCTAGGAAACATTTTATGTCTGCATACTTGGTGGACTTATGGTGGAATATTGTTTTTAACAACTCCAAGGTAAGGAAGGCTTTCTTTGGGAGTTTGACCTGCGATCCTGTGCTCAGTCATGTTAAAGAGTATCCATTTTCCCCAGCCCCAATTCAAGTGCAGATATGACACCCCCCCCCCTTCACAACTGAAGAATGAGGCGAGTTCCTTTTTATGGAGTGGGTGTCTACTGATTACATGAACGAGTACAAAATTGAACCTTTAGAGGTATTTTAGAGTTTAGAACATTAAATTAAGGTATGAAATAATGTAGACTACACAGTCCTTAGAAACAAAGAAACAAATGTCCTTACTGGGTACGACAAATGTTTGTAGAGCCTGGATTCCCGGTTATTCCATGCTGATAGCCCCATTGGTTCAGGTAATACATGGGAGCCCTATGGCACCCCAGGATTCTAAAAAAAGGGAGTGAGGAAACAGAGACAGTCTTTACTGACCTAAAACAAGTCCTTTCTAGTTCATAAGTGCTTACAAAACTATGACAAACCTTTTGAACTATCAGTAGACTCAGTCACATGGCGGGCACCAGAGGCCGATTGCTACTATTCTACAGAACTAGACAGTGTAACTAAAGCACTTCCACCCTGTGTGCAGGCAGTGGTAGCTGCAGTTGAAGCAGTTAAGGCCTCGGCATCTATAATGCTATATCACCTGCTGACACTTAAAGTACCACACAGGGGCGGACTGAGAACTCATGGGGCCCCCAGGCAATCAGAGATTATGGGGCCACATAATATACACAAATACACACACAGTATACAATCAAACAGTAAACACAGATATGTTTCTATTGGCTGAGAAAGTACTGGAGAGGTGGGGCAGCTATAATCTCGGGATTTTTAGACCAAAAGGATGTTGGTAAGGGACATTTCAGAGACAGAGGTAAAAAAAAAAACACAAATTTTTACATACTGTCCCTGGTTTTACTGAGGCTGGCAACCCTGATGTGGCCCCCTAGTGGCATGGGGCCCTCGGGCAGTGCCTGAGTGGCCCAATGGTCAGTCCGCCCCTGGTACCACATGCAGTATCTGTTATCCTTTTACAACAAAATATATCACATTTGAGCCCAGCATGACACCTTTCCTGTATGACAATACTCTTGACACAACCTAACTTAATACAGAGGTGTACTACATTAAACCCATCCACACTACTACCACTTCCTACTGATGGTCATAAATATGACTGTGCTGCTGCCATTGCTGAAAAGGTACTGCCACAAAGTGATTTGAAACATGTACTGTTATCTAACCCTGACATGAAACTTTTTGTTTGACATGCAACTGACATGCAACTGGATATGCAGTAGTGACACAGGATGAAATTTTGGAAGCTAGGCAATTACCAAAACATTATTCAGCACAAGTAGTAGAACTTGTAGCACTGACAAGAGCATGCATACTATCAAAAGGAAAATCCGTAACCATATACACTGACAGTGAAAGTCAATATGCCTTGACTGTCAGTGTAGTGCACCGATGATGTCATCGGCACATGCCCCCCTCTGTTCACCCCCCCAGTTAACCCCTTCACTCCCTGTCACTGTGTCACCCAGTGCAATGTTCATATTTTTCTTTGATCACTGTAATGGTGTCATTTGTGGCACTAATTAGCGTTACTTAGTAGTAGCCCCAGATAGGTCTAGGGGCCTCCCCTAAAAAAAGGTTTAACTCCTTGATCACCCCCTGTCACCAGTGATCACCGTATTAGTGTCACGGGTGATGCTGGTCAGTTAGTTATTTTTTTATAGCGTCAGGGCACCTGCCGTATATGACCTAATAAAAGGTTTAACTCTGTGAACACCCAGCGATAAAACTGGCAGGTTCTAGCATAAATTAGGGTCTGCGTCGCCCCAGGCAGCGTCAGATTAGTGCCAGTAGCGCTAACACCCATGCACGCACCATACATCTCCTTTAGTTGTATAGTGTTTGAACGGATCAATGTCTGATCTGATCAGATCTATAATAGCGTCCCCAGTAGTTTAGGGTTGCCAAAATTGCAGTGTTAGTGGGATCAGCCCAGATACCTGCTAGCACCTGCATTTATCCCCTCCACCCAGCCCAGCCCACCCAAGTGCCGTATCAGTTGATCACTGTCACTTATGTAGCCATGCTTTGCTAACTTATGCATTGCAGTAGGTTACAAGTAAGAGTTTGGCTCCTTCTAGTGTCGTCTTTATTTAATGCTATTAAGACCTTTTGTTTGGTTTCATTAAAGCCACGCTCCAAAGCATTGTGGGAGATATAGTGAATGAGGAAGTGACTCATGTGCTAAAACTCAATCTTTGAACTACTGACCCACAATGCTCAGTTCGCTTACCCACAATGCCGGGTCACAGAACAGGCTGCTGGGTAGTGACATAAAAGGGGCAGCACGGCCTTTTGTCTGGCCTCTTGGCACGCCATTCAAAGTCTGCCTGCAGGGAGGTCTGTGTGTGACCGACAGACTGCAGCCTGGAAGGTGCAAGGCAGAATCGTTTAGCCTCTAAGGAGTTCCAGACCACAGCCAGCTGGACCAATGTGCAGATTTCTAAAGGTTTCCTGCATTACAGTGACATCAGCCATCAGAAGGATCTGTGCGGTGTAACGGTGCCAGCTTGGATCGGGACTGAGATACCAGGAAAGGAACCTTGCAAGCATCTGGGCCTGTTGTGGTGAGCGGGCACTTGCCCAGATCAATTTACTGTACTGTTGCTGTGTTCCGTAGTTACAGACTGCTGGTGGAACTTGCAGTCCCACAGAAGTGTTTCATTCCCTTCAGTACAGATTATCAATTGGTATCATTGGTATATTGGACGCTTATCCTATTTCTTGCTTGTTTGCATACATATCTTATGGTAACTGTTTAAAGTGGTTGTAAACCCTTACAACACACTTTGACCTACAGGTAAGCCTAGATTAAGGCTTACCTGTAGGTCCAAGAAATATCTCCTAAACCTACACGGTTTTGGAGATATTTGCCGAAAGACAGGCACCGCTGTCTACGGCGCATGCGCCGTAGACAGCGGCGTGCAGGCGCACTGAGCGCAGCACCGTCAACAGCGAATATGCTGCGTGTGGCGGCTCCCGTGCACATGGGTGGGAGTGACATCATCGCGGCTTCGCCGAATGACAGTGGCGGAGCAGTGAGACCCACCGAGAAGATGGATGCGCCGGACTACAGGGAACAGCGGTGACATCGCTGGCTCCTGTGTCAGGCAAGTGAAACATAATGGAGAGTGGAGTGGATTTGAAGGATTCGGAGTACAGTTTTTTATGCAATCTGGTCCAGTGCATTGTTGTTACAGGATTCCGTTTTTCGTTGGTGATGTTGGTAGCTATTTTGAATTTGATGGCGTGGTGATCCGTCCATGGCAATGTTATGTTGTTGAGTATGTTGACATCAATGTTCTGTTTGAAAATGAGGTCCAGGATGTGTCCTGACCCATGCGTGGGAGTCTTTATCAGTTGCTGGAGACCCAGTTCTTCTAGTTGATTGATGCAGGCAGTCGCAATGGGGTCTTTGGGCTCGTTTGCCCAAAGGTTGAAATCTCTGAGTGCCATGAAAGTTTGGAAATTTAGGGTGTGCATTGCAAAGGATTCCGTGAGGGGTGAAAGAAGATTGGACTTTGGTCCCGGTGGTCTGTAGCACAGTAGAATATGAGTGGTGTAATGGGGTGTTGGTTGAAGATGTAGCGTCAGGGTTTCCATAAAAGGCACTGGGTTCTGAGATGGTGGTTTAGTGAGATCCAGGTGACCTTTAAAGATCACTGCTAGGCCTCCTCCTTTTTTCCCTATCCGGTGTTCGGTTAGGATCCTGTAGTTTCCCGGCACCAATTCGGTGAGGATGGTGTTGCAGTCAGAGGTTAATCAGCTTTCGGTGATGTAGAGGCAGTCTACATTGTTCTTGATGATGAAGTCGTGTACTTCCAGTCTATGTTTGACTGCAGACCTGACGTTAATCAAGGCGCAATCTAATTGTAGTGGTCGAGTAGATGTCTTCCTGTGGTTGGGAGCTGCTTGTCGTCCGGTTTTTAATAGTTGTTCTCTTTGAAGTATTTTTTGTATGGAAGATGGCAATGTGGTGTTGATGTTCCTTAGTCTGTGCAGAACTTCAGCTGAGTATTTGAAGTAGCACATGGTTTGTGGATGCTGTTGATGGTACTATGGGCCTAAGATGATGATCCTGATCAGGGTATTTATCCTGAGGAGGGGCTAGGTATCAGACTTGCCGCCTACGGTTGTTACTGATTGTTCCAGAGGAAGGCGAAAAAAAACCCTGGCAGTAGCAGCCAAACGCACCAGTGGGGCAAAAATGTCTTCCTGACCCCTGTAGGTGGTCGCACGGAGTCCCTGGAACAATCACGGGGGGGGGGGGGGGGGGATGGAGGTGCGAGCTTACCTGGCTGCGGTGGTCCCCGTTAAACACTCTGGTTCCGGTGAATCTGGCTTGCTGTCAGCCTGACGTTTCTGGAGAGCTGTCTGGTTGCCCCTTACAGTGGGATCTTTAAAATGGAGGGGAGGATGGAGGTAGGATAGAGGTTAGAGACTCCTGTCTTAACTCCTGTTTTCAACTCCTGGTTATTAACTCTCCACTTTAGTTCAAAAATCCACTTGTGTTCACAAAATCCACATGCAAGCCACCATGTTGGTCATTGCGGACTATATCTTGATATAGTATGCTTTGATCTGCAGTGCTTATTGTCTGCTCGTTTCTGGTTTTCAGTTCGTTCTTTCAGGCCTTGCAGTTTATCAGTGCTTTCTGTTCTGACCAGCCGACTGCTTTGAAGCCATGTTTCGTGTACGTACTCGTTGTAGATAGAGTTCATGTTGTGCAGGGGCTTGGTGTTTGGGCTTTTAGCTTTGACACAAGCCCAGTCCATGAACAGGGCGAGGAGGAGTTCATGGAGCAAGAATTGGTTGCTCCAGCGTGACCAATTCTCGCACATGCCTTTGTGAGATCCGGATGAATAATCCTGATGATTTCCCCGTTTTTCACCGGCTGTTGGCTTTGCTGTTCCCTTATATCAGCAGGCAGGATACCTGCATGCGGCAAGCAATCACTCTAGAGCAGGGGCTAGTTGCCACATTGCGGTACTTGGCGATGGGGAGAAGCCTTCAGGACCTCAAGTTCTCCACAGGCATCTCCCCCCAGGCTCTGGGTATCATTATTCCAGAGACCTGGTCTACCATCATACAGGTCCTGCAGAAGGATTATATTATGGTAAGATTTTTGCTTTAACATCACATTCTATGTATTTAAGGTTTGCTAATGTATTGTATTTCTTTCATCATTCCCTAATTACCATGATTGGAATATGCTGTAATTGATATGCTGTGCCCCTTTGTCCTCATTAGGGATGAACCGAACACTCCCCGGTTCGGTTCGCACCACAACTTTCGAATGGACCGAATATTCGTGCGAACTTTAGAACCCCATTGAAGTCTATGGGACTCGAACATTCGAAATAAAAAGTGCTAATTTTAATGGCTAATATGCAAGATATTGTCCTAAAATGGGTTTGGGGACCTGGCTCCTGCCCCAGGGGACATGGGTCAATGCCAATTTTTTTTTTTTAAACACCTATTTTTTCGGGAGCACCGATTTTTAATGACGATTAAAGTGAAAAAAAAAAGTGAAATATTCCTTTAAATATCGTGCACGTGTTTCCCGTGTTTAGAACAGTCCCTGCACAAAATGACATTTAATGGAAAAAAAGTCATTTAAAACTGCTTGCGGTTTTAATGTCATGTCTGGTTCTGGCAATACGGATGAAAATCATTGAGAAAAAAATGCCATGGGTAGCCCCCCCTTTCCCATTACCAGCCCCTTTGGGTCTTGTACAGATATTAAGGGGAACCCCGTACCCAAATTAAAAAAAGGAAAGGCGTGGGGCCCCCAGGCCCTATATACTCCGAACAGCAGTATACAGCCGGTGCAAACAAGACAGGGACTGTTTAGGTTTGTTGTGTTAAGTAGAATCTGTTTGTACTTTTGAACTGGTACCTTTTTAAAGTGTAGCTCCAGTCAAAAAATCTATTTTTCAGCTTTTTGGAAAACATAGGGAAGAGTTATCACCCCTGTATAATTTTTTTTGGCCGTCCATCTTTTTTCATCTCACTTCCTGTTGTCTCCTTCCGTTTGCAAGTAGGGGACGTTTGTAAGTTGGATGTTTGAAAGTAGGGGCCTGCCCTATATGCTCTACAGAAATGTGGGCCTAAGGTGTTGGTGTTGCCACAACACTGTAAGCCCTCAAAGGGACTCTTGGTGGGCGCTGGAGCGCCCTGCTGTGAATGATTATATCAAGAATTGTAATTACATGCCATTGTTGAACAGTGGTAGAAAAATTGGGCCTTTGGTGGTTGTGGTGGTGGTGGTGCTGGTGCCACAACACTATAAGTCCTCACAGTTACTCTTGGTGGGTGCAGCAACGGGACCTGCTGTGAAATATATCAAGAATTGTAATTACATGCCCCTGTTAAACAGGGGCTGAAAAATTGGGCCTTAGGCACTGCTTTCTGGTGCCACGACACTGCAACCTCTCTCAGATACTCTAGTTGGAGCAGTGGCGTACTAAGTGGGGGGGGCGGGCCGCCCCGGGTGCCACACACTGGGGGGGTCAGGCCAGCACCCCCCCCCCTTCGCAACTACAGAGGAGACAGTGCCGTGCCTCGGGTTCGCAGCCCACACAGAGAGAGCCCGAGGCACTGGCAGTGGGTGGCATTGCAGGGGGGAGGTGCGAGCAGCACTCGAGTGGAGTGACATCTGCCGGCTCAGTGATCCGGGACCCGGCGCAATAATCCCCTTCTTTCTGTGGTTGCATCGCGCTGCCGTTCTGATCAGTCTCGGGCAGCGGCTGTCACTCACAGCTGAGCAGAGTGAAGCCGCCTCCCCCTCCTGCATGCACAGCACTGTGTAGACAAGGAGGGGGAGGCGGCTTCACGCTGCTCGGCTGTGAGTGACAGCCGCTGCCGAGACTGATCAGAATGGCGTGACATGAGTCACGCGACCACAGAGAGAAGGAGATTATTGCGCCGGGTCCCAGATCACTGAGCCGACAGGTGGCACTCCACTCGGGTGCTGCTCGCACCTCCCCCCTGCAATGCCGCTGCCTTGGGCTCGAGGTACACTATGGGTCCTTAGGGGAGGCTGTGCACTGTAGGGGGGTTCTTTACTGTGGTGGGTCCTGCACTGTAGGGGGGTCTGCACTGTAGGGGGGTCTGCACTGTAGAAGGGGTCCTGCACTGTAGAAGGGGTCCTGCACTGTAGAAGGGGGTCTGCACTGTAGAAGGGGGTCTGCACTGTAGGGGGTCCTGCACTGTGGGGGGTCCTGCACTGTGGGGGGGTCCTGCACTGTAGGGGGGTCCTGCACTGTAGAAGGGGTCCTGCACTGAAGGAGGGGTCCTGCACTGTAGGGGGGGTCTGTACTGTAGGGGAAGATTCGGCACTGTAGAGGGGTCTGTACTGTAGGTGAGGATTCTGTACTGTAGGGGAGTCTGTACTGTAGGGGGAGGGGTCTGTACTGTAGGGGGGAGGGTCTGCGCTATAGGGTGGAGGGGTCTGTACTGTAGGAGGGTCTGCACTGTAGGGGAGGATTCTGTACTGTAGGGGGGTCTACACTGTAGATGGGGGTCTGTATGGTAGGGAGGGGGGTCTGCAATGTAGGGGGTCTGTGTAACATGCAGAGGGTCCAGAGCTGTGAGGGGCTGTGTAATGTAAAGGGGTGCAGAGGTGCAGGGTGCTGTGTAATGTAAAGGGGTTCAGAGGTACAAGGGCTGTGTAATGTAAAGGGGTCCAGAGGTTCAGGGTGCTGTGTAATGTAAAGGGATCCATAGGTACAAGGGCTGTGTAATGTAAAGGGGTCAGGAGGTTCAGGGTGCTATGTTATGTAAAGGGGTCCAGAGGTACAAGAGCTGTGTAATGTAAAGGGGTGCAGAGGTGCAGGCTGCTGTGTAATGTAAAGGGGTCCAGAGGTGCAGGCTGCTGTGTAATGTAAAGAGGTCCTTAGGTGCAAGGTCCTGTGTAATGTAAAGGGGTCCAGAGGTGCAGGGCACTGTGTAATATAAAGGGGTCAGGAGGTTCAGGGTGCTATGTTATGTAAAGGGGTCCAGAGGTACAAGAGCTGTGTAATGTAAAGGGGTCCAGAGGTGCAGGCTGCTGTGTAATGTAAAGAGGTCCTTAGGTGCAAGGTCCTGTGTAATGTAAAGGGGTCCAGAGGTGCAGGGTGCTGTGTAATGTAAAGGGGTCCAGAGGTGCAGGGTGCTGTGTAATTTAAAGGGGTCCAGAGGTGCAGTTGTGGAGAGGGGGGGTACACAGTAGTGACAAAAAGAAATTGAAGGATGCAGAGGTATGCAGGGGACACAGTGGGTGTTTTTACATTTTATGGTGGGGGGGTGCCAGATATAGGATCCGCCCCGGGTGCCAAATGCTCTAGGTACGCCCCTGAGTTGGAGTGCAGGAATGAACCCTGCTGCAAAGCATTGCATCAAAAATTGTATTACATGCCCCTGTTAAACAGGGGCTGAAAAATTGGGCCTTGGGCACTGGTTCTGGTGCCAGGACACTGCAACCTCTACCATATACTCTAGTTAGAGTGCAGGTATGAGCCCTGCTGCAAAGCATTGCATCCAAAATTGTAATTACACCCCCCTGTTAAATAGGGGCTGAAAAATTGGGCTAGTGGCGTCACCCAGAACCAAAAATTTTCTTCCAAGCTATCAGCAGGATCATTTAGGAGGAAGAGGATACTTAGTCAACATAAGAGGACAGTCACTCAGCATCAGCATAGGCAGTCTTGAAGGGATGTGACAAAAAATATTCGGTTACATCAGCTTCAGGTGCTTGGTAGCTGGTGGTGATCCAAGACTGATTCATCTTTATGAAGGTCAGTCGATCAACCGAGTCACTGGAAAGGCGCACCCTGTGATCAGTTACAAAGGCTGGATGCAGGACAGGCCAGTAGTTCAATGTCATACTATGCAAGCTTTGGCCAGTGATCCATCCTCAAGACCCAGTAAGCCAGAGGATTTTCGGTGGGAAAGATATCCAAGTCTGACCTTGCCCCTAGGCATTCCTGCACCATGTAAATCAGACGCTGGTCGCCGAGAGGAGGAGCACCGGGTCAAAGATGGCGCTGGCACTCCCTCTGCCGCGGACCATTCTGCGTCAGCGACTAACCAAGTCCTTGAGGCTATCGCCCTATGCCAGAGCACGCTCACCTCCAAAATTGAGGAGGTCAAAATTGATGTGTCCCTCATCCGGCAAGACCTCTCCACCCTCCGGGAACGCGTGGCGGAGACAGAAACCCGCATAAGTAGAGCTGAAGACATCATGCACCCCCTGCAACACACCACTGACGAGGTGCGCCGCCAGCTGCAACAGCTTAGCGCAAAACAGGATGACATGAAAAACCGCCTTCGGAGATGTAATCTCCGCTTTATTGGCCTCCCTGAGACGGCTGAGGGCAACGATCCGGCGGGTTTCCTTGAAAATCTCCTTACCTCCACCTTCGGCAGAGAGGCGTTTTCGGTGATGTTCGCGGTGGAGAGAGCTCATCGCATTCCAGCCCGTCCTCCTCCCCAGGGAGCCCCACCGCCCACCTTGATGGCGAAATTTCTTAATTTTCGGGACCGCGACAAAATCCTCCGCCTGACCAGAGAAAGGGGTAATATCCCCCATACCAATACGCATGTGGTAGTATTTCCAGACTTCTCCAGCGAGGTACAACGGCAGCGCTCCAGGTTTCAGGATGTTAAACGTCGCCTTCGGGTTCTACACCTCAAATACGCAATGTTGTATCCTGCGAAGCTTCGCCTGGAACACGAGGGCCGAACCCACTTTTTTGAGGACCCTGCACTGGCGTCCACCTGGATTGACCAGAGGGAACACCGAGACTGAACATGCTACCCTACCTGGGCCCCCACGACTTTCTGCTTGAGCCGTTGATGGGCACATTACCACTTAGGGCCCTTTGCGGAAGCAGGGGGCTAACCCGGAAATTCCTTTCCCACTAGTTCTGGCTCTCACAGCATGATTACTGACCTGCGATCCCTGCCTCCTTTATACCTGTGGAGCGCCTGGGGAAGACCGTAGGCTAAACGACGTCCACACCTTTCCTACTATACTTTAAGCAATCATCCCTATGGCGGGCGGAGCTGCCCCCTGCTCAGCCATGATGGTGTTACACCTTTTTGGCTCCTACTCCCCGAGCACCCTTCAGAGAAGAAGGCGCCCCCCTAGGATTTTTTGGATTTCTGTGTACTTCTTCCTCCCCTGTTTGTTTGACTCTTTTTTCCCCCCTTTGTTTTTTTCTTTGTTGCCATGGGTATCTATGCCCCCCTGCAATCAAGTTCCATGCCTCCAATGGGCCCTATGCATTGGATGTCCCCTGTTGGTACCCGGTTATGGGGTTTGATGTCCAAGCTGTGTTGGGGTGGCGCTGGACTGGGTGGGGGAGGGAATGTTGTGGTTTCTATTTTTCTTACACCACTATGTTTGCAAATGTTTGTTTATGCTGAAGGTACTATGTTAAAGTTATACATGCACTATTGGTATTGGCTGCTATTGTGTTTTATGCTGTCTGATATAGCCGTGACTGCTCTGCTCACTCTAGTACACCTCTGGTTTATTGTATGCGCCCTGCACCCGCCATGAGCTCTCTAAAGTTCCTTACGTGGAATGTCAGAGGCATGCGGAATAAGATAAAGCGCACCGCCGCCCTGGCATTCCTTAAGTCCCAGCGTGCTGACATAATCGCGCTTGTTGAGACCCATGTTACTGGCCATCTCCAATCCTCTCTCAAAAAGCCATGGATAGGTTGGGCATACCATGCCACCCACACCTCATACTCCAGGGGGGTTTCGGTCCTAATTACTAAAAGGGTGCCGTTTGACCTAGTGCTGCTCCAGACGGATCGGCAGGGCAGATATGTGTTTCTACACGCCACCATTAACGGTTCCCCTATTTTGCTACTAGCCTGCTATGTCCCCCCTCCCTATAATACAGTTGTAATTAAGGAGGGCCTTGCATTTATGGCACAATACCCCTCAGTACCGGCAGTGTGGATGGGGGACTTATATAATATAACCCTCACTCCCGCTCTGGACTGAATGGGCACACCGGACTCCCCTGCTGACCCGCCAGCCCATACCAGACTACATCGTATATTGACCGACTTTGCCCTTGTGGATACTTGGCGTTACAGGTACCCGCATGCTAAAGCATATTTGTGCTTCTCCGCTAGCCATAACACAATGTCCCGGATCGACTTTATCCTCATTTCACAGACCTCGACACCCAAACTGGTAGATGTGGGCTTCGCTCCGAGAATCCTCTTGGACCACGCCCCCTACTGGATCACGATGCGGCTCCTGAAGGCCTCTCCCCCTCCTGCTTGGCGGCTTAACCCATTTTGGTTGACCGCCCTGCGGGAACAAGAAGACATCCCTACGGAATTCCAACACTATTTTACGGTTAACGAGGACTCCGCTACGCATGACATAGTGTGGGAGACATTTAAGCTTTACGCCCGATCCCTGCTCACCACGCGTATTAATAGACTTAAGAGGTCGTCAAATCTCCTTATCCAACAGGCGACAGATCACCTACAAAGACTAGAGGAGGCGTTTCATCGAGACCCCTCGCACGACACAGCAAATAATCTTAAGATTCAGTTACGGCAGGTCTCCCAACTACATACGGAGAAGGCCAAGCAGCGCATTTTTTTCTGTAGGCAAAGGATATTTGAGTACGGAGAAACGGACAAACTACTTGCTTACCTTGCCCGCTTAGATTCCCGCCCCCCAGTTGTGGTATCACTGAAAGACATCCAGGGGAATGATATTACTGATCCACAACAAGTAGGAAGAGATTCTATCGCGCACTCTACGCCACCCGGGTCACTCACACCCCCCAAGACACCAGAGACTACTTAGCGAGAATTACATTTCCCAAACTGACAGATGCCCAACGTGAGCTCTTAGAGGCCCCCATTACTGAGGAGGATATTTCCGGGGCTATCTCCTCTCTGGCCACCTCTAAAGCACCAGGTCTGGACGGTCTACCGCTTGAATTTTATGTCACCTACTCTGAAATTTTGACCCCTAAACTCCATGACCTCTATGAATCAATATTTGACACGGGAATCCTACCCCCCTCTATGAGAGAAGCTCAAATAGTAGTAATTCTCAAGCCCGGGAAGGACCCAAACTATCCGGAATCATATAGACCCATCTCCCTACTACAGGTCGATATCAAAATATTGGCTAAGATTCTTGCCTCCCGTCTTAACCAGGTCATCCTTTCACTGATCCATCTGGACCAGACTGGCTTTATGCCTGGGAAAAACACTGCCATGAATATCCGCCTCTTACTCATGAACATCCAGGGATCCCATGATGAAGTCGGCCCGCGGGTCGTGGTGGCTCTAGACGCTGCCAAGGCCTTCGACTCTGTGGAGAGGAACTACCTGTGGGAGTGCCTCTCGGGATTTGGATTTGGCCCCAACTTTATTCGATGGGTCCAACTTCTGTATCAATCCCCAAGGGCCAAGGTGTTCGTGAATGGCTGGCTCTCTGACCAGTTCCCGCTGGCGAGGGGGACCCGACAAGGCTGCCCCCTCTCTCCCATGCTATATGCTTTGGCTGTGGAACCACTTGCTATTATGGTTCGCGCAGACCCCAGAATCCGTGGCCTTAAGATAGGGAATCTGGAGGAGAAGATCGGGATGTATGCCGACGATACACTCCTCTACTTAGCCAATTCGGGTCCCTCCCTTCTTGCAGCCCTTCACACCATGGACTGTATTGGTAGTCACTCGGGTCTGAGTATCAACTGGTCCAAATCCCAGATCCTCCCACTTGATCATTTCCCCCCTGTACCCACTTCCCCTCCTCTGAATCTCCATTAGAGTCTCTGTGATCAAGTATTTAGGAGTGCAGGTCACTAGATCGCTGACAGACTACGTGCCTCTAAACATTGAACCCCTGTATACCCTGATCAAGAACAAGACACAGACCTGGGCCAGACTACCTCTAGGTGTTATGGGACGCATCAGTCTGGTCAAAATGATACTTCTACCTAAGATACTTTATTTGGTGTGGCATGCACCCCTATACATACCACAAAAGTTTTTCAAAACAATCGAATCAATTCTTAATTCATTCGTATGGGGTCACAGCAGACACAAATTGTCTTGGAAAATTCTGAAGAATCCGGTGACATTGGGAGGGGCTGCTCTTACAGATTTCCAGGATTATTATCTTGCCTCCCAATTGTCCCACTTTTATCATTTTGACAAGAGCGAGCTACCAAGATACCAGACACTACTTTGCCAACACCCGGGCGACCCAGCCCATACCCCACTCCAGTCGGTCCTTCGGGCCCCATTGTCTGGACGTTCCCCCCATCACAAAGTAGACATGCTGACACATCACCGGAGGATCTGGCGGATGGCCCTGAAAAAAATTGGGACCCCGCAGGTTCATTCCTATACACCCCTCTGGTTTAACACTCAGTTGCCCGAACTGTTGTCCGTTCCAGACCCCGCGGTCTGGATACGGTATGGGATCTTATACGTGCACCAAACTATGAATAACACTGGGCTCAAATCATTTCAAACGCTAAAGGAAGAATTCTCACTCCCTAACCATCTCCTCTTCAGGTACTTACAGCTCCGACATGCTTTACAGACTCAATTCGCCGGCTCCAACCCAACCCTGACAGTCCCTCCTATAGTTGACATAATCAAAGGTGATGAGCCAACCAAGTTGATTTCCACCCTCTACCCCACCATCCGTCTCCCTGGCACCGCGACATTGGCTTACGCTGCTAAGACCAGATGGGAGGTGGATGTTGGAATAATTGAGGATGAGGAGTGAGATGAAGTCTTGGGGGATGTGAAGAGAGTTTCCCCCAGGCTGTCGGACCGCCTTATGCAGTTGTACATCATACATAGGACATACTTGACTCCCCAGAGGATAGCACGGTTTAAACCAATGTATAATCCAGGATGCCGCCTATGTGACCACACCCCAGGCTCCTTTTATCACCTCATATGGTCCTGTCCGGTTATCCAAACGTACTGGATACAGGTGATTCGCTTTCTCCATGATCAGATGGGCTCTCCTGCTAGCCTTGACCAGAAGATGTGCCTGCTTGGTCTGTTGCCAGAGTTAGACGCTGACAAACCCCTTCGCACCTTTTTACATGAAACACTGTTCCTAGCGAGAAAAGCGATTGCTTGTGGCTGGATGCAGGCCCTCCCCCCCACTGTCCAGTGCTGGAAGAAGGAGGTTAACAATACCCTTCCATATAAGAAATAGATTTATGCACATAGAGGATGTCCACTTAAATATGAGCAGATCTGGGGTAGATGGCTGGAAGATGGGGAGACATGTACCTGATTTGCTGCTATATTGATCCCTTACCCCCTCCCCCCTCTGCCTCTCCCTTTCTGTGTTTTTTCCACCCCTTGGGCCCCCTCTTATTATCTTCCCCTCCTCTTCCCCCCCTCCTTAGTTTTTTGTTATTTTTGTATTAATTTTCTCTTTTTTTCCTGTTTTCCCCTCCTACCCCGGCTGATACACAGTGGCTTTGGCATGGCTTTACCAATGATGAATGTCTATTCTTATACAGCACAGCTAATCCAATGTACCCATGTATGCAATACTGCCTTGGCCATGTTGGCCTATGTTACCTTTTGTACCGTTGGCATGCTTGCCATGTCTGCTTTTTTTACACTGTTTTCTGCTCCTTTCAATAAAGTTTGTTTTTCGATTAAAATCAGACGCTGGCGATGGTTGCTGGAACTGATCATACCTCGGGGCTGCGGACTAAAAAATGATCTGAACGGATCGGTCAGACAGCCACCTTCTCCACCGCTCCTTCTGTGACTGACCGAAGCAACACGTTGTCCAGGACCAGTAGTTTGTAACCTCCCAGTCTCTGGGAACGCGTTGCACAGACCTTTCTGCAAGGCCTCCTGGAGATGTCTCATCCTCTGCTACCTCTGCGATGGACAGATAAGGTCCGCAACCATATCCTTGTACCGTGGATCAAGGAGAGTGACCAGCCAGTAATGGTCCCTCTCCTTGATCCAAAGAATACGGGCATTGCAGGATCAGGGAGGCCATGCAGCGTAGGTTAGCTGAGGCAGTCGGTCCGGAGTCCTCTGGGTCACTAAGGACAACATGATCCGCAGCCACCTCCTCCCAGCCTCGTACAAGTCCACGGGTTACTTGGGACTGTAAATCATCCCTAAAAGACTGATGCTGCTGCTGCTGATGCTGAGTGCCAGGCTCCACCTCCATGCGAGTGCCATCCTCCACCTCCATGCTGACACAATCCTCCTGCTCCTCCTTGTCCTCTTCCTGTGTGATGGGTGGGACAGCAGGAACACTGTCTAGATAAAGGGGGCCTTGAGAGGCTAGGAAGTCCTCCTCTTCCTGCCTCTGTTCTGCCTCAAGTGCCCTGTCCATTATTCCATGCAGTGTATGCTCCAAGAGGTGGACAAGAGGTACAGTGTCACTGATGCATGCACTGTCACTGCTCACCATCCTCGTGGCCACCTCAAATGGTGACAGGACAGTGCATGCATCCCTGATCATGCCCTGCTGGCGTGGTGAAAAAACAAACAAGCTCCCCTAACCCTGTCCTGGTGCCGTAGTCGCACAGGTACTCATTTATGGCCCTCTGCTGCGTGTGCAGCCGCTGCAGCATGGCCAACATTGAGTTCCACCTGGTGGGCATGTCCCATATAAGGCGGTTCTTAGCCAGGTTCAACTCATTTTGGAGCTCAGCCAGCCAAGCACTGACATTAAATCATTGGCGGAAATGCACATAGACTTTCCTGGACTGCCTCAGGGACATCCTGTAAGCCCGGGTACCTGCCCAAGAACTGCTGCACCACCAGGTTAAGGACATGAGCCACACAGGGCACATGGGTCAGTTGTCCCTGTCGGAGGGCGGAGAGGAGGTCGGTGCCATTGTCGCAAACCACCATTCCTGGCTTAAGCTGGCGTGGCGTCAACCACCTCTCGGCCTACCCCTACAGAGCTGACAAAATATCTGCCCCAGTGTGGCTCCTGTCCTCCAAACAAACCAGCGCAAGCACGGCATGGCATCTTTTTTGCGTACTTGCGTAGCCCCTTGAATGCCTACGGAGCACCACTGGTTCCGAGGACAAAGCACTGGAAGAGGCAATGGAGGAAGAAGAAAAGGAGGGGGTGGAGGAGAGAGGTGAGTCACAACCAGTAGTAGCATTTTGAAGGCGTGGTGGCGGAACAACCTCCTACACTACTGCACCTTGTCCTGCATCCTTCCCAGCTGCCAGAAGAGTTACCCAATGGGCCATGAAAGATAGGTAACATCCCTGTCCATGCCTGCTGGACCATGAGTCAGCGGTAATATGCACCTTACTGCTGACTGCCCTGTCCAGCGAGGCACGGACATTGCCTTCCACATGCCGGTAGAGAGCAGCAAACACCAGAAGGGGGTCGAGTCTACCAACTGAAAAAGCAGCAGTTGAAGTGCTAGCAATTTAGCCAAGCTAGCATTCAACTGCTGGGCATGTGGATGGCTGGGAGTGAACTTCTTTTGACGGTCCAGCAGCTGGGGCAGGGAAATTTGCCTGCTACAATCGGACGTCAGTGAACTGCTAGCAGATTGCCCACAAGTACTTGGCTGTGACACGCCAAATTCTACATCTTCATTCCTCTCAGTGCAGGTTTCAGAGAGGACTGAAGGTCTAGTGGAGTTGGAGATCCCAGCTGATGAGGAGCAAGAAGAGGTCCGCTTTGTTCTTTGGTGTGGGTCTTTAAGGTATGCTTGCCAACGAGCTGCTTGGCAGGTCAACATATGTCTAGTCAAGCATGTGGTGCCCAAGCGGCTGATGTTTTGGCCACGTGAGATACGCTTGAGACATATGTTGCAAATAGCAGTGGTGCGATCTGATGCACTCGTCTCAAAAAAGGCCCACACCAAAGAACTTTTGGAATAACGCGCAGAGGTAGTGCTCTGCAAAGGTGGAGCTCTGTGGTATGATTCAGTCGGTGTGCTGCCCTTAAGCTGGCCCCCGGAGGCCATCCTGCCTCGTTGGAGATGTGCCTCCTCCTCCTCCTCCCCCTCTCTCCTACCAGGCACCCACGTGGAGTCAGTGACCTCATCATCCGCTCCATCTTCATGACTGCCAGATTGCTGTCCTTCTTGAGCATCCCCTCTCTCTGCGCTAAAGCTACTGCCTTCCTCTTGCTGTGCATCATCATCAGAGCCTTCAAAATGCTGGGCATCCTCCTGGAGCATGTACCCAACACTGTGCTCAAACAGTTCGGGGGAACTCAGGAGGACATGGTGGGTCTATGGAAGGAGTGACTTATGACATTGAAACGATGCAAGAGGACGCGTTGGCAGCTGCTTTGCTAGCACCCTGAGCTTGGGTGAGAGGGTGAGGAGAATGAGGAGGACTTGGTCATCCACTCTACCAAGTCTTCGGCATGATGCGGCTCAACACGTCCAGCTGCCGAAAATAAGGACAAGTGTGTCCCATGGCCACGTACTGATGACGATGCACTGCGTTCACGACCAGCACTGTTGTCTCTAGACAGAGAGCCTGTTTGCCCTCTTTTATTGGCTTGTGGCTGTCTTAGGTGCACACTGAGCAGATGACACAGTACACCGACTGTAATTACTGCAGCTGCCTGCCTGTGTTACAGAAACAGAACAACACCAGCAATAAGGGGTAGCTTCAGGTGTATAATGTGCAGGAAGCACCCAACACCCACTGTAAATGCTGCAGATGCCTGTACTACAGAACACCGGTAATAAATGGTAGCTTCAGGTGTATATTGTGCTGGAGGCACAAAACACCCACTGTAAATGCAGCAGATGCTTCTATTACATAACACCAGTAATAAAGGGTTGCTTCAGGTGTATACTGTGCTGAAGGCACACAACACCCACTGTAAATGCTGCAGATGCCTCTATTACATAACACCAGTAATAAGGGGTATCTTCAGGTTTATATTGTGCTGGAGGCACACAAGTTTTTTTATATGTTGTTGGCATTGACTACATGTTTATTTTTCTGCTTGTTTGCCGAGGTGACCATCTTTGCATTTGTCAAGAGGCTTGAAAGTGGCCAGAGAGAGCGCCTACGGCCACATCACCCTGAATGCACCCGGTCTTGTCTGATCTCGGATGCTAAGCAGGGTCAGGCCTGGTTAGAACCTGGATGGGAGAGCGCCTGGGAATACAAGGTGACGTAGGCATTTTTTTTATGTTGTTGGCGTTGACGAACTGTTTATTTTTCTGCTTGTTTGCCGAGGTGACCATCTTGGCGTTTGTCAAGAGGGTTGAGAGTGGCCAGAGAGATCACCTATGGCCACATCACCCTGAATGCGCCCAATATCATCTAATCTCAGATGCTAAGCAAGGTTGGGCCTGGTTAGTACCTGGATGGGAGACTGCCTGGGAATACCAGGTGCCGTAGGCTTTTTTTATATGTTGTTAGCTCTGATCTTGGATGCTAAGCTGGGTCGGGCCTGGTTAGTACCTGGATGGGAAACTGCCTGGGAATACCAGGTGTCGTAGGGTTTTATTTATATGTTGTTGGCGTCGACGACCTGTTTATTTACATCTATATAAGCCTAGTCTGATCTGGGATGTTAAGCAGGGTCGGTCCTGGTTAGTACCTGGATAGGAGACCACCTGAGAATACTAGGTGCCATAGGCTTTTTCTTATATGTTGTTGGCGTCGACGACCTGTTTATTTTTCTGCTTGTTTGCCGAGGTGACCATCTTGGCATTTGTCAAGAGGGTTGAAAGGGCCAAGAGAGATCACCTATGGCCACATCACCCTGAATGAGCTCGATCTCGTGTGATCTCGGATGCTAAGCAGGGTCGGGCCTGGTTAGCACCTGGATGGAAGACCACCTGGGAATACCAGGTGCCGTAGGCTTATTATTTATATGTTGTTGGCGTCGACAACCTGTTTATTTTTCTGCTTGTTTGCCGAGGTGACCATCTTGGCATTTTGTCAAGAGGGTTGAGAGTGGCCAGAGAGATTGCCTACGGCCACATAACCCTGAATGTGCCCGATTTTGGCTGATCTCGGATGCTAAGCAGAATCGGGCCTGGTTAGAACCTGGATGGGAGACCACCTGGGAATACCAGGTGCCGTAGACTTTTTTATATGTTGTTGGCGTCGACGACCTGTTTATTTTTCTGCTTGTTTGCCGAGGTGACCATCTTGGCGTGTCAAGACGGTTGAGAGTGGCCAGGGAGATCGCCTATGGCCACATCACCCTGAATGCACCTGATCTTGTTTGGTCTCGGAAGCTAAACAAGTTCAGCCTGGTTAGTACCTGGATGGGAGACCGCCTAAGAATACTAGGTGCCGTAGGCTTTTTCTTATATGTTGGCGTCGACGACCTGTTTATTTTTCTGCTTGTTTGCCAAGGTGACCATCTTGGAGTTTGTCAAGAGGGTTTAGAGTGACCAAAGAGATCACCTACGGCAACATCACCCTGAATGCGCCCGATCTCGTCTAATCTCGGATGCTAAGCAGGGTCGGCCCTGGTTAGTACCTTGATGGGAGACCTCCTGGGAATACCAGGTGCTTTTTTTTATATGTTGTTGGCGTCGACGACCTGTTTATTTTTCTGCTTGTTTGCCGAGGTGACCATCTTGGCATTTTGTCAAGAGGGTTGAGAGTGGCCAGGGAGATTGCCTACAGCCACTTCACCCTGAATGCGCCCGATTTCGTCTGCTAAGCAGGGTCGGTCCTGGTTAGTACCTGGATGGGAGACCGCCTGGGAATACCAGGTGCCGTAGGCTTTTTTTAAATGTTGTTAGCATCGACGACCTGTTTATTTTTATGCCTCTTTGCCGAGGTGAACATCTTGGCGTCTGTCAAGAGGGTTGAGAGTGGCCAGAGAGATCACCTACTGCCACATCACCCTGAATTCGCCCGATCTTGTCTGATCTCGGATGCTAAGCAGGGTCGGGCCTGGTTAGTACCTGGATGGAAGACCGCCTAAGAATACTAGGTGCCGTAGGCTTTTTCTTATATGTTGTTGGCATCGACGACCTGTTTATTTTTCTGCTTGTTTGCCGAGGTGACCATCTTGGCATTTGTCAAGAGGGATGAGAGCGGCAGAGAGATCGCCTAAGGCCACATCAACCTGAATACGCCCGATCTCGGATGCTAAGCAGGGTCGGGACTGGTTAGTACCTGGATGGTCAGACCGCCTATTAATACCAGGTGTCGTCAGCTTTTTTTTATATGTTGGCGTCGACGACCTGTTTATTTTTCTGCTTGTTTGCCGAGGTGACCATCTTGGCGTTTGTCAAGAGGTTTGGCGTGAACAGAGAGATCGCCTACGGCCACATCACCCTGAATGAACCCGATCTTGTCTAATCACGGATGCTAAGCAGAGTCGGCCCTGGTTAGTACCTTGATGGGAGACTGCCTGGGAATACCAGGTGCTTTTTTTTTTATATGTTTTTGGCATCGACAACCTGTTTATTTTTCTGCTTGTTTGCCGAGATGACCATATTGGCGTTTGTCAAGAGGGTTGAGAGTGGCCAGTGAGATCGCCTATGGCCAGTTCACTCTGAATGCACCCGATCTCGTCTTCTAAGCAGGGTCTGGCCTGGTTAGTACCTGGATGGCAGACCGCCCGGGAATACCAGGTGCCGTAGGCTTTTTTTTTTAATGTTGTTGGCGTTGACTGTTTATTTCTCTGCTTGTTTGCCGAGGTGAACATCTTAGCGTTTGTCAAGAGGGTTGAGAGTGGCCAGAGAGATCACCTACTGCCACATCACCCTGAATTCGCCCGATCTCGTCTGATCTTGGTGGCTAAGCAGGGTTGGGCCTGGTTAGTACCTGGATGGGAGACTGCCTGGGAATACCAGGTGCCGTAAGCTTTTTTTTTATATGTTGTTGGCATCGACGACCTGTTTATTTTTCTGCTTGTTTGCTGAGGTGACCATCTTGGCATTTGTCAAGAGGGTTGAGAGGGCCAGAGAGATCACCTATGGCCACATTACCCTGAATGAGCTTGATCTCGTGTGATCTCGGATGCTAAGCAGGGTTGGGCCTGGTTAATACCTGGCTGGGAGACCGTCTGGGAATTCCAAGTGCCATAGGCTTTTTTTTTTAATGTTGTTAGCATCGACGACCTGTTTATTTTTCTGCTTGTTTGCCGAGGTGACCATCTTGGCATTTGTCAAGAGGGTTGAGAGTGGCCAGGGAGATTGTCTACGGCCCCATCAACCTGAATGTGCCTGATCTCGTCTGGTCTCAGATGCTAAGCAAGGTCGGGCCTGGTTAGTACCTGGATGGGAGACCGTCTGAGAATACTAGGTGCCATAGGCTTTTTTTTATATGTTTTTGGCATCCACAACCTGTTTATTTTTCTGCTTGTTTGCCAAGGTGACCATCTTGGCGTTTGTCAAGAGGGTTGAGAGTGGCCAGAAAGATCGCCTACAGCTACATCACCCTGAATGCATCCGATCTCGGATGCCAAGCAGGGTCGGGCCTGGTTAGCACCTGGATGGGAGACCGCCTGGGAATACCAGGTGCTGTAACCTTTTTTTATGTTGTTGGCGTCGACGACCTGTTTATTTTTCTGCTTGTTTGCCGAGGTGACCATCTTGGCGTTTGTCAAGAGGGTTGAGAGGGCCAGAGAGATCGCCTATGGTCACATTACTCTGAATGAGCTCGATCTCATGTGATCTCGGATGCTAAGCAGGGTCGGGCCTGGATGAGAGACTGTCTGGGAATTCCAGGTGCCGTAAGATTTTCTTTAATGTTGTTAGCATCGACGACCTGTTTATTTTTCTGCTTGTTTGTCGAGGTGACCATATTGGCGTTTGTCAAGAGGGTTAAGAGTAACCAGAGAGATTGCCAACGGCCACATCACTCTGAATGCGCCCAATCTTGGAAGCTAAGCAGGGTCAGGCCTGGTTAGTACCTTAATGGGAGACCGCCTGAGAATACCTGGTGCCGTAGGCTTTTTTTTAATGTTGTTGGCGTCGACGACTTGTTTATTTTTCTGCTTGTTTGCCGAGGTGACCATCTTGGCGTTTGTCAAGAGGGTTGAGAGTGGATAGAGAGATCGCCTACGGCCACATCACCCTGAATGCGCCCGATCTCGTCTGATAAGCAGGGTCGAGCCTGGTTAGTACCTGGATGGGAGACCGCCCGGGAATACCAGGTGCCGTAGGCTTTTTTTATATGTTGTTGGCGTCGACGACCTGTTTATTTTTCTGCTTGTTTGCCAAGGTGACCATCTTTGCGCTTGTCAACAGGGTTGAGAGTGGCCAGAGAGATCGCCTACTGCCACATCACCCTGAATTCGCCAGATCTCTTCTCGGATGCTAAGCAGGGTCGGGCCTGCTTAGTACTTGGATGGGAGACCGCCTGGGAATACCAGGTGCCGTAGGCTTTTTTTACATGTTGGCGTTGATGACCTGTTTATTTTTTTGCTTGTTTGCCGAGGTGACCATCTTGGTGTTTGTCAAGAGGGTTGAGAATGGCCAAAGAGATCGCCTACGGCTACATCACTCTGAATGCACCCGATGTCATCTGATCTCAGATGCTAAGCAGGGTCGGGCCTGGTTAGTACCTGGATGGGAGACCGCCTGGGAATACCAGGTGCCGTAGCCTTTTTTTAAATGTTATTGGTGTCGACGACCTGTTTATTTTTCTGCTTCTTTGCCGAGGTGACCATCTTGGCGTTTGTCAAGAGGGTTGAGAGTGGATAGAGAGATCGCCTACGTCCACATCACCCTGAATGCGCCCGATCTCGGATGCTAAGCAGGGTCGGGCCTGGTAAGTACCTGGATGGGAAACCGCTTGGGAATACCAGGTGTCGTAGGCTTTTTTTATATGTTGTTGACGTTGACGACCTGTTTATTTTTCTGCTTGTTTGCCAAGGTGACCATCTTGGCATTTGTCAAGAGGGTTGATAGTGGCCAGAGAGATCGCCTATGGCCACATGACTCTCAATGCGGCTGATCTCATGAATGAATGAAGTATTTGTATAGCGCACTGAATCGCCTCAAGGCGCTGTGAAGAGCTTGGTTGTCCAACATCTAGAAGAGGAAGGTCTTGAGTTTTTTCCTAAAGGCCAGGTGGTTTCCTTCCAGGCGGATGTTGGTTGGTAGAGCGTTCCATAACCGAGGTCCTTGGACAGCGAAAATCTCCGATCCCCCTTCGATTTGTACCAGGATTTGGGCACGAGGAGGAGGTTTTTGTTAGCTGATCGAAGACTGCGGCTTGGTGTGTAATGATTTATTTTCTCAATTAGGTATTGAAAAACGTCTCTATGCACGCATTTGTGGGTGAGGCACAGGGTCTTGAATGTGATCTGATTCTTTACGGTTAGCCAATGTAGGCTCCTCAGGGAAGGAGAGATTGATTCCCAGGTTTTTTTTCCCGTTATCAGCCTTGCCGCCGTGTTTTGGATAAGTTGGAATTGCGCAAGTTGATATTGTGGTAATCCTATGTAAAGCGAGTTTGCGTAGACCAGTCGTGAATTATTGATTGTTCCAACTACCACTGCTTTGTCATTCTTAGGGATAAAAGGGATAAGTCTGCGTAGCAGATGGTGAGAACCACTGACTACTGCTCCTATTTGTGCATCCATTGACCTTCCATTGGTCAATGGATGGTCCATTGGTCTTTGGGGAGATGGTCTGCCCAAAGATGGTGGGTGGTGACCAGGAGGTTTTGTTTAAGGAATTATGGTTTGGGTGTAGGATAAGAAGCTCTGTCTTTGATTCGTTGAGTTTGAGGGAGTTGGTGGTCATCCAGTCTTCTATTAGATTAAGGCAATTTTCTAGTTGTTGTTGGTGAACTCTTTGTCCAGTGATACGTAAATAAAGTTGCGTGTCGTCAGCATACGAGTGGAAGCAGAGGTCTGAACATCTGATAATTTGGAGGCGTGGGCGGATGTAAATGTTGAAGAGGACTGGTGACAAGGGTGATCCTTGAGGGACTCCGCAAGCGACTGCCCGTTGTTCAGAGAAGAATTCTTCTAGTCTCACTGTCTGTGAACGATTTCCTAGGAAGGACGTGAACCACTGGAGATCTGAGCCTGTGACTCCTGCTACTTCTGAAAGGCGGACGAGTAGAGTAGTGTGGTCTGTATCAAATTCTGCGCTGAGGTCTAACAGTACCAGGAGACATGGCTCTCCATCATCCACTGCTTCGAGGGCGACGTCCCATATCTTGAGGAGGGCTTTTTCTGTTCCATAGCCCGGGCGGAATCCTGATTGCAGCGGGTCCAAGAGTTTGTGTGTATCCAGGTGGAGTTGTAACTGTTGTACTACAGCTTTCTCCATGATCTTGGAAATGGTGTTAAGGCTTGTAATTGGCCTACGGTTGTTTGGGTCCTGAGGGTCGAGGTTAGGTTTCTTTAGCAGGGGTTTGGCGATGCCTTGTTTGAAGGTGCCAGGAACAATCCCTTCTTGGAATGATCGGTTTATGAGCTGTGTTATAGCAGGAGCCACAATGTCGGGACATTCTTTCAGTAGTTTTGTGGGGATGATGTCAATTGGTGATGTACTATCACAAAGTTTATTGATGATGCTTTTAGTGGTGTCCGCGGTAATTGGGTTCAGTAGAAACTTCGGCGGTTGCGGGATGTTGGTGTAGACATCATTTTTTTTGTTTTTGATAGCTGAGGTTTGCTGTTCTCTTCTGAAAAATTGTTTTCCTGATGGTTTCGACTTTATCGATGAAAAAATCTGACAGTTTGTTGCAGTAATCCTGGATTTCGTTTGCTGGGGGCTCTAGGCATACCAGGTTCATTGATTGAGTGACTATTTTAAACAGTTCCCGAGGGTGGTTTAAGGCCGTTGAAATCGTATATGAGAAATTATTCTTTTTAGCTTTGAAGATTGCTTTGTGATAATTCTCCATGAGTCCTTTGTAGTTTGGGTAGTTTTCCTCGTGGGATTTCTTCTCCAAGTTCTTTCAGCTCTTCTGCGTTCTTGCTTTAGTAGAGAGAGGGAGCCATTAAATCATCCGAGTTTTTTTTTCCTGATGAGAGTCCTGCGTTTTGGGGCTACCAAGTCTGCCGATTGTTCTGAGTGTTTGCTCTGCAGAGTGGCTTAAGTTCATTGTAGTTTTCTTATTGGATAAAGTGGTTTTGAAGGATTCAGAATACAGTTTTTTCTGCGATCTGGTCCAATGCGTTGTTGCAGGTTTCCGTTTTTTTTCGTGGGTGATGTTGTAGGAGCTTTTGAATTTTATGGTGTAGTGGTCCATCCATGGCAATGTCATGTTGTCGAGTATGTTGATGTCAATGTTTTGTTTAAAGAGGAGGTCCAGGGTATGTCTTGACCCATGTGTGGGAGTCTTTATCAGTTGCTGGAGACCCAGTTCTTCCAGTTGATTGATGCAGGCGGTCGCGATAGGGTCTTGGGGCTCGTTTGCCCAGAGGTTAAAATCTCCAAGTGCAAGGACATTTTTGAATTTTAGGGTGTGTCTTGCAATGAACTCCGTGAGGGGTGAAAGAAGATTGGACTTAGGTCCAGTCTGTAGCATAGTAGAATATGAGTGGTGTCATGGGGTGTTGATTGAAGATGTAGAGTCAAGGTCTCCATAAAAGGCACTGGGTTCTGTGAAGATGGTTTGGTGAGCACCAGGTGAGATTTAAAGATCACTGCTTGGCCTCCTCCTTTTTTCCCTATCCGGTGTTCGGTTAGGATCCTATAGTTCTTCGGCACCAATTCGGTGAGGATGGTGTTGCAGTCAGGGGTTAGCCAGCTTTCGGTGATGAAGAGGCAATCTAAGTTGTTCTTGGTGATGAAGTCGTGTACTTCCAGTCTGTGTTTTACTCCGGACCTGGCGTTAATCAAGGCACATGCTAATTGTTGTGGTTGAGTAGATATCTTCTGGTGTTTGATGGTTGCTTGTCGTCCGGTGTTTAGTAGTTGTTCTTTTTGAAGGATTTTTTGTATGGAAGATGGCAATGTTGTGTTAGTATTCTTTAGTCTGTGGAGAACTTCTGCTGAGTATTTTAAGTGGCACATGTTCCATGGATGAGGTTGATAGTAAAAACAGGGGTGAACAGTGGCGCTAGATATGGTGATAACATAAAATTATATAGCAACTGGAATATAGGTATACATAAAATTGTGTGAATAAGCACACATAATATTAAAACATTTGTTAACCCCTTGCCACCCGCCCTATAACAAATAGACGGTGGCAAAGTGGTTGCATAATCCTGACCGGACGTCATATGACGTGATCAGGATTATGAGCCGCTGCGCGCCCCCGGGGGCGCACGTCGCGGCGATCGTTGTTGCGGGGTGTCAGTCTGACACCCGGCAACTACGATCTCGGTAAAGAGTCTCCGACGGAGACTCTTTACCACGTGATCAGCCGTGTCCAATCACGGCTGATCACAGTGTAAATAGGAAAAGCCGGTGATCGGCTTTTCCTCACTCACGTCTGTCAGACGAGTAGAGGAGAGCCGATCGGCTGCTCCTCTGCAAGGGGGGTCTGTGCTGATCGATTATCAGCACAGCCCCCCCGAGGATGCCCACACTGGACCACCAGGGATGCCACCAGACCACCAGGGATGCCCAGGACAAGGTATGCCACCCTAGACCACCAGGGATTCCAGTCAGTGCCACAATGGATGCCAATCAGTGCCCATAATGGATGCCAATCAGTGCCCACAATGGGCATCACTGATTGGCATGCATTGATTGGCACTGATTGGCATCCATTAGTACAATATATTATAATACAATGCCGCCTATCAGTGCCCATCCATGCCACCTATCAGTGCCCATCCATGCCCACCTGTGCCGCCTACCCATGCCCACCTGTGCCGCCTACCCATGCCCACCTGTGCCACCTATCCATGCCCATCCATGCCAATCCGTGCCAGCTATCAGTGCCAATTTGTGCCACCTATCAGTGCCCACCCGTGTCGCCCATCAGTGCCACCCATCAGTGCCACCTATCAGTGCCACATATCGGTGTCCATCAATGCCACCTCATCAGTGCCACTTCATTGGTGCCACCTCATCGGTGCCCATCAGTGCCTCCTTATCATTGCCTATCAGTGTAACCCCATCAGTGCCCATCAGTGAAGGAGAAAACTTACTTATTTGCAAAGTTTTGAAACTGAAACAAAAAAAACATTTTTTTTAATAAAATTTTCGGTATTTTTTTATTTGTTTAGCAAAAAATAAAAACCGCAGAGGTGATCAAATACCACCAAAAGAAAGCTCTATTTGTGGAAAAAAAATGATAAAAATTTCATTTGGGTACAGTGTAGCATGATCGCGCAATTGTCATTCAAAGTGCGACAGCGCTGAAAGCTCAAAATTGGTCTGGGCAGGAAGGTGTTTAAGTGCCTGGTATTGAAGTGGTTAAAACATAATGTCCATAAATGATCCGAGATCTTGTATGATTAGCACCTGGAGGCAGCTCCCTTAGGCTAGGTTCACACCGTAGCGATGCAGGAACGCCGCGAATCCGCGTCGTTTTCCCGCATCGCATGCCTCCCGCCGGCAGTTCACACTGCCCTATGCGGACTGCTGGGAGTGTCAATGAAATCTTAATGACACCCCCAGATCAGTCCGCATATCGCAGTGCGATCTGCAAACTCGGACAGGAATCGCATCGCATGGTGTGAACACCCATGCGATCCGATTCTGCTGCGGACCAAAAAAAGGGTCCCGTGCGAGTTTGCAGCGGGTGCGATGCGAATTCAGCCATACTATCTGTATGGCTGAACTCGCATCGCTACAGAGATCGGATGTGATTTGCACTGCAGTGCGGTGCGAATCACATCCGGGTCTCCCACCCGCAGCGGTGTGAACCCAGCCTTAGAGTGAAGCAATGAGCTCTGTGTAGAAATGGGAACAGAGGGGCGCCAGATTGAGTGCAGTATAAATCATATATTTAATAAAAACAAGTAGTAACTCACAGGTTAAATTAGATGAGTTCAGTATGTGGTGAAAATCGCCAGTCCTGGAGTCTTATAAAAGTCTTCCCTTTGCAGCCTGGGGCACTGGTGTGATCTTACAGGGATCCAGAGAATGCTGAGAACCATAAGACAGGAAACAAGAAGCAGCTGGTCGTGACTTCACAGGAACAGGAAATGTGATTATTCAGTGGCAAGGAATGGTAATGCATTTCGAAACTACAGCTTCTTCATCAGACCATGATTGGCTGGCAAACCTGACAGTCTTATATTATAGAGGAAATAGAAACAGAGAGATCTGATGGGCTGGCCAGCCCATCAATCAAATACACAGATTCAAAGAGGTAGATGGCTGGAGACCGAAGTGAATGTAAATATGAGTAAGAAGCTTGCTGATTAATAGTGGAAGATAAGTTTATAACGTTTGCAGAAATCAATCAATTCACTAATTGATTAAATACATAAATATAAAATGTATAAATATACCTCAAATTTAAAATGAATACATTTTTATAAGTAAATTAACTAAAAAATGAATTAAGAAAATTATTAGCAATTTGGAAATCAAAAAAATGTAAACATGTATATGTGCAACAAACTCATGTATATACGTGAGTATATACAAACATCTTTCTGTCCCAATACTCTCTAGAGGGAACATAATATTGTATAAAAAAGGGGAAGAAAAAAGAAAAAAAAAAAAGGAGAGGAAAAAGGGGGTTGTAAAAACAAAAACAAAAAGGGGGTGGTAAAAAAAAAAAAAAGTGCCAAATTTGTGTTTGTTGCCCAAATGAGCTATTTAGTGGATAAAACTGGGTGTCCATTCACCAGTAACCAGGCAACCCACTGAGGCATGACCAGGGGAAAAAAATCACACCAGCACCTGATTAAATAACAGTGCTGATCTCGATCTCCTCGTTCATTCCTCTAGGCGACATAGTATCCAAAGTGAAAATCCAATATCTTTCCTGACGACACAGTCTTTTGAAACATTCTGCTGGGGGAAATTTATCTGGAATTGATTCAAGGACCCAAACTTTTAGATCCTTGGATGATTGTTTATGATATTCTAGAAAGTGGCGGGGGACACTGTGTTTAGGGAGACCAGCATCGACAAATCTGCGATGTTCCCCAAATCTGGCTCTAAGGGCTCTGATTGTACGGCCCACATATAGCATGCCACAAGGGCAAGCTAGACAGTAAACCACAAACATGGAAGAACAGTTATGGAAGGCGTTGAATGTGTATGTCTTACCTTTATGAGCAAAGGATTTTTGACCATGTTCCGATTCCAGATAAATTTCACCCAGCAGAACGTTTCAAAAGACTGTGTCATCAGGAAACATATTGGATTTTCACTTTGGATACTATGTCGCCTAGAGGAATGAACGAGGAGATCGAGATCAGCACTGTTATTTAATCAGGTGCTGGTGTGATTTTTTCCCCCTGGTCATGCCCCAGTGGGTTGCCTGGTTACTGGTGAATGGACACCCAGTTTTATCCACTAAATAGCTCATTTGGGCAACAAACACAAATTTGGCACCTTTTTTTTTTTCTTTACCACCCCCCTTTTTGTTTTTATTTTTGTTTTTACCACCCCCTTTTTCCTCTCATTTTTTTCCCCCTTTTTTTATACAATATTATGTTCCCTCTAGAGAGTATTGGGACAGAAAGATGTTTGTATATACTCACGTATATACATGCGTTTGTTGCACATATACATGTTTACAATTGCACATACGTGCAGGTATGTGGGTATGTATGAGCTGTTATTGTATTTGTGTGTGTATATGTATGACTATATGTGTGCACACATATATACACAGTGGGTATCACCAGCATTATACATTAACCATTTATTATCTGAAGATTCAATTTTATCCTTTTGAGAAGTATTTTTGGTCATGATATAACTTAGAACCTTAATATTATACCTAGCATAGAGTCCTCTCTTTCCTCCATTCTCACCATTTTATTAATTCATTATAATTTATAATAATCAATTGATTTCCAAATTGCTAATAATTTTCTTAATTTATTTTTTTGTTAATTTACTTATAAAAATGTATTCATTTTAAATTTGAGGTATATTTATACATTTTATATTTATGTATTTAATCAATTAGTGAACTGATCGATTTCTGCAAACGTTATAAACTTATCTTCCACTATTAATCAGCAAGCTTCTTACTCATATTTACATTCACTTCAGTCTCCAGCCATCTACCTCTTTGAATCTGTGTATTTGATTGATGGGCTGGCCAGCCCATCAGATCTCTCTGTTTCTATTTCCTCTGTAATATAAGACTGCCAGGTTTGCCAGCCAATCATGGTCTGATGAAGAAGCTGTAGCTTCGAAATGCATTACCATTCCTTGCCACTGAATAATCACATTTCCTGTTCCTGTGAAGTCACGACCAGCTGCTTCTTGTTTCCTGCCTCCTGGTTCTCAGCATTCTCTGGATCCCTGTAAGATCACACCAGTGCCCCAGGCTGCAAAGGGAAGACTTTTATGAGACTCCAGGACTGGCGATTTTCACCACATACTGAACTCATCTAATTTAACCTGTGAGTTACAACTTGTTTTTATTAAATATATGATTTATACTGCACTCAGTCTGGCGCCCCTCTGTTCCCAGATGAGGTTGATAGTACTAGAGGGTCTAAGATGATGATCCTGATCAGGGTTATAACCTTGAGGATGGGCTAGGTATCAGACTTACTGCCATGCTATGGCTATTAGTAAGCGCGCAAGTTGATCTTGGGACGCCTGTGCAGAGGGAGTTTTTGTATTTGGGTCGTGAGTTGCTGGCTATTTCAGCTACCTTTGCTTGAGGCAAGGATCCCAGAATAGGACCTGTTGGTGAGGCGGAATGGTAGTCCTAAAGATGGTGGGAAGTAAACACGGAGGGTGTGATAGGGGTATGCTAAACCTACGGCCCTCCTGTTGATCCAGAGGAAGGCAAAAAAAACCCTGGCAGTGCCAGCCAATTGCACCAGTGGGGGAAAAAAATTCCTTCCTGACCCCTGGAGGTGGTCGGGCACAGCCCCTGGATTGAATCGGTAGGGGGGGAAGGGGAGGGGGTGCGAGCTTACCTGGTTGCGGTGGCCCCGGTTAGCTGTGAGGTGGTCCGGTTGTGGTGGTCCTGGCTTGCTGTAACACCTGGCGCTTCTGGGGAGCGGTCCGGTTGCTACATGCACCGGAGCCCTTGGTATGGAGGGGCTCTTCGGCCTGCTGGGAGGATGGAGAGGGGATAGCCGAGAGGTGAGTTGTGTGGGCTGAGCTCAGCTGCAGCCACCGGTCTACCTTGTCTAAATAATTAGAACATTATTGATCAAGGTGGCTGCGGTGTTGCCCACCTTAAGACCCATGAGAAGGGGCACTGGGTTCCTTGGGACTGATCTCGGATGCTAAGCAGGGTCGGGCCTGGTTAGTATCTGGATGGGAGACCGTCTGGGAATTCCAGGTGCCGAAGGCTTTTTTTTAATGTTGTTGGCGTTGACGACCTATTTATTTTTCCGCTTGTTTCCCAAGATGACCATCTTGGTGTTTGTCAAGAGGGTCGAGAGTTCCCGAAGAGATCGCCTACGGCCACATCACCCTGAATGCGCCCGATCTTGTCTGATCTCGGAGGCTAAACAGGGTCGGGCCTGGTTAGTAACTGAATGGGAGACTGCCTGGCAATACCAGGTGCTTTGGGCTGTTTTTATGTTGTTGGCATCAACCTGTTTTTCTGACGCTTGTTTCCCAAAGTGACCACCATGGCATTTGTCAAGAGGGTTGAGAGTGCCCCAAGAGATCGCCTACAGCCACATCACCCTGAATGCGCCCAATCTCGTCTGATCTTGGAGGCTAAGCAGGGTCGGGCTTGGTTAGTACCTGGATGGGAGATCATCTGGGAATACCAGGTGCCGTAGATTTTTTTTTTTTTGTTGTTGGTGTCAACCTTTTTTTGTCGCGGTTTCCCAAAGTGACCACCATGGCATTTTGCAAGAGGGTTGAGAGTGCCCAAAGAGATTGCCTACGTCCACATCACCGTGAATGCGCCCGATCTTGTCTGATCTTGGAGGCTAAGCAGGGTCGGGTCTGGTTAGTACCTGGATTGGAGACCGCCTGGGAATACCAGGTGCCGTAGGCTTTTTTTATGTTGTTGGTGTCGACGACCTGTTTATTTTTCTTCTTGTTTGCCAAGGTGACAACCTTGGCATTTGTCAAGAGGGTTGAGAGTGGCCAGGGAGATCGCATATGGCCACATCACCCTGAATGCGCCCCATCTTGTTTCATCTCGGATGTTAAGCAGGGTTGGGCCTGGTTAGTACCTGGATGGGAGACCGCCTGGGAATATCAGGTGTCGTAGGCTTTTTTTTATATGTTGTTGGTGTCGACGACCTGTTTTTTTTACGCTCGTTTCCCAAGGTTACCATCTTGGCTTTTGTCAAGAGGGTTGAGGGTGCCCAAAGAGATTGCCTATGGCCACATCACCCTGATAGCGCCTGATCTCGTCTGATCTCGGAGGCTGAGCAGGGTTGGGTCTGGTTAGTACCTGGATGGGAGACCTCCTGGGAATACCAGGTGCCGTAGGCATCTTTGTTTTTTTTTTTTTGGCGTTGACCTGTTTTTTTTTTCACTCGTTTCCCAAGGTGACCATCTTGGCATTTGTGAAGAGGGTTCAGGGTGCCCAAAGAGATTTCTTATGGCCACATTACCCTGAAAGTGTCTGCCCTTGGAGGCTAAGCAGGATCGGACCTGGTTAGTACCTGGATGGGAGACCGCTTGGGTATACCAGGTGCCGTAAGACTCTTTTTTTTTTTTTTTTTTTGCCGTTGACATTTTTTTTCCGCTTGTTTCCCAAGGTGACCATCTTGGCATATGTCAAGAGGGCTGAGGGTGTGCAAATAGATTGACTATGGCCACATCACCCTGAAAGCACCCAATCTCATTTGATCTTGGAGGCTAAGCAAGGTCGGGCATGATTAGTACCTGGATGGGAGAGAGACTTACCGCTGACCACCCTTTCCAGCGAGGCATGGAAATTGCATGTAAAAAAAGTGCCATTTGGGAACCTGCCACTGAGGTACCGCACATTCCACAAACTCACGAAAGGGGGCAGAGTCTACCAACTGAAAAGGCAGCAGTTGAAGTGCTAGTAATTAAGCCAAGCTAGCAATCAACCGCTGGGAATGTGGATGGCTGGGATTGAGATTTCTTTTGCCATTGGAGCAACTGGGGTAGGGAAATCTGCCTGGTACAATCGGATGTTGGTGTACCGATAGCAGATTGCCCGCAAGTACTTCGCAGTGGAACACCTAATTCTACACCTTCATTCCTCTCAGTGCAGGTTTCTGAGAGGGCTGAAGGTATAGTGGGGTTAGAGATCTCGGCTGATGAAGAGGAGCAAGGAGAGGTCCGCCTTGTTCTTTGGTGTGGGTCTTTTAGGTAGTGTTGCCAACGGGCTGCATGGGAGCTCGACTTATGTCTGATTAAGCATGTGGTGCCCAATCGCTTTCTGCTTAGTCCACGCATGATACGCTTCAGACATATGTTGCAAATAGCAACGGTGCAATCTGCTGCAGTCCCAAAAAAGGCCCACACAGAAGAACTTTTGGAATAATGTGTGGAGTCACCAGCGTCCTGCACTTGCGGAGTTCTACGGTGTGATGCAGTCAGTTGGCTGCCCTTAAACTGGCCCCTGGAGGGCATTTTGCCTCTTTGGAGATGTGCCTCCTCCTCCTTCTCTCTCCTATCAGGCACCCACATAGAGTCAGTGAGCTCATCATCCCCTCCCTCCTCATCACCAGCAAACCTGGCAGTATGCTGCAGCTGGAGGAACATGACTGCCAGTTTGTCATCCTTCTTGGGCAACCCCTCTCTCTGGGCTCACATTACTGCCTTCCTCAAGCTGGGTACCATCGTCGGAGCCTTCAAAATGCTGCGCATCCTCCTGCAGCATGTACCCGACACTGTGGTCGAACAGTTTGGGGGAACTCCTCCGGTGGGGTTAGGGAAGGAGTAACTGATGATGACCTTGAGTCCAAGGAATAGGCCGCTTTGGCACTTGCATTGGCAGGCAAGGTAGCCTGGGTGACAAAGGATGAGGAGGATGAGGACAGCTTGGTCATCCACTCTAACAACTCTTCGGCATGTTGTGGCTCAACATGGCCAGCTGCCGAGAAAAAGGACGAGCACTCCCCACGGCAACGTGCTGATGAGGATGCACCATGTCCACAACCAGCACTGTTGCCTCTACACACAGAGCCTGCTTGCCCTCTTTTATTGGCCTGTGACTGTCTGCCTCTTCTTGGCCTTCCAGACATACTGTCTTTGATGTATTGGAATAGATACACAAGGAATGGCCTGCCGTGAGATGTATCTGCACAAAGCTGGGATGTATCTATATATACTGCAGCTAACTGAATCACCTGCCTGCCTGTAGTATTATTAGGAAGAAAACAACAGGAATTGTCTGCAGTGAGCTTTAGCTGCACACTGTGCCCAGTATATAGTACACTAATATACTGCAGCTAGCTGAATAAACTGCCTGCCTGTGGAATTATTAGGAAGAGAACACCAGCAATTGTCTGCAGTTAGCTTTAGTTGCACACTATGCACAGGATACAGTACACTGACTGAAAATACTGCAGTTGCCTGCCTGTAAGTATATTAGGAAGAGAATAACAGGAATGGATCTAGCTAAACTGAATACAATGTGTATGTATCTATATATATATATATATATATATATATATATATATATATATATATATATATATATAGACACAATACCTGGGATGCATATATATACTAAATACACTGCAGCTAACTGACCCGTCTGCCTACTCTAACAACTGAAATGACACTGTCTGTCTGTCTCTCTCTCTCTCTCTCTTTCTCTCTCTCTCTCTCAGCACGCCGGAACACACTACACAAGGCCAACTTCCAGGTGGACTTATATAGTGTGGGACATCTACTAAATCAAAAATAAGAGAGGAAGGTAGACTTGGCGCTGTACCTTTAAATTAGAAAATATATAATAATATTCCTATTTTGACATGACTCAATTTACGAATGTTTAAATTACCATAAATACATTTATAAAGATGTGACAAAAAAAAAAAAATATATACATAAATTAATATTTTATATATTACTAACTACCCATGACTAAAATTAATATATTCTCGTGTTACTATCAATAAGCAATTTGTGTACATATACTTCTACAAAAATTCATATATAATTGAATAAGTGTACATAATCCAAAAAATTAATAATCTGGTCAAATCCGTAGATAAATAAATATGCAAATTTATAAATATGTATAAAAGTGACAATTGATAAAAGTCCTGCACACACAAAAAAGAAAAAAAGTGACTTGTGCAAAGATCCTTGCTATTCCGCAATAGGACAAACTTCTCCCGGTGTGCTTTTCAGTGCTCAATAAAGTGATTGCCCTCACCAGAAATCCTACCCCTATTGGGGTGGATAAGCTTCCACAGTGTGAGCCCCTGTGCTGCTCTCTGGCGTTATCTGGCTTTATCTTGGAAAGTGCTCGTTCATCTTTATCTAAACTAATTGTCAGGGTTTCTCCCGCACGGAACGGGCGGATGCGCGGTGTGTGTGTGTGTGCGTGCGTTAGCGCTGTTTGGCGCCAGTGGCCCTATTTAAAGGAGGCTGCTGCATCTACTCGGTGCTGTTTGTCTGCAGCTCTGTACCTGAACTACCTGCTATCTGCCTGCTGTTGTGATATCTGACCCGGCTTCCGTCTGACCTCGCTGACCTCTCCTGCTCTGACCCCGGCATGCTTGACCTTGCTTTGGACTGTACCTCCGTTGCCGAACCTCTGCCTGCCTGCACTTCTCTTCTGCCTGCTGTACTTACCTGTCTGCTTATCCGTTGTGACTCGGCCTGCCTGACCATTCTTCTGCTGTTCAAGTGTGCTGCACCCAGTCCTTGCTGCCGCTGCCTTGCCTGCTGATCGCAGCCTGCCTGTCTACCATCTTCTCTGCAGTTCGAGCATCCAGAAGTAACCGGCCGCTGCTTCCAGTCAGACACTCCTACCCCACTGCGCTCACGGGGCCACTGTCTCCATTCCAGTGGTCCCTGAACCAGAGCTGTAAGAGAAATATTCTTCCATCAAGTTGGACTCATCACCAGGTACCTAACAGTACAAACAGCCATGACTGAGCCTGCGGGAGAAGCTTCTGCCATGAAGGAGATCTGCACCCACCTAGCGGCCCTTAGAGAAGTTGCTCCAAGAGGGATATACCAGACTGGAAGAGCGAGTTCAGCACCTTTCCGGTACCAGTCCTTCTACCTCAGCATCACCTCCTCTTCCTACTCAGCCTGCTACCCAGCCTGCAGTGGTGATGCTCCCTCCTGAACCGAGAATAACTGTTCCAGAAAGGTTCTCGGGAGACAGATCCAAGTTCCGGGCCTTTCGTAATGCCTGTCAGCTATACTTTGCCCTCCAACCCAGGACTTTTTCACTTGAACCTACCAAGGTGGGGTTTGTGATATTGCTACTACAGGGAGAACCCCAGACGTGGGCCCACCGTCTCCTGGAGGGTGACAGTGCTATTACCCATTCCCTTTCTTCATTCTTCGAGGCTATGGCACAGCTTTATGAAGATCCTCAGCAAACTGCCACAGCCGAATCCGCTCTGTCTGTGCAAGCGAGGAGCAGACACACTTCCACCTCACCGCCCCTATGACTGCCCCATTGAACTTCTTCCAGGAGCTGAGATCCCGTTTGGGCGTATCTTTCCCCTGTCTGAAAAGGAGCAGGAGGCTTTAAAGGTTTATATTACAGAAAACTCGGAGAAGGGGTTCATTCGTCATTCCACCTCCCCAGCAGGCGCTGGAATATTTTTTGTGACCAAGAAAGACCAGTCGCTCCGGCCCTGCGTGGACTATTGTGAGCTTAACAAGATCACGGTCAAGAACCGGTACCCTCTTCCTCTGATGCCGGAGCTCTTTCAGAAACTAAGATCAGCCACAATTTTCTCTAAGTTGGACTTAAGGGGGGCTTACAACCTGGTTCGCATTCGGGCTGGGGACGAGTGGAAGACAGCATTCAGGACCTGTTTCGGGCATTACGAATACCTGGTCATGCCCTTTGGCCTTTGTAATGCTCCTGCCACCTTCCAGCATCTCATTAATGACGTGTTTAAAGACTTCCTGGACATTTTTGTGACCGTCTACTTGGACGACATTTTGATTTTTTGGGGTCCCTCGAACAGCATCGGGGTCACGTGGGCAGGGTGTTACTCCGGCTCCGTCTGCATGGACTGTATGCTAAGGCTGAGAAGTGTAGCTATGAGCAACGGAACATCCAATTCCTCGGGCTTGAGATCTCCCAGGCTGGCATCAAGATGGATCCTCAGAAGGTTTCCACTGTTCTAAGCTGGCCTGCACCTACGGATAAAAAGGGGGTACAACATTTTGTGGCCTTTGCAAATTTTTACAGAAAGTTTATTAGGGATTTTCTGCCATAATTGCTCCCATTACCCAGTTGACAAAACAGTGTGTACGCTTCCACTGGGGGTCGGAAGCCCAGGAGGCCTTTGAGAGACTCAAAAGACTGTTCACCTCTGCCCCCATCCTCAACCACCCAGATCCTTCCCTACCATATATTCTTGAAGTGGACGCTTCCGAAGTAGCTGTGGGGGCAGTGGTGTCCCAGAGGCAAGGTGGCAACGATTTGATGCATCCCGTAGGGTTCTTCTCCCGAAAAATTTCCCCTGCTGAGAAGAACTATGATGTCGTGACCGTGAATTACTCGCTATCAAATCTGCTTTGGAGGAATGGAGGTACTTGTTGGAAGGTGCAGTTCATCCAGTGCTGATCTACACCGACCACAAGAACCTCGAATACCTGAGGACTGCCAAGCGTCTGAAGCCCCGACAGGCCATTGGGCCCTGTTTTTCTCACGTTTCTGTTTCCACATTACTTACCGTCCCAGATCTAAAAATGTGAAACCATACACGCTCTCGTGTATGTACGATTGCCCCAAAGACCTTGCTGCTCCGGACACCATACTACCTGCGAGTACCTTTCTACTTGTGCAACCAGACTTGCTGGCACAGATCAGGGAGGCATCCACTAATTCACCTGCACCACCAGTGGTCACACTGATTTCCAGAGGGGGTCTTCTATGGAAGGAGAGCCAAGTTTTTGTGCCTGAAAGCATCCGGATTAGAGTTCTAGCCCTCCTCCATGATCACCCGTTAGCAGGACACTTTGGGCCCCGTAAGACCTTGAAATTGGTACAGCGTACCTTCTGGTGGCCCAGCCTGAAGTAATTCTGTAAGAAGTATGTAGACTCCTGTCCTGTGTGCATCCGGAGCAAGGCAACAAGGAATTGGGCCTGGGGACTACTGTAGCCTCTTCCTGCACCTGATCGGCCTTGGAGGATGATCACGATGGACTTTATTGTCGAACTTCCCTGCTCTGAAGGTTGCACGGCCATTTTTGTGGTCATAGATAGACTGACTAAGATGGCCCATTTCTTGCCCTTGAAAGGCACTCAATTTGGCTCCAGTGACTGCCCGTATCTTCATAAAGGAGGTTGTCAGACTGCATGGAGTACCTGCTAACATCGTGTCTGACAGGGGGGTCCAATTCACTTCCCGGTTCTGGAGGGCCCTGTGTGAGTGTTTGAAGATCGAGCTGGCTCTGTCATCTGCCTACCACCCCCAGACCAATGGACAGACTGAGCGTATCAACCAGACCCTGGAGCAGTACATTAGATGTTTCACGTCCTTTGTCCAGGATGATTGGGTATCTCTGCCGCCCCTTGCGGAGTTTGCCTACAACAATGCTAGTCACTCAGCCACAGGGCAGTCCCGTTTTTTGCTAATTACGGGTTTCACTTAACCTTTCTGCCTGACTTTCTTCCAGAGTCACCAGTTCCAGCAGTCCAGGACACTGTGACCTTCCTCAGTCATAACAACCGGGTGTTACAAGAGGCGGTATCCAAAGCTCAAGCAGACAGCAAGAAGACCTTAGATCGTAAGAGAAGAGGGGAATAGAACCTGCAGGTCGGAGATCAGGTATGACTTTCTATGAACAATCTTAAATTAGCCTGTCCTAAGAAACTTGCGCCCAAATTTTTGGGACCCTTTCCTGTAAAGAGAAAGATTAATGTGTTATCATATGAGTTGGACTTGCCTGATTCAATGAAAATCCACCCGGTCTTTCATGTGTCCTTGCTGAAGCCCCCGGTGCCCGATCCCTTTCCGGTTAGAAGTTCCAGACCACCTGAACCCGTTTTTATCAATGGTAGCGAAGAGTATGAGGTGGAGGCTATCCTCGATTGTAGAAGGAGACAAGGTCAGAGAAAGTTTTTGGTTAAGTGGAAGGGGTACAGTCCAGAAAGTAATTTGTGGGAACCCAATGGCAATTTGCATGCCAACAGACTGGTCTGTGCCTTTTTCTCCGCTCATCCGGAAAAGAGGCACCTTGTGGGCACCCGGAGGTTGCCCCTTGTGGGGGGGCAATGTCAGGGTTTCTCCCGCACGGAACGGGCGGATGCGCGTGCGTGCGATGCGCGTGGCGCGCATTAGTGCTGTTTGGCACCAGTGGCCCTATTTAAAGGAGGCTGCTGCATCTACTCGGTGCTGTTTGTCTGCAGCTCTGTACCCGAACTACCTGCTATCTGCCTGCTGTTGTGATATCTGACTCGGCTTCTGTCTGACCTAGCTGACCTCTCCTGCTCTGACCCCGGCCTGCTTGACCTTGTTTTGGACTGTACCTCCGTTGCCGAACCTCTGCCTGCCTGCACTTCTCTTCTGCCTGCTGTACTTGCCTGTCTGCTTATCCGTTGTGACTTGGCCTGCCTGACCATTCTTCTGCTGTTCAAGTGTGCTGCACCCAGTCCTTGCTCCCGCTGCCTTGCCTGCTGATCGCTGCCTGCCTGTCTACCATCTTCTCTGCAGTTCCAGCATCCAAAAGTAACCGGCCTCTGCTTCCAGTCAGACACTCCTACACCACTGCGCTCATGGGGCCACTGTCTCCATTCCAGTGGTCCCTGAACCAGAGCTGTAAGAGAAGTCTTCTTCCATCAAGTCGGGCTCATCACCAGGTACCTAACACTAATAGCCTGCAGGAGGTCAGTGCCATAAATAAAATACGAATGTGCATAATAAATATTACAAAGATATTAATCAAATAAAAATAAAAATGAAAATAAAAACATAAAATTGAAATTTACATAAGAATTGCATAACAAATAACTCACTATACTCAAGACTAGGAGCCTACATTGACTTTTTTTTTACAACCTATGGTTTTCAAGGGGAAATCCTATCTAAAATATAGTAGACAACTTATCAATGAACTTGGGGAGTTTGAAGTAGGAGAGAATGTCATATTGGTCACTATCGATGTGCACTCACTTTATACCAATATCTAACAGGAAGACGGGTTGAGTAGTATGGAATGGGCATATCAGGGAAGTAATTTGTATCAAACTCACCATCTCCCTGCACGAAGACGCACACAAATTTGCCATGGATCGGCGCTCCGGCGCACACACATTCGCAGCCCTACTGAGAGGCGTGCGCGAGTGCGCACAAGCACACGCATAACGTGAATTCCCTGACCAGCCTATAAAAGGATCCTTAGCACACAGACAAGTTGCTGGTTTGTCTCAGCTCACCTGTGTTTCCCTGCTTCCTGTTCCTGTTTGCCGCGTCCTGTTCCTGTTTGCCGCTTCCTGTTCCTGTTTGTCACTTCCTGTTGTGACCCGGATTGCCTGAAGACTATGCTGATTCTCTCCTGACCTGACCCCTGGCTTGTTTAAATGGACTTCCTGCTCTTAGCCTTGCTGCGCACTGGACTGATACCTGTGTTTGACCCTCGGCCTGCCTCTGAATTATTCTCTGTCTGCTGCACTTAGCCTTGCTGGCTCCAGGACTGATCACCTGTGTTTGACCCTCGGCCTGCCTCTGGATTATCCTCTGCACTCAGCCTTGCTGGCTCCAGGACTGATTACTGGTGTTTGACCCTCGGCTTGTTTCTGAACTTTCTTTACCTGTTTTACAGACCTGCTGGCTACTTACCTTCTGGTCCAGTCCATCCTGCACAAGCCTTCTTCCAGTGCCTCTTGGTGCAACCCATTCCCCGTATCACCTCCAGGGGTGGTGTGCGCAGAGTTGCAACAGCCACTGCTCTCTGCATCTTGGCCTCGGTGAGTACCTCTTTGCTGATAGGGCATTACAAGTACAATCAGATCTCAAACAAGACCAAATTAAATATATCACAGAAGGCCTAAGGTTGGCAATGAGCCACAACTATTTTTGGTACCAGGGTACATATGTCCAGACAAAAGGGGTAGCCATGGGGGCCAAATATGCCCCCAGTGTAGTGAATTTGTTCTTAAATAGATGGGAGGAAGAACAGATATATAGTGTACCTAGAGAAAATCTAAAGCTATACCGCAGATATATAGATGATACCATCATGGTCTGGGGGGGCACACCAGATGAATTACAGAGTTTCTTTGACAAAATTAATCATAACATCTATGGCATCACCTTCACTGGAAATTGGAATTATCATAGTATTGATTATTTGGATTTTTAAAATTTTCAAACAGGAAGGGGTTTTGGGTACACGTAATTTTTTCAAAGATACAGACCGTAATGGGTATATCCCAACCTCCAGTTGTCATCACCCACAATGGATTAGGAATGTACCCAAAGGCCAATTGAGGAGACTACACAGAAATTGCAGTGATTTTGACCAACAAGCAGATATGATCATAGAAAGGTTCAAAATGAAGGGATATAAAGAAAAAGAACTCCGTAATCTCAAAGAGAAAGTAAGGCAAATGGAAAGAAAAGATATGATAGAAGGAACAACAGTGAAGAAGAAGAAAATACAAAAGAAGTTTGACACAGCCTTTCTCACAGGATTTAATAGACAACTTAAGGATTTGGGAAGAATTATAAAGAAACACTGGCCCATTTTACAGTCAGACAATGTGCTGAACACAGTATTACCGAATAAACCCTCATTTATTTACAGAAGGGCACCCACTTTGAGAAAAAAATTGGTGAAGAATACATTGGATCCACCAAGACAGATCAAAATATTTGAAAGTCTTAAAGGATTCTTCAAGTGTGGTAAATGCCTTCCAAGTAAAACCAGTCAGAAAACGAACAGAAAGAGGACTAAGTTTACTTCCACTACAAATGGGAATTACGTGTAATAGTACATATGTTACCTATGTTATTGAATGCTCATGCTATAAACAATACGTAGATCGAACTACACGTCCAAATTAGAGAACATATCACAAACATCAGGAATGGATTCAATAAACAGTGTTTCCAGACATTTCAGGGACTTCCACAATAGGGACCGGAAACAAATGACCTTTTATGCAATAGATAAGATCAAGGGACATTGGAGGGTTGAAGACAAAAACATCAAAGTGTCACAAAAGGAAGCAAAATGGATTTTCAATTTGGATACCCTCCAGCCGGCAGGATTTAACATAGAAGTTGATCTAAATAGATTTTTAACCAACTTCTAAAGTGTCCTTTTGGTCATGGTTCACCTCTGTGCACCTAATGTGTCCTATACAGACCACATTGGGTAAATAATAAGCTGAGAGAACACTAGATACGAAAGTGACATATATATTTTTGCATAAGGTCGAACGTTATATATACTCAAGAAAGTCCTCTTTGCCATAAAAATTAGGTCTCAGACAAATAACGTCCCAGACGTTTATACTGACATTTAGTGGTATTGCCTTAATCAGATTGTTCCACCTCTAATAATAGATCAAGTAGATAATAGAGGTATTGTCTAGTATGCCCCTAGAGGAAAGCATACAAGTCAGATACCCTATACATCTCTTCCCTTACAATGCATCATATATTGTCTTACAGTACAGAAATAAGGTAACTCCTTTAAAAACCTTCCTTTGGCAATTATAGTCTTGTAATATAAGACCTGTCTGAAATATTCCTTCTAGTACCAGGGCCTTTAGCTCCCTTTCTTCTTCTCTCTTTTTTCTTCCACCTGAATTAAAAATCATTTACAAAAGACCTTTTTTCCGATTAACACATTTTATAGAAATAAAGGTCAAATGTTATTTAGTCATAAAACAGGTGCATGGATTTATACACACTAGGATTTGTCATATACCTCAATTCTAGGGATGAGCTTCGTGTTCGAGTCGAACATACGGTCGACTCGAATATCGGCTGTTCGCCCGTTCAGCGAATACCGAACGTTATGGGTCGTTCGCGCCAAATTCGTGTGGCGCTCACGGCCCACAATGCACTGCGCCATCGCAGTGCATTGCTGGCTCATGATTGGCCAAGCATGCACTGTGACCCCGCATGCTTGGCCAATCACAGCGCCGGCAGCAAGGAGAGCCATGATTGGCCACAGGCAGGATGCCGGTGGCCAATCATAGCTCAGGCTGTGTAGTACATGCCCCACACTATATAAGGCCACCAGCACGGCGGCCTTGTGTAGTGTGTTGGCATCTGTAGGAGTTAGTGGGTGTTCTGTGTACCTTCAACACAGTATACACCGTTCGTTATTGGCCGATTTTGCGTTCTTGCTCTTCTGTAGTGCAGTATACACCATTATATCCACCTATATAGCTAGCTATCTTGCTCTTTTTAAATAGAGCTTGCAGTCAGTTGTAGGAGATTGTGCGTGCTGTCTGTGTGTCCTGACCGCAGAATACACCGTTATATCCACCTATATAGCTAGCTATATTGCTCTTTTTAAATAGAGCTTGCAGTCAGCTGTAGGAGATTGTGCGTGCTGTCTGTGTGCCCTGACCGCAGAATACACCGTTATATCCACCTATATAGCTAGCCATCTTGCTTTTTTTAAATAGAGCTTGCCGTCAGCTGTAGGAGATTGTGCGTGCTGTCTGCGTGCCCTGACCTCAGTATACACCGTTATATCCACCTACATAGCTCTTCTCTAATTGAGCCATCTGCAGGAGTGGGTGTTGTGTGTGCCTCCAGCACAATTTACACTACCCAGTTGCTGGTTTTCCCATCTCCCTTCAGGCCATTACCATGTCTGGAAGGCCAACAAGGAGAGGCAGACAGGCGCGAGCTGATACAAGATGGCAAGCAGGCTCTGTGTCTAGAGACAACAGTGCTGGTCGTGGACGCGGTGCATCGTCATCATCAGCACGTGGCCATGGGACACGCATGTCCTTCTTTTCGGCAGCTGGACATGTTGAGCCGCAACATGCCGAAGACTTGGTAGAGTGGATGACCAAGCCCTCTTCATCCTCCTCATCCTCTCTCACCCAGGCTCAGGGTACCAGCAAAGCAGCTGCCAAGCATCGTCCTCCCTCCTCTCAATGTCATCATCAGTGACTTCTTCCCTAGACCCACCACGTCCTCCTGAGGAGTCTCCTGAACTCTTTGAGCACAGTGTTGGGTACATGCTCCAGGAGGATGCCCAGTGTTTTGTAGGCTCTGATGATGATAATCAGCTAGAGGAAGGCAGTAGTGTGAGCGCAGAGAGAGGCGATGCTCAAGAAGGACAGCAATCTGGCAGTCATGTTCCACAAGCTGCAGCATACTGCCAGGTTTGCTCCAGCGATGAAGAGGGAGGGGATGATGAGGGCACTGACTCCACGTGGGTGCCTGGTAGGAGAGAGGAGGAGGAGGAGGAGGAGGAGGCGGCACATGTCCAACGAGGCAGGATGCCCTCCGGGGGCTAGCTTAGGGGCAGCGCACCGACTGAATCACACCGCAGAGCTCCGCCTGTGCAGGGCGCTGCCTCTGGGCGTTATTCTAAAAGTTCTTTGGTGTGGGCCTTTTTTGAGACGAGTGTATCAGATCGCACCGCTGCTATTTGCAACATATGTCTCAAGCGTATCTTGCATGACCAAAACATCAGCCGCTTGGGCACCACATGCTTGACCAGACATATGTTGACCTGCCATGCAGCTCGCTGGCAAGCGTACCTCAAAGACCCACACCAAAAAACAAAGCGGACCTCTCCTTGCTCCTCATCAGCTGGGATCTCCAACTCCACTAGACCTTCAGTCCTCTCTGAAACCTGCTCTGAGAGGAATGAAGGTGTAGAATTAGGTGTGTCACAGCCAAGTGCTTCCATGCACTCTGCTAGCAGTACACCCACTTTCGATTATAGTAGGCAAATGTCCCTGCCCCAGCTGCTGGACCGCCAAAATAAGTTCACTCCCAGCCATCCACATGCCCAGCAGTTGAATGCTAGCTTGGCTAAATTGCTAGCACTTCAACTGCTGCCTTTTCAGTTGGTAGACTCGGCCCCCTTCCGTGAGTTTGTACAATGTGCGGTTCCTCAGTGGCAGGTCCCCAAACGCCACGGTAAGGTGCATATTACCGCTGACTCATGGTCCAGCAGGCATGGACAGGGACGTTACCTGTCTTTCATGGCCCATTGGGTCACTCTTCTGGCAGCTGGGAAGGATGCAGGACAAGGTGCAGTAGTGTTGGAGGTTGTTCCGCCACCACGCCTCCAAAATGTTACTATTGGTTGTGACACACCTCTCTCCTCCACCCCCTCCTCTTCTTCTTCCTCCATGGCCTCTTCCAGTGCTCTGTCCTCAGAACCAGTGGTGCTCCGTAGGCGTTCCAGGGGCTACGCAAGTACGCTGGCAAAACGATGCCATGCCGTGCTTGCGCTGGTTTGTTTGGGGGACAGGAGCCACACTGGGGCAGATGTTTTGTCAGCTCTGTAGGGGCAGGCCGGGAGGTGGTTGACGCCACACCAGCTTAAGCCAGGAATGGTGGTTTGCGACAATGGCACCAACCTCCTCTCTGCCCTCTGACAGGGACAACTGACCCATGTGCCCTGTGTAGCTCACGTCCTTAACCTGGTGGTGCAGCGGTTCTTGGGCAGGTACCCGGGCTTACAGGATGTCCTGAAGCAGGCCAGGAAAGTCTGTGTGCATTTCCACCGATAATTTAATGCCTGTGCTCGGCTGGCTGAGCTCCAAAGGGAGTTGAACCTGCCCAAGAACCGCCTTATATGTGACATGCCCACCAGGTGGAATTCAATGTTGGCCATGCTGCAGCAGCTGCACACGCAGCACAGGGCCATCAATGAGTACCTGTGCGACTACGGCACCAGGACAGGGTCAGGGGAGCTCGGTTTTTTCTCACCACGCCAGTGGGGCATGATCAGGGATGCATGCACTGTCCTGTCACCGTTTGAGGAGGCCACAAGGATGGTGAGCAGTGACAGTGCATGCATCAGTGACACTGTACCTCTTGTCCACCTCTTGGAGCATACGCTGCGTGGAATAATGGACAGGGAACTTGAGGCAGAACAGAGGCAGGACGAGGAGGACTTCCTTGCCTCTCAAGGCCCCCTTTATCCAGACAGTGTTCCTGCTGTGCCACCCATCACACAGGAAGAGGATGAGGAGGAGGAAGAGGAGGATGATTGTGTCAGCATGGAGGTGGAGGCTGGCACTCAGCATTAGCAGCAGTCTTGTAGGGATGATTTACAGTCCCAAGAAACCCGTGGACTTGTACGTGGCTGGGAGGAGGTAGCTGCGGATCATGTTGTCCTTAGTGACCCAGAGGACTCCGGACCAAATGCCTCAGCTAACCTACGCTGCATGGCCTCCCTGATCCTGCAAAGCCTGCGGAAGGATCCTCATATTCTTCGGATCAAGGAGAGGGACCATTACTGGCTGGCCACTCTCCTTGATCCACAGTACAAGGGTAAGGTTGTCGACCTTATCTTGCCGTCGCAGAGGGAGCAGAGGATGAGACATCTCCGGGAGGCCTTGCAGAAAGGTCTCTGCAACGCGTTCCCAGAGACTGGGAGGTTACAAACCCCTGGTCCTGGACAAAGTGTTGCTGAGGCATCGGTCAGAAGGAGCGGTGGAGAAGTTGGCCTTCTGACCGATGCGTTCAGACAATTTTTTAGTCCGCAGCCCCAAGGTATGATCAGTTCCAGCAACCATCCCCAGCGTCTGATTTACATGATGCAGGAATACCTAGGGGCAAGGTCAGACTTGGACACCTTCCCCACTGAAAATCCTCTGGCTCACTGGGTCTTGAGGATGGATCACTGGCCAGAGCTTGCACAGTATGCAATTGAGCTACTGGCCTGTCCTGCATCCAGCGTTCTTTCGGAACACACCTTCAGTGCTGCTGGTTTTGGCTTTGTTACCCATCACAGGGTGTGCCTGTCCACCAACTCAGTTGATCGACTGACCTTCGTCAAGATGAATCAGTCTTGGATCACCCACAGCTACTAAGCACTTGAAGCTGATGTAACCGAATAATTTTTTTTTGAAATATCACATCCCTTCAAGACTGCCTATGCTGATGCTGAGTGACTGTCCTGTTATGTTGATTGTCTATCCTCTTCATCCTCCGCTGATATGTTGGAAGAACATTTCTGGTTCTGGGTGATGCCACCAGCCCAATTTTTCAGCCCCTGTTTAACAGGGGCATTTAATTAAAATTTTTGATGCAATGCTTTGCAGCAGGGCTCATTCCTGCACCACAACTAGAGTATATGGGAGAGGTTGCAGTGTCGTGGCACCAGCACCAGTGCCTAAGGCCCAATTTTTCAGCCCCTGTTTAACAGGGGCATGTAATTACAATTCTTGATATAATATTTCACAGTGCCCACCCAGAGTAACTGTGAGGACTTATAGTGTTGTGGCACCAGCACCACAACCACCAAAGGTCAATTTTTTTACCACTGTTCAACAATGGCATGTAATTACAATTCTTGGTATAATCGTTCACAGCAGGGTGCTCCAGCGCCCACCAAGAGTCACTTTGAGGACTTACAATGTTGTGGCAAAACCAACACCTTGTTCCGCCATTTCTGCAGAGCATATAGGGCAGGCCCCTACTTTCAAACATCCAACTTACAAACATCTCCTACTTGCAAACGGAAGGAGACAACAGCAAGTGAGATGAAAAAAGACGGACGGCAAAACAAATTATACAGGGGTGATAACCCTTCCCTATGTTTTCCAAAAAGCTTAAAAATAGATTTTTTTGACTGGAGCTACACTTTAAAAATGTACCAGTTAAAATTTACAAACAGATTCTACTTAACACAACAAACCTACACAGTCCCTGTCTTGTTTGCACCACCTGTATACTGCTGTTCTGAGTATATAGGGCCTGGGGGCCACACTTATTTCCTTTTTATTAATATGGGTATGGGGTTCCCCTTAATATTCGTACAAGACCCAAAGGGGCTGGTAATGGGCAGGGGGGGCTACCCATGCCATTTTTCTCAATGATTTTCATCCATATTGCTGGAACCAGATATAACATTAAAACCGCAAGCAGTTTTAAATGACGTTATTTCCGTTAAATGTCATTTTGTGCAGGGACTGTTCTAAACACGGGAAACACGTGGCACTTCACAGGCATACTATAGACACCCCCAGGCCCGATATTTAAAGGAATATTTCACTTTTTTTCACTTTAATCGTCATTAAAATCAGTGCTCCCACTAAAACGGCCAGTTTTAAAACCATTTTAGGCATTGACCCATGTCTCCTGGGGCAGGAGCCAGGTCCCCAAACCCTTTTTAGGACAGTATCTTGCATATTAGCCATTAAAATTAGCACTTTTAATTTCGATCGTTCGAGTCCCATAGACTTCAATGGGGTTCTAAAGTTCGTACGAATTTTGGGTTCATTCGAAAGTTCTGGTGCGAACCGAACCGGGGGGTGTTCGGCTCATCCCTACTCAATTCTCATGACATTAATATTTCCTATATCCTCTATATACACAGACAGACACATATGATCCTCCAGTAAAATCATTTTTGCCTCCTCCTCCTTTTATGCAAATAAATACCGTTACGTTGAAAATAATACACACACTGTTTTAATAAGTTGAGGTCCTCTGGGTCCCCACCCTAATCATACTAATAAAATAATATTCAAATTCTGATATATTTACTCCATCAATATATATTTTTTACATATTTTAGTAATTTTTATTCAACCTTTTATATCGTTCTTTTTTATGCAATTCTTATGTAAATTTCAATTTCATGTTTTTATTTTTATTTTCATTTTTATTTGATTAATATCTTTGTAATATTTATTATGCACATTCGTATTTTATTTATGACACTGACCTCCTGCAGGCTATTAGTTTAGATACAGAAAATCACTAGATAAATGTAACCTATGATATAGGAGGTTTTCAAATACAATACGGGATGTAAATGCTAGGATGTAATATGATATGCACATTACAAATTAGGATGCAGTGTTCCAGGCTAGTATTAAGAAAATAATTATTTCTTATTATTATTTCTTGTTGTTCTTATTTGAAACAGCGCCGTACAATCTTTGTTGTTTTTTAAGGTTATGGATATGCATGGTGGCTAGAGCTTCCGTGTACTCAGGCGGATCAATCATATGGCCGAGGGATACGTAGATTCCTATCTAGTGGGAATTCCATTTCCCTTAAGTAAAATGGCATCTGAAGACTCTGCGCAGGCGCGGAACACTGCACCCTATTTAAGTGGAGAGGTGCACCAATATGGCCGCTCCAGATGACGTCTGAATGACGAAACGCATAGGGCGTGGCCATACGACGTGCACTCTCCACGATAGACAGTAGCGGCCGGCGGCAACTTTCAATTACTGCGATTTTAAATCTAACTATATGTGAGTAGTTTTCTAATTCAATAAAGAGCATTGTGTTTACATAGTACACCATGGATTTGTCCTTTTCTCCACTATACATATAAACGAGGAATTAACATTACCGGATGAACTAGCACTTTCCAAGATAAAGCCAGATAATGCCAGAGAGCAGCACAGGGGCTCACACTGTGGAAGCTTATCCACCCCAATAGGGGTAGGATTTCTGGTGAGGGCAATCACTTTATTGAGCACTGAAAAGCGCACCGGGAGAAGTTTGTCCTATTGCGGAATAGCAAGGATCTTTGCACAAGTCACTTTCTTTCTTTTTTGTGTGTGCAGGACTTTTATCAATTGTCACTTTTATACATATTTATAAATTTGCATATTTATTTATCTACGTATTTGCACCGGATTATTAATACATTTTTTGGATTATGTATACTTACTCAATTATATATGAATTTTTGTAGAAGTATATTTACACGAATTGCTTATTGATAGTAACGCTAGAATATATTAATTTTAGTCACGGGTAGTTAGTAATATATAAAATATTGATTTATATGTATTTTTTTTGTCACATTTTTTTTTTTGTCACATCTTTTTAAATTTATTTATGGTCATTTAAACATTAGTAAATGGAGTCATGTCAAAATAGGAATATTATTATATATTTTCTAATTTAAAGGTACAGCGCCAAGTCTACCTTCCTCTCTTTTTTTGCATAGTATATGTATAAAGGAAAACTAGTGCGCTCCACCTAATAAATCATAGGAAGACTAAATGAATACAAAATTAATGTACACAGGAAGCAGCCAGCATAAAAACAGTGATCTCAGCACCGAAAATGAATGTATAAATTGATATAAAAATGCGGCGCTACCTAAAAGTGCTTAAACATATACAATGAATAATAATACCAAAAATGAAAATATAGTGCAAATAAGATACTATCCACTACATGATAAATACAACATAAATAGTGCAAAAAAATATATCTGCATAAATAATCCAAATATATATGAACGTACAAACAATATATATATAGAGTGAAAGTATGTGAAAAAATCAATCAAGTGATTAAATAAAAATAATCTACATTAATGATCCAAATATAAACGAACGTACAAAAGATATATGTAGAGTGAAAGTTCGTGAAAAAATCAATCAAGTGATTAAATATAAATATTCAATATAAACAAGTGATTGTCCATAAAAAAACGTGCAATGATGACTGGTAAACTTGCAAAAATAAAGTTCATGCAGAAAGTGTAGAAATCATTTCCCAAAAGTGACAATCCACTGCAAACTTCAGTGCTTAATGAGTGCACCACCTATTTCCCCCAGCCTCTCACCTCCAGTAACTGGTAAATAGGCACTGTGTATAAAGATAGCTGCTGGCTCCTTATTCATTCAGTCACACTGCTCCACCGCTGTCAGTATCTCACTGTATGGCTATGTAATATATGCCCTCCCAATAACTCCAGGATGTCCAACCAATATAGAATAGAAGAACAAAGAGGGGCTTTCATGTGTAGTATTTCGCTATTTTATTATATTAAAAGATAAAATCCACACTTACATCAACATTAACAGCAGAGTGTGCAGCAGACGCGGACTTCCGGTTTCGGCCGTAACCGGAAGTGATAGGTCCGACACCAAATTCCTTCCCTGACGCGTTGCGTTACAGCACGTAACTTTTTCAAAGGGAACTTTGAAAAAGTTACGTGCTGTAACGCAACGCGTCAGGGAAGGAATTTGGTGTCGGACCTATCACTTCCGGTTACGGCCGAAACCGGAAGTCCGCGTCTGCTGCACACTCTGCTGTTAATGTTGATGTAAGTGTGGATTTTATCTTTTAATATAATAAAATAGCGAAATACTACACATGAAAGCCCCTCTGTGTTCTTCTATTCTATATTGGTTGGACATCCTGGAGTTATTGGGAGGGCATATATTACATAGCCATACAGTGAGATACTGACAGCGGTGGAGCAGTGTGACTGAATGAATAAGGAGCCAGCAGCTATCTTTATACACAGTGCCTATTTACCAGTTACTGGAGGTGAGAGGCTGGGGGAAATAGGTGGTGCACTCATTAAGCACTGAAGTTTGCAGTGGATTGTCACTTTTGGGAAATGATTTCTACACTTTCTGCATGAACTTTATTTTTGCAAGTTTACCAGTCATCATTGCACGTTTTTTTATGGACAATCACTTGTTTATATTGAATATTTATATTTAATCACTTGATTGATTTTTTCACAAACTTTCACTCTACATATATCTTTTGTACGTTCGTTTATATTTGGATCATTAATGTAGATTATTTTTATTTAATCACTTGATTGATTTTTTCACGTACTTTCACTCTATATATATATATATATATATATATATATATATATATATATATATATATATATATATTGTTTGTACGTTCATATATATTTGGATTATTTATGCAGATATATTTTTTTGCACTATTTATGTTGTATTTATCATGTAGTGGATAGTATCTTATTTGCACTATATTTTCATTTTTGGTATTATTATTCATTGTATATGTTTAAGCACTTTTAGGTAGCGCCGCATTTTTATATCAATTTATACATTTTGCATAGTATAGTTCACCTTACGGTTAACCTATTACGGTAGAGGCAGCTTAACAATTAATAACCTTTTAAAATAAACCATAGCGCAATCTCATTACCCTTGATTTTCATGTACTAAATCCCCTGAGGCATAATTGGACAAAGCCACCCTGCCTTCGGCAGGGTGATGGGTCATAGTGCATACTTGGCCAATCATCAGCCAGCAATGCACTGCTATGCTGCAGTGAATTATAGGCCGTGACGCGACACTCTAATTTGGCGCGAACGGCCCATAATGTTCAAAATTCTGTGAAAGGTGGAACGGCCGGTGTTCGACTTGAACTCGAAGCTCATCCCTATTCAAGACCTAGAAAGAAAACATTAAACTGCAGACTATGGAATTGCGAGTCTGTCCCACCCCGAGCTCTATCAGACTCCCAGTAAAACCAGCCCCGGAACAAACTTTACTAATGCGGGGTTAAGAACTATCCTTCTTTACCATGCAGTCTTTGCTGGTATTACCCTAGATTGCAAATCTAAGAATCCGTGGAGGAACATATATCCCATCAATAACTTTTTCTATGATTTTTACCTGTTTCAGGTACCCCACTACATATCCCCCCGCTCAAACTCGGGGGGTTGAGCACCTTGGGTAAACAAAACTGTAAACTCTGGAGAGGGCATCATCATTCACTTGTTGGCTACCTGGTCTATGCTCCACTGTAAATTCGAAATTCCGTAGAGCCAAGAACCATCTAGTAACTCGTACCTGTATGTCGTTTTGTGTATTAGATACAGGCGACATGTGCATCTCAGGAACTGATGCATGTGCTTGTGGGCCGCGATGTCCGCTGGCCATTGCTCCTCACAGAGACAGAATGGGGATCTGCCTATGTAACCAAGGCGGATCCCTGTTCAGACAGGGGAGGCGAGAGAGATCAGCTGTTCCTAGTGATCAGGAACAGCGATCTCTCTCTGATCCCAGTCAGTCCACCCCCCTGACAGTTAGAAAGCACCTTCATGGGGAACACTTAACCCTTTGATCATCCCTTCGCTGCCATTTATACAGTGATCAGTGCATTTTTATAGCACTGATCACTGCATTGGTGTCATTGGTCACCAAAAAGTGTCACTTAGGGTCAGATTTGTCTGCCGCAATGTCACAGTCCCGCTAAAAATCGCTGATCCCCGTCACTAATAGTAAAAAAATAAAAAGTCCCTAAATCTAGCCCCTATTTTGTAGACGTTATAACTTTTGTGCAAAGCAATCAATATACGCTTATTGGGATTTTTTTTTACCAAAAATATGTAGAATAATATATATTGGTTTAAACTGATGAAAAAAAAATGTTTTTTTTTTTTCATTTTTTATTGGATATGTATTATTGCAAAAAATTTAATATATTGCTTTTTTTTCCAGAAATGTTGCTTTTTTTTTTGCAAAAAATAAAAACCACAGAGATGTTCAAACACCACCAAAAGAAAGCTCTATAGCACGTCCACGCAATTGTCGGTTAAAGTAACACAGTGCCGTATCGCAAAAAATGGCCTGGTCATTAAGGAGATAAATCTTTTCGAGGCTGAAGTGTTTAAACTCTCCAGAGACCACTTGATGGCTAGACATTCCCTTTCTACAATAGCTTATCTTTTTTCAGCAGGGGGACAATTTTCGACTTAGAAATGCTATGGGATGTTCCTCCCCGTTCATCAATTGGGACAACACTGCACCTAATCTCACTTATGACGCATCCCTCTGCACTACAGATTCCTGTGTAAAATCCAGGGTAATTAAGACAGGGCTATTACACAGAGCTGTCTTTAGATCGTGGAAAGCTTTCTCAGCTTCTGGGGTCCAAGTTCAAGGGGTCCAAGGGACCACTGGGGAATTCCCACCCTTGGTAAGATCTGTAAGAGGAGCAGTCAATGTAGCAAAATTGCAAACAAACCTTCTATAACAGCCTAATAACCCCAAAAAGGCCCTCACCTGTTTTTTATTGAGGGGTCTTGGTCAACTTTGGATGGCATTGATTTTTGTTTTACGTCACAGAGGAGATCTAGGGCTAGAATTATTGCTCTCGCTCTATCGATCGCGGTGATACCTCACGTGTGGTTTGACCACCGCTTTCATATGCGGACGCTACTCACGTATGCGTTCGCTTCTGTGTGCTTGGGACAGGGCGTTTAAAAAAAAAAAATTCTTATTTATTTTACTTGATTTTATTTATTTTTCCACTGTTTTTGAGAAAAAAAAAATTGATCCCTTTTTTTCCTATTAAAAGGAATATAAACATACATTTTAATAGAAAAAAAGCATAACAGGTGCTCTTAAATATGAGATCTGGGGTCAAAAAGTCCTCAAAAAAAATGTGTCATTTGAAAACTTGACAATAGAAAAATGTGCCTTTAAGAAGTATGGGCGGAAGTGATGTTTTGACGTCACTTCCGCCCTGCTATGGTATAGAGATGGGTGGGGGCCATCTTAGCCTCACTTGTCTCCATATCCAGCAACATGAAGGACCCAATCGCCTCCACTGCTACCAACGGCTCCAGTAAGTGGTGGAGGGGGCGGGAGAGCGGCGGGAGGGGGTTGCTGCTGCCGTTACTGAGATATCTATCTTCAAACTGCTGACGTATATGTACATAAGCCGTACGGTAAAGACATGATCCATCTTCTGTTGGAAAGTGGCTGGTGTCCCATGTAGGCCAAATGGCATCCTCTTATACTGCCAGTGCCCCTCAGGAATAGAAAATGCTGACTTCTCTTTAGCACGATCCGTAAGTGGTGATATATTGAGCATGTCCCAGGTGCTCAATTAGCTCATCTACCCTGGGCATTGGATAAGTGTCAAATTTTGATAACTCATTTATCTCTCAGAAATAGTTACAAAATCGGACGCTGCCATCCTGTTTGGTAATAAGGACGATTGGACTACACTACTCACTATGGAATTCTTCTATTACATCAAGATCCAACATCCTCCTTATTTCCTCTGAGACTGCTTGGCACAGAGCTTCTGGGATTGAATCGAGTTTTAAGGTAACTTTCACCCCTGGCTCGATAACAATATCATGCTTTATTATGGAAGTTTCCCCTGGAAGATCAGAAAAGAACTCCCTATTTATTAGCGATCTCTACCCCAGGTACTGTAGACAGACCTGCAGTAGTCATAGCCAAGGGCGCTTGGACCATAAGGGTTTCTCTGTCTTTCCAGGGATTCAATAAATTGACATTGATTTGGTAGGGCTTCCTTTTGCCAGGCTGATGTACTATATAGTTAACTTCCCCCATCCATTCTACATCCTCGTATGGACCTTGTCATTTCACCAGAAATTACTCTCCACTGTAGGTATCAGCACAAAAACCCTGTCACCAGGGATACAGGTTTGGATCTTAGTATGAAGAAAAAGAAAGAGAATGGTCAATAATGTCCCAAAGTGACTACTAAATGGAATTGTCCTCTAACCTCCAACCAAATATCTACAAAGAAAATTATGTGGGTTTCCATAGACAGGAATCCCGTCTATGGAAACTTACATCATTTTCTTTGTAGGTTCGGATCTTAGCCAAATGGTTATAGACTCTAGCCTGAGCCTGTTGCAAGCGGGATTTAACAATGGGCATGACTTTTCCAATCCGGTCCTGCATTTCAGCAATAGAGTGGGGTTGCCTCTTGTTCCCAGGTCTCTTTTGCTATATCCAATAGGCCCTTCGGATGTTGGGCATACAGCAACTCAAAGTGGGAAAAGCCGGTGGAGGCTTGCGGTACCTCCCACACAGCAAACATGAGGTAGGGCAAAAGGCAGTCCCAATCCCTACCATCTGCTGCTACCACTCACTTTAAACACTCCTTTCAAGGTTTTGTTGAACCTTTCCACTAGTCCATCCTTTTGTGGGTGGTACACAGAAATGCTAAAGCGATTAATTTTAAACAATTTATACAATTCTTTCATAACCTTTGGCATGAAGGGTGTGCCCTGGTCAGTTAACAGTTCCCGAGCTATACCCACACGTAAAAATATAAGAGAAAGTTCTTTAGCAATACTCTTAGCTGAGGGGTTCCTTAATGGCATTGCCTCTGGATACTGGGTGACATAGTCCAAGACAACTAGGATATACTGGTGCCCCTCAGCGGACTTAACCAAGGGATCTACGTTATCCATGACAATCCTGTCAAAGGGCACCTCAAAGATGGTTAAAGGTACCAGTGGGCTCCGGAAATGTAAGAGCAGAGCAGTGAGCTGACAAACCGGGCACAACTCACAATAAGCTTTTACATCTTTGTTTAAGCCTGGCCAATAAAACCGTGCAAACTACTCTTTCTTTAGTTTTATCCACCCCCAGATGTCCCTCAATAACATGAGAGTGGGACAAGTCTAGTACCATGCATTTATGAGGTTGAGGTACTAGCAACTGTTCTAGTCTCTCTCCTCGTATTTCATCCACTCTGTATAACAGGTAATTTTCCATAGAAAAACGTGGGAATATGGCCTCCTCCCCTGGCTCTTTGGTGTTCCCCATTTACCACTTTTACTTGTTCCTTTGCCCTGGCTAAAGTGGGGTTCCTAAGATGGGCTGTGCCAAACTTGTCTCGGGTTGCGGACAGGTATGGCAGGTCTATCTCCAGAGGGGGGGTCTCTGTGTCACCTGCAGGGCAAAAATCTGGAGACTATTTCTCCTCATTCTGTTCCTCATGTGGCTCTGGGCAGCAGGAGTCAGATTCAGCTGGGGGCCTTGCTCCCTTGATGCTTCCCCAGAAATCCCAGTAAAAAGGGAAGTCTTAACCAAGAATAGCGTTATACATTCGATTTGGGACCACTCCCACCTCATGGTCTATGGTGCCACAGGGAGATTCCATAGATACAATGGCTGTGGGGTAGCAACTCTTATTAACTGTCGCTGCAACTTTTTGGGGTTCAGGAGACTGGCATGCATTAGAGTGACTAGACTGCTGGAATCCTGCAAGGCAGTCCCCTGGCAACCGTCCACTTTAATGACACAAATGTGTTTCTCATTGCCACCTGGCTATTGTGGGGTACCTCCTGTTGTAGCAGCAAACAAGCTTTTCTGGGTCATACTGTAATCCAGTATGACCCAGTAATCCATAGGTTCCAGGTTTAGTGGACAACTGGCAGCCAGGTACCCTGGTTCTTGGCAACACCAGCACACTATAGGTCCCTGGTCCTGTTGGGTCTCCCTTTGGTGATTGGGCCTCTTCACGCCTTGCGCATCAGTGTCCTCATTTGCCTATACCTCCTTTGTTTCCTCACTTTTTCCCAGGTTGGTGGACTTCTGTCTCTTGGAAAAGGATTATTTGGGTACTACACCCCAAGGAAAGTCCTCAGTACACATTGGCATTTTTAGGTTTACCTCTCCCAGCAAACTGCTGTATAGGGGTTGGAAGGGCTCTTACAAAGTGGTCTATCTCCACGATTTGGATTGGGGTGGTGAACTCCGGTTGTAACCACCCGTGTGAGGTGAATTAGGTCATACATCTGGGACCTTGCAGGTTGGTCCACCTTAAATTGCCAAGCATGGACACGCTGGGCTCTCAAGGCCATTGTTACCACAAGGCGGGCCAGAATCTCAGTTTTAAGAGTTTGGTATTGCCAGGCCTCAGCAGCACTTAAATCAAAATAGGCCTTCTGTGGGTCTCCGGTCATAAAGGGGCCAAGGACTTCAGCCCACTGTCCCTGTGGGAGCCCTTCTCACTCTGTCACCCTCTCAAAAACGGAGGAAAGCCTCCGCGTCATACTCGGCAGTCATTTTTTGTAGTGCAACCTGCACCAAATCTGCAACATCCACACGTAGAGCCTTGTCAGGCACAAACTGTATCTGACTCTGTATGAGTTTATTAAACTCCTTCTACCCTTGCATGGCCACTTGGGTAGCAGCCGCAAACGGTTCGTTTCTTGTTGTTCTGTGTGTGCTTGTACCAGCTGTTTAATTAGTTCCTCCATTCTCTCAACTGTTTACTGGTACCAGTGAATACAAACATTTTAGCGAACTGTCCTTTTGAGTGCTGGCACACCATGCCTCCAATTTGTACCGCATCAGACTCAGTGCAGGGACAAACACAGTTTCTTTAGGAAAAACATCATGTTTAATCCACAGGATATTCGCAAATGAAAAAAAAGGCTTCTTGCCATCAAACGAATGTAAAATTCTGCTCTACTGTGCCTTACTGTGTCTGTAGTCTGACAGTCCTTTGTTTAAGTTAAGTGTCCTTTACAAATGCAAGTAATTGTATCCAAGATCAGGGATAAGCAGCCATGCTCCTAGTTGCCTCCTCACATGGAGACACACATTCTCACTGAGAGCTAGGATCAGCAAGCTGCCTCAGGGCCAGTTCACACTGCCGTACTGTCCGACATCGGATGGGATTCGCACTACACTGTAGTGCAGATCACATGTGATGTCTGTGCGATGCAAACTCAGCCATAGAGATAGTATGGCTGAATTTGCATCAAATTTGGACCAAACTCACACAGCACCCTTTTTTTGGTCCGCAGCAGAATCAGAACACCCATGCGATTCGATTCCTGTCCAAATTTGCAGTTCGCTCTGCGATGTGAAAACTGATTTGGGGTGTCATTAGCTTTCTATTGACACTCCCATCAGTTCGCATATGGCAGTGTGAACCAGTGACGTGCAGTCAGGGGACATGAAAATAAAAAAATAAAAAAAAACATCAAGCTTCGAGGGTTGTAGCTTGATGACCTGAGGTCACAGAGAACTCAAATTTGGCGGAAAAGTCCTACACCACCACTGGTAAAAAATTTGGGGCTCCTACAACCTATGGTTCCAGAGATACAGGGCTCCTTGCACAGCCTGTCAGAAGCTACATACAGAGCGGCCAGTTTAAATACAAGCTGGCACACTCTGTTTATAGCAGACTGAGAGGGGGAGCTCACAGTGCCTCTCCTCACTTCTTGTCAGCAGGGCCAGATTAAGAACATCGTGGGCCTGGTGCTGAGGATTTTGATGGGGCCTTTTATAAACAATAAATAAATAAAAATGCTAACTATTTTTTGTTATAACAAATTAAATTAAAGAGAGAGAGGGAGGAAGAGAGAGAGAGAGAAAGGGGATGAAAGAGGTGTGAGGGGTAAGGGAGGGAGGATGAGAGAGAAAGGGGGGGATGGGATAAAGAGGGAATGACATCAACGCAGCCTGGCCAAGGCAAATGACGGAAGGCACAGAACCCAGAAGGAAGACCGGGTGAAGATGGAAGTGCCTGGGCTCCGCCAGACTGATCACAGCACAGCACTGGAGGGCTCAGTCTGACAATTTAAGTGTACCCTAATGGGCTAATATGCTGGGCACACTTGTACATTATGGCATAACCTACCCAAGGGCCTCTAAAAAGTAGTAATGTTAGAAAAGTTTACTACCGCTTTACTATCACCGGAGCCTCTCATGGGGCCCCTACTGACCCTGTGGCCCTTGGGCAGTGCCTAAGTACATGGTTGTCAACATTTCAAAAATATTTTCAGGGACGCTTTTTTTTTTTACAAGTGCTATATTTAGAGTAGCTGACATCCCCTATGTTCCTCTATACATCACAATAGTAATTACAAAATAAAATAAGTACTAATAATGGGGCAGAACAAATATGAGGACTGTAAGATTTGCTTTAGTTGAACTGACAAAAGTGCCCATTCTAGAGCTGGTAACATTGAGGAACATATAATTTTAACATATAATTTTAAAGAACAGTTTTTGTGGGTAAGAGGCATAGGGGAGGAGTGTGGATGGTATAAAAGTGGGAAGTATGTGCAGGTGAGGGAGAGGAATGTGGAGGGTCTAACAGTGGGCACTATGCACATGAGAGGAGTGCAAGAGGGTATGGCAGAAGGCACTATGTACAGGAGAGGAGTGTGAATGGTAAGACAGTGGGCAGTATGCACAGCAGAGGAGTGTAGAGGGTATGAAATTGGGCACTATGTATAAGAGAAGAGTGTGGAGGGTATGACAGTGGGCACTATGTACAGGAGAGTAGGACAGTAAGCAGTAATTACAGGAGAGGAGTGTGGAGGGAGGGTATGACGGTGGGCACTATGTATAGGAGAGGAGTATGGAGGGTATGAAAGTTAGTAGTATGTACAGGAGTGGAGGGTATGACAGTGGGCACTATGTATAGGAGAGAAGTGTTGGAGGTATGACAGTGGGCACTATGTATATGAGAGGAGTACGGAGGGTATGATAGTGAGTAGTATGTACAGGAGAGGAGTGTGGAGGGTATGACAGTGGGCACTATGTATAGGAGAGAAGTGTTGGAGGTATGGCAGTGGGCACTATGTATAGGAGAGAAGTGTTGGAGGTATGACAGTGGGCACTATGTATAGGAGAGGAGTGTGGAGGGTATGACAGTGAGTAGTATGTACAGGAGAGGAGTATGGAGGGTATAGCGGTGGGCACTATGTATAGGAGAGGAGTATGGAGGGTATGGCGGTGGGCACTATGTATAGGAGAGGAGTATGGAGGGTATGTCGGTGGGCACTGTATAGGAGAGGAGTGTGAAGGGTACGACAGTGGACACTATGTACAGGAGAGAAGTGTATGACAGCGGGCACTATGTACAGGTGAGGAGTGTGTAGGATATGACAGCGGGCGTTATGTATAGGAGAGAGGGTATGACAGTGAGCAGTATGTACAGGAGAGAAGTGTGGAGAGTATGACAGTGGGCACTATGTATAGGAGAGAAGTGTGGAAAGTATGACAGTGGGCACTATGTATAGGAGAGAAGTGTTGGAGGTATGACAGTGGGCACTATGTATATGAGAGGAGTATGGAGGGTATGATAGTGAGTAGGGATGAGCTTCGTGTTCGAGTCGAACGTACGTTCGACTCGAACATTGGTTGTTCGGGCGTTCGGCGAATTCCGAACGTTTGGGCCGTTGGCGGTAAAATTCGTGTGGCCCACAATGCACTGCGATGGCGCAGTGCATTGCTGGCTCATGATTGGCCAAGCATGCACTGTGACCCCGCATGCTTGGCCAATCGCAGCGCCAGCAGCGAGGAGAGCCATGATTGGCCACGGGCGTCCTGCCTGTGGCCAATCATAGCTCAGGCTGTGTAGTGCACGCCCCACACTATATAAGGCCGCCTTTGAGGCGGCCTCGTGTAGTGTGTTGGCATCTGAAGCAGTGGGTGTTCTGTGTACCTTCAACACAGTTACACACCAATCGTTTTTGGCTGATTTCCTATCTTGCTCTTGTGTAGTGGTTACTGTCTGTGCCCTGACCGCAGTATACACCACTATATTCACCTCACCTATATAGCTAGTGATCTAGCTTTAATAATAGAGCTTGCAGTCAGTAGTGTTAGGAGATAGTGCGTGCTGTCTGCGTGCTCTGTACCCAGTATATACCGCTATAATCCACCTACATAGCTGTTCTCTATTTGGGCCCAATTGTCATCTGCAGGAGTTATTGGAAGTTGTGTGTGCTTCCAGCACAGCACAGTATACATCTGTATATACCCCTTTATCTCTGCTGTTCTATAAAAAAGGCATCTGCAGGAGTTAGTGGGTGTTGTGTGCCTCCAGCACAATATAAACTACCCAACTACTGTTTTACCCAACTCCCTTCAGGCCATTACCATGTCTGGAAGGCCAGCAAGGAGAGGCAGACAGGCGCGAGCCGATAAAAGAGGGCAAGCAGGCTCTGTGTCTAGAGACAACAGTGCTGGTCGTGGACGCGGTGCATTGTCATCAGCACGTGGCCATGGGACATGCTTGTCCTTCTTTTCTGCAGCTGGACATGTTGAACCGCAACATGCCAACGACTTGGTAGAGTGGATGACCAAGCCCTCTTCATCCTCCTCATCCTCTCTCACCCAGTCTCAGGGTAGTAGCAAAGCAGCTGCCAACACATCGTCTTCCCTCCTCTCAATGTCATCATCAGTGACTCCTTCCCTAGACCCACCACGTCCTCCTGAGGAGTCTCCTGAACTCTTTGAGCACAGTGTTGGGTACATGCTCCAGGAGGATGCCCAGTGTTTGGTGGGCTCTGATGATGACACTCAGCTAGAGGAAGGCAGTAGCGTGAGCGCAGAGAGAGGGGATGCTCAAGAAGGACAGCAATCTGGCAGTCATGTTCCACAAGCTGCAGCATACTGCCAGGTTTGCTACAGCGATGAAGAGGGAGGGGATGATGAGGGCACTGACTCCACGTGGGTGCCTGGAAGGAGGGAGGAGGAGGAGGAGGAGGCACATGTCCAACGAGGCAGGATGCCCTCCGGGGGTCAGCTTAGGGGCAGCACACCAACTGAATCACACCGCAGAGCTCCGCCTGCGCAGAGCGCTTCCTCTGCGCGTTATTCTAAAAGTTCTTTGGTGTGGGCCTTTTTTGAGACGAGTGCATCAGATCGCACCGCTGCTATTTGCAACATATGTCTCAAGCGTATCTCACGTGGCCAAAACATCAGCCGCTTGGGCACCACATGCTTGACCAGACATATGTTGACCTGCCATGCAGCTCGTTGGCAAGCGTACCTCAAAGACCCACACCAAAGAACAAAGCGGACCTCTCCTTGCTCCTCATCAGCTGGCATCTCCAACCCCACTAGACCTTCAGTCCTCTCTGAAACCTGCTCTGAGAGGAATGAAGGTGTAGAATTAGGTGTGTCACAGCCAAGTGCTTCCGGGAACTCTGCCAGTGGTACATCCACATCCGATTATAGCAGGCAAATGTCCCTGCCCCAGCTGCTGGACCGGCGGAAGAAGTTTACTCCCAGCCATCCACATGCCCAGCGGTTGAATGCTAGCTTGGCTAAATTGCTAGCACTTCAACTGCTGCCTTTTCAGTTGGTAGACTCGGCCCCCTTCCGTGAGTTTGTACAATGTGCGGTTCCTCAGTGGCAGGTCCCCAAACGCCACTTTTTCTCATGGAAGGCGATTCCGGCTCTCTACCGGCATGTGGAAGGCAATGTCCTTGCCTCGCTGGACAGGGCGGTCAGCGGTAAGGTGCATATTACCGCTGACTCATGGTCCAGCAGGCATGGACAGGGACGTTACCTGTCTTTCACGGCCCATTGGGTCACTCTTCTGGCTGCTGGGAAGGATGCAGGAGAAGGTGCAGTAGTGTTGGAGGTTGTTCCGCCACCACGCCTCCAAAATGCTACTATTGGTTGTGACACACCTCTCTCCTCCACCCCCTCCTCTTCTTCTTCCTCCATGGCCTCTTCCAGTGCTCTGTCCTCAGAACCAGCGGTGCTCCGTAGGCGTTCCAGGGGCTACGCAAGTACGCAGGCAAAACGATGCCATGCCGTGCTTGCGCTGGTTTGTTTGGGGGACAGGAGCCACACTGGGGCGGATGTTTTGTCAGCTCTGCAGGGGCAGGCCGAGAGGTGGTTGACGCCATGCCAGCTTAAGCCAGGAATGGTGGTTTGCGACAATGGCACCAACCTCCTCTCCGCCCTCCAACAGGGACAACTGACCCATGTGCCCTGTGTAGCTCACGTCCTTAACCTGGTGGTGCAGCGGTTCTTGGGCAGGTACCCCGGCTTACATGATGTCCTGAAGCAGGCCAGGAAAGTCTGTGTGCATTTCTGCCGATCATTTAATGCCTGTGCTCGGCTGGCTGAGCTCCAAAAGGAGTTGAACCTGCCCAAGAACCGCCTTATATGTGACATGCCCACCAGATGGAACTCAACATTGGCCATGCTGCAGCGGCTGCACACGCAGCAGAGGGCCATCAATGAGTACCTGTGCAACTACGGCACCAGGACAGGGTCAGGGGAGCTTGGTTTTTTCTCACCACACCAGTGGGGCATGATCAGGGATGCATGCACTGTCCTGTCACCGTTTGAGGAGGCCACAAGGATGGTGAGCAGTGACAGTGCATGCATCAGTGACACTGTACCTCTTGTCCACCTCTTGGAGCATACGCTGCGTGGAATAATGGACAGGGCACTTGAGGCAGAACAGAGGCAGGAAGAGGAGGACTTCCTTGCCTCTCAAGGCCCCCTTTATCCAGACAGTGTTCCTGCTGTGCCACCCATCACACAGGAAGAGGGTGAGGAGGAGGAAGAAGAGGAGGAGGATGATTGTGTCAGCATGGAGGTGGAGGCTGGCACTCAGCATCAGCATCAGCAGCAGCAGTCTTATAGGGATGATTTACAGTCCCAAGAAACACGTGGACTTGTACGTGGCTGGGAGGAGGTAGCTGCGGATCATGTTGTCCTTAGTGACCCAGAGGACTCCGGACCGAATGCCTCAGCTAACCTACGCTACATGGCCTCCCTGATCCTGCAAAGCCTGCGGAAGGATCCTCGTATTCTTCGGATCAAGGAGAGGGACCATTACTGGCTGGCCACTCTCCTTGATCCACGGTACAAGGGTAAGGTTGCCGACCTTATCTTGCCATCGCAGAGAGAGCAGAGGATGAGACATCTCCGGGAGGCCTTGCAGAAAGCTCTGTGCAACGCGTTCCCAGAGACTGGGAGGTCACAAACTCCTGGTCCTGGACAACGTGTTGCTGAGGCATCAGTCAGAAGGAGCGGTGGAGAAGGTGGCCGTCTGACTGATGCTTTCAGACAATTTTTTAGTCCGCAGCCCCAAGGTATGATTGGTTCCAGCACCCATCGCCAGTGTCTAATTTACATGGTGCAGGAATACCTAGGGGCAAGGTCAGACTTGGACACCTTTCCCACTGAAAATCCTCTGGCTTACTGGGTCTTGAGGATGGATCACTGGCCAGAGCTTGCACAGTATGCAATTGAGCTACTGGCCTGTCCTGCATCCAGCGTTCTTTCGGAACGCACCTTCAGTGCTGCTGGTGGCTTTGTTACCGATCACAGGGTGCGCCTGTCCACCGAATCAGTTGATCGACTGACCTTCATCAAGATGAATCAGTCTTGGATCACCCACAGCTACCAAGCACCTGAAGCTGATGTAACCGAACAATTTTTTTTGAAATACCACATCCCTTCAAGACTGCCTATGCTGATGCTGAGTGACTGTCCTGTTATGTTGATTGTCTATCCTCTTCCTCCTCCGCTGATATGTTGGAAGAACATTTTTGGTTCTGGGTGATGCCAGCAGCCCAATTTTTCTGCCCCTGTTTAACAGGGGCGTTTAATTACAATTTTTGATGCAATGCTTTGCAGCAGGGCTAATTCCTGCAATAAAACTAGAGTATATGGCAGAGGTTGCAGTGTGATGGCACCAGCACCAGTGCCTAAGGCCCAATTTTTCTGCCCCTGTTTAAGAGGGACATGTAATTACAATTCTTGATATAATATTTCACAGGAGGGCCCCTTCCTGTGCCCACCCAGAGTAACGGTGAGGACTTATAGTGTTGTGGCACCAGCACCACAACCACCAAAGGTCAATTTTTCTACCACTGTTCAACAATGGCATGTAATTACAATTCTTGATATAATCGTTCACAGCAGGGCGCTCCAGCGCCCACCAAGAGTCACTTTCAGGGCTTACAAAGTTGTGGCAAAACCAACACCTTGTTCCGCCATTTCTGCAGAGCATATAGGGCAGGCCCCTACTTACTAACATCCAACTTACAAACATCAGACAGCAGCAAGTGAGATGAAAAAAGATGGACGACAAAACAAATTATACAGGGGTGATAACCCTTCCCTATGTTTTCCAAAAAGCTTAAAAATAGTATTTTTTGACTGGAGCTACACTTTAAAAATGTACCAGTTGAAAATTACAAACAGATTCAACTTAACACAACAAACCTACACAGTCCCTGTCTTGTTTGCACCGCCTGTATACTGCTGTTCTGAGTATATAGGGCCTGGGGGCCACACGCATTTCCTTTTTTTAATATGGGTACGGGGTTCCCCTTAATATGCGTACAAGACCCAAATAGGTTGGTAATGGTCAGGGAGGGCTACCCATGCCATTTTTCTGAATGATTTTCAACCATATTGCAGGAACCAGATATAACATTAAAACCGCAAGCAGTTTTAAATGGTGTTATTTCCGTTTAATGTCATTTTGTGCAGGGACTGTTCTAAACACGGGAAACACGTGGCACTTCACAGGCATACTACAGACACCCCCCAGGCACCATATTTAAAGGAATATTTCACTTTTTTTGTCACTTTAATCGTCATTAAAATCAGTGCTCCCGCCAAAACGGCCGTTTTTAAAACCTTTTTTTGCATTGACCCATGTCCCCTGAGGCAGGAGTCAGGTCCCCAAACCCTTTTTAGGATAGTATCTTGCATATTAGCCGTTAAAATTAGCACTTTCCATTTCGAACGTTCGAGTCCCATAGACTTCAATGGGGCTCATCCCTAATAGTGAGTAGTATGTACAGGAGAGGAGTTTGGAGGGTATGACAGTGGGCACTATGTATAGGAGAGAAGTGTTGGAGGTATGGCAGTGGGCACTATGTATAGAAGAGAAGTGTTGGAGGTATAACAGTGGGCACTATGTATAGGAGAGGAGTGTGGAGGGTATGACAGTGAGTAGTATGTACAGGAGAGGAGTATGGATGGTATAGCGGTGGGCACTATGTATAGGAGAGGAGTATGAAGGGTATGGCGGTGGGCACTGTATAGGAGAGGAGTGTGAAGGGTACGACAGTGGACACTATGTACAGGAGAGAAGTGTATAACAGCGGGCACTATGTACAGGTGAGGAGTGTGTAGGATATGACAGCGGGCGTTATGTATAGGAGAGAAGTGTGGAGGGTATGACAGTGAGCAGTATGTACAGGAGAGAAGTGTGGAGAGTATGACAGTGGGCACTATGTATAGGAGAGAAGTGTGGAAAGTATGACAGTGGGCACTATGTATAGGAGAGAAGTGTGGAGAGTATGACAGTGGGCACTATGTATAGGAGAGAAGTGTGGAGAGTATGACAGTGGGCACTATGTATAGGAGAGAAGTGTGGAGAGTATGACAGTGTGCACTATATATAGGAGAGGAGGATGAAGTAATCTGGGAAGGAAAAATGTAAAGGTTTGTGGAAGGATGTTTAGGGACTTGCGTAGTGGTTAAGCGGGCCAGACATGGATTGCAATTACACCAATTAAGCAGAGACCAGCCATAGTCGATCTATGTATGGGCTAGCTGGTTTTACACAAGTCAACCTATTAACCGACTTGAGTGCAACCAGCCTGTCAGGTTTTCCCCAAAACAATGCCAGCTATAGTTAGCAACACTAATCATTGTATTCACTGGCAGAACACAATAACACTGAGGGAGTGATTGCCCCATTCACAGGGCAGCAGGTGAGAGGGTGTGTGGGGACAGGCTGGGGAGAGATACTAGTCAATCGTAGTTATTTGTTAATAATTTTTTTTTTTTTCTCCTCATGGGTAATCTTGTCATTCCCTTCTGTTCATCACCATCAACACACACCTATCCATCATTCCCTCACTTACTTGCATTCCCGTACTTATACTCCCATGCACATATTTAATTTATTCCCCTTTACCTACACCTTATTAATATTATATTTATTCATCTTCACAAACCCTCAACATAGCATCACACTGTTTTTTGTTTATCACCCTTTTAGGCTACTGTGGGGCTTATGGTATTTTTGTTATTATTTTTTTAAATTCTTTGCAATAATATTATTTTTGTGCATACCTATAATCACCAATTTATCCCTAGATATTTTGGTTCCAACAATCACTACATTCTCCACCCTTGGGTACACCTTCCTATACTGGTGCATTTTTTCCGTGCCAGATATCGCATCCATTTCTTTGCCGCCTCAGTTCCCGTGTGGTGAGTGTGTTCCTGGCCCGCCCAGCGTCCACCGCCGCGCGCTGCACTTGTCGTCCGGACTGGTGAGTCCACTCTGGCCAAACTACCTATTTGTATCACATTTTCATTAGTCTATTTCTACCTATTGGTCAGTATATTATTTATACATTCTTATTTTATTTTATAGGAACTTTTATGGTAGCATCAGCTCCTGATGAGTGGGGAGACACCCACGAAACGCGTCGAGCTTTATAATTTGATGTCCTAGACACATTGTATATGGAACCATATCTACCAGTTCTTGATCTATTATTATATATTGAATTTTGTTTTACATCTATTAGATGCATTTTTACCTTGTGGATATATCTGTCGATGTCGGGCATGCTGTCATAGGCATCATTATGCCACATTACCCTATTAACTTAATTATTACTATTATGTGCAATCAAATGTGGATACTATATATCATGTTTTTATTGTATTGATGTCTATATATATTATGAATTTGATTTATTTATAACAAATAGTTTTTTATCGAATAATGATTAAAATAAACAAACATGTTAAAATTCTCTTTTACTATCCAAGTGCTTCATTTAAAGTCCCACTCCCCCTTTTTTTTGTACTAAACAACATATATTCTTCAGCAGACAGCGGGTATTTGAACACGGGGAGAGGGCCGGAAGACTCCTAGCATACCTTTCAAACCTAAATGACAAACCCCCGGTGGTAGTATCCTTACGGACTCCACAGGGCGCCGGGGTCCCCGACCCCGCCTCTGTGGCTGATATGTTCAGGACTTTCTACCGGGAGCTGTATCAGACCCACCTCACGCACACGAGTCAGGACATACAAGCAGAACTACACGCGATCGAGTTCCCGAGGCTCAATGTTGACCAAGTTAAGATGTTGGAAGCCCCTATATCTAGTGAGGTGGTAGCAGAGGCAGTTTCTCAACTAGCCAAGTCCAAAGCCCCGGGCCTAGATGGCCTACCCCTAGAATTTTATTCAACCTTCTCCGAAGTTCTTACCCCCACTCTAACAAAACTATACCATAACATATTTAGCGAAGGGATTCTCCTCCCATCTATGCAAGAGGTGCAAATTATAGTACTCCTCAAGCCGGGGAAGGATCCGGGATACCCTGAATCCTACAGACCTATATCCCTGTTACAAGTGGATATCAAGATCTTGGCGAAGATCTTGGCCACTAGGCTAAATCGAGTTATACTGTCTCTTGTCCACCCCGATCAAACCGGATTTATGCCGGGGAAGAACACGGCTATGAACATCCGGCGGTTGTTTATGAATCTACAGGCGCGCCATGAAAACGTGGGCTCGCGAGTCATTGTAGCGTTGGACACAGCGAAAGCGTTCGACTCGGTAGAATGCCCCTACCTGTGGGAATGCCTCGTTAGCTTCGGATTCGGACCCAACTTCCAGAAATGGATACGTATTCTATACCAGTCGCCTAAGGCCAGAGTTTTTGTCAATGGGTGGATGTCAGAGCAGTTCCCACTGGAGAGGGGGACTAGACAGGGATGTCCCCTGTCCCCTCTCCTGTACGCCCTGGCGGCAGAACCTCTGGCCATGGCTATTAGGGCATCCCCAGATATAGAGGGCCTGCGTGTTGGAAATACATTGGACAAAATAGGTCTTTACGTGGACGACACGCTCTTATATTTGGCTGACCAAGGTCCATCTCTCCGGGCTGCACTGACCATCATTGAACACATGGGCAATTATTCAGGGCTACGTATGAACTGGGACAAGTCCCAAATTCTCCCTATTGACCAGTTTCCACCACCACAGAACACCCCAGAACTTCCTTTGCAGAGGTTGGGGGAGATTAAATACCTGGGGGTGCAGGTCACAAGAGACCTGAGGGACTACTGCACACGTAATATAGAACCCCTATTTACGCTGCTCAAACTTAAGACACAGGCCTGGACCAAATTGCCTTTGGGGGTTATGGGCAGGATCAATTTAGTGAAAATGGTACTCTTGCCCAAAATTCTATACATGGTCTGGCACGCCCCGCTACGTCTCCCTCTTAGATTATTTAAAAAACTGGAGAGCATCCTCAACACTTTTGTATGGGGTCACGGCCGGCATAAATTGGCCTGGCAGACGCTTAAAAATCCCGCGAACATGGGGGGAGCCTCGCTCCCGGACTTACAAGATATTACATTGCAGCACAGTTATCCCATCTTCACTATTTTAATACAACAGAGGCCTCTAGATATCGAGCCCTGGTAGGAGACAACCCGGGTAATCCTATAATGACCCCACTGCAGGCCATTTTCAGGGGCGGACAAATACACAGGCGGCCTTGTAGATATAATGATGGCATGCTGGAACACCATCAAAAAACCTGGGAAACGGCCTTAAGGAAATTAAATATAGGGCACATCCACTCACACACACCACTCTGGGCCAACATCCATTTGGTGGAACTACAACAGCTCCCTGACGCGGGACTTTGGGCCTCGTACGGGGTGGTATATTTATATCAGGTGATGACGGAGCTGGGTCCGAAGTCATTTCGCTCTCTCCAGGAGGAATTTGCACTACCGCAGCGCCTACAGTTTGGCTACCTCCAATTGCGCCATGCGTTGAAAGCCCAATTTAGAAATACAGAGCTGTCTCTTACACGCCCCCCAGCTCATTGATATACTCCTGGACGCAGACTCCAGAAAACTGATTTCCAATCTCTACTCCACACTTCACCTCCCCAAGACAGTAGCAGTCATCCAGAAAGACAAGGCAAACTGGGAACCAGATCTGGGGGACATTACCGACACTGACTGGGATGAAATCCTAGATAATGTCCCGAAGATGTCTCACAAGCTCTCAGATAGATTGACACAACTATACATTATCCACAGATCATACCTCACACCACAGAGACTCGCTAAATTCAGACCGGACCAATCAGCCAGCTGTCCCGCTTGTGGTCACAACCCCGGCACGTTCTATCACCAAATCTGGGAATGTGATAAATTGCAGCCGTACTGGCTACAGGTAGTTCAATTCTTACACGATGTCATGGGCTCTCCGGAGGCAGCAGGCCCAAGACTAGGTATCTTGGGACTGCTGCCCGACATCGACATCGACAATTATCAAGAAACATTTATTCACGAAACCCTGTTTGTAGCTAGGAAGGCAGTGGCCCGTATGTGGATGAGGAGTTCTCCTCCAACTATTGGTGACTGGAAAAGGGATGTCAACAACATGCTGCCGTTTAAAAAATTGATATATCAACACAGGGGATGTTTACAAAAGTTTTCCAAAATATGGGACAGATGGATAGGTGATGGGGAAACCTGTATGTAAAAATTGGATAAATGCAGGGGTTAACTACAGTAACGTCAGGATGAATCGGCAATGAGACACAGAGTGAAAGAAGGCAACAGGAAAACTACCTGCTTGAAGGGGGGGGGGGGGGGTATGGTATACCAAGTGCATTTTCCCCTGGTCGATCACGGCATGGTGTGTTAGTTGTGTATTCTGATGACTCTGTAACATCTGATTGGCTTGTACTGCTATGCCATTACTCTGTTTCATGAGATTGTTTTATTGAGTGTTGAATATGTTTGTAACCGCATATACTTAATAAAGTTGTTTTTTCCCCCAAAAAAACAGGTACCTAACATGTCACGCTTTAAAATTGCGCACACTCGTGGAATAGCACCAAACTTCAGTACTTAAAAATCTCCATCGGGGACGCTTTCAATTTTTTTTTTTTTTTTTTTTTTTTACAGATTTCATGTTTAGAATTACACATGACATCTAGTGCTAGGATTATTGCTCTCGCTCTAACAAACACGCCTTTTGTAATCTGTGTGCATCTGGCTCCGATACTAGCCAGTGCCTCCTCAGCCACTGACCTCACCGCATGTCCCTGGTGTGAACTGCCTGCAAGTTGTATGCGGTTGATCCACCACACTGGATTCGCAGGGTTCCCACATTGCTGCAGTGTGAACTAGCCCTTAATCAAGACCTAGAAAGAAAACATTAAACTGCGCTCCATGGAATTGGGAGTCTGTCCCACGCAGAGCTCTGTCAGACTCCCAGTAAAACCAGCCCTGGGATTAACTTTACTAATGCAGGGTAAAGAACTATCCTTCTTTATTATGAAGTCTTTGCTGGTATTACCTTCGATTGTAAATCTAAGAATGTAGGAACATGTATCCCATCAATAACTTTTCCTGTCATTTTAACCACTTAAGGACCGCCGCATGGCAATGTACGTCGGCAGAATGGCACCGACAGGCACAAGCACATACATGTATGTGCTTGCCTTCCAGCGGGTGGGTGGTCCGATCGGACCCCCTCCCGCTGGATGCGGTGGTCCGTTTCGCTTCAGGAGCGATCCCGGATGAGGGGATGGCCGTTGGTTTCTTGCCATTCCCTCTCGATCGCTCCTGGCGAATGAGAAGCTTCCGCCGCCTGTGTAGTGTAAACACAGGCAGGGAGGAAGTGATGTCATTCTCCTCGGGGCGGTCTTTTTGACCGGACTGCTAGGAGAACACATAGTAAGTGTGCACCAACACTACACTGACATGTAGCTACACATAGGCACACAAATCCCCCCCGATCACCCCCCGAAAGCATACACCTCCCGTAGTGGTATAGTATCTGAACAGATCAATATCTGATCTGCTAATTAGTTGCACGTGGCGCTGTTACCTGTGTGCCTTTCAGTCAACACTCCCTAATCTTCTAGAAAATCATATCCCACATCATACAAAATGTGATAAATAATAAACACTTAGGTAAATACCCAAATTTACATTTAGATTAAGTGTACAGTGACATAAATGAACAAACGTGAATATAGTCCATCCGCCAAATACCAAAAAAAATCTAAAATGTATAGAAAAATATATTATCTATAAAAATAAACCAAAAAAAATGATTATATATAATATCCAAATAATAGAGAGTCTTTTTATAAAAGCGTGAGCAAATCTCCAGTGTTTAAGTCTCCTTATACACGTGACTCCTTCACCACACCATCCGTGCTTAATGACCCCCCTTCGTGAAAAAACTCACCAAATGCTAAGCCTTACACTCTCGTGTGAGGCAAAAGGGCTTGCAACAGATCTCTCAAGATGTAATTTGGATATCAGCACATCCGATTTTATCTTCTCCAATTGCGTACTTCAATGTGTATATATGAATACCTCAAAGAAAAATCACAGAGGGAGACCCCAATAGTGTAATACTGCAATCACTCTTTAATGTAAAAAATCGCACTCTTTATGCACTCACATGAACTTAAAAGGGTAAAATCACTTCAAAAGGATAAAGAAACTTGCTTCACAAATCCACTCCACAACAGCATTCTGAATACGTCGGGGCATTGGTGGTCACAGCGGACTTATTAGATACGGTACTGGATCACTTAATCTCACCCCTCCTCGTGCGTCCCGCCTGGTCCCACACAGCAGGTCCGTTCGAAAAAGGCGCCTTCAGATCAGATGATTCAGTTCACTTAGTCCTGTACCTCCTTCCCAGCTCCGTGTATGTCAGCTCAATGTTCACCAGATAGCCACGCCACTGATCTTACCAGAAAATGGGCATTTTGCAAGTTTCAGCTCACATTGATTTCAGTGAGGTTCTGGTTTGGCTTCCGAACGTCTTTGAAGTTCGCCGAATCCATTCGGCGAACTTCAAAGACGTTCGGAAGCCAAACCAGAACCTCACTGAAATCAATGGATTCGGCGAACTTCAAAGACGTTCGGAAGCCAAACCAGAACCTCACTGAAATCAATGTGAGCTGAAACTTGCAAAATGCCCATTTTCTGGTAAGATCAGTGGCGTGGCTATCTGGTGAACATTGAGCTGACATACACGGAGCTGGGAAGGAGGTACAGGACTAAGTGAACTGAATCATCTGATCTGAAGGCGCCTTTTTCGAACGGACCTGCTGTGTGGGACCAGGCGGGACGCACGAGGAGGGGTGAGATTAAGTGATCCAGTACCGTATCTAATAAGTCCGCTGTGACCACCAATGCCCCGACGTATTCAGAATGCTGTTGTGGAGTGGATTTGTGAAGCAAGTTTCTTTATCCTTTTGAAGTGATTTTACCCTTTTAAGTTCATGTGAGTGCATAAAGAGTGCGATTTTTTACATTAAAGAGTGATTGCAGTATTACACTATTGGGGTCTCCCTCTGTGATTTTTCTTTGAGGTATTCATATATACACATTGAAGTACGCAATTGGAGAAGATAAAATCGGATGTGCTGATATCCAAATTACATCTTGAGAGATCTGTTGCAAGCCCTTTTGCCTCACACGAGAGTGTAAGGCTTAGCATTTGGTGAGTTTTTTCACGAAGGGGGGTCATTAAGCACGGATGGTGTGGTGAAGGAGTCACGTGTATAAGGAGACTTAAACACTGGAGATTTGCTCACGCTTTTATAAAAAGACTCTCTATTATTTGGATATTATATATAATTTTTTTTTGGTTTATTTTTATAGATAATATATTTTTCTATACATTTTAGATTTTTTTTTTGGTATTTGGCGGATGGACTATATTCACGTTTGTTCATTTATGTCACTGTACACTTAATCTAAATGTAAATTTGGGTATTTACCTAAGTGTTTATTATTTATCACATTTTGTATGATGTGGGATATGATTTTCTAGAAGATTAGGGAGTGTTGACTGAAAGGCACACAGGTAACAGCGCCACGTGCAACTAATTAGTTAATTATATTTTTAGCACTAGTTTTGTATGCACCTTTATATATTTTGACAGTTTGTAACAAGTGGCAGCTAAGGTGTAGAATTTGTGTCATTTAAGCGCTGTGGTGATACACTAGGTAAAGGGTTCGGTGTGTGTGTATCTTTAATAATCAATATCTGATCTGATCAGATCTATACTAGCGTCCCCAGCAGTTTAGGGTTTTCAAAAAAACGCAGTTAGCGGGATCAGCCCAGATACCTGCTAGCACCTGCGTTTTGCCCCTCCGCCCAGCCCACCCAAGTGCAGTATCGATCGATCACTGTCATTTACAAAACATTAAACACATAACTGCAGCGTTCGCAGAGTCAGGCCTGATCCCTGCGATCGCTAACAGTTTTTTTTGGTAGCGTTTTATATTTAAATCCTGAAGGCAGTGCTTGGTTTTCGGGGTCCCGTACGTGGCTAGGCTCCCAAAAAGTCCCCCACGTGTGGTATCCCCGTACTCGGGAGAAGAAGCAGAATTTATTTTGGGGTATAATTTCACTTATGCCCATAGCATGTGTGAGCAATATATCATTTAGTGACAACTTTGTGCAAAAAAATAAATAAATTGTAATATTCCTGCAACTTGTGGCAAAATATAAAATATTTCATGGACTCAACATGCCTCTCAGTAATTAGCTTGGGGTGTCTACTTTCCAAAATGGGGTCATTTGGGGGGTTTTGTGCTATTTTGCCATTTTATGGCCTTTCGAAACTGTGATAGGTAGTGAGGAGTGAAATCAAAAATTTGCACCCTTAGAAATCCTGAAGGCAGTGATTGGTTTTCGGGTTGCCGTACACGGCTAGACTCCCAAAAAGTCCCACATATGTGGTATCCCCATACTTAGGAGAAGCAGCAGAATATATTTTGGGGTGCAATTCCACATATAACTATGGCATGTGTGAGCAATATATCATTTAGTGACAACTTTTTGTAAACTTTTTTTTTTTTTGCGTCATTATTCAATCACTTGGGACAAAAAAAAAATATTCAATGGGCTCAACATGCCCCTCAGCAATTTCCTTGGGGTGTCTACTTTCCAAAATGGGGTCATTTGGGGGGGTTTGTACTGCCCTGGCATTTTAGCACCTCAAGAAATGAGATAGGCAGTCATAAATTAAAAGCTGTGTAAATTCCAGAAAATGTACTCTAGTTTGTAGACACTATAACTTTTGCGTAAACCAATAAATATATGCTTATTGACATTTTTTTTTTACTAAAGACATGTGGCTGAATACATTTTGGCCTAAATGTATGACTAAAATTTAGTTCATTCGATTTTTCTTATAACAAAAAATAGAAAATATATATATATATTTTTAATTTTTTATATCGTAAAAAATAAATATCGCAGAGGCAATCAAATACCATCAAAAGAAAGCTCTATTTGTGTAAAGAAAAGGACGCAAATTGCGTTTGGATACAACATTGCATGACCGCGCAATAACCAGTTAAAGCAGTGCAGTGCGAAATTGTAAAAAGACCTCTGGTCCTTAGGCTGACAATTGGTCCGGGGCTGAAGTGGTTAAACTGTTTCACAGACACCCCGCTACAGTACACATGTGTAGTATCATGCAATCATCATAAATTAATTTATTTTGTGGGTGTTTTTGGTGGTGGATAATGTTAATGGCATAAAAATATACAGCTAAAGTTTAAAAACTTTTTTTTGCTATTTTGGGCAAGTTTAGTTTAATAATAAAACACCACCAGGAGATATCCCATACCATTTACCATAAAATGAAAGCCCAATGTGACCTGAAAAAAACAAGATATACTCCACCTGGATATGCAAAGTAGTTGATGTTATGTGCAGTTTTATGCTGCGTACACACGTAGCCGACTATCCGGCGGACTTTCCGAACGGGCTACTTGCCCACACACGGCACTTTTTCAGCGGACTAATACGGCGTACTAAGTCTGCCAGACTATCCGCCGTACTTTTGAAATGAACGGACTCGCCCCCACACACGTGGAGGAAGGCACCCCTCATGTTGAGGGCACGCGGCCTGATACGGCTCAGGGGGGGGGGGGGCGCTCGCTTGTCCCCCCCTTTCCTGGCCGGCCGGGTAGCGTGCTCGGACAAGGGTCTGATGTGGACCTGGGGGGGACCCCCACGCCAATTTTTTCGGCGTTGGGGGTTCCCCTTTAAGTCCATACCAGGTGACGGGGCCAGCAACGCCTCCTTCACTGGCCCCAGCTACCTGGAGACGTGCTCAAAATGAGCGGACTTTTCTCCGGGCGGGAAAAGTCAGTTCATTTCAAAAGTACGGCGGACTGGCACTCACACAGCCGGACAGTCCGCTGAAATGCGAGTCCGGCGGGAAGATTGGAGTGCAAAAATACTTTCTAAGTCCACCGTACTTTTGGGTAAAAAAAGTCCGCCGGAGGCTACACACGGGCGGATTGTCCGGCGGACTTGAGTTTGCCGGACTTTTCCACCGGATTGTTTGATCGTGTGTACGCGGCATTACTAACACTAAAGCTGCAAAATTGGCTTTGGGCATTAAAGTGGAACTAAACTTACCTTTGCTCCAACGGTCCTGTCCGTGATTGGTGCTGGCATACTTACATAGTTAATTTGACTGAAAAAAGACACTAGTCCACTGAGTTCAACCAACATAGACAAAAACAAAAAACAAGAAAAGAAAACACACAAATTGAAAACTTCCATATACACTATCCTATACCCACAGTTGATCAGAGGAAGGCAACCCCCCCCCCCCCCTTCCAATAAACCATGAATCAATTTTCTCCAATCAGGGGGAGGGGACGATCCCCAGAGAGGCAATTGACTATTACTTGGATCGACTTCACCTATAAATATTAGTATCCAGTTATATTTTGTGCATTTAGGAAAGAATTCAGGCCTTTTTTTAAAACCCTATCTACTGAGCTAGCCAGAACCAGCTCTTAAGGGAGTCTTTCACACTGTGAAGAAACCTTTCTGTATTTGGAGACTACATCTCTTCCTCTAGACATTTATATTAGATATTTGGACGTTACATTTCTTTTCCTTTAGAGGTAAAAAGTCCCCTCTTGTGCTTTGTAATGACCTTAAAGGATATACCTCTACCCCGGGTTCACTATATGGATGAGTTATGTATTTGTACATGGTGATCATATTCCCCCTTAGCCAATTGCCCACTGCGCTATAGGGGAATGACAGCTATGGCTACAAGTGGTCGTCCAGTTATAGGAGGGTGTCTATTGAGGTCTTCCCAGAACCATGCCCCCCTGAGCACCTGTATCGTTGTGCATTCAGTGTAAAGGGGTAAAGGGCCAATCACAGCTGATCACAATGTTAACACACTTGCCAATTACTGGCATTCCTCTCCTCGCACTGTCACAGTGTGACCGGTCAGTGTGAAAGGGGACATCTATGCTGATAATCAGGGCACTGATCTACAGTGCCACCCCCACCACCAGGGGCCACCAGTCTCAGCTTGGCTCGAGTCTGCGTCAAAGCTCTCCCCTGAGGACGGGGGGCAGGGACCACCGAAGCACCGCCTCCATCCTGGCAACGAACGTGTCAAGGACCGCCGACAGAGAGCCCAGAGGCACTGCGTGCAGACGAGCTGGTTGCAGTAGCCTGGAGTTTGGGGGAAGAAACACCAGTTTCGGAAGCCACGCTGACCCACCCTGTCTGCCACCTGTTGGAGACTAGGACAGGTGTATAGTCCCACCCTCCTAGCTGCTGCAGGCTGAGGGGCACCCACCGCAGGGCTCACCACCCTGACCGGGTTCTGTGCCATTAAGCTAGTAGTGCCTGTGTCCTGTGTCAGCTCCTAGGTGTCTGTGAGAAGAAACCGCGCTGTTCTGAGCCTCAAGGAGCAGCGCTGGGCATAAAAAGCCACGCTGGGCTACAACAAAATGGTTGCCGAGCGTCCAGTATAAAGGACATAATCCTGACCATGCTTCTCCCTGAGTCACACCAAACATGGCCAAACAACTGAACACAGAAAGGGACAGTGAAAAAAGACAGAAAATGGCAGAACAGCGCTATGGCGATCAGCATGTGCAGACCTCCAGACACCCAGCGGGGAGACAACAGACACCCAGGGGCACAGCCACCCAGCGCAGCCCCCCACCCAAGGTGAGAGCCCCCCAGGGAACCCCTATCTATATGGCACACACACCGCTCAGCAGCCCATGCAGCATCCCCCACAGGGGCAGAGAGGGGAGATAGGGACAGGGAGAGAAGAGAGGGACCCCCGAATCGAACTCCCAGGGAATGCCCAGCTGCTTAGCCCCATCGAGGCAGGGAGAGCTGTACTTACCATCCGGACGAGCTGGGGACATTCCATCACAGACCCACTCCCGAAAAGTACGGGGCGGCTGCTAGCCACGGCACACTGTGACTCAGACATCAGTAGCCCTGGAGCATATGTGTGCCCCGGAACATTGCGCTCACCGACCGCCCCTGGAGCCTGAGGGGCATGTCGTGGCTGACCCAGCGCGTAGCTATGGTTTTCACATGCTCGCTGGCCAGGCTGGGGAGACTACAAGGATAAGGGTATCCAGCCTGTCACCCAGCCGGCTGTTGATAGTAGATCACAGGATCTTAATCTTGCGCAAAAAGTCACGCTTCTGCATAAAAATACCTGGACCGATGAGCCTGCAGGGTTCCAAGGTCTATCTCCTTCACAAGGCAGAAAAAAAACTGAGGCTGCAGGAAGCAGGCTGGGGGGTTGTTACTGAAGGGACACCCCTTGGGCAGAACTAGAAAGTTCTGTTTTTGTACATGTTAACATGTTCTGCCTAGTCCTCTCCTGAAGGTGGCGTAACAACCCGATGGTCAAGAATAAAGGAGCTGTGTCAGTCAATGAACGTAAGAGAAATTTGTGCGAACACTGTGTGGCAGCACGCAGGTAAAGTCACCTGGTTGTATCCAGGATGGGAAATATGTGTGCCCTAGATTCAGGCTTTATGCAGACCTCTACAAAAAACCCCAGCATGCTTAGGGAGATGCTCCATCCTGGAACCAGTTTTGTGTTGTATAGACTGGGGAGTGTGACACCTGTTCTGTGCGGTGAGTTAACGCCTGTGTGGCAAACCTCTACAACAGAGACAGGGACTGGTGCAGCACAAGGCTGCACTCAGTTGTTAGACAGGGAATCTAAGTGTGTAGTTAGAGGTCAAGCTGACCAGGATTTATTTTCATGTTTTATTTTTGTTTGGCTGTTATATGTATCACTGCATGTAGCATAAATAAACCGCATCTTTTGTTTTTTGCACCTACAACGCTGTCTGCTGTGCCTGATTTTGTGTTGTGAACCCTTCCAGGGGGTCACACACACCCGCTGCCGAGCTAACCCCTCACAGTTGGTGGAGAATGCGGGCAGTTTTTTTTTTGCAATTTTTTTTAAAGGCCAGCATGGAGGAGATACTGAGACAGCTGGCTCTAGCAAATGCAAATCAGCAGCAAACAAATGCGGCTTTACAAAAGAGCCTTGCAGCTCAGCAGAAAGCTCACCTGCAGAGTCTGGAAGCTCAGCAACAAGCCCAGCAGCAATCTGAAGCCCGCTTCATAGACCTGTTGCAGAAGCAAGAGCAGAATTTTCAACAGAAAATAGAGACATTAATACAGCAATGTCCGCAGACCAATGAAGCAAGTGGTTACAATAATACCGCATCCTTTGGTGTGAGCCGTTTATTGACAAAAATGACTGGAGAGGATGATCCGGAGGTGTTTTTGACCACATTTGAAAGGACTGCTGAAAGGGAAAAGTGGCCTAAGGAGCAATGGGCTGGACTGGTGGCCCCTCTGTTAACTGGGGAATCGCAGAAAGCTTATTATGACCTAGAGCCTGACCAAGCAAAAGACTATGTGGTGCTAAAAACAGAAATATTGGCACGGCTGGGTGTCACCCTGGCCGTCCGGGCTCAGCGTGTGCATAATTGGACTTTTCATTTTGGAAAACCCCCCAGGTCTCAAATGTATGATCTCATTCACCTGAGCAGGAAGTGGCTGCAGCCAGAGACTTTGACCCCACCAAACATTGTGGAACGTGTTGTTATGGATCGTTTCCTGAGAGCTCTTCCTACTGCCATCCAAAAATGCGTAAGCCATGGAGACCCAGAAAATGCAGATAAACTTGTGGATCTGGTTGAGAGGTACTTGGCTACAGAGAACCTGACCACCTCTTCCAGGGACTCAAGGACTTTCCACCCTAAGACCAGATCATCCTCAGTGGCGGGTAAGATGACTCCAAGGGGTGAGGGTGGAGAGAGTGAGAGTGTGGGAGTTCTACCTAAGGTCTGGCGGGAGCAGCCCAGGAAGCGCATGCTGCAAGAGACAGCGAAAAAGATTATTTGCTACCGCTGCTGGCAAGAGGGACATATTGCAGCCAATTGCCCCGTTGTGGATGAGCCTATGCAATGTGACTTTATAAGGGAGAGACGTCAGTCGCTGTTTGCGACAGTTGCATGCACTGCCATTCGGGGACCTGAGAAACATTTATGTAAAATGTGTATTAATGGTAGAAATGTTGATGTGTTGCTGGATTCAGGTAGCCTGGTAACATTGATAAAAGCTGAATTAGTTACTACAGAGGTCTCTGGGAAGAACAGGGTGGCTGTTATTTGTGTGCATGGGGACACCCGAGAGTATCCTGCAACTTCAGTGTTTTTTGAGACCCCCAAAGGTAACCTCTCTCATCAGGTGGGGTTAGTGTCTCACTTACCACATGATGCTATTGTGGGAAGGGATTTTCCAAAATTCTGGAAACTCTGGGATTGTCCTGAGCCCCCCACTGGTGCCCCTATAAACCAGGAAGATGACCAGAATTCCTCTGGGAAGGACTCTCTGAATTTCCCTTGTCGGTATTGGCGGGGGAAACTCGAGAAACTGGGGAGGAGCCAACATCCTCAGATGAAAACATGCAGTCTGTGGAGTTTTCGGATCTTGAGGTTCACAGGGAAAATTTTGCCACAGAACAGTTAAAAGACCCCACCCTAATAAAGGCACGGGAAAATGTGGTGAAAATAGATGGCGAGTTAGTGAACACAGATAAGACTTGCCCTTATCCTTACTTCACTATGGAAAGGGACCTGCTGTATCGAGTGGCTCAAAGGGCAGAAGAAACCATTGAGCAACTTGTAGTGCCCAAACCTTACAGGAAGTTGGTGTTAGAATTGGCTCATGGGCACATTCTGGGAGGTTCCTGTACACAAACAAGGACTCTCGTATCTCTGAATCCCTGGTTGATGGGGGTGCCCCTATGGACTGGGAGTTATTGACCGTATCTGGCACTCTTCCCGGGATAGTTTCCCAGCTACTGTCTCTCCTTTTCCACCTTGGGAATCTATTGTCCAGCCCAGCTATCCAGGCGTGGCTTACCATACAGGCAGGCTGCCTACGTTTGCACCTATTTCCTACAACTTTTGTGGGGCATGGGGTTTTTTGTCGTGTGACCGCTCGTGAGCCGCGCCTCTGGGCTTCCGACCCTCACCCCACTGCTGGATTCTGTGGCGAGATGTATGGACCATATATCTTTCCTAACTTGTGAAGGACGTCCAAGCATGAACCTGGGTAAACTCCACCATTAAGCACTATAATTTATATGAACCTCTCGGCAATACTATACTGGACTATCTCTGAAGAAGACCCTAGTGGTTGAAACGCGTTAGAACTATAAAAAAATTTATTTTTGCTGTTACTAATCTTATACAGTATATTTATAGTTAGGTCTGCTTAGTGTATGCCCAATTGTCATTGTAATTTTTGTATATACAAGCTTGGTTCTATTTATATTTTTTATTTTAAATACTTGGGTGAAGCTCATGTTTTTACCATACAATAAAATAATCTTTTTTATATAGTATGCTACGCTTATTGTTTATTGCTGCCTAAAAATCCCGTTGGTGGGGGAATTTGTTTTATTTTTCTGATTTATAGGGGTGAGCAGCACCCTTCTTGCTCTTGTCAGCAGTGTGTTCCTTCCAATATTATAGAAAATTATTGTTCCTCCTGCCCTGTGTGTCAGAAGTCGGCACCTATGCCACATTTCCGTAACCCGCTGGTACCTCTTCCTATCATTGAGGTCCCCTTTGAGAGGATTGCAATGGATTTGGTAGGTCCGATAATGAAGTCCGCCAGGGGGCATCAGTACATTTTGGTTATATTGGACTATGCCACCCGTTATCCGGAAGCAATTCCTCTCCGAAATACCTCGGCCAAAACCATAGCCAAAGAGCTATCTCTTGTTGTTAGCCGTGTGGGTATTTGTAAGGAACTGCTTACGGACCAAGGTACACCCTTTATGTCCCGGGTTATGAAAGAATTATGCAAGTTGTACAAAGTGACGCAATTGCGTACATCTGTGTATCACCCCCAAACAGATGGGTTGGTTGAAAGATTCAACAAAACCCTTAAACAAATGTTAAAGAAGGTGGTGGATAGAGATGGAAAGAATTGGGACTGTCTAATACCCTATCTAATGTTTGCCATTAGGGAGGTACCCCAATCCTCTACAGGTTTTTCACCCTTCGAATTGCTCTATGGGAGACACCCAAGAGGGCTGCTGGATATCGCCAAGGAAACTTGGGAAAATGAGAGTTCTCCTCACAGGAGCGTGATTGAGCATGTCGCCCTGATGCAAGATAGAATTGCACAGGTAATGCCAATTGTAAAGGAACATTTAACCCAAGCGCAGTTAGCACAGCAGAGAGTGTACAACCGTGGGGCCAAGACCCATACTTTTTCCCCGGGGATAGGGTCTTGGTGCTAGTCCCTACGGTTGAAAGCAAATTTCTGGCCAAATGGCAAGGTCCATATGAAGTAATTGAAAAAATTAGTGAGGTGAACTACAGGGTTAGACAGCCAGGAAGGCGAAAGCCGGAGCAGATCTATCACGTCAATCTGCTGAAAGCCTGGAGGGATAGGTAATCCCTAGTCGCAGAGACTTTGTCACAAGTACAGCCTGATTGCTTAGTTCCTGAGGTTGGAATAGCAGACACCTTATCGAAACCCCAACAACAGGAGGTTAAAGAGTTTGTACTTCGTAACAAAGAGATTTTCTCTGAGCTTCCGGGACAAACATCTGGCGTAGAGCATGACATTATCACCCCGCCAGGAGAAAGGGTAAAACTAAAACCTTATAGAATACCAGAGGCCCGACGGGAGGCAATACGTGGGGAGGTTCAAAGGATGTTGGAATTGGGTGTGATAGAGGAGTCCCAGAGTGACTGGTCCAGTCCTATCGTACTAGTGCCCAAACCTGATGGGAGCTGGCGGTTTTGTAACGATTTTCGACAATTAAATAAAGTTAAAAAATTTGACACCTACCCCATACCACGTATAGATGAGTTGATTGACCGGCTGGGAACAGCCCGATATATGACAACTCTTGATCTCACCAAAGGCTATTGGCAAATTCCCCTGGCCGAGTCGGCCAAGGAGAAAACTGCGTTTGTAACCCCAGATGGGGCATTCCAATATAAGAGAATGCCGTTTGGGTTACAGAATGCACCGGCAACATTCCAGCGGAAAATGGATAAGATTCTGAGGCCTCATCAGAAATAGGCTGCAGCTTACCTGGATGATGTGATTATCCATAGCACAGACTGGGTCTCACATTTGCCGAAAGTACAAGCAGTCCTAGACTCTATCCGGGAAGCTGGGTTTACAGCCAATCCAAAGAAGTGTACCATTGGACAGGAGGAGGCCAAATATCTTGGGTACACTATTGGGAGGGGGGTGATAAAACCCCAAGTCAATAAAGTCGAGGCCATACAGAGTTGGCCACGTCCCAACAGCAAGAAACAGGTACGAGCCTTTCTGGGAATCGCTGGCTATTATCGACGATTCATTCCCCATTTTGCTTCTCAGGCTGTGCCCCTCACCAACCTGACAAAAGGGAAAGAGTCTGTCATGGTTAAATGGTCCCCAGAGGCTGAAGAAGCATTTCAGTCCTTAAAAACAGCCTTATGTAGCCAGCCAGTGTTGTACTCACCAGACTTCTCTAAGGACTTTGTTGTACAAACTGATGCATCAGACGTTGGGTTAGGAGCAGTGTTATCCCAGGTCTGGAACGGGGAAGAGCACCCAGTCATTTACCTCAGCAGGAAGTTGAAGTCCCATGAGGTAAATTACGCCACGATTGAGAAGAAATGTTTAGCAGTGAAGTGGGCTCTAGATTCCCTTCGGTACTATCTGCTAGGTAGGCACTTTGACATGGTGACTGATCACGCTCCTTTAAAGTGGATGGCTCAGAACAAGGACACCAATAGAAGGGTAAATAGGTGGTTCCTGGCCCTACAAGAATTTAACTTTACAGTTAAGCATCGCCCTGGTGTTAAAATGGGGAATGTGGATGCTTTGTCTCGGATAAATGCGTGTCTGACTGCTTGTGTTACAACCCCAAGGTTGAAACAAGAGGGGGGGGGGGTATGTGGCAGCACGCAGGTAAAGTCACCTGGTTGTATCCAGGATGGGAAAAATGTGTGCCCTAGATTCAGGCTTTATGCAGACCTTTACAATTAGAGGGGAAGAGTTAATGAGCCCAGCTGAAGTAAGTGGGCTCATTAAGACCTCTACAAAAAACCCCAGCATGCTTAGGGAGATGCTCCATCCTGGAACCAGTTTTGTGTTGTATAGACTGGGGAGTGTGACACCTGTTCTGTGCGGTGAGTTAACGCCTGTGTGGCAAACCTCTACAACAGAGACAGGGACTGGTGCAGCACAAGGCTGCACTCAGTTGTTAGACAGGGAATCTAAGTGTGTAGTTAGAGGTCAAGCTGCCAAGGATTTATTTTCATGTTTTATTTTTGTTTGGCTGTTATATGTATCACTGCATGTAGCATAAATAAACCGCATCTTTTGTTTTTTGCACCTACAACGCTGTCTGCTGTGCCTGATTTTGTGTTGTGAACCCTTCCAGGGGGTCACACACACCCGCTGCCGAGCTAACCCCTCACAACTGTTAAAGTCTATGGGACACGAACGAACATGAAAAATCTAAAGTGCTCATTTTAAATTCCTTTGGCCAATTATGTCTCTCTCAGCAGAGCGCGCTGTGATTGGCCAGAGCATGTGGGTTAGATGTGCATGCTTTGGCCAATCATAAGATGTCAATGCACTGCGATCTCGCAGGGCATTATGGGGCGTTCCGAAGCACTCTAATTTGCCACGAACGCCCGAATGTTTGAGTCAAACTTGTGTTCGATTCGAACATCAGGCTCATCCCTAGTGCTATATAAATACTGCCGGTATATATAATATATATGATTTAAAATATATATAAAATATAAATAATATGCGTTAATTGCAATGCATGCCCTGCAGACATATGGATCACCCTGCATTATAATTTAAAATAATTAAAAAAAAACCTTCATCTTCCTTCTTTAGTTTTCTGCACAATAAATATAAACAGGTAGCTAGCAGTTTGAACCTACCATAAATTGAGAAACTTCATGAGATGCAGACTTATTGGCAAACAGCAAATGTTAAAATAATGCAGACTTTGGTCAGGGGTAGGGATGAGCTTCGTGTTCGAGTCGAACGTACGTTCGACTCGAACATCGGCTGTTCGCCCGCTCGGCGAATTCCGAACTTTATGGACCGTTCGCGCCAAATTCGTGTGGCGCTCACAGCCCACAATGCACTGCGTCATCGCAGTGCATTGCTGGCTCATGATTGGCCAAGCATGCACTGTGACCCTGCATGCTTGGCCAATCACAGCGCCAGCAGCGAGGAGAGCCATGATTGGCCACAGGCAGGATGCCTGTGGCCAATCATAGCTCAGGCTGTGTAGTACACGCCCAACACTATATAAGGCCGCCAGCGCGGCGGCCTAGTGTAGTGTGTTGGCGTCTGAAGCAGTTAGTGGGTGTTCTGTGTACCTTCAACACAGTACACACCGATCGTTATCGGCCGATTTTCGATCTTGCTCTTCTGTAGTGGTTGTTGTCTGCGTGCCCTGACCGCAGTATACACCGCTATATTCACCTCACCTATATAGCTAGTGATCTATCTTTTATAATAGAGCTTGCAGTCAGTAGTGTTAGGAGCTTGTGCATGCTGTCTGCGTGCTCTGTACCCAGTACACACTGCTATATCCACCTACATAGCTCTTCTCTATTTGAGCCCACTTGCCATCTACAGGAGTTATTGGAAGTTGTGTGTGCCTCCAGCACAGCACAGTATACATCTGTATATACCCCTTTATCTCTGGTGTTCTATAATAAAGGCATCTGCAGGAGTTAGTGGGTTTTTTGTGCCTCCAGCACAATATACACCTGTATCTACCCTTTATTGCTGTTCTCTAATAGAGCCATCTGCAGGGCTTAGTGGGTGTTGTGTGACTCAATTACAGTATACCCCTTTATCTCTGGTGTTCTATAATAAAGGCATCTGCAGGAGTTAGTGGGTGTTGTGTGCCTCCAGCACAATATACACTACCCAACTGCTGTTTTACCCAACTCCCTTCAGGCCATTACCATGTCTGGAAGGCCAGCAAGGAGAGGCAGACAGGCGCGAGCCGATAAAAGAGGGCAAGCAGGCTCTGTGTCTAGCGACAACAGTGCTGGTCGTGGACGCGGTGCATTCTCATCAGCACGTGGCCATGGGACACGCTTGTCCTTCTTTTCGGCAGCTGGACATGTTGAACCGCAACATGGCAACGACTTGGTAGAGTGGATGACCAAGCCCTCTTCATCCTCCTCATCCTCTCTCACCCAGTCTCAGGGTACTAGCAAAGCAGCTGCAAACGCATCGTCTTCCCTCCTCTCAATGTCATCATCAGTGACTCCTTCCCTAGACCCACCACGTCCTCCGGAGGAGTCTCCTGAACTCTTTGAGCACAGTGTTGGGTACATGCTCCAGGAGGATGCCCAGTGTTTTGTAGGCTCTGATGATGACACTCAGCTAGAGGAAGGCAGTAGCGTGAGCGCAGAGAGAGGGGATGCTCAAGAAGGACAGCAATCTGGCAGTCATGTTCCACAAGCTGCAGCATACTGCCAGGTTTGCTACAGCGATGAAGAGGGAGGGGATGATGAGGGCACTGACTCAACGTGGGTGCCTGGTAGGAGAGAGGAGGAGGAGGAGGAGGAGGCACATGTCCAACGAGGCAGGATGCCCTCCGGGGGCCAGCTTAGGGGCAGCACACCGACTGAATCACACCGCAGAGCTCCGCCTGTGCAGGGCGCTGCCTCTGCCCGTTATTCTAAAAGTTCTTTGGTGTGGGCCTTTTTTGAGACGAGTGCATCAGATCGCACCGCTGCTATTTGCAACATATGTCTCAAGCGTATCTCGTGTGGCCAAAACATCAGCCGCTTGGGCACCACATGCTTGACCAGACATATGTTGACCTGCCATGCAGCTCGTTGGCAAGCGTACCTCAAAGACCCACACCAAAGAACAAAGCAGACCTCTCCTTGCTCCTCAACAGCTGGCATCTCCAACCCCACTAGACCTTCAGTCCTCTCTGAAACCTGCTCTGAGAGGAATGAAGGTGTAGAATTAGGTGTGTCACAGCCAAGTGCTTCCCAGGCACTCTGCTAGCAGTACACCCACGTCCAATTATAGCAGGCATATGTCCCTGCCCCAGCTGCTGGAGCGGTGAAAGAAGTTCACTCCCAGCCATCCACATGCCCAACGGTTGAATGCTAGCTTGGCTAAATTGCTAGCACTTCAACTGCTGCCTTTTCAGTTGGTAGACTCGGCCCCCTTCCGTGAGTTTGTACAATGTGCGGTTCCTCAGTGGCAGGTCCCCAAACGCGGGAAGGCGATTCCTGCTCTCTACCGGCATGTGGAAGACAATGTCCTTGCCTCGCTGGACAGGGCGGTCAGCGGTAAGGTGCATATTACCGCTGACTCATGGTCCAGCAGGCATGGACAGGGACGTTACCTGTCTTTCACGGCCCATTGGGTCACTCTTCTGGGAGCTGGGAAGGATGCAGGACAAGGTGCAGTAGTGTTGGAGGTTGTTCTGCCACCACGCCTCCAAAATGCTACTATTGGTTGTGACACACCTCTCTCTTCCACCCCCTCCTCTTCTTCTTCCTCCATGGCCTCTTCCAGTGCTCTGTCCTCAGAACCAGCGGTGCTCCGTAGGCGTTCCAGGGGCTACGCAAGTACGCAGGCAAAACTATGCCATGCCGTGCTTGCGCTGGTTTGTTTGGGGGACAGGAGCCACACTGGGGCGGATGTTTTGTCAGCTCTGCAGGGGCAGGCCGAGAGGTGGTTGACGCAGGGCAGGTTCCCCTGGCTTACAGGATGTCCTGAAGCAGGCCAGGAAAGTCTGTGTGCATTTCCGCCGATCATTTAATGCCTGTGCTCGGCTGGCTGAGCTCCAAAAGGAGTTGAACCTGCCCAAGAACCGCCTTATATGTGACATGCCCACCAGGTGGAACTCAACGTTGGCCATGCTGCAGCGGCTGCACACACAGCAGAGGGCCATCAATGAGTACCTGTGCGACTACGGCACCAGGACAGGGTTAGGGGAGCTCGGTTTTTTCTCACCACGCCAGTGGGGCATGATCAGGGATGCATGCACTGTCCTGTCACCGTTTGAGGAGGCCACAAGGATGGTGAGCAGTGACAGTGCATGCATCAGTGACACTGTAACTCTTGTCCACCTCTTGGAGCATACGCTGCGTGGAATAATGGACAGGGCACTTGAGGCAGAACAGAGGCAGGAAGAGGAGGACTTCCTTGCCTCTCAAGGCCCCCTTTATCCAGACAGTGTTCCTGCTGTGCCACCCATCACACAGGAAGAGGATGAGGAGGAGGAAGAGGAGGATGATTGTGTCAGCATGGAGGTGGAGGCTGGCACTCAGCATCAGCAGCAGCAGCAGCAGTCTTGTAGGGATGATTTGCAGTCCCAAGAAACACGTGGACTTGTACGTGGCTGGGAGGAGGTAGCTGCGGATCATGTTGCCCTTAGTGACCCAGAGGACTCCGGACCGAATGCCTCAGCTAACCTACGCTGCATGGCCTCCCTGATCCTGCAAAGCCTGCGGAAGGATCCTCGTATTCTTCGGATCAAGGAGAGGGACCATTACTGGCTGGCCACTCTCCTTGATCCACGGTACAAGGGTAAGGTTGCCGACCTTATCTTGGCATCGCAGAAGGAGCAGAGGATGAGACATCTCCGGGAGGCCTTGCAGAAAGGTCTGTGCAACGCGTTCCCAGAGACTGGGAGGTTACAAACTCCTGGTCCTGGACAATGTGTTGCTGAGGCATCGGTCAGGAGCGGTGGAGAAGGTGGCCGTCTGACTGATGCTTTCAGACAATTTTTTAGTCCGCAGCCCCAAGGTATGATCGGTTCCAGCAACCATCGCCAGCGTCTGATTTACATGGTGCAGGAATACCTAGGGGCAAGGTCACACTTGGACACCTTTCCCACCGAAAATCCTCTGGCTTACTGGGTCTTGAGGATGGATCACTGGCCAGAGCTTGCACAGTATGCAATTGAGCTACTGGCCTGTCCTGCATCCAGCGTTCTTTCGGGAACGCACCTTCAGTGCTGCTGGTGGCTTTGTTACCGATCACAGGGTGCGCCTGTCCACCGAATCAGTTGATCGACTGACCTTCATCAAGATGAATCAGTCTTGGATCACCCACAGCTACCAAGCACCTTGAAATATCACATCCCTTCAAGACTGCCTATGCTGAGTGACTGTCATGTTATGTTGATTGTCTATCCTCTTCCTCCTCCGCTGATATTTTGGAAGAACATTTCTGGCTCAGGGTGATGCCATCAGCCCAATTTTTCTGCCCCTGTTTAACAGGGGCGTTTAATTACAATTTTTGATGCAATGCTTTGCAGCAGGGCTAATTCCTGCAATACAACTAGAGTATATGGGAGAGGTTGCAGTGTGGTGGCACCAGCACCAGTGCCTAAGGCCCAATTTTTCTGCCCCTGTTTAACAGGGGCGTTTAATTACAATTTTTGATGCAATGCTTTGCAGCAGAGCTAATTCCTGCAATAAAACTAGAGTATATGGGAGAGGTTGCAGTGTGGTGGCACCAGCACCAGTGCCTAAGGCTCAATTTTTCTGCCCCTGTTTAACAGGGACTAGTAATTACAATTCTTGATATAATATTTCACAGGAGGGCCCGTTCCTGTGCCCACCCAGAGTAACTGTGAGGACTTATAGTGTTGTGGCACCAGCAGCACAACCACCAAAGGTCAATTTTTCAACCACTGTTCAACAATGGCATGTAATTACAATTCTTGATATAATCGTTCACAGCAGGGCGCTCCAGCGCCCACCAAGAGTCACTTTGAGGGCTTACAATGTTGTGGCAAAACCAACACCTTGTTCCGCCATTTCTGCAGAGCATATAGGGCAGGCCCCTACTTTCAAACATCCAACTTACAAACATCTCCTACTTGCTAACGGAAGGAGACAACAGCAAGTGAGATGAAAAAAGATGGACAACAAAACAAATTATACAGGGGTGATAACCCTTCCCTATGTTTTCCAAAAAGCTTAAAAATAGTTTTTTGACTGGAGCTACACTTTAAAAATGTACCAGTTGAAAATTACAAACAGATTCAACTTAACACAACAAACCTACACAGTCCCTGTTTTGTTTGCACCGCCTGTCTACTGCTGTTCTGAGTATATAGGGCCTGGGGGCCACACGCATTTCCTTTTTTTAATATGGGTACAGGGTTCCCCTTAATATGCGTACAAGACCCAAATAGGCTGGTAATGGGCAGGGAGGGCTACCCATGCCATTTTTCTGAATGATTTTCAACCATATTGCAGGAACCAGATATAACATTAAAACCGCAAGCAGTTTTAAATGGTGTTATTTCCGTTTAATGTCATTTTGTGCAGGGACTGTTCTAAACACGGGAAACACGTGGCACTTCACAGGCATACTACAGACACCCCCCAGGCACCATATTTAAAGGAATATTTCACTTTTTTTCACTTTAATCGTCATTAAAATCAGTGCTCCCGCCAAAATGGCCATTTTTAAAAACATTTTAGGCATTGATCCATGTCCCCTGGGGCAGGAGCCAGGTCCCCAAACCCTTTTTAGGACAGTATCTTGCATATTAGCCGTTAAAATTAGCACTTTTAATTTCGAACGTTCAAGTCCCATAGACTTCAATGGGGTTCTAACGTTCGTACGAATTTGGGGTCCGTTCGAAAGTTCTGGTGCAAACCGAACCGGGGGGTGTTCGGCTCATCCCTAGTAAGGGGTATTAAGCCCCCATTCACACCGTTGTGACTTGACAGTTTAAAATCACACGCTATTTGTGCCTATGGAACCGTTCAAATTGGTGCAAGTCCGACTTGCACTGATTTGAAAAAGGTTCGTGTGCTATTTTTTGGCAATTTCATTTGCGACTTGAAGTCGCACAGATGTCAGCAAGCTGCACATGAAATCGTGCTCAAGTAGCACAATTTGAAAGTCGTATTTAGTGTGAATGGGGCCTTAGGCCGCGTACACACGGGCGGACTGTTCGCCCAACTTTGTCCGCTGAACAGTGTTTCAGCGGACAGTCCGCTCGTGTGTGGGCTTTCAGCGGACAGTTTTAGCGGACAGTTTGACGGACAAAGTCTTTCGGAAATTCCGAAAAACTGTCCGCTGAAACTTTGTTTGAGCGAACAGTCCGCCCGTGTGTAGGCTACTTTCGAAATGAGCAAACTGTTCCCGCTCGGAGGAAAGTCTGCTCATTTCGAGCGCGTGTGCCGGTAGGCGGGGCCTGGAATGGACTTAAAGGGGAACCCCAACGCCGAAAAAAATCGGCGTGGGGGTCCCCCCAAAGTCCACAACAGACCCTTGTCCGAGCACGCTACCCGGCCGGCCAGGAAAGGGGGGCGAGCGAGCGCGCCCCCCCTCCTGAGCCGTACCAGGCTGCGTGCCCTCAACATGGGGGGTGCCTTGGGGAAGGGGGGGCCGCGCGGCCCCCCCACCCCAAAGCACCTTGGGGGACCCCGCCCACTTACGATGTCATAGTCCCCATGTGACATCAACCCATGTGACCAACCCATGTGACATATACCATGTGACACCGCCCCATTGGCACTATATAAGTGGCAGCGCAGGGCGGCTCTGGCATTCCGGCCGGAGAGAGCGTCGTGTCAACATCTCCTGGAGAAGAAGAAGAAGAAGAAGAAGAAGAAGAAGAACGGAAGGCGGCGACGGCGACAGCGGCGACAGAAGACCGGGCCACCGCCTGCAAAAGAGCTATAAGAAGGCGCGGTGGCCCGGCAGAAGAACGGAAGGCGGCGGCGACAGAAGACCGGGCCACCGCCTGCAAAAGAGCTACAAGAAGGCGCGGTGGCCCGGCAGAAGAACCGAAGAGGGGGACAAGACCCCCGAAGTCGGGAGAAGAGGCCGGCGGCGGGGAGGAAGAAAGCCGGACTCCTCCGCTAGCAAAAGAGCTACAAGAAGATAGCGGAGGAGTCCGGCGAGAAGACCCCCGAAGACGGAAGACCCCCGGAGCTGTGCAATAAAATATTTTTTCTCGTGTGTTGTGTTTTTTTTTGGGTACTTTTATTTTACAGGTGAATGGGTAGGGGTACATTGTACCCCATACTCATTCACATAGGGTGGGGGGCCGGTATCCGGGGGCCCCCTTCTTAAAGGGGGCTCCCGGATTCCGATAAGCCCCCCGCCCGCAGACCCCGACAACCAACGGCCAGGGTTGTCGGGAAGAGGCCCTTGTCCTCATCAACATGGGGACAAGGTGCTTTGGGGTGGGGGGACCGCGCGGCCCCCCCTTCCCCAAGGCACCCCCCATGTTGAGGGCACGCGGCCTGGTACGGCTCAGGAGGGGGGGCGCGCTCGCTCACCCCCCCTTTCCTGGCCGGCCGGGTAGCGTGCTCGGACAAGGGTCTGTTGTGGACTTTGGGGGAACCCCCACGCCGATTTTTTTCGGCGTTGGGTGTCCCTTTAAGTCCATTCCAGGCGGCGGTGCCCGCGACGTCTCCTTCGCGGGCCCCGCCTACCTGTACACGCGCTCGAAATGGGCGGACTTGCCTCCGCCTTACGTGGGCGAGTCCGTTCATTTCAAAAGTTGAGCGAACTGTTTGGCAAACAGTTTGCTGAAACAGTCCGCTCGTGTGTGGGCAAGTCCGCTCATGCAAATTTTGAGCGGACTGTTGCGGCAACTGTTTGACGAACAAAGTTTCAGCGAACAGTCCCCGCGTGTGTACGCGGCCTTAGTGTACAATTGTCAAGGAAAGGAGTCCGCCCCAGATTAGGGGGCAGACTGTCTAGCCAGGATTTGGTATTTGGTTGACTGACTATGAGATAGATACCGCATACATTTTTGCTTTAAAATAACTCATGTGGTATTTTTCCCAGGAGCAGGCAATTCACTAAAAAATATGCATTAAATACAATTAATAGTTATTTTTTTTAATTTTGCAGTACCATGTAACACATTTTTTACACCCTGTTTTACCAGACCGGACATCTGGGTGCAGCAGCTAGTCAATTAATTAGCATTGGTATTCCTACTACTGCTAAATACGACAATTCCAGCTCAGAAATGCTGGTTTTCATGGAGCCATAACATGCTGGCAGCAAGGAATTCCCGGCTGACAGGCGAACGTCAACAAAGGAGACTGGACAGTGTTTAAAATAAAAATTACATGGTGGTTCCTTCATCATCCATATCAGGCCCTTTGGGATTGCTATGAATTTTAGGAGGGACTAAAAGCTAAAATAAATGTAAAAAATTGCCCCCCTCCCAAATTCCATACCAGACTTGTTTCCGAACATGCAACCTGGAGGGCCAGTAAAGGGTAGGGTGAGCTTGAGCGCACCTCCCCTTTCCCAAATTAGATCAGACTCCATTCCCTCAATGTGAGGGGTGCCTTGCAAGGGGAGACAAAACCCCAATGAAGCACCTTGTCTGCAGGCCAGGGGACAGGGTTGTGGGGGTTTGCAGGCTTATTGAAATGAATGGTAGGAATACTGCTACTAAATGTTTCAACTCTTAATTATTCCATACAGTGCCTTGAAAAAGTATTCATACCCCTTGAAATGTTCCACATTTTGTCATTTTACAACCAAAAAGGTAAATTTATTTTATTGGGATTTTATGTGATAGATCAAAGTGGCACATAATTGTGAAGTGGAAGGAAAATAATAAATGGTTATTAGTTGACTTCTGAAGGCAATGGGTTCCATTAGATTAGTTATGGGTGTCAGAGTAAAGGGAGTTGAATACAAATGTACACCACACTTTTCACATATTTATTTGTAAAATATTCTGAAAACCATTTATCCTTTTCCTTCACACTTCACAATTATGTACCACTTTGTGTTGATCTATCACATAAAATCCCAATAAAATACATCTATGTTTTTGATTGCAACATTACCAAATGTGGAAAATCTCAATGGGGTATGAATACTTTTTCAAGGCACTATAAATAGCAAGTGGCTAGACCAGAAGATAATTCTTTTTTTCTTTAGTGAATTGACTTTAATGTAACATTGCATTTTTTGCTACAGTAGATTTATGCAAATAATTGCTGCAAATGTGGTATTTACCCATAGTGAGTTGACACTTTAGATCAGGGGTAAGGAACCTTTTTGGCTGAGAGAGCCATGAACGCCACATATTTTAAAATGTAATTCCGCGAGAGCCATACAATATGTTTAAAACTAATTTATTTATTTTTTGTATCGATTAATCGACTAATTTCAATTATAACTGTAATATCCACGTCATCTCCCCCACTGTAATATCCAGATCTCCCCTATGATTGTCTGCTTGCTTACCACTACACAGGCAGGCAGATCCACGAGCAGTTGAGGCGGGTGATGATGACGTCAGCGCGCTGCCCAACCTAGGCCGCCGCCAGGTGTACCAAGATGGCCACAGCTCCGGAGCTAGGCCGAAGCTGCGGCCTTTCCTATGGGCTCAATCCACGGATCGGCAAACCACACAATCCGCGGATTGAGAGGTGAGAGCCAGATGCAGCCATCAAAAGAGCCACATCTGGCTTGAGAGCCATCGGTTCCCTACCCCTGCTTTAGATATCGCATGGGATATTTTTTACAAAACACAAACATCTCATGCAATAAGTGAATTGATCGTATAGAGAGTAACTAACAAGCCTGCTCATTTAGTAAAGGTGAGAGGTCTTAAAAGGTTGAGTTTAATGAGGTGACTGGTCTTCCCTAGAGCACCTGATGGTGGAGATAGATTTTGTTGCTGATAGCTCTCAGGTTGAGGCCATCTGACTCACCGTAGCAGGCATTTATTTAGGACAGGTTAGGTATACAGAAGTCTCAAAGTGTTGAGATGCAAGGATCACAGGTCAATAGAGAGAACAATCCAAGTGAATAGGGATACACAGAATCACACAAAGACACTGGGAGCTGGTAGGTATGCACAGGGTCACAGGGGATTACTGTGACCAGGCTGAAGTGCACAGGTAAACAGAGCATGAAGCTGTCTGGGAACGCACTAGGAAAACTAAAGCATGCTACAGACTTGGAGTAAGCAGGTGCTGGTAATAAGTTGCTGGTTGGAAGACCAAGGGAAACACACAGGTGCTTGGATGCAGATTGCAGGCTGGAATTCAAAGGGAGTCACTGAGGTGAAGGAAAACTGGATGCTGGAATTCGGGCTGCAGTTAGGAACACACAGAGTCGCTGGGATAGCTGAGAGAGGAACATTGGAGATCACATGAGCACACTTTATATACACTTTAGGCACCAGAGCAGATCTTTTGTTTCACAGATCCTAACCTTTTAACTTTTGTATTTTAACATAACAAATTACACATCTTAATTTTCAGTACACACAAGGTTTCAATTTTGTAGCAGATTTGGATATAATTTTGTTTTATATGCTTTAGTTAGTAAGAAAAACAAAAATATTTTTTTTTTTTTTACCAAATTGAAAAATCAGGGGGAAGGACTTAAATAATTCAATACTGAACACTTTCACCCCCTTCCTTCCCAGACCAATTTTCAGCTTCCCGCGCTCTCACACTTTGAATGACAATTACTCAGTCATGCTACACTGTACCCAAATAATTTTTTTTCTTTTGGTGTCATTTATTCCCCACTGGGTTTCTTAATTGTTTATGATATAAGCAAAAAAAGAGCGAACATTTTGAAAATAAAAACAATATTTTATACGTTTTTTTTAAATAAATCCAATAAAACTAATTTCATCATAAATTTAGGTCAGAATGTATTTTGCTACATGTCTTTGGTAAAAATAAATCCAATAAGTGTATGGTAATTAGTTTGTGTAAGAGTTATAGTGTCTACAAGCTATGCTACGTATCACTGAAAATTGATCAGTCCTGATGTACTGAGTGCCTATCTCCTTTCTTGAGGCCCTAAAACGTCAGGACAGTACAAATACCCCCCCGAATGACCCCTTTTTGTAAAGATCACAGTCCAAGGTATTTAGTAAAAGGCATAATGAGTTTTTTGAAGTTGACATTTTTTGCGATACGCAATGAGTGAGATTTTTCCACAGCCTGGCCACATACAGAGGCCCAACATACAGGGAGCACTGTCAGGTAAATTACACATTTAGTTTACTGAGTACCTAACACCTTTTTTCCTGACATCTTCATGGCAGCACTCATTGGGTTGTGACTCCGCCTCCACAACCTGATAGGTTTGGATAGCTATAAAAATTGAAGAGAGATCCCCCTCTCTATTCTCTTTTTTATCCTCATCTGACGAGATTGGATGGACATCACAAACCGCTTACCGCATCGCCCCAGCAGGTTCAAGCCTCTCCTGTTTGGAAGTCCCTCTTGTACAGTAACTAAAGGAGCTTCTATGGAGGGAACCCCGATCTGGTTGTCTCAGGGGCATCTGCAATGGAAAATCTGCAATTAAAGTAAGCTTTAACCACTTCCCGACCAGCACACGACGATGTACGTCGGCAGAATGGCACGGGCAGGCAAATTGGCGTACAGGTACGTCCATTTGAAATTGTCGCCCTGCCATCATGTGCCAGATGGAACCCCCATGAGTCCGGTTGCGGGTCCCACAGACTCAATCGCCGCGGGGATACCAGCAAACGTCTCACAGGGAGGCTGAATGGGGAGATGCCGATGTAAACAGCATCTCCCCGTTCTGCCTAGCAAAAAGTGACACTGATCTCTGCTCCAATCACTGTGTTCACTAACACACAGCCACGCCCCCCCACAGTTACAGTTAGTAACACGCCCCTAGGACACACTTAACCCCATACACTGCCACCCCCTGGTTAACCCCTTCACTGCCAGTGTGATTTACACAGGAATCAGTGCATTTGTATAGCACTGATTGCTGTATAAATGACAATGGTCCCAAAAATGTGTCAAAAATGTCAGATGTGTCCGCCATAATGTCACAGTCACAATAAAAAATCGCTGATCACTGCCATTACTAGTAAAAAAAAAATATTAATAAAAATGCCATAAAACTATCCCATATTTTGTATAAACGCTATAAATTTTGTGCAAACCAATCAATAATCGCTTATTGTGTTTTTTTTTACCAAAAATATGTAGAATACGTGTTGGCCTAAACTGAGGAAAAAAAAAAATTTTTTATATATATTTTGGGGATATTTATTATAGCAAAAATAAAAAAATGATGCATTTTTTTTAAATTGCCGCTATCTTTTGTTTATAGCGCAAAAAAAAAACAACAACAGGGGTGATCAAATATGACCAAAAGAAAGCTCTATATGTGGGAAAAAAAGGACTTCAATTTTGTATGGGTGCCACGTCGCACAACCGCGCAATTGTCAGTAAAAGCGACGCAGTGCTGAATCGCAAAAAGTGGTCTGGTCTTAAGCCAGCAAAATGGTCCGGTCTGAAAGTGGTTAATATTGCAGTGGTCTCCTATTTCTATTTCATATTGTACAGAGTTTATCTATTTTCCTCTTCAACTTACTGGGACCTATTGTCCCACAAGCGCCGGGTCTATGGCTATCATGGCCGCCGCGTCTCTCCCTCCGCTTTGCACATGCGCGGGAGGAGAAGATGCGGCCGTTCAGGGCAGTTGCCCTGTTCCAAATTGGCACCGGCGTGATGCTTCTACGCATGCGCAAGAGCGTCATTTCCGCCGCTACGACAGCGGCAATATTAAAAAGCCCAGAATGTTTGTCAGTGACTCTGGGTCACTGCATTACATACAAACACTGTATGTTTTGCCCTCGGGTTTTCAGGTCTGTTTTTTTTTTCGTGTCTACCCTATTTTTTAATTCTCTTTACACTGTTTCCATATTTCTTATTCTTCCTACCTAAATTCTTTCTGCACTGATCAAGGAGACCACTGCCCATGCAGACCACCCTCATTCAATAAGGTAAGAGGCTGTCCGTCATAAATGGTAGGTATTGAAGAGAGAAAAAAGAACACAACTATTAATACAGCACTTTCTGGCAGCCCTTTCAATTTAAGGTCAAGGCATAAAGACCAATCAAGCCATGTCTCAAGTAGAAGATCCCGCAGAAGCCAATAACAATCTACATCTCATTATGGACATTCACGCCATGGTCACTCACGCCACAGCCACTCTCAACATAGCCGGTCGCATCATAGGAGATCACCCTCATCACATCATGATTGCAGCCACCACACCCGACCATGTGGCGCCCCCGCTTTGCCAGATAAATTGGCATGCCGCACATGCATCAATGAGGTCACAAAGGAGAGGGAATTGGATGCCAGAGAGGTTACTGAGCTGATTCAGGAATCTGTGCAGGAATCCATAATGGAGATGGCAACACCTATGCCAGACAGACCAGCTCCAAGCACATCATAGGCTGCTTCCCTTCACGCATTAGAACCAGAATCCCCTTACAAGAATAAGTATCAAGAAGTACCAGCTGGTTTTGACTTTTCTGAGGTGGAACCATTTGCAAAATCAGTCAAAAAGACCATAGGTTGGGAGAAATCTGAGAAAGCGCCTCAGAAAACCCAAAAATATTTTTCAAATTTAAAGAGCGATCCAGAAACCTTCCCCTTCCTTGAGGAACTAGAAGACCTCTTTAAAGACGAATGGGAAAGATCTGACAAGTCTCAATAGGCTAGGAAAAATGCATCCCTTGAAAGACCCTTGGGTTAACCCTTTAATTAATGCTCCAATAGTCAATGATTCTCTAATGCGCCTGGCCGGACATGTCACGCTAACTATCAAGGATGCAGTTTCCTTCCTGGACATATTAGATCGGAAGATTGATCTAGAATTAAAGAAAGCATACTCCACGGCGGGAGGCGCCTGTAGACCGGCAGTCACCACGGTGGCAGTGGGTAGAGCTACCTCTGGTTAGGCTTCTAATATAGTAAAATCATGTCAGGAAGGAGCAGACCAAGAGAAAATAATTACCTCTCTTCAAGAACTCAAGTTGGCAGGAGACTTTGTTGCAGAAGCCTCAGTGGACATTATCAGGTCCTCGGCCCCGGCAATATTAGCTTCGGTAATGGCGAGAAGAGCTTTGTGGCTAAAACCCTGGACAGCCGATGCAACATCAAAAACAAATTGGTGCAAAATTCCTTATGACGGCTCTAACCTCTTTCGCCCCAAATTGGATGCAACTATTTCCAAAGTTACAGGGGGCAAGTCGGGCCTCATTCCCTCTGACAAGAGACCTAAAACCCCAAAGGGTCCTGATTACAAACGCAACCTTCACAAAAGATACAGGGAAGCAAAATCTGGTGAACAGCAGAAATCGTTTTGAGGGTGTGCCCGCGCATCCCCTAAAGGTGGGTGCCAGACTCAGAAAATGTATGCAAATATGGACGGATCACATCAAAGACCCCTGGACCCTTTCCACAATCAAATTCGGCCACAAATGGAGGTTCTTAAGCAGAATTCTCAAAAACCACTTTCATCAAGATTCCCGACTTCTCTGGACAAGAGAAAAATTCTACTAAAATATATAACAGAGTTAAAACAAAAAAACATTTTCTTCTCGCCATCCTGGAGTTTCCGTTATGTCAAAAGGGAAGAGGATTCTATTCCCCCTTATTTCTAAAAAAAAAAGAAAACAGGGGATTTGCGACCGGTATTGGACTTAAAGAGACTCAACAAAAATATCAGGATTGCGTCCCTGAAGATGGAAAACATCCAGTTCATACTGTTAGCAGTAAATCTAAAAGACTGGATACTGTCCGTAGATTTGTTGGATGCTTATCTACACATTCTAATGCCCCGTACACACGATCGGACTATCTGGCGGACTTAAGTCCGCCGGACAATCCACCCATGTGTGGGCTCCGGGGGACTTTTTTCCCCCAAAAGTCCAGTGGATTTAGAAAGAAGTTTTGACTCAAAAATTGTCCGCCGGACTGCGAGTCCGGCAGACAATCCAGCCGTCTGTGTGCTAGTCCGCCGGATTTTTAAAATGAACGGAATTGCCCGCACACGAAGAAAAGTCCGTTCATTTTGAATGAGGCTCCAGGTAGACGAGACTCGCGCAGGAGGTCAATGTCGCTGCCTCCATGACATTATGATGTCACAGTCACAGCATCCTCTGGGGGACGGGGCCAGCATCCTCTGGGCAGGGACATCACCCGGTGACCCCACCCATTGTCCCTATATAAGTCGCCACACAACGCGCCCCTGTCATTACGGCCAGAGACGGCATCGAGTCAACATCTCAAGGAAGAAGAAGAGAAGGCGGTGAGGAGGACAGAAGACCGAGCCACCGCTAGTAAAAGAGCTGGAAGGAGCGGAGGCCCGGCAAGAAGAACCGAAGAGGAGGACAAGACCCCAAAGTCGGAAGAAGAGGCGGCGGTGACAGAAGACCGGGCCACCGCTAGTAAAAGAGCTGGGAGAAGAAAGCGGAAGCCCAGCAAGAAGAACCGAAGAAGAGGACAAGACCCCCGAAGTCGGAAGAAGACCCCCGGTCGGTGACGAAGAAGAAAGCCGGGCTTCTCCGCTAGTAAAAGAGCTAGCAGAAGATAGCGGAGGAGTCCGGCGAGAAGGCCCCCCAAGACGGAAGAAGACCGGAGTTGTGCACTAAATTATTTTAAAACCTTGTGTTGTGTTTTATTTAAAAAAAATTTCACCAGGTGAATGGGTAGGGGTACATTGTACCCCATACTCATTCACAGAGGGTGGGGGGCCGGTATCTGGGGCCCCCTTATTAAAGGGGGGTCCTGGATTCCGATAAGCCTCCCACCCGCCGACCCCAACAACCAGGGTTGTCGGGAATAGCCCTTGTCCTCATCAACATGGGGACAAGGTGCTTTGGGGTGGGGGGCCGCAAGGGGCCCTCCTTCCCCAAAGCACCCATGTTAAAGGCACGTGGCCTGGTACGGTTTAGGAGGGGGGCGTTAACTCGTCCCCACCCCCTTTCCTGACTGGCCAGGCTGCGTGCTCGGATAAGGGTCTGATATGGACTTTGGGGGGGGACCCCACGCTGTTTTTTCGGCGTAGGGCTACCCCTTTAAGTCCATACCAGGTGACGGGGCCAGCGAGGTGTCAATCTCGCCCATGGAGGCGGTGACATTGACCTCCTGCACGAGTCCCGTCTACCTGGAGCCGCGTTCAAAATGAACAGACTTTCCTCCATGTGTGGGGAAGTCCGTTCATTTCAAACGTACGGCGGACTCCCGCCATAGTCCGGCGGAGGTCCACCGGAAAAGTCCGGTTGTGTGTGGGCAGGTCCGCTCGTTTGGAAAGTCCAGCGGACATCAACTGCAAAGTCTGTCGGTTTGTCCGCTAGACTAAGTCCGCCGGATAGTCTGATCGTATGTACGGGGCATTATACATCCTGCCTTTCGAAAATGTATCAGTTTTTCAATCAACCACCATCACTTCCAGTTACACTGCCTACCATTTGGCATCTTGTCGGCTCCCAAGACCTTTCCCAAAGTTCTTATACCCATTATTGCATATTTTAGGGAAAAGGGACTAAGAATACACCATTATCTGGACAACATACTGCTTCTAGGAGAAAGTCGCCAGATCTTGATCCAGCACCGGGAGATCTTACTGAAACCCTGCAAAATTTTGGTTGGTTAGTCAACTGGCAAAAGAGCAAACTACAGACTACACAGAATATGTTATTCCTAGGGGCAGAATTGGACACCAATCTAAACAAAGTACAGCTTACTCAGGAAAAATGTATGCCTCTAATTCGGAAAATATAGAGACTAATTTCAGCAACACATTTACCGGCCAGAGTTGGTATGAGCGTCCTAGGATCCATGTCTGCAGTGGCACATGAGCACGTTGCAAAACTCCTTTCTGAGGCAGTGGAATGGAGCATCAATGCTTCAGACAATTTACATCCACAGATACGTGAAAAAATCAATGTGGTGGTGGAAACATTTGAGCAACCTCAGGGGTCACAAGCCTATAGTCCCTCCACAGCTGGAAGTAGTTACATTGGATGCCCAAGGTCAGTGGCAGTTTCAAGCTCACGGTCTAGTTTTGAATATACTAGAACACAGAGCAGCCTTTCAGGCGCTTATGGCTTTTGCTCCATACCTGATGGGGAAGAGCGTTCTGATTCAAATGGACAACAGGCTTGCGGTGGCATATATCCAGAGGCAAGGAGAGATCAGGAGTTGCACACTAATGGAGGAAGTTTGTCCCATCTTGGACTGGGCATAAGTACATCTGGCAGACCTGAGGGCAGTCTATGTGCCGGTAGCACAAAACATGTTAGCTGACTATCTATCCAGAAACAAGTGGTCGTTGAGCCAGCAGGCCTTTTCTCTTCTTACAGAGACTTGGGGAATACCGGAGAGCGACTTGGCGGCTACCCCTGTGAACACCAAATGTCGAAGATTCCTGTGGAGAGCAACCTTCCCGTCGGCCGAGGGGACAGACTGACTGATCCACCTGTGGAATTTCAAGCTGGGATACATATTTCCACCAATTCCCCTAATTGCATGGTTTCTATCCAAACTCGGGAGATCATCGGTTACGGTAATAGAAGTAATCCCTTTCTGGCCAAGGAGGCCTTGGTTCACAACTCTATTGCAACTCAACCTGCAGCAACCACTGCCTCTCCCGGTAACATCATACCTCTTATCCCAGGGCCAATTCCTGTATCCAGCCCCAGAGAAGTTACACTTGACGGCATGGAAATTGAGAGGACTCGGCTGCTAGAGCAAGGCTGCTCACAAGAGGTAATTTCAACACTAATACAGGCCAGAAAGAACACCACTAACAAAACATACACACAAATTTGGAGACGGTTTTGTTCCGTGGCCCAACAAAAGAACTGGAATCCAATATCACCAGAACCCCCGCAAGTTCTGGAGTTCCTCCAACTGGGTATAAATAAAGGGCTAAGCTCAAGTACCCTTGAAGTTCATGTATCTGCCTTATCTGCAAAAACAGACATTAGATGGGCATTACAACCCCTAGTAATCCAGTTGAGAGCGTGCCTGAAGATCAGACCTCCGAAAAAAACGACATTCCCGACATGGGGCCTCTAAATAGTACTTGATACACTGACAAACGCTCCTTGTTTACGTGGTCGAGTCAACCTCTCTATGGAACTTGACTTCGAAGTTAACCTTCCTTATTGCCATTACATCTGCGAAAAGAGTTTCTGAGTTACAAACATTAACCACTTAAAGGGATTGTAAAGTGAATTTTTTTAAATAACAAACATGTTATACTTACCTCCACTGTGCAGCTCGTTTTGCACAGAGTGGCCCCGAACCTGCTCTTCTGGGGTCCCTCGACGGCTGTCTCGGCTTCCTCCCGCAGGTGCTTCTCACGTTCATGCGAGCTCCCTCGCATGGTGAGAAGCATCTGCGGGCGCGCTCCCGTGATACAGCCGGTGGCTATAGCCGCTCGCTGTATCACACAGCCCTGCTCCCGGCGCTCCGCGTCTGTGGATGTGATTGACAGCAGCGCGAGCCAATGGCTGCGCTGCTTTCCATCCATACACTCCAGCCAATCAGCGGCCAGGCTGAACGGTGGAAAGGATGTCGGGGGACAAGCGCGGGACATTCGAGGGGTGAGGTAGGTAAAACGGGGGGGCTGGGGCTGCAGGCACTGTCAGATGTTTTTTCACCTTAATGCATAGAATGCATTAAGGTGAAATAACATTTACCTTTACAACCCCTTTAAGCCCCGGACCAATTGTCAGCCTAAGGACCAGAGGTCTTTTTACAATTTCGCACTGCACTGCTTTAACTGGTAATTGCGCGGTCATGCAATGTTGTACCCAAACGAAATTTGCATCCTTTTCTTCCCACAAATAGAGCTTTCTTTTGATGGTATTTGATTGCCTCTGTGATATTTATTTTTTACGATATAAAAGGAAAAAGACTGAAAATTTATAAAAAAAAAGATATTTTCTACTTTTTGTTATAAGAAAAATCGAATAAACTAAATTTTAGTCATACATTTAGGCCAAAATTTATTCAGCCACATGTCTTTAGTAAAAAAAATGTCAATAAGCGTATATTTATTGGTTTGCGCAAAAGTTATAGCGTCTACAAACTAGAGTACATTTTATGGTATTTGCAGCTTTTAATTTATGACTGCTCATTTCTTGAGGTGCTAAAATGGCAGGGCAGTACAAACCCCCCCAAATGACCCCATTTTGGAAAGTAGAAACCCCAAGGAAATTGCTGAGGGGCATGTTGAGCCCATTGAATATTTTTTTTTTGTCCCAAGTGATTGAATAATGACACAAAAACAAACAATCACTGCCTTCAGGATTTCTAAAGCTGCAAATTTTAGATTTCACTCCTCATTACTAGGGATGAGCCGAACACCCCCCAGGTTTGGTTCGCACCAGAACTTTCGAACGGACCCCAAATTCGTACGAACTTTAGAACCCCATTGAAGTCTATGGGACTTGAACGTTCGAAATTAAAAGTGCTAATTTTAACGGCTAATATGCAAGATACTGTCCTAAAAAGGGTTTGGGGACCTGGCTCCTGCCCCAGGGGACATGGGTCAATGCCTAAAATGTTTTTAAAAATGTCCGTTTTGGCGGGAGCACTGATTTTAATGACGATTAAAGTGAAAAAAAAAGTGAAATATTCCTTTAAATATCGTGCCTGGGGGGTGTCTGTAGTATGCCTGTGAAGTGCCACGTGTTTCCAGTGTTTAGAACAGTCCCTGCACAAAATTACATTAAACGGAAATAACATCATTTAAAACTGCTTGCGGTTTTAATGTTATATCTGGTTCCTGCAATATGGTTGAAAATCATTGAGAAAAATGGCATGGGTAGCCCTCCCTGCCCATTACCAGCCCCTTTGGGTCTTGTACGCATATTAAGGGGAACCCCATACCCATATTAAAAAAAGGAAATGCGTGTGGCCCCCAGGCCCTATCTACTCAGAACAGCAGTATACAGGCGGTGCAAACAAGACAGGGACTGTGTAGGTTTGTTGTGTTAAGTTGAATCTGTTTGTAATTTTCAACTGGTACATTTTTAAAGTGTAGCTCCAGTCAAAAAAACTATTTTTAAGCTTTTTGGAAAACATAGGGAAGGGTTATAACCCCTGTATAATTTGTTTTGTCGTACATCTTTTTTCATCTCACTTGCTGTTGTCTCCTTCCGTTTGCAAGTAGGAGATGTTTGTAAGTTGGATGTTTGAAAGTAGGGGCCTGCCCTATAAGCTCTGCAGAAATGGCGGAACAAGGTGTTGGTTTTGCCACAACATTGTAAGCCCTCAAAGTGACTCTTGGTGGGCGCTGGAGTGCCCTGCTGTGAACGATTATATCAAGAATTGTAATTACATGCCATTGTTGAACAGTGGTAGAAAAATTTACCTTTGGTGGTTGTGGTGCTGGTGCCACAACACTATAAGTCCTCACAGTTACTCTGGGTGGGCACAGGAACGGGCCCTCCTGTGAAATATTATATCAAAAATCGTAATTAAATGCCCCTGTTAAACAGGGGCAGAAAAATTGGGCCTTAGGCACTGGTGCTGGTGCCACCACACTGCAACCTCTCCCATATACTCTAGTTTTATTGCATAAATTAGCCCTGCTGCAAAGCATTGCATCAAAAATTGTAATTAAACGCCCCTGTTAAACAGGGGCAGAAAAATTGGGCCTTAGGCACTGGTGCTGGTGCCACGACACTGCAACCTCTCCCATATACTCTAGTTTTATTGCAGGAATTAGCCCTGCTGCAAAGCATTGCATCAAAAATTGTAATTAAATGCCCCTGTTAAACAGGGGCAGAAAATTGGGCTGATGGCATCACCCAGAACCAGAAATGTTCTTCCAACATATCAGCGGAGGAGGAAGAGGATAGACAATCAACATAACAGGACAGTCACTCAGCATCAGCATAGGCAGTCTTTAAGGGATGTGATTTTTTTTAAAAAAATTATTCGGTTACATCAGCTTCAGGTGCTTGGTAGCTGTGGGTGATCCAAGACTGATTCATCTTGATGAAGGTCAGTCGATCAACTGATTCGGTGGACAGGCGTACCCTGTGATCGGTAACAAAGCCACCAGCAGCACTGAAGGTGCGTTCCGAAAGAACGCTGGATGCAGGACAGGCCAGTAGCTCAATTGCATACTGTGCAAGCTCTGGCCAGTGATCCATCCTCAAGACCCAGTAAGCCAGAGGATTTTCGGTGGGAAAGGTGTCCAAGTCCGACCTTGCCCCTAGGTATTCCTGCACCATGTAAATCAGACGCTGGCGATGGTTGCTGGAACCAATCGTACCTTGGGGCTGCGGACCAAAAAATTGTCTGAAAGCATCAGTCAGACGGCCACCTTCTCCACCGCTCCTTCTGACCGATGCCTCAGCAACACGTTGTCCAGGACCAGGAGTTTGTAACCTCCCAGTCTCTGGGAACGCGTTGCACAGACCTTTCTGCAAGGCCTCCCGGAGATGTCTCATCCTCTGCTACCTCTGCGATGGCAAGATAAGGTCGGCAACCTTACCCTTGTACCGTGGATCAAGGAGAGTGGCCAGCCAGTAATGGTCCCTCTCCTTGATCCGAAGAATACGAGGATCCTTCTGCAGGCTTTGCAGGATCAGGGAGGCCATAAAGCGTAGGTTAGCTGAGGCATTCGGTCCGGAGTCCTCTGGGTCACTAAGGACAACATGATCCGCAGCTACCTCCTCCCAGCCACGTACAAGTCCATGGGTTTCTTGGGACTGTAAATCATCCCTACAAGACTGCTGCTGCTGCTAATGCTGAGTGCCAGCCTCCACCTCCATGCTGACACAATCATCCTCCTCCTCCTCCTCCTCCTCATCCTCTTCCTGTGTGATGAGTGGCACAGCAGGAACACTGTCTGGATAAAGGGGGCCCTGAGAGGCTCCTCTTCCTGCCTCTGTTCTGCCTCAAGTGCCCTGTCCATTATTCCACGCAGCGTATGCTCCAAGAGGTGGACAAGAGGTACAGTGTCACTGATGCATGCACTGTCACTGCTCACCATCCTTGTGGCCTCCTCAAACGGTGACAGGACAGTGCATGCATCCCTGATCATGCCCCACTGGCGTGGTGAGAAAAAACCAAGCTCCCCTGACCCTGTCCTGGTGCCGTAGTCGCACAGGTACTCATTGATGGCCCTCTGCTGCGTGTGCAGCCGCTGCAGAATGGCCAACGCTGAGATCCACCTGGTAGGCATGTCACATATAAGGCGGTTCTTGGGCAGGTTCAACTCCTTTTGGAGCTCAGCCAGCCGAGCACAGGCATTAAATGATCGGCGGAAATGCACACAGACTTTGCTGGCCTGCTTCAGGACATCCTGTAAGCCCGGGTACCTGCCCAAGAACCGTTGCACTACCAGGTTAAGGACGTGAGCTACACAGGGCACATAGGTCAGTTGTCCCTGCCGGAGGGCGGAGAGGAGGTTGGTGCCATTGTCGCAAACCACCATTCCTGGCTTAAGCTGGCGTGGCTTCAACCACCTCTCGGCCTGCCCCTGCAGAGCTGACAAAACATCCGCCCCAGTGTGGCTCCTGTCCCCCAAACAAACCAGCGCAAGCACGGCATGGCATAGTTTTGCCTGCGTACTTGCGTAGCCCCTGGAACGCCTACGGAGCACCGCTGGTTCTGAGGACAGAGCACTGGAAGAGGCCATGGAGGAAGAAGAAGAGGAGGGGGTGGAGGAGAGAGGTGTGTCACAACCAATAGTAGCATTTTGGAGGCGTGGTGGCGGAACAACCTCCAACACTACTGCACCTTGTCCTGCATCCTTCCCAGCTGCCAGAATAGTGACCCAATGGGCCTTGAAAGACAGGTAACGTCCCTGTCCATGCCTGCTGGACCATGAGTCAGCGGTAATATGCACCTTACCGGTGACCGCCCTGTCCAGCGAGGCAAGGACATTGCCTTCCACATGCTGGTAGAGAGCCGGAATCGCCTTCTGTGAGAAAAAGTGGCGTTTGGGGACCTGCCACTGAGGAACCGCACATTGTACAAACTCACGGAAGGGGGCCGAGTCTACCAACTGAAAAGGCAGCAGTTTAAGTGCTAGCAATTTAGCCAAGCTAGCATTCAACCGCTGGGCATGTGGATGGCTGGGAGTGAACTTCTTTCGCCGGAGATGCCAGCTGATGAGGAGCAAGGAGAGGTCCGCTTTGTTCTTTGGTGTGGGTCTTTGAGGTACGCTTGCAAACGAGCTGCATGGCAGGTCAACATATGTCTGGTCAAGCATGTGGTGCCCAAGCAGCTGATGTTTTGGCCACGCGAGATACGCTTGAGACATATGTTGCAAATAGCAGCGGTGCGATCTGATGCACTCGTTTCAAAAAAGGCCCACACCAAAGAACTTTTAGAATAACGCGCAGAGGCAGCGCCCTGCACAGGCGGAGCTCTGCGGTGCGATTCAGTCGGTGTGCTGCCCCTAAGCTGGCCCCCGGAGGGCATCCTGCCTCGTTGGACATGTGCCTCCTCCTCCTCCTCTCTCCTACCAGGCACCCACGTGGAGTCAGTGCCCTCATCATCCCCTCCCTCTTCATCGCTGTAGCAAACCTGGCAGTATGCTGCAGCTTGTGGAACATGACTGTCAGATTGCTGTCCTTCTTGAGCATCCCCTCTCTCTGCATTCACGTTACTGCCTTCCTCTAGCTGAGTGTCATCATCAGAGCCTACAAAACACTGGGCATCCTCCTGGAGCATGTACCCAACACTGTGCTCAAAGAGTTCAGGAGACTCCTCAGGAGGACGTGTTGGGTCTAGGGAAGGAGTCACTGATGATGACATTGAGACGAGGGAAGATGATGCGTTGTCAGCTGCTTTGCTAGTACCCTGAGACTGGGTGAGAGAGGATGAGGAGGATGAAGAGGGCTTGGTCATCCACTCTACCAAGTTGTTGGCATGTTGCGGCTCAACATGTCCAGCTGCCAAAAAGAAGGACAAGCGTGTCCCATAGCCACGTGCTGATGACGATGCACCGCGTCCACGACCAGCACTGTTGTCTCTAGACACAGAGCCTGCTTGCCCTCTTTTATCGGCTCGCGCCTGTCTGCCTCTCCTTGCTGGCCTTCCAGACATGGTAATGGCCTGAATGGAGTTGGGTAAAACAGCAATTGGGTAGTGTATATTGTGCTGGAGACACACAACACCCACTAACTCCTGCAGATGCCTTTATTATAGAACACCAGCAATAAAGGGTAGATAAAGGGGTATACTGTACTGGAGGCACACAACACCAACTAAGCCCTGCAGATGGCTCTATTAGAGAACAGCAATAAAGGGTAGATACAGGTGTATATTGTGCTGGAGGCACACAACACCCACTAACTCCTGCAGATGCCTTTATTATAGAACACCAGCAATAAAGGGTAAATACAGATGTATACTGTGCTGTGCTGGAGGCACACACAACTTCCAATAACTCCTGCAGATGGCAGATGGCTCAAATAGAGAAGAGCTATGTAGGTGGATATAGCGGTGTGTACTGGGTACAGAGCACACAGACAGCACGCACAAGCTCCTAACACTGACTGCAAGCTCTATTATAAAAGATAGATATATTGCTAGCTATATAGGTGAGGTGAATATAGTGGTGTATACTGCGGTCAGGGCACGCAGACAACAACCACTACAGAAGAGCAAGATCGAAAAATTGTCCGATAACGATCGGTGTATACTGTGTTGAAGGTACACAGAACAGCCACTAACTGCTTCAGATGCCAACACACTACACAAGGCCGCCGCGCTGGCGGCCTTATATAGTGTGGGGCGTGTACTACACAGCCTGAGCTATGATTGGCCACAGGCATCCTGCCTGTGACCAATCATGGCTCTCCTCGCTGCCGGCGCTGTGATTGGCCAAGCATGCGGGGTCACAGTGCATGCTTGGCCAATCATGAGCCAGCAATGCACTGCGCCATCGCAGTGCATTGTGGGCCATGAGCGCCACGCGAATTTGGCGCGAACGGCCCATAATGTTCGGAATTCGCCGAACGGGCGAACAGCCGATGTTCGAGTCGAACGTATGTTCGACTCGAACACGAAGCTCATCCCTACTCACTACCTATCACAGTTTTGAAGGCCATAAAATGCCAAAATAGCACAACCCCCCCCCCCCCCAAATGACCCCATTTTGGAAAGTAGACACCCCAAGCTATTTACTGAGAGGCATGTTGAGTGAAATATTTTATATTTTGCCACAAGTTGCAGGAATATTAAACATTTTTTTTTTGCACAAAGTTGTCACTAAATGATATATTGCTCACACATGCTATGGGCATAAGTGAAATTACACCCCAAAATAAATTCTGCTGCTTCTCCCGAGTACGGGGATACCACATGTGGGGGACTTTTTGGGAGCCTAGCCACGTACGGGACCCCGAAAACCAAGCACCGCCTTCAGGATTTAAATATAAAACGCTACCAAAAAAAACTGTTAGCGATCGCAGGGATCAGGCCTGACTCTGCGAACGCTGCAGTTATGTGTTTAGTGTTTTGTAAGCGACAGTGATCGATCGATACTGCACTTGGGTGGGCTGGGCGGAGGGGCAAAACGCAGGTTCTAGCAGGTATCTGGGCTGATCCCGCTAACAATGCGTTTTTTTGGAACCCTAAACTCCTGGGGACGCTAGTATAGATCTGATCAGATCAGATATTGACCTGTTCAGATACTATACCACTACGGGAGGTGTATGCTTTGCGCGTGGGTGTTAGCGGTACTGGCACTAACCTAGCGCTGCCTGGGGCGACGCGGACCCTGACCCTAAAACCTAATTGATATCACCCGCCGGGTGATCAGGGGGTTAAACCTTTATTGGGTAATAAATGGTGGGTGCCCTGATGCTATAAAAAGCAAACTAACTAACCAGAGTCACCCGTAACACCTATACGGTGATCAATGGTGAAAGGGTTAACTAGGGGCAATCAGGGGGTTAAAATCTTTATTAGGTAGTATATGGGGGTCCCTGACGCTATATAAAAACCTGACGGGGAACCTAAATAACTAACTGGCTAACCAGCGTCACCAGTGGCACTTATACGGTGATCGCTGGTGAAAGGGTTAACTCTAGGGGCAATCAGGGGGTTAAAATCTTTATTAGGTAGTATATGGGGGTACCTAACGCTATAAAAACCTGGCGGTGAACATAAAAAATAACTAGCTACCTAGCGGCACTAGTGACACTAATGCAGCGATCAAAAAAACTATTGCTTAGTGACACTGGCAAAAGGGGTGAAAGGATTAACTAGGGGCAATCAGGGGGTTAAAACCTTTATTGGGTAGTATATGGGGGTATCTAGCGCTAGAAAAACCTGGCGGTGTACCTAAAAAAATAACTAGCTACCTAGCGGCACCAGTGACACTAATGCAGCGATCAGAAAAACGATCGCTTAGTGACACTGGCAAAAGGAGGTGAAAGGGTTAACTCTAGGGGCAATCAGGGGGTCAAACCTTTATTGGGGGGGTAGGGGGCTACCCTGGACCTAACACTAACTGCCCTGACAGTTTTTACTGTCACAACTGACACTAAATGCAGTGATCAGTAAATAAATGATCACTGCAATCAGTGACACTGTGACTGGGAGGGGGGGGGGGTGATTTGTGTGCCTATGTGTACCTACATGTCAGTGTAGTGTTTGGTGCACTTACTATGTGTTCTCCTCGCAGTGCGGTCAAAAAGACTGCCCGAGGAGAATTACATCACTTCCTCCCTGCCTGTGTTTACACTACACAGGCGGGGGAAGCTTCTCATTCCCCAGGAGCGATTGAGAGGGGATGGCCAGAAACCAACGGCCATCCCCTCATCCCAGATCGCTCCTGAACTGAAACGGACCACCACATCCAGCGGGAGGGGGTCCGATCGGACCCCCCACCCGCTGGAAGGCAAGCACGTACATGTACATGCTTGTGCCTGTCGGTGCCATTGTGCCGACGTACATTGCCATGCGGCGGTCCTTAAGTGGTTAATGATAACAGAACCTTATCCAATCCTCTATCCTGATAGAGTGGTACTGAGACCTTCGGACCATTTTATCCACAAAGTATCATCTTCATTTCATTATAATCAGATCATCCTTCCATCTTTCACAATCAAGGCGAACCTCATGCATTGGATGTGAAATCAGTTATGATCAGCTATCTGGCAGCTACAGCTACCTTCAGGAAGTCGGATATTCTCTTGATAATTCCCCATGGGGCTAGGAAAGGTCAACCGGCAACTTCTCCAACGATTGCATCCTGGTTGTTTAACTCTATCAAGAAGGCATACTCCATCCATCAACTGGCAATTCCGGAAGGCATCAGGGCTCACTCAACCAGGGCAGTGGTGACTTCCTGGACAGCATACTGCAAAGTTTCATGGGGAATTATCAAGAGAATATCCGACTTCCTGAAGGTAGCTGTAGCTGCCAGATAGCTGATCATAACTGATTTCACATCCAATGCATGAGGTTCGCCTTGATTGTGAAAGATGGAAGGATGATCTGATTATAATGAAATGAAGATGATACTTTGTGGATGAAATGGACCAGAGACGATCTGTAAAGCAGCGACTTGGTCGTCTAGACATACATTCATCTCTCACTATAGATATCTGTCTAACAACAGCAGACTTTAGCAGAACAATTGTTGGAACCAATTCTACAGCACTATAAGAAATAAACATTATTTTTTGCACCCACTCGACTGGCGAGTTATTTCCCAGTGTGTGCTGCCATGAAGGCGTCTGGAAAATGTATACTTACCTTTCCGTAATTTTCCTTTCCTGACACATCTTCATGGCAGCACACAGAAACCCACCCATTCTTAGATGATAGTTACAGAGAATAAAGGGGGGGATCTCTCTTCAATGTTTATAGCTATCCAATCCTGTCAGGTTGTGGAGGCGGTGTCACAACCCAGTGTGTGCTGCCATGAAGTTGCGTCAGGAAAGGAAAATTACGGAAAGGCGAGTATACAATTTTCTGTTTTGAAGGCCCTGGAGCACCAGGACAATAGAAACATCCACAAAATTAGCCCATTTTGCAAAGCCAACACCCCAATGTATATTCTATGAATGCCATTTTTTTCCACAAGTTTTTGGAAAATGTGGAAAGCAAATGAAGACATATGTACATAGCAAAATACAAAAATACAAAATACACTCTGCTACTCCTCCTGAGTATGGCAACACCACGTGTGAGACTTTTCCACAACCTGGCCACATACAGAGGACCAACATTCAAGTAGCACCATCAGGCATTCTAAAAGCATAAATTACACATTTCATTTCCTATTGATCACATTTTTGAAGGCTCTTGAGCCTCTTTGTTAGGATTCTGTCCTCCTCAGTTTACATTTCAAAACCACTGCTTTTTACTGGCTCATACTTGCTATCCGAGTCTAATGGAGAGAATTCGCCAGTGCTCGTCTGACATACTCTGGAGTATATGGAAAGCCTCCTTGCTGCTAAATCATTTTTTAGCCAAGTTAACAGATTACTGGGACAGATGTGTGCAGATGATCACAGACAGACGTGCACCAGATGATAACTGGCAAAGATATTCACTGGGACAGATGTGTGACAGGTGTTTTTTTACTGTGTGGGGACACCGGGGCAGGACACTGTTTTGGGGGCACTAGCTGGGTGATCAGTGTGTAAAAAGCTGTAAAAAAGCTCACACACACAGATCCGCTCTGCTTCTCCTCACTGACAGGCTCCGTGTGAGGAGAAGGAGAGCCGATCGCCTGGCAATGGCTCTCTGTTTACATTACATGATGGCAGTGATTGGACACAGCCATCATGTGATCATGAGGTCCAATCACAGAGCCCTCCTGCCAATTCGAGATGTAGCGTGTCCGGGGACAAAAGTGCATCACACGATCCTGCTCCTTCTGAGGGACGTTCATGAACGTTCAAAAATGTTCCCACACTAAATCCCCCCTCCTAGTACAAATCCCCCCCCCCCCCCAATGTCTGTGGTAGCAGAAATCCTCACCTCCCTATATGCTCTATTCTAGTACAAATGGTCTCACCTCAAAACCCCCCTTCTAGCAAAAATCCTCTTCTCCCAATCCCCCCATCATAGCACAAATCTTCTCCCTCCAAATTCTTCCTCCTAGCACAAATCCTCCCCCTGATCCCCCTGCTTAGCACAAATGCTCCCACCACCCCCCCCCCCCCCCCAACCACCCTTCTAAAACAGCCTACCCCATACCCAAATTCTAGCACAAAATATCTCTGCCACAACCCCCCTCCTAGCACAAATCCTCCCCCCGCCAAATCCTCTAACCCACAGTATCAATCTTTGCCCCCCCCCTTTCTCTAGGTCATTATATCTCCCCTGAACTTATGGACCTACACAGTGTAGCGTTGGAAATTTTCTTCCCCTCCAGGATCCTTCTCCTGTTCAGTCATGTGACATCTCAGAACTGAGTAGGGACCTAGGGGATGATTCCCTCATCCCTGAAGTTTGTGAAAGGCAGTGTCTGGGGATTGTCAAGGATGAGGGGCACGTCCTGGGTACCCAGCATTACCGACAGCACAGTTGCCTTTTATATTAGGAGAGCTTTTTCTTCCTTTTAGGCTACTTTCATACTGAAGCACTTTACAGGCTCTAAAAATAGCGCCTGCAAAGCGCCTCTCCTGTCACTACAGTCCTGCAAGCAGCATCTTTGAGGTGCTTTAGGAGCCTCAAAGATGGCTGCAGCGGCACGTTTTGTGGGCTCTTTTAACCCTTTCTTGCAGCATCTAGCAGGGGTTAAAAGCGCTTGCTAGTGCCGCTTTACTGCCGACACCCAATCGCCTCAGTGTGAAAGTGCCCTTAAAGTTAAATGGTGACATATACAAGAAAAAAATATTTTTGCATAAATTGTTAGTGACATTAACACATAAGATCAAATTTGGTTTTCATGGACAGGTTTGTGATTGCAAAAACTCTGAATGACATTGCACATGCTTGCATTTTTTTCTTTTTTTAATACATTTGTCTTTTCTTTGAGCTTTATCAGATCAGCCCTCCCTATGTGACATATTACTTGAAGTGGAACTAAACCCTTCAACTGAAGTTACATTCAAGGCTTTGCCATGAATAACTGTCACAGTTGCTTTTGCTCTCAACTGAACTGTCAAGCCATCAAATGGCTGGCGTCTTTACTGAAGACGTGTGCAACAACTGCCGATCAAACAGAAGATAAAAGGGTATCTTCCTCGTTTGTAAAGGATAGGATGGTTTAGTTCCACTTGCAATAAAATACAACTGTATTAAACAATTGCTGCAGGAGAATTAAGTGTAGAGCTTGATCAACTATTTCCTTCTTTAAAGTGCTTGTAAAGGCTGGACATTAAAGTGGTTGTAACGTCTTAGGTATTTTTCACCCTAATGCATTCTATTTTCTTACTGGGTTTACAACCACTTTAAATAGAAACTGAGCCTTTTTGCTGTACACTGCACATACAGTATCTCTCAAAAGTGAGTACACCCCTCACATTTTTGTAAATATTATATTATACCTTTTCATGTGATAACACTGAAGAAATGACACTTTGCTACAATATAAAGTAGTGAGTGTACAGCTTGTATAACAGTGTAAATGTGCTGCCCCCTTAAAATAACTCAACACAGAGCCATTATTGTCTAAACCGCTGGCAACAAAACTGAGTACACCCCAATGTGTCCAAATTGTGCCCAATTAGCCATTCTCCCTCCCTGGTATCATGTGACTAGTTAGTGTTACAGGGTCTCAGGTGTGAATGGGGACCAGGTGTGTAAAATTTTGTGTTATCACTCTCACATACTGTTTACTGGAAGTTCAACATGGCACCTCATGGCAAAGAACTCTCTGAGGATCTAAAAAAATAAATAAATAATTGTTGCTCTACATAAAGATGGCCTAGGCTATAAAAAGACTGCCAAGACCCTGAAACTGAGCTGCAGATCGGTGGCCAAGAGGTTTAACAGGACAGGTTCCACTCAGAACAGGCTTCGCCATGGTTGACCAAAGAATTTGAGTGCATGTGCTCAGCATCATATCCAGAGGTTGTCTTTGGGAAATAGACTTATGAGTGCTGCCAGCATTGCTGCAGAGGTTGAAGGGGTGGGGGGTCAGCCTGTCAGTGCTCAGACCATACGCCGCACACTGCATCAAATTGGTCTGCATGGCTGTTGGGCCCAGAAGGAAGCCTCTTCTAAAGATGGTGTAAGAAAGCCTGCAAACAGTTTGCTGAAGACAAGCAGACTAAGGACATTGACTACTGGAACAATGTCCTGTGGTTTGATGAGACCAAGATAAACTTATTTGATTCAGATGGGGTCAAGCATGTGTGGCAGCAACCAGGTGAGGAATATAAAGGCAAGTGTGTCTTACCTACAGTCAAGGATGGTGTGGGAGTGTCATGGTCTGGGGCTGCATGAGTGCCGCTGGCACCGGGGAGCTACAGTTCATTGAGGTAACCATGGATGCCAACATGTACTGTGACATACTGAAGCAGAGCATGATCCCCTCCCTTCAGAAACTGGGCCGCAGGGCAGTATTTCAACATGATAACGACCCCAATCAAACCTCCAAGATGACCACTACCTTGCTAAAGAAGCTGAAGGTAAAGGTGATGGACTAGCCAAGCAGGTCTCCAGACCTAAACCCTATTGAGCATCTGTGGGGCATCCTCAAATGGAAGGTGGATGAGAGCAATTTCTCTAACATCCACCAGTTCCATTTTGTCGTCATGGGAGAGGACTCCAGTGACAAGCTGTGAAGCTCTGGTGAACGCCATGTCCAAGAGGGTTAAGGCAGTGCTGGATAACAATGGCAGCCACACAAAATATTGACACTTTGGGCCGAATTTGGACATTTTTACTTAGGGGTGTACTCACTTCTGTTGCCAGCGGTTTAGACATTAATGGCTGTGTGTTGGGGACAGCAAATTTACACTGTTATACAAGCTAGGAGAGATGCAGAAAGTGCTTTCCGAAACTCAATGAGGATGTGGAGCCTCCAGTCAAAACAATGTCAAGCCAATATAAAGGCTAAACAGTCAATTGAGAAACGTGTTACAGTACATATGATACCAGGTGGGTGTTAATGGATAAACATGGGCTAATGTCCGCTGGGTCAGGTGGGCAGAAGAAAGGAAATAATCTGCCGTTACCATACAGCACACTGATGGGGTAAAGCCATGGATGCTGGGAGCCAAGCTGGTGCACCCGTGTGACGTCACCGTGATGTCAGGGCGGAAGGGCTGGACACAATGGACACTCTGCTCAGCACTGTTTCTTTGGGGTAATGCAAGTCATTTTTGACAGCAGTGACACGGACAGTCAAAGAAAGACCTTCTTCCTCTGTCCCCTTACTTTGATCAGAAATGGTTAAGGAGACTGTCCTCTCTGTAGCCCTTGATGGTAATGCTCTCTCCTTCTAAAGAAGGGAAACAATTTGCACTTGATTGAACCAGTTTAATCAGGTGGCAATTGCTTCCCTTCTTTATGGACAACTTACACCATGTAGGTGCTGCACCTAAGAAGTCGACACATACAGAATCCCATTACAGTCTCGTCATCCATTTCTAATCCAAGTAAGGGGACAGAGGAGGAAGGTCCTTCTTTGAGTGTCCACGTCACTGCTGACAAAAGCGACTTGCATTGCACCAAAGAAACAGTGCTGAGCAGTGTCCCTTGTGTCTGGCCCTTCCGCCCTGACATCACACGGGGGCGTCGACAGCCTCCGGCTTGGCTCTCAGCGTCCACAGCTTTACACCATCTGTGTTCCGTATGGTAATTGTGGATTATTTCCTTTCCTTTGCCCACCAGACCCAGTGAACATTAGCCCATCTTTATCCATCCACACCGGCCTGGTGACGTATGTACTTTAACAAGTTTCTCAATAAATGCAGCTTGGCATTGTTTTTACTGGAGGCTTCACATCCTCACTGAGTTTCAGATAGTGCTATCTGCATCTCTCCTACCCTATTTATCCACTCCATGTGTTTTCATGATGGCTGTATCAGACAGGTTTTGGGGCAGTGGACAGTGGGTTTTCTCATAGGATCAGCGCCTGGAACATGTGTTGTTTTTGACTGTTATATAAGCTGTACACTCACTACTTTACATTGTAGCAAAGTGTCATTTCTTCAGTGTCGTCACATGAAAAGATATAACAAAATATTTACAAAAATGTGAGGGGTGTACTCACTTTTGTGATATATTGTATATGCTTCAACAGGGACATAACTAGTGTAGGGCATGCGGGACACATGGCCTGCACCTAGTGCTGGGTGCCATGGGTCCCAAAAATGCTTTCACAACCCTAGTTACACCCCTGTGCTGCAGTCTTCGTTACCACAGAATCCTCCCTAAATGCAGTACCACAAGCGACACTTTGACAGACACAGAAGAAACTCTTCAATTACATGTGCTCTTCTGCACACAAATTATAACCAGAAAACAAACTGACTAACATTCTGACTATTTTACATCCAGAGCAATTTTTTAATTTATGGGGCATCCTAAAAACTGCATTTGTTGGTAAAAAAAATACTTAAGACCTGCCAAACAAGCATATATTTTATGAAAGCAGAGGCCCTGCAGAATAAAATAGTAGCAGTTGAATCTTTTTGTCACACAATATCTATGCAGACAAGGCAAGCCTTAAAGTTGTGTACTCCCTGAAAAAGCAAAAATCTATGGCTAACAATTTTAGCACATTTTAAAATATTTTTTCTCTATCTTTATCGCTATCACAAGGGGGTTAAGCAAATTGTGGTTTAGCATGGCAGTTCTGGCGCACCTTCATAGTCCTGTAACAGTGATCCAGTGGCTTCGAGCTAGTTTTAAAGTCTTGAGTTTATAAACAAAATGAGACCAAGACATAAAATAGACTTTATATGCACCACAACACAAAAAGTCACCTAAAATTACCGTATTTATCGGCGTCTAGCATGCACTTTTCCCCCCTTAAAATAGGGGGAAAATCGTGTGTGCATGTTATACGCTGATATAGGCTGCCAAGAGGGGAAGGAGGGGACGAGCGTTGCCGAAATAGAGCCAGATCTCCTGTGTATTTGGCTCGGCGCGCAGTCATGCTCAGTCCCGCCCCCTGAACGGCTCCTAGCATGGATGTCCCGGCGTTATGTCCATCATAGGATCCGGGCGTGACACTGAGCAGAGTACACAGGAGATCCAGCTCTATTTCGACAGCGCTTGTCCCCACCTATCCCTCAATGGCAGCATATATAACAGCAAGGCTGAAGATGGACACTAAGCAATGCTGCAGGTGGGCACTGATTAGACTGCAGATGGGCAGCAAATAGACTGCAGGTGGGCACTGATTAATCTGCAGGTGGGCACAGATCAGTCTGCACTGAAGCTGCAGATGGGCACTAATCAGGTTGCATTGATGCTCACTGAGTTTTTTTTCCTGAAACGTCCCTCTTAAATTGGGGTGCGTGTTATACACCGATACATATGGTATTTCATTATTTATACAAAAGAGTAAGGATTAAAAGAATAAAAAAAGGCGAAGGTAAAAATTCCTAGCATCGAGGGCTAGTACAACTACCACATTAACATCACCATAACAATTCATAGGCTGAACTGTGACTTGACATAAGGTTTGCACAGATGTGGCCATCAATGTTGCGATAGGCCTGGTATAGGTTGATGCGAAGGGTTGAATACCTCGAAGCTCTACATGTTTCATGCTGGCGTGCACTTCTTCAGGAGTTTGAAGTAAATACTCTACGTAAGGTAAGAAATCATAAATAAATACAATGCAATATAGGTAGTTACATAAAAGGGTAGTTATTTTACCCTTCACATCAACCTATACCAGGCCTTTAACTTCACTTTGTTCTTTTAATCCTTACACTTTTGTATAAATAAAAATACATACTTTTAGATGAATTTGTGGTGCCTATAAAGTCCATTTTGGGTCTATTGGTTCAATTTTGTCTATAATTTAGGATGCGGCACCCTATTATATAATTATCCACAGTACCACCCTGTGGGGATGCTTTCTTTTCTCATTGACTTTATACACAGCCTGTGAATGTCAAATAGTAAAAAACAACTGCATTTAAACAGTTGGAAATTACTTAGAAACCAGCAAGAGATGAGACAATGAACACTTTTATCATGACTTCGTAACATAAAACATAGCAAACAAACTGCATTGGTCAGGGCAGTTATAAATAGAGGGCAGTGGTCAGGGCAATTTATTGTAGGGAATGCAGTGGTCAAGAGACTGTAGCGTATAGTGTGCAGTAATCGGGACTATATATTTTTGTTATGTTACAACCAAAAACGTAAATGTGTTTTATTGCGATTTTATGTGACAGACCAACACAAAGTGAGACAAAATTGTGAAGTGGAAGGAAATTGATAAATAGTTTTGATTTTTTTTTTACAATATCTGAAAAGCGTGGCGTGCATTTTATATTCAACCCCCTTTACTCTGATACCCCTAACTAAAATCTCGTGGAACCAACTGCCTTCAGAAGTCACCTAATTAGTAAATGAGTCGACCTGTGTGTAATTCAATGACAGTATAAATACCGGCTGTTCTGTGAAGCTCTCAGAGGTTTATTAGAGAACCTTAGTGAGCAAACAGCATCACAAAAGCCAAGGAACACACCAGACAGGTCAGGGATAAACCTGAGACGTTTAAATGGTAACTGCACTTTTGTGGGGGAAAAAAATAACAAAGAAAGAAATAATATAGCATATACAGTATTACTGCAACATGCTATTAAAAATTACCTTTCCTTTTCAATCTGCAGCTGCTGTAATTTTCTGTAAATGCAGTGCAATATGGCTCCATGGAGTTGTTCTGTACATACAGTGTGTACTGACCCCCCCCCCCCCCAAAAAAAAAAAAAAGTAATTTCCTGCTTGTGTGATTGGCTCACTGATTTTCCCAGAAGTCTGTCTAAAATAAAAGCCAGATTTCAGGCATCCCCTGCAACAAAAATGTCATTTTTGGCAAGATGGTCCCTGTAGGAACACATCTAAAGGGATGCAGGCCCAGCAGTTTTACTCATTAGTGCTGTGCAGGTGCACAGCTGATAGATAATTATGAAACCACTCCCATTAGACCCACTTGGCACAGAGGAACATACAGGGATTTCTTCAGAATAACAAAAGATAGGAATCTAGGAATATAGGTTATAAAAAAATATCCCAAGCTTTGAACATATCATGGAGCATTGTGCAATCCCTCATCCGAAAATGAAGAGTATGGCACAACTGCATACCTACCAAGACATGTCCGTCCACCTAAACTGACAGGCTGAGCAAGGAGAGCATTAATCAGAGAAGCAGCCAAGATCCACAGCTCAGGTAGGAGAATCTGTCCACAGAACAACTATTAGTCGTGCACTCCACAATTTTGGCCTTTATGAAAGAGTGGCAAAAAGAAAGCCATTGTTGAAAGAAAGCCATAAGAAGTCCTGTTTGCAAGAAGTCATGTGGGACACAGCCAGGGGCGGATCCAGAGTCCAGTCTCGGGAGGGGCACTGCTATAAAATATGTTTTTTTGAGGGCAATTTATATGGGAAATGGCTGGTATTGGCGCTTCAATCATTACGGCACCATGGTGGTTATGGTGTCAGGATGATTGAAGCGCATTATTTCGATTAATACGTTGTAATATAAAATTAAATGGTTCAACTCACCATAATGCAGAATCAGTGGGAGCCCTGAAGGTGTCATTTGCCATGTCGCCTGCCACCAAATGCGGATTGTCACTTGCCCCGTCACTTGTCGCCAAATGCGGATTGTTACTTGCCACGTCACCTGTCACACATTGCAGATTGCCACTTGCCACATCACCTGCCACATATTGCGGATTGTCACCTGCCACGTCACCTGCCACACATTGCGGATTGTCACTTGCCACGTCGCCTGCCACCAGATGCGGATTGCCACGTCGCCTTCCACCAGATGCGGATTGCCACGTAGCCTGCCACACATTGCGGATTGCCACGTCACCTGCCACACATTGCAGATTGTCACTTGCCATGTTGCCTGCCACACATTGCGGATTGCCACTTGCCACGTAGCCTGCCACACATTGCGGATTGTCACTTGCCACGTCACCTGCCACACATTGCGGAGTGTCACTTGCCACATCGCCTGCCACCAGATGCGGATTGCCACGTAGCCTGCCACACATTGCGGATTGTCACTTGCCATGTCACCTGCCACACTTTGCTTATTGTCACTTGCCACGTAGCCTGCCACACATTACAGATTGTCACTTGCCACGTCGCCTGCCACACATTGCGGATTGCCACTTGCCAAGTAATCTGCCACACATTGCGGATTGTCACTTGCCACGTAGTCTGCCACACATTGCGGATTGCCACTTGCATGGTAGTCTGCCACACATTGCGGATTGCCACTTGCCACGTAGCCTGCCACACATTGCGGATTGTCACCTACTGTGTCACTTTTCTGCTAAGGTGTTCTTTTGTTGAGTCCAGAGTGAAGATAGGCAGCAGAGAGATGATGTAATCTCTCTGCTGCACACAGCTTCCCGCACAGTGAGGGCGGAACTGGAGGGATGCAGGGCAGTGAGAGATGATGTCATCTCCCTGCTCCCCTGCCTGCTAGCTTCCTGATTGGCCAGCAGCCCTCCTAAGCCGCCCAGCTGCCCCCCCTCACCCGTCCACTCAGCGCAATCACCCGCGGAACCGGTTGCGCTGGCACCCGCGGAACCGGCCACGCTGGTACCCGCGGAACCGGCCGCACTGGTACCCGCGGAACCGGCCGCGATTGCACCCGCGGAACCGGCCGTGCTGTCATCAGCTGACGGTATTCTCGGAGGGGGCAATTGACCCATTGCACCCCCCCTGGATCTGCCCCTGGACACAGCAAACATGTGGAAGAAGGTGCTCTGTGGTCAGATGAGACCAAAATTGAACTTTTTGGCCTAAAAGAAAAATGCTGTGTGTGGTGGAAAATTAACACTTCAAATCACCAGGAACACACTATTCCCACCATGAAACATGGTGGTGCAGCATCAGCAGGATTGTGGGGATGCTTTTCTTTGGCAGAGACAAGAAAGCTACTCAGAGTTGATGGGAAGATGGATGGAGCCAAATACAGGGCAATCTTAGAAGAAAACCTGATAGAGTCTACAAAAGACATGAGACTGGGGCAGAGGTTTACCTTCCAGCAGGACAACAACCCTAAACATACAGCCAGAGCTACAATGGGATGGTTTATCAAAGCATAATAACGTTCTAGAATAGTCCAGTGAAAACCTAGACCTACAGTAAATCCAATTGAGAATCTGTGGCATGACTTGAAAATTTCTGTTCACAGACACTCTCCATCCAATCTGATAGAGCTTGAGCTATTTTGCAAAAAGAAATGGCAAACATGTTACTCTCTAGATGTGCAAAGATGGTAGACACATACCCAAAAAGACTTGCAGCTGTAATTGCAGTGAAAGGCGGTTCTACAAAGCATTGACTCAGGGGGCGGAATACAAATGCATGCCACACTTTTCACATATTTGAAAAAAAAGAATTAAAACCATTCATCATTTTCCTTCCACTTCACAATTATTTTTTTGTTTAATACATTTTTATTGAAATACAAAGAGACAAAACACAAACACTAAACAGAAGCTATGCAATGTTACATGTAGAGTGGAACAGTTTGTCAGGGCAATTGATAATTGATAACATCGAGAGGTCTAATATAAAAGGTGATGGATTCTATGCTTCTGAGAGGACCGTTAACCATGTCTGTGACGTTGGTCAGGCAGGAATACGCTTCCAGGTGAACAAAATGCATAGAGGTTATCAGAGAAATAAAGAAGAGAAATAAGAAGAGGTGGGGGAACAGAGGAGGAGAGGGGAGAAGGACGTTGGCATGCGTAGCAACCTAATAATGATGAGTATAACTAAACCATTGCAAGAATAAAGTCAAGCTTAAACCACAGGAGAACCAGCCTTTAGGTAGATGGGGTAATGAGAACTGTTCAGGGAAGGTGGTCTCAGTCTCAAAGTGTTTGCGTTATGAGCTCCTTGTAATGAGGGGAGGTTGTGAAGACTATCCATGGAGACCAGGTTAGTGTGTGTCGTTGGGAAGTATTCCTGAGGTGAATGTCTGATATTTTTTGTAGCCAGCTCTTCACTGATGGGATCATGGGTTGTCCCCAGAGGGAGGGTATTAAAGCCTTAGCCGTGTTAAGCAGGTGGGGCACAAGTGAGCGTTTATAAGTTCCGATGGGTTCTTTGGTTGCATGGAAAAGGATAATCCACGAGTCATTGGGAAGACTGACGTCTGTGATCTGTTGTATAAGCATGGACGACGTTGGACCAGAAGGGGCGAACAATTGGGCACGTCCACCAGATATGCGTTGCTTTGTTCCCACAATTCCTCCAACACAACGGGGAATTGGCAGGGAACATCTGGTGTAGTGTTCATGGAGTATAGTGCCATCTGGTAAGTAGCTTATAGTTGACCTCAGCCATTTTTGAGGCGAGAGATGTGATTAATTGTAAGATTTTGACCTTCTGAGGCTTCGGGAGGTATGATGTCAGATCTGATTCCCATTTGGCCAGAAATGATGGAAGTTCATTATTCTGCAGTTTAATGAGAGCTTTGTAGAAGATTGAGTTACAGTTTAAGGTGGGTCTTTTGGGTGAAAAACGTCCTCAATGCCATTAAGATCTTGTAATCTCCTCAAAGGCTGAGGTAGGGTTCGGAGGAAGCGTTGTAGTTGGAGGTACCTCCATTTGTCTAAGAATGTGATTGGTTTGGAGCCAAGGATTTCGGGAAGTGGCTTAAGAGTATTAGCACGGAGGATATGGTGTAGTAAAAGGGGACCTTCCGGAGTCCAGGCCTTAAAGCCTGAGTCTAGTGAGCCTGGTAAAAAAAATAATCATGGTTAAGAAGCGGTAGTAAGGGGGGAGTCATAGGACCAGACAAACTTCTTATGCAGAGCATCCCACATATACAAGGTGGAGGTAGTGAGTGAAGAGGTTGTTTCAGCGAGATGTCAATGTGAACGGGGTAACCAAGGGGCAACGGTAAGATCAACAGAGCTTAAGGAGTGTTCTAAGTGAACCCATAGTTTGGAGTTAACAGCGTATTTCCATAATAATAATAGGCTTTGAAGTTTGGGAGGGCCAGTCCCCCCGAGTCCTTGGAGCGGAAATGTATGTCTCTAGATACTCTGGGGTGACTGTTCCGCCAGATGAAGCGGGAGATCATGGATTGTAGTGTGGTGAAGAACCCTATTGGAACACGCAATGGTATCATTTGAAAGAAAAATAGGACTCGAGGTAGAATGTTCATTTTAACAATATTTACTTTTCCTAGCCAGGAATGTGACAGGTTGTTCCATTTTCTTAAATCGTCTCTGACATTATTTAGTAAGGGGATGTAGTCAAATTTGAAGAGGGAGTGAATGTTGGGCATAAGATGTATTCCCAGGTATTTCATGCACCGTTGTACCCATCCAAAGGGGAAGAGGGGCCCTAATAGCTTCTCCTCCTGTTTAGGGAGGTTGATGTTTAAGATTTCCGACTTGGAGAGTTTAATTTTGAAGTTGGACAACGTTTGATAAGTAGAAAAAGCGGACATCAAATTAGGTAATGAGATGGGTGGTTGTTGGATATAGACTAAAATGTCGTCCGCATATGCCACGTATTTGTGGGTTTTGTTACCTACTTGGATGCCGTGGATGTTAGTGTTATATCTAATTGTTGCCAAGAAAGGTTCTAGAGTGATTGCGAACAAGATAGGAGATAGGGGGCAGCCCTGCCTAGTCCCGTTTAAGGCCTTGTACACACGGTCGTACATTCCGACGGAAAATGTCTGATCGGACCGTGTTGTCAGATAATCTGACTGTGTGTGGGCTCCATCGGACTGTTTCCGTCGGAATAAACGACGGACAAAGTTTTATAGCTGGGCTATAAAACTTTCCGCCAACATGATCCGATCGGACTTTGTCCAATTGTGTGTAGAGAATTCCGATCGGACAAAGTGCCACGCATGCTCAGATCAAATTCCTAGACCAAAGCTATTGGCTACTAGCCTGAACGTAGTCCTGTTGTAATGAAACAATGTCATCACGTTCTGAACGATCGGATTTTCCGACAACTTTGTCTGACCGTGTGTATGCAACAGTTTCGGACAAAATACAAAGGATTTGGTTGTCAGAATGTCCGACCGCGTGTACAAGGGCAAAGAATGTGAATGGGTCACTGAGAGTGCCGTTTATACGGAGTTGAGCCGTGGGGTTGGGAGGAGATATGACAAAACATCCGAGGGCCCAGACTGAAATGCTACAGGGTCAATTTGAGAAAGTCCCAATCCACCCTATCAAATGCTTTTTCAGCATCAGTGGATATGAGTAGGGTGGGTTGGGCACATTTCCGCACATACTGGATTAGGGATATTGCTCGGAGGGAATTATCTTTGGCTTCTCTGTGAGTTATGAAGCCTGTCTGGTCAGGTGAGACCCAACTAGGTATTAGGGGGAATAAGCGATTGGCCTTGACTTTGGAATACAATTTAACATCAACATTTAGCAGGGAAATTGGTCTGTAGCTGCTACATTGGGTGGGATCTTTACCCGACTTGGGGATGACTGTAATGTGGGCTGTGAGAGATTCTGGGCGAAGACCCGAGGCATGTGAGATTGAGTTAGCATTTGCTGTAAGTCAAGGGAGTTGAATGTCACTGAATGTCTTAAAATAAAGATTAGAATATGCGTTCGGCCCAGGGGCTTTCCTTGAGGGGGAGGACATCAGAGCCGTTTCAAATTCCTCAACAGAGAATTCTGATTCTAGGTCTCTAAGAATTGAGTCAGATAGTCTAGGTAGGTTCGCTTCTTTCAGGTAGGTGAGCATGTGGTTACGTCTCCCTTTAGAGGTCAGGGAGAGGGAGGGCGAATCACGGGTCACATTATACAGATCAGCCTAATACTCCCTGAAGGCTTTGCCTATGTGTGGGGTTGCGTGTACAAGATCGCCGTTAGGGAATTTTATTTTGGGGATAAAAGATTTAGACTGTTTTGCTTTAAGGGATCTCGGCAGTTGTCTGCTAGGTTTGTTTCCCCACTCGTATAGCGTCTGCGAGAAGCGTTGGAATTTCCCTTTAGTGTCGAGGTCGGGTAGATTTTTTAATTCTTCGCGCTTCAAGGACCTTAAGGTAAGTTGAGTGTAGCTTATATTTGTCTAGATCTGCTATTTGTGGTAGCACCTGTTCGATTTGCTGACCATGCTCCCTTTTTTCCTCTCTCCCAATTCGATAAACCGACCTCTCATGGTAGCTTTGTGGGCTTCCTATACGATGGAGGGGGAGATATCGGAAGATGTGTTTTCTTTGAAGTATTGTATTAAATGAGAGGACAACATGGAGACCTCTGTTTGGTTATAAAGAAGAGAGTCATTGAGTTTCCAGCTATTAGAGTGGTGAGTCAAAGTGGGCAGGGCCATGCGCATCGACACAGGTGCATGATCAGATATGGTGGCGGTACCTATGTGAGCAGATTGTAAGAGTGGGAGGTGGTGGTGGTCTATAAAGATATTATCTATTTGGGAGTATGATTGATGCGTTCTAGAGAAATGTGAGAAATCTTTTTCTTTAGGGTGTAGTATACGCCAGATGTCTAGTAATTGAAGGTCTAAGCCCTTGTACACACAGCCGGACAGTCTGACAACAAAATCCGTCGGAAAAAATCCGAAAATCTAATTTTGTCCGAAACTGGTGTTGCATACACACGGTAGGACAAAGTTGTCAGAAAATCCTATCGTTCAGAACGTGATGACATTTGTTCGTTACGACGGGACTACGTTCAGGCTAGTAGCCAATAGCTTTGGTCTCGTAATTTGATCTGAGCATGCGTGGCACTTTGTCCGATCGGAATTCTCTACACATGATCGGACAAAGTCTGATCGGATCAGGTTGTTGGAAAATTTTATATCCAGCTCTCAAACTTTGTTGGTCGGACACTCTGATGAAAAAAGTTCGATGGAGCCCACACACAGTCAGATTATCCGACAACACGGTCCGATCGGACATTTTCCGTCAGAATTTCCTACCCCTGTGTACAAGGGCTGAGAGTTTCAGACGTTTAAAAAAAATGCTAGAGTAACCATGGGAAGTGTCCAAAATGGGATCTAGGGGCATATATATGTCTCCTGCCAGTTTGGCAAAATGTGACAATTTGGTGAGAATCTGGGAGAAGGTGGGTTGGTTGTGGTTCGGGCAATAAATGTTAGCTAAAGTACATTGGGTGTTGCCAAGAAAGCCCTTTAGAAAAAGATAACGCCCATGATCGTCCGCTTGCATGTCTGAAAGGGAAAGGGTACCTTGCCGGTGAAGCCTATGGCCACCCTGTTAGCTTTATTAGTGTCAGATTAGCTATAGTACCACTGAGGGAATTGGGGTGAGGTCAATATGACCGGCCTTGTGTGGATTAAATGCGTTTCCTGAAGGAAATCAATAGAGCAGGCTGATTTCTGCAACTCGCGTGTAACCTGGTGTCGTTTTGCTGCTACATTCAAGCCCCTTACATTATGTGAAGTAATCGTGAGTGTGGCCATTATGACGGTGGCAAGTGACCTATAAGCACATTTTTCCACGCATGCCAACCAGGGGGGTGGGGCAGGGAGGGTGGAGAGAGAGGATAGGTGAGAAAAGATAAGTGAAGAACAAGTTTGTGTGGAGGACATAATCATCCATCAGAACACTCATGGGAAATCGTAGTATGTCACGCAGAATCCTGCAGTGGTCCCTGTGGGAGAGAGAAAGCAGGCAGCAGTCCAGATCTCAGAGGAGAGATCGGGTGATGCTCTTTTACCAACCTTAGAAGGAGGGGGGTAGGGGGTGTACCATGTGAGAGGTACATGGGAGCAGAGCGCTCTGCCAGCATTCAGCTAGAAATTAACAGATGGTGAAAGAAATTAGCTCCAGTAACAGTAAAAGAGAGATGAACACATTAAGATAGCAAAACAATATAAACCATTTTCTGGTAAAATAAACAGTATAACTTGCAGGCATACTCAACCAGTCTGAGAGGAACCCAGGGCAAGGGGGTGTCCAATATGACCCAGGGGGCTTCGCAGTAAGGCAGTCATAACAGAGGTTTGCGTGGGCACCCTAGGTGGTTGATCACACCTGAAAATACCCTGGGTTCCTGAGAGCCTGCATTCAAGAAAACGAGCATGGACAGGAAGAATTATTGCTTATCCATGTTTTTGTGCTGAGATTTGAAGTGTGCCTCTTCTTAGATGGGGTTTTTTGCCACTGAGAATGGGTGAAAGCTGAGGCACGAAGCTTGCCAGCCTGGGAGTTCCATTGGTGGTAGGTTGAGATCTGTTAGAAACTGAGCAAGCTCCTCGGGGAATCGGAGGGTGTGGGAGCGACTGTTTTTGACAGCAATCAGGCACGCCGGGAAGTCTATAAGTGATCCCGTCTGAGCGTATACGTTCTAGAAGTGGTTTAAGAACTTGGCGGGGGTCTAAAGTTTCCTTAGATAAATCTGGGAAGATGCTGCTGACCGCTCCATAAAAGTCAATGTTAGGGGTGTTCTGCATTTTGACCATGATGGCGTTCTTATCCGTAAAATAGTGGCAAACGGCATATAACATCTCTGGGTTGGTCAGAATTGAGATTACGGGGGTGAAGAGCATGGTGGACTCAGTCAAATCACAGCAGGTCCGTCATTGGTTTACCCAAGATTGTGTAAAAAAATGCTGCGGATTGACAGTTCAAGGTCGTTGTCGCCTGTTGCCTCCGGTAGCCCTCTAATGAGTAGGTTGTCTCTGCGGTTTCTGTTCTCGAGGTCCTCGAGTTTGTATAATGAGATACGATGAGCGAAGGCAAGTTGGGTGACAGTCTCTTGTAATTCCTTTATGGCTGTGGAGTGGGAGTCTTGTCTTTGCTCCGTGTCTTCCACCCTGTCCAGAATGTGCGCCATATCTGCTCTCACTCCCGTGATCTCCTTTTTTATGGATTTTTCTAGTCCATGGAACACCCCAGCTAATTCCTTTTTAAGACCACTCACCAGGGATGACATGTCGGAGCTGGTAGGAGAACCGGTGTCATCCATGAGGTCTGAACAGCCTGAGGATGCGGGAGAGCTCTCTCTGATGGAGGCAGCAAGTGAGGAGGGGGATGCGCTTCGCCTTGTGGCCCTAGCCTGTCCGCTACGTGCTGTGTGGCCAGATCTGTCGGTGGCCAGGAAGCGCTGTATGGAGCCGGTGGCAGTTGGGTTAATCACCGGTCCCTTCCCTGAGCTCTTGTTAGATGTGGAGCGGGACTTAGGTGTCTTTGCTGGCATATTTGGAGCTGAAACGCTGAATGCTGGATGGAGGTCACCTTAATTACATCTACTCAGCGCCATGTGCAGATAATAACAATGCAATAAGTCAGATATATTCATATACACCCCACTGAAGCAGGCAGGCCGTGTGCTTTAACTTATATAGATAGTCCTCCCCTGTATGGGGTAAGAAGTAGGGCTTAATTAGTACTGGAATGTGGAGGGGGGAAGCAGCGTTCCCAGGGGGAGCGCACTGGGCAGAGGTGAGGTATGCCAGGAGAAGCAAGATGGCCGCCAGGCTCCACAGGTAGGCCAAAGCCGCGGCCTTTCCTAGCGGCAGCCCCCACCAAGTACCGCCCTATTCAGTCCCCTGGATCTACCCCAGCAGCCCGCCATGGCCTCCGTGAGTTTTATGGAGGTGCACAGGCCAGTCAATCAGCCGTCAGGTGGGGTGAGGAACAGCCTGACTTGCCGCTCCAGAGAGGTCAGGCCGACTGCAGTAATGGCACCCATCCTTTGCGTCCAGCGGCCGCTCTAGGGAATCCAGTTCGGGGCGACCATATGCCGCCTCTATCGGATGGCAGGGCCTCCACACGGGGCAGTACAAGCGGCCACTCCGGGCCCGGATAGCGGAGGGAGGGTGCGGCACAGGCCCCAGGCTCCATAGGCCTCAAGATGGCGTTAGGGAGCTAGCAGAGTGGGCCACACCACGAGCCAGACCAGTCTTTCCCCTCCTCGTTTCAGGAAGGCACCGCCGGATTGAGGATAGGGACCTGCCCACAGTATCCCAGTGCAGCAGGGTGTGTTGAGGGTGCCCCGCAGGCGAGGATGGCGGCGGATTATCCCGAACAACAGGAAGCTTGGTGGAAACACGTCCTCTCGCGTTCACAGCTAGACACGCTCCCTCCACTTCACAATTATACCATTAAATTAATTTACGTTTTTGGTTGTAACATGACAAAATTTGGAAAATTTCAAGGGGTGTGAATACTTTTTCAAGGCACTGTAAGATTTTCAGCATCAAATTTAACCAATGAAATAAATGTCACTTTAAAGCCATTTTATTTAAAATAGAATGTTTAAACAACCCACTTTAAAAATTCTGAATTACCTGCTAAAATATGTATAATTCCTTTTAGCCAGTCTTGTGATTCTTTGCCCATATGCCTGCCCATTAGGCTATGAATAAGTATCATCACATTTTTCCTTCCCTTCCTTCACTCCACTTTTTCTGTATTTTGTCCAAACAATTCCCATTCCAGATCCTAGTGCCTGAAAACATGATAGATTACTGCACTGTGCAACACAGTACAGCCTAAATGATTTTCAATTCATAACCTTTGATACTCAGACTGATTTCTGTTGAACAGGGGATTATGGGAACATGACAATGGTAGATTTTATGCAGCTGTACTTCCAATATGTTAAAATACATTTAATCATACTTTAATGGGCGCATAACTAGGCCAAAATATTAACCCATCCATGGATACTTTATAAGTTGAGTAATATAGAGCAGATTTAAATAAATCATTTCTGCTTACAACATTGAAAACCCAGTAGCAAGTACTATTGAAAGTATAAAACATTTGCTGGAAATTTCAGTATGGCACTGTTTATACAGTATAAGATAGAGAGTTTAGTAATAATTTTTTTACATTGATATATATGCACACATTTCATAAACTTGCAGAAATATAAGAAATATATCATATGTATAAGGTTGGTCTACAGACAGCAACATTTTATAACATACAGCTGTTTCCTGTCCTGTTATGCTATGACAGTATACAGACACCTAGTAATTTTAAGGTTAAGGAAACTAAAGCTGGCCATACACAAGTAGATTTTCAAATGAAAACTTGTACCAAAAATTCTCAGTACATTCAATGACCTGACAAATGTTATTCAAAAGTACTTCAAAATTTAGTTTGCTTTCAACATTGGAACGAATAAACTTTCCCTGAAGAGACCCACATACACTGTTAGAAATTTGTTGGTTCAACAAATATTTTCCATCCTGCTCCAGAATTGAATTTGCTCATCACTGCGGTCGAAAACAAACGTCACATTGACCTCACTAGCAATTAGAAAGTGTTCCTTGGAATGAAAAATTTCGAATGAAAGTCCACTAGTGTATGACCAGCTATATACAAAAGTTAAACATTATGACTCAACCGAAGACATAAAAAAACAGACATTAAGAATTGCCCACAAATGTAAACTTAAGTGTTTAGAGTTGAAATTTGCACACAGAGCCCTGAACTGAAAGGTTTCTGTGGTGCTGCAGAAGGTGAGTGAGGTATGTGCAACCAACTTTTTGCTTGCATTTGTCAGAGTCAGGTTTTAACATTTAACCTTAGTTACTATATTTAAATCCCCCCCCCTCCCTTTTTTTTGCTGTAAAACCACTTTGCAAAATTAAACAATGGGCTGAATACTATAGATACATGAATTTCCAATAATTTTCTGTGAACATACGTTATATCATTTAATCCAAGACTCTGCAGCAGACATTGCTGCACTAGATTTCTTACTCCTACCGACCCCTGCAGTGATGTCTCACTCATACACTATCAAATAAAAAAAAACATAACAGGCAAAGCACTACATCTTTGTAATGACTGCGGCACCAATCTTGGACCTACAATACCCAAAGCCAGAGTGAATGGTTCAAACTGACAGTAGCTACCCACAACTTGGACTAAGTGAAGGCCAGTAAATTCAACATAAATAGTTACATGAAATGTTACATAGTTAGTAAGGTTGAATAAAGACACCAGTCCATCCAGTTCAACCTGAAAAGGATAAGGAAACTAAAGCTGGCCATATGTTGGCACATATCTTTTTTTTTAAATCTATTCAAGTTCCTTTTGGAGTAGCCAACCCCGAGTGATACAGGGATAAGTGGGCTGGAACTGGGAAAGACAGGTAAAGACATCTAGGTGAGTACTTTTGAACTATGGCGTTAGGTTTACTACCTGTCAGATATGAAAGATTTGCCTTTAGTGTCTAATTATTTTGCCTAGCAGTTAGAGGGAATGTGTACCTAAACTGCAAGGTCTGCTTACTTAGTGTGCCCTGTCCCATCTGGGAGAAAAAGTTAGTTATCTAATATACTTATTTTACCTCCGTTTCCACCCACTGTGCCTACGCGAGGCTGATGTCATGCAGTTCTTCCAGTGAGATTCTGGGGAATGCTGTGCAGTGCAAATCTCACAAGAAGAGGTTCTTCCATTGTGCCAGAGTATCATATTGCCAAATTTGGGTTACTTGGTATTTCAGGATCTTATTAGAAGTGATGTTGCTCCATGCAGTAGGGTAAGTATATTACTTAACTTTTTTTACTCACAGTTTTTTTTCTCTTCTTTTTCAAGTGGTTTAAAATTGGGTAGAGGGGGCCACGCTAAATAAGCAGACCTTAAGCACATCACATCCAGGATTAACAAAAGTTACATAAAAAAATAAAAAATAAAATGCATATACCAGCAATTTAGAAACCAGGTAATTAAACACAGAAGAGAAAATATTAAGTCTTTATCATACCTTATATAACATACAACAAAGGAAACAGATTTTACTATTTTTTAAATAATGTTCAAGGATTTAATTCATCTTGTTTCAATATCATTACAGAAAATGTTATGGTACAGAGTTCTTCAATAATTCTTTGCTTCTTTATCTCCACATGAATGCTGGTACACTGTAATCTGTACAAGATCAGTTTTTGATTTTTTTTTTTTCTGTACATTTTTTTTAAATGTATTGGTTAAAAAGGCTGTCAGCACTTAAGGAAGCAATTTTTATTCAAATAAAAGGTATTCAGTTACTGCCCAATAGTACTGAGCGGAGTGATTGCCAGGACGTCCGTCCTCCTTGTTAAGAAGATGGGAGTCTTCATCCAGACGCAACCACTTTGCTTTTGGCACTGTGCACATCAACACGTTATACAAGATAAAGAACAAGCAGAGCTCTCTTGTGAAGCAGTTATGAAGCATACTGATAAGGGAAACAGCAGTGTCATCTAAGCTAGTATAAAGTAAGCAGACAGCCTTGTTTAAGAGCTTAAGTATTTGTACTTTAGGGATGAGAGAAACACAACTTTTGCAGGCATCTACTGCTGTCTACTAAAAGCTACTGCTATTAGACCTAGCATTTTAACACACAAAGCAATTGCAATGAAGGAAAAGTTGCCTTGATATAATCAGAATAAGGTTTTATATGTTTTTTTTTTTTTTGGAAAAAATGTTTTTTTTTTTTCAGGGTTTTTTCCTCAAAGTCATTTTTCGAAATTTAGTTCAAGATGTTGACTACACTGATCAACTTTATCCAAATCATAAAAACTAACTGTGCCATTGCATATTACAGGATACAGTCAATGATATGTGGACATGCATCAAAGCTTTTCTCTTGCGGCCGTCATCATAGCCTTCCAATGACCATGACGTCCACCACTTCTCCCTTGTGAAGCTCCACATACTGCTCTGTCTTTGGAGGTAGCATCAACAGTCCATTGGCACTTCGCATACTCATGAGGCGACTGCTCATTTGATTACCTGTGTGGGAAGAAAATGACAGTGTAAATACTAATGACTGTTTATGACAATGTACAATGCCATCAAGCTAACCTCTATGACTAAGCCCAATCTGGGTGAGGGATTGTCCAGGGGTTGTGGCTAATGGGCAGGGACTGGCACCTAGAATGGTGGGAGAGCCGACAAGACAGCATGCAGGAAGCTTTAAGTGGCTCTAGTTTCCTACATACTGTGGGTTTACTATAAATGTTCTGAATGGACGTTTCTCCAAAAAGAGATATTCAAATTAAAGTTGAAGTATAAAGGGCGCAGAAACCCACTAGCTTCTTTAATCTCCTGAAAACTCCTTTACGAGATTTCCCAGCTATAGTTACCAGCTCTGTTCCCACTCGCTTTGAAGCCCCATTTTTCAGTAAACTGCATCAGTTAAAAAACACAAAAAACCTTTAAGGCAATATGCATCACATACTAGCACATTATGAAATACTTACCTTAGAACAAAGCCCTCCAGTGGCGTGCTGCCAGTGCTGATATCCTCCCCCTGGTCTTGCTTCTGGGTTTGCGGACTCAGGAGGTGTGAGTGGCCAGAGCCACAATGACATCCCTCCTGCACATGCACATGGGAGCCCTTGGTTACTGCACGAAGCTCTGAAGGTCTGGCACGGTATGCTGGAACTTCACAGCGCATGTGTTGGTGAAGTCACCAGCTGCATCCAGAGTGAACATCTCCTAAACGGTGCACGTTTAGGAGATATTCATTTTACCTACAGGTAAGCCTTATTATAGGCTTACCTGCAGGTGAAAATCACAAAGTGGGCTTTACTACTGCTTTAACAGGTTCCCGACCAGTGCACGCCGATATACGTCGGCAGAATGGCACGGGCAGGCATATTGGCGTACAGGTACGACCAATCTTCAATGCCGCCCTGCCATCTTGAGCGGCGTGCTCACGCGCCGGTCGGGGCCCCCATGAGTCCGGTCGCGGGTCCCGAGCATACTCGCGATCGTCTCACGGGACGGCTGAATGGAGAAGTGCCGTTGTAAATAGCATTTCTCCTTCTGCCTAGCAACTAGTGACGCTGATCTCTGCTCCATGTGATTGGAGCAGAGATCAGTGTTCACTAAATGAAAGCCCAACCCCCCACAGTTAGTAACACACCCCTAGGAACACTTAACCCCTACACGGCCACCCAATGGTTAACCCCTTCACTGCCAGTGTCATTTACACAGGAATCACTGCATTTATATAGCAATGATTGGTGTATAACTGACACCAAAAATGTGTCAAAAATGTCCGATGTGTCCGCCATAATGTCGCAGTCACAATAAAAATCGCTGATCGCCGCCATTACTAGTAAAAAAAATAAAAAATAAAAAATTATTAATAAAAATGCCATAAAACTATCCCTATTTTGTAAACGCTATAACTTTTGCGCAAACCAATCAATAATCGCGTATTGCGATTTTTTTTACCAAAAGTATGTAGAAGAATAAGTATTGGCCTAAACCGAGGGAAAAAAATGTTTTTTTATATATTTTTGGGGGATATTTATTATAACAAAAAGTAAAAAAAATAATGCGTTTTTTTCAAAATTGCGGCTCTATTTTTGTTTATAGTGCAAAAAATAAAAACCGCAGGGGTGATCAAATAGCACCAAAAGAAAGCTCTATTTGTGGGAAAAAAAGAACGCCAATTTTGTTTGGGAGCCACGTCGCACGACCGTGCAATTGTCAGTTAAAGCGATGCAGTGCCGAATCGCAAAAAGTGGTCTGGTCTTTGACCAGCAAAATGGTCCGGTCTCTAAGTGGTTAAACAGAGGTGCCCCTGGATATTCCCACTCTGCATTTTCCTTTAAATTACATTTAAAATCTAGCAATTTTGGCTAGTTGTATTAGAAAAATTATAATATGATATAGATTTTAAAAGGCCATCTAGCATCAGGTTAGCTTTTTCCTTGTACCCCAATATATCAGTTTGGCAGAGCCTGGACCTAAATATGGGACCTCTGTGTATCTGGCAGTAACTCTTCTTGTTGAGCCATCTTAAATGCTGGACAGCTACTTGCCCGATTGCTCAGACAACCTTGCCTTATGTCTTGCTTCTCGTGAACCTTGAACTTTTCCCATGAATTTCCTGATTTAAGCCATGTCTCTATACTTCCTGTTTGCCAGATTATTGTGCTCTCTCCGGCCAATATCTTGCTCTTGTCACTCCTGCTGTCTACCACTTGTTATCAACCTTTGGCTTGTTCCTTGGGTGTGCTTCTGCTTGATCCCAACCTGCAATCACTCGTTACCAACTTTTGGCTTGCTTACTGATTACATTCATGCTTGAGTACTACCTGCTATATCTGCGACTGGACCCTGGCTTGCTAATTTCCTGGTGGGGTGATCTGAGGACTGCGGCCTGGTACTAACATGCATCAAGACCCATCTGCACCATCAGGAGCTCTGGTGAACACAGCTTAGTACTTAGACCCCCACCTTGGACGAGCCTGCATCATCTGCCAGGGTGACCTGCTTGTTCACTTATCCAGCTGGTTGGTGGGAGCCTTTCTAATGCTATAGCTAATGGCCTCAGAGCCTGATCGTGTTTTGCTGTGTGACTTGCATGTTTTAGATTGGCTCGTTGCACTGGTAAGCTCAGAATAACACTTTGTCTCTTTAATAAAATATACATGATCACTACGGTATTACACATTCTATACAGCACAGCAAACTTGATGTGTTCATTGAGTTATAGAGAAACTACTTGGTAATTTCAGCTAGCATTATTTATTCCTTTTTTGCACAGTAATTTTAAATTTTCATTTATTCACACAGCATCACATTTTTATGATCAATTTCCATATGCACATGCTTGCTCTTCATTTTAGAGAATACAATCTGTATTTTGAATTCTTTAAACTGCTAAGAAACCAACCTACTTATGCACAGTCTGCAATTATAATATTATTTGTCGAACCTATGTAAGCATGGTAATAAAAAAACTTAAAATACAAAGATTAAACTGAATAGTTTATTGAAAAGATACTGAGTGTATCTTTTGTGTCTGTTCCCTTCTGCAGTAGTTATTAATTTGGAACCACTGATCAATTATTATGATTGAAGTTGCCCATCTATAAAATTTCCAAGGCACCCAGTAAATGCAAATACTAGAGGTGAAAGTTCAGCCACCACTTCTGTTCACCCAATGTCTTTGGTGGTGATGGGGGGCCTCAAGCTGGGTGACCTGGGCATGGGACAGAGAGGGAAAGTTTACAGACTGCAGCAGGTTTACCAGTTCATCGTGGGTGTAGTGAGCCATGGAGGAGTACAGGGTGGAAAAGAAGGTGTGAAATTCTCCAGCCACTAAGTCGGGGTCAGTGATCCGGTGTCCTGTGGAGTCAATAAGAGATACCACAACCGGGGGCTTGTGATCTAAGTGCGCAAGATAGGCTAGCAGCCTACCTGCCCGCTCCCCATGTTCGAAGATCCTTTGCTTGCAAAAGAATAGTTTTGCTTTCTCAAAATGAAGGGTATTAACTAGGCGGGATTGTACACTGACGGAGAGTGCAGCATCTGGAGAGGGGTTTGACCAAAACGTCTGTTCCAGTGAGTCTAGGCGGGCCTCAGCCTGTCTCAGGGCAAATTTGGAAAACCGATTGTACCTGGATATGCAAGTTGAAAGCAGCATCTTGGCATGCAGCTTAAAGGACTCCTACACCATCCCAAGCGGGGCCGACCCCATGTTGGCATTGAAAAAGAAAGTCATTTCAGTCTGCATGTTGTCTATGTCAAGAAGAACAGATAGCCAGAAAGGGTTGAGCTGCCACACCGGGGACGAAGGGGGAGCCCGCAGGTCAATCACGGTCCAACAGGGTCATGGTCGGAGAGGACACGAGTGCCGTAACCCACATCCAGCAGCCACGGAAGTAGGGAAGAGGATATAAATATATAGTCTATCCGTGACATGGTGAAGTGGGAGGCGGAGAAACAGGAATAACTGGGGAGGGCAGGGTACTTGTAGTGCGAATTCGTCATCAACTGGCCAAACCTCGTTACACCGTGGGGACGTGGTTCAGGGGCCCCTGAATCCATTCTGTCTATTTGAGGGTTGATGACCATATTGAAAATCACCCAGCCAGATGGCTGGGGTGGTGGGGTACTGTGCCATGAACGTGAGGACCTTCCTGTATTGGAACGGAGGGGGGACATAGTATGCAAGTATTAGCACTTCAAACCCTCCCAGCGTTGCATGCAAAAATATATATCTGCCCTGAGGGTCCGTCCACAAGGGTATAAGTTGAAATTGAACACATTTTGAAATTAGGATTGCAACACCCCAAGAGTGCGGGGTGTGGGGAGCCTGGTATACCCATCCTAGCCAGGGCTTTTTCAGGGTAAGCTGTGACCAGTGAGATGGGTTTCCAGTAGGTCATATACCTCAGCTTGCAAGACCTTTAGGTGAGAGAGGATTGCAGTGCGTTTAGGTCTAGCACGCATTCCCCTGACGTTCCACGTTAAAAATTTGATAGGTGCTATACTGAATAATGATAATTAGGTACCCGCTGATGGAAGCCCAGGGCAGACAACAAGTGAGGGACCCCCAAGCACAGTCGTATATTGGGCAGCAGCAGCCAATAAGCAAGATGAACCCTGGAGAGCACCATGTTGCACGACCCCACTACACGCCACTCGCCATTTTGTGGGGGTATAAAGCCCTTAACAATGAACCAACTAGTGTGGATACCTGAGATTGACATCTGTATAGATTTTCTACCAAGTACACATTGCTCAATTATAATTAATACCAACTAGATAGAACATTGTAGGGGGGTAGGGAAAGGAAACGGGGGAGGGAGAAAGAAATAGGAGCAGAGAAAAGGGGAAACAGAATGGCAGTTCCAACATACATTAGGCGGTATACTCCGGTCCAACTCACTTCAATCAGCCCCCATAGCAACAGGGTATGGTGGGGGGGTGACCACTGGCAGGGGAAACAAATCTTAAACCACCCTAGCGTAACAGTCAAAAAAATGAAGAGAAAATTACAGATAGAACACTGACTTCCAACACTAGTTTGATTTTGAAGGGGACGAACAATCACCGAGGAGCCTGCCACGGTGCGGGTGGCCAGTCAAGGTGTACGGGCACATCGTGGAGCACAACCCGCCCAGAGTCCCGAAGGTCAGAGCACAGAGTGTCGCCTATCCACAGGAGTGTCTCTGTTGGCTCCTGCCGGCGTACAGTGAGCATATAAGGGGGAAGAAGGCAGTTTGTAATTTACCAGAGGGAAAAAGTTCCAGTTTGCAGACAGTGTTGAAAAAAAAAAAGTTATGAGGGATCCAGAATAAAATGAGTCCTAATGTAGGATAGAAGAGGAGGGGAAATTGAGTGCATACCAGGGATCACAGTCCCTGTCCAGGCAGGGCAATCAGGGTGGAGGCCTGTTAACGTTGTCGCTGCGTTCCAGCCATGCAAATGCCGAATGGGGGTCTTCGAAGAAGTAGACTTGATCATCTCCCACCACCTGCAATCTTGCGGGATACAACATGGCATATTTCAGGTTCCTGACTCGTAGCTGGCGCTTAACTTCGGTGAATTAGGAGCGGTGGCGCTGGTATATTGGTTTATTGCCTTTTTTCCCTGGGCAGCATAAGAATAGCATCCTGATCTCTGTAATTCATAAATTTGTCAATCAAGGTCCATGGAGGAGCACCAGGCAGAGGGGGTTTTGCGGCCAGACGTTGCGCTCGCTCCACTACAAAGGAGTGATTGAGAAATTCACATTTCCATATGTAGGATCTCAATCACTTTATTTAATAAACTTCACTTTATTGAAAAATACTACACCATGGTAGGCTCTTTATCTCCTCTCTATACCCTGATATACTGAACATGTGAGTGATCACAGACATCCAATCAGCGGAAAGAAAGCGAAAGGATCCCCTCGGGCTCTGCTGCATACCTAGTAGGGACGCGCAGGAATACTACAATCTGAAGGGATTTAACTCCCCCCTCCTCCTCTACATGCTGTTTACCTTACATCAGTAAGGTAACAATTTAGCACAGCCACGAGTATCAGTGACACTGAAGATTTTTGCCACATTTAAAAGTCACACTGTCACTGGATATAATTGCATTATCACTCAGTGTCCCTGGAAAACACTGCTACACTTGCACTATTTGCACAGTGGACCCTGTAGAGTTCCATATCCCACTCTAGAATCTATTTATTCACTCTGCATATTTGCACATTCCTGCTATATACCTGCATATTTGCACATTTTTGCTATTTTTTGCACATTAATTAGTTGCACTGATTAGTATTTATATATTTTGCTCATTTGCACAGATTGTTATTTATACCCACTTTTTTGATTCTATATATCGATTTATCATTTTGCATACTGTGGACTAGATTTTATTTGAAGTACTCTATTGCAATTAGACAATTTATATTTTATCTGTATTTACTTCCACTTGGATTTATGATAAGTATGTTATGAACCTTAAATAATATTCCTTCATATTTATTATCACTTTGATAAATCACAATTATGCTATGAACCTCAAATAATTTTAGGAGCGCAACACCACTTACCTTTTTATATATTTGGGCAACAGTTTGGCCCTTACGGTGGATGCAGCACCTATAGAAATATATTTATATTTCCTTTTAGCGCAGGAATACCTACTTTACATCTGCACAAAGCCCTGACCTCAACCTGATGGAACACCTTCGGGATGAATCAGAGCAATGACTGCGAACCCTTCTCGTCCACATCAGTGCCTGACGTCACAAATGTGCTTCTGGAAGAATGATCAAACATTCCCATAGACACACTCCTAAACCATGTGCACAGCCTTCCCAGAAGAGTTGAAGCTGTTACATCTGCAAAGGGCAGGTCAACTGAATATTGAACCCTACAGACTAAGACTGGGATGCCATTAAATGTCACGTGTGTGTAAAGGCAGACGGCCCAATATAGTGTATATAAAAGTTGACCTTTGTAAGCATGGTTTTTCCCTAAATTGTAAATACCACTTTTATGGGACAGTTTGCCATGTTTCAGGACCTAGAAATACAACAAATCTACTGCCAGTATCAACAGGTAATAAAACATTGATTCTGGTGGAACAAGCTTTAACTCAATGTTTACTGGAAAGAGAATGCGACTTCCACTGACCTGTACTTTGTGCCCAAGGCAGTGGCTCTTGGTGATGCCATGTTAGTATGCAGCGATGGTACTCAGGGCGAGGATCCAACTTTACATCACATGATAACTGTAAAGAATATAGTAGAACAAAGAACAGTGTAAAGACAATAGAAATAGTTACAAAATTTTCACATTGGAGGAGGATCCTTATTAGCTTTCATTTGGATTCACAGCATGTTATCAAGTACACAGTGGTGTTTTTGTTCGGCACTGCAAGTTTAAAATGTTTGTTTTAGGTCTAGGGTACTAGAAGAAGCAAATTTACTTATCCAACTCTCAACCCCTGCAGGTTCCCTGTCACACTACTAAACTGCTCCCTGCAGTCTATGTTTTGGTGGTTGCAGGTCACCTGAGGTCATCAAGTACAATGTTGGGAATGAGGATGCCTAGGGACATTCAATGCCAAAGTGTAGGGCAGTGGAGGAGAGCACAGGCTGTCTGGGGAGCAGATGATGACGTAAATGAGACTGCTTGTCCCGGTAGCTAGATATAAAGGACCAATTTACCCATGTGGCGCAGGAGCAGCCACACCATAAAGGAGGAGTTTTCCTTTCCTCGCAGAAAGTGTAACCCAAACATTTAAAGCCTTCTGTCAACAGGAGGCTGGGACATTGGCAAGCCAAATACTGTATGCTAGCCCTGGGTATAACCCCTCCTATTTATCTTTGGGGTTATTAACCACTTGCAGACCGGACCAATTTGCTGGTCAAAGACCAGACCCCTTTTTGCGATTCGGCACTGCGTCGCTTTAACTGACAATTGCGCGGTCGTGCGACGTGGCTCCCAAACAAAATTGACGTCCTTTTTTCCCCACAAATAGAGCTTTCTTTTGGTGGTATTTGATCACCCCTGCGGTTTTTATTTTTTGCGCTATAACCAAAAATAGAGCGACAATTTAGAAAAAAATGCATTATTTTTAACTTTTTGGTATAATAAATATCCCCCAAAAATATATAAAAAAACATTTGTTTCCCTCAGTTTAGGCCGATACGTATTCTTCTACATATTTTTGGTAAATAAGCGATTATTGATTGGTTTGCGCAAAAGTTATAGCGTTTACAAAATAGGGATAGTTTTATAGCATTTTTATTAATAATTTTTTATTATTTTTTTTTTACTAGTAATGGCGGCGATCAGCGATTTTTATTGTGACTGTGACATTGTGGGGGACCCATCGGACATTTTTGACACATTTTTGGGACCATTGTCATTTATACAGTAATCACTGCTATATAAATGCAGTGATTCCTGTGCAAATGACACTGGCAGTGAAAGGGTTAACCAGTGGGTGGCAGTGTAGGGGTTATGTGTTCCTAGGGGTGTGTTACTAACTGTGGGGGGGTTGGGCTTTCATTTAGTGAACACTGATCTCTGCTCCAATCACATGGAGCAGAGACCAGCGTCACTAGTTGCTAGGCAGAATGGAGAAATGTTGTTTACACAGCATTTCCTCCATTCGGGCGCTCCGTGAGACGATCGCGGGGATGCCCACGGCGATCGAGTCCGCGGGTCCCGCGACCGGACTCACGGGGGTCCCGACCAGCGTGGGAGCGCGCCACCGGCGGCGCGCTCCCGACGGCAGGGCGGCATTGAATATTGGACGTACCTGTACGCCAATATGCCTGCCCGTGCCATTCTGTCAACGTACATCGTCGTGCGCTGGTCGGGAAGTGGTTAAAGGAAGGAATATCGTCCATTCATAGTGCTTACCTAGTTAAGGTGGGAAATGGCCAGAATCACTGTGGGGACTAATTGCTTTGTGATAAGCTCCTCAGTTAGTAGCTACAGAGATATAATTAATTTGGAAAGAACACAAACCATAATAGCATGCTTCTGGTCTCACAGAAACTGAAATAGTGTGTGGTCTTTGAGACTTTAGGGGCCCTGTAAGACCCAAGTCCCAATACAGCACTGAATGATGCAACAGGGTGATCCTCTAGCTCCAGAGTGCCGTGCATCAATCACAGGTGCTGAAACAGTCTCCTTTAACTTACCAGTGACAGATGACTGCGACTGTACAGAAAAAAAACACACCAGTTAAAGACTTAAGAGACTCAGTATCCAAAAAGAGTTCTCATGGCCAAAGGCTCAGAAGTAGCTAAGGCTGCAGGCAGGTAAGGCACCAAGTGTACTGGGGATGTGCAGTAGCAAATTTGTGGCCTTTGAGATCAGCTCACCATGATTCAGAAACCAGCTGGGTAATCTGGGACATAAAGTCTACCATAGCCACAGTAAAGACCTATTCTAAGAAGGAGGACTCAAAGGAGTGGATACATTCAATACAACAGGATCCCTGCTTATAGGTGTTGCCACTATTAGGGGCACACTGCAAGAAGTCCCTGACCCTTTAATGAACATGGTGCAGGGGGAATCTGATATAGTAGGACCGCCCCCACTAGAATTGCACATGTTTCAGCTGCTTTGCAGTAAGCAACATACAGGCTTATGCTACTGGATAAGACATCCAGTAGTCACTGAGCCTCAGCAGTGGGTAGCTGGCAGAAATGCTCAGAACTAGAAGGTAAAGCTAGTTGGAGATGACCAAGCTTCACTTCTGGCTAGCAGCAGGAACATGTCAAGAAACAAAGTTTCATGTGGCTCTTGAACACAGAACACTCCACCAAGCACAATGATGTCATTGCTCTGTCCCACAGTGTTAACTCCCCTCTGTAAAAATCTGGTAGGACAAATGGGGAATAAAGTTTGGTACCTAGCAACAAATAAAAGTGTGAGACCTCAAAGTGCCCAGCCTGAATGGCCTACTCACAATAGTAAGTATTCAGAGACAGAGCAAGGCAATGGCAGTGGCAGTGGCTCTGGACCTGATACGTGCTCCACAGCTAGCTAACCAGAACTAATCTCGAAAAGGCTCAACCCAAGGCCCGAAGGTCACTTCCAGGCTCACCCTGCAATGCCCAGCCCAGTGAGGTACGGTCACAGTGAAGTCCAGAAGGCAAGGCTGGGGGAAAACTGCAATGGATAGCTACAAAAGGAAATCACTAGCAGCAAAAGGGTGCAGATTTTTTTATATATATAAAAAAAAAAAAAGTTACTAGAAGAAATGACCAGTTAAGTTGTATCTTCAGCGGAACTGGGTGGCAGTGGTAGGGGTTTATACCAAGGGCTGGTCTACATTTTTCTGCTTGCAATTCTCCAAACCTTCTCTAAGCAAAGTGGAAAGTTTAAAGCCTGGTACACACTAGCAGTTTTTTTTTTGTTCAACCCAGTGGGCTGTACCAACTATTCAATTTTAGTACAGAGAACTCCCCCGCTAAGCTATTGTGTTCTGACAGGGGGACGCCCCCTGCCAAAACAAACCGGTCAGCTCTCTCAGTCATTGTCTAAGAGAACTGATCAGATGCCAATTGGCAGACCTATTGCGTTCATGCCCCTTCGACAGAAGCTGCAGTACACACGGGCCAAAATGCTTTTACAGGCCGGGTGTTTTTGTAAGTGACCCTGTTGATGCAAGGTCACTTTATTATAACTCAACTCTAGTTTTCATATTCTTATTGTCTTTGCTCATTATAACACCAAGGTTGGCTTTACATCTATACACCGTTAACATTTTACTGCAATGCACAGCAACACAAAATCTGAGGTACAGAGCATTTGGTACTATTCATTTTGAATGGCACCCAAATGTACATTGCAAACAGGACTTACAGTATTGTACATGCATTTTAGCTTACAACCACCAGATCGGGAACATCTTAGTAGTTACATAGTTACATAGTAGGCAAGGTTGAAAAAAGATACAAGTCCATCAAGTTCAACCTATGTGTGTGATTTTATGTCAGTATTACATTGTATATCCCTGTATGTTGTGGTCGTTCAGGTGCTTATCTAATATTGTGCGGCACAGTGGTGCAGAGGTTAGCACTCTCACCTAGCAGTAAAAAGGGTCGCTAGTTCAAATCCCAACCACGACACTACCTACCTGGAGTTTGCATGTTCTCCCTGTGCCTGCGTGGGTTTCCTCCGGGTACTCTGGTTTCCTTCCACACTCCAAAGACATGCAGGTAGGTTACTTGGCTTCTGTCCAAAAACTGGCCCTAGTATATGAATGAGGACCTTGGATTGTGGGCTCCTTAAGGTTAGGACTGATGTGAGTGTGCAATATACAGGGATAGGGACAATTGTAGACACTCAGGTTGAACTGGATGGACTGGTGTCTTAATTCAACCTTACTAACTATGTAACTATATATTGTGTAACATCTGTATGTGGTGGTGCTCTGATTTGAAAAGTATAAACGCTGCGGTTCTAATTTTTTGTGCTTTGTTGTCAGCCCACTCAAAATCTTATTGCTACACAGTGTAGCATGTGAAATAACACTTGGTAATGTTCATGAGGTAACGCACTACAATGCATCAGACAGTTGCGAATAGGGCCATATACTGTATATATATATATATATATATAAATATATATATATTTTTATATTCTTTCATGTATGTTTAAAGTAGAATTCCAGGCTGACTAACCTGTACAAAAAAAGTGACACATGATGGGATAGAAGCGGGCTGAAAATATGTAAATACATGCATCTTCTTCGCACAGATTAGTCAGTATAGGTATACGGGGGGGGGCGTTTTAGACCAGTTACGTTTAAGCTGGAATTCTAGTTTAATCCTATAATGTTTAACATCAGATTTTTTGCTTATATGAGAAATGCATGTGTGTTGTGCTCAGTATAACAACACAGAAACAATAAAATACAAAACAGGACAAAACAAATACTTCTCTACAGCACATCAGTGACTAAGTACCCTGGCTTTGATGATTGTAGGTCTTGGATCCAGGATTCCCTGCATCTTTCTTAGTGCTGGTACAACAAAAAGGTTACAGGTAACTACTGCTGACACAGGGTTGCCTACAAAAAACAAACAAAAAAAAAACAGTTAATCAGTATTTATTGTTAAGAATATTACTATTATTGAGAATCTATATAAAACCAAAAATTTCCACAGCACTGTAAATACAAAGGAGACATCCTTTCTTCCATCCCCTTAACAGGAAAGCATTTATGCAAACACATATTGGTCAATTATTCATCTACAATAGACATATTAATTATTGTCCACTTTTAGACAAGACATACGTTTTAGATTAACATTAACAAATGCTGTAGAAACAGTTGACAATAAAATATCGGATCCCAATTTGCAAAATATTTTTCTTGCAGGCCATTCCTCCACTTTTTGAAGGCTGCTTTTGCAATGTAGTTGGCAGTTTGGTATCAGGAAATCACTACATTGGTATTGGGGCATGTCAATATATTGGGCGTGGTAGAATAGAAATCATGTTGATGAAATGTCACATGTAGCATGTTGTCAGGCAGGTGAGTGTAATAAGAGATATACAGGCACATCTTAGGGAGACGTAGCCACCCTAGGACAAGCAGCGTGTTAGTAAGAGGATCACCATGTAAAAACAAAAAAGCCAAAAAAGAAATAAATACTGCACCACTACATCTAAGGACTGGTAGGGTACAATATATTTATATTTTTGTTTTGGGGTTTAGCTACCCTTTAGGGTCATCATACACATTACAATCTGACTGTAAAATGAACTTTAGATTACCAAATATGAGTACCTACTGAAAATGTCCAATCAATGTACATCTTATTACACAGGTCCTTGTTGTTGGTACATCTAAAGAACATTGTACAATCAGAATATAACATGTGGTGAGCTTTAAAGTTAGCATTTCTATTCTTCCTAATCCAAAGACTGTTCTCTCTAAGGCCGCGTACACACGGGCGGACTGTTCGCCCAACCTTGTTCGGCAAACAGTTTCATCAAACAGTCCGCTCAAAATTTGCATGAGCGGACTTGCCCACACACGAGCGGACTGTTTGACGAACAAGGTTGGGCAAACAGTTCGCTCAACTTTTGAAATGAACGGACTCGCCCACGTAAGGCGGAGGCAAATCCGCCCATTTCGAGCGCGTGTACAGGTAGGCGGGGCCCGCGAAGGAGACGTCGCGGGCTCCGCCGCCTGGAATGGGCTTAAAGGGGAACCCCAACGCCGAAAAAAATCGGCGTGGGGGTTCCCCCCAAGTCCACACCAGACCCTTGTCCGAGCACGCTACCCGGCCGGCCAGGAAAGGGGGGCGAGCGAGCGCGCCCCCCCTCCTGAGCCGTACCAGGCCGCGTGCCCTCAACATGGGGGGTGCCTTGGGGAAGGGGGGGCCGCGCGGCCCCCCCACCCCAAAGCACCTTGTCCCCATGTTGATGAGGACAAGGGCCTCTTCCCGACAACCCTGGCCGTTGGTTGTCGGGGTCTGCGGGCGGGGGGCTTATCGGAATCCGGGAGCCCCCTTTAAGAAGGGGGCCCCGGATACCGGCCTCCCACCCTATGTGAATGAGTATGGGGTACAATGTACCCCTACCCATTCACCTGTGAACTAAAGTACAATAAAAAACACAACACAGAGAAAAAATATTTTATTGCACAGCTCCGGGGGTCTTCCGTCTTCGGGGGTCTTCTCGCCGGACTCCTCCGCTATGTGTGTGTAGCTCTTTTGCTAGCGGAGGAGTCCGGCTTTCTTCCTCCCCGCCGCCGGCCTCTTCTCCCGACTTCGGGGGTCTTGTCCCCCTCTTCGGTTCTTCTGCCGGGCCACCGCGCCTGGTCCGGTGGCCCGGTCTTCTGTCGCCGTCTTCCGTTCTTCTGTCGCCGCCTTCGGTTCTTCTGCCGGGCCACCGCGCCTTCTTGTAGCTCTTTTACAGGCGGTGGCCCGGTCTTCTGTCGCCGCCGCCGCCTTCCGTTCTTGTTCTTCTTCTTGTTCTTCTTCTTCTCCTGGAGATGTTGACTCGACGATCTCTCCGGCCGGAATGCCAGGGACACGCTCCGCTGCCACTTATATAGTGACAATGGGGCGGTGTCACATGGTATATGTCACATGGGTTGGTCACATGGGTTGATGTCACATGGGGACTATGACATCGTAAGGGGGCGGGGTCACCATGTGACCAACCCATGTGACATATACCATGTGACACCGCCCCATTGTCACTATATAAGTGACCGCACAGCGCGGCTCTGGCATTCCGGCCGGAGAGATCGTCGAGTCAACATTTCCAGGAGAAGAAGAAGAACAAGAAGAAGAACAAGAACGGAAGGCGGCGGCGGCGACAGAAGACCGGGCCACCGCCTGTAAAAGAGCTACAAGAAGGCGCGGTGGCCCGGCAGAAGAACCGAAGGCGGCGACAGAAGAACGGAAGACGGCGACAGAAGACCGGGCCACCGGACCAGGCGCGGTGGCCCGGCAGAAGAACCGAAGAGGGGGACAAGACCCCCGAAGTCGGGAGAAGAGGCCGGCGGCGGGGAGGAAGAAAGCCGGACTCCTCCGCTAGCAAAAGAGCTACACACACATAGCGGAGGAGTCCGGCGAGAAGACCCCCGGAGCTGTGCAATAAAATATTTTTTCTCTGTGTTGTGTTTTTTATTGTACTTTAGTTTACAGGTGAATGGGTAGGGGTACATTGTACCCCATACTCATTCACATAGGGTGGGGGGCCGGTATCCGGGGGCCCCCTTCTTAAAGGGGGCTCCCGGATTCCGATAAGCCCCCCGCCCGCAGACCCCGACAACCAACGGCCAGGGTTGTCGGGAAGAGGCCCTTGTCCTCATCAACATGGGGACAAGGTGCTTTGGGGTGGGGGGGCCGCGCGGCCCCCCCTTCCCCAAGGCACCCCCCATGTTGAGGGCACGCGGCCTGGTACGGCTCAGGAGGGGGGGGGCGCGCTCGCTCGCCCCCCTTTCCTGGCCGGCCGGGTAGCGTGCTCGGACAAGGGTCTGGTGTGGACTTGGGGGAACCCCCACGCCGATTTTTTTCGGCGTTGGGGTTCCCCTTTAAGCCCATTCCAGGCGGCGGAGCCCGCGACGTCTCCTTCGCGGGCCCCGCCTACCTGTACACGTGCTCGAAATGGGCGGACTTTCCGAGCGGGAACAGTCCGCTCATTTCGAAAGTACAGCGGACAAGCCCACACACGGGCGGACTGTCCGCTCAAACACAGTTTCAGCGGACAGTTTTTCGGAATTTCCGAAAGACTTTGTCCGTCCAACTGTCCGCTGAAACTGTCCGCTGAAAGCCCACACACGAGCGGACTGTCCGCCCAAACACTGTTCAGCGGACAAGGTTGGGCGAACAGTCCGCCCGTGTGTACGCGGCCTAATATTTACGGACCAATGTCACTTTAAAATGCTGCACTAAGGTTTGCCCAAAACATCCTTAACCCTCTCAATTCATGCAGAAGAAGCAACATTTTTTCCTGGTCTCGAGGTCAGTTAAAATAATCATCTTATCCCTCTTATATACAAGAGCATAAAGTCCCAACATGTCTATTATTGATTTAGGCAGAAAAGGCCTTCAATTGGGCCAGTTGGAACTTTCTGAAGATATCCTTAGAACGGCATGGGACCCAACATAATCTCCACAATTATGATCGTATAAACCTCCCCTTCTGCCAAAATAACCACCAATGGTACCCTGGTTGAGGCAGTTTTATAAGCAATAACACTAAAAAGGGTGCCCCATGTCCTTGTTCCTCTACTTTATAGTCACCAAAAATCTGACTGTCAGAATCAGGGGAAAACCATTTATTTATGGAATCTACACCCCCTTTTTCCATCAAAGTATTTTCACTTATGCCGATGGCTTATGCTAGTATGTCAGCTAACCAGTTCTTTCTTTTTACTTTCTGCCATGAAAAAAGGCAAAGAAACTTAGTAACAAAAAAAATAGTTTGGCAGGATTACCATCCTTAAGAAACTCTCCCCATACTACTATATATATTATAAACGATTCTAATAAGTATCCTAAGTCTTTATCAACATTTTAAACAGTCAACCATTTCAGTTTTAAGACCTGCAGATGAAAATGCTGAGTTGGCATGGGACTCCCTAACTTTGAATTGAATAGCCTCTAACAATCACCATAGGTTAGGTCAATTTAGTGGCCCTGCTAATTATTTTTTGTCAGATGAATACACTTCAAATCTACTTCGTTATAGCTGCCTGTCAACTAATTTCTCTATATTGGAAACCCTTCAATGTGCCATCCCTGACACTGTGTGGTGATCCCCTTAATATTATGTGGATGGGAGGACTATATTTTTAAGATAGAAAGTTTTTCCAGTGGTATAACCCTTATTTTTCTCTAGGATGAACTTGAGAAAACTGTATTTGGACCACTCAGAAAAAAGGAAGAAGGCTCAAACATGTAAGTAGCAGCATCTGTAGTAGCAGTCTTGTAAAGCTGCTTGGTTTGCTACTTTGTGGCCATACTCTAGCTATCATGAAGAGGTACCTTGGTAGTACTTTGAAACTCTGGGCAGTGCATTCTTTTAGAAGCTGATTTTTAATAAAAGTTTCTATTATGAGGGATTTACTGGTCCTGTGATATTTGTGTAATTTATACATGCCTGCTGTTCATTTTGGTAAATGCATATACAGTGAGGGAAAAAAGTATTTGATCCCCTACTGATTTTGTACGTTTGCCCACTGACAAAGAAATGATCAATCTATGATTTTAATGGTAGGTATACATTAACAGTGAGAGACAAAATAACAAAAATATTCAGAAAAATGCTTTTTAAAAAAGTTTTTAAATTGATTTGCCTTCTAATCAGTTAAATAAGTATTTGATCCCCTATCAATCAACAAGATTTCTGGCTACCAGGTGTCTTCTATACAGGTAACGAGCTGAGATTAGGAGCACTCTCCTCAGCTGCATTCACACCTAAAGCCCAATAAACACTATCAGTTTTTTTGCTGAGATTTTCCTTCAGGTTTACCAAAACCATGTAGTGCAAGGGCCTGCCTGATTGCATACAAATTGAAACTCCTAAGGTTTGACCTCATAGTATATGGTTTTGGTAAATCTGAAGGAAAAACTCAGCAGAAAAACTGATAGTGTGTATGGGGCTTAAGAGTTTTCTGTTCATAAAATGCTTGTAAAATGCCCAGAAAACACCTGAAATACGCCCAAAAAGTAAAATCCCATATATTTCAATGGTACCTGCTCACATCTGAGAGTTTTGTCACCTGAATCAAAATGCAGAAAAACACATTAAGCTCAAAAAAAGAACATGAGTTTCTTTGGGGCAGATTACAGGCGTTTTCTCGTTTTTACATTGGTGACCTGTACAAAATGTGGCAAAATCTGCGGTAAATATCACTGTAAAAACACGCGACTTTGAAACACTCAGGTGTGAATGCAGCCTTTAACCACTTGACCACTGGGCACTTAAACACCCTTAATAACCAGACCAATTTTCAGCTTTCGGTGCTCTCGCATTTTGAATGACAATTACTCAGTCATGCAACACTGGACCTATATGAAATTTTTGTCCTTTTTTTCACACAAATAGAGCTTTCTTTTGGTGGTATTTAATCACCGCTGGGTTTTTTATTTTTTGTGCTATAAAGGAAAAAATACCGAAAATTCTGTAAAAAAATGAATTTTTCTTTGTTTCTGTTAGAAAATTTAGCAGATTAGTAATTTTTTCTTCATAAATTTTGGCCAAAATTTATACTACTACATATCTTTGGTAAAAATAAGTACAAATTGGTGGATATTATTTGGTCTTTGTGAAAGTTATAGAGTCCACAAGCTGTGGTGCCAATATCTGAAAATTGATCATACCTGAAGTACTGACGGCCTATTTCAATTCTTGAGACCCTAACATGCCAGAAAAGTACAAATACCCCCCAAATGACCCCTTTTTGGAAAGAAGACATTCCAAGGTATTTAGTAAGAGGCATGATGAGTTTTTTGAAGTTGTCATTTTTTCCCACAATTCTTTGCAAAATCAAGATTTTTTTTACTTTTTTTTTTTTTTTCACAAAATTGTCATATTATCAGGTTATTTCTCACACACAGCATATGCATACCACAAATTACACCCCAAAACACATTCTGCTATTACTCCCGAGTACAGCGATACCACATGTGTGAGACTTTTACACAGTGTGGCCACATACAGAGGCCCAACATGCAGGGAGCGCCATCAGGTGTTCTGGAGCACCCAGGACAATTCTGACATTTCTCTCCTACATGTAAAAATCATCATTTATTTGCTAGAAAATTACATAGAACTCCAAAACATTATATATGTTTTTTTAGCAAACACCCTGGAGAATACAATGGTGGTCTTTGCAACTTTTTATCTCGCACGGTATTTGCGCAGTAATTTTTCGAATGCTTTTTTTTTGAAAAAAAAACAGTTTTGGGCTTAAAAAAAAAAAAAAAAACAGTAAAGTTAGCCCAATTTTTCCATAATGTGAAAGATGAAATTACGCTGAGTAAATAGATACCTCATATGTCACTCTTCAAAATTGCACACGCTCGTGGAATGGGGCCAAACGTCGCTACTTAAAAATCCCCATAGGCGACGATTTAATTTTTTTTTTACTGGTTATATGTTTTGAGTTACAGAGGAGGTCTAGGGCTAGAATTATTGCTCTCGCTCTAACGTTCGCAGCGATACCTCACATGTGTGGTTTGAACACCGTTTTCATATGTGGGCGGGACTTACGTATGCGTTCGCTTCTGCATGCGAGCACATGGGGACAGGGGCGCTTTAAAAAAAAACATTTTTTTTATTGTTCATTTTACTTTATTTATTTTAGTTTGACATTTTTTTCCCCAAAAATAATTTTTTTGATCACTTTTATTCCTATTACAAGGAATGTAAACATCCCTTGTAATAGGAATATGGCATGACAGGTCCTCTTTACAGTGAGATGTGGGGTCAATAAGACCCCACATCTCACCTCTAAGCTGGGAAGCCTGAAAAAAAAAAAAAAAAAAAAAAAAAAAGATTCTGTCTTTGATCGTATTAGCGATTCGGTAGAAGCACCGGAGGGCGGCGGGAGGGGGGGGGGGATGTCTATGGCTGGGTATTGCAGGGTATCACCGACTATGGCTGGGTATCTCAGAGTATGGCGTTGCAGAGTATTGCATTGCAGGGTATTGGCGAGTGTTGCAGAGCATTGCAGAGTGTTGGCGGGTGTTGCAGAGCATTGCAGAGTGTTGCAGGGTATTGCAGAGTGTTGCAGGGCATTGCAAAGCGTTGCGGAGTGTTGCAGGGCATTGCGGAGTGTTGCAGGGCATTGCAGAGTGTTGCAGGGCATTGCGGAGTGTTGCAGGGCGTTGCGGAGTGTTGCAGGGCGTTGCGGAGTGTTGCAGGGCGTTGCAGAGTATTGCAGAGTGTTGCAGGGTATTGCAGAGTGTTGCGGAGTGTTGCAGGGCATTGCGGAGTGTTGCAGGGCATTGCGGAGTGTTGCAGGGCATTGCGGAGTGTTGCAGGGCATTGCGGAGTGTTGCAGGGCAATGCGGAGTGTTGCAGGGCAATGCGGAGTGTTGCAGGGCAATGCGGAGTGTTGCAGGGCAATGCAGAGTGTTGCAGGGCAATGCAGAGTGTTGCAGGGCAATGCAGAGTGTTGCAGGGCATTGCAGAGTGTTGCAGGGTATTGCAGAGTAATGGGGGTATTGCAGAGTAATGGGGTATTGCAGAGTAATGGGGTATTGCAGAGTAATGGGGGTATTGCAGAGTAATGCAGAGTAATGGGGGTATTGCAGAGTAATGCAGAGTAATGGCAGGGTATTGCAGAGTGTTGGCAGGGAATTGAGGGGTTAATTTTCGGTGCGCAGCGATGTGGGCACTGCAGATGCAGCCCACATCGCTGCTGACACCGATCTCTTCCCCCTCCGCTGTACCGATCGGTACACAGAGGGGGAGGGAGGAACCGGCGTCATGTTATGACGGTTTGTTTACAAGTGATCACTCCGTCATTTGACGGAGCGATCACGTGGTAAACGGCCGCGCTGAGCGGCCGTTTACCGTGATTCGTGATGCGCCGGGTCCTGTGGACCCGGCGGTCACGGATGCTCTCGTGTGCGCGCCCCAGGGGGCGCGCGAGAGCAGAATTCTGGGAGGCCGTTAATTAACGGCCTCTTAGAGTTAAACAACCGCCCTGAAGCCGTTAATCGGCAATGGGCGGTTGTTAAGTGGTTAAGGGAGTGCTCCTAATCTCACCTTGTCATCTGTATAAAAGACACCTGTCCAGAAGCAATCAATCAAATTCCAATCTCTCCACCATGGTTGAGACCAAAGAGCTGTCCAAGGACCATCGCCAAGTAGCTTGGTGAGGGGGTAACAACAGTTGGTGCGATTATTCACAAATGGAAAAAACTAAAAAATGCTGTCACTATAAATCTCTCAGTCTGGGGCTCCGTGCAAGGTCTCACCTCGTGGAGTTTCAATGATCATGAGAACAGTGAGGAATCAGCCCAGAACTACACAAGAGTATCTTTTCAATGACCTCAATGCAGCTGGGACCATAGTCACCAAGAAAACAATTGGTAACACACTATGCCGTGAAGGACTGAAATCCTACAGTGCCTGTAAGATCCCCCTGCTCAAAAAAAAACCCCACATGTACAGGCCTGTCTGCAATTTTCTAATGAATATCTGAATGATTCAGAGGAGAACTGGGTGAAAGTGATATGGTCAGATGAGAACAAAATCGAGCTCTTTGGCATCAACTCAACTCACCGTGTTTGGAGAAGGGGGAATGCTGCCTATGAACCCAAGAACACCATCCCCACCATCAAACAAGGAGGTGGAAACATTATGCTTTGGGGGTGTTTTCCTGCTAAGGGGAACAGGACAGTTTCACCGCATCAAAGGGATGATGGACGGGGCCATGTAGCGTCACATCTTGGGTGAGAAACTCCTTTCCTCAGCCAGGGCACTGAAAATCGGTCGTGGGTGGGTATTACAGCATGACAATGTCACAAAACACATGGCCAAGGCAACAAAGGAGTGGCACAAGAAGAAGTGCATTAACATCCTGGAGCAGCCTAGCCAGTCTCCAGACCTTAATGCCATAGAAAATATGTGGAAGGAGCTGAAGGTTCCATTTAACCACTTCGCATCCAGGCCAATTCTGACATTTCTCTCCTACATGTAAAATTCATAATTTTTTTGCTAGAAAATTACATAGAACCCCCAAACATTATATATGTTTTTTTTAGCAAAGACCCTAGAGAATACAATGGTGGCCGTTGCAACTTTTTATCTCGCATGGTATTTGCGCAGCAATTTTTCGAACACATTTTTTTCAGAAAAAAAAACAGTTTCATGCTTTAAAAAAAAAGAAAACAGTAAAGTTAGCCCAATTTTTTGCATAATGTGAAAGATGAAGATACACCGAGTAAATAGATAACCAACATGTCACGCTTCAAAATTGCACGCACTGAATGGTATTTACAAAATCACCATAGGCGACGCTTTCACATTTTTTACTGGTTACATGTTTTGAGTTACAGAGGAGGTCTAGGGCTAGAATTATTGCTCTCGCTCTAATGTTTGCAGTGATATCTCACATGTGTTTTTTGAACAGCGTTTTCATATGTGGGCGGGACTTACGTATGCGTTCGCTTCTGCGTACAAGCTCACGGGGAGAGGGGCGCTTTTAAAAAAAAAAATTATTGTTAATTTTACTTTTATTTTTTTAGTTTGACACTTTAAAAAAATAAATAAAATGTGATTACTTTTATTCCTATTACAAGGAATGTAAACATCCCTTGTAATAGGAATATGGCATGATCGGACCTATTTACAGTGAGATATGGGGTCAATAAGACCGCACATCTCACCTCTAGGCTGGGAAGCCTAAAATAAAAAAAAGCCATTATTTGAATGCAGAGGCCGGGCGTGATGTCATGACATCGTGCCCGGCCTCCGAACGATCATAGAGACTCCGGCGACCATCTGGTCTGCCGGAAATCTCTATGATCACCATCAGGGGGCCGGCGGATCCTGTGCCAGACTCAGGGATGGAAGTGGTGAGTCGGTAGAAGCACCGGACGTCTCCTCCTGCCGCCCGTAAGAAAGCTCAAGTGGTGGAACAGCCGATATGATCGTTCTTATGGTGCAGGGAATCACCGGCTGAAAAAGCCAATATCTGAATGATGTCTGTAGCCTCAGGCATCATTCAGATATAACCCCGGAAAGTCAAGGCCGTCATATGACATACCTTGGGCTCCAAGTGGTTACGTCAGTCTCGAAACCTTAATAATTTAGAGAGACTATGCAAAGAGGACTGGGACCACTTTGCATAGTCTCCTGAGATGTGTGCAAACCTGGTGGCCAACTACAAGAAACATCTGACCTCTGTGATTGCCAACAAAGATTTTCCAAGTACCAAGTCATGTTTTGCAAAGGGGTCAAATACTTATTTCACTCTTTAACGGCTTAAGGACCAGCCGCCACAGTTACACTGTGGCAATGTGGCTCGATCCTGCAAATCGCTGTAGGTGTAAGTTGTCTCAGACATGACCATTTGTGGCACACTCACTAGCTAGCTGGGGAGCCAATCAGTGGATGGGGCAGACTCCATGTCCGCTGGCCACCAGCGATCATTCCCCGCAGTAATAGGACAGGGATCTGCCTGTGTAAACATGGCAAATCTCCATTCTGATACACAGATCCTGTCTTTTTGCTATGCATGAGGACGGGTGTGTGTGTTTCCCGTTACACAGTCCCCCATACAGTTAGAACACACAGTGAGGGAACACATTCAACCATTTGATCTCCTGTGATGTTAACCCCTTCCCTGTCAGCGTCATTAGTACAATAAAAGTGCATATTTTTAGCACTGATTACTGTAATAACGTCACTGGCTCCCAAAAAAGTGTCAAAAATGTCCGTTAGGTGTTCGTTCTGTCGGCCGCAATCCCGCTAAAAATTACCATGAGGTAATGAGGACGGGTGTGTGTGTTTCCCGTTACACAGTCCCCCATACAGTTAGAACACACAGTGAGGGAACACATTCAACCATTTGATCTCCTGTGATGTTAACCCCTTCCCTGTTAGCGTCATTAGTACAATAAAAGTGCATATTTTTAGCACTGATTACTGTAATAACGTCACTGGCTCCCAAAAAAGTGTCAAAAATGTCAGTTAGGTGTTCGTTCTGTCGGCCGCAATCCCGCTAAAAATTACCGCCATTACTAGAAAAAAAAATGCCATAAATCTTTCCCCTATTTTGTAGATGTTATAACTTTTGTGCTAACCAATCAATATGCTTATTATTTTAACCAAAAATATGTAGAAGAATAAATATGGGCCTAAACTGATGAAGAAATATTTTTTTTTTACATTTTTTTGTTGGATATTTATTATAGCAAATGTAAAAAATAGTTTTTGTCAAAATTGTCGCTCTTTTTTTGTTTATAGTACAAAAAATAAAAACTGCAAAAGTGATCAAATACTTCCAAAAGAAAGCTCTATTTGAGGGAAAAAAAGGACATCAATTACAGTGTCAGTTGTCAGTTAAAGCGACGCAGTGTCATATTGCAAAAAATGGCCTGGTCATTAAGGGGGAAAATCTTCCCGGGCTGAAGTCATTAAAAAGCAAATCAATTTGTACCTTTTTTGAAATGTGTTTTCTGGATTTTTTGTTGTTATTCTGTCTCTTTCTCTCAAAATAAATCCACCATTAAAATTATAGACTGATCATTTATTTGTCAGTGGGCAAACAAAATCAGCAGGGGATCAAATACTTTTTTTCCCACACTGTAGTGTATATCTTTTTCACCAACTCTTAGTAAATACTTTAACCTGAACCACCTTGTGTGCTATGAGTTTATGTTTACATCATTCTTGAGTGCATGACTGTGGAACCCTAGACCAGTGTTTCTCAACTCCAGTCCTCAAGGTCTCCCAACAGGTCAGGTTTTCAGGCTTTCCCATCAGATGAAATGGCTGTGGTAATTACTAAGGCAGTGAAATTGATCAAATCACCTGTGCAAAATAATGGTAAGCCTGAAAACATGACCTGTTGGGGCGCCTTGAGGACTGAAGTTGAGAAACACTGTCCTAGACTGAGACAATGAATGTCTACTTTTCCAATCACTTTCATTTTTACTTTGACATTCTTGACTTTTTCCTGCTATGCAACAACTTCTGCTTCAAATAATACAAGAATGTTCGCTCAAATTTCGCACCATTAGTGAGCCGCAGCAACGTCCGATTTTCATGCGCCCATTGAATTTGTGTGATTGGGCATGTTGGAATTTTTTTGAAAAACAAATGATTTTCTAATTAATGATGGGAGAATCGTGTAAGAAATACAAATCGAAAAAGAAATGTGCATGAGCACAAGAAAAGAAAATTCCCAGAAAGAAAAGAAAATTTCCAGCCACGAAAATTATTTTCTGTAGCAAAATGAGATGAAATTGAAGGCTTGGTTGGCCAAATTTCAAAATCAACGGTGGCACCATTGGACCACAAAATTTCTGATTTTTTTAACGAAAAGTTCAGAATTCAACCCATGTATGGCCTTGCATTAGTTAAAGTTTTTGATAGACAATGTCTAAGCTTCCCCCCAAGCATTTTATTTAGATTATACAGTATCTCACAAAAGTGAGTACATCCCTCAAATTTTTGTAAATATTTTATTATCTTTTCATGTGACACCACTGAAGAAATTACACTTTGCTACAATGTAAAGTGGTGATTGTACAGCTTGTATAATAGTGTATATTTGCTGTCCCCTCCAAAGAACTGAACACACAGCCATTAATGTCTTAGCCAGTGGCAACAAAAGTGAGTACACCCCTAAGTGAAAATGTCCAAATTGGGTCGAATTAGCAATTTTCCCTCCCCGATGTCATGCGACTCGTTAGTGTTACAAGGTCTCAGGTGTGTTACATTTGGTGTTAACTCTCTCATTCTCTAATACTGGTCACTGCATGGCACCTCATGGCAAAGAACTCTCTGAGGATCTGAAAAACAGGATCTTTAAAACAGCTTACCTGTAAAATCCTTTTCTTTGATGTACATTACAGTACTTACTATGTGGGTTATAGGGCCACTGATAGGTGATGGACACTGGCACTCCCTAAGGCAGGAAGTGTACTCCCTATATAACCCCTCCCACTACCAGGAGTCCTCCGTTTTGTGGCCAAGCAATACAAGTGTATACCAAGAAGACCTCTGTGTCCCCTGATGTACATCAAAGAAAAGGATTTTTACGGGATTTTAAAAATCCTGTTTTCTTTTCTTACATCAGGGACACAGAGCCATAGTACTTACTATGTGGGATGTCCACTAGCAATGGCAACTGAAGGGAGGGAGACACAACAAAAAAGTTGGGCAAAAAGGAGGCCAGAGGACTCATACTGCAGCCTACAGTATACTGCGCCCAAAGGCAATATCCTCATGACCTTAACATGAATTTGATAAAATCTGATAAACGTATGAACCGAAGACCAAGACGCGGTCTTACAGATCAGAGCCAGAGAGGCCTAATGATGCACCACCCAAGAGGCACTAATCTCCCTGGATGAGTGTACTCTAACATGAGAAGGAAGAATTTTATTCTTTAAGCCGAAGCTTGAACAATCACTTGACGAATCCATTTGGAAAATAGTAGATTTTGACACTGCCTGTCCACATTTTGGACCCTCTGGCAGTACAAACAAAACATCTGTTTTGCGAACCTGAGCGGTCGCCTTTAAATAGACTCTGATCGCTCATACTACATCAAGGGAATGTAGTGCCTTCTCTTCCCTAGATTGTGGATCTGGGGAGAAAGAAGGAAGAATAATATCTTGGTTTAAATGAAAACCTGTTACCACTTTTGGTAGGAATTCAGGATGAGTACGTAAAACCACCTCATACTTATGCATGATCAAATATGGCTCTTTACAAGACAGAGCCGATAGTTTCCGGTATTCTTCTAGCAGAAGAAATGGCAAACAGAAAAATATCTTTCTTGTCAAAAGAACCAAGGGAATTTCTCGTAAAGGCTCAAACAGCTGGATTCTGCAAGGCCGATAAGACCAAATTTAAATCCCAAGGATTTAGAGGTGCCTTGATAGGGGGATTAATCCGTGTTACCCCCTGAAGAAAGCTACGCACCAGAGTGGGAAGCAAGAGGCTGTTAAAAAAAAAAAAAAAAAAAAACACTGACAAGGCCAAGATCTGGCCCTTGATAGTGCTCAAGGCCAGCTTCGTTACTAATGCCATTTGCAGGAAATCAAGGATCCTACCTATGACATATTTCCTGGGGTGCCAACCCCTGGATCCACACCCAGAAGCATATGCCTTCCAGACTCTATAGTAAATGATTCTGGAGGCCGGCTTCCTGGCATTTATCAAGGTAGACACTACCGAAGAAGACAACCCACAATCCTTTAGAATGTGGGTCTCAATAGCCAAACCGTTAAATTTAGCGCCTGTAAGGTAGGATGGAATACCGGACCTTGTGCAAGAAGGTCTGGTCATAATGGCAGATTCCAAGGGACTCCTACCGCTATCTTTATGATCTAGGCAAACTAAGATCTGCTGGGGCCACAAGAATTACCTCCTTTTGTTCCTGCTTGATCCTGCGGAGAAGACGCGGAAGTAGCGTAGTAAGATTCTAGGGCCAGACGTACTGCTTGAATCTCCAAAATGTTGATAGGCAAGGTCCTCTCTAACCTGGACCATCTCCCCTGGACAGAATCTTCTTCCAGGGATGCTTCCCAGCCTAGAAGGCTAGCATCTGTTGTAACCACTTTCCAGGATACAGGTAGAAAATATTTTCCCTTTGCTGGATAACGCCCACCAATTTTAGGCTCTGACGTATGTCGGGAGCCAAGCGTATTGGAAAAATCCAAGGCCTGAATCTTTTGTTCCAGACCGACAGGATGGTGTTTAGAAGCAGACTTGAGTGAAAACTGCACGTAAGGGACGGCCTTCGAAGGAGGCCACCATTTTCCCCAACAATCTCATGCACAGATGAATGGAAGGATTTTTCTTTGTTTTGAGAATTTGAATTAGTCCTACAATGGAACTGATTCTTGTCTGGGGTAAGAATACCTTCTTCTCTACGGTATCTATGACCAGCCCCAATTACTGTAATCTCCTTGATGGTTTTAAGGAGGATTTTTCTAGGTTGAGTATCCAACCCAGAGATTCCAGGTAGTTTACAGCTGTGATCAGACTCTGGTTTAGACCTGAGACTGAATGATCTATTAAAAGTAGATCATCTAAATAGGCTAGGACCATTATGCCTTGAGCCCTTAATCTGGCTAAAGGAGATGCCAGAATCTTTGAGAACCGAACGGCAGGGCAACAAACTGAAAATGATGATTTTCTATTTTGAAGCACAGAAATTTCTGGTGAGCGGGAAATATTGGCACGTGGACATATGCATCTTTGATATCATAGTTACATAGTTATATCGATTGAAGCCAAAAATTACCCTCCTTGCAGGATGGACACAACCGAATAGATTGACTCCATGCGAAAGGATCGGATGTTTTTTTTTAATTGAAAAAGCCAACTTTATTGAAGTACAAATGCTTGGTACATAAATCGACAGAGGCCAACATGGCCAAAACAATAGCACATATATAGACACATTATGGTAACCGTGTAGCAATAAAGCAAAATACCCACAAGAGGTAGAGCCATCACATAGTATATATGTATGTATAAAAAAGGAGTCAAAGGAAAGGGGGAGAGACAGAGAGGGAGGGGAGAGGAAAAAAAAAAGGAGGGAAAGGGGAAGATGAAGGGCGAGTATATAAAGTACATGTTTCACCATCTGCCAACCATCTACCCCAGACCTTTTCGTATTTAGGTGAACACCCCCTGTGCACATAAATCAGCTTCTTATATGGAAGAGTATCATTTACCTCTTTTTCTAACACTGGATTGTGGGGGGCAGGGCCTGCATCCACCTTCGAGCCACCACTTTCCTTGCCAGAAATAGAGTCTCATGCAAAAAGGTGCAAAGAGATTTATCAGCTTCTAAGCTAGGCACCAGACCGAGCAGGCACATTTTGGAGTCTAAGGTAGCAGGTGAACCCATTTGGTCATGCAGGAATCGTATCACTTCCAGTATGCTTGAATAGTTGGACAGGTCCATAGAAGGTGATAAAGGGAGCCCGGGGTATGACCACATTGACGGCATCCCGGATTGTACATGGGCTTGAAATGTGCTATCTTCTGGGGAGTTAGATATGTCCTGTGTATGATATACAGCTGCGTGAGGCGATCTGACAGCCGGGGGGATACATATTTCACATCCCCCAGAATGTTATCCCAATCCTCATCCACAATAAGCCCAACGTCCACCTCCCATCTGGTCTTAGCAGCATAGGCCAAGGCCGTGACACCAGGGAGACGGATAGCGGAGTACAAGGTGGAGATTAATTTAGCTGGCTCAGTACCCGTAACTGTATCTACTATAGAGGGGACTGCCAAGGATGGGTTAGAGCTAATAAATTGGGTTTGTATGGCGTGGCGGAGCTGCAGGTATCTAAAAAGGAGACAGTTAGGGAGGGAAAATTCATCCTTGAGCATTTGAAATGTTTTTATTCCCATAGTAGTCATGACCACATAAATATATAAGATCCCGTGGCGTATCCACACTGCAGGATCTGGGATGGACAGCAGTTCAGGTAAGTGCATGTTGAACCAGAGAGGCGTGTGGGAGAGGACCCGTGGGATCCCAAGTTTTTTCAGTGCCACCCCCCACACCCTCCGGTGATGTGTCAGCATATCTGCGTTATGGTGGGGGGAGCAACCAGTCAAGGGGGCCCTGAGGACTGCCTGAAGGGGGGTGTGGGCTGGATTGTCAGAATGCCGACAGATTAGTGCCTGATATTGTAGTAGTTTGCTTTTGTCAAAATAATAAAAATGGGATAATTGGGAGGCAAGGTAGTACTCCTGAAAGTCTGGAAGAGCAGCTCCTCCCAGCATCGTCGGGTTTTTCAGGAGCTTCCAGGATAATTTATGTCTGCTGTGCCCCTATATAAATGAGTTAAGAACAGACTCAATAGTTTTGAAAAAAATTTGTGGTATATATAGGGGGGCATGCCACACGAGATAGAGTATCTTTGGTAAGAGTATCATTTTAACCAAATTAATGCGTCCTATAACCCCCAGTGGTAGTCTGGCCCAATTCTGTGTCCTAGTCTTGATCAGGGTACATAGGGGTTCAATGTTAAGGAGTGTGTAGTCTGCGAACAATCTGGTCACCTGCACCCCAAGGTACTTAATCGAGGAGACCCTTGGGAGGCTCAGAGGTGGAGACGTGAATGGAGGGGGGAAATGGTCTATGGGAAGGATCTGAGATTTGGACCAGTTAATACGCAAACCCGAATGGCCACCGATACATTCTATAGAATGAAGGGCAGTGCACAGGGAGGGACCCGAGTCTGCAAGGTACAGAAGGGTATCATCGGCATACATCCCGATCTTCTCTTCCAGGTTACCAATCTTAAGGCCGCGGATATTAGCATCTGCCCGAATCATGATGGCCAACGGCTCCACAGCCAGTGCATACAACATAGGGGAATGTCACGATCTGGAGTCAGGCTCAGAGACCAGTAGCTATAGCAGCAGAGCAGATATTCACACAGGTCACCCTGGCTGATGGCACGGGTTCACCTGAGGTGCGGGGTCTAAGCACTAACCGGTATTCACCAGAGCTCCCAAAGGTGGAGATGGGCTTGGCTGCGTGTTAGTGCCAGGTCGCGGTCCTCAGGGTAGCCCCACCAGGAGGTGAGCAAGCCGGGGGTCTGGTAGCAGATACAGCAGGTAGAGATCAAGCAGAAGCGTAGTTGAGAAACAAGCCAAAAGTCGGTAACCAATAGTTGCAGGTTGGGATTCAGCAGAAGCGTAGTCCAGGAGCAAGCCAAAAGTCGGTAACGAAAGGTAGCGAGGATACGGTCGGCAGCAGGAGAGGTAGAAGCAAGATATTGACTGGTAAAGGCACAATATTCTGGCAAGGAGGAAGTGCAGAGACATGGCTTATATCAGGAAGTTCATGGGAGGAGCAAAGGGTTCAAGGTTCAAGGCAAACAAGATTCAAGACAAGATCACTAAAGGAATTGTCCAAGGAGCTGTCCAAGGAGCTGTCCAAGGAGCTGTCCAGCATTCCAGGTGGCTCAGCAAGCAGAGTCACTGCCAGACACACCAGAGGTCCCAGGTTCAAGCCCAGGTCCTAACAGTACTCCCCTCCTCCCAGGACGTCTCCTGGACGTCTTAGGGCCAGGTTTCTGAGGAAACCTCTGGTGGAATTCCCTTGTTAATCTAGTGGCATGAACATTCTCCTCAGGCTCCCAAGAATTTTCTTCTGGCCCATATCATTCCCATTGAACCAAATATTGCAATTTGTTCCTAGAGATCCTGGAGTCAAGAATTTTTCCCACCACAAATTCTTCTTCACCCTGTACCTCGACAGGTGGGGGAGGAGGATGAATTCTTCCAGAAAAAGTATTTTCATGAAATGGTTTGAGTAGTGATATATGAAACACAGGGTGAATCTTCATATTGTCAGGAGGTTTTAGGCGAAAAGTGACCGGGTTGATTTGAGCAGAAATCTCAAAAGGTCCTATAAACTTTTGACCCAACTTAGCACATGGAACTTGAACTTTTAAATTTTTGGTAGATAACCAAACTTTCTCACCTACTTGAAAAGTGGGAATAGACCTACGATGTCCGTCAGCAGCCTTCTTGTAATATTCCTGCGCCTCCTTCAATGTATCAGTCAATTTCTCCTGGATCTCATGTAATGAAGTTAGTCTGTTGGTAACAGCAGGAATTGAAGTTGAGATGGGGAGATCAGGAATAAAAACTGGATGATACCCGGTGTTTAAGAAAAATGGGCTTTGGGATGTGGAACTATGGTTAGAGTTATTATAAGCAAACTCTGCCGTAGGAAGGTAGTCCACCCAGTCATCCTGAAGATAACTCACGAAGCATCGAAGGTATTGCTCCAGAGTTTGATTGGTCCTCTTGGTCTGACCATTAGACTGCGGATGAAAAGCCGAGGACAGATTAACTGTTACACCCAAAGCTGAGCAAAAACTTCTCCAAAATTTTGAGGTAAACTGTACCCCTCTGTCAGACACCACATCATCAGGAATTCCATGAAGTTTAAAAACTTCTCTAACCATTACCTCAGCAGTATGTTCGGCGGAGGGTACCCCTTTAACTGGAATAAAATGAGCCATCTTAGTGAGACGGTCAACGACTACCAGAATGGTGGTCATCCCTTTTGAAAGAGGAAGGTCAACCACAAAGTCCATAGAAATTGACCCCCATGGTCTTGATGGAACAGGTAGTGGTAGAAGTAACCCCAGAGGAGAAGATCGAGGTGTCTTATTGCGAGCACAGGTTAGACATGAAGCCACATAACTCTTAACATCTTTCTTGTACCCAGGCCACCAAAAGGAACGTGATAAGAGTTCTTCTGTTTTAGAAACCCCAAAATGACCAGCAAGCTTAGAGTCATGTACCAACCTGAGGGCTTCTACCCGAACTGATTCAGGTACATAGAGGCAATGCGCTTGAGTCCAAAAACCATTGTTGTACTTGAGGTTAATGTCCTTAGGAGGATTATTAAGAAGTGGGTCATTCTCATACCCCCTCCTTGAGAAGATTAAGAAATGTCTTTGAACTCATGGCCCCTAGAAAGTTATTTTGAGGCAGGATTGTACATTCAGAGGTGCTTTCCTGGAGAGGCCCAGACAACATCCGTGATAGGGCATCAGCCTTACCATTCCTTGACCCAGGGCGGTATGAAATAACAAAATTAAACCTGGAAAAGAAAAGGGTCCAACGTGCTTGTCTAGATGACAACCTTTTAGCAGACCTAATAAATTCTAAATTTTTATGATCGGTGAGAACGGTTATAGGGTGCTTAGCTCCTTCCAGCAGATGCCTCCACTCAGAAAATGCTTCCTTAATTGCCAGCAGCTCCTTGTTTCCAATGTCATAATTCATCTTGGCTGAGGACATCAGTCGAGAGAAATAAGCACAAGGATGAAGCTGCATTTTTTCTCCCATTCGCTGAGAAAGGATAGCTCCCACAGCAGAATTAGAAGCATCAACTTCTACGATGAAAAGGTAGTTCTGGATCTGGATGTACCAGTATTGGTGCAGAAGTGAAGAGAGTTTTCAGTTTACTAAAGGCAGCCTGTGCCTCAGGTGATCACAAAAAGGGCACCCCTTTCTTTGTCAACTGTGTGATTGGAGCAATTACCCTAGAGAAATTCCTTATAAATCTTCTGTAAAAGTTGGCAAATCCAACAAATCGCTGTATCTCTTTAACATTCTTGGGGCGGGCCAATCCACCACAGCTTTGATCTTATCGGGATCCATGCTTACCCCTTCAGAAGAGATTATGTATCCCAAGAACTGGATCTGAGTTTGTTCAAACTCGCATTTCTCTAATTTTATGTAAAGTTGATTTCGCCTTAATCTCTCGAAAACCAATACAGACATGCTTGCGGTGTTCTTCCAAAGTATCAGAGAAAATGAGAATGTCATCCAAATATGCTATTACAAACTGATCAAGCAAATCTCGAAAAGCATCATTAATAAAATGTTGAAAAGTTGCAGGAGCATTGCAAAGCCCAAAGGGCATGACCAAAGACTCAGAATGTCCATATCTGGTTCTGAAAGCAGTTTTCCATTCATCACCAGAACGAATGCGGAGAAGGTTGTATGCCCCCCGTAAATCTAATTTGGTAAAGAGCTTGGCAGAGCGGAGTCTCTCAAGCATTTCTGGAATCAGTGGGAGTGGATAGCGATTCTTAATTGTGATCTTATTTAAATCTCTGTAGTCAATACACGGACGCAGGGTGGAGTCCTTTTTCGTCACGAAGAATAAGGCTGTGCCAGCAGGAGAGGTTGAGTGTCTGATAAAACCCTTCTCAAGATTCTTATGAATCCACTCCCTGAGCACTTTCAGTTCAGGTTCTGATAAAGAATAAAGGCGACCAAATGGTATTTCTGCCCCTGGAAGCAATTCAATGGGACAATCATAAGAGCGATGAGGAGGCAGCTGATCTGCGTTCTTTTTATCACAAACGTCCCGAAACTCAAGATATTGTGGAGGTAGCTTGTCGTATGACTGGATAGTTGCCAAAACTGCTTGTAAATCTTGGGTTGGTGGAGGGCTTATTTGATAAGATTCTTTGCAATGTTTCTTGCAATGGTCAGATGTAAAGCTTAAAGAACGTGTCTCCCAGTTGATGGAGGGATTATGGATAGAGAACCAAGGAATGCCCAGGATAATAGGAAACTTGGGTGATGTAATCAGCTCAAAGCTGATAGTCTCCTGATGGTCAGTTTCAATTAGGAGTTTAAGTGGGATTGTCTCGTGGGTAACAGGGCCTGAAGTCAAAGGTGAGCCATCCACAGTTTCCATATCAATTGGGGCAAGTTTATTTCTTATTTGAATGTTATTACTTTGGGCAAATTCGATGTCGATGAAGTTTCCCCCAGCCCCTGAGTCCAGCATAGCAGAGCAAGGTATTTCATTGCTTTCAACAATAAGCTTTATAGGGATGACAAAATGAGTTGATAAAGAATTAACTTTATTTGCTTCCTGAATCAAAGGAGAGATGGACTGAGAAATTGAGTTTATTTGTTCAGATACTGTAACATCCATTGCTGCAATTGTTCTTTTAAATTTATTGAGACAATTAACTGCGTAATGTCCAGAGTCTCCACAATAAAGATATAAGTTTTCTGAACGTCGTCTTTCTTTCTCCTGAGTAGTAATAGATCTTTTAATAGCATCCACCTGCATAGGTTCAGGAGTGTCAGAATCAGGAAAAACTCTTGGACCCTTAGGAGGATACTGAGTAGTACAAAAACGCATGCCACCATTACTGCCTAGGATTCCCAGTCTCTCCTTTCTCCTTTCAGTAAGTCTCTGATCAATTCGAATACATAATTTAATAAAAGCTTTAAGGTCATCAGGACTTTCTACTCTGGCAAGCTCATCTTTTACTTGTTCCGAGAGTCCTTGACGGAACTGACTCTTCTGTGCTGCTGGATTCCAATTGCTATCTGAGATCCAACGTCGGAATTCAGTTGTGTACTCTGCAACAGAGCGTCTTCCCTGTCGTAAATTGTGCAATTTTGCCTCAGCAGTAGCACAGCGGTTAGGATCATCAAAAACTTGGTTCATCGCAGTCACAAAAGAATCAAAATTAACCAGGATGACATCATCTTTCTCCACATAAGGGGAGGCCCAGGCTAAGGCTTCCTCAGTCAGGAGGTTGATAATAAACAGCACCTTTTTCCTGTCAGAAGTGAATGCAGCAGGTTGCATCTGAAAGTATATACGACATTGATTAAGGAATCCTCTATAATGGTGGCGGTCTCCGCTAAACTTGAGTGGTAGGGGCATTCGTGCATTCGTTTCTATGGCAGCAGTATCTCGGGCATGAAAATCCCGCAAGTGTTTGTGTAGATCAAGGATTTCCTCTTACAGACCTTTCACTTCAATTTGTAACTCAGAAAATTTTTCCTGGTAGTCTACACCAAATGCCTGTAACTCAGCGATTTGAACCCTGAGAGGAGCCACGGCAGCTGCTACAACGGCCTCCATGTTTTTGGCCAGAATATTCTGTCACGATCTGGAGTCAGGCTCAGAGACCAGTAGCTATAGCAGCAGAGCAGATATTCACACAGGTCACCCTGGCTGATGGCACGGGTTCACCTGAGGTGCGGGGTCTAAGTACTAACCGGTATTCACCAGAGCTCCCAAAGGTGGAGATGGGCTTGGCTGCGTGTTAGTGCCAGGTCGCGGTCCTCAGGGTAGCCCCACCAGGAGGTGAGCAAGCTGGGGGTCTGGTAGCAGATATAGCAGGTAGAGATCAAGCAGAAGCGTAGTTGAGAAACAAGCCAAAAGTCGGTAACCAATAGTTGCAGGTTGGGATTCAGCAGAAGCGTAGTCCAGGAGCAAGCCAAAAGTCGGTAACGAAAGGTAGCGAGGATACGGTCGGCAGCAGGAGAGATAGAAGCAAGATATTGGCTGGTAAAGGCACAATATTCTGGCAAGGAGGAAGTGCAGAGACATGGCTTATATCAGGAAGTTCATGGGAGGAGCAAAGGGTTCAAGGTTCAAGGCAAACAAGATTCAAGACAAGATCACTAAAGGAATTGTCCAAGGAGCTGTCCAAGGAGCTGTCCAGCATTCCAGGTGGCTCAGCAAGCAGAGTCACTGCCAGACACACCAGAGGTCCCAGGTTCAAGCCCAGGTCCTTACAGGGAATGGGGATAGCCCTGTCGGGTTCCCCTCTCAAGGGGAAATTGGTCCGATAACCAACCATTCACAAACACCCTGGCCTTGGGGGATTTGTATTGGAATTGAAACCAACGAATAAAATTGGGGAAAGGATCGGATGTTTAAGTGCCGATTCCGATCTTTGAGATCTATAATGGGTCCTACCTCTGCTTGGTTTTGTAACCGTGAAAAGGTTTAAATAAAAAAACCTGTGCCCTGTTCCACTAAAGGAACCTCTAAAATCACCAACTAGGATAACAGATGATCCAGAGCTAGAAAGAGAGAGTCTTCTTTTTCTCTGGATCCTTGGGAACATTTGACCTTATAATAAGAGGAGATGGAAACTCTCAGAACTCTAGTTTGTAACCTACAGAAACTATCCATCTGTCTTGAATTGTTCCTGCCAGATCTTTGAGAATTGCAGGAGCCTTCCCTCCACCTGAGTGAACAGGGGTGCCCCTTCATAAGGAGGCTTTAGCATTCTGCTTTGTGGGCTTTCTGCCCCAAGATCTCTTCTGACCCTGGTGCTGCCCTTGGGGTCTCCCCCTTGAACCTGATGGTTGCCGTCGAGACTGCCTAGAGGCTGATTCCTCTGGCACAGGAGAGGCAGCACGCTTAAAGGAGAAATATTTGAACGTCTTCTTTACTGGAAAAAGAGAGCTATTCCCATTAGAGATCGCGTCCAAATAGCCATTCACCATGAAACTGGCTAAGAGCTTTTTACACAGTGCTTTTCGGCTGACCAACTAGTCCAAGCATAAGCCGTGAGGCTTGAATGATAGCATCTACTGTGAAAACAGCACGTCTGATACACCAGCCCATTGCTGGGCCTGCTGATCAGGCAGAATTTTAAGTATCTCCGGAAACTGTTCCTTAATGGACTGAGATACACCAATTGCAGCAAGAACCGGCTGCTGTACTAAACTTGCTAAAGACATATTACTTTTAGAAAGAAGTTCCAACTTTTTATCTGTTGGATCCTTTACTATCAGCGCATTACCCACCGAACATGTGAAATTCTTGTTCACTGAGGCGATTGCAGCATCAGTTGCTGGGACCCCCATTTTTTGTATCGAAATCCTCCTCCATAGGATAAAGCGTGGAGAATTTCTTAGCAGGATAATATTGTTTATCCGGATGTTCCCATTTAGAATACATAAGCTTTTTTAGCCATGCATAAATAGGAAAAACATCCCCAGATGGGGGAGGTTTTAATGAATCCAAATTAGAGGTGTGTTCCTCAAGAGCCTGCACTGCAGGCAGCAAAAAAAGGTTAAACAAACTAATTGGTAAGAGAGTGCACAAGCAACCTGTCTTGTGATGTTACTCCCTCTATATTAGGATCCTCGGCAGAGGATAAATAAGTATCTTCCAAATCTTTGGGAAGATCTACCTGATCCCAAGCCTCCTGCACCTCAATAAGAGGGTCCTGAGCACTAGATGGGGATCTGCTATGTTTGGCCCCACTATGGAGAGTGATCATAGCATCAATCTTCTTTCCAAAATTACGAATGTAATTGTATGATATAGCGCAGCTGCAACAACAGTTTCCCCTGACAGCTCAATCGGACCAGCCGCATTATTCTCAGAGGAGGATGACATTCATTTGGAAAAATTGATTTAGTTTGTTGTGAAACCATTGACCCTTTAGAACCCTTAGAGGAGTTCCTGGTCCCTTTACCACTCATAGCCTGAAGCACAAAGCAATTTCTTAAGAAAATTTCAATTTGAGATAAACCCAATCTTCACCCTTCATGGTGGGCTCCGAAACCTTCAGGAACAGGCGAACCTAGGGGTTACCCACAATCCTGGACCTGCGCCAGCACCCTACCAGTAAAAACTTTATGGCCTTACTACCAAAAAGTACTGGATCCTAGGGTGAAGCTCTCTAAAAAGAGAAGCATTCGCAAGCAAAACCTCATTTTTTCAGACATAAGGCCTGGCTACCATTCCTTTAGCCCATGAAAGGACATCTGAATGGATTTGGTAGGGCGAGGCTAGCCCCAGCAAGGATTGTTTCCAATGGAGCTCAGCACAGCACATCTTTCCTCGTGACCAACACCTTAGACACTGGTGAAAAAACGGAGGACTCCTAGTAGTGGGAGGGGTTATATAGGGAATACACTTCTTGCTTTAGGGCATGCCAGTGTCCATCACCTATCAGTGGCCCTATAACCCACATAGTAAGTACTATGGCTCTCTGTCCCCTGATGTAAGAAAATAAAAATAATTGTTGCTCTACATAAAGATAGCCTAGGCTATAAGAAGATTGCCAAGACCCTGAAACTGAGTGGCAGCACGGTGGCCAAGACCATACAGTTGTTTAACTCAGAACAGGCCTTGCCATGGTCGACCAAAAAAATTGAGTGCATGTGCTCAGCGTCATATCCAGAGGTTGTCTTTGCGAAATAGACGTATGAGTGCTGTCAGCATTGCTGCAGAGGTTGAAGGGGGTGGGGGGTAAGCCTGTCAGTGCTCAGACCATATGCCACACACTGAATCAAATTGGTCTGCATGGCTGTCATCCCAAAAGCAAGCCTCCTCTAAAGATGATGCACAAGAAAGCCCACAAACAGTTTGCTGAAGACACAGTGGGTGGCACAGTGGTGTAGTGGTTAGCACTCTCACCTAGCAGTAAGAAGGGTCGCTGGTTCAAATCCCCACCACGACACTACCTGCCTGGAGTTTGCATGTTCTCCCTGTGCCTGTGTGGGTTTCCTCCGGGTACTCCGGTTTCCTCCCACAATCAAAAGACATGCAGGTAGGTTAATTGGCTTCTGTCCAAAATTGGCCCTAGTATATGAATGGGGACCTTGGATTGTGGGCACCTTGAGGGTAGGGACCAATGTGAGTGTGCAATGTACAGGGATAGGGTCTATTGTAGACACCTCACTCAGGTTGAACTGGATGGACTGGTGTCTTTATTCAACCTTACTAACTATGAAACAAGTAGACTAAGGACATGGATTACTGGAACCATGTCCTGTGGTCTGATGAAACGTATTTGGTTCAGATGGTGTCAAGCGTGTGTAGCGGCAACCAGGTGAAGAGTACAAAGACAAGTGTGTCTTGCCTACAGTCAAGCATGATGGTGGTAGTGTCATGGTCTGGGGCAGCAAGAGTGCTGTTGGCACTAGGGAGTTACACTTCATTGAGAGAATCATGAAAGTCAACATGTACTGGGACATACTGAAGCTGAGCATGATCCCCTCCCTTCAGAGGAACACAACATACACCTCCAAGATGACCAAAGCATTGCTAAAGAAGCTGAGGGCAAAGGTGATGGACTGGCCAAGCATGTCTCCAGACCTAAACCCTATTGAGAATCTGTGTGGAATCCTCAAATGAAAAGTTGAAGAGCGCAAGGTCTTTAACATCCACCAGCTCTGTGATGTCCTCATGGAGGAGTGGAAGAGGACTCTAGTGGTAACCTGTGAAACTCTGGTGAACACCATGCCCAAGAGGGTCAAGGCAGTGCGGGAAAATAATGGGGGCCACACAAAATATTGACACTTTGGGCCCAATTTTTGATATTTTCACTTAGGGGTGTACTCACTTTTGTTGCCAGCAGTTTAGACATTAATGGCTGTGTGTTGAGTTATTTTGACGGGAAAAAAATGTACAGTTATACAAGCTGTGCACTCACTAATTTACATTGTAGCAAAGTATAATTTCTTCAGTGTTTTCACATGAAAAGATATAATAAAATATTTACAAAAATGTGAGGGTGTACTCACTTTTGTGAGATGCTGTAGATACCTGCATATTGCTAATAGATGATACAAATGTACATGATGCAAATGTAATTTAAAATGTATTTAAATATATTTATGGAAGCCAGTCAACGCTTATGACTGTCAATCTGTACCTGTATACATTTCTTACCTAATAAAAACAGACTTATCTAAAAAAGGAATCATGGAACTAATACAACCCAGTTGCTCTCCTTAGATATAAGAAAGTAAATACAATATCTTGGAAGTATTTACCTCACCCCCTTAAATAAAATAAGGCATTGGTACCAATTTCTTCACCTGGTACAAGCACTGTAAAAAAAACCAATTACCGTATTTATTTAAAACTAGGGCTTAAAGTGTCGTTATACTCACATGTCAGTTAATGCTGTATTACATTCTGTTCATAATCAATCACTATGGGATTTGTTTTTTGTATTCTGCAATAAACCTGGTTAACTCTGCTGCTCACTATCCCTCCCTCCTTGTCTGTGTCCCTTCTTCAGGGTGAGATTGTGTACACCAGGGATAAGCAATTAGTGGACCTCCAGCTGTTGCAAAACTACAAGTCCCATCATGCCTCTGCCTCTGGGTGTCATGCTTGTGATCTCAGCGTCTTGCTATGCCTCATGGGACTTGTAGTTTTGCAACAGCTGGAGGTCCGCTAATTGCATATCCCTGGTGTACACCAACCATTTCAACATCTACTGAGCATGGTCCAGTTTCAGTAACCTTCTAAGCTGTTAATCTTCTTTCTTTTCTCATCTTTGCAGCCCACATGACCATAGAGTCACACATGTGGGCATATATACAGTGATAAATGATAGCCCACTCTTGACTCCTCCATACCCACTAAACAGCTTAACACAATGAGGGCAGGATATTACATGTTGATTGATGGAGGCTTCACCTCTTCTAAGCACATACAAACAACAGACACAGGCAGCAGGGCAGGAAACAGGTCGTGTTTGTCAGAACATCCCCCTAGATAGCCCACACCCTGTTTTTGCACAAAAAAATAGAGTTGAGTTCAAATGCATATTTATATGATGGTTTAATACATTTGATATTAATTATGTATTTTTCACTTGTTTTCCAAAGCCTGTTTTTTTTTTTTTAACATCTGACGGACAGCAGAAGACCAGAAGGTTCTCCTGCTGTTGTTTCCCTGTAAATGGGCTGGGAAAAAGCTGGGTGACAGGATGTAGATCGATAAAAAAAAAGGTGCTTAGATTTTTTTTATTAAAATAAATACCGCACCATCATCTATATACTTAACTACTTCCTGCCCAGGCCAATTCTGATATTTTTCTCCTACATGTAAAAAACATAATTCTTCTTTTTGCTAGAAAATGACTTATAACCGCCAACCATTAAATATATTTTTTTGCAGAGGCCCTAGAGAATAAAAATGTGGGTTTTTCAATTTTATGTGTCACACAGTATTTTTGCAGCGGTTTTTCAAATGCAAATTTTTGGGAAAAAATTCAAATGAATGAATTTTGATGCACACAAACACAATATAATACCCATTTGTTTGGAAAATATAAAAGATGATGTTATGTCAAGTAAAAAGGTACCGAACATGTCATGCTTTAAAATTGCGTAGAATGGTGCAAAACTACGGTACCTAAAAATCTCCACAGGCAAAAATGTATTTATTTTGCATTTTTACACACACACTCTGGTTTTTTTTTAATCACTTTTATTGCTATTACAAGGAATGTAAACATCCACTGTGATCACAATAAGCAGCGACAGGTGCTCTTTACCCCACATCTCTCCTCTGCCCTTAAAAGCACCTGATCACAAGATGGGTATGATCAGATCCTTTTCTAAGGCAAAAATGGCTTTGTTTACATCTGTCAAAACTGGAAGTGACAACATACTCGTTGCATCCAGTTTGTATTACCATAGAGATGTTCAGGGATGTTTTGGTCCCCATTCAGCTCTATGGGGAAGCCAGCAATAACACCAGCTTTAGTCTGAGGCTTCCCGTTTGGATGGGGAAAGCCCAGGAAAGCACAGGAGAGTGGAGGGGTGTCACCACTCCTGCCGCTTGTAAAGCAATCTGATGGCTAATTAGCTGCTAGGATTGCTTTTACATTACATAGCATCGCTGGCTTAAAAATGCCTGCAGTTGTAGGCATTAACCTGGTATCTCCACTCAAAGTCCAAGACATCATATGACCTCCTAAGGGCGGGAAGTGGATAAAGAGAAGGGATAAATTAAATAGTGTGTGTTTAGTATCACTTTAAGATCCCATTTTTTCCAAATGCTTAAAAGGCACCTGCCAGAGCTACTCTCTATCTATCCTTTTATACGGATGATCTAGCCCCCCAGCTTACTGATCAAGAACCTCCTACATATTACTGGCTTAGATACTGCAGGACATCACTACAAACACTGCCTGTTCACTAACAATATAATCTTATTTGTTACCAACCTGTCATCCTTCTCTTGAATCCTATTCTTTCTGCTCCGAAAATTCACCAATATGTCAGAACTTAATTTTAACAGTCACAAATCCAAAGCTCCAGATATCTTTTTTCAACTCATGTCACATAAAATATTAAATCATTTAGATTTTCAATGGATGTCCATCTAATAATCCTACTTGGGGATTTAGCCAACAAAATCCTTTGATACACTGTATTAGGAAAACATTCAGCTATCTTCAGGTAAAACACTAAGCTTTCCAGTATTACGAAATATGGACTTGCAGTCAATGCTCAAAAAATAATTGGGTTTTAAAGCTTACCGGGCAGGAGTAGAAAGATATTTAGATGGCTACATCTAAATTTTCAGCTAATGCCTCTGCAGTAGAGACAAATTATAACTTACTAATGAGCTGGTAATATGTTCCAGACCAGATCTCTACTTCATTTCCCTTCAAATGTTTACAGGGCAGCAACGTAGCAGCCACATTTTTACACATAGAGTGGGGATTGCTCCAAGATGAAAAGATTTTGCACCTGTTCTTACCAAATTATTTATACTGTACTAGGCTGGCCAAAAAAAAAAAAGGCACTTTAAACAAGAAACCACAAGCCTACATCACTAACACATACCAATTGCTTACAGACATTTTTAACTGCAACCAAACTAGCTATTGTGAAGGCTTTACAATGACCTACATTTTCTTTCAAAGCCCTAAAAATTAAAATAAAACCCTACATATGATATATTTAAACAACAAACTACCGTATCTGCCAACAAATTTAAATTTTTCAAATGGCTCATGGAAAATGCAGATCTGCCGATCACCTCCCCCCTATATTTGTTCCCTTATCATTTTATACTTTTCCCATCCCATACCTCCTCCTCAATCACACCACCATTGCCATATTGCCTCACCTAGGCACATCCCCCTACTCTCAAATCATTATGGTAGAACATATCAACACCTATCTTCTCACACCCCTTCCCTTTCAACACATACTGTCTATCAACCTCTAGATATTCTCAGAACTTGACCTATTTATTCTTCAGATTTCTTCAACGTTTATGTCAAGCAACAAAACGGTTTTTATGCTATTGTGACTCTGTTAGAGAGATTTACCCTCAATTCCCGTACTGTTTACAATGGTTTTACCAAACAGGAAGTAGGAGAAAATGAGCAACCATGCTACACGGGCTCTAGATTTTTCCCTACTCTACTAAACAGTATTTTTTTTCCTGAAACTGTTATCCTCACTTCCTGTCTGCTAAACATTGTCCGTAGGACAAGATGTGAGCATAAATCTCTCTAACAGGCCCCCAGATAACAGTAAAAAAAATACATCAGGGCTTCTAATTCTTTGCAACTCTATCCAAAAGAAAAAAAGTTTGGTTAGACATACACTTTCATGTCTTTTTGTGCATGTAAACATTCTTGTACTGAACTGTTTGTTATAGTGTACACTTTATATACAAAGCAAATTATACATTTTCTTTTGAATGAAAGGAATGCATTTAACAAGTTAAACGTTTATATGTTGCAACATTTTTTTCCAGTTTTTCTGCATCTTAAATAAATAAATAGTATTTTTTATATATTAGAATACTACACAAAAATAAAAACTGTCCTCTAAGAAATAGTGTGAATATAATTTTGGTATATCCAAATGGTCAGGGCTTTCGCCAAGTAAACTGACACATAGCAAAACTGATACATTTTGTCTAGTTATAACTATTTCAATTAACCTTGAACACAAGTTAATGACTCACTGGATAATATATTATATGGAGAGTTAATATTTCAAAGAAAAAAGTAAAAGTTAGCTTTTGTTTGTTTAAAAATCACTTTGTGTGGCAACAGTGAAGGTGATGAAGTACTTTTTACTACATCTCTACAAAGTTGATTGCTGCAAGCAATGCCATTTATTGATGACTAGCAAGCATTAAAGAAGTACAGATTGCATGCCCATGCAGGACAAAGTGTCTACAAAGAGTACCCCAACCCTCTCATACTCACCTTGCCTACTCCCTCAGTCCTCCTCTGCAGCCAGTGTACATGACCCAGTGCTCCTGGGTATGGGTGGGCATGTGACCAATTTCCTTGTGATAGTTCTTGGGCCTAGCAACCAATCACTAGGGCCGGGCACTGTCACATGACCTAGGAACTAATGAATCAATCCCTTGAGTCACTGACACTAATTTCAGCACCAGCTCAGACAAAGGAAAGAGGGAAGGACACATTGTATCCTGCATGGGCAGTAGGCATGTGCGGATTTAGATTGTTAGCTTTAGAAGGTCCTTTGCTAGATCTACAATTACAATAGATAAAACATCTGGCTATCCTCAGCTACACTACCTCCATGATCCACTGTGATTTGCTCCATCTCTGAAAAGGGTGATTGTAGCACATGTACAGTGACAGTACTGAAAATGGAAATGACTGGTACTCACAGACAGATCCTTAAGCAGCTCAAAACTACGGTATGTATAATAACACGCAATCCAATGATTAGAGGACCTCCCTATTGCCATCTAGAGAATTCTTACATGGTCTAATTGTCAAGTTTACTTGGATTTATCGCATTAGACAAAATAAAAGCAAAGACACTGCTAAGGAGGAATTTCCAGACAGAAAACCTCATTTTAAGAAAATGTGCTTTATACGCTTCTTACCTGGGAGTGCAAATATAATTTTCCTAACGCCATCAATATCCAAGGTTGCAAAGGTGGTTGGCAGGCTGTAAGACAAAATGTGGCTTTTCTTTATTCTTATACTATACTGGGTCAGACTGTGAATAAGGAGAACTAAACATATTTGGGTAAAAGAAATACAAAGGTCCTTTAATCCCTTCCCTACTCCCCCATTGTCACATGACGTCTAAAAGACAGGAAGGGGGTTTTTTGGAGGCGCCAACTCCAGTAGTTCTATTACATAAATACATATATGCTTTTTAACTTACTGGTTTGCAGGTTCATAAAGTGGTGATGTCCATCAAAGGTTAAAAAATCCTGGAGTGTGTTGGTGATAGGGTGCAGGCTCCACTGGCAGTCCTTTTGCTGTAAGGAAGTTAGTCCTGGTTGTTTTAGCAGCTAGTCCCTGTTGTACATGGTGTGGGAAGCTCCACGCTAACCACCCTGGAACACGGGGGAGGAAGTGATGTCAGCACCAGGGTGGTTAGCGTGGAGCTTCCCACACCATGTACAACAGGGACTAGCTGCTAAAACAACCAGGACTAACATCCTTACAGCAAAAGGACTGCCAGCGGAGCCTACACACTTATCACCAACACACTCCAGGATTTTTTAACCTTTGATGGACATCACCACTACTGGCGTTGGTGCCTCCAAAAACCCCCCTTCCTGTCTTTTTTGCTTGTATACTGAGGTTATGGACACACTCTGAGGATGGCTGCCTTCTCACCTGCAAATAAATAGTGACTGATTTGAATGAGCCATTTAAGCTTGTATTGCACCATTCTAATAAGACATTACAAAAACTGGAGCGCCGGAATCCTTTCCTTTCTGTCATATGATGTCTGCAGGTGGCATCTCCCATCCTGGGCAGGTGTCATATGATGTCCTCAGCATCACGGCTGTATAGGGGGCGCTCGCATGCTGCTGCATTACCGAGGAGCCAATGCGCGTGCCCGGCGCCCGCGAGGCCCGGCGAGCACTCCCGGACGCTCGTTACAGAGGAGGACCGTGGATCTGTGTGTGTAAACACACAGATCCACGTACTGTCAGGGGAGAGGAGAGACAGATCGTATGCTCCTAATATATAGGAACACCGATCAGTCACCTCCTCAAGTCAGTCCCCTCCACCTACAGTTAGAATAACTACCTAGGTAACACATTTAACCCCTTGATCGCCCCCTTAGTGTTAACTCCTTCCCTGCCAATGATATTTATACAGTAATCAGTGCATTTTTATAGCACTGATCGCTGTATAAATGTGAATGGTCCCAAAATAATGTCAAAAGTGTCCGATATGTCACAGTAACGATAAAAATCGCAGATCGCCAACATAATTAGTAAAAAAAATTATAAAAAATGCCAAAAAAATTTATCCACTGTTTTGTAGGTGCTATAACTTTTGCGCAAACCAATCAATATAAGTTTTTTGAAATTTTTTTTTTACCAAAAATATGTAGAAGAATACATATCGGCCTAAACGGAGGAAACATTTTTGGGGATATTTATTATAACAAAAAGTAAAAAATATTGTGTTTTTTCAAACTTGTCGCTCTTCTTTTGTTTATAGAGCAAAAAATAAAAAACGCAGAGGTGATCAAATACCACTAAAAGAACGCTTTATTTGTGGGGAAAAAATTATATAAAATTTAATTTCGGTACAGTGTTGCACGACTGTGCAATTGTCACTCAAAATGTTACAGCGCTGAAAACTGAAAATTGGCCTGGGCAGGAAGGGGGTGAAAATGCCCTGTATTGAAGCAGTTAAAACAAAGCTGAACTCTTTGTGGAATTTCAGCAATATATACTCCTTAAAGTGTTTGTTAACTCAAACATATAAATCACTGGCAGACCCTCTATTTGCGCTAGGCATACCACACTGTCTTTTACATCTCCGACACATGGCTACTGCAGGAGGGGCCGAGATCTCCCTCTGACGGATCAGCCAGTGAGGTCCCATGGCCGCTCAGCCCCTCCTGCAGTAGCCCTGGAAATGGGTCTGAGAGTCATGTGACCGCCTGAAGATCGCTCTAAAAAGATATTAACATGCCTTGTATTTATAAAATATTTATACAGTGTGCTATGCCTATCTATAATAGAGGGACTGGCAGTGACCATTTATCATTTTTTATTTTTTTTAATAATAGCGGCGGGGAGGGGGGCAGAGTGGTGTTCGGAGACAAAGACACAGAGCTGACAGGCAGGCAGGGGGGGGTGAGGGGGGGAGAGAGGAAAGCATAGCAGGGCTCAGCTGATTACCGTGGTCAGAACAGAGAGGGGGATACAGGAAGTTGCAGGTTCCTCCAAGGTTTTTTACCTTCTAGAGAGGGGCAGATTACATAGCACAAGCTCTGTGCTGTTTAATCTGCTTTAAGGGACCAGTATTTGTTAACACACTTTAATAAAGTTTTCCTCTTAAAGTATATGTGAGCCTGTACATTGTAAAACAACCCATTCAGTTCCAAATAGAAATGATCGCAAAACATTTGTGTCAGTGGTCAGTTCGAAATAGGAAAGCAGGGAACTGGTAGGATCACTTGGCATTTCATACAAAGAAAGCAATACAAAGAGAACCAGAATTATTTTTTTTTTAACACAAATACATGGCACAACAGGCACATATCCAGAATATGAAATGTTCATGTTTTTTTAACCCCTACCTAAATGACAATAGTAAATGTGACGTGAAGTCAGAGGAAATCTCTTTTACTTGACAAACGTTTAAACCCTTCTACACTCTGAAGTTTTACTCAGAACTTTTTATATAATGTAAAATGTTTTATTATATAAAAACTTTTTGTATTTTTTGCCTGTCACGTACAATGTATTTGCAGTGAACTATTTAAAGTGGAAGTAAACTCCCCTATCGTTTTCAGCCAAGGAAGCTGCCATCTTTGCCTCTGTTTAACCTCCCTGGCAGTATGATTCATTCTTCTTTTAGGTGCTGAAAGCGGTACAATTATTTTGCATGGAAATTTGGCGTTTTATATTGTAGTCCTGTAATTCTTAGGAATAACTCTCTTAAATCTGTTCAAACCAGAGTCTAGCAGACATCCCAGGTATGATAAAGTTTATAATATAATAAATAATAATAAAAATTATTCAATAATGTAATCAAATCCAAAAACACTGAAATTTGCTTATTTGCAGAATTGTCGCTGTCATTAGATTTAGTATTTGATGACGAATTTCCCCACAAATCGCTATTGCTCAGTTCTGCAAGTGATTCTAATTTATTATCACTGTTTTCTAGTTGGTCTAAAATCACTTTTGACATAAAGGGACACTTTTTGGTTGCTATGGACAATCTCCAAATTCCAGGCAGAAAAACAGTATTTATAATATAAAAGTGCATGCAGGGCACTGCACAGACCACTAGGGGCAAAGAGGGTGTGTAATTTTTTTAAATAGTACTGTAATCTGTAAGATTACAGTACTGTGTGTGTTTTGTGTATTTTAACTTTTTTGAATTTGGCGCCGATCTCCACTCCCGTGCGCCATAACGTCGCAGGGAGGGAACGGAGCTCGGTGGCATTCGGGCACTGTGTGAATCGAGCGGAGGACGGCTCGATCACACAGCGTGGAGGACATCGCTGGATCCAGGGGACAAGGTAAGTAACTTCTCCCTGTATCCATCGATGTGATCCCGAGTCTGGCTCAGGGTTACCGCTTAGGATAGTAAAATCCTAACCCGAGCCAGACTCGGAATCACCGCCAGGGAGGTTAATCTTCAACTGCTATGGTCCCGAGTCTGGCTCGGGGTTACCGCTTAGGATAGTAAAATCCTAACCCGAGCCAGACTCGGGATCACCGCCAGGGAGGTTAATCTTCAACTGCTATGGTGCTGCACATGTGATTCGTTATGACACCAGCCATTGGATGGTTTGATAGTTTGGCTGAGAGCACAGCCAATGTGCAGTTAGCATTCCCGGCATGCCTTTTTTTTTAACTGTTTAAATCGATGGGTTTACTTCCACTTTAAGTATTAATTTATAATATTGAATCCATATAGAAGGAAAAATTCAAGTTAGACTTACCGGTAACTTGTTTTCCAGGAGTCTTTCAGGACAGCACATGAGAGTGCGGCTCCACCCACTAGGAAACAGGAAACACAAACTCCACCATATTTTAAAAGGAGGCTTCTCCCACAGCTCATCAGTTATAGTGGAGTACCTCCGGCCCAAGCTGGAACACATAATCATAACATGGTTAACCACAGCATATATATATATATATATATATATATATATATATATATATATATATACATACATACACACACACACACACACATACATACCTCTAAACACAAAGGGCGGGTAGTTTGCTGTCCTGAAAGACTGCTGGAAAACAAGTTACCAGTAAGTGTAACTTGAATTTTCCCTTATCGTCTTTCAGGACAGCACATGAGAGGATAATCAAGACTTACCAACTAGGGAGGGACCACAGTCTGCAGGACCTTTCTGCCAAATGCCTGATCACCCACTGACAGAAGATCCAGTCTGTAATGACGGACGAACATTAGATAACTTGACCACGTGGCTGTCTTACAAATTTGGGCTGGTGTGGCACCAGCTTTTTCCGCCCATGTAGTGGCTAGAGCTCGAGTAGAGGGTGCTTGTATCCCCTGCGGATTATGGAATAATGCTTCCTTACTTCCTGAAGGATTTAAACAAAAGTTGGCAGGACAATTTCCAGCGGTCTGTTATGAGCGGATGCCACCTTTGGCAAAAACCCCAAATCTGTTTTAAGCACAATCTCGTCAGGGTAAATAGGCCAAAAAGGGCTCTTTAACTGAAAGAGCATGTATTTCACCAATTCTTCTCGTAGTCGTAACTGCAACTAAGAAAACGGTCTTAAGAGTCAAATTCCTTAATGAGATTGTCTGTAACGGTTCAAATGGATCTTTTGTAAGTGCTTGCAAGACTAACGACAGGTCCCGTTTTGGAAAATGTTTAGCAGGAACTGGTCTGGACCTAGTAAGTGACCTAAAGAATCTCATAACCAAGGGAACTGAGGAAATATGTTGTTCCAGGTATACTCCCAGGGCAGCCACTTGTACTTTAAGAGTGCTCATTTCAAGATTTCTGTCCACCCCATTTTGTAGAAATTCCAGAATCGACACAATGTCCTCTAAGGCTTGGTTTGCCAAATGACACCAACAGTTGTAGACTCTCCAAACTTTAGCGTAGATATCTCTAATCACTTTCTTTCTACTGGCGAGTAAAGTGGACACTAGAGGTTCTGACAAACCTTTGTTTTTTTTTTTTTTTTTTAACAGCTGCTCCTCAGATACCAAACGGTGAGACTTAATCTGGCTACATCCGAGTGATATACTGGGTCCTGAAGTAGTAAGTCCTGTCTGAGGGGAAGTTGCCAAAATGGCTTGATGGACATTTGTAGGATGGAGGAAAACCAGGCCCTTTTTGGCCAATATGGAGTGACAAAGATTAATGACACCCTTTCCTTTTGTATTTTCCTCAGTACAGAAGAATTAGCTGAAAAGGGGGAAAGGCATAGCCCAGGTGAAAGTTCCAGGGATGCGCCAGGGCATCTATCCCCATCGATCTGCTGTCTCGGTGCAGAGAGAAGAACCGAGGGAGCTGAGCATTTTCTCTTGATTCAAACAAATCCACCTGCAGGCACCCCCACCTCCGGGGGATTAATGTAAATATCTCCAGATTCAGGCTCCACTCTGCTTCCTTAATTTTTTGTCTGCTCAAGAAGTCTCCTACTCTGTTTAGCATACCCTTGAGATGCACTGCTGACAGGGAGAGTAAATGCTTTTCTGTCAACTCCAGTATTTCTGATGATAGTAATAGAAGAGTTCCGCTCCTTGTGCCCCCCTGCTTGTTCAGGTATGCCACATGGTGGCATTGTCTGACAGGATCTGCACATGGGACCCCTGAAGGCTTGGAGAGAAGGCAGTTAAGGCTAGAGCAACTGCTCTTAACTCTCTCCAGTTTGATGACATTCCTGCTTTGGCCTGGGACCAAACTCCCTGTGCTATGTTTTGACCCAGTAGGCTCCTCATCCCCAACTGCTGGCGTTTGTCGTGACCCTTATTTCTGTCAGGAAGGAAAAGAGTAGGCCCCTTGACTCTGGGATTACCAAATGTACTAGGAAAGTGCGACTTTTTGTTTCACTAAGGACTGCGTATTTCGATCATGCAGCGTTAAATCTCTTTTTTCTTCCTCTAATCCCAAAGTTGCATATATTGCTTTTAACAGACTGTCTACTTGCTCTAAGGACAGTTTGTATCTAGAAGGAGCATCCTTTGCCTCTTCCTCCTCCTCGTCCCTGGAGTGTGAGGAGGAACGTTCTCTTTGGGTAGGAGGGCCAGCCTCGGCCTCTACCGTGGGGGAGAATTGTAAGCCTTGAGAGGGGTCTGAGGTAGTTGCTTGACTCAGGGATGGTGTTGCAAGAGAAGAGAGGAAAGCCTGAATGGTAGCATCTAGCTCTTTCTTAACTGATGCGATTATTTTGCTGCATGCGGCAGAAGCCTTTTCTTTAACTAAGAAGTCAATGCAGACCTGACAAAGTCTTCTTACAACCCTCTAGCAATTTTGTTTTACATGAGGGGCATCTCTTTTTGATAGCTGGCTCTGAGAAAGCTTTGACCAATGAGTCAAAGCTTTCTCCTAACAAGCTCACCACAGGTACACAGGCAGAACATAAAACAGCTCCCTGTGCCCAGACAGATCCCAGCCACCAAGGGGGAGAATAAAAAAGAAAAAAAAAACTTTGTGAAAGAGGCACCAAAGTGAATAGGGTAGACTCCCCATACCCTCTTACCTGGGCCTTGCTGGTGCCCATGCTTGTCCCATTCGCCGCTGCCACTGCTTCCATAGTGGTGCTGCTCCGTTCGGTGTCTCCAAACGGCAGTTCTGGAATCCAAAAACACTACTGCGCTGGACCGGAACTGAAATATAAGCACTAGATCGCTCCTCCCTTCTTTCCCTGCGCCCTTCCGCTTGTCATTACTATGCGCCTGTTCCCAGTGCTGCCCCCTTGCCAGATACCTCACTTCTGGCCATACGAGACTCTACTCTGCCTCCACAAAGATGGCGGTGGCCTGTAACGCCGTCATGCAGTCTCAAAAGCACCCCGCGAATGACCGCCGCCACCTAAGGAGCGACTCCCGGAACAGTTCAGCTGAAAGAGAAAAAAGGAGCCCACTTACCAGCTACCCTCTGGTGCGGTGTGGGAGGAGCAGATTCTCTGGAGGAAAAAACATGGTATGGTGGGGTAGGCAGCCTGGCCTCTCAGGACAGCCCCATAAGAGACCCTGGCTCCTACTAGGTGTTCCCTTGCTGGAGGAAACACAAAAACTGATAAGCTGTGGGAGAAGCCTCCTTTTAAAATATGGTGGAGTTTGTGCTTCCTGTTTCCTAGTGGGTAGAGCCGCTCTCTCACGTGCTGTCCTGAAAGACGATAAGGGAAAATGTGAATGAATAAGTAAGCATTCCATGAAGCACACTGACACGAAGTGTGCTGAACTAAATAATCAAAAAATGGACCTACTCAAAGAAGATTTTGCTCTGGCCGTGGTGGAACAAACAGAATTAAAGTGGTTGTAAACCCTTACAAACCACTTTGACCTACAGGTAAGCCTAGATTAAGGCTTACCTGTAGGTCCAAGAAATATCTCCTAAACCTATACGGTTTAGGAGATATTTACCTGAAGACAGCCACCGCTGTCTACGGCGCAGGCGCACTGGGTAAGCCGCAGATCACGGCGATATGCCGCGAGTGTCGACTCCCGTGCGCATGCGCGGGAGTGACGTCATCTCTGCTCCGGCGAATCACAGTGTTGGAGCAGCGAGACCCACGGAGACCCACCAAGAAGATGGACGCTCGGAACTACAGGGGACAGCGGTGACTTCGCTGGCTCCTATGTCAGGTAAGTGACACATAATAGACTACTATGCGATGCATAGTAGTCCATTATGCTTTACCTTTGCAGGGAATCAAAGAGGAAGTAAACCCATAAGGGTTTACTTCCTCTTTAAGGCTTAGTGACTTCCTCAGAGAGAGCTCTGGCAGTGAAGGATTGTCAAATCACCCTTTTGACATAGAATCTTGCAACCGAAGGTGTCCCAATATTTGGGGTTCAAGGCTCTCTTTAACCGCTTGAGATCCACGCTATAGCCGAATGACGGCTACAGTGCGGACCTGCTTTGCTGGGACTACGTCTATTGACGTCGTCCCGTGCACGAACGGCCTGCGTGCGCGGCACGCTCTGGGATCAGCGAGTCTATGAGACTCGCCTGATCACAGATCGGAGCAAGGAGTCGATCCCGACCCCATACCACGTGATCAGCTGTCAGGAAATGATAGCTGATCATGTGATCACAACACAGCCGGTAATTGGCTATTTTTCCTGTCAGCGCGAGGAGAAAACAAAAAGCCGATCACCGGCGGCCGTGAGAGGGACTTCAGTCCCGATCACGGCGAGCTGGGGCCAACTCATCAGTGCCCACCTGCCCCCTGCCAGTGCCACCTAATTATAGGAAAAGTGCCACCCATCAGTGCCAATAGTGCCACCTATCAGTGCCCACAATCTGCCTCAACAACAGTGCTGCACCTCATATGCCACATATTCGTGCCCATCAGTGTCATCTACCAGTGCCCATCAGTGCCGCTATCAGAGCCACCTATCAGTGCCCATCAGTCCCATCTATGAGTGGTACCTATCAGTGCCACCCATCCGTGCCATCTTATCTGTGCCCATCTTTGCCCATCAGTGCCGCCTTATCTGTGCCCATCAGTACCGCCTTATCTGTGCCTATCAGTACCGCCTTATCTGTGCCTATCGGTGCCACCTAAACTGTGCCTATCAGTGCCCACCAGTGCAGCCTATCAGTGCCCACCAGTGCAGCCTCATCAGCGCATTTCAATGAAGGAGAAAAATGACCTGTTTGCAAAATGTTATAACAAACTATTAAACATGATTTTTTATTTTTTTGCATCTTTTTTTGTTTGTTTAGCAAAAAATAAAACTCCCAGCTGTAATTAAATACCACCAAAAGAAAGCTCTATTTGTATGGCCGTGCAATTGTCATTCAAAGTGCATCAGCGCTGAAAGCTGAAAATTGGTCTGGGCAGGAGGGGGATTTAAGTGCCCAGTAAGCAAGTGGTTAAAGACTATGTGATTGCCAACAAAATAAGCAATCTTGTATTAGATCTCAGCCTAACATCAATCTTTGGACGTAAGGTGGTGGGGGGGGGGGGGGGGGTTATTTACTAAAGGCAAATCCACTTTACACTACAAGTGCAGTTGCTCTAGATCTGAGGGGGAAGATCGAAATGAGGGGAAGCTCTGCTGATTTCTAACATCCAATTATGTGCAAGCAAAAATTATGTCTTCTATTTTCCTTGCATGCCCCTCTCAGATCTACAGCGATTGCACTCCCAAATAGGATTTTTTTAGAACTGACTGTGAATTTTCAAAGCCATTAGTCCAGGGAAAGTGCATGTATATGCATTCTGTGTGAAAAGGTAAAAAAAAAAAAGTAAAGTATAGAAGACAAGCAAGATATTTTCTATTTAAAATCAATCACTTACATTTGAACAACACAGGATTATAATCTATTTATATATTTTTTGCCCTATTCACACAGAACAAATGTATACACTCTCACTATGCGAATAGCTGTGCAAATTAACACCTTAGTTAAAGTTAAAAAGAGTGCAAATTCTCAATTCAGTGATCCACCTCGATCCCATACTTGGGCATTAACCTTACATTTTCTTACCACTCATTATAGGATGCCAGCTAACCTCCTCCCCTCCTTATTAGATCTAACTTCTTAGTAGACATTTGGGGCAAGTCTCACCCTTCCTGGATCAGTCACATACACAAGATCATAATATTGATTGATATAATAAGCTTTTGTATCCATTCAGGGTCCTACCAATCCTTGTTCCACACCACGTTCTATCATCTTTTACATCGCTCCACAATGTCTCACTTTTAAGTTCATCTAGAGGTCAACTAGGCCTAGGCTGAACAGGCAATTGATGTGCAAGCCTATGAGCAAGGGAGGGTTTGGGGGTCCCCAACGTCTCTTACTACAACAAAGCATCCCAGATAGCCCACAAGTCCAACTATGCATGGGTAAAGTTGCACCTATATGGAATTTCCTTGATGTGCTCAATACTGACCTCATTCCACTATCTTCTATGCTCTGGACACCCCCTCCTCACTGCTATGATCTAAACCTCTTAATCTGGTACTGACTCATACCCCAACAGTCTGGGAAGTACGTCCGTCTGTCTCCACACCTCCCACTCTTACAGATATTTAACTGTTCCCCTCAGAGTTACCGTTGGTGGTGCAATAAGGGCCTCACAACAGTTTGTTACCTATTGACCACACAGGTCATTCACTCCTTCCAACACCTAAGGGACTCCAATGACTTATCAGACTCCGAAAGATATAATTATCTTCAAATTTGCTACCAAGTGGAATCATTAACGTTAAGGACCGTATACACGGGCCGAATATCAGACGGCATCAGCCTGTTGGGTTGAACAAAAAAATACTTCTACTGTGTACCAGGCTTCTACTGTATATTGGGCAACACTAATACACAAACCCCAAACTACTGTTTGAAATGTAAGTGCAATTTTGACACCACTTTACCACCCGAGGATTGGAATAATATGTGGGAAGCTCTGTGTAAGTCGGCTCACAACATAAGTATGCTGGAAAACTCATTCACAGTTATGTCTCCGTAGTGTATTACGCCTGCTGGGATTGCAAAGTGCCTCCCCACTTACCTCTCCTCATGTTTTCGGGGCTGCTCAGACCTGGGGGCATGAATCATGTATGGTGGATGGGCCCCAGGGTCAAGAGGGTGTGGATATATACACTATGGTCAATATGATCCTCCATGTCAACTTGCGTAAAGATCCCTGGGAAACGCTTCTACACAAACCAAAATTTACATCACTCGATGGGTGCATAGGCTTATTAATCACATTTTTATGACCACAAAGTAGACAATACCGAGGGCATGGGGGTCACTGACCCTCAGCTTTGATGAGGTGAAAAGCGGTGTACATGGCACACTTATAAATTTAAAAATGAAAAACTCACAGTGATTCTTAACAACACATATGACAAATTTCTGTGTGCCTGGGAGCCTTAGCTAATAATTTTCTTCCCAGCTAACCATGTGCTTTTGAAACTGTAGCTTAAGTGCCGTTATGCCTGTTTTGGTTAATGTGAGCTTCTGGGTTAACCTCCTCTCCCCTCCTTCAGTACTCGGTCTACCCTTCTTTCTTCACTTTTTGCCAGCTCTTCATCCTTTTCTTCTAACCCTCTTGTTTCTCTTTTTTTTATGCTGTCTCCCCTTCACTATGGGTAATCGTGAAAGGGAAGTTGTGGTATTTTTATGTATTTGAACTAACCACCTCAAAGACAACTCAATTTGCTCTACTGAGATCTTCTTCTAATCGGTCTCTTTGTGACATAACTTTGAATATTGCTCTAGCTTCTATTTTCCCCATTGATAGTGCAGATAATCCTGTAAAAGGCAACATAGTCTCTAAATGTTAAGATCCATCATCATAACAAAACCACAGGTAAAGATATCCTACATATAGGAAGAAGGAACGTGTGCTCTATAAATAGGAAGCAATCCTCGTCCCCTTGCAACCACATAACCTGCCCTGCAAACATGATAGCATGAATGATAATTAAAGTGGTATTAAACCCCAAACCAAAAATGTAATATATTGCAGCTTACCAATAATTAGATGTAGTGGCTGCAATTGTTTTCTTTTTTTAGGCTTTTTCTCCCTCTGTTTTCATCTGGAGATATGGCCAGTAACAAATCTCCTGTATTAGAGTGCCCCCGATCTGGATCATAGAGCACAGAGGTCACATTTGTACAGCAGCATGGTCAGTCTTGGGGGAGGGGAGTGTCAGATGTACTAGCAGATTTAAATACAGTAACACATTGAGGTAAACTCCAGCTAATAGTTTATAAGCAGTTAAAGCGTTTTCTTTTCTGATGGGATAAAGGTTTTACATAAATAAAAGCTGATCATTGTAAGCAAACCCTGCCAGCGTTAAATTGTTTGTCTCATCCCTGTAACTAAAACATCTGCACGAAAGCTTGTGCTTTAAAAGCAAAAGACTTACTGGTGAAAACAGCAGAAAGCAAGTTTAAAAAAGAAAACAAATGCAGCCACCACATATAAGAATTGGTAAGCTGCAAGGTAATAAAAGGGTGTCCATTCAGACACAGAGCTGTGGCTCGACCCCACCCTCTCTCTCTTCTCATTGGCTCACTGGTGTGATCGTCTTAGCCAATGAGGAGCAAGAGATCCTGGAGAGCAGGGAATGTTATGCACATCGCTGGATCGCGATTGGACTCAGGTAAAATATTTGCTGATCCTTCCAGAAATCTTGTTAACTGTCCTCGTCAGTTGCGATGTTCCTAGCTATATCTTCGAACCACAGAGCTCCTTCTCTCTTTGTTATAGAGGGGGAGGTTATTGTTGTTCTGTTCTAGGGTGGAACAGCTACAATAAGTAATTGCTTTCACCCTAGGCGAGGAAATGTGTTAGTGGCAGACTCACCAGGTGAAAATAAAGGGAGAAAAAGCCAGGAGAAATAAGTTATCAAGCACAATGACACTTAGCAGCTCTATTGTTCTGAGGCATAACATTTCAGATGCTTTCTGGCATCCAGGAAGCTGCCAATACAAGTGAATTGCTGTACGTGGCCATGTTAAGATAAACACTGATGAATTCCGTATCAGTGTTTGCCCTGGCATGTGTTTAAGGTGCTTCTCCCCAAACATGCCACTTGACATTTGGAGAGAAGCACCATACATGCAAGCATGGCTGTGTACTGCCCATTACTTGAAATGGAGACTATACGTAATATGTCACATCTAAGCAATGGTAAGCTGAAAAGTATTACAGCCTTTTTTTTGGGTTTAGATATACTTTATGGCACACATTTAAACATGAAAGACTTACCCTGGCTTCATAAAAACTCGACCAAAATGGATTTGTGCATGAAGATCTATATCCAGCACTTGCTTAAGATAGTCCTGTTATGAAAGAAAAATGATAAGACAAACACTTCTCAAATCTGCTACCTTGCATTCTTTAATTTGCAATAAAATACACCACAATACAACTAGAAAGTTAATGAAATGCCAAGAGACTGGCTAAAAGTATATAAATTTCTTACATTAATTTTCTAACACTGCAAAAAGAGACAGCTGGATATTCACTGGCATCTACTGGGAATTCCCCTGCCACTATCCAGACAGCTGCAGAGATGTATTTATGTAAGCACAAGACATAAACTGAAAAGAAACCATTTATTAAAAAATCTAAGGCTTATTGACTTGATCTGAAAAAAAAATTCGACATATGACTAGCTATAAAGGTTATATGTCACTCCCATCTAAAGATGAGACAATGGAAAACCAAATGTAATTCTATTTATTTTATTTTGATTTCCTTCAATGCTCTTGAATCTCTACAAACAGTTTATACTAATTTAATGCTTCCATTGCACACTTTATTTTGTTGTTTTCTAAAATGTTTTCTAGAATGGTGACAGGTAGTGAGACATTAATATAAACGTGATAGGAAAGGGGGCATGCCAAATATCCCATGAAATGCAAAAAGGGTATAATTTGAAATCATTTATTGAAAGTAGAAAAAAAATGGTTAAACCAATGCGTTTTGCAGGGCTGCTACCGTTTGTAGATGGTAAACAAAGAAAATCCCACACGGGTGTGTCTCCTGAATCAGAATTGCTCAATGAGCGCTGTGGTTGTAACGGCAGCATTCATTAATATAAATATGATATTAAACCCCTAGTTACTGGAACCTACATTCTAAAGACACAACAGTAGATAACAATATAGAGCAGTGATCTCCAAACTGTGGCCCATGGACCAGATGTGGCCCTTGGTTTGTCTTTATCCAGCTGATAGAATTCCTTCTATTGGCACCAATGATGTGGCATAAATCCTCCCACTGACACCAATAATGGGACATAATTCCCTCCAATGACGCCAAGAATGGGGCATTATTCCTCACGCTGATAGCAACAATGGGCCACTATTCCCCTTAACAATACCAATGATGGAGTACTGTTCTTCCTTTTACTGACCACGGGTCACTTCTACTGACCACCAAGCCCAAGTTATTGTTTACTAGCCCCTACTGGCCCCCCTTAAGGCTGAAGTATGGTAAAATAGCCATTTGTTTAGAAGACCTGGAGACCCCTTCTATAGCATGTATGGATAAGTGACAAAAATTAAGTATTTGAAAGGTCAGGGGTCTCCAAACTTTTCAGTAGGAAGGCCACATCCTAAATTTTACAAATATTTGCAGGCTGAAACAACTCAGATTCATTAATGAATGACCCCCTTACATTAGGGTTCCCCGTCAGATTTACCTTTAGTTCAGGATCCTCCATCAGTGTCCCCTTTACATTAGGGTCCCCCATCAGAGATCCATCAAAGCCCCCCATACATCAGGGTCCCCATCAGAGCCCCCTTAAATCAGGGCCCCATCATAGTCACCCCTTACATCAGAGTCTTCCTTACCAATGTAAGAAAGGCAGAGCAGGTCTGGAAATGCTGGAGCTAACACGTCATTGGTTACTAAGACCACTGGTAGCGGGGATTGAAACAGAGCAAGTTGAAATGGGAGGGGCAGTTTATTGTAGGGAGTGGAGATGACAGCAAGCCTCTGCTGATCTGAATCCTCAGTCACACTTTGAGGGTAACACCCCTGACCCGAGCTGTGGCCTGCTTAAAAACAGACCAGAGTTTGGAGATCTTTGTGTTAGATGAAAAATACAAGTATTTAAAATGTATTACTGCTACATAATACACAGTCACGGCTGTATCCTAACTGACAGCTTAAGGCAACATCAACACTTTTGGTTTCTATATTATAAATAACCCTTATTGTAAGGGCATTAAATAAACCAGATCTTACATTAAATTTTTTATTTGGCTTAGCTAGCATAAAATTGGTTGCTATGGGCTAATGCACTTTGTACACAGGTACTGCCCTTTGTATTTCAAATTAATAATCATTTATAAATAATTGTATAAGCTATATAGTTTTACCTTCTCTCCCATGGACACACCACCTGACGTGATGATAACATCAGCACGGCTGATACCTTCATTTAAGGCATTTAATAAGTCATCTGGGCTGTAAAGAGATTCAACCAAAAATAAAATACTTTTGCCTAAAATATCATTTTTCAAGGTAATTCAAGTCTATTAAAGTAAAATAAATCATAAGCAGATGTTCTGTTTAAAGTAGAACAATGAATCAACAACAAAACAATGAATCAGCAACTAAGAGTTAACATAACAAACCGGCTTTTGCCACGCTACAGTAAAACCTTGGTTTGAGAGAATTTTGCAAGACAAGCAACATTTTTTCATACATATTGACTTGATATATAAGTAGCGTCAAGTCACAACTAAGTATAAAAGAGAAGAGAGGTGCCTCTAAGTGTGGCAATATGGTTACATTTAATGAAGGTACAACATTTAGAAACTCGCATCCTCCCAACTCATCATCCTCCGCACCGCCATCATCCCTTCCACGTTGCGCTCCACAAGCCTCACTTTCAGATTGCTCTACAGCAAGGTAGTCTTCCCGGTCACCATGGCAGCAGTGAGAGCCAGCGGTGCAGAGGATGGTCTATGTGGACAGCTTTACCCCAAGGTGCCTGCATAGTTAGATGTGCCTGTTTTAATCATCAACCATGTGAGTGGCTAAATGTTGTACCTTTATTAAATATTGCTACACTTAACGGGTGCCTCTCTTCTCTTTTATACTCTGTAGCTCATGCTGGATTTTGCTTCTAATTCTCTTGTAAATGGAATTGTTATGGTTACACAATCTATCACATTGCTATGATCTTTTTATATGGACTGAAAACTGAAAGACCTATGAATAAATAAATGATTGTGGAACGAATCATCCGAATTTCCATTATTTCTTATGGGGAAATTCTCTTTGATATACAAGTGCTTTGGATTACAAGCATGTTTTCGGAACGAATTATGCTTGCAATCCAAGGTTTTACTGTAATAACCTTTGATTCTTGCATTCTTCTTTTTTTTTGCTACTAGATGTTCGTAGGCAGATGGTCAGCAACATTCAACCCACTGCCTGACTCAGGCCATCCTGGACCCTCCTAAGCCTGTCCCTGACAAGTCAAAGTAGAAGCAGCACATTGATAAGCTCCTTTTCCAGTCATTCTGCTTTCGCTTATCAGTATGCTTCATGTCAGAGCATGAACCAATTGCTGCCTTGTATCGCATCTTCCTTTCACACTCCAGCGCTACTATATTACAGGGACTGCTAGCAGAAGTTAGGGCAGATTGATTTGAGGATATGACACTGCCAGAATTCCCATGAAACTTCAAATACAACTTAGGCCCTATTCAAACCTTAACTCAAAGTTTCAAAATTCTCAACATAAATTCCATGAACTTCAATTGTAGCTGTTCACTCATGAGCACTCAGACACCTGAAGCTCCAAAAGCTACATGAGCTACTATTGATGCATTTCTGGCCCACAGACTTCAAAGGGAACAACTGTAAACGCATGCATCAATGAAATTTAAGTGTTGTTTTCAGGTGTATTTTACGTTTTCCCGGGGGCCAGCTCCCGCTGTGATTATACATAGCGAGAGCTGATCAGCAGGTGGCGGCGGACATCGAGTACTTTGGTACTGAGGGAGAATGGTGGTCTGCCTATGTAAACAAGTGACTGATCACCGCCATTTAAAAAAAATAAATAAAAAAATAATAATATATATATATATATATATATATATATATAAAATGTCATAAAACTATCCCCTATTTTGTAAACGCTATAACTTTTGCTCAAACCAATCAATAATCGCTTATTGCGATTTTTTTTTATCAAAAATATGTAGAAGAATACATATCGGCCTAAACTGAGGAAAACATTTTTTTTATACATTTTTTGGGGGATATTTATTATAGCAAAAAGTAAAAAATAATGTGTTTTTTCAAAATTGTCGCTCTTTTTTTGTTTATAGCACAAAAAATAAAAACCGCAGGGGTGATGAAATACAACCAAAAGAAAGCTCTATTTGTGGCAAAAACAAATTCAATTTTGTTTGGGAGCCATGTCGCATTACCGCGCAATTGCCAGTTAAAGCGACACAGTGCCGAATCGCAAAAAGTGCTTTGGTCAGGAAGTGGTTAAGGAAGAAAATTCATTTTAAAGAGGGAATGGTGTAAATAATATTTATCTACTACCACAAATATTTAAATTTAAGATTCAACAGATACAAATAACAGATATAATCCCTAATTTCATCCAGTTATGTTTTCATAAAAGGCAATTTTTTTTTAAGGTGTACCATGGCGCATGGGCGCCTCCAGCCCTTACAGGATTATGAGGTTCTTCTTCCAATTGGCTCCTGTCACTTTTTACATTTACCCAGATGTGCATGGCTCTGCCTGCAGAGCCACATCACTCATTCAGGTCTGATTCACACCTATGCATTTTTGCACTACAGTCCACTTAACATGGTTTCCAAAGGAACACGTTCTGTAGTTCAAATGTGCAAAATGCAAAAAGCAGTAAAATGCATAGGAGTGAATCAAAGCAGACGAATAAACTACAATTCAACGCATCAGAGGGCCTATTTACAAATGGAACTTCCACCAGCTCTGTAACTGAAGGACCTCAGTACGAACATGGAAACATCTAATTCTCTCTTTATGTCCTACTCCAGATACAGTTATGTCCAAGCCAGAGTGGGAGTGGCAGTACTATCATCCAGTAAGGATGTACCTACTATTACGTATCACTGTTTGTCCAATGCAAATAGCTTGCTTATAGGAGAAGACAACACAGAGATGACCTTATCCATGAGCGGCCATTCCTTTACTGTCCTATTACTAGCTTGGGAAGGTCCCTGACGATGTTGTACTGATTTAATCAGAGGGCAGCTTTAACCGCTTCCCGACCAGCGCACGCCGATGTACGTCGGCAGAATGGTACAGGCAGGCATATTGGCGTACAGATACGTCCAATCTTAAATGCCGCCCTGCCATCGCGAGTGCGCCGCCGGCAGGGGTGATCAAATACCACCAAAAGAAAGCTCTATTTGTGGGAAAAAAAAGGACGTCAATTTTGTTTGGGAGCCACGTCGCATGGCCGCGCAATTATCAGTTAAAGCGGCGCAGTGTCGAATCGCAAAAAGTGGTCTGGTCTTTGACCAGCAAAATGGTCCGGGGCTGAAGTGGTTAAAGAATTACAAAGCCTTTGGCAAGTATTATAGTTAAATCCCAATTTCAGAAAAAAAAAATATTTTGTTTTTTAAATAGTGTGGGGTAGAGCTAGGGCCTTTATCAAGTTTTTATTTCTGTTTTCCTGACAGGAAGTGATGGAAAATCTTTCCATTGGCGACAGGCATTAACACATTTTTAGTGGAGTGGGAAAGGTTTATTGCTTCTGACAATGTTTTTATTTCGGTCTGTGACTGCTTGTTGAGGAATATCTCTTAAAATACAACAATCATCTAATTTCTTTGAGCACCTTCATAATCTCAGTAGTTTCCTCTTGTATTTCATACATGACATATAAAAGTAAAATGAGTCAGTGAAATATCTCAGTTAAGTGGAACTATAACTGAAATTACATATAGTAAGTCACAACTGCAGCACTGGCTGTGAATGCAGAAATAATGTTCCTAATTTATATATGCACTTAAAAAGTGACACTTACTTATCTCCTACAATACCCAAATTAATGGTAGGATAGCCATGTTCCTGAATTGTTGCAAGAAGAGTTGAGCGATTGCTATCACGTATTTTCCCTGGCATAAGATCGTCTTCGGGATTTAAAAGCTGCAAAAGAATGTAGACATACATGGTAGGCAATCATTCTATGTACACAAAAAAAATAACTTGCTTGGAAAGCTCTTCCATTTCTATATTCAGCAATGTAAATGAATAAATTCTTTGCTACATTTACAAAAGTGCTTTAAAATGGTTGTAAAGGCAACAGGTTTTTTTTTATCTTAAAGCGTTCTATGCATTAAAATAAAAAGCCTTCTGTGTGCAGCAGCCCCCCTAATACTTACCTGAGCCCGATCTTCCTATAGCGATGTCAACGAGTGCCTCAGCCATCCAGGACTCTCCCTCCAGATTGGCTCCCGCTGCTGTCAAAGTCAGTTAACCGTTCAGAAAAGAAAGGGGGCAGGGCTGAACCGGGGCTTCATGTATGAATGGACACAGGGAGCTGCTGCTCGACTCGGGTACCCCCATAAAAAGCTGCTTACTGTGGGGGCATTCGACATGAGGGAAGGGCTAGGAGAGCCGAAGAGGGACTCGAGAAGAGGAGGATCTGGGCTGCCCTGTGCAAAACCACTGTACAGAGCAGGTAAGTATAAAATGTTTGTTATTTCTATAGAAAAAAATCTTTACAATCACTATAAGTTAATTTCCAGATTCTCCTCTATTATTCACAGTCCCCCAGCAGAGTCCTTTAGGTGCTGTGAGTCCATGTAATGTTGTCTGAGGCCCCTTAACACCCCTCCTATTTCCATTCTACTAATAGGTAATTCATTATTGCATATGCAAGGATAAAAAGTAATAACAAAAAAAGTGCAAGCATTATACAGTGACTCTCCCATAGCTGGTTGTTGGCATATATTACGATTATACAGTAAATTAATTTAAAGAGTATTTAACCCAAACAAATATTATATTGCAGTCTATCAGTACTCGAGTGGCTTGTAGCTGAAGTTGCCCAAGCTGTTTTTAAAGGGCTCTTCCCCAGAATGCAAACAGAGGTGGATTTAAGCATTTATTTTGAATCTCTAAAGGCAGGCATAATAACCCAAGGGACGTTTTAAGAGTTTCTTAAAGAGTGTTACAGAGAATTTTTTACAGTTTATACTGAGGTAAAGTCTAAACAATGTCATGGTTCTGGGAGCTCTTCTGGCTATATGACATTAGCAGATTAATAAATACCTAGCACTGAACATCCAGGAAAAACAAATTAACAAAGTTCATGTATTCTTCACATTGATACACCTTAAGTTGACTTTAGAGGGGTTACGTTGCCTTGAAAAAGTATTCATACCGCTTTAAATGGTGTGTTCATTGGCCTCCATTATGCTGTTTGTTCACTATGGTTCTCTAACAAACATCTAAGGGCTTTGCAGAACAGCTGTCATTATACTGAGATTAAATTACATGCAGGTAGACTCAATTTACTAATTAGGTGACTTCTGAATGCAATTTGTTGCACTAGATTTTAGTTAGAGGTGTCAGAGTAAAGGAGGCTGAATACAAATGCACACCACACTTTTGTGATATTTATTTGTAAAAAAATAATAATGTGAAAACCATTTATTATTGTTCTTTCACTTCACAATTATGTGCCACTTTGTGTTGGTCTACTACATAAAATCCCAGTAAAATACATTTACGTTTTCGGTTGTAACATGATAAAAAGTGCAAAATGTTAAGGGGTGTGAATACTTTTTCAAAGCACTGTATGTTTTCACTATTACCATTTTGTAGTGGCTGTTTCCTTTGGAACTCAAAGTCCTTTTTGGCAACTTTTAAAAGCCATGGCACTCTCTAGGACATTTAATGCATCCTGGGCTACTTTTCTAAAGGTTGAAAATCTCTCCTTCAAATTATCCCCCACCAAAGCAACAAGAGTTTCTTTTTCTGCTTTTGCTGCGCAGTATTTCCCTGTATCTTTGTCTATGCTTGTGACTTCTATTATATCAGACTGATACAGTACTTGGTGATGTTGTCCTCATTTTTCACTGTGGATACTTATCTTGGTCCTGCAATGCTTTTACATTTTTAACATTAGTAATTATGACACATTCGTTTTGCAGTCTCAGCCTTAGGCAGGACAGTACAGTTTGTTATCTCCCATGGCAACATCACTATAAACCAGCTCATCTATTATAGGAAACTCTTGAAAGCATTTTTGACTATAAGCTGGCAAGTAGCACCAAAGTTTTGCATACTGTAGAAGAAACCCTTTTGGTAACATTGTTGTATGGAATGGCTTTAAACACTTCTGCTTTCCTAGTTCAGTCCAGCATTCTTCTAGGTTGCCTTATATACACCAAATCAACCAAAATAATCCAGCCATGTGTCATGTGGGAACTTGTTTATTCTATTTACAAAGAGTGTTCCAAATGGTTTTGAATCTTTGCTCACAGCAAACAACATATTTTTAAAATCAGGAGCCTGTGGTTCTTAATTTAACCCATGCACCCATATACTTTAGAGCAAGCCCTTTTGCGAATTTTGGAAAGTTGTCTTGATAATCTCGAGCTCTGACACTCTTGGTCCCTCATTGGACTTCAGAAAAACCTTTGTTTCATCTGATACCACTGCTAGCAGGGAACATACTTCCTTCACATGACACAAGTTTTTTGCATTAGCAAAGCAGCATCATTTTCAAATTCACTATAAATTAAAAAATGACTATGCTGCGCTATCTCCCGATGTTCTTCCCAACGATAAATCTAAAGTGCCAACATTGAAGCAAAAAAAAAAAATTATATATATATATATATATATATATATATATATATATATATATATATATATATATATATGGTCCTTTGTTGCTGTGATAATATAATCTGTGATGTTCGTTACACTCCACAGAAATGAAATAATAACACAAACTCTTTAAAGAATATATATATGGTGCCACAATTGTGAATCATAAAGTGCTATAGTGCATAAACGAGTGACATCTTGATCAAACAAAGGTCAGTCCAGCATAATAAATACACAGTATGTCACAAAAGTGAGTACATCCCTCACATTTTTGTAAATATTTTATTCTATCTTTTCATGTGACAACACTGAAGAAATTACACTTTGCTACAATGTAAAGTAGTGAGTGTACAGCTTGTATAACAGTGTCAATTTGTTGCCCCCTCAAAATAACTCAACACACAGCCATTAATGTCTAAACCGCTGGCAACAAAAGTGAGTACACCCCTAAGTGAAAATGTCCAAATGTTGCCATTGGAGTCCTCTTCCACTCCTCCATGATGACATCCTCTATCTGGTGGATGTCAGAGACCTTGGGCTCCTCCACCTTCCATTTAAGGATGTCCCACAGATGCTCAGAAGGGTTTAGGTCTGGAGACATGCTTGGCCAGTCCATCACCTTTACCCTCAGCCTCTTTAGCAAGGCAGTGGTTGTCTTGGAGGTGTGTTTGGGGTCGTTATGTTGGAATACTGCCCCACGGCCCAGTATCAATATGTCACAGTACATGTTGACGTTCATGGTTCCCTCAATGAACTATAGCTCTCCAGCTCTGCAGCACTCATGCAGCCTCAGACCATGACACTACCACCACCATGCTTGACTGTAGGCAAGACACACTTGTTTATCCACTTTTCACCTGGTTGCTGCCACACACGCTTGACACCATCTGAAGCATGCTCTGCTTCTGTACGTCACAGTACATGTTGACTTTCATGGTTCTCTCAATGAAGTGTAGCTCCCCAGTGCCAGCAGCACTCATGCAGCCCCAGACCATAACACTACCACCACCATGCTTGACTGTAGGCAAGACACACTTGTCTTTGTACTCTTCACCTGGTTGGCGCCACCCACGCTTGACACCATCTGAACCAAATAACTTTATCTTGGACTCATCAGACCACAGGACATGGTTCCATTTATCCACGTTCTTAGCCTGCTTGTCTTCAGCAAACTGTTTGCGGGCTTTCTTTTGCATCATCTTTAGAAGATGCTTCTTTCTTGGATAGCAGCCATGTAGACCATTTTAATGCAGTGTGCGGCATATGGTCTGTGACAGGCTCCTTTCAACCTCTGCAGCAATGCTGGCAGCACTCATACGTCTCTTTCCCAAAGACAACCTCTGAATATGACGCTGAGCATGTGCGCTCAACTTCTTTGGTCGACCAATGGGGACTAATGTTCTTAGCAGAACCTGTCCTGTTAAACCACTGTAGGGTCAGTTTTAAGGGTCCTGGCAATCTTTTATATAGCCTAGTGTAATATTTGGGGGTTATTTTAGCTTAAAGGTAGAGCTTACCAGTGAGCTGGATCCACACCAGATGTCGTTTAAGGGCTTGTAGGCCCACTTTTATTAAAGAAAGAAAAGTCCAGAAACAAAATAGTTGCCCACACAGGGGTTTCAGCTTTCCACAGCAGTAATGTATGTAGAACCAAAAATACCAAGCCACCTGGCTCTCTTTAGCAGCACTGCTGCTCAGACTTCTGCTGCAGCCCTCTTGGCTCTTTAACAGAGTTCTGTACACCCAGTACCTCAGCACTCCTTAACAGCTTCTCTTTCAGCCCACAAGCTTGGACCCTCTGTCTGCTCTGACAGACCGACCTGTGCAGACATGCACACTTCTTCTCCCTTACACGCCTGGACTCCTCGGAAGGGTGGAGCCCAGAACCATGGTGTTGGCTTTGTTTTAAGCCCAAGACCCACCTGTGCAATCATCCAGCCAGACTGCTGGCTGTTCCCAAAACCCGGTCCCAGGATTGGAGATTCACCACATATCCCCCCCCTTTGTTTCGACCCAGAGGGCGGAACACCCAAGTTACTTTTGGCACCTCTGTGCCAGATACCATTTACAGAAGTACCCTCCTGTCCAACCTCGCTTCTCCTAACGGGGAACTCCACCCAATGCCTCCTTTGGTGTTTCCCTCTAAGCCTTACTGTCACTCTGCTATGCGCTTTGATGCGACCTTCCCAACTTTTCTTCCGAGTGCATTTCCATAAGCACTTCCTCTCCTGAAATCTTAATGGGTTCCCGTTGGTCTTCCTACCAACCCTTCTGCCTCCACGCTTCAGGTTCCCAGGTTTCCCCAAAACTCTCTCAGCAGTACTGTTCTGAGACTGTAGGGGGCCTATTTCTATAGTGTTTAGAACAGAACCCCACCTCTTATTTCTGGTACCTGACTCAGCAGTCACTAATTGATTACTAGGTTTACCTGTACCTTTGGGCACCACATCATCATGTACCATTAACACATTATTTGGTTCATCATTAACAGACATATTCAAACCAACATTAGATCTCTCAATGTTGCACATGTCACCAATGCCTTTTGTTTCAAAATTTGCTAGGGCAGAGTCTGCAGAGGGCACACATACTGGAGGGCCGCCATCACCCACAGGAACCTCACAGGACGCCACCTCCCCTGGGTTCACCCACTCTGCAGGCAGCTGTCCTACCACTTGACCCGTTCTGATGCCATCTGTATTTTTATCCACCGGAACAGGCAAGCTCTCGTCTGATCCACATACAATTTTTATCACGCTCCTTGCCCATTCCCCTGTCCCGGGGACCTTATTAGGTTTGTCACCTAAACCAAGCACTGGACTGGGGACCCCAGTCTCTTTAACCACCTTTGTTTGAGCCCTGGTCAGGATCTCTGCTGCTTTCAGGTTCACACTTGGCCCTTCCATCTCATGTGGTTTTTCTACCGGTGCAGTAAACGCGCCCTTAATCGATAACTGACCAGCACCACCCTGAACCATAGCAGCAGAAATGCTTCCCATCTGGCTGTTAGGAGGTGAATCCACAGACATTTTAGGCTTATTTACAACTTCTCCAAAGTCTGTCTCAAATATTTCTTCTGCACGTAGTCCAGCAGCATACATAGCAGCAACTTTTAACAAAATTAGCAAATTTAGGAATAAACCATTCCTGTCCCGTTTTACTTTGCTCTGTACAGCCTGCCATACAGTGCTCCACCTAGTGGTACTGCGCAGTCCATCAGACTGTGGAGGAGACACACTAGTATAGATTGGCTGTACATCCCAAAGTTCAAGCATCTCTTTTAATGCTTTGGTAAATAACCAGGCCCTTGACTCCAGACCTAAGTCCTTCCTGGGGATTTTCATGACACTGGGGATGCAGAGAGACTCACTTGCTGAGACTTGAAAAGTTGCGACGGTTAACGGAACCTCCTCCCGGCTGGAGGTAAACACAGCCTGGTGCTCCACCAGAGCGCTGCCAATTGCTGGACTCATACCCAACTTCTCAGGCTCAGCATCAGTGAACTGCTCCAGAACATTACCAGTGACAACGTCACGTTGACACTCCATGTCAACCTCAGTTTTGTGGGTTACAGACAATGTCTCTGCTGTGCCCTTATTTGGTTCATCCTGCTCACCAGGGTTAACCCCTGCAGCAGCCACCGCGCCCTCAGGTACAAGCTGTTCTGCAGCCCCTCCTGCTGGCCCAGCAGAAACCGTGTCCACCTTATCTTTGTGCATAAAAGCCTCATCTATCAGGGAGATAAGATTTTTGCTCCAACTATCCCAATCTGTTGTATGTGCGCTCCCTTCTGCGGTACTCCTCAGCACCGATCCATCTGCCCAAGGAGACACATAAGAACAGACTGGCTCAGCTGCAGACTTATTACACCAGTCATTGTAAATCACATCAGACTGAGGTAGCACAGGTTGCAATACACCATATTCACCACCTTGCTCAGCTTGCATTTCATAAGCCTCACACACCTTTGCATTTTTCACAGGTTGTGTTAATCCACCATTTACCTGCACATTTTTAGTACTAGCAGCTTGCACTAACACATTACCATTACACAGTACAGTTCCATTCTGTCCCACCAGAGTGACATCGCAGTTGTCCAGGGCAACCTCTGACTCCAACACGTGAAGTTCCCTGGAGATTCCTGTGGACAACTGTGCTGTCTTACCACCAGTTGCTACAGGCAACAGCCCATTTTTGATAACCCCAGGTTCTTTCAGAGCAAACGTTTTCCCAACAGCATTAAACTTTTCATTAACAGTAACACTTATAGCATTTTTCGCATTTGTAGGCTGTCCTAGCCCACGGCCAACATGAGCCTGATAGTCATTAGACACAACACTTTTAGTCATCAACACAGGATCTATTTGGATTTTAACCCTTGCCTTCCCACTATATAGGGAAAAGTCATTCTCAAGTGCACATTCAGTGGCCCCACTAACTGGGGTCACTCTCACATCATCATGGACAGTCTCGTAACCAGTCCTTTTATACATGAAATCAGCAGTTCCAGCCATCATTTCATTAAAGACAGTCTTACCCACCGCAGTAGTTGGGGTCACCATCTTCATTTGAGTATGTTGTCTTATGCACCAGTCCTCTGCTGCACTTTTACTGGCCAACTCCTCCTGGTGGCCACAGGATGAAACTACAGCAGGCATCTCCCACCGTTTAGCACCCCCTGCAGGCACAACAGGAAACTTCTTGTTGCTAGGGGTGACTGCAAACATATTTCCACCGGAATCTGGGCCTACAGACAAAACTTTCTCAGCAACATTATCTCCAGCCGTATTCCACAACCTAGGGCAAGAAAACATGCCATGCCCCAGCTGGCCACACTCCAGGCATGGTACTGGACGATTTTTTCCCAAAGCGATTCTCTCCTGGTGATTCCCAGCTGGCCGAAATGCACAGGCCTCTTTGTGGGGATGCTGAACCAAACCTCTACTGCAGCTCCTTTCAGGCATAAATTTCACTCCGGTTGCCATGGGAGACCGCACTCTCCCAGCAGAACTTTGCTGGCTCTCTCCAACATGAAAAATTGGCTCCTCCTTAAGCTGCTTTCCACGATCCTTATTAGACATAGCCCATGGTACAGCGACAGCCCGACTGGCTTCCTCTGCGTTGCTATGGGCAACCACTCTCATCCTCAGCCTTTGATCAGCCTCTCTCCTTGCATATAGCATGGGCTTCTCTCTGCTGGATCCCGTCTCATGCTGTGACACATTCACATCTTTCACAATAGCTGTTGTTTTAACTGCAGCAGCTTTGCCAGGGGCAACAACAGCCCTCTTCCAGTTATGGACATCCAGCGGCTTTTCCCTTGCACTGAGGGTTGGCTTCCTTTCCTCTGTAGCTTGGTCCAGTGCTGCTAAATGCCGCTTGCACCAATCCACTGCAGATTCAAATGCTGGTGGACTCTCCATAACAGCAGTCACCTGTGCACTCATTGCACCAGTGTTGCTAGGGACAACCCCAGCCATTTTTCTCCTTGATAAACTCTGATCAGGTATGTATGGGGCTCGTTCAGGCGGTAACAACCCCTCCAACCACAGAGCTCTGTCTCTCATTTCAGCAAACCTGGCTTCTTTTAAGAGCTTTGACCGCCCCATACTTAGAGACTCCAGAACAACTTTAAACAGTCCAGGAAAATGAAAGGGTCTCTTTTAAAGCAAGTTGCTTTTCTCTTAATGCAAGCTTTCCTCACCTGCACATTGCACACACTGATTGCGCTGTCTCATGCACACAAACACAGTTCATAGCAAGAGAAAAAAAAAAATTTTTTGACTTGAACTTACTGTGGAGCAAGGACCCGGATTCCACCGTCTTGTGCCCGCATTCGAACACCACTTGTAATATTTGGGGGTTATTTTAGCTTAAAGGTAGAGCTTACCAGTGAGCTGGATCCACACCAGATGTCGTTTAAGGGCTTGTAGGCCCACTTTTATTAAAGAAAGAAAAGTCCAGAAACAAAATAGTTGCCCACACAGGGGTTTCAGCTTTCCACAGCAGTAATGTATGTAGAACCAAAAATACCAAGCCACCTGGCTCTCTTTAGCAGCACTGCTGCTCAGACTTCTGCTGCAGCCCTCTTGGCTCTTTAACAGAGTTCTGTACACCCAGTACCTCAGCACTCCTTAACAGCTTCTCTTTCAGCCCACAAGCTTGGACCCTCTGTCTGCTCTGACAGACCGACCTGTGCAGACATGCACACTTCTTCTCCCTTACACGCCTGGACTCCTCGGAAGGGTGGAGCCCAGAACCATGGTGTTGGCTTTGTTTTAAGCCCAAGACCCACCTGTGCAATCATCCAGCCAGACTGCTGGCTGTTCCCAAAACCCGGTCCCAGGATTGGAGATTCACCACACTAGGCAATCTTTGTGTAGAGCAACAATTCTTTTTTTCAGATCCTCAGAAAGTTTTTTTACCACGAGGAGCCATGCTGAACTTTTAGTGACCAGTATGAGAGAGTGAGAGAGATAACACCAAATTTAACACACCTGCTCCCCATTCATACCTGAGACCTTGTAACACTAATGAGCCACATGACACCGGGGAGGGAAAATGGCTAATTGAGCCCAATTTTGACATTTTTACTTAGGGGTGTACTCACTTTTGTTGCCATTGGTTTAGACATTAATGGCTGTGCGTTGAGTTTGAGGGGACAACAAATTTATACGGTTATACAAGCTATACACTCACCACTTTACATGGTAGCAAAGTAAAATTTCTTCAGTGTTGTCACATGAAAAAGATATAATAAAATATTTACAAAAATGTGAGGAGTTTACTCACTTTTGTGAGATACTGTAGAGTCCTTGTTAGATATATAATGGTGACTTCATAAAAACGTAGGAAGCAGCTGGTCTGCCTCACAGAGAACGGACATACGACCTCAACTTAAACCCAGTGTTTTAGGCACATTACAGAGTGGTGCACTACATGCACCTGACCCATGTGAGTACCATGTACTGGGGCTTTTTGTTTGTACAATAAACTGTGTTAAAATGGTATTACGCTATGGAGTTTCTTTTTACTGTTTGCATATGAGGAAACAGCACCAGTGAGCGGTCTGGGACCATACAGCTCACTTTGAATCCCTAAGGTGATTGACATGCGTGGTTGACCGAACTTAATTGGGAGGTCACACGCTCTGAGGTGAGAGGCTATTGCCTGAGGGTGGGGAGCACCCGAGTGTGGACACCGTAACACGTTGTTTTCAAATTTTTATGAAGTCACCACTATATATCTAACAAGGGCAATACATTTATTATGCTGGACTGACCTTTGTTTGATCAAGATGTCGCTGGTTTATGCGCTATAGCACTTTATGATTCAAGTTTGTGGCACCATATATATATTCTTTAAAGAGTTTGTTTTATTATTCTTATTTAATTTCCTCTGTGGAGTGTAACGCACATCACAGATTATATTATTACAGAAACAAAGGACTTTATATACAATTTTTTGTTGAGATATATATATATATATATATATATATATTTTTTTTTTTTTTTCAATGTTGGCTCTTTAGATTTAGTGTTGGGAAGAACATCAGGAGATAGCGCAGCATAGTAATTTTTTAATTTATATTGTCTTCACATGCTTTTATGAGACACGATTAGTGCTAACAGCTGTCGATGATCAACACACACTAAATAATTTTATTCATATATTTATAATAGGTAGCTCGCAAGATCTTCGCGGTTTATTCTCAAATTCTCTCCCTATGAAGATCAATTTCCTTTATCAGCATACAGAATTTCAGTCTTTCCAAGGACCGGTAAAAACTCTTGAAGCTAGGTTTACTGGGGTTGCATTGACCTGCCACTACACCCATGCACCCAGGCAGGTCCGGACTGGGACGAAAAATAGACCTGGGCATTTTAAACTAACCAGCCCCAGGGGAAGTCGGGAATTGGCATTCACGGGGACTGTTGGTAAAGGGATTTGGGGTTCCAGGATGTGTGGATTTGGTTACACTTACTTTTTTAATTTAAAGCGGAGTTCCATCCATTTAAAAGTCAGCAGCTACAAAAAGTGTAGCTGCTGAATTTTAATAATCAGACACTCCCTGTCCCTCGGTCCAGCGATGAGGGTGCAGGAAAAAATGATATGCCAAATGTGGCATGTCAGGGGTTCACCAGCACTTAAAGTGGAAGTTCCATTTTTGGGTGGAACTTTGCCTTAATGTGACAGATTGGGGCCAAAGTCAGATATAATAGAGTACTCACAAAGCCAGTTATTAAGAAAAACTCCTCTATAACTGGCTTTGCAATGCTTTATAACTGGATCTGTGAGTAATACAACTGGTTTTGTTAGTACTGCAATGTCAGTTATAAAGCATTACTCTCAGAGCCAGTTATAAAGAATTATTGCTTTATAACTGGCTTTTTGAGTAATACTTTTAGTAGTGCTTACAAAGCATGTTAAAGTGGTTGTATAGTCATTTTTATGACTTTTACCTACAGGAAACCTATAATTGTCAGGTCACCTTGAGGCCAGGTGACAGATGCACACCGTAGGGATCAGGAGTGCACCGCAAGGTTGTGGACCCTACAGCTGACTGCTGCAGACAGGAGTCAAGGTGATAAGGAAGACAGGGCCGCCAGAACACCAAGACAGATGCCACCGGGGTTAGAGCGTAAGATTCCCTGGAGCGCAAAGTCTAAGAGCCAGCAGGTGTTCACCAGAGCCTCTAGAGGTGAGGATGGACTGGGCTGCAACTGGCTCCAGGTCGCGACCCCCAGCTCACACCCACAGTAGGCAACAGGAGGATAGGGATAGTGAGGAATAAAGCCAAGGTCGGGGGCCACAAGCAGACAGGAATAGTCAGGGACACGCCAATAGGTTAGGATCACAGGCAAACAGGGATAGCCAAGGACACGCCAAAGTCGGTAACGGAACAACAGAAGAGCACACGGCAGGTAACAGGAAGCTAAACACACAAAGGTTGATCAGCAGGGTTGGTCTGCAGTGCACAGGCTAATATAGAGTTCTCTGATAGGAGCTAGGGTGGGGACATGCCAGAGGATGGATTACAAAAGCAGTCAGGTGAGGGTCGGCTGGTCTCTAGAGATGAACACATGGAAACAGGTAAGCAGACAAACTCTATTGCATAACCATGACAATAATAAGGCTTACCTGTAGGTAAAAAAAAATCTCGCAATGCGCCGCTGACTGCAGCGGCGTATGCGCACAGGGGATTCTCGGCTGAAAGTCTGGCAGACTCCGGACCCTGCCGGAAAGAAATCTCCCGCGCGCATGCGTGGGAGTGACTATCACGGCTCCGGACACTCACAGCGCCGGAGCCACGATACCCGGAAGAAACGCTGAGGGAACACGTCAGCTCCCTCGTCGTGGATCGGGCCAGATGTTGGGTCTCATTCTAGGGTAAGTATTTCATAATGAGCTAGTATGCGGTGCATACTAGCTCATTATGCCTTTTCCTTTGCAGGTGAAGAAAAAAATAAAACTTCAGCGGGTATACAACAGCTTTAAATATTTCACCCACGGTCAACTTCTCTGGGTAGAATGGTCTCCCCTTCAGCCTGAGCCAGGCACATCACTGCTGAGGGAGAGGGTGCCCAGTGACAGTGGCGTAGCGTAGGTTGTCAGCGTCCGGGGCAAGGCAGGTACTTTGCGCCCTTTAATCCGTGGATTTACCTATTCTTATCTTGCACCCAGAGAAATCTGCCACGCTCCTGCCACCATTGAACCCGACATGACATCAAGGGCAGCACATTCTGGAGAGCGCCCCTCCATAGCCCGGCTGCCTTAACCTTTTTGGGCATGGAGTTCATCAGAGCTTCACAGGCTGCCACT